>NC_060075.1:7467500-8717500 GCF_922984935.1 Meles meles | reverse complement strand
TAGTTGGAAGTTACTGGTCGGATCCAGACCAAAGATCCTGAAAGTGCAGCAACTTCATCATATAGGGTGGTACATTAAGAAATCCCTGGGATCAAAATGAGAGACGATGAGAAAAATCTGACCATTTCAATATTATTAAGATATCTTCATAGCTCGGGCATAAATTCAATGTGACATACACAGATTTCATCTGAAGTGAGTCTAGAGGTGGTGTGTCTTTGAAACGTAGACCTCAGAAGCATAGGCTTGGGCAGTTAGGGCCAGCTTGGTTTTTGTCCCCGCTCCACCATTTTCTGTGAGCTCTCAAACTTCCTCGTCTGTAAAGTGGAAATGATACTGATGTCAAAAACTTTAATAACCGTGTGAGATAGTTCTCTCAAATTACTTGCCGTGTTGCCTGTCACGTAGTACTCAATAAATGATGATGGTTGCTCTTTACTGGTTTTGATAATAATGGTCTCTACCATATGCCAGTCACGGTGGTCCAAATTGCAAGGAATGAAGTGGAAGGCCAGACAACTGAGTCATTCAGCCAAAGGTACCATAATGCATATGGCAGCTCATTGGGCCTTGTCACGTTTCATGGAAAATGAACAAAAGTAAGTGAATGCTGCCACCTCCTTTGGGTGTACACAGGAGGGATTGAGTGAGAAGAAAAAGGGAGAGAGGAGAATTTCTTTCTTGTCACCTACTGATTATCACGGCGTGTACGATATTCTCACTCAACTGACTGAAGTCCAGTTTGATTATCCTCAGCTTTCCCTTTAATTAGCACTTGATGGCAAGCTAATTATATTTCTCTTTATGACCACTGTCCCGCATAGTCCTTTCGTGGGATAGAACCAAATGAACCAAATCAATTCTTCTGTAGATTGTATGGAAAAACAATTCTCAATCATACAAAGTATTTTTACCAGTGATCTAACACACATGCGTTCTTGGACTCTTCTCTTTGCAAAGCAATTTAATTCTGCTATGTAGATAGTAATATAAATAAGAAGCTATTTCTTTATAAAACAAAATATGTAACAATGAGGCCGCATTTGTGTGGGAATTTCCATAATAGGTTATTGAGTTAAAAAGTATGCTACCAATCAGATTTTGAATTTATCTATCTGTATCTTTATCTATATATATAGATATAGGTATATATATTTATATAGATATCTATATCTTTATGTGTAAAGATATAGATAGATAGATAGATAGATAGATAGATAGAATATCTGTGATAGTAAATGGAGTATGTGGTCAGGCATCTCTGAAGTCCAGTCAATAGTGGTTACTTCTATGGATTATGAGCTTTCTCATAATCCTTGCTTTCTCTGTATTGCATGGAATTTTATAGAATCAGGAAAATAATGGATCTTATTTCCAGTGACAAAGAGTAAGCCAGGGAAGCTGGAGCAAGAGGTATACACATAGTTCATGAACAGTTAAAAAAGAAAAGAAAGAAGAAAACATGATTTAAGCAAAGATATATAAAATAAGAGAAGAGTTAGAGTCAGTGGTCTTTTTGCCCAAAGAAAGACAAATATTTTTCTAGTATACTCCTATGACACTGATTTTTAAACTGCTACTAAATGAAAATCATAAGACAACTGATTCAAAACTGGGAAAGAACTTTTGAAATAATAGAAAAATTGAGGAGACTGTGGGTAAGATAAAATCAAATTAGCTTGTTCAAATCCACAGCTGGAGGTAAAAATCTAGACCTTTTGTCTGTGCAGAGCATGTTTTCTCTTCTCTGCTCATATTAGGGAAACCTCAACCTAATAGTATCTCTGAAAGTCACAACTATCCCAAGAAAATATGTAGTAGACAATGTTAAGTTAAAAATGGTAGACCTCCACTATGTAAACAGAATTTATAAAAAAAAATACTGAAAGAGAACTTGGTATTTCTATTTCCCATACTTGACATATGTTTGGTGAGAAGTAATGCAATATTTGAATATTACATAATATAAATTGGTAATGTTAAACAAAATTTAGCCTCCAGATATGATAACACCCTTTCTATAAAGAGAAGTAATCAGGGTATGAGATTTCCCCAGATGACATATGGAAGGATCTAAGTTTGTTTTTGTTTTTAACAGAATGCTAAAGTTAGCAAAAATCTGAGGTGAAAAATACAGTGCCTATTCAAGTAATGCATGCTGATGAGAGACAAAGCGCCATGCTTCTAAGGGCATCAAAACAAAATATTTCTGCAATCAGCTGCCCAAATTTATGGGAAGTAAAAATAGTGTGTCTGCCACAGCTGTAAAGAAACATTGTAAGGATATTGTTCTCATTGTGTGCCTTTCCTCCCTCCCTGCCTTCCTTCTTTCATTTCTTCTTTCTCCCTTTCTTTCTTTATTGAAGAGGAAATGAGAAAAATCAGGCACAATCTGAGCAATAAAGTATCTGACCTCTGGACATGCTAGATCCCATCCAAGTCTTCCCTTGGTCAGAGTGAGGGAAGGGATGCTACTTAGAGTTCTTGAAGACCTGAAGGGGCTAGACTGACGTCACTGATGAGTCAAGAAGCACCTGAGTCAAGACTTCAGTCTCCTTTTCCTTCAAATGCCTGAAGCTATCCGTTAGGCTAGATGGGAAATAATGCATTATTTGTTCAAGGGGTTTCCCCACTGTCTTGGAAGCAATGTCTAGGAAGTCAGACAAATGGGTCCAGGGGATAATATCAGAAAGCAGTTGGTTGGACATGATAAAATTTAGGAGAATTCACAGGTAGTGGCATACTCCAGCAGGTGAATAAAAGAATTGACAATAGTCAGACATACGGGTGAGCAGAGAGAGCATAAGAAAATTTAGGAGCAGGAGGCAAGATGCAGTCCTGGAGTCCTGAGATGGGACTCGGGACCCAGAAATGGATTCTGCAGAGAGACAGAACGTCTCTGGGAGGAACTGAGATATGACTGGCATGGCCAGGGAGGGTAAAAATCACAATGACCCAGCTTGTCATTCAACATAGTTTGGGCCATACGGAGCAAGGCGGGAGCCTATTGATTGGAAAGAGAGGAGGTCAGACGGAGCTCAGGCCTCTTAAATTTGTCCTGACTATGAGAGGAAGGGTCATAAAACCTGAGGCAGGGTCAACGTGCGGATAGAGGTAATATAGCTCCAGCTTCAGAAGTTAGGAGTTGAAGGCAAAGGACATAAAGAGACCGTGAAGGAGTGTATTCCTCTGAGAATGTGCCTTTCACGGTGGCTTTTCTAGTAAACTATGAAGGAAGATGTTGCTAGAATTGCTGTCCTGAGAGCACTGGCTCCGGAGTCCTTTGTTGTTGTTTTCTGTGTTGTTGTTCTTGTTTTCTGTGTATCAGTATTATGTTTCCAAATGTGTGATAGAAAACATGTATATTTAAAATACAGTGTGTAGTGAAAATTCTCCAACATTATTCTTCCTCAGAGATGCATTTGAATGCCATCTTAATGTCAATGGCATGCATTCTAAATTTCTTTGACCTGGTAAACTCCTGCCCATGTCCCTTTGCCAGAGAGGCCCCTGTCAGCCAGGTTCTCTTCAGAGAGGGACAACTTTGTCTGTCAATAATCTCTTCTGTTCCAGCATGAATTAGTATAGAATTCTTACAGCTAGTCTGACTTCCTGATTGACTGAAATTGTGTGAAAATAAAACTCAAGGCCCATCTGCTTCTTTAGTTTTCATCCAAGATTCCCTGGAAGGGAAGTACACTGGAGACCAAATATTTTCCGTAGTTCTGTGGCCATAGTCTTGGAAGACATCCCACTATGGGAAAATAAAATACTGAATTATTTCAAATGTTAGCAATCTCTCTCTCTCTTCTTTCTCTGTTTCTATTCCTCCTCCTTGTCCTTCTCCTCCTCTATAAAACTTCTAACTTTCCTCAGTGATTTGCCTGATTTAGTCATATTTAATGTTTGCAGAATTATTAGGGCACATGTTCTAATACAACAAGCAGGCTGAGGCTTTGGAATATATAATGTGTAATAACCATTATTATAGTTGGAAATAAAAACAGGTAGTTCATCACAGTAGTCAGCGGGAAATATGTACATATAGCCTGCTGAAAAATTTGATACCCATTGTGGTCTCTGTACTTTGTTTGAGCAAAAAGTACTCTTTCTAGAATGTTCTTAGCCCTCTTTCCACCTGTCTATATTCCCTCAGTTCTTAAGGTCATATGCATTATTTATATGTTACATGATACCATAGGTGATGATGAATCATTCTTTCTTGTGGATACCTGGAATATTTGTCATTCTAGACCAGACATTGGAATTTTTTTTTTTCCTGTAAAAGGTCAGATACTGAATATTTCAGCTTTGGAGATTATATGGTCTCTTTTTGTATAATCTGCTGTGGATTTGAAAGCAGCCATAACTGAGTGAGCATGGCTCTGCTCCAATAAAACTTTATTTACAAAAATGAGCTGGGGGCCACATTTTGGCCAGTAGGACACAGTGTGTAGACTCCACTACTTGAAAATGCTTGGAGTTTTTAGAACTTGAGAGAAGGTTAGCTAATGTGCTCATATTATGAGTGAGTCATCAGTACAAAGAGGGTTAAGTGACATACTCAGAGTCACACATTTATGTTGGAGCCAACAGTAACAAGCAAATCACTAAACAACAGCCCTGCATTTTAAATGTATCTATTAAATGTAGTCTGGTGGTGGGTCTCATGGAGGGCACCTATTGCATGTAGCACTGGGTGTGGTGCATAAACAATGAATTCTGGAACACTGCAAAGAAATTTAAAAAAATAAATGAAAATTAAAAAAAATAAATGTATCTATTACTTTCAGTACTTGATTTTATTTTATTCAGCACTGAATTACAAATTGTTTGATATTATCCCCTTATTTCATGCTTAATTACTTTATGTGGGTCTATATATTATTGGACTCATGGAGAAATGGGTTATTTTTCGATTGCCTAAAGTAGCTAGAACAGCACAAGGCACAGAGTAAGATCTCAATGAATATTTGTGATTAAAGTCTTCCAGGAGAACATACAGTACACATAGCATTATTCTTACTTAAATATGTGGCTGTGGATTATATATCTGAATTTAGAAGGATGTAATATAGCCAATGTTTAAATTCTGATAATAATAATCTTGCAGCTACCTAAAAAAAAAAACCCACAAAAAATTTCTTATAGTCCCCTATATGCTTTTAGCTTCCTAATCACAATTTTATTCTAATTTTGTTATTCTGATTTATATGATTTTTTAAATTAATGAAAAATTTAAAATTCAGTATGAGGATGATCAATTTGTTGTGGAAGTACAAAGTCTTTAGATATAATAAGGATAAACTATGTTTAGGTTTTATACATGCTATATTTAAGTTCTAAATTTAAAGTAGCTAATGGATCATTTAATCAATTATTCATCCACTTCATTTTAATTACTCTCAATGTAACATTATATGTATGCATTGAATATTCAATTTTGGAAGATGAGTCACTCATTGTCAGGCATAGGCTAGCCCTATTGAGCAGGTTTAGACTAGAAAACACTTCTGCCCTCACGATCTTACTGATTTCTAACAGAGCTCACCTCATTTCCTTCAGATTACTACTCAGATGTTACCTAATGCAACAGACTCTCCTTGGCAAAGCAGCAAAAAATAGGCATTCTCTATCTCTACCTTAATCCTCTAACCCGCAACCCCTTCTTTCATATTTAACATGTCTAGTATTACCCTATCATCATATGAATTAACTTTTTGCTTTTACCTATTTGTTTTTGTTTTAGTTAGTTTTTCATTCCCACTAGAACATAAATTCCATGACAGTAGTGTTGTCCGTATCATCTACTGTTTTTGCTGTGCCTGGCTCAGCGCTTGGTGTTGGGTGCATGTCGGAATGAAGGAGATAAAAAGGAATGCATGTTAGCACATTCCTAATAAAACGGGAAGTTTGGAAGTAATGATTACTCCAAGTCAATGCAGAACTTTCATCAAAAGGTTATAAAATATTAGATTCAAAAGAGTCAGCACTTAAGAAAATCAAGGTTTTATATTTGTGCTCCCTGGCAGTTCACAGAATAGCAAAAATTTTTAACAATTAAGACAAAAATCCTTCAGTGTAGATTCTTACTTTGTGGATTGGTAGTTTAAAAATAAATTTTATGTTCATCTTTTCATCCTTTTACAGTTAGCTTTCTGGGGAATATATTCATACGCAGATGCCATATTTCCCAGAGGTACTTGCAGCATAACTAAGAAAAATAAGAATCTAACTATATTTTACGAGGATGGATATGTTCATTTTTAACTTTGGATGTGTACACACTTGAGTGGTGAGATAATGAATAATAATTCATTTCCCTGGTATCACTGGGGACTTCACTCTACTTGAGTGACTTTTCAAGAAAACTGGTTCATTCCTTCTGTTGCTTAAGTTTTCTCCCATTTATAAATATCTGAGGGAGAAAGCATTCTAGAATATGTAGTGTAACTCTCTGCCTTATTAAACAGTGCTGAGCGTGTATCAACATTTGTGGAGGATGGAAGACCACCTCTCTGACAATTGGGTGGTATGCCGTCTTGTAACTTGGCAGTGTGTTTTGGGACTCTGCAACCATCAGATTTCATTGGTTCTCTTTCTCGTTCATTCATTCACTCACTCATTCATTCTATGAATGTTTTTAGAGCATGTGCCAAGTACCAGGTGGGGGTCTCATCACTGAGAAGTAAGCATTGAGCAGACTATCAAAAACTTGATTCCCATAGAGCATCCATTCTAGTGGGAGAGAAAGGAAACCAAACAAATGGGTAAAAACATACATTCTAGGAGCTCTGAGTGCTATGAAGTAAAAGAAAGCCAGAAGTGGGGACCAAGCGTTCATTTAGCTGAGTGGACTGGAGAAGCCTGCCTGCAGTAGTGAAAGTGACCTTGAACACCAGAAGGAAGAGCCTTGTGGTAGCTGGAAGAGTAATCCCGAAGGCCATGGCAGGAGCTGGACTGATGTTGCAGTAAGGTGCTGCCCTAGTGGTGGACAGCAATGGACAAGGATGCTGGAGAGAGATGGGACCAGTCCAGTGGCCACCATGGGCCACTGGAGGGCATCAGACTTTATCTGGAGTAACTGAGAGCAAGAGTCAGTGGATATCGTGAGCATAGGAGCTACCTGCCCACTCAGATTTGTAAACATCCCAGAGGCCGCTGTGTGCAGAACGATAGAGAAGCAAGGGAGGAAGGGAGATGACTCTGCAGTCTTTCACAACAGTGATCGCTGATGGCCACTTGGACCAGGTGATGTGACGGGGTAGGATTTGGGGTATTCCAGAATGAGATCATGCAACTCCGGGTGCAGTTTCCAAGAGCGTATGTGTGGACCTAGAAGAGCTCCAAGAGTTGAGTCCTGGGCATTTTAACATTTAGACGTTAGGACAATGGGAGTGATCCATTGAAGGAATCAGAGTAAGCAGTAGTGAGGAAGGAGGAAACACAAAATCTTAATGGCGTGGAAGCCAAGGGAAGAATGGCATCAAGGGTTCATCTGGTCCCAGTGCCATTGATTGGTCGTATGGTGGGAACTGGTTAATTTCTCAGATGGCCGTGCTTTCCAGGATGGTGATTATTCTTGTTCACCCTTACTGACCCCTATTTCTGAGGCTTTTTAACTTTGGTAGGATTCGTCCTAGTCTTCTCTCCTCTAATCTCTGTTTCTAATCAATGTTTCTAATCCTCTACCCCTATAATGAATAAATCCCTGAAGATTTCCAGAGGATGCCAGCTTTTCCAAAGCGTGTCATATAAACACCACCACCTTTCCTCATGACTCTTAGCAGGTCAGCATTGAGGCCCTTCAGCATAAAGCTTTTTATCATAGCTCCAACTCTTAAAAAGCAGGCGTTTAAATTATCACAGTTGAATTTTCTAAATTCTGATCATTTGCTAAACGCAGTATCATAGATTTTGACATTTGTGCTGTAATCCACAAGTATTTTAACTAAAATGTACCAGTCCTTATTTTTAAATATTTAATCTTTTTTTTCTTTTATTTTCAGAAAAATGTGATGAACCGCTTGTGTCTGGACTCTCCCATGTAGCTTTCAGCAGCTCATCATCCATGTCTGGGAGCTACTCTCCGGGCTACGCCAAGATCAACAAGCGAGGGGGTAAGACACAATTGATTTCCTTCATCAGTAAATGTGTTAAATAAGGATATGTTGTATTTAAACCTGCTTTTCTAAAATATATTTTATTTAAAAAGTGCAATAGCTATAAATAGACACCTCATAAATATTATAAACCTCTTTTGTAGTCACTATTGGGGGGTGATGAAAGAAAATTTGGGTTGGAAGTAAGAGATGGTAAATTAAAGGGGAAGAGTGTTTTAGAGTTTGTACATGATAATGAATCCCAAATGATATAAAATTTCTGAGTTAAGGGAGTTCTTGTTCATCAGAAAATCATGTTTTAAAAAAGTTACAATGAACTGATTTCAAATATGTATACAGTGAATGAAAAAATACTCTGTATTCACTACTTATTTTTTGTTTTTAGTAACATATGAACAGTATCCATTGAACAGATAGGATAAAAAAAAGTGATCCTTGGTACTGTCTGTCCCCAGGACTCAGAATTTAATTTTGTCATTAAAGGTGTTATAAAAAATAGTTATACGTTTGCAACTAAAATTTGAGTTTTGGATTTTAAAGTAATAGTATAGGTTGTAATCCATAGGGCAGCAATAGATAACAATCCATAGAAAATGATTAAGGACAGAAACTTAAAACTCTCTTGCTTCAAAGAAACACTGATATAAATAACAATGAAGAACAACTTGAAAAGAAAAAATATTTTCTTGGATAAATATGAATCAACCCACAAGGACCATAATTTGTCTTCAATAAAACTGGAGATACTAAATTCACATCACAGCCAATTCAAAGAAAAAAAATATATATAGATAGAAGGAAAAAGCAAGGGAGGAAGGGAAGGAAAACGGAAGGAAAGAAACATAAAGAAGCGAAGATGGAAAAAAAGGGAGAGAGAGAGAGAGAACAGGGGAAACCCAAAAGGAGAGAGAAAAAAGAGGAGAAGGAAGAAAAAATGACATGTGAAAAGAGAGGAAGGGATATCAGAGAGATTCAGAAAGATCAAAAGGGAGAAGAAAATACGCCAGAAAAGGGTAGAATAATATACACAGAAATTCACAGGTCTACGAAGGCACCTTAATTAGTAAAAAGACTGGTGAAAGATACACAGGCAAAAGTGGAGGAATACAAATTTAAAATATATGCTGCTTTGATATAAAAGTAGTGTTAATTAGCTGCTCTTTTTTTGCAGTTAATTTTCCTCTTTTCTAAATTACAGTATAATTGGCATGTAATGTATTAGCTTCAGGTACACAGTATAATGATTTTATATATATTGCAAAATTGATCACCACAGTAAGTCTAGTTCACGTCTCTCACCATGCCTACTTACCATTTTTTTTTCTTGTATGTGGACTCTTAGGAACTCTCAAATATGTAGTACAGTATTATTAACTATATGACTTACTGACAATTGATACCTTTTGACCTTTTTCACCCTCTTTACTGGGAACTCCCTCTGAGAACTACCAGTCTGTTCTCTGCTTCGAAGTGGTTGCTCTTTTTATAATATGATATTTGTCCCGTTATGGTCATGACAGAGTTGGTGAATTACTGTAAGTTACCAAAAATGTTGCTTAAAGATGTCAAAGTAATGAGAATTTTAATTCATTCCTTTTCTATAAGTCATTTTAAACAAACAAGCCAAAAAATGTAGGTAGAAAATCATGAAACACGGAACTGGCCATACCAAATAATAATTATGATGTAGGCCAGTCAAGTACTATTAAATCTGGAGCAAAATGTATGAGAAAGAAGAAATAGCACATGTATTCCTAGATGTCAGGGGGATACCAAATTCCCTGAAGGAGGTCCTGACATTGAGAGATCAACTTTAATGAGAAGAAATAGGGTCACAGAATATTTCCTTAGAAGGTTTCATGAATTTTATACCCAGAGAATCTGGGCAAGTCAGGTTGCCTCAAGCACATAAGCCCTTTGGGAACACAAATGGTACAATATAATCAACAATGAGATATGGGAAATAAAAAGAATGAAGAAACCATGGCCAAAAGCCTGGTGCTGAGCAGTGAATCCATTTAAATATAGACCATAAGTAAACAATTTAAGAACTATGGATGTAAAACAGAGTATAAATTTTATAGATGCAAGAATGTAAGAATACCAAATTATGGGAAATAAAAGATGTATGTAAAATGTATGTAAAAAGATGTATTTAAAATAGTGCAAGGTGCCACTTTGAATTACTTAGAGCTATTTACCTACTCCTATATGTAGAGTGAGGTATCTGAAATTAAACTTTTAAAAGTTAACTTTTTTTTAAACCTGGTGGGTGGGATTTGAAGAATGTCTTTACTATCTTTATGATAGGTTTCTCTAGTTTATAGAATGGAAATATCTATACCTACATATTTATATAGATAGATTTATAGATACAGTGTATATCCAAAAAAAGTTATTTCAAAAGCAAAAGAATATAAACAAAGTTTATGGCTTTATAGTTGTTTGACCAACAGCTCATCTCTATTTGACTATCAATATGATACATTGTCATGCATGGGCATGAAGGCGGGACATAGAGGTTCACTGGGAGAAATCATCCTCTGTTCTATAGTTACAGTTACACTTGTTTTTCACCCATTTTATCAACATTAGTTCTTCTGGGGCTTAAGTTGCTTAGTCTTTGGTTCCCAAAGACCCCTTTTGCTTATCAGTGGTATGTTGTGTATACTTGCATATAATTCCTCTCCTACTCCATCACATAACAATCTTCCTGACTGTTTAGGACTGTCCCACACTGGTCAGATCTCCACTCCTCATGCTGCTGTACCTCTTAAGTGTACATACGAGCCATCCATGTGCGGAGCTGGCCTTAACCCTAGTTGATGATCTCAGTATGGGTCAAGGTAGCAAGCATCAAAGAGGAGAGTTATTTCCTCTACAAGGAAAAAAAAAAGAGGAAAAAAAAAAAGAAATCTACATGTGGTTATTTTCATAATAAATGGAGTTTTTTCTCCTTAGTAAAGTTCATATGCAAACACTCTTGGGAGAGGAGCCATGTTGACTGAAATTCATGCTAAGGCATAAATGGCTAATAACCCACATTGATTAAGAATGTATTTTTTGTTACTGCAGTAAAATATTATGCTTCTCAAGGACAGATAAAGGCAGAGTCTTCCAAAGGCAGTAAATTTAAAAATATATATATACATATATATTTTTAATATATATTTATAGATATAAAGATATGTATCTTTATTTATTTATATAAAAATAAAAAATAGAAAGATATATTTGTATAAGATATATAAATCTTTTTATTTTCATATATATAATACACATTTTTATATTTATACATTTATATATCTATCTTATATATATATCTTACTGGATATATATTTTTTTTCTTACTTCACTATTAGCAAGAATCAACTGACACAAACACCATATAAGCATCCAAAAGCAAGAAGTTCATACGCTAACAGAGAAGGATAAAATAACTTACCAACGATACAAATACAGAAAAGGACAAATTCAGTTGAGCATTATGTTGATTAACATTCTTCAAGTTTTATCATTTATTTAAATGATAGTCCTCAAATAAAGATTGAGTTTTTGAATACATAGAAAATCAAAGTATAATACAAATATGCATTCAGATGACAGATTGACATATATTTTAAAATATATTTTAAATATTTTAAAATATGTTTAGTTTTTGGGTCCCCATAGTATAAATCCATCTGCTGCAACCTTGATGTCAGGGGCTGGTTTATGACAAAACTAAGGGGAAATGTGATGCTTCCGTGGATAATCCACATATAATTCTATGATGTCTTTTGGAGCTTACTACAGCTTTTTGTTTTTGTTTTTGCTTGTTTGTTTTATAAAAATACTAACCCCCTGCGATCTATCTTCTGGATTTATCTCCCTATTCTTAATTCACTACAGGCATCCCGTTTTTGTGTCATTCTATGTCAATAGCAATTAGATGGGTTAATCTTTCCAAAGGTTAGCAAAGATACTAAATCTTTGAGAGCCTTGTTTACGGAAAACAGTACCTTACATTTATATAGTATTTTATAGATTATAAAATGCTCCTCATTGTTCAATGTCCCCTGATCTTCACAAAACCTTGTTAGATAGAATATTAAGTTAGAGATGCCAGTCATTTCTTCTGCCAGACTTGCAACTTTCCAGTTCACCTGCTTTTGTAGAAATCATCTTCTTTCTCCTGCCCCTAGGGGTCATTGTTCCGTCACATGGTCCTCTTCTCCCAGATTAGAGCTGTTCATGCTCGAGGTTGCCAGTGGGAGCAATATTGGTACTGCACTGGAATTAGCCCAAAGATGGAACCTAAAAAGCTGGAAGATATAAGCCAAGTTTGATTTATGCTTATAGCCAGAGCAACCCAGTCAGGAAAAGCTTAGAGTTTCCTGAGTGAAGTGGGTCTTGACTGCTTTTCTTTCTTTTTACCATCTTACCATTTAGTTTTCCTCAGTAGACCCTTCAACACTTGCTGCTCTTCAGAGACTTTTTTCAAAGACTTGCTTCCTGGCCATTCCTTTCCTTTTAGAAACCTGTCATCTTCTCTATTAAACCAAAGGTCAAGGAGGTATTGTGGTGGTGTTGTTTTGAGGATATTTATCCTTTATTTCTTCCAGCAGGGAGAACAGATTGCATTTGTAAGCCACATAATTGATAATCACTTCTGGGAGGAATATGTGTATAATAGACATCTGGAAAGACTGCTGGAACAGATCTCTTAATGTCCACACATGTGTCTTAAAAAGAACTACAGTCTTTACCTTCCCTTAAAAGACACTGCTGAAGTTAATAATTGCTGCCATGCCTCAAGAACTTGGCTTGGTCAAATCATTGTCCTTATAATTTTCTGCCTCCTGTTGGCCAAGAGGGAGCGTTGGTAATTAGCATAAGACTGACCTCCTCTACTTACACTTCCATACTTACACACGTTGGACCGCCTCTTGCAGGCTCCTGAGTGGCTCTGCAAATCATCATTCTTCACTGCTCTTCAGAGGTCTTTCCTGCTTCTGGAAAACAAATTTTTCTCCCCTTTATTGCATCCTCAATCTCCTGTCCCTGAGTTACATTTGTAAAATACCTCTTCTTCCTCTGCTTTCTTTTCTTCCCTGTTCTGCTTTAAATATTAACAAGATCTGTCACTACTAATTAGACTGTAACCAATAACAGTACTGAGCTAGGGAAGCAATCGCAATGCTTCTGGGAGGACATTGTCCCTCTTTACGTCAGTAATGCCTCGTACTGGTGCTCTTCTGCTCACTCCAGTCCCTCACTCATTCCTGTTCCATACTGCCCCCTTCTGGCAGCATTTTTTTTTTTTAAGATTTTATTTATTTATTTGACAGAGAGAGATCACAAGTAGACAGAGAGGCAGGCAGAGAGAGAGAGGGAAGCAGGCTTGCTGCTGAGCAGAGAGCCCGATGCGGGGCTTGATCCCAGGACCCTTAGATCATGACCCGAGCCGAAGGCAGCGGCTCAACCCACTGAGCCACCCAGGCGCCCCTCTGGCAGCATTTTTAAACCATTATTAGGAAACGCTTCCCTTAGAATCATCAAGGGTTAGATTATGAAATAACACTGAGTTCCCAACTGTTGAAAATTTTTTTTAAGATTTTATCTATATATTTGATAGAGAGAGCATGATCTGGGGCACAGGGGAAGAGGGAGAAGCAGATTCCTTGCTGAGCAGGAAGCCAGACTTGGGGTTTGTTCCCTCAACCCTGAGATCATGACCTGAGCCAAAGATAGATGCTTACCTGACTGAGCCACCCAGGCAGAACAACAACCCCCCCCCCCAAACTGCTGAACTTCTGTCCATGTTGGCAGATTCCATTCCACCATTTCCCCCCTTTCTCTTCTCCAGCCTCTACCACTTACTGCTTCTCATAATCTGTTCCTTTTCCCGCTCAATGAGCATTCATTATTACTTTAGTGTGAATTTGTTAGTTGTGTTACTTCTTCTAGGAGAATTTGCCTTTAAGAGCAGATCTGTGGGAGCAGGAAAATCTCAAGGACTGATTTTCTAATGTAGCATTTTAGAATATTTGCCATTCCTATTTGGACTGGCCATACTTCTTCATCTTTGACTTAAATTACTCTCCTGAAAACACCTGCTGACTTTGCCAGCTCTGATGCAGTGCTGAGCAGTGAAGAGAGAATGACTTGTATTCATGCATAACTAGATTCCACTATGAAATCAACCAAGGATCAGCATGGGATTAGTCCGCTATCAATCTCGCTGCATCTTGGTTTCTTAATTTCTGTGTTTACTATACAACCTCTCATCCAAACCAGGAACTTTGACAGTGCAAGGGTTCTATTAAAAATTATGCCAGGATAATCTTGCAGGTATGGGCCCCCTATTTATATTTTAAAATGGAATCAACTATACAGCATAGCAGAGCTCTTGTGAAGATTAAATGAAATAGTTTACACAATCTGTGTTGCAATGAAATGTTACTCTTTTTGCCACCAATTACCCTCAACTCTGAAAATCAACAACACAATTATTAGTATTTCAAAGCAAGTGAATACCTTACTCTTGTTGTTACAAAAGCAACACCTCCCTACAAAGTGTTTGCTAGAATTTGCATATTTATCAATGTGTATATTTCCCCTACTATTGTCTCAGAAAAAAATCATAACTGAAAGATTAATAAAATAACATTTTAAATAATTTTAATAAGTTCTGCATAATCAGACTACTGTTTACATTAACTTAAATGTTCCCCAAGTCTTTTCTCCTTAAACTCTTTTCATTTCAGATGAATTTATGCTAGTGATCAGTGTTATTTTGTTCTGATTATCTTTATATCATTTGGTTTAGATCTTACAGAGCCTAATATAATATTTGTTAACTCTATTATCCTCAGAAAAGCCAAAAATAATTGTCTAGACATTAGGGAGAATAAAAAATATTTTCCCCTGGACCCCAAGAAATACTACCTTTTAAAAATAGATTTTAAATGATTTTTTTCTAAAGTTATCAGTAGGTCTTTGTATTCACTTTTCTATTTGGATGACAGTTACCATCTAACTAGCATTGTAAGTTTTAATTTATTCTTTTTACTTTAATTCTCCAATATAAATCAAAATTTGGGCTTTAGTGGGAGCTTTAAAAAATTCAGTGTGCAATACGGGACACATTTGTATCATTGACACTTGTTAAAAATGATAGAACGTTGAAAGCATAGTCGCCAGGGAATGACCCATAAATTTGTTTAGACATGCCTTTTTAATTTGCAAATAATATTGCTGTGTTTCTGCTGTGGCATCATATTTTATAATGTTGGAATTTTAATACCTTCTTTTGTGTTCCCCATAGAAATCCAAGCTGGGTTTTGTAGCATTTCCCTGGAACACTGTTTCCCAAGGTGTGTGATATTAATACGTGCTGTGAACACATACATATGCACACATTTTCACAATAAAATTCTCTGGGCAAATCCTTGTGTTCTAGAGGAATCAGAGAGACTTTCTTTGCCATGCAGCATCTCTGCGTCCAGCAGAACCCACATTCACATTGGCAAATGCTTTTTTAAAATCTAACCAGTCTACACATCATGGATTTTAAACAGGGTTTGCTTAATATACTTAGAAGTACAGATGAGTCCCATGAGTTCACTACTATCTTTGTAAAAATACTACTTTTAAAGATTCTTTGATAAGAGTATGATGGATATGATTTTTATAGAATTAATTGGAGCAAAGGAGTTTTTAGGCTTGGGGCATTTGAGACGAGAAATTTTTGAGTGAATTATTTTTAGGAAGTTTCTAGTTTGCTATGTTTGTACCAACTATCTTAAAATTGCCACTGAGAGGCACCCGAGTGGCTCAATCTGTTAAGTGTCCAACTCTTGGTTTCAGCTCAGGTCATGATCTCATGGGTTGTGGGATCAAGCCCTGCATCAGGCTCCGCGTTCAGAAGGGAATCTGCTTGAAGGTTCTCTCCCTCTGCCCCTCCTCTCTCTCTCAAGTAAATAAATACATGTTTTTTTTTTTTTAAATGTGCCACTGAGAAAATTATGAGGTGGAATAAACAGTACAGTTAAAGTAACCACTGCTACCATCTTTGAAATGGCCCTGGGATATTAATTCTCTAATACTCTCTTTTATCACAATATTAAAAGCTGATTGTCTAAAAGAGTGGGAAATTGTGACTAATCAATTCAGATATTTATAACATATTTTTGTAATACATTCTTCATAATTCTTCTTTACACAGTATTGAAACCCCTCCTGTTTGGTACTTGTCCTGTAAAGTTTAGGACATATGGAGTGGGAAAACGTCACATCTGCACCAACAAAGAAATATATTTAAATAAATATTTATTTTGAGAAGATGTACAGGCTAAATATATTTTTGTTGATTTCTTGGTGCAGAGTTAGAGAAAGTAGGTTTCCCTTCTGCTTTTGGGGACATCTCGGGCCACTTCCTCTCTTTACTTAATTGCCCTAAATTCCTCACTTCTGTCCTAAGAAACTTGGACTAGATCATCTCCCAACACCTCACCTTGTGGCCAAGATTAACCACAATGCCTTGGTTTCTATCTTAATGGAACACTGCAGATTCTTACTGCTTGTTCCTCTGTGCATAGATGTACTTTCCCAAATAAAATTTAAAATAGCCAAGATAACTGAAAGAAACTATTTATCAAATAAAGTTTTTACAAGTTGAATATTTCTTTTGAAACCATTCCAGAATACACACCAATTGTATATTTTGGAGATTAAATGTTCATTTACTCTTTTGATATTTACTAATTTTGTTCAGAGAGGCTTTAATATTTTTCACATCTCTGCCAAGAAGGTGGAGAATTTATGTGAGTGATTTGTACTGTACCTGAAGTATTCATCTTAAAACAGAATTCTTCACACAATATCCAAGGCATTTCTTTAACATATCACTGCACAAATGTTCAACTCTCAAAGAATATTTTCTGAATGAATGAACAAATATATTGAAGCATATTTATTGTACATATTATCCTATTCTTTTTAAACTTCAGACGTTCATAGTTTTTATGTTGGGATGACTTGTTAAACCAAGAGTGAGTATTTGTTAACATTTTTCAGTTTCCAAAGAATTATCTCACAGTTTATTTCATCACTGACATAGCTACCTTTAGGTCCATACAATAATAGGTAATAAATAACAGTAGCAAACATTGTTATTGTCATTGTAAAGTAAAACAATTATCCGTTTTTTAGAACCGGCATGCAGTTGAGAGGTGGCCCCAGGGTATCAGTGTTCTTCCGGTGCTTTTGAAATTGTGCAACAGTTGCCATCAGGATAATGATATCCAGTAAAGCATGCTCCTCTTATCTCACGATATTCCTCTCATGGATGAAGCCTTCACTTTGAGCGGTTGCATCCATCTGGTAACAGGTGCCTTTGGGTAACAGAACACATTCCGTCAGTCCTTATAGCTTGTGTGTGGTTCATAAGGAATACATTCTGCGTGTCACTTACAGCAGTATAAACTAAGAGAAGAAACAAAGGCCGGGAACGAGCAGGGCATGTCCGCCAGTCACTGTCTGGGACACTCACATCAGCTGATTCCCAGAAGGACACTCCCCAGTGAGGGGCACTGCACACAGGGTCCACTCGTTCAACAGGGTTAGGATAAAAAAAAAAAAAAAAAAAAAAAAGGGACATATGAAAAATATACTTCAAATCCTATAGTTTCATTTCCTCTGTTCCAGATGAGTGACTCTCCATCATTCTTCAGTATTTACAGTAGTCCCCATGAATCTGTGGGGGATACGTTCCAAGATCCCCACTGGATGCCCCAAATAGTGGCTAGTACTGAACTCTATGTATACTATGTCTTTTCCCATATATACATACCTGTGATAAATTTATAAATTGGGCAGAGTAAGAGATTAACAGTAAGAACTAGTAATAAGAAAGAACACTTAACACGCTATAATAAAATTCATGTGAATGTGGTCTCTTTCTCCCAACATAGCTTCTTGTCCTGTCCTCACCCTTCTTCTTACGATGACGAGAGATAATATAATACCTGGGTGAGGAGAGGAGGGGTGTTGAATGACGTAGACAGTGTCACGTAGTGTTGGGCTAGTAATGCCCTTCTGGTAGCACCTCAGAAGGAGGACATCTCCTTCTGGACAATGGTTTACCATGGGTGATTAAAACCACAGAAAGGGAAACCATAGACTGGGAAGAGAGAGTTCCATACATTTTTCCCTATTTGCTTCCTTCCCCTTATTTCACTTAAAAAGCAGGAAAAAAAAAAAAGCCAGGCCAAATCATTTCCAAGGCTACTGAGAGGATTTAATTTAGTGATGGCTCTATTAGCAACCTGGTTAGGTCATACTTATTAGAATGAATTAGACCCATGTCTTAATACCTTTAGCAAATTAATGACTCTTTTCACACATTTTTCTTTGAGAAGAATTAAAAAAAATAGAATTTCCTCTCTTTTATACTCATGCCTTCCAAAACTAATTTTAAAAATATTGCCACTAATAACGATTCAAAGCCGTTCAGCCTTTCTTAGTCTACTGCCTTTTCTATATTCTGCAAATGAGCAATCAACACTGTTTACTCTCCCCTTGCTTTAAAACCAAGATATATGCTTGACGTGAATACTGCTGACAATAAACCATGACATTTAAGACAGTCTACTTTTATTGTTCTTGCCTCTTTGACGTTAAAATGTAAACTCAAAATGCAGAAAGCTTTACTCCTCAGGTTTTCACCCAAAGGTCACTTTTATTTTACTTTTTCTTAGCTATTTTTATTTTCTTCACAATGCAAGGAATTTATATTGAATGTTTTTCTTTGGCTCTGGCTTCCTTCTCAGCAGCTTCTAGAATTTTGTTCCTCCGTATCTGTTTTCCCACTTAAAAATCGGTGGGCCCTGCTATTTATTTCAGTTGGAGGAGTGTTGTTTATTTCAGTTGCCTGGATCATAACCGTTCCCTCCGTATCACCAGACATCTGCAGTCAGGTGGACGGTTCTACCATCAAGGTGAATTATTTTGTATTAGAAGGCTTGTGCCTCAACATATGTATGGACAATGTATAATTACACGTGTTTTATGGATTTTCCCCTTGTTAGTATCTGGCACATAGGTATTTTAGTGGATTATTAATTTGAGTTTTTTTGTTTGTTTTGCCTTCACGTGATGCTCAGAATACTAGATAAGCCTTACAGTCTCCACTGTTCAAGTGATGAAAACTCTTGTTTACTTCCCTTTTCTCTTTCTCCCTGAGTGTTCAAGGGAGAGTGGAGGTCGAAACCACGAAACCACGTGCTTCTGTAGTTTCTGTGCTTCCCGGACAGTAGACATTCCTGAGTGATTGCTAGAGTTTCTTCTTTTCACATGTTGACGAGGCCATAGGGCCCAAGTGGGATTCCCAGAAGGAAGCTGCTGAATTCCAGCTCAGAAATGGTACGAACTGGAGAAAGATTTAGACACGGCCGATGTGAGGACACTTCTCATCACGGTAGGGCTGCTGAGTCACAGCAAAGGAGTCCCAGGGGGGCCAAAAAAACGAGAGGTCATCCCCCTGGCCTGCCTCCGCCCCAGTCTTCCCCACCTAAATTCAAACGGTGTTAAATTACGAGCACTTTCCATCGGCCTCCAAATTTTTATGATATAGATTGTTCTGTAGACACGTCTTCAGCATCTAATGCTGCTGGTCCTCCAGGAGGACAGGTGTCTCCTTTCCAACAAGTCATCACCGGCAGCAAATGGGGTATCCCTCTCCATTCTTTGAGGGATGTTGTTTTCTATCTTAGAACTTAGCATATCGTATTGTAGACCTATTTGCCTGACCATGTGAGGCTGGGTGTTAAACTGATTCACATCCTGTGTCTCATGCGTCCGTGTACAGCCGACGTCTAGCATGATGCCTCACACAGAGCGGATACTCAGCAGACTCTGAGACCAGCACTGGCCTGGGCACGTTCTCTGATTTGATCCCTACAAAAACCCTGGGAAAGAATTTAGAGTAAACTCAGTTTTACAGATATGAAAACCTACATTCAAGAAAGTGTAGACTCGGGGCGCCTGGGTGGCTCAGTGGATTAAGCCGCTGCCTTCAGCTCAGGTCATGATCTCAGGGTCCTGGGATCGAGCCTCCTCTCTCTCTGCCTGCCTCTCTGCCTACATGTGATCTCTCTCTCTGTCAAATAAATAAATTTTAAGAAATCTAAAAAAGAAAAAAAAGAAAGTGTAGACTCCTGTCCAAGACCACCACTAACAGAAAAGAAGTTTGAGCATTTCAAACAATCTCTTCTGACTTCAAATCACTCACTCTTCTGTTCTCCCCATGTGAGTTTTTCTTCAGGAAAAATTGGAATAATATTTGAGTTGGTTACAGGGCACAGCTAATGTTTTCCCTCTGGTGTCTTAGAACACAAACAGACACATTTCTCTATTTTATTTCTGTAAGTACACACCGACTTTGCGACGTCTTTGCATGCTTATTACCTTTGTTTTAAATAATCAAAGAGAAATATAGTTTTAAATATTTGCATGTATCTTTAACAGACACGTCTTTTTTTTTTTTTTTACTCTAAAAAGCGAGCCAAACCTCATCTCCTTCAGTGTTGTTTCTGAATTTGTATAATGTGTGGTGGTAGGCAAAAAAGATGTAATTGTGCTTGAAATATTATATATGTGAGAACAGCAAAGATTGGAACAGAACAGTGAGACCAACATTCTGTCTCCCAGGAAGGAATTGAAATGAGGGAAAACCACTGATGTGAGGCACCACTGTGCTAGGAACTGACAGAAGCAATATTTTTTTGAGTCACTAACACTCTCAATATTCAAAACACACATGAAGAAAAAGCAGTAAGTCAGTGCGAAGTGAAAGGAAATGAATAACAGAAATAAAACTCAACCACACAGTAGGAAATGCCTGAGAACTGAGATTTGCTAGGTGTGCCATAAACTGGATCTTTGCTTGGTGTGGGATGGGGGATAATCTGGCATTAATAACAATATCCTACTGTGTGATCCTTATCAATCACTGAGTGGTTCCTTCTCTTCCTTCCAGTGAAGGATTCGGCATTCTTACAGTTTGCCTTTCATTTTGTGACTATTTAGTAGAATGATCCTTCCTGACACCCTGGAGAGACTGCCAAGGGAACTGATTCCACTCCCCACCTCACCCCCCATGTTCTCATAGCAGAATAAGTAAAACAAAAACTATTGAGCAATTCTTTCAATGTTATTGTTTCCCATCTTCTCTACCTATTATTCAAGACATAACCATTTATGGTGGAGAATAATCACGTAAAGAGAATGTGAAAAAAGCAACAATCACCTTCTGTTTTCAATTCAAAAGTTGTTCTATTTCAATGTTCACGATTAAAAAAGAGAACTTTGAACCAGTTAGTTGTATTTTGCACAACAAACAAGCAGTGTTCATTGGTTCCCTGGCCAAAGGACCAGCACTAACTGGGCATCAGACATGAGAAAGGAGAGAGACTATGTAACCTGAAATCCACCTAACCTCTTCCCTGGCATGAGTGCCAGATGTCCCAGTGACCATCAGGCTGGGGAGGAAACACTCAGATGGCCCAGTTTTCATGATGCTTCTTGGATACATCCAAACACTGCAATTCTAGCAAAAATACTGCTTTACCTGCATGATTAAGTCTGTCAAAGATTTATCTACAGGGATCTGGAGGCAAGCTTTGGTTCTCTTAGGCCATAGTCCAGGTTTCTATCGTCCAGCATGAGGAGAAGTGTAGGTAGAACAGCTCAGAAATGCCAACCAGGCCCCTCTGTTCTTGCAAAGCTGGGAAGGAGTTCTCAGAGAAGACAAGGTGTACCATTCAATGAGTAGAATAGGAAAAATTCTGGCCTTGGGTTGCAATTCCGCATTAATTTATTGTGAGTCCTTTGAAACTTTTCTTTCTGCTGATATGACATACATTTGGAAAGCATCAGTTCTCCTTAGCAATTCGTCAATAACATGGCAAGGATTGACCAAGGAGAGACAGACAAGCAAGCTATTTTGTCAGGAGCCCGAAACATGTTAATCAGCTTCTGGAACACCAACAAGTTAAATTCAAATAGATTTCTCACTAAGACTAAAATCTAAAACCCTGTGATTCTATTTCTGTGTATTGGATTAGTCAAGATTTAAGGTTCACTTTGTTCTTAACTCATGGGGATCTCCCCCTGCCATTTTTTTCTTTGTTTGGATGGCTTAGCTGGTGCAGAGAGAAAGTGAGATTCATTCCTTCTGATGCTCTCAAGTGTGATCTGTGCCAGTTTCACACTCGACAGTGGGAGTAACAGAAGGCAAGCAATGAGGAAATAAAAATCCTGTTATCAAATGAGAATTCTCCAGCTCACTGCAGAAAGGACTAGTATAGTTATTCATATTTCAGGCACCTCAATTAGACATTCATTATTCATAAACACTTATGTAACTCTGAGTTATTCAGTCTGGGAGAGAACAGTAGCAATCTTTCTTTCTTTCTTTCTTTTTCTTTTTTTTTATTACTAAGACATCCTGTATCTGAAGAAGGAACAAAAAAGGAATGTAAAATATATATATACACACACCCTGTCTGCTGCATGTAGATCTAAATTTTGCATTGTAGGCATATTACCTCCAACAAAACAAGGCTAACCTAGTACATTTGGCTGTCTTTTCAAAGAACCAGTCTGAACAAACAGACTAGCACCAATTCTATTAGAGTGATAATACTGATGAAAATAGCAACATTGGTCATTTCGGCCACAGTCCTCTCAACAAGTTCTAACTTACAGTGTTACAAGTCAAGACCTGGAAGGGTCTAGTAGACAAGACGAAGTATGTACCCAAAGAAGACTTGAAGTGGTGTATTCAGTTGAAGGGAAGTGAGAGAGCCCAGTCATTCAATCAACCCGGACTGAGCTGAACACATATCAGCACTGAAGGTTCATGTGCTGGTGGGACTTAAACACTTGAAATGTTGACAGGAGAACTTGCTGGGGACTCTGAGACCGGGTCATCCTCATGAGGAAGGACAGTGTCTGTCTAAAGCACATTGGTGACGGTCCCCAGCTCCAAATTTGGAGAAGGCTCTGGTGGAATCTGAGCATAAATCAGAAGCATGTAAGCACTGGTCTTAATGAAGATGATTATTGAAGAGTTTCTCCATGTTAGTCCTTTGAGGGACCAAAGTTTCCCAGTGAAGCAGACAAAAATACTTCCTTCCTTTTCACCTTCCTCTCTCCTTTCCTTTCCCCCTCACTTCTCTTCGTTATATATTCCCTCACTCACATATTTATTAAATACCAACTTGTTTTAATTTATGTAAGTCCATGAGCTTCCCTCAAATAGCTCAGAACTAAAGAACTGGGTTGGAGGAATGGTGGTGAACCTGATGATTGTGCCAGAATTATTTCACCACATGGGGGTGAGATTATATAAATATGAAGGTTTTTATGGCATCATAGAGAACAGATGACCTACTTTGCTGGGGAGAGTTCAGGAATATGTCTTGAAAGGAGGTAAAATGTTAAATAGAATTAATTGTGTAGAATCTCATCTAAAGAGTTTAACGTACTTGAAGGCATCAAAGTCAAAAATAGTATTTCATAAAGGAGGATTAGCTGGTGGTTTGGTTTTCTGAGAGTTTAAAGTGACAGCGTGTGGTAAGAAATATGGATTCTGATAGATTCTGATGGATTCTGATCACTGAGATTCTTGACTGTCATACGATGGAACAAGACAAAACCCCGGTTTCATGCCCGCCCAACCTTGTTCCCTGCTTTTCCTCCATCTTCAGCTCTGTTTCCTGGTTCTGTTATTGCCTCCCTTCCTGCCCCAGTCTGTTGTCAACAGAGCAGCACACGTAATCATTTGCAAATCAAGAAATAACATTTCATTCTTCCGCTCAAAAACTCTCCAGTGGATTTCAGCCTCACTCAGAGGAAGGCCTCCGCTGTCCTGATAAGGACTTATCAGATCTTGCCTCATTTATTTGCCTGCACCCACTATCTCTCTCACCTCATTGACTAGTGTCCTCCCTGCCTCTCCAGCTGCACTGACCTCCTTGCTATTTCTTATACTTCCCACTCCTTTGGTGTAAAGCTCTGCCTCCAGTACGAAATGCTCAGTTCCTTCAAGCTTGTACTCAAATGACACCCGCTCAGAGAAGCCTTATCTAATGACTTCCTAAAAAATGTCCCACTCATTTCCCTCCATTTTTTCTCCAAGTACTTTTTATTACCTAAGAACTAGACCTGGCTTACAATTGGAAAAAGAATGAGATGATAAACTCTTAAAATATTTATAGAGAAAGAACAATAAGGAAAAGATGGTTAAAGATGTATAAGGAAAAGGAAACAAAAAGATAGAGACAAGAGTAAAGGAGTCCCCAATGTTTCTATCTGTGGTGAATCAGAGGGTGAAGCCAATGATATAGATGAAGAGGGGAAGTAGAGGTAAGGAAATATTTGGAGATTCAGATGTACATAGGGTAAGCAAAAATTCAAAATAGAAGTGTTTGATAATCAAATTTAAGAGGTTTTAATATGCACATGGTCTCTGAAGAAATACCAGGGGTTGAAAAGTTTCAGAGTTATTTAACAAAAGCATAAAAAGAACTGGACATAAAACACCAAGAAAGTTTAATGTTTAAGGGGTGGGAGAGGAGCAAGCCTCCAAAGAAATCTGGAGGTCGCAGAGAAATGAGCAAAACAAGAAGAGTATGGGACTTTTTTTTTTTTATCATGAGAATCAAAAAGTCATATGCAGCAAAGGCAGTCCTATAATATAAAGCCCAGACGATGTAGGTTTGTTTGTCAGTCTCATGGTCACTTACGCACTTTACAAGAGTGGTTTTAGTAGAATTTTGGAGGAGGCATCCAAAATTTTGTATGTAGAAGAATGAATTTCAGCTGAGGAACTAGAGACAGCATATGTAGGTTACATTTTCAAGATGTTTTGATGAAGGGAAGGAAGAAAATTTAGATAACTCAAGAGGTGGGATGTAGTCAAGATGTGTTTTCTTCTTTAATGAGCGAGAGCTAAGAATATTTTAGAGAAAAAGGATCCTAGAGAAAGGAGAAATTTGGTTGAGAGTACAGTCAATTAACTCCCTGTGACTTGTGGAGTAAGATTTCCAGGGTTCTAAGGGTCTAACTATAAGCTGCTATGTTAGGGGTTCAAGAACACTGTCTTTAGATTAATTCAGACTTGAGTTAAGACTTGTTCCTACTTCTCATTAGCTATGCAATGTTGGTAAAGTCACTAAATATCTTTCAACTCAATTTCTTCATACATAAAATGGATATAATAGTATCTACCTAATAAGCTTTTTGTAAGATATAAATGAGATCAATTTTTGTAATTTGCTTACTATATTACCTGGCCAAGGTTAGCGCTCTTGAAATAAAGATTGTTGTCATTATCTGCATTAGTATTACACACTGGAAGTACGTGTCCAGGAGCTAGACTTAAACAGGTATGAGAGGATAGATTCATCTCCTGGGACTGGAAGAAAAGAACTAAGACTGAGGGTGGATAGATATAATATCCTATGGATAGATAGGAGAAGAGTATTCAAAGACAATCATACTTAATGACTTTAGATTTCTAAATAAGGTTTAAGGGAAACTATACTGTAAGAAAATGGGAAAGGATTGTGGGGCTTCTAGAATTGAGGGGGAATGGGGAAGGTTATAGAAAGCAATGAAAAGGACTCAAACCAGACTGCTAAAATGTTAGTGGACATGCTTAAGGACGCAATTGTTGTTGAAGACTATCAATTTCATGACTTAGAGAGGCAACAATCTATAAATCTGTTTGATTTTCTTTAGCAGTACTAGTTCACGTAGGAATAGAAAAGAGAGGACAGAGTTAGGTTGGAGTTCTGCTAGATACATATTATAGGAAATTCAGCATATTAGGAATTTAAGTATGTTCAGATAGTATTCCTTGAGATTACCTATATGTTGAGAACATAGAAAGGCACCAAGAAGCCTTATCTAAGCAACCATAGGTTATGTATAATATAGCCAAGGACATGGAAGAACTAAGAGAGCAGGTGGTTACCACCAGATAATCAACGATTGCCATATAAAACTTGAAGGAAATCAGACATCTGGGTAATGACTAAGCCCAGGGTGTGGCCATAGAGGGAGATCACCAGCACATGAAAGGTCATTGAAGAAAAAGGAGTCAAATAAACATGAGACTATCATTTTGAATAGGTTATCTGCATGGACACCACGAAGGCAGGTCTTGGGTTCAACAGGAAAATGGAGTCAAATTCTAATGTCTTCAGGAAAAGAGAGAAATAACCAAAAGTTCTTTAGATCACAGCAACAAGTGTTAGAAAGTGATAGAACCCAACGACTTGAGGTTCAATGAACAAGAACTTGTTTCGTTACCGTTTCACTTGAATCTGTTAACAGATGGGGAAAATAGCAACTTAGAGCCATAAACGATGAAGGATATTGAGCTACTGGTAGACAGTCCTAAGAGTTGCAGAGGAATCACTGACGTTGATAGTGTCAACAAATGCGTTTTTATAGGCTACGCATTGAAGATCTATAAGGAAAAGGAATCCTTCACATAATAGTCTACGGCAGTGCTCTACTATAAAACATAAAGTGAGCCACATTTGTAGTTTTAATTATCCAATAACCTTATTCTAAAAGTAAAAATAAATGGGTGAAATATATTTTATGATAGGTTCTATGTAATGTAATATATCAAAATATTATTTCAGTATGTAATCAATATAAAAATTATTAATTTCATAGTTTGATTTTTCATACTAAGTTTTTAAAATATGGTATGTATTTTATGCTTATCACACATCTTAATTTGGAAGCTAAATTTTCCTCAGAAATACGTAATCTGTATTTAAGTTTTACAGAAACTTGAGAAGTTAGACTCATACCCAAGTTGTTCCCAAAATACTTAAAATGCCCTCCAATAGGTGAACTGAGTAACAGTGTTTAAATATCCATTTACATCAATTAAAGTAAAATAAAAAATATAAAAAATATCATTCTCCAGTCTCTCAGACAGGCAGTCGTGTTGCTAGCCACATGTCGAGTGCTGAATTGGTCAGCCCAGGTCTTCATGAATGGTGACTGGGGATTTGTAGTTTGTAACCACATGCAGAGACATCGGTCTTAGGGGGTAGAGTCCAAATTCAGTGGAAGCCAGCTGGTGGCTGGAAGACAATAGAACTGTAACAACTAGGGGACCAGGGAGATGGCTAAGAGCCTCCTGTCAACCTACTGGGCGGCAGCATTTTTATCCAGAAAAGCAATAATGTCAGAGATAAGAATGATCTCTCTGTTATTTACTGTTGGCAGTTCTTCAGAAAAGTGCAGAGTTTCGGGGTTCCCCTTGGGTGTCTGAGATGTTGAAGCCAGTACTGTCTCCAGCCGTGAGGCAGCCATGGGTGCTGGTGGCCACATGCAGCCGCTGGCCCAGAGTTGCATTTCAGCTGCAGGCGAGGGATCAGGAAGTGGGCTCTGGAGCTAAGGAAGACTAGCCAGTGTGTGGAGTACAGC
This sequence comes from Meles meles, assembly GCF_922984935.1. NCBI lineage: Eukaryota > Metazoa > Chordata > Mammalia > Carnivora > Mustelidae > Meles > Meles meles. The sequence continues at coordinate 8,689,874 of NC_060075.1, read as the reverse complement.
TCTAGCTTGCTGAAGACGAGCTACTATTTACGCTTAAAGAAAAAATGGTGTTAGCAGCTGCCATTCTTATCCAGGACATAGTATAACCTGCCTGGTGTTTCTTGAGATTGTGTTGGGATATGTTCAGCCAAAAAATTCTTTCATCGGGCTCTGGAGACAGCTGATACTGCTGTTGCTGCTAAGGGTAAGGAACCAGGATTCCTTGTGTTGGACCAGCTGAAGGCAAATCCTTCTAATGGAACCAGACCAACTCATGATATTGGAAGGAATGATACTCTCGCAGGGAAGACTGGACTCAGCGCCTTTTGGTAGCCTGTTTCATGGGTGTAGCCCTAACAGTATGAACCCAGATAGGTCACTCTGGCATAGCCTAAACCCTGTGCCTAGGTAAACATAATATTGCATTCACGTATCGGAATATTATATGCAATCTCCTGTCTAGTATTATTGTCAAAAAGCTTGCCCAGGGGCGCCTGGGTGGCTCAGTGGATTAAGCCGCTGCCTTCGGCTCAGGTCATGATTTCGGGGTCCTGGGATTGAGCCCCGCATCGGGCTCTCTGCTTCGCAGGGAGCCTGCTTCCTCCTCTCTCTCTGCCTGCCTCTCTGCCTTCTTGTGATCTCTCTCTCTGTCAAATAAATAAAATCTTAAAAAAAAAAAAAAAGCTTGCCCAAATCATTGCATGAGCATAATTTCTATTAAGTTTAAGGGGATTGATATTAGAAGGTGACAGGAGGACATTGTTTAATAATTATGAGGGAATGCATTCTTTAGCAAGGATAATGTACCTCATTAAAAATAAAAAATCATTCAATTATTTTCTGCTGCGAAGGATCCGTGTCATAAATAGCATGACCCTAGAAGACATCAGTCAAGATTTAAAGTCCCAAAATGGAGATTAAAGTATTAATAGTCATGGGGTGTGGTTTTTCAGAGATGAGAACTGATAATCACGTAGATTAAATAAATTTCTTCAGGTGTCACAGACATATATGTTGGATCAAATTGAGGTCTACCTAATTTAGTGTGTTTTCACAATGGGAAGTTGCCTACAATTTTGGATGCCCCAAAGCTGCTATAATAAGCCACAGGTGGCATAATGTACTATATCAATTAGTCATCCAGAAAAAATATTTAAAAACACATAAAATAGCAGTTGAAGTCTATCCCAATGTCATTTTGTAAAGCAAATGCATAAGGCACCAAATGAACAAAAAAGATGAAATCAAGTACCCGTTTAAAAAAAATTAATTGAAATATCTCGAAAATATCTACTTAAAAATTAATACTATAGGGGCGCCTGGGTGGCTCAGCGGGTTAAAGCCTCTGCCTTCAGCTCAGGTCATGGTCCCAGGGTCCTGGGATCGAGCCCCGCATCGGGCTCTCTGCTTGGCTGGGAGCCTGCTTCCTCCTCTCTCTCTCTCTCTGCCTGCCTCTCTGCCTACTTGTAATCTCTGTCTGTCAAATAAATAAATCTTTAAAAAAAAAAATTAATACTATATGCTTGTTTACTATTAGTTATGCAATGCCATATATAGTCATCCAGTTCTGCTCTAAAATCAGCATTTCTGAATATGACCTACAGCTTTATATGCTACAGAAAGAGCAGTCAAAGAAAGTAGAAATCAAGGGCACCCATTGCCTTTGAGGAGTTTTTCAATGCAAAGTTTGAAGAAAAAAATGCTAATCACAGACATAATATATGTATAAGAATATACCTATTTTTCCCTAAAGTCTGACATTCATGATTAAACAAATCTCCATGATAAAAGTAATTTCTTATATTATGTAGCTTAGGGTATTAGAATATCATAAATATTTTTTTTAAAGGCCAACTATGAGGGCACCTTTGGCTCAGGTCATGATCCCAGGGTCCTGGGATCAAGCCCTGTGTGTGTTCCCTGCTCAGCAAGGAACCTGCATCCCCCTCTGCCCGCCTCTCTGCCTACTTGTGCTCTCTCTCTCTCTTTCTGTCTCTCTCTCTATCAAAATGAATGAATAAAATCTTTAAAAAAATATGAAAGGCCAACTATTCTGGCAATATTTTAAACAATTCAGTTCCATATATTGACATTTTGCTAACACTATGCTAATTCTCTGGCTCCCTTCTTAGTTCTGACTTCAGTTAGCATTTTCCATAATACATCTGACCCCACAAATCAACATGCAAGGACCGATCACTTTCAGTACAAAATATATTACTGCTAAGATGAGGATTCACATGAAAATGAAGTGTTCCAGTGTCCTTGCTGGAGAAAAGCAGCAAGGGCATGGGGCATGGGATGGAGAAGTGAAGCCAGTGTACAGGCACCAGCCCATTCCATGAATCCTCCCTTGGTTCAGACCCCTCAGGGAGGCTCTGGAGACAAGTCACCTCTCAGAGCTGTCTGGAACAGCAGCTAGGAGCTGGCATATTTATACCCCTACATCCTTCAGACTTTGGTTAATGTTCACAAATCTCAGCTCTCCTTACATTCAGGCACAGTGAGTTCTGACAACCTGGGGGCACATGGCAGACACAGGTGCTGGCTGTCACCTAATAAAATTGAACATGTCTGTACCTTCTGCCCCGAAAATTCCAAAGGTGGGAAGATTTACTAGAAAAATACTTTCACGTTTGGATCAGAAGAAGTGTATAAAAATGTATGCAAGGACATTGTGCCTAATGGTAAAGAAGTGGAAACAACCCAAATAAATGTCAGTCAGGAGCATTGCTGTTAGAAAAAGTAAACTCTATTTTATATCATGAGATATAATTTAAAAAGGAAAGTAAATGTACGACAGATAAACATATTTACGTGGAAGAATATGAAAACCATAAGGCGGGTTGAAACCAGTCATAGGAGAATATATACCATATCATTCTACTTACATAAAGTTTAAAACCAGGTAAAGTAAAAACAGTACATTAGGTAGGAAGGAATTCATATGTGACAAAACCATAAAGAAGAGAGGGCCCCTGGGTAGCTCAGTCAGGTAAGCATCTGCCTTCTGCTCAGCTCATGATCCTGGGGTCCTGTGATAGAGTCCCGTGTCAGGCTCCCTGCTCAGCAAGGAGTCTGCTTCTCCCTCTTCCTTCCTCCTGTTCATGCTCTCTCTCCCTCTCTCACATAAATAAATAAAGTGTTGTTGTTGTTTTTTTAAGTAAGAGAAAGCTTAAGTGAAAAAAATAAAATGTTGGTCATTACCGAGATGCAGGCAAAGGGGTATTATTAGGAAAGGAACATCTGGAGATTCAAGGACATTCATAATGCTCTATTTCTTAAATTAGTTGAGAGGCTTATTTTTAGATTGAACATATCTGTTTTCTTCTATTTATATTACTCAAATAGTCACTAAAAATCTGTGAGGAAAAACTCATTACCCAGTTTAAGACAGAGAAAGGGAGAGTCATGGGTTCCCTCTGATTTGCTTGTTCAAAATGGACACACTCAGCAAATGTTTGAGTGCTGATTAGGGCCCCAGGCTATATTACAGAGTTGTAGCAATCAAGACAGTATGGTACTGGAACAAAAACAAACACAAAAATAATGGAACAGAATAGAGAGTCCAGAAATGGACCCATAACTATATGGTCAACTAATCTTCAACAAAGCAGGAAAGAATATTGAACAGAAAAAAGTGTCTTCAAAAAAAGGTGTTGGGAAAACTGGACAGCTACATGCAAAACAGTGATACTGGACCACTTCCTCACACCATACACAAAAATAAATTTAAAATGGGTGAAAGACCTAAATGTGAGACAGGAAACCATCAAAATCCTAGAGAACACTGGTACCAACCTCTTTGACCTCGGCCATAGCACTTCTTACTAAACATGTCTCTAGAGGCAGTGGAAACAAAAGCCAAAATGAACTATTGGGACTTCATCAAGATAAAAAGCTTCTGCACAGCAAAGGAAATAATCAACTGAAAGGCAGCCTACAGAGTGGGAGAAGATATGTGCAAATCACATATCTGATAAAGGGTTAGTATCCAAAATCTGTAAAGAACTTATCAACACCCCCCCAAAAAACAAATAATTCATTAAGACATGGACAGAAGACAGGAATAGCATTTTTCTAAAGAAGATGTCATGAAACAGATTCATGAAAAGCTGCTCAGCATCACTCATCAACTCGGCATCAGGGAAATGCAGACCCAAACCACAATGAGATACCACCTTACGCCTGTCAGAACGGCTGAAGTTAACAACACACGTTGTTAAACAACGGATGTTGGTGAGGATGTGGAGAAAGGAGAAACTCTCTTCCATTGTTGGTGGGAATGCAAACTGACACAGCTACCCTGGAAAATAGTATGAAGGTTCCTCAAAAAGTTAAAAATAGAGCTACCCTATGACCTAACAATTGTGCTACTAGGTATTTACTCAAAGGATACAAAAATACTAATTTGAAGGGCCATATGCACCCCAGTGTTTCTAGAAGCATTATCAACAATAGCCAAATTATGGAAAGAGTACAAATGTCCATCAACCGATGAATGGATAAAGAAGATGTGGTGTATACATACAATGGAATATTACTCGGCCATCAAAAAGAATGAAGTCTTGCCATTTGCAATGACATGGGTGGAGCTAGTGTTATGCTAAGTGAAGTAAGTCGGTCAAAGATAGACAAATACCTTATGATCTCACTCCCATGTGAAACTGAAGAAACAAAAGAGATGAACATAGGGGAAGGGAGAAAAAGAGAGGGGGGAAGAAAACCATGAGAGACTCTTAGCTATAGAGAACAAACTGAGAGTTGATGGAGGGGGATGGGCTAGATGGGAAATGGGCATTAAGAAGGTCACTTGCGTTGAGCCCTGGGTGTTGTATGTAAGCGATGAGTCACTAAATTCTACCTGTGAAACCAATATCACACTATGTTAACTAGAATTTAGATAAAAATTTGAAACAATCAGTAAATACATAAATTTTAAAAGGGGAGGCAAAGAATTCTTCTAGGAGCTCAGGGTATGGAGAGGAGTGACCTGGTTTTCACAACAGAGCTCTGGAATTGAAGGTGTGAGGGAGCAGCATCGGGACTTCAAGGGTCAGCTATGGCTTTCCAGGTTAGTCACACCTGGGGGCCGCCTAAGAGCTGAGTAACCTTGGAAAAGTTCATTAATTTCATAGAACCTCAGCTTTGCCATCTGTGAAATGGAGATAATCATGCAAACTACACCATTCACTTGTGCAGGCTGCGTGAGTTCATGTGTGTAGACTGTCAAGCAGAGCCCAGAAGGGAGTGAAACAAAGCCGTGGATGGGGGAAGAAAGGAGGTGAAATGGGCATTTCTCTCTAAGTCTCTTCTGTTATTGATTAGGTGCAGAGGTAGAGCAGGAAAGGCAAAACTGTGTTGCAGGGTAAATGACATACTGAATCTCAGTGGTTTATAGCAATGAGGGTTTTGCTTTTTTTCCCACCAAGATACATCTGTTGTGGCTGCAGCTTTCAGAGTGGATCTATTTGTTCACTGCCATTTTCCAAGCTTTTGTGGTAACTAAACCCTCCCAAAATGTTTCTGGTTTATCTCTGTGTACATTTATTATGTGCATTATCACAAACTTGTATCTTTTATATATACTGTTTCAACCATTATTGCTGCATAAAAGCAACTTTACAGCAATGAAATTGATATTGTTTGTGACACTATCTAAAACAGACACCATCTCACATAATTTAGCCCTCTTTTTTTTTTAATAAACATATAATGTATTTTTATCCCCAGGGGTACAGGTCTGTGAATCACCAGGTTTACACACTTCACAGCCCTCACGATAGCACATACCCTCCCCAATGTCCATAACCCCCTCCCCCTCTCCCAACCCCACCTCCCCCCAGCAACCCCCAGTTTGTTTTGTGAGATTAAGAGTCATTTATGGTTTGTCTCCCTCCCAATCCCATCTTGTTTCATTTATTCTTCTCCTATCCCCCTAATCCCCCATGTTGCATCTCCACGTCCTCATATCAGGGAGATCATATGATAGTTGTCTTTCTCCGATTGACTTATTTCACTAAGCATGTTACCCTCTAGTTCCATCCACGTCATCGCAAATGGCAGGATTTCATTTCTTTTGATGGCTGCATAGTATTCCATTGTGTATATATACCACATCTTCTTTATCCATTCATCTGTTGATGGACATCTAGGTTCTTTCCATAGTTTGGCTATTGTAGACATTGCTGCTATAAACATTCGGGTACACGTGCCCCTTCGGATCACTGTGTTTGTATCTTTAGGGTAAATACCCAGTAGTGCAATTGCTGGGTCATAGGGTAATTTAGCCCTCTTATTAGGTGCAATTATTGCAAATGATTTTCTACCAATAGACCAACAGTGTAGTTCATCAAATAAGTTTATTTATCATTTATGGGTCAGATACTATTGTCAGTGCAGTTTATGGTCATGAACAAAAGAGATAGTCGTTGTCCTCATGGAGATTCCTTTCAGAAAGCAAAATATAATTTCCAAATTTCCCAAGCTCAACTGACAGTCCTTGAAGGTCTCCATCTAATTCTAACCATTTTCTCATATTTCTTTGGTTGCAGAAAATATTCTTGGGAACTTTCTATGTGCTGTTTTTCCAGATGCCATGGTATTTGACAGATATGTTCTCTCAAATGCCCAAATCCCCTCATTCTGAGGCAGTATTTTTTGGTTCAAACAGACTATATTATTTGAAATTAGGTAATAAAAAAGTGGTAAATATTATTTGTAGATTTTATTTGCTACCTATTAGAAGTTTACTTCTCCTTGTGTGAAAATAGGTACTTGTTTTAGATCAATTCTTCTGAGTCATTTCAAAGTGAAATGGAAAAGAAAGTGTCTAGAATTTGACCGTCTTCCCTTGACCAGAAAGGAGCTTCCACAGTATTATCATACAATCAGTGGCAGCCTACATCACTCTGAAATATCATTGCTTGCTCGCCTGTTGATCTCATGCTCTAGGTGGATTGATTCTACCGTTTCCTATTTTTATTTGTATCCACAGCTTCTAACATCTTGTCTGGCATAGGATATGTTCTGACAAATGTTTGTTTCTTGAAGGAGGGTTTATCTTGGTAGGTTCTTTAAGATTAATATCTTCTGAATTTTGTATCGTCCTATGCCCAACTATATGCACATCCAAATAATCAAATTTCTGAAGAGCTATAATGACACTAAGATTGGTCATTTTCAAATGTATCAGAAGACAATGAGAGAAAATACTCTGATTCTACTTCATGTAACTGTGCGAGAACAATACTAAATTCACACAAAATGACACTAAATTAAAAAAAAAAACTTCGAATGACAATATATAATACCATCGTAGGAACTATCTACATTCATGAAAATGGAACCATATTCTGATTCTGAAAGGTGGAGGATGCATTTGGAATTATCGAGAACTCCTATGGGATATTCTTTTGAATAAGTCTTGTCTCCCCCACTTTGAGACACATGCTGCTCAAAGTCCCAGTAATAGACTGTAGCAGCCACACTGGCTATTCAAGCAGAAAATAACTTATTAAAGGATATTAGAGAATTGCCGAAACTTCTGGAGAGTAGCGTCAGATTTGAAAGACTGCCGGCAAGATTGACATGCACACCTCCGTGGGGCTGCTCCAGTGAGCAAGGTATTACCGCAGACACCAGCTGATGCTGGGCACTCCAGCCAGGACCCCCCCCCCGGCCCCCAACTTCATCTCGGGAAGGCCAGCTGCCGCTGACACCACCCTTGTCAGGAAATCCATCCTCCACGGCCTCCGCTTCCGCCCTAGCTTTTCTTCAGAAACGAGGTCTTGTTGTTTATCCTTCTGTTGGGCAGGATTTAGCCTCGTGGCTCAATTGCAGCAGCAAGGAGGTTGAGAAAGTGAGCCAAGGACGTCCCCCAAACACTCAGTTTCTTTAGGGTCGCTGTACAGGGTATGCACAACGTCCTCAGGCACATGGAATGAACTAGAAGACTCATCAACCACTCCAATGAAGAATCACCAGGGGCTTATTTAATGGACAGAGATGACTGGTGCCTGGTATATCAGTACGAGGCACGAGAGTTCTCTTATAGTGTTTAAACTACTTAAATATATGCATTTATTTCAAAGACGTAATACAAAAGCTATTAGGTGCAACCTCCTGTAGCAATTACACTGAGGGATACAGAGAAGAGTAAGATACCCTGCTCTGAATTTGATAGTGAAGTGATATTTTCTCAGTATCATTGCACTACGTCCCATGTCATGTGTGTTGAGTATCAAGCACCCTCGTTGCTTCAGGAAGAAGAAGGAGAGGCCGCATTTATTTGCTCATGGAGCAAACACTTACTGAGAGCCTTTCATGTAGGAAATGAAGATTCAAAGTCAAACAATAGTTGTTCTGTGGAAATATTAAATTTTCTGCAGATATTGAAAGATTTATTCAGAAATGAAATTTTGTATTATTAAGATACATATGTGGGCATATACAAAGAACTTTCAGGGTAAGATGGGCTGTTCAATTGGAATGAAAAGTTGGTTGGGTCAGAAGTATGGTGGAACGAGGACAAATGCCATGAGGAAGAACTCACGTTGGACATTCATTTTGTTATTTTGATGTTGTTTTGCCAGCAAAGACACTGACATGATTAACACACGGTATTTGGACACTTCCCCTGGCAGCATCATGTGAACTGAAAGTAGTGATACAGATCAGAAATCCGCTTCATTATCCCAAGCAAGAGATAAGGAGGATCTTAGATACAAGAACAAGATAGAAAGTGGGATGCAGATGATGTAGATTCTGCTGTTCTCGGCAATTCTTTAGATGTGGGGAGGGACAGTGAGTTAAAGCCTCTGCCTTTGGCTGAGGTCATGATCCCAGGGTGCTGGGATCAAGCCCCGCATGGGGCTCTCTGCTCCACAGGGATCCTGCTTCCTCCTCTCTCTCTGCCTGCCTCTCTGCCTAGTTATGATTTCTCTCTGTCAAGTAAATAAAATATAATAAAATAAAATAAAGTTGTGGGGAGTGAGGCAGGTGTGAGTCTCAATGACCATGCTGGATGGACTTGAGATCATTAAGACCCATAGAGAAGTAATGGGAAACACATTTTGGAAGAAAGATAATTCTCTTCGATAGAATGTGTTGAGTTTAATGTGTTGTATTAATTTTCTATTGTTACATAACAAATTCCCACTAACTCAGTAGCTTAAAATAATACCCACATATCAGATCTCAGCTCTCTCAGTCAGAAGTCTGTGTGGCTGGACTGGGCTGTCCACTGTAGGTCTCACAAGGTGAAAGTGAAGGTGATGGCCAGACTCCATTCTTTGGAGGCTCCGGGGATGATTGGGCTCCCAACCTCATTACATTGGCAGGTCAGTTCCTTGAGATTGAAGGGCAGAGGTCCCCATTTTTTTCAGCAATAGAGGGTCTCCCTATAGTCATGGGCATGCTCTTTCATCATATTAGCAGTCCCAGGGATAAGGACAGGAAATCTTGGGGAGGGTCACCTTGGAGTCTTGAGTGAATAGTGGGCAGTTGGAAGTGTGTGTTGGAATGTGGAAGAAGAGGGTTGGGGTTAGAGAGACATATTTAAAAGTTTTGCTCTCATAAGTAACATGAAGAGAAGTAAATGATATAATCATGGAAGATTTCATAGAGAAGAAAAAAGAAAAAAAATCTGAGATCCTGCAGGTAAAAAAAAATAAATAAATAAGGTTTTAATGAAAAGATCAGAGTGTCATTCGTGCAAATAAAACACCTTAATATTAATGGAAAAAAGAAAAGAAAGGAAGAAAAAATTGCAAGGCTGAGACTAATTTTTTTTATTTATGCACTTAACTGACCTTTACTGTATACCTAATTATGTCACAAGTCATTGAATTTGAAGGAAAATGAGCATGTCCTTTGTTAAGAAGAGGGAGAGGTGGCCCAAAATCAAATGTCATCAGCTGAGAAAAGGAGAGACTGAGGAGAGTTTGTGATTAAACTCTGGCCCTGATGTTGCCATAGAGAGAAGGGAAAAAAATAAATAAATAAGCCAACCCCCTCCCCACAGGTACCCCGATGAGCACACAGAGAGCGCAGAAACCACCATGTGAGACACTCACAAGAAACAAACCATCTACCAAAAAGCTCTCTGTAGCTCAGTGAGAGGATGGGATGTGGACAGGATGATAATGCAGATTATGGCATGTCTGCTTGTAAGAACATTCAGTAGACTACAGAGGGAAGGCTCACAAGGTAGGGGTTCATACCTTATGTTCATGATCTTTTGTTTGCTTATCTCTATCATGGATCTTGGGCCAATTAAGGACAGATGGTGCATTTGTACCTCTGATCTATGGCACATATTAGTCTTTAATAAATTTGGACTAACTAACTAAATAGAATGAGCAAACAGAGAATGGAAGGTAGTCTGTGGCTACAAAAAGAGCTGTTATTGCTGGGGTTGAGTCTAAGCAAAAGCTTGATAGATTACTCTTCCCAGAAATACGGATGCATATAATTTTAAAGATATAATCATAAAATATTAAAAGAATTGTAAAAGTGGCAGTGAATTATTTAGAAACAGTGTCCCTGCATGCATGATACAATATTCAGTTGGGTGTTAGAATGTATGCTCCAAGAAAAGCCTTGGTATAGTTTTATGTGAGCTGCATATTTTCAAATAATGCTGGAATGCAATTTAAAGCGCCTGAATTCCTTCATCTGGCTTCCCTGTCTCCTTGCAGAGCTCCCTTTGATTTCAAGGGTGCTTCCTTCCTAGAATAAAAAATAGATGGTAGAAATTTCAATTCTTCCAGGCTAAGGTTAGGAACCGGTTTTCAATTTACAGATAAAAATTCTTCCTTTGGACTTGAGCATTGTTGAGTTTTAGCTGAGATAAATCCATTAGAAGTAGCCTACACCTTCTGACTGCATCTTCCGATTATGTATGCATGGACATGGTTTTAGAGATGGGACAGCAAGGGAAGCAGGGTACCCAGCGAAAAGGGAGGAGACACGAGGCTCCCTTCCTCTGTAAAAGAGATAGAACTGTCCTATGTGGTGGTTCATGTTTTTAGTCACAGAAAACAAAAACTTGCTGATCCTACTTTTAGATGCTAATGATTTATTTGCTAGGAAAACAACATTTTTGCTTCAGGTTTCTTTATCATCCTCGTTTATAAAGGAAAATTTATTCCATCCTCCTCAGGATCCTAGATCATTTCAAGCCTACAAGTATTTGTTGAATGCTGTGGGCTAGACTCTATGGTTGGTGCTTGGAGGGTACAAAGATGAGGAAGATAAAGCCCTTGACCTCCGGGGACTTTTAATCTATGAGGAAGGAGAGATAAATACATGTTTTCCTTCTGAACAGAAAAATGTAATAAAGCAAAAGATACAAAAAGTACTGTAAATATTCAAAATATATTTTGGTCCCATCAAATCTTTTGTTGTATAAAGTTAGATGTAAGTAAATCTAAAAATAATTATATATACAACAATGTCACTTGTGTTAGTCACCATTCAGCACCTGAAAAAATAAATGTTATAGAGAAACTTCAAAAATACCACTCCTAACCATACTTTATGCAAATTTTTAGAATGATGTTTAATTAACAAGACATTATATTCATCTGGTCTAAAGTATCCATAAAGTGACAGAGTCACACAAATCCCAGTCTCAGTGATGTCCCTCCTCCCAGTCCAGTCCCCATATTCCACCCCTGTGGCACGCTGGAGAGACTGGGGAATCTTCCTTCCATTATCTCCAGGTCCATTTTTATCCTAATTCTCTTGGTTCTGGACTCCTCCAGGTCTTTGGTGGTACCAGCGCCACCTACTGGCAAAACATTTTCTTCCTTCCCCTGAAAGCCCAAGAGTCAGATGAGAGACAAAACAGAGTGTGGCAACAGAGACCTGAAAGGACACAGTCAGTGGGTTTGTGGAAGAGGTGTTCTCTGCCCCCTCTTAGCAAAATACAGGAAGGAATCATAGTACTTGGGGTCTGCAGGAGAGGACAAGAACGACATGAGCCAGGTATTCGGATCACAGAAGAGCAGGTGCCCAGTTAATCTCTCAAACCAGACTGTGAGCTTCTGTGGTCCACATTCCTTGCATTTAAACCCTCAGGCTACAGGAGTTTGGAGAAACAGCCAATGTAGACTTAGAGGACCAAGCAAGTCACTGGGCATCAGGCAGGCCTTTAAAAATTGGTAGTTGAACCTGAAAAAAAAAATAGGGATTTGCTTATTATAGAGAAGTAAAGTAGTGAGGGAAGGCTGGGAGGAAGGAAGGAGGAAAGGTAGAAAGAAGGAAGATAGATACACCAAAGAGACATCTTTTTGTTTTTTTTTAAGATTTTATTTATTTATATATTATTTATTTGCAAGAGAGAGAGAGAGACGGAACATAAGCAGCAGGAGTGGGAGAGGAAGAAACAGGTTTCCTGTCAAGCAGGGAGCCCAGTGCTGGGCTCGATCCCAGGACTCTCGTATCATGACCTGAGCCAAAGGCAGACACTTAAGGACTGAGCCACCCAGGCACCCCTCCCAAATGGACATCAATTGGCCTTCATGTCCAGCACTTTGTTTATCATAATATTGATTCCAAGATCAGGAAGGAAGGAGCCCCACCATAATCAGTAGGAATAGCTGTTCAGAGCAAACAGGGTTTAGAAAAAGGAGATGAGCAATGATGGAAAGTTTGCACCATCAAAGAGGTTCTATGTTATTATATCAGTGCCCCTACTATTAACACAGAGACCAACTTAACTGCAATATTTGAGAATGAGAATAATAAAGACCAGAAGTCAAATTATTTTAAAAAAAAAAAAAAAGCATAGCTGGCCAGAATAATTAAAGCTGTATGTTTTCATATTTTCAGGTTCTGATAAGTCAGGAATGAAGTCACTGTAGACATAAGATAGGTCAATCTCATTTAGCAGCATGCCATTGTAAATTAGATGACTTCTTGTCACTCCTTTCTGCTCCATGCTTGTATGCCTGCCTGCCAAAAGCTTTCCCGGTCATAGGTAAAACCCTGATTATGTGTCCCACACTAGTTATTACAGTAGGGTAAACCTTGCTAGGGTGGGTAAATATTTCAGGAAAATATTTGCAATGAAGGGGAGGCACCATCCTGCCTAGACAGTCACAAATATGAATTGCCTGAGGACTTATTTTGTGTTTTCACCTTAATCTGCCTAGGTACCAAAATTGCACAGAACAAAAATCGGGTCTAGAAATAGAATCAAATTCTTAAATTTCCTTGTGTCTTGTTTATAGAAAGTTCCCATTCCAACTACTAAAAAAATAAGGCCTCCACATGAAGGTCCCTTAAAATGGGCAGCTTCTTGGGGTGCCTGGGTGGCTCGGTGGGTTAAAGCCTCTGCCTTCAGCTCTGGTCCTGATTCCAGGGTCCTGGGATTGAGTCCCGCATCGGGCTCTCTGCTCCACGAGGAGCCTGCTTCCTCCTCTCTCTCTGCCTGCCTCTCTGCCTACTTGTGATCTCTGTCAAATAAATAAATAAAATATTTTTAAAAAATGGGCAACTTCTTCTGGTCCATTCAGAGCAGAGCAGCAGCGCATAGTGCTGAAGACACAGACTGTGAGCCAGACTCCCTGATTTCAAATCCCAGCTCTGGCTCGTACTGTAAAGATGCAGGATGATAGACCTATCTCAGAGTTCTTGTGAGGAGTAATTTAAATAGTATTTTTAAAGACCAGAGCTTGGCACTAGGTAGGTCCCATCAAAGTGATGGTTAAATGAAGGAATAAATAAATGCATGAAGTTTCCCAGCTTTTAAGTAGATGTTAAGAGTTCTTATAAATTCATTTTTTACAACAGTTAGAATTATACCAACATTATATACTGATTGTAGAAAGTTTGGAAATCAAGTAAGTGGATAAAAAAGAAAATAAAATTTACCTGTAATCCTATAATCTGGGACTGACTACTGGTAATATTTCAGGGCATGATTTTTCTACTTTTGGTACACAAAATTGGAATTCTACAATATTGGGGCCTGGTGGACTAGGGAGGCCTCACAGTTTAATACAGTGAAAGTACTCTCCAGATGTGAGTGCTGGAGAGCTCAAGGGACAGCTGAGCCCTCTGGAGTGTGGAATGCAATCCCTATTGACAGTTGTTAGCAGAGAGGAGGAATATTCATGATTTGAAGTGGGAATCTCTAGGAGGCAGGGTGATCTCCTCCAGGAATGTGGGTGACCTGTCTTTTTCTTCCTTATTTGGGCAAGGTTTCCTGTCATGGCACCCTTGAGGAGGAGATTTTGGTATGGTAATGTATGATAAAGAAGGAATTATGCAAAATCTGACCTCTATTGTCAGCCATCTTGGGCCTGCCTGCTCTGATCAGTTTCTTATGAGTTAGATTTGGGGTGGTGGCCAGAACCAGCCTCTGACTTCCTCAAAACTGGCCTCCAAGCATCCTGTTAGGATCTAACTAACTGCCAACCCTAACAATATTATTGTATATGTCATTTGTAATGTTTTAATTTTATAAGTACGATCCCATAGTCTTGCATATTGTTAATAAGATCATTATTTATTAAATGGATTCCCTGTAATTAGATGATTTCCTATTATTAGATCTTGAGATAAGTTCTCCCCCACACCCTTTTTTCTTTTGCAATTTCATATAATGCTATAATAAGCATTCTCTAAGTGTGTTTGTCAATATTTGGAGGGAATGAGGACGCCTGGAAATGGAATTGTTGGAACACACAAAAGAAACTCTGAATTTATGTAATGAATATTGCCAAAATCACCTCTAGAAATACTATGTTGATTTACATGTATGAGCACTACATTTCCCAGTGACCATCTAACCAAGTGACCCCAAGGTTAGTCTACAATTACCTCTTGAAACCAACTGAGCCTTCTTCTCCCTGCACACCGAGTCAGTGCCTATCTTCCTTCCTTGTACTTCTCTCTGTTCTCACTCTGTGTCTGTATTTTCTTCTTCTTGCCTGTCCTTTTTATTAGATTTCAGTTGCTGCAGAAAACCATGTCTTGGTGTATGTTTCTCCTAATAGTCACAGACTTTATTCTAACATCAAGATAATAACCCTCCCTTTTCTTTTGTAATTAGTGATTACAGTGTAGATCTGGGAGGCAGGGAGAGCACCAGAAACCAACGTTTTGTCTTTGGTTTTAGATGTGGAGAGATAATAAGGAATGTCTTGGAAAATAGCAAAATTATTGATACGATGTTATTACTGCCGCCTACAAAGTTTGTTACTTTCATTGGAGACCGAGTTTATTACATAAGCAGCCTGTCTTTTGATTCCTGCCATCTCTCAAGTACATTCCCTAATATAATTTATTCATTGAAGCATACAATTGTGTTTCTGCCTTAGGGGTTTATTTTCATCTCCTTACAATATACAAAATTAAACCCCAAAGACAACAGCATTCTATGTTTCAAATAACTCTTCTATAGATATTTCTTATTTATATTTCATGTAATATAACAAGAACCTGTGCATTGATCGAGAGCTCTGCAAAGAATGTAAACTAAATTGTAAAGTATGGCTAGAATGCATTTCAACTTAGATGGTTTTATCAATATAAGCTTAAAATGTCCTTCAGAAAGCAGAGGTAGCGGGTTTCTTCTGCTTTTAAGCTGTGTTGCTCACCTGTGACTTGGCTGTTTTTTTCTGATATAACTGTCGTTCTGATTATTTACCTTATTACTCAGTCTGTTCCTTTTACTAGGAAAAAACTCTTCCCTGGACACACCCAGATATAAGTGAAAAAAATTACTAGATAATAAGTACAAGTCAGCTGCACTGAGAATGACCGATAACTGATGGGCTCCTGAACCCAGAGGTTAGAATCTAACTCCTTCAGTTTGGAATCTAGACCCCTCCCCAACCCTCTCTATAACCTTGCAAGAATGAATAGACCCCTCTAGTCTTTAATGTTCTTATTGTTAGCAGGGGCATAACATCTTTTTCTTAGGGCTGCATTGCAAGATTAAATAGATAACATGTTTAGCTCAGTGCTTATCACACAATAAATGAACAAATGTGAAGTAAATAAAGAAAATAAAAAAATAAAATTGTTAGCAACAATGTAAAAAAAAAGAGAGAGAGAGAAAGAGAGCATATTGCATGCCAAATATTTGGATCCCATACTAATTGAGCATTAGGAAAGTGGCTGTAGAAAATAATTCATATCCTTCTGTAAACAATCTGTAGAATTTGTTAAAAAGCTAGGATTGCCAGAGAGTCACCAAACACTCTGAAAGCAAGGTCCGTCTGAACTGATAACAAGGCCAGATGAATGAACGTAGAAGGTATAAAGGCATGGACTTTAGCTACACCCATTATCTTTCACACTCTGAGCTAACCCAAACACACATGCACATGCATGCACGTGCGCGTGTGCACACACACACACACTATTCTCTCCATATATATATGTATAATATATACTGAAATAGTATATATACTGTCTATTAGCAATGTGATGCAGTATTAGCTTCAAGACAAATCTTTCATCCACTCTTGGTCTGACTAAATGGATCCCCCAAGCCCCTATTATATAAAAAAATACTATAATGTGTCTCTCATCAGGATGACATAAGTATAATATTTCATGAGATTTATAACACTTATTAAAAAAAGAAAATGTATGAATAATTTAAAGAAATAATTTAGCCTTATGTTTTGAAAAATTAACTTTTGTTTCTGTTATTGAACGTGCACCTTGCAATTCACTGACCCAGAATTACATTGAAGTCACAAACTATTTAGAGTTAATTCATAGTCATTAAATTTCATATCCTCAGAGAGCACATTTTCAAGATGACAAATGCTTTTCCCCATGAATTAGTGCTAAATGCTCTTTCTCGTCTTTCTTGATTGTTAATCTGTTGACAAGACTAGCAAATACACAATATAACACTGCTTCACTGTTCAGTAATAGCAATTTCAAGAATTCACTAGATGTGATAAGTTAGATGATAGATGCCTTTACTCTTAAAGAAATTCTCATCTACTTGTATATAAATATCAACTTATATAGAGAGCATATATTATTTTAAATAAAATTATACCGCCGCCCCAGCAACACATATATTTGTAATTTTTGAAATATTAGAATGAAAATTGAGAGTTAAATAAGCATTAGTATTATAGCTAAGCATTTCTGTATTTTATATTGTTCCTCATTAGTTTACAATATCCTTTTTTTTTTCATTTTCTCTCATATTCTTTTTTTTTAAATATTTATTTATTTATTTATTTATTTGGCAGACAGCTATCACAACTAGGCAGAGAGGCAGGCAGAGAGAGAGGGGGAAGCAGGCTCCCCACTGAGCAGAGAGCCCGATGTGGGACTCGATCCCAGGACCCGGAGATCATGACCTGAGCGGAAGGCAGAGGCTTCAACCCACTGAGCCCCCCAGGTGCCCCTCTCATATTCTTTTTTAACTTTAAATATGCTTATTGGTTCTTATATCAGATAGTTTTCACAGGAGCACTGAATTAGAAGTTATCTACTAAGGGATGGTGAGAATGAGCCATCTTTAACCCCAAATTCAAATAATAACAGGAGACAGTGTTGCTAATGGAGCATGATGCTTTTTGCCTTTATTTCAGTATTAAACTAGTGACACTTCATTAATTTTTAAGGGAATTTGATTTGCCCATTAAGAAGTTCATAGAAACCCTTTACTTTCAGTTTCTTAAGAAGGCGAAAGTATTTTGCATACTCCTCTCTGCTTAACATATTTTTTCGTTTCTTCATTAAGCAAAAACACATTTGAAAATAATCGAAGACAAGACTATATCTGAAAATAAAAGATGTTGTGTTTATGTTTTCCGTGATCTTTTATTTTTAATATCTCTTATAAAAATAATTTTTGCATGGAGAAAGAAAGCCGGGCTTTGGAATCAGTTCAAACTAAGTTCTTCCCTTTGTTCTCTGTGGCCTGGACCTGTCACCTAAACCCTCCAGGATTTTGTTTTTAAACACACTAGAATGGGAATTTGGGTCAAGATCACACATAAGTCTATTACCATATATGATCATTGAATGTAAACCATTATATTAGTATTTTATTTATGGGAATGATACTAAAGAATAGCATCCATGTTATTTAAAAAGTTCATACAGTGGGATAAGAAAACCATTAAAACCTCAATAAGAAAATAGACAAAGGCCCTAAAGGGATAGTTAGTAGTTTTTTAATTAGTGTGTATAGGTGTGTGAAAGATATTCAACATCACTAGTTAACATGCCAAAAGGTAAAATTATAATGATGAACATTTTTACTTTAAAATTATAACTATAAGTTAATCAAATAAAAATGTGAAATTTTATTCTGTACCAGTCTGTATTATTCATAATTTTACCTTCTTTGAATCAGTGCATAATTAAGTTTCATTTTCTGTTCTTTTTATAAATAATTTGGAAATAATCTTTATTATATTTTTTGGTTACAAAGGTTTCTATATAATTTCTTTGTGCAAAGTTCCCAAACTTTCCCCCCATGAAAATTTATATGTCCCAGTTTCAGTTGATTATGAGTAGTGGTACAGTAGAACAAAAACCATCATTATGCACACTTCTTTTTCCTTTAGGGAAGGGGTGGCAAGCAGTGGTAGTTATTCCTATAGGAGAAAAGTTTCCGGTATTGACAAGGTAGAATTCAGAGCTTAAATGTAATGATTATATTTTGATTATTTACAAAGTGTGTTCTCACATCGCCTCAAAAATAACAGAGTTGACCACTTCCTTTTCTGAAAAAGTTGTGATGTTTGGTTTTCCAAGGCCCCGCACTCTCCTGGTTTTCTTCCTACCTCCCTTGGCATTCTTTCTCCTTTGTCTCTAAATGGTTACCACATGTTGGGGTAGCCACTCAAGTCCTAGACCCTGTTCCCTTCCCTCACAAAGGCATCTCATTTAAAGTCGCCTTTTAAGATCATCCATATTCTGATGACTTCCAGATTTATACCCTAAACCCTGACTTCTTCCTGATATCCAGATATATATATACAACCTACTTGGAATCTTCACTCGAATGTCTAATAGACAACTCATACCAAAGGCTGAAACACAGCTTCTAATTTTCTTCCCCAAATGTGTTTCTCCAATAGAGTAGTTCCCCCCCACACACATTTTGTCCATGTGGGGTATATTCCAAGACCCCCCAGTAAATGCCCGAAACTCTGGATAGTACCAAGCCTATATTTATATACCATGGATCTCTTCCAATACATACATATTTATGATAAAGTTTAATTTATAAATCAAATCTCTATAAGAGATTAATAAGAGTAACTAGTGAAATAGAAACACATAACTATACTGTAGTGTTATGTGAAGGTGGTCTTCTCTGTGTCTCTCAGTGTTTCTTATTGTATTATATAAACCCTTTTTCTGGTGATGATATGAGATGACAAAATGCCCACATGATGACATATAGCGAAGTGAATGACATGGGTCCATCTGCTTGATGGATGAGGGTACCTGAAACCATCCCAATACACTGAAGCCAAATATCCAGAAGCCATCCTTGATCCCTTTTCTCTCACCATTGCCACTGGTAGCCTTCACCCTAAAACCGAGTCTAACAGCCTGTTATATCACTGTTCTCGTCCATCTGGTCACTGACAATGCATCTTAAATCAGTTCTCCTGTGATGTTTTTTTTTTTTTTTTCCTCCCTCTGAGGCTTCTGTACTCCCTTCCAATTTTTTTCTTCATGTAGCAGTTATAGTGGCATTTTTGTCTCCAGCATAAAACAAAGCTACCATTGTAATTTGATAAGAAGGTGCTAGATGCTACAAACAGTGTTCATGGAGAAATCCAGAGCATCTCATGCTTTCTGAGTTACGAAAGCACAGGTATGGTGTACAGAGTATTAGGCCAGGTACTATAAGGCAGGTGCGATGTGGAATTTCTTTCTTTTTTTCCCCTTCTTCTTCATAGTGATAAATTAGATAATACAAGACTGGCATTCACTTACAGCTTAAAATATAAAAGTCCAATTTCCTACAACAAATGCGTTTTTACAGTTCTGTGGTTATCGCAAAGTTATAAGACTACATTTTGAGGAATTAATCAAAAACTGTCTAGTTAGCAACTGAACACCTTAATCTCTTGCTTTTTCATTGTATGTCAGTAAATATAAAGGCATAGAGAAAAGAGATGAAAGAGAAATACAGTTTTAACTTGCATTAGATGAATAACTTGGCCCACCCACCCTTATCTCTAACACTGCTCATCGTCCTACTCCTACAATCATTGGGTTTTTCTGATGAGAACTTTTGTGAATGGATGGCTAAAAAAATGGTGAGCACATTACTTATCAAAGACTTTATGCCAAAAATATTGTGTCCTCTTGTTCCAAGGTTTTTCATCAAATACTATTTATGACTTCTCTTAATTTTTATCATGGCTGACTCGAAATGTTGAGGCTTTTCATTTGGACACTCATTTTCCATAAGGTAACACAAACTTATTTTTATAACTAAGCTTGGGACCTGCCATTTGTGTCCCCCCCAAAATTCATACACTGAAACCTAACCCCCAAGGTGATAGTATTTGGAGATGATGTCTTTGAGAGGTCATCAGTCCATGAGGGCTGCTACTTCATGAATGAATTAGTGCCCTTACAAAAGAGGCCCCAGAGAGATCTTGACCCCCACCACCATGGGAGGACACGGTTAGAAGAGAGCCATCTGTGAGCCAAGAGGTGGACTTTCATCAGACATGAATCTGCCAGCTGCTCCAGTGGAGGCTTCCCCACCTGCAGAACTGTGGGAAATGAATTTCTTTTTAAGCCACCCAGTTGATGCTACTTTTATTACAGTAGCGTGACCTGTCTTCTGTCAGGTCCCGTTGCTTCCTGATTCTAGTCCACTGCTCATTCTGTTACAATACACTACTTCAGTCTCAGCCCGAAGATACAACCCTGTTTTGAAGAGTCAAAATGAGTGACGTGGTGGTTATGGAGAGATGGGAGACTTCCCGTGACAGTGAAAGATGTGAACTTTATGAAGGTATACAAAGCATTTTGGACCTGTTTGGCTTTGTCCTGATACTGCTTTTGACTCTCTTTCTTGAAGTTGTCCTATTGCATTGTTAGAACAGCCAATTTCAAGCTTGCACTATGAGAAAATCTATTAAAGAAGTTCTTTCCAAGGAGAATTGATGGATTTATGTATATGAAGTTGCCAGTTATAGAAGATTGTACTAAAAACAACTGTATTTCTAAGACCCATCTGTTATATATATGTATAACACACACACACACACACACACACACACACATACACACATATCCTACTGTTGTTTCCCTACACACTCAGAGCCTAAAGAGGTGGAACTACTATAAATATTTTCTATTTATATCAAAATACACCCACAACTTTTTTTGTGAGATAGGTTTATGTTGCCAAGTATATGAATGCTAAAAATCTCCTCTCTTGACTAAAACAGATTCTGTAATTATAGCAGGTATTTTTTTTTTTTAAGAGCCTGCAATGTGCCACATACTTTCATAGGGTTTTTGAGGATTCTAAGCCTGAACTTGGGAATGGCATAACGCCTGCCTTCCAGTAATGGGGGTTTAGGGATCAGAATAAATAATGTGCACAGAAAATGCTGGCCAAAGAGGAAGGAGTCACTTACTATGCATGAGTTATGGGGAAGATCACAGAACTTATAAAAGACATTTGAGCTTGATCTAAAGGGTATATTTACTAAATTTAACTCTAGTGATCTTGAAAATAATCTCTTTGCAGTTTCTCTCTGAAAAGACGAAAAGGAAAGGAACGAAAGCAGAGGAAGAAACCCATGTTTTCAAACATATCACATTGCTACATCATAGTCAGAGACAGAGTGTACAAATGTAAAAAGTGGAGAAATGAGGCAATTTTCCACTTACTTCAAGTCAGTAGAAATATCTGTCTCAATTGTCATGATCTTTTCACAGGAAAATGGCCTCATCGTTCTGTGCTTTCATGTAGACCTTAGCTTGAAAATCATTGCGTATACCAGATACTTCCTTATATCATTGCATAGACCATTGGCAGTTTTGTATTGTTGCATAGATCTTTGTATATATAAAATGTATGTGTACCAATGGACTATCACTGTACACACTAAAGACAATTTTGCACCTAGTTTTGCATATATTATTTGCATAAATAATTGGCATTATTGCAAACCCCATAACAGATTTTGCTAATACACCGATAATATGTATACTTCTTTCTCGCTCTTCTGCATTTTTTCCAGTGATCTCTTTTATGGCAGAGGCTTTGCCCCAGAAAATAATGAGGCTTCAATAAAGGAGTCCCTGTGGCAGATGGCATGGAGATGTTACTTGCATCCCTAATTATTTTGTTAATAAACAATAAACTATATTTAGTTACCAGTAAGAACATTTTCATTTTGTAAATGTGCCTCTGACCCTTTTCTTTCTGAAGTGAAGGAAACAGTAATAAATAACTGTACCTTATTTTGTATAAAATGCTAGTTAGAGACTAGGTTTTGGTGATATAGATGAGAATCGGTTTTGAAATTCACTTAATTTTAGCCACTTAGCTAAAAGCTGCTACAGAAGTTAAAAGGATTTTTCTATCATGGTGAGTTAAATTTGGATTCTTAAAACTTTCACTTTGAATTGTGCATTTCCTCAGTCAAGTCTGCTAGATATCTCTGGAGCAGACCAACGCCAGGACTGTCCATCCCTCATGGAATGAGAAAGCCCTTGCTCATCTCTAGCACATCAGAGACCTTGTCCACTCACTTTCCCGACCCACAGAGACCATTTGCTTCCTCCGCACTGAGGAAGGGATGGCGGATATGATATGTTCACAGGCTTGAGCATGCTTATGTATGAATGAATAATAACCACAGACAAGTAAAACCTGTTAAAACTGAATTCCAAATAACTGTTTCTTCCCCATTTTTGTGTATTTTGAGCACGAGAGTTCTGATTCAACCCAAGGACCTTTTGAGATAATGGCTAAAAACTTAATTTATAAAGATTTAATGGATGGTGGCAACCAAACGATTCTCAAGAATGAACAAATACGTATTCTTGAGTGAGAGTTCACTTACCATATCTTAAGCCACAAATAATATTAATAATAGCCTAAATACAATGAGTGCTTTAACAAAAATTTCAGTTCTTTCCTGAAGATACAATGTAATTCATGAATATTTGTAAATACATATATTTATATATTTTTTATAAATAAATATATTTATGTATTTTTTTATTATAGTTCAACTAATATTTGTCTTTCATGATCTGTGCCTTTCTTCCCTGTCATACAACTAGCCCCAAGGATTTTTCTCTCTTGTTTCAGGACTCTTTCTCCCAGAATGCCATTTATTTGTCCATCTGTCCCTTCACATATTCACTTACTATTTAATTAATTCTTGCATTCACTCTTTTAACAGATATTTATTCAGAGCCTCCTTGGTCTAGGGAACCATAGGTAGCAGTGGTTCTTAAAAGTTGCAGATAAGGGGCGCTTGGGTGGCTCAGTGAGTTAAGCCTCCGCCTTCAGCTCAGGTCATGGCCTCAGGGTCCTGGGATCGAGCCCCATGTCGGGCTCTCTGCTCGGCGGGGAGCCTGCTTCGCCCTCTCTCTCTGCCTGCCTCTCTGCCTACTTGTGATCTCTCTCTCTCTGTCGGATAAATAAATAAAATCTTTAAAAAAAATTGCTAATATTTTCATTGGCTTTTATTTTTTGCACAGAAGACCTCATTTCTGTGAACCTTAAATGTATGTTAGGTATCGCTTTTGCAAATAATAAAGTTTTTATTAAATAAAGAATAGTTTTATACATTCTTCAAATAAATAAATAAATTGTATCCTGGTTTATAAAAAATGATCTGGTAAACTGCTTATGAAAAAATTATTTTAAAAAAATACAAAACAAAACACAGGGATTTCTGGGTGGCTCAGTCGGTTAAGCAACTGTCTTCAGCTTAGGTCCTGATCCCAGAGGTATGGAACCCAGCATTGGACTGCCTGCTCAGCAGGGAGCCTGCTTCTCTCTTTCCCTCCGCCCCTCCCCCTGCTTGTGTGAGTGCTCTCTCTCTCTCTTTCTCTCAAATAAATAAAGAAAATCTTTAAAACACACACACACACATGCACAAAACACAAAACCTAAATGGCTAGCATCTAGAAGAACTCTATAAATATCTGCTGAATGAATAAACCAGGGAAGTTATTCGTGGTAGAAATGCAAACAACCAGGCTGTTTACTAATAAAGGTTATATATACTCAAATGTCACTTAGCGATAGTATAAATAATATCCCCCCAATGTTAATAAACTAGATCAATCAAAACTTGGATAGCTGTTAGTTTTAAGGCAATAAGAAATAAAAGTCACTTGATAGTATTGCTAATAAATTCAACATAATAGTTTGTATTACATTCCAACTTTCTTTGTGAATGAAATGAAAAGCTATTTAGTCCAACCTCCCATCCGACATAAAACTCTCCTCTGAAGAAATTCTTATTATCCAGGTTTCAGTTGGATAATTCCAATAATGGGGAGCTCACTACTTATAATAATCCACTCTATTGTTGATGGTTACCATGATGTTTTTTAAATTGTTATACTGAATTCTGACTACCTGTAATTTCAGTATTCTTTTCCTAACACCACCACCTAAAATAGCACACAGAAACCATTTGTTTTCTCTTTGTTATAGTACTTCCAAGACATTAAAAAAAAAAAATAAGAACATCTTATACACTGTGTGGTTAGGAAATTTAAAAATTACAGGGCATGTCTTTCAAGATTTTCTAATCAAACTTAATTATTATATTATATTGATTAGACTTGTGTACATGTGTTCACTTTTATACCCTGGCCCAGGCTAACTTCCTGTGAAGATTTACTCTTTCTGATGAGAATAGAAATCACACTATGGCTTCTATGTAGAACAGGAAGCTCATCATACCTAATTTTGAGCTCACATTAGTTTCAGCTGCTATCCAGCCTTTATGCAATTTCATGTAGCAATATAGTTCTTGTGTCTGGCTTTCATTTTCCTTGTCTATTACAGCACATTCTTAGGGCAATATTTGACGTATAAAAAAATTGGCTTAAATCGAAGGTCTTAAAATATAATTGACCTGTGAAATTCCTGGAAATATATATTTTTTAATATATGAAATTAAACTTGCTTTGCAGTAAGCCTATATCTCACAGCTCAGTCATTTACCTCTGAAGTGAGGAATATGTAAAGAGCCTCAATAGATTTGCTTTTAATTTTGCCTAATTCCAAGAAATTTACTGATTTTGATGATACAATTCATATCTGGAAACTTTCAACATTATAAAGGGACCTCCCGGCAAATTTTCATAACGTAGTATGTAGGTCCCTTGAAGGAACTACTATATTTAATAAGGAAATTTTTGTTCTCCCAGAAAAGCATTTGCTTCAGATTTCTTAAAATCAGTTTGATATTCAGTTTTCTTTCTTGATCATATTCCAAAATATAAAGAATTTGTAGTAAAATGAGTAATCTATGGGTAGATAAATGCAACTGAGGGTTGAACCAGGAAGTAAATTTTTTCACTTAGTTCAAGCAAAATATTAATTTCAAGAATATGAGTTAAAGCTCTCTAATCTATTAGGGTGCACATTTATGGAGTTTGTGGCATTATCTTCATCATTGAGAAACTTTATATCTCTGTTCTTTCAAATAGTAGAAGATGGAAATTGTCACCCCTCGATTTTTTTCTTGTAAAGCTTCAGCATCTTTGGTCCCTTCAAAGAAATATGACGAAATTAGGTGCTCTCATCATTTTGTTTACTCTGTTTGAACATTCTTAGTTTTTTGTCTGTCTTAAAATGTCAATCCCATAAGGTTGAACATTTTTTAATATGTTGTATAACATATGTTCCTTTGTGTGGGTGTGTATTACCTGTTAAGAGTCTTTGATCATTGTTTTAGATTGAATTGTCTGAACATCTCTTACTGATTTTCAGAACTTACTTATACATTTTGTATATGAATATTTGTTGGTTACATGTTTGGAAATACCATTCCTCAATCAGTGATTATCCATTTCACTCTCTTAATGTCTTCTGATAATCAACAAGTTTTAATTTTAATACTAATTTATCCATCTTTTCTTATATAGCTAGAGATTTTGAGCCCTGTTTAAGAAATATTCCCCAGGGGCACCTTGGTTGCTCAGTGGGTTGAGCCTCTGCCTTCAGCTCAGGTCATGATCCCAGGGTCCTGGGATCGAGCCCCGCATCGGGCTCTCCGCTCCGCGGGAAGCCTGCTTTCTCCTCTCTCTCTGCCTGCTTGTGATTTCTGTCTGTCAAATAAATAAATAAAATCTTAAAAATAAATAAATAAATAAATAAATATTCCCCAACTCCAGGAATATGAGGTTATTATCCTATACCATCTTCTAGAAACTTTAATGTTTGACCCCTCGCATTTGGATCTACCTATTTTAACCTGATTTTTGAGTACAGTATAGGAAAAATCCACACTTCGCTTTTTTCCCATGTGGATATCCTAATGACCTCAAATGTATTAGTACAGAAAATACCTCCTTTCTTTACTATTTCCTTTTATTACCTGTGCCATAGCTTATGGGATGGTATGCACTATATACGTGTGGTTTTGTTTCAGGAATGTATATTTTATTTATTTGGTCTATTTGTCTCTCCTTGCATTCATAACACCTATGTCTTAATTTACAATAATTTTATAATAAGTTGTTATATTAACAGAGTATAGTTATCAGGAAAATGAAAATTAAACTTACATTGAGCCAGAATGTCTAAACTAAACTTACAGGAAAAACAACCAAACAAAAGAGTTAACAACATCAAATTTTGGTAGGGATGTGGTGCAACAGAAACGCATGACCATACTACCATGTGTGTTTGGGGAGGCAGGGGTAAAACTCAGCTCAACTCCTTTTGTAAATTGTTGGGAAAATGGACTAAACTTAAAAATACAAACAAGTTTGGACCCACAATCCCACAACAGAAAGGCACAAATAGGTGTTCACAGACAGGTACAAAAATGTTGATGGCTAAATTATTTCTAGTAACTCCACTGAAGATATCCACGTGTTTAACACTGGAGTGGACCCACAAAGAGAAGTAGATTATACAATGTAACATCAGACAAGAAAGAAAATGAGCAATCTACAACCTGGTATATACTGCTAAATTCAATTCCATGGATGAATCTCGAGCAATTTATTGGGAAGGAGAAAGGTGACCACATTTGGAAAAGGACCCTGTGAGAGCTTATGGGTTGCTGGCAAGGATTTCTTTATAGATCTGCATGGTGATTGCACAGTCATGTTCATTGTTGAGATCATTTCTGATACACTATGTTTGTGGTTTGTTTACTTTCCTATTTACATGTAAAACCTTCATAAAAATGTATCAAAAATGTTTTGAATGTAATACTGCAAATATATGGTACTAGAGATGCCATCATTTCAACAGTGTATTTTCCACAAAGTAAATGCAAGTTGCATTTTTATTCCCACGCATTATACACCTTAGTTGTGAAATGCATTTTTTCGTAATGGGCATCTTGGTTTATTACTGATGATAAAGCAAATTGTGCTGGTACAAGCTCAGATTTGCAGTCAGTCAAGAACATTTTGCATCATAATTCAGTTAGTTATCCTATTAGGTCTCTCTTCCAGCTTTATGTAATTGACAAATTTCATAAGCATGTCTTCCATGCCTTAGATAATAAAAATATTAAAAATGACAGTGTATAGGACGAAAGCCTGTGGCACATCATTAGGGAGCTCTCTTCAAGTTGACATAGTCATTAATCAACACATTTGGGGCATAATTATTAACCAATTTTGAGTGCTCCCAAAACTGTTATCTTCCAGACCACATTTTACCATTTTATATTTATCAGAGATATTGCCAAATGCTCCGCTGAAATCAAGTTAGGCATATATCTATGGAGTTTACTGTGTTCTAGTAGCAAGAACATGTTCAAAAAGGAAATCCTGATAACCCCCCAATACTACCTCCTGTGTCACCAACCCCCCATTTCTCCTTTGTTCTAAATGCTCATAACCCACATGCCAGATTTTGAAGAAGAGCTTTCCTATCTGTTTTTGGTTCTAGATTCACTAAGTCCCTTGTTTTTAATGTGTGCATGTGTGTGGGGGCGGGGAGCTCTCTTTACTTTCCTGGCAGCTCCTTTGATAAATACAAAAGAAGCTAGGTTAGATTGGTGAATAATGCCAGTGCTTTGGGATATAGGGTGAAAGCTTCAAAAAAGTTAAAGCAGCTCTGCCTCTCTGCTTGTGTCCTACCTTGTCACAGGAGACAATTCCTGTACTTACTCAGTTATTAGTTCTGCTCCTCCCAGGATGAAGTGAAAGCTCTTGCCTCGTGGGAGAAGAGGTCATTCTAGAAAAGGGAGACAAGTCATTCTGTCGTCTTGTCCTCTAATTTAATGTCTGATAAAATCACTTCTTCTTTTTTGTTTTGTTTCAGAATGTGCTTTCATACTCTTTTGTTTTGACATTATGCAGGCATTAATTTTCCCATGTTTTAGGAATGCACTGTGGCGTTGCCATTTTCACTTCTCTAGCTCGCAACATACGTTAATTAAGGTCTTTCTGGCTTCAGATCAACAAGTGTCTACATTTGGTTGAAGTCTAATCTAATTCTTCTAAGTAGGTCAGACGCCACACCTTCTAGCTCTTTATGTCCCACTGTAAATAACATCTGAGCTCATTATTAAGCCAATTTTTGCACTTTTTCAGATGCTGGTTGTTTTTTTTTTTTTTTATCAATGAGATAATTCTCAATTGTCTACTTAAACTTTACTTTTTTCAAATATTGACTTTCACCAGTCTTATTATTTTAGACCAGCTTTCACTTGCACCTCAAACTACACTTTTCATAAGACTCTTCCACTTCCTGTTTTTCAGTGTTTAGAGGATCTCTTTAAACCTGTGGAATCATGACTTTCTTTCCTCTCAATTTTGAAAAAATTTCAATCATGACTTCTTCAAATGTTTATATTCCATGCATGTGCTTTATTCTAGAACTTTTTAAACATGTCATTGAAACTCCATCTTTTTTTTTTTTTAAGATTTTATTTATTTATTTGACAGACAGAGACCACAAGGAGGCAGAGAGGCAGGCAGAGAGAGAGGAGGAGGAAGCAGGCTCCCTGCTGAGCAGAAGGTACAATGTGGGACTCGATCCCAGGACCCTGGGATCATGACCTGAGCCAAAGGCTGCGGCTTAACCCACTGAGCCACCCAGGCGCCCCGAAACTCCATCTTTATCCTCCTTGTCTATAAATTTTAAGAACTTTATTGATGTATTGTTAATATACACTAATCTGTGGAAAGAACCAAGATGCCCTTCAACGGACGAATGGATAAGGAAGATGTGGTCCATATACACGATGGAGTATTATGCCTCCATCAGAAAGGATGAATTCTCAACTTTTGTAGCAATATGGATGGGACTGGAAGAGATTATGCTGAGCAAAATAAGTCAAGCAGAGAGAGTCAAGTATCATATGATTTCACTTATTTGTGGAGCATAACAAATGACATGGAGGACATGGGGAGATGGAGAGGAGAGGGAGTTGAGGGAAATTGGAAGGGGAAGTGAACCATGAAAGACTATGGACTCTGAAAAACAACCTGAGGGTTTTGAAGGGGTGGGGGGTGGGAGGTTGGTCGGACCAGGTGGTGGGTAATAGGGAGGGCACGTATTGCATGGAGCACTGGGTATGGTGCAAAAACAATAAATACTGTTATGCTGAAAAAAAAAAAAAGAGCCTCGTAGCAAGATCAGAAAAAAAAAATTACACAATTTGATACTTTTATATATGTTACACCTATGAAGCCATCACCACAATCAAGATGATGACTATATTAACTACCCCAGGAAGGTTACTTTTGCCACTTTGTAACCCCCTTCTTAAAAAAATTATTGTCGGAGAGCGCCCACACAGGCAGGGGGAGAGGGAGAAGCAGACTCCCTGCTGAGCAGGGAGCCCAATGCAGAGCTTGATCCCGGGACCCTGGGATCATGACCTGAGCTAAAAGCAGACGCTTAACTGACTGAGCCACCCAGGCGTCCCTGTAACCCATTTTCCCCTCCTTGTTCCCCTTCCTCCAGCAAGTACTGATCTGCTCTTCTTCCTATATGTCAGTTTGCCTTTCCAAGAATCTTGTGTAAATGGAATTGTACCTTATGCACTTTTTTTGGTCCTTTATTTTCAGATTAATCCTGTAGTCTGTATCAACATCCATTCCTTTTGATTACTGAATAGTATTCTGCAATATGGATATACATCATTTTTATCATTGTTTATCTGTTCATCTGTTGATGGACATGTGAGCTGCTTTCAGCTTTGGGCTATTACAAGGAAGGCTGCTAAGAACATCATGCACAGGACTTTGTAATGTTCACAGGCTTTGTTTTCTTTTGCAAAAATACCTAGGAAGGGGATGGTGGGATCATATGGTAAGTAGTACAAAGAAGTACCTTCCTCCATTCAGATGATTCTTTGCTCAGCTCTGGGTAGTTTCTCCATACATGTACGCTAATCTTTACTCAACTGAAGACTTTGAGGAGGCTCCCCTGCTCTTTCTTTTGCTTCCGACTCCAGCCAACTTGTTTCACAGCCCTGTCTTCTCAACTCAAGGACTCCACTATATTCTGCCTAGGTTCTTTCTGATGCCTCAGCCTGGAAACTCTCTCAAGATACGAAGCTGGGAAGTAGGGCTCACTTCATTTTGTTCCGTATCTCAGGGATTCCAGCCCTTGATGGCCTCATATCTTATGGTCTTGCAAACTATCATTTTACATATTTTTACTGCTTTTTCATTGTTTCAGGTGGGAAAGTAAATTCAATCCCTCTGACTCCATCTTGGTCAAAAGCCAAAGTTCTTGAATTCTAATGTGTTTTGTTTTTCCTATATGGACTTCTGTGTGAATCCTGCAATATTACCTTTCAGCTGAGTGATTCTGAGGCAATATGTAAATTGTGGATTTGCCTCTGATGGAATTTTCTTTTTCCTGTCAATGACTACATTTTTTTTTTATTCCTAAAATCACTTTTTGGTTCTTTGTAGTACCTGTCTGTAAATACTTTATTTTCCCTGGTTGTATCTGATCATTACTGCTGTTTTTAAAGAATATATTACTTTTATATTTTTTGAAAACCTGAAATATATTTATTTCAACTGGTCCCTAATGGTTCTTACACCTGGAGCTAATTTCCATTGAACTTTTGACTTTATTATCTGACTTTGTGGCATTTGTTTTCTTCCCTGTGATTTGAAATTTGGGTTTGCACACTCTTCTTGATAACCAGCCTCTCTGGCTCTCTGACTCTGTCTCTCACCTCCTTTTCTGCCTGATAGTTTTGTGGCTTTCTCTGTGCAGCTTCCCACATCCCTAGTCCAGAACCACATCTTACATGGATGACCTTTTGCTTTTGTCTGGCAGTGTTATTAGAGAACCATGAGTGTGTCACCGAGTCAGGTGCTGAGCTCATATATACTTGTTTTCTTCTTTTTTTTTTTAAGATTTTATTTACTTGGGGGTGGGGGAGAAGGGAGAAGCAGACTGCCCATTGAACAGGGAGCCCAACTCTGGGCTCCATCCCAGGAGCCCGTGACCACAACCCAAGTGGAAGGCGGACACTTAACCGACTGAGGCATCCAGGTGCTCCCTGTGTTCTAAGTTCTCTGGGTACAGTCTCATCTAAGCCATATTTCTAAGTCAGTAAGCCATTGTTTTAGTCTTGTTTCCCAAGCAAGTTAGTCCTGGGCCAGTCTTAATGTTCAGCCCTGACCATCGCTTCCTTTCTCTGACACACATGGAGAGACTTACGTGTATCAGTATCCCCAGAGCTGGTGCATGCTGCCTCTGTGTATTCCCAGACCCTGACCCAGCCAGCCTCTGCTTTGGTCCTACCCATGGCCTTGCATTTGGGTTGCATTTCTTGTGCATGGAGATGCTTATCTTATTTTTTATCCTGGCTATGTCTTTTCAATTTTCCTTTTATCTATCTTATCTAAAAATACTATGTATTTGGAGCAGAAAGAGGCCTCCAGGCCAGAACTCATAATACGATCTTGCCTGAAAGTCTCTTCTTCAATTTATTCTTTCCATCTGATACATATTTTTCAACCAGTTATTAAAGGTAGTACTATACTTAATTGAAAAAAAAATTTCTACCTTTTTCTTTTAAATTAGAATCTAGGCTTAAAATCTCTGGTGGTGTTACATGCCCACTTGGGCATCATGTCGAAGCAGGAGACCTTTATCACTAGAAAAGAAATTTCAAGCCCTCTCTTGAAACACCTACTAAGTTTTTCTTTTCTCTCAGAGGTACTGATTTATAAAATATAAAGCAGAAATGGTCATTAGAATTATAAGCTTTCACTAAGTTTAGAGGACTAGTTTCATCCATTTCTCCAGGTTCTCTGCTATAATTTTTCACTCAATTAACACCAGTAGAATAGGACACTACACTATAAATACTGTGTATCTTTATAATTCACACACACCCACACATACACACATACACACAATGGGTGTATTCATGTGAGAGAGAGGAAAAAAAAAGAAAAAAAGAGAAAGACAGGGAGGGATGAAGGGAAGTGGAAGAAGAGAGGGAGAGAAAGAGAGGGAGGGAACAGCATTCTTCCTGTCTAGGGAATGGTAAGAGTTTTATATAAATGCACATCTTTCAGTTCATGCTAACAACTTACTAGTTATTAGCTGATATTTTTGGTTCCATTATTTCCAAGTAAGCATTAGTGTTGTCCTCTTAGA
The DNA here is from genome assembly GCF_922984935.1 of Meles meles. NCBI lineage: Eukaryota > Metazoa > Chordata > Mammalia > Carnivora > Mustelidae > Meles > Meles meles. Next base: position 8,657,104 of record NC_060075.1, on the reverse strand, counting down.
AACTAAGCGTTCATAACTATTCACTATTTCTACCTCCTCTACCTTCTCTTCAACTTTGGAGATTTTTCCTTTGAGCTATCACAACATCCATTGGGAATGCATTTGCCCTCTCATACTCTCTGCAACATGTTGGGGAACACTTCTCTCTTATATACCATTTTCCCGAGGTTTTTGTGATGAAAGAGTTATCATCCTTAATCCTTGGATCAATAGAGGCTACACATTTCACAAGCTAAATGAACAAAGTAATCAACTTCCCTAAATTACACTGCTTTATAGATCAAAGAGAAATAGGAAACTTTTCATTGATCTTTCTACTATGTTCTTCACGAAAACCTGACATTTGCCCTCCCCTTGAGGTTAATCACTATTCTCTCCACGTGTACTTCTGCAAAGAAGTAACTTTTAACTTATATTTTCCCTTCTTTTAGAATTTTGCTTCCCTTAAAGTTGACATTAAATTCTACTTTTTAAAGTAGTGAGATTAATGGGATTAAGTAGTGGTATGTTAATTGCCTCCTTATTAAAAAATTGTAATGCAGTAAAAAATGAGTAACTTGAGAAAATTAGTACTGGAGGTTTTTTTGAGGACTAGTTATGAGAAATATTCTAATTTCACTGGGCAATTAATTGCTTACATTCGCCCCTCTTCAGTCATTGCAATAATTTCATATTTACTCCAGTGACCAAATCATCTTATTGCTTTGGTAATACATACATAGAGTTTTCTATGCAGTTAGCTATAGAATTTCCCCTAAGTTTGGAACAATCTACCTCACAGATAAGAAAGTATATTTATAATCTCTTGATGATGGGGTATGTTATTATCCCAGAAATTCATCTACAGCTCCTCTAACATTTTACAGAATTCTAGGTAAAATAGGTATGGGGATGATAGATGACTATAGGAAAATTAGATACTACAATAGGGGAAAAACAGCATATAGATAACACACACAGACAGAGACAAAGTAACTCCCATTGTTAGTGAGATGATCAGAAGAGTGGTTCCAAGGAGGTTGGATTGCAGATTGGATTCCCCAGGATACAAATTGTAAGATGGAGAAGAACATGTAGGGAATTTATTAGAGAGTACTTTGGGGATGGAGACCTGTGGCAGGGGAAGGGATGAAGTGGAAAGAGGCAGAGGGAGAAGGTGAGATGCAATATAGTCTTAGTGGAGGCTTCCACCAATTCTGCAGACCACCATGACCCGCCAGTTTTCCCAAGTTGGGGCAGGCGGAAGGACTGCTCTTTGAAACTCCTGGTTGAGTCCCTGCAAGTGTACAACCCCAGGAAGGGGCATGCCCTTGGATACAGTGCCTCTTTTTCATCCAGGAAGTTCCTCAAGAGGAATTACACTGGGCATGGAGTCTGATGCAGGGCTCAGTCCCACAATCCTGAGATCATGATCTAAGCCAAAATCAAGTCAGTCACTTAAACAGCTGAGCTGCCCAGGCTTCCCTCTGAACTGTTTTTATGCCTAAAATAAAACATGTACTGGATGGGTTTAGCAAGGGCTTGGAAACTGAGAAGAGAACATTAGTATACTTGAATACAAAGCTGCACAATTCAAATTCTTTCAGTGCATTCATTCAAATGCCATTCTGTTGTCTTTTGTTTTGCATTGTTTTTGCTAAGATGTTATTGCCCCCTGGCTACTTTTGAGATATTTCTCATTAGCATTGTTTTTCTTACCAGTTGATTACGGATAAGACTTGGTGTGTTTATCTCTGTATTGATCCCGCTTATAGCTCTGAATTCCTGAGATAGCTGGGCTTACTATTTTCTTTTTTAATATTTTATTTATTTATTTGACAGAGACAGAGGTCACAAGTAGGCAGAGAGGCAGGCAGAAAGAGAGGGAGAAACAGGCGGAGAAACAGGCTCCCCACTGAGCAGAGAGCCCAATGTGGGGCTCGATCCCAGGACCCTGAGATCATGACCTGAGCCGAAGGCAGAGGCTTAAACCACTGAGCCACCCAGGCGCCCCTGGGCTTACTATTTTCAACCACTGTTTCTTCAAATGTATTTTTTAGGGGTGCTTGGGTTCCTCAGTGGGTTAAATTGTTTGATCCTTGATGTCAGCTCAGGTCTTGATCTCAAGGTCATGAGTTCAAGTCCTGTTTCAGGATCCACGCTGGGCATCAAGCTCACTTGAAAACAAACAAACAAATAAACAAACTAGGGGCACCTGGGTGACTAAGTTAGTGGAGTGTCCAACTCTTGATTTTGGCTCAGGTCCTGATCTCAGGGTCCTGGGATCCAGCCCAACATCGGGCTCCAGGCTCAATGTGGAGTCTGCTTAGGATTCTCTCTCTGCCTCCCATTTGCCCCCCCCATTTGTGAGCTCTGTCTCTAAAATAAATAAATAAATAAAAGTTTTTAAAAATGTATTTTTTTTCTTCCCCCAATCTCTACCTTCTCTGATTTTAGTTCTCCATTTGCTTGTTTGTGAGGACACTCACTAGTATCCTGCAGGCCACTGAACGCTGTTCATTTTTAAGCCTTTTCTCTCCTCTGAGCTTCCATTTGAATGGTTTATGCAGCCCAGTGTGCAAGTATACTAATGTTCTCTTCTCAGTTTCTAAGCTGCTGCTAAGCCCATCCAGTACATGTTTTATTTCAGGTATAAAAATAGTTCAGGGAAAACCTGAGCAGCTCAGTTGTGTAAGTGACTGACTTGATTTTGGTTCAGGTCATGATCTCAGGATTGTGGGACTGAGCCCTACATCAGGCTCCATGCTCAGTATGGAACCTGCTTAAGATTCTTTCTCTCTCTCTCTCTCTCTCTTCCCTCCTCTATTTCCTTCCCTGCCTCGCCCCCCAATACTATATATATATGTATAGTATTGGGGGAGAACAAAATGAGAACAAAATGGAACAAACTATATATTTTATATATACTATATATACATATAGCATTGTAGTTTATATATACATATAGTATATATAAAATATATAGTTATATATTTATTTATAGTTATATATATTTCAGAAACTTCCATTTTGTTCTCTTTGGTTGATATTTTCCCCATTAAGATCTCATATTGTTCATTCAACATTTTATATTTTCTCTCAAAGAATAGAACTAATTTGTAAGCTCTGTTTTAAAGTCCTGGTCAGCTAATTTCATCATCTCTGTTATTTACAGACTATTTCTGTTGGCTGAATTTTTTCCTGTTTAGGTCATTTTTTGCCTGCTCCCCCAAGTGTCTAATATTTTTTTTTTAATTATACTGGACATCATAGATGCTATGTTGTTGAGCTTCTGAACTTTTACAGCCTTCCTTAATGAAGTGCTGAGTTTTGTCTGAGCAAGGAATTCATTTGTTTGTAGGTCAGACTGATCTTTTTTCAGTCTTGTTACCAACCTTTATTCAGATGTGCCCAGAGTAGCCTTTGGTTTAGGACTAAATTATTCTAATCTTTCTGAGATGTCTGCTGAATGCCTAGCCTTGTTCAGTGACTTCTCTCAATCTTCTCTAGTGTGAGGTTAGACTACTTCCAGCCCTGGGCTCCCTTTAGTTGTTGCTCATTTCATAATGACCTTTCCCTGGTCTTGTGGAGTCTTGGTCTGCGAATATACAGCTTCCGATTCATACAGAGTTTAGAGTCTAGAGGCTCACTGGTGCTCCTGTGTAGATTTCCAGAGCTCTTCTTCTTGACAGCTGCCCTCTCCACTTGTCCTACCAATGCCAGCTTCCTCAGGAGCTCTGATTTTGATACATCTCCATCTCAAGGACACTGTTGTACTCTGGGATGCTCTTTCACGTGCCATAATCCAGAAAGTGAACAAGGCAGAAAGTCAGGAAGCTGGCAGAGGTCACCTCATTTGTTCATCTTCTCTTGGGATCAGGGATCCTGTATTGTTTGTTGTTTAACCCCTACAAAGGAATTATACATTTTGTAATTTTGTGATTTTTTTTTAATGGCAGGAAAGGTGTTCTATCATAGCTGAAAGTAGAAACAAACCATGTAAACATCATAAAATGAATGATATATCTGTGATGATTTGCAAAATGATTTCTATTATCACAGTCCTCATAGAATAAATTATTTTATTGTCTCTTAAGTTTTTTATTTGCAAAGTACTATAGATAGATAGATAGATAGATAGATAAATAGATAGATATAGATACAGGTATAGATATACTGTATATGGAATACTTTCTTGAATATTTTTCTACCATTCACTCCCATTAGTAACCAGACTCACTCAAAAAATTATATTTCCCCTTAGCACTAAGTATTATGCCATATTTTCCATAATATACTTACATGCAACCATAGTTATTTTATATAGTGGTATAAACTAAGAGTGTTTTTTCCTATGTTAATGTTATTTTAATTGCTTTTTTGTTATTTAACAATTTTTATATTTTATCAAAAGTTTTATTTCACTTAGTTACTGAAATTGTTTTCCTCAAAGTGTGGTTATCAAAAGGCATGGGTTGTGTACCTCCTAAGTGTTAGCAAATATATTACCTGAGTACATATGCCTTCATTCTCATGAGTATGAGTATGTGACTTAAGGTAAGATTAGACCTCGTCTTAAGAACTACTAGTATTCTTTGAACTCTGAACTTTTTAATGCAAAAGACAGTTTAGAGTTGTATATAATTGGTTTTCCTTTCATTTATAATCACTCAAACATAAAACCTCACATGAGGAATTAATAAATTGTTACTTTTTTCCCTGTGATTTTTAGTTGAAGAATTCATGGTAAATTGATCAGCCCTCAGCCAATTAGACTTTGACATGTACTAATAAGATCTAATTGAGGAATTATGAAGACATTTGCTCAGGAGAAAATGAGCACATAATTGCACTATAAAGAGGTTAGAGTATCAATGTTACCCAGCTGGAAGAATATTAGTTGAAGTCCCAGTGGCATCCAGAAAGGACATTCCACAACACATCTATAGAATGTTGCGCTGTAAGGCTAATTGAAAGGTGTGGAATAATCCATTGTCAATTGTAGAGCTTCCACTCTAAATATCCATTTTCCTCTCTTGCCTCGACCTTCTTCAGGTGCTGGGGGGTGGTCTCCGTCCGACAGTGACCATTATCAGTGGCTTCAGGTGGACTTTGGCAATCGGAAGCAGATCAGTGCCATCGCGACCCAAGGAAGATACGGCAGCTCAGACTGGGTGACGCAGTACCGCATGCTGTACAGTGACCCTGGGAGAAACTGGAAGCCCTATCATCAGGATGGGAACATCTGGGTGAGTCACTGTCAGAAAGACAAACACAGAACTGAGTGGCAGATTTGTGACCCCAAGCCCCTCCAAGTCCTGGCGCGCAGTCTGGGGAGGGGAAGGTTGGGTGTGGCCTGCCTGAAGGTTGATCGTTCCATTTTTGTTTCTTGTCTTTGTGTTTGTGTCCTCTGGTACTTGCTGACAGAGAAAAGAAATGTGAGTGAAGCCCAAAAAGTGGGGAAATGGATCTAAATCCCAGTGTGCCCTGCCCCACCCCCGTCTTTCCTAAGTGGCAGAAGTGAAAACCCTTATCTTGCAAAGTAGGTGTGCCCTTTCCCTGGTTTCTAGTATATTTCACAGAAAACAACATCTCCTAATAAAACTGCTGAAACTGGGGAAAAAAATGTTAGATAAATAATTTAATGATAATAGAATGGTAGAATTTCTTTGAACACAATATTTTGAGTTAATATATTTTTATCTGGAGTACGGATCTGAAATGGTACAAATTGTACCAAAATACTGGACCATGAGTTAATGAAATAGAAAGAGAAAAAAAATTCCTGACTTAGGTTTTCATTCCTTATTCCCTCTCACTCTTACTTGCCTCAGACTCTTTCTGTTGAAGATATTTAGTTAAATCTTTAAAGGACAACATGTGAAAAGGTCTACTGCCCACAGGGCTTGGATGAACTGACAGGCACTGGGCAGGGGGCCGTGTACTCTGAAACATTTTACTTCCTGCCAGAAGCAAGTCCATTTTTTTATTTTGCTTTAATCCAGGACTGTTCAGATGAAGTACTGTTCACTGTGCGACTGACCATTTATGTATAAAGTGAAAAATAAGGTAGAAAAATGGTTTTCTTTTTTTTTTTAAGATTTTATTTATTTATTTGACAAAGAGAGAGATCACAAGTAGACAGAGAGGCAGGCAGAGAGAGAGGGAAGCAGGCTCCCTGCTGAGCAGAGAGCCCGATGGGGACTCGATCCCAGGACCCTGAGATCATGACCTGAGCCGAAGGCAGCGGCCCAACCCACTGAGCTGCCCAGGCACCCCGAAAAATGGTTTTCTTTTAAAGAAAAACCAAATGGAAGACCAGCCATAGCTCTGGTGCACATCAGGTACCACACTGAACATCTCCTCCCCAAACAGTTTTATATATTTTTAAATATTACTGGTCTTCATTCCGAGGTGTATGCACTTGTCAATATTTACCTATTCAAAGCCATAAGGAAGCCATTCATTCACTCATTCATTCATTCTTGTTGATTGAACAAATAGTTTCCTCTGGCTGCAGTTTCTGTCCAAGGCTAAGGTCAATGGGTCTCAACTGGGCTATCCATTTGAATAACCTAAAGAAGTTTTAGAGAATAAGGATTCCAGGTGCACCCAGATCAATTAAACTGAATCGCATAAGTAGAAATTAGATGAATGATAATGATAACTTTTTTTGAAGGCAGAGATCTTCAACTCAGGTAAAGTATTGAAATTATGAGAATATAATTCAGAGAAGAAGGAGGAGTGATATATGACAAGAAATGTCCCATGTCATATATTATATATAATTATTGTATTAGTGGTTTAGACCTTTATTACAGATCTGTATTCATTTTATTCTTTTATTATGAGAGAAAAATAGTTTAAAGCATTCACTCTTAAAATACCTGTTAAATTGGAAAGTTGTGTGTATCCAATCAAGGGTTCAGCACACTTGAATAAATTAGTTTAAAATACTAGATTTTGAGGGATCTACCTTAGTTTATTTTGAAGAACAACCATAACCAAAATCAGGTAAAGCCATCAATTTTAAACAAGAAGAAAAAAGAAGAGGGAGTAAGAAGATGTTCACTTTTAAGCTGTGTCCTTCCCGGTATTAGGTAGAGCACTAGGAATTTTCAGCTGGATCAGGGCCCACTCTTAGAGAATTTATATTTTAAAAGTCCTCAAGTTATTTTTGTGGGTTGACAGAGTTTAGAGCTCCTGATTTGGGTAGTAGTCATTTCTGCAGAAGTATCCATTGATCATAACTGTCCTGTAAAATCAGGATATAATGTTCTGGTAATAAAAGCGCCTCCATTGGCACCTCAGTGGCTCATTTGGTTAAGTATCTGTCTCTTGATCTCGCATCAGGTCTTGATCTGAGGGTCATGAGTTCAAGTCCTGTGTTGGGCTTTATGTTGGGCAAGGAATCTACCTTAAAAAAAAGTCCTCCAGAGTTGTTCTTTAGGAATAACTTTTATCAAGCCATGATTGTAGGACAAAAGCAGTTGTATATTGAGATGGATAAGCTGTAGGAAGCAGAGAGAGGGCTTAATGTCTCTTTATGGAAAGTCTTCATCTTACAATTAAGATGATTCAAAGTCTCAAGCCCAATTTGTAGGAAAGTGATTTTCAACTGTGGATATACAATAGAATAACTTAGAGAGCTTTAAAATATATGGATGTCTGGGTCCTACCCCCCAAAGATTTGGTTTAGTTGGTCTATGGTACAGCCTAATCATGAGGATTTTAAAGTTCCTCAGGTCATTCTAATGTACAGCCAACTTGGAGAACCATATTTTAGTTTGTTTTTTGGCCCATAGGTAAGGTGGGCATAGAGGAAGTTTATTGTGAGACACAAATAATAGAAAATTAGAAAAGACCTTCCTCAAATTTAGCAGAGAGAAAGAGATTGACCAAATAGACCAGTCAACTATGAGTAGACAATTAAGGCTCAGATCACAAATGCTTCCAGTAGAATGTTCCTTATTTTCTAACTCTCTTAAAAGCAGATTAGCATGTTGGTGATATTATTTGAGGGCTACAAACCAGAATCCAAACAATCTTCCACATTTCTTTTTTTAATAAGGCTTTCATCCCATGAGTGAGGTTGTCAAATCCCCTCCTATCACAATGCACGAAAGTAGTAATACAGATAGCTGGTAAAATGCGGAGGCCTTTGGGCTTTAAGTTACTTACCAGATACTAAGCACTTAAGGATAGTTCATTCTGACTAAATACAGAGACATAAGTTCAAAGAGCTGAGAAAGTTCGAATTTTCCGAGGTGACTTAGGACTCTCTGGGTTTACATAAAATGCCAGGCATGGAGTGAGAGAGACAGGACCACACGATGGAAATAATCACACACAGTGAAGGTAGGCTTCATCTCCAGGCACAGCTCTCTGTCTTTTTCCATGGTGTTAAGGGTGTATATTCTATTGTTTTCTCCCATTCTGGTGTTTCTTTTGTTTCTTCCTTTCAAATCCTATTTTTTTCATTAAAAATAAGTATGTGATGAGTGATTATTTCTAGATGAAACTGTAGTGAACCAATTATGAAATTTCAGAAATCAAAACAAGTTTGAGATACAAACTACATACTGTGAAATATTTTATTTTAAGTGCCAGTGAGCCTATAACATAATGATTACATTCCTTTAATAACCTATGACAGAAATGGTTTAATCCTCATTAATGTGAAAAATAGTCCCTTGGTTTGATATATTCTAAAAGAAATAAAACTCACTGTTTTCTAAAAATTCTTGAGTACCTTAGAGATTGTTTTAACATGTGTTAAATGATTAAAATTTAGCATTCTCAAATCTTGACCAAAAAATACACTTTGGACATAAGTTTGTGAAAAATGTAATTACATACTAAATCTTCTTTTAATCCAACTACTGCTTAAGGTAATGTATATTACCCTTAAGTAAAAGAGATTCCTGGGGGTGCCCGGGTGGCTTAGTTAAGAAACTGCCTTCAGCTCAGGTCATGTTCCTGGTGTCCTGGAATCCAGCCCCGCATTGGACTCTCTGTGCTCAGTGGGGACTCTGCTTCTCCCTCTCCCTCTGCCCCTCTCTTGCTCATGCTCTCTCTGTCTTTGTCTTTGTCTCTGTCTCTCTCTCTCTCTCTCTCTCAAAAAAAAAAAAAATGGGTAAGATCTTTAAAAAAGAAAAAGATTTCTGACATAGATTTGGATGGCTGTTGGATGAACAGCACTCTGTATGGTGGGAAGTTTCAGATAGCCAAAAAATGTTTAAGTTGATACAGTTACAAAGTTGTTTACCCTACCCATTCCTAAAATGATTGATTACCTGAAAAGAAGGCCAAGCAATGTAAATTCAATCACTTAAGTGTTGCTTTTAACAAATGCCAATGGTTATTCTTTCTATAATTATAGGAGGGATGGACAACACAGCTAATTTTATTATAAAATTGTTATGAAACATCCATATGGAGATTCTGAGTTATTTTATGACCATTGGATAATGTTAAAATAAGTTAAAAACAAAACATGTGAATAAGAAATTATGGCAATTGGATTTTTGAAGATTTTAAAGTCATTAATCTGACTTCAGAATCTGATGGTGAAATGATAATGGCTCTTGAAAATATTCCTGAAGAATGGTTTAACTGAATATTTCATACTAAAAGATGTGATGGCTAAATGTGCTTAACCAGCCAAACCTTCTCATTCCTCATTGATAATAGGAGGCATAATAGAATTCTTTATACTTTATCCACAATGCCATCTCCTTCTGTTCAGAATTTTCTTTCTAATGGAGAAGAAAAGTCTGTGCAGATTGGTAAAATTGCCCACACCCCTGAGAAACCATTGCATTTACATAGTCCAGAAAATCAAATTTGCATACTGCTCTTGAGTTGTTTTCTGGTTACCTAAATATATCTGTAGGACAGAGAGGTAATATTCTGTATGAGCATTTCTTATCGAAAGTCCATTCAGCATCAAATTAAATAAGAATTCCAGCAGATTTTTGCTATGAGGCTGCATTTAGTTTTGCTTGGGAAATTCAATTACCGGTTTTTGAATGCAGATATTTGGAGCCAAAATAGGCACTTGAGGTATTAAGAGTGAATGCCTTCTTTACCTACCGTTATTGTTTTGCAGAATAGTAACATACCACAAATTTACCTGTACTGTAAATGTAGGTTTTCGTCTTCTTTTAAAATTTTTTTTATTAAATGATGAGCAAATGCTTATATATTCCTTTTTTTTTTTTTGCTCTATATTCCTAATGACTTTTTAAATTGGTTTTTATCCGTTTTGTTCATAGTAGGCAGGTATCAAACTGGGATCAGTAACCGTTGAATATATTAGTTGGAGAATCCCACAAAACAGAAATGTTTCTGATATTTAAATTACACCATTACATATTTATCAAGAATATAGGAATATATAAGTTCATATTCTCTAAGCAATATTAAATAGAATATTAATTTACTAGATAGCATAAAAACCTGGATCACATACATGCTTTTTTCCATACACATACTCACACAGAAAACTTCATTTTTTCTAACAAATTTGAAGCATTTGAAAAAGCTGAAAAGCAAATAATAACAGATAAATGTTTTAAATTCTTTGTTTTTCTGAATATCAAATCAATAGCTTGACTATACCATCTCTACCTCCTTTTTAACCACATATCTAAATAATAAAAGTTCCTAAAATGCACGTTTGTAGGTTATTATACAGCCAGGTGTTCAGGAAGTGAAACCCAGGATATGGATTCAAAAGGCCTGACCTCAGGGCACCTGGGTGGCTCAGTGGGTTGGGCCTCTGCCTTTGGCTGGGGTCTGAGATCTAGCCTGGCATCCGGCTTTCTGCTCGGCAGGGAGCCAGCTTCCCCCTCTCTCTCTGCCTGCCTCTCTGCCTACTTGTGATCTCGCTCTCTGTCAAATAAATAAATAAATTTAAAAAAAATTAAAAGGCCTGAATTCAAGTATCTGGGTTCATATATTTGATTTATGAACTTGCGGAAGTCACTTTGTACCTCCCATTCTTAATCTGAGAAATGAGAATAATGCCTCTTAGGAGAGTTACATGAGATTATGTAAGTAAAGAAATTTTGCAAGTTATGAAGATTTAGAAACACGTATTCTATCAATAGCCTACATTAGAAGCATTCCACAAAACTGGTAGCATTCTAATTTGTATTCAAAACCAGGGCCGTATTTCTTTCAGGGAGAATAGTCTGTGATGATAATTTTCAGAGAGTTTAGTCCCCGTCTATCCTTTTCAGATGCATTCTATCTCTGTTTCCTCTCATTCGTGATTTAAAATATCTGAAAATACTTTAGGCAAAGAAAACGTGGCTTAAGTGGGAAGAGGAATGTGGACAGACCTCAGGTGTATCTTCCCATCAACAAATGGAGTGGCCGTTTGTAGACAGTGCGGTGCAAGCTGGCACGTAAATCGTGGCTAGTGGTCCTAGCTCTGTACCAAGTGCGTTTGCAGTGCTTGTAACAAATTATTTGTTACCATAATGATGGCCATGTGTCCAATGAGCCATGAAAGGGGAGATTGCTTAAAAATGAACGGATTATTCTGTCCTCTCTTTTCAACCATTTGTTGTAGTGGTTGCACTAATTTTCCAAATCACTTCAAAATCTGTTCCAGTTATAAATGTAAAACATAACTATTTCACAGTTCAATAGTATACTTAGGTTCTTTCAAACAAATCTAGAATTTTTCCCTGCCTTTGAAACTGAGGAAGATAACCATCCCTCTTGCTTGCTCATGTGTCTTTTATCAGTTGATAACATCCCTGTCTTCACGTAGGACGCTAATGCAATAAGTTTTTGCCAATAGACGGGAATTTCCCTAATTTGTTGATGTATGCACGTGCATTGTGCCTGCAATCACTTGTTTGGGGAAAGGCACATTCAAAACAATTTTATGGATAACTTATTGAGAAATAAGGCACATCAGAATAATCTGCATTAAACCATTTCTAAAATGGCCCTCAATATAAATGGGATAAACATCTTTAGGACTTGTATAGAAAAAAAATGATTTCTGGGTGAATTTAGAATAAGCTTCTTATTTCTGTGAAATACATATTTCTGTTTACACTCCTCTTAGGCTAGGTGATATTTTTAAGGTCTCATGAATTTTAATAAGTTGAGTGGATATTCTAGATCCTTTTGCATATACTATAATGCCTCTAGGAGTGAATTTTGATCACCTTTCTAAGTACACATTTGTATTGTGAAATTCTCATTTTAAGAGGTCGTAGGATTTTGTCCTGCATCAATTTGTGAGCCATTAAATATTCTACACATATACACATATGTAAGAACCATTCTAGCCAATGTGGTTATGTGTTTGTTTGTTTTTTTTTCCAAAAATCTGGAAGGTGAAAGTAAGACGGTATTAATAATAGTGACATACACCGTTGGGTAAAGGAAAATGATATGATCTTATATGCTATGGCTTCTGACTTTCAACAGTATATGATTCTTCACAGTGTAGTGCATTTTTCATATATGAGTTAAGATAGGATATATGTAGTCATTGTTCTGAATTTTTAAAAGTATACTGGATTGTTTGAAGACCAGTCTGAAAGAGGAAGTGTTCTCATTAATCATCAAGATATCACCAGATGGGGGCGCCTGGGTGGCTCAGTGGGTTAAACGTCTGCTTTGGCTCAGGTCAGGATCTCAGGGTCCTGGGTTAGAGCCCCCCATCCGGCCTTCTGCTCAGTAGGGAGTCTGCTCCCCCCCCCAACCCCCGCCAGCTCTCTGCCTGCTTGTGATCTCTCTCTGTCAAATAAATAAAATCTAAAAAAAAAAAAAAAAAAAAAGATATCACCAGATGTTTTATTTTGCTCTGGACTCAAATAATGGAGATACTCTTTTTCCTATTAGACCAAGGTGGGCTTTAGGTGACATGAGGCTAAATGAGTCCAGGTGAATGCAGATTTATAGAAAGTATTTAGAGAGAGTTCCCTGCAAATATCTTGAATAATAATGATGGATAATGTGACTTAAGATGAGTGTCTCTTCTCCGCTTAGCGGAAGTTAAAGGAATAGCAGTATGTCTCTAGGAGGGAAAGGAGACGTCAAAAACCCTGCTCCTGGGGCGCCTGGGTGGCTCAGTGGGTTAAGCCGCTGCCTTCAGCTCAGGTCATGATCTCAGGGTCCTGGGATGGAGTCCCGCATCGGGCTCTCTGCTCAGCAGGGAGCCTGCTTCCGTCTCTCTCTCTCTGCCTGCCTCTCTATCTACCTGTGATCTCTCTCTGTCAAATAAATAAATAAAGTCTTTAAAAAAAAAAAAACAACAACAAAAAACAAAAAACCCTGCTCCTGTATGGCTACAGGACCCTGAAAGGCAGAGAAAGCAGCAGCTCACTGGTGTGCTCTGGAATTGGACCACTTTTCACAGACATCTGTGTGACTGTGGGAGATTTCTTGGCCTTTCTGTATTTAAATCTCCTCACCTCTACAAGAGATAATAATACTACTTACTTCTTTTACCTCAGTAGAGATTATTGGCATTAAATTAACAGCCATGTGAAGAGCTTAGGACAATGCCTGGCACATATCAGCCACTCAGTTATCATCATATTATATACATTTGTGACTTCCAGATGCATTGCTATAATATGGGATTGGATCTGTCCTTGAAAATTCAAAATAGCCTGTTCCTTTCCTATATAACAGCTTTTCTGTATTAACATATTGGCCTGTGTATTGTATTACATCTGTGCTTCTCAGCCTGAAATGACTAATAACTCATTTTTAAGTATAATTGAGGGTGCCAATTTAATTTATGCCATTTGAATCATGATCCTATTAATTGTCACGTGGAGTCTCATGCATCACAGTACAGATTGTGTCTGGGCGGTTCTTTTTTTTTTAAGATTTTATTTATTTATTTGAGAGAGAGAAATAGTGAGCATGAGCTGGGGCAGGGGCAGAGGAAGAGGGAGAAGCAGACTCCCCGCTGAGCAGGGAGCCTGATATGGGGCTCAATCCAGGACCCCAGAATCAAGACCTGAGCCAAAGGCAGAGTTCTAACCAACTGAGCCACCCAGGCACCCCTGGGCAGTTCTTTCAGATATGTTTCCTTATTAAATGTCAGTGAAAATATGACACGATGCTTCCATTAGGCTTAGTTTAATAAATTCACTTTTATTAACTTTGGAAATCCAGGAAAATAACCTGTTTATGTCTGCAGTCCTCTTCCACATCTTCTTAGGGTAACTCAAAAGAGTAAGACACGCAGATTACAAAAACAGACTTATAAGTATTCGCTAAAACAGATTATGCTGCTTAGCCATGAAAGTGGAAAGAAAGGCAGGCAGAGTGAGAGACCACTCTGAATGCCAGGCTCCGGAGGTACGTCTGGATCAGCACCAACAGCGTCACCTGGGACCTCGTTAGAAATGCAGACCCTCAGGTGCCTGGGTGGCTCAGTGGGTTAAAGCCTCCGCCTTCCGCTCAGGTCATGATTCCAGGGTTCTGGGATCAAGCCCTGCATAGGCTCTCTGCTCAGCAGGGAGCCTGCTTCCCTTCCTCTCTCTCTGCCTGCCTCTCTGTCTACTTGTGATCTCTGCCTGTCAAATAAATAAATTAAATCTTAAAAAAAAATGCAGACCCTCAGGGAGCCACCCCATCCCTTTAAAATCAGAACATACCTTTTAACAATATTCACAGGTGATGCATGTATATGTTAAAGAAAGAGTGTGTTGTTTTCATTTTTGAGGAGCTCTTAGAGAGGAAGAAGATTTAGAGCTGGCCCCTGAGTCTCCAAACCAGAAGGCAGAATTAGAATTAGAATTTGCAGTGCAGGGGGGTGGGAGGTTGGGTGAGGCTGGTGGTGGGTAATAAGGAGGGCACGTATTGCACGGAGTACTGGGTGTGGTGCATAAACAATGCATAAACAATGAAGTTTGGAACACTGAAAAAAGTTAAATTTAAAAAAAAAAAAAGAATTTGCAGGGCAAATTGCAGACTTACCATGAAAAGAACATAAGCTTTGATGAAAAGGCACTTACTGAGCACCTACTGTTTATTGAGGGTTGGAAATAAACCAGATACAGTCACTGCCTTCTAGGGGTGAAAAAATCTAGAGGCTGTGCTAAGTATATAAATCTATAATTTTATTTTATGACTATAGGTGTCCTAATGGAAAGAGGCTTGCCCACGTTGTTCTAGGAACACACACAGGTGCACACACACGCACGCATGCCTCATTCAGAGTGGTTGAGGGTCATGGTCAACCAAGGCTTCTCGAGTTCCTAAGAAGGTAAGGAACTGGTGATATAGACAAGAGAAGCAGATGAATCTTCTACTGAAACAGATAGGAATGGATAGTAAGACACTATACGTCATCATGTCTTTCCCAATTTTCTTATCACAAACAAGTAAAAATCTGACCTTTCTTTAAAATTTGGAAATCTAAAGGATTAGATCAGTAATGTTGAAGTTATTTCATGTAACTATCCAATGTTGAAAGAGCATCAGTGTCTTCTAGGGCTTATCCCTGTAATACTCATAATGCAGAGTTCACTGCCAAGCACATAATAGATGCTTCCGAGTGTACAACTGAGCTGAAGTACCTCATTCTGAATAATAAAAATGCCCTGAAGTTAAGAGACGTGATATTACTTACATTTGAGCTACAAATCCAGTTACACTGACCCCATCTCAGTAGGGAACCAAATGCCTATTTTGGGTTTGTCAAGAAGCTTCCTTATTATGATAACCACTCGCTTATTTTGGCTAAATTAAAACAATTTGACTGTAGACACAAGATTTCTAGAATGAGATAGCACAGGTTCTAGGGCTGGGCTCCAAATGCTTTGTTCCAGCACTTAGTAACAGTGAATGTTTAACCATGTTCATCAACTGTTCATAGACCTTAGTTGCCTTAGCTGTAAAAGGGATAAAATAGTATCTATCTTGCGGGTTTTTGTGACTTGGATGAATTAATACAATTGCTTGGAACAGTGCACCATATATATATAGGCTCATCTTATCTTCTTCTCATCTCATCCCCTCCTAATTATTTATCAGTATTGTTATTACTATTATCATTAATAATTATAGAACACTGTATGAAAAGCAGTTTAAAGACCTCAAGTGAGTAGTCTCAATGAGCCTATCCTCAAAAACTCTAAAATCAAGTTAGGAGGACAATGGCTGAAGTAAAGCCTGGTCATCTTGGGCAGCTCTCACTATACGTGTGCCCCTGGTGACCCTGAAGTTGTCTGTATCGTTTGTCACTTATATGGCCAATTTTTCCAAGTAACTCATTGAGTCAATGTTGACTTTGAGAAAGAACTGATAGAATCTTAAAATGTCTTGGCAAATAAATTTGGATTGCTTGAATAAACTAGCTTAATTATAGGCTGTATTATCACGCTGGCAGAAAGATGTGTTGATAAGCTGTCTGAACAGTTCACTCACTTACCATCCGTGACTTTTTGGGAGTGTCGGGGGGGAGTAAAGTATAGACTTCTACTTCTAGAAAAATTGTATCACTCTTTCAAATGAAAAGGTTATTTGAGATACACATCTGTGTTTCGCCCATGAGTTTCACGGATGTATTTTGATGAGACAGCGAGTCTACTACTGTTACTGCCATTTGAATGGTTTTCCACCCTATTAAGAGGCAGCTGGAGTGAAGTCAACAAAAACCATCCTGTCATTTGGCAGAGCCATTCAGAACACTACCTGTACCAATTAATAAATAGTAAGGGCCAACCAGCACCGTTGAGGGTTCATTATGTGTTTGACATATGCTTTATCTAATTTAATCTCCAAATAACTTAAATGATGGAGATGACTGTTATTATTTAGCCCATATCCCGTAGATGCAAAAGTGAAGAAGTTAGCGAAGGTAGCACATTCCCTCAAGCTCATGGTGAATTTGCAGTGGAGCTGGGCCCGGAGTCCTGGGCTAACTAAAGACACTTTCACCACCACACTCCCCGTCACTACGGCTCACCTCAGCGCTCTCTCACAGTGAGCAAGAAACGCGCAGACCACCACATTTTAACTGTAATCTGCTGCACATGCGTGAAACGGCGTAGGTATACACCACACCATTCTTTTTACAAGGTTGGGAGTCATATTGGATTAAGGGCCCAATCTCCCCCAGTGTGACCTCGTCTTAACTACTTCCATATGCAATGACCCTGTTTCCAAACAAGGTAACAATTTGAGGTCCCGGGAGTTAGGACTTCAACATGTGAATTTTAGAGGGGTTCACGTCAACCCGCAACACACAACTTATAGGAAAGCACTTTATAAAGTTAAGCCATTAAAACCTATTTGTTACCACTGCAGGACTGATAGTGTTGTGTATGTGCCTGAGTGGCTCCACTGGCTAAGGGTCTGCCTTTGACTCAGGTCATGATTCCAGAGTCTCACGTTGGGCTCTCTGCTCCGTGGGGAGCTTGATTCTCCCTCTCCTCCCCTCTTGTGCTCTCTTTCACTATCTCTGCCTCTCTGTCTCAAATAAATAAAGAAAGAAAGGAAATCCTAGAAAATATGGTCTTACGGGGAAGACAGTGGCTTCTGAGAGGAGTTGTGCAACTGTCCTCAAGAACTCAGGGAAGATGTGTAGGTCAAACCATCAGAGACTGGTTGCTGAGAACTTATATGATTTTCTCCATTCATTTTGCTTACAAGCAAAACTTGAAAGAACCATTTTCAGAATCCTTCTCTCCCAGTTGGCAAATGAGCCAAAGATGCTTTTGGAAATCATGCAAACAGAATGAACCAACCCCTCACTGTACCCCATGAAAAGATGTTTGCCTTTAAAAAGTTCCCAGGTTTTCAGCTTCACATACCACTTTATTCTGAACTAAATGCCATAAACACCATTTGACACTATAGACATCATTTAATTCTTTGGGATATAATATTAATTAAAAACCAGATTGTGGAAAACATGCATTCTAAGCAATTATTGACATTTCTTCTATCAGGGAAAAAAAAAAAGTCTCTCCAAAATAAAATACCTTTCTCCAGCTGAATCTTGAGATGTAATTGCTAATTCCGTTTGGATTATAATAGTCTCTCTCTGAAAACAGTGGGTTTCATTAGTTGCCCTCACAGGAGTCTTCAGAGAAGGTTAAGGAACACAGCCCCGATCTCAGATACGAAAGAAGGGCAGGGCAGAGGTCCTGTTCATCTCAGGCACTCAATTCCCATTGTTGATTCTGTTCGCAGGGCGACTGTCCTGTTTGTGTATTTCTCAGTTTTGTTACAGTATGCAAAGTGCAAAGTGGAAAATAAAGCTGTGTAGGATGGCCTGGAGCCGCAGAAAAAGACAAATTTATCATAAATTGATTCAGGCTCTTTGCATTCAGCCTGGAACAAACAAGTGTTTGATAACAGAACTGAAAAAATACGGAAGCTTCCTTTCCTTTGAAAGGATTTTGTGATTGCGATACTGGAAGATATTTCCACTGGGTTTGTCCTCATGACTTGCTAGATAGTAAGGTCAGTGTATGGTTAAATATCTATAATTTGACAGTTTTATTCCTGGAATAGAAATAGATGGAAGTTCCATTTTAGCTTTACATATTATATGCAGCAAAGTCAATACGTCTATTTTTAAGTTTCAAGTCAAAGACTTAAGAAATCACTAAGGGAATTTTATGTTTGGACCCAGAGTAAGTGATCATGAAATAAAACACACACAGAGACACATACCCATCCACAGCCCCTACTACAAAATAACTCTATCTTCCCCTAAGGTATATAAAATCTGTGGTAATTAATAGAACAAAGTCTCTCTTTAACTGGATTCTGTTGAAGTGCAGAAGCATTCAGCGTTTTGACTAAGATCAAACACCACTGCTCATACTAACTGCCATTCACTGAGTCCTTACTTGATGAAGACTTCCTGTGTGAAATGCTGTAACAAGAGCCTGAAAAGTAAAGGACCGACTTTGGCACTTGATTCCTGTGTCCCCCTAGTGTTCACTCTCCCCGTTATACTGTATTTAAAGAAATATAATGGGAGGTGATCATATGTAAGTTCTCTGAGAAGTTTATTCATCCTATTAAATGTTGGGTCTCACAAGCTAGGCTAGTGCTTTGCGTGTGGAACATCCTTAGTAAATATTTGTTAACAGATTGACTGAATTATGAGATTAAGTGGACATTAGAATAATAGTATATAATTAGGTGCATATTTCATGAGCAATAATGTTTATTTTCTTAGTTTATATGTATATAAAATACATATATTAAATATGTAATATATTAAATATTAAATATGTAATATATAAATAGTATATACTGTTGTATGTTGCACATACCTACATCTATGAAAGAAATTAAAGTGTCAAGATGGTATTTGTAGGAACCCATGAGACGCTTAAGATTTCCATAGGGGAGAAAATATAGCCGAAGTTGTAACAGGGAGGAGGTAAAAGGGAGGCTGGGGATACGAATTAGGATAGCAAAGCTTCCTTTCTCATCACACCTGGGGACAGCTTGGGGATGTGGAGTGAAATGTTAAAGGGTTAATAATATCAACTGCACATATATTTTGCAAACTTGAATGTGAGCTGGGCCCTGGGTCAGTGCAGACAATCTGGCCACAGTATAGAGAGGTCTCTGACCTCATGAAGACCGAGTGTCAGTGTAACAGTATGGTTTATGAAGTCTATGCAAAAAGATGTATAACACAGAAAAATGTATTATATATCCTATGTTACCATTTGTCCAAAAGGCAAAAACAGGGAAACCTATGCTGTAAGAAATCTGGGTAGTTCCCTTGTAGGAGGGTGGTGGCTGGAAGTTCTCCACCAAGGGAGGTTTTGGGGGTGTTGGTATTGTTTCTTGAGCTACGTGCTGGTTACACTTGTGGAAATTCATCATGCTGTATACCAATGTGCACTTTTCTTCATGTACATAGAAATTCAACATAAGTCTTAGAAGACAATATAATCAGGCTTGAAATCAAGGTCCAGCTCTGAGAGAATAGGAGCCGAAGGAAACTGGGAACTATTATCAGAATTCCTCTCTAGTACCAAAAATAATTGCATTGGTTAGTGTGCCAGACAAAAGAGAATTAAGAACCAGGGGAGTTGGCAAAGGGTCTTAAAAGTCTACTCGCAGCATATAAGGGAATTATTTGTCTTAAGGTGAGTGCAACGTTTATGTGAGTATGTAGGGCTCTAGTGCCACTTAACACATGGGCACCGGGGATAGCACAATCTATTATTTGCTGATGAAGAGTGTAAAGAAACATCATGTCTGGCTCTCACTGCCCCTTGCTTACACAGAGATGAGTGCATATAAAACAGACATCACTATTTACAGCAGTGACCATAGGGACCATGATTAAGCCAATATATAGCTACTCCTAGCTTGTTTCTTGTTTGTTCCACTTGCAAGATGAATGTCTGTGTTACTAAATTTAGTTCACTCTTACATGTGTAACTGATGTCTATGTATGACAAATATTACCAATCACAGAGGAAGTTTCCATGTCTAAAATGTCTTCCCATTTAAAATTGAGGAAACCCCGAAATGGGCCAAAAAATACGAATAGAGTGATCACATCATAGATATAAATGCATTTAATCTTCAGAACACGGTTTCACTTCTAGATACAACTCCAATGACATGAAGGCCAGATATACAAGCTTTTCATTGAAGCACTATTTGTAACAACAGAATGTTGGAAACTACCGATATGACCAGCTACAGGGAGATTGTTTGAGTAAACAGGCTACCTCTGCAAAATGGGTACATTAGAGCTGTTAAGAAAACTGAGAATTATCTCTGTGAGTTGATATGGGGTGGATTTCCTGGATATATTGTTAAGTGAAAAGGAAAAGTACAAAGAGCACCTACCGTGTGCTGACTTGTATGTGAGAAATAAGAAATGAGAAAATGTACATATGATTGAAGCAATTCTGGAAACATTTAAATGTATTCTAGATTGAACAAATGAGTAAATATGGTGATGATGTTGGGAGCTGTTATTCTCACTATAAAGAAAGTAATAAATAAATGCAGAATGGAAGAAAACAAGAAGGAAGCCCTTTTAAAAATACATGTGTGTGAATATGTGCCTATACATACTTGTGATTGCAGTGTGTATATATATATATATATATACATATATACACACACACACATGTGTATATATGTATATATACATATATGATGCAGTATGTATATATATTATATATTTTTTTCTAGTTCAGACTGTTAAATAGGTCTAGAAAAAAGACATTCCAGTAGCAGTCAACATACCTAGAGCAGACCTTAGTTACTAATATTATTATCCTCCAAAAGGGATCAGATCCGATTGGAGAAATTATATCAGGTTTTGGTCAAGTAAGATTTGACTTGAGTTTTGAAGCATTGTTTTATGTCAAAATGAAAGGGGGAAAGAAATGATGGTTAATGACAAAAAAGCACATGGGAACCAGGTTGAAAAAAATTTGTATTGGCCAAATCTGGATAGTTTGAGCATAAAAATATTTAAGGAGCGTAATGAACTACAAACATTTAGAAAAAATATATACCCTTAAATGCACAGAGGTTATAGGTAATAGATCAATAGATAGATATTAGATAGATAATTAAAATGGGAGAGAAGGCTCTTACTTATGCTAGGAAAACAACTTTTGTGTGGTAACTGTGGAAGGTGTGCTGCGGTAGAAAGCCATCACTTTGCAACTATCATAGTAAGTATTCTAGCAAGTGACATCAATGGTCATCAAAACTAGGGGATAGAAAATATTTTTATGAGGAGTACCATCTCTATATGGTCTTAAAGTATCTCCCAAGAATTAGTTGTCAGTTGGTAGAGAAAAAAATAATTATACAAGAGAAATTAGATAACATCTTGAGTGGATGATCAAAATAAAGATGATCAATGAGAAGCAGATAGACGTTGTGGACCTCCAGATGTGATGGGCTAAAGACCCAACACAGTACAGGTGGTATCCCACTAAATATGTGTGAATGGATTGAGCCTATCATAGGAAACATACCTCAGATTCAAAGTCAGAAATACTATAAGGCATCTGGGTAGCTCAGTTGGTTAAGTGACTCTTGATTTCAGCTCACGTTTGATCACAGGGTCATGAGTTCAAGTCCCGAGTTGAGCTCCATGCTGGGGATGGAAACTACTTAAAAAAAAAAAAAAAGGCAAAATGAGAAATACTCTATGAGGACATTTTACTGAGAAAAGGGTGGGAAGGTAGGATAAATTTCAAAAATGTCAATATGATTAACGATAACAGAGAGCTAAGGGATGACTCTAGGTTAAAAATGACATCAACATGAACTATGAGATTCTAATCTAGATCCTATCCTGGAGAGAAAAAAAAAAATACTATAAGAATATTATTGGGAGGTGCCTGGGTGGCTCAGTCATTAGGAGGCTGCATTCAGCTCAGGTCATGATCCTGGGGTCCTGGGATCGAGGCCCGCATTGGGCTCCCTGCTCAGCAGGAGGTCTGCCTCTCCCTCTCCCCCTCCCCCTGCTTCTGTTCCCTCTCTTGCTGTGTCTCTCTCTGTCAAATAAATAAATAAAATCTTAAAAAAATATATTATTGGTTCAGTGGACAAAATTGTGATAAAGGAAGTTGATTAGATGTAACAATGTTAAATTTCCTGGATTTGGTAACTGTACACTTACTGATTTATGTCCTTATTTTGAGAGAATGTACACTATGATATTTGGCAGTAAATGGACATGGTATGTAACTTATTCTCAAGTGGTTCAGAAAAAGAAAGTTTGTGTGTGTGTGTGTTTGTGTATGTGTGTGTGTGTGTGTAGGGAGAGAGAGAGAAAAAAAGAAGGATAAAGCACACAGGTCAGAGCAAAACTGGGGACTCTAAATATAGACTAAAAGGCAGGGGCACCTGGGTGGCTCAGTAGGTTGAGCATCTGACTCTTGATACCAGCTTGGGTCATGATCACAGGGTCATGAGATAGAGCCCTACATTGGACTCTGCACTCAGCAGGAAGTCAGCTTGAGATTCTCTCTCTCCCTCAACTTCTGCTGCTCCCCCCTCCACCTGGTGCATGTGCTCTCTAAATAAATAAAATCTTAAAAAACGTAAAGGAAAGGGCTTACAGCGTCCCTGACTCTGTTCTTTCCTCTCTTCTGTAAGCTTGAAATTATGTCAAAAAAAGAGTTAATTTTTTTTATTTTCTTGAAAATCTAGTATTAGAGACATTAATTTTGTCATTGTTTTAACAGGATTTTCTTTCAAAACCAGACACCTTGTGAGAACACACAAACATATCACTCTTAAAGTGGTCATTGAAATCTATACCGGCATGTTTAATTGGCTCTTTCCCATTCGCTGCTGGTGTGTTGAGGAAGTTAGAGAGTTGCTGTAACAAAATGAGGAAAAATAAATGACTGCAGGAGCAGTGACTGTGGTGCCATGTGAGGGGCAATGAGAGAGCAGCCAACCAGGGTAGGTGCCTACATGGACAGGTGGAAGTAGGGTACAGGAAACATAAACACGTGCACACACACACGATCTGTCAACATACTGTATGACCCGGGATTGGTCCTGATGAAACGGTGTTAGTCATGAAATGCTACCCCCTTTATGCTTACTTCTATATCCTGTGCTCAGAGAAACTACAAAACATAAAATCAGCATATTTATTTGCACATTTACACTATAGAAGCATTTTTGTTCAACAGGATTTGTAGAGTGGAAGAGGGGTGATAGCAGTTTCTGGAAAGTCATGGGTTGTGCATGCGCCCTCAGGCATAAGGAACTCAAAGATACCAACAAGTCACGCTTGTCAGAGTAAATTTAGAAGTGGAAAGAAATAAGACAGATATGAAATTAGCTCAGAACAATTCAATATTGGAAAACATCTGTAGGAAGAGGCACTAAGGGCCTGGACTGAAGGAAATAAATCACAATTAGATCTGGTTCTGGAAAAACCACCAAGGTCTACATTAGCAAATCAAGTCTGAGGAGGAAAACAAAGGGCTTCTCTTGATAGAGGAGTGCTTAGTGTTTCTTGGAGAGGGTTTTTGGGCAAATAAGATTTACTCATCTCTGTATTCATTTGTTCTGTGCAGGTATCAGAAAGAATGAGCCTCAGTGAGAGATTTATACCTCGTATAAAGGGGCTTGCACCAAATATTTTCTAGTTCCCCTACCAGCTCTGAGATTCTTTCATTCCCTCTAAGGTGAACTGTTTTTTAAAATGGTAAACTACCTCCTATGTAATGATAGCATCTGCTGAAAGGTAGTCATATTTATTAATAACATAATTTCAGTTTTTGACATTTCTATTATGATAATTTAAACTTATTATCTAATATTCCTCTCCTTTAGATAGAACTTGTTGTACATTATTTATTTCATGTAACGTTGTACATGTCAGCATAAATGCCTTTTTTCCAACCTCAATACATTTAGAACACCAGGGAGAATCCAACACTGAGAAAATGATAACGGGATCATGTGAATCCGCAGCTCTGAGGACGAACTCTTTAAAGCTTCCGAGGTTTTACATTTACATGTCAGACAACTCCCAGGCCCTCCGAAGAAAGCCCAAAATGCTGACACAGTATGTGCACTCAGAGCCTATGAATGAAATGAGATTAAAAGCAATCGAGATTGAGCGTAACGGTAAAAGCTGGAGGCAACTCGTGGAAAAATCACATTAGATTTTTCAGGTTTCCTTCAGCAGAGATTGGGAAGTGTATTTCAATTTCCTCCGCAAAGATTGAGTCACACCTTAAAGAAGAGCAAGCCAGAGTCAAAGTTTGTTTAAAAGGGCATCACTAAAATGGGATATTGGCACCAAGAGAGGGATCTATTTCCCCAATTAATGGGACTGGAACAAATTTAGTGACAGAATAAGAGCAGCGCAGCATTATCCATTAACACCGGTAGGTGCTGAAAGAGAGCAATTAAGATTTTTTAAAAAGTTGTTAAAATTAACTCATGACCTAACCTGTGACTCTGACACCTCCGACCCTATTTCTAAGTTCGACTTCAGTTTCAGTCCTAACACTAAGCTGAGCCCATAGTTTCCTACCGGATGCATACTTAAAATCGAATCCCATAATGGAAAACCGGTCAGGTAACAAGAAAAAAACAAAACAAAACATAAGATCCACTTAATATTCTTATGATCGCTTAAATATTAATGCACTCATATTGCTTCCTGACCTTAGCTATAATTTAGAACTTTTTAAATAATAACCCAGTTAACGAGTTTGACACAAGAGCCAAATCTTCCCTCAAATAATGTTATTGGTAAAATTATTATTATTTTTTAGATTTTTGTTTGTTTGTTTGACAGAGAAAGAGCACAAGCAGGGGGAGCAGCAGGTAGAAGGAGAAGCAGTCTCCCCACTGAGCAACGAGCCCAATGCAGGACTCTTTCCCAACACCCTGGGATCATGACCTGAGCCAAAGGCAGACACTTAATTGACTGAGCCACCCAGCCTTCTTGATAAAATAGTTCTTTAAACCTAAGTAAAAGCAAATGAAATTGTAGCATATATTATTTAAGAATAAGTGATTATCAGGAGGTTTTCTACATATTAACGTTATTAAATTTGGATGTATCTTTAGGTTGACAGTACTATAAAAGCCCTTCCTTTTTCTCTTTTATTTATTATATTATGTTATTTAATCAGTAAGAAGTCCCACAATTAATTAATTAATTAATTTACTTATTTATTTTAGAATCAAGAAGCTAAATGTGTGGGAGTGGATGATTAGTTGCTCACCAAGCCAATGTCCTTTTCTTTCTTGACACACAGCCTGATTTCTGGTCTTCCTTGAAGTTAGGCATCACAGATGACTCCTTGCGGCCAGTGTAATGTGGGGAGTAGTCATGTCTAACACTTTCAGCCTGGCCCACAGATTGGTTCCTGTGGGGCTCTGCACTCTCTACTTCTTTCTCTGCCAGTCAGCCAAAGGTGGGGGAACTTCAGGAGGAAAGAGCCAGATAACATCCATGTTTCTATCTACGGCCATTCCCACCATTTATGCATTAAAGCCCAGTTCATGTTAACAACTCTGGGACTTAACTTTAGAAACTACCCCTCTCATCTCATCACATTACTCTCTAGATCTTCTCTTCATGCTGTTATTTCTTCAGACTTTAAAAAATCCAATCTTGATTCCCCCCAAAAGACTGCTCTACTCCTCTGTTCTCTTTTGTTGCAAAATTCTCAAGAAATGTTTTGACTTGCTCCATTCAGTTCTCTTCTATCTTCTCTTGGACCACTTCAACCCATATATTCATACCCCCGCATATTCCAAGTATTCTTTCCCTCCCACTATGCCATCAGTGGTCACTTTTCCATTGTTGCTGAACTTGTCATGTCTTCAAAATTTAATGGAGTGGAGAATTTCTTCTTCCATGATATACTTTCTTTGATGTCTGGGTACCACATTCTTTTGGGTTTCCTCCTACTGAATTTCTTGTTCTTTCTTCTTAGTCTTCCACGTCGACTTTTTTTTTTTAATAACCCGAACTTTTCCCTTAACTATTGAAATACCCCAAGACTCAGTCTTTAGTTTTCTTTTCTTCTCATTTACATTCACTCACCTCCTTGGTCATCCCAGTCAGTTTTATGTCTTTAAACACCAGATGTTTCTCTTCTCAGTTAATTTCAACTCTACTATTTTGAGTGATTAGTACAAATTATCATTGACTTCTCTTTATTTCACATTATTATATCCATTAGATCATCCTGTTGCTCAACTTTGAAAATATATCCAAAATACAACTACTTATTACCTCTCTGGTCTGAAACAAAAGCTATTTCTTGAATGATATAAGAACTTAAACAGATCTCTCTATTTCTATTCCTGCTCCCATGTACACCAATGTCAAGAGAACAGCCATAATACTCCTTTTAAAATAGAAATCAGGTCATGTAACTGCTCTACTGCTCAGAACCCTGTAATTGTTCACCGTTTTACTCAGAGTAAAAGCCAATATCCTTATGGTTGTTCCCTATTACTTATCTCTCTCTCTCTCTCTCTCTCTTTTTTAAGATTTATTTATTTGAGAGAGAGAGCTCAAGTGTGAGAGTCAGGAGAAGGAGAGAGAATCTCAAGATTCTGTGCAGAGTGTGGAGCTGAACAGGGGCTTGATCTCATGACCCTGAGATCAGAAGCTGAGCCAAAGCCAAGAGTCAGGCACTTAATCAAGGGCGCCACCCAGGCCACCCCGCATTACTTCATTACTCCTCTTAACTACCATTCTCATCCTTATTCACCTAGACGCAGGCATACTGATTCTGGAACTTCAGGGTTTTTGCACTGGATATTTCCTCTATCTAGAATATTCTTTTTCAGATAACCCCTTGACTAATTCTCACCTCTCTTCAGGTACTTGAACAAATGTTATCTTCTCAATAAAGCCTATTCTATCCACTCATTTAATACTGGGTCTATACACTCTTACTCTCAAAATCTTCATGACCACCCTTCCTATATATATATATAGGTGAAGAGTATATATATATATATATATATATATATAGTGTTAATTTTATTTATAGACATATATATTATATATATATATATATATATATATATACACTCTTCACCTATATATATATAGTGCTCATGTAGAGTTATTGTAAGGAAAAATGAATAAATATATTTAATGCACCTAGACTATTTCCAGAAATGTAATAAAAATAATAAGTAATATGATGTTTTATGATGTTTATAATTTATTATTATTTTATTATTTTCTACAATGGAAAAGAGTGGAAGAGGAGTAGATTTAGGGGCAAAAAGCAAAGTCGGGGTTTTCTCAATTTGAGATACTTATAATACCTTTAGGCAATTATGATCATATATTAGTTAGCAAGTACTAGCTAGGCCACCAAACAAATTATTCCTCAAAGAGAATAAAATGTCTCTTTTATCACATGTAATGGAATAATTTGGTGTTCCTAGAAAGTATGGGTAGTTCTATTCCAACGACTCATTCAGAGATTCATGTCAGTTCTATCATATGCTAGATATGTTTCAAAAGTCACCTTGGATATGATCAAGATGTAGCATCCAAGGTTTATTTTGTGTTCCACCTTATTTGCTTAGAAGAAGATACAGAATGGATAAAAACAAGTCTATTTCTTAAAGGCATTGACCAGGAAGTAATACACGTGACTCGCACTAACATTCCACTTTGAGAGTTAGTCAGACGGCTACACCCTGGTAAAGGGGTATCCTTAGATATGTTTACCAAAAAACCAATGTTTTTTTGTAATAGAGATGAGAAGTGTCTAGTACCAAGGCTTGAGAAACTCATATATTTCTTGAACTAGGAATTTTCAGTTCTTCAGGAAAGGTAATTTTTTTTTAGATTTTATTTATTTATTTATTTGGCAGACAGAGATCACAAGTATAGGCAGAGAGGCAGGCAGAAAGAGAGGAGGAAGCAGGCTCCCTGCTGAGCAGAGAGCCTGATGCGGGGCTCAATCCCAGGACCCTGGGATCATGACCTGAGCCGAAGGCAGAGGCTTTAACCCACTGAGCCACCCAGGTGCTCCAGGAAAGGTAATTTTAAAAGATAAAGAATAATTTTGGGTGATCAGTCTCTGTGGGTATTCATTCTGTGGATGTCAATGGAGAAAGTCCTGCACTAGAAATTACCAGGGCAGCAGGCAGGGAGCTGTCCTTCAATTGTGGTGCTGACACAATCCCTCCCCTTCCCACAATAAATGGTACTGCCTTGGTTATCTTAGAAGATCTCTGTCATTCTCCCCTAATACACACATCCAGAAAAACACTTCTCTCTGATCGCCACACATTTTTATACAGCAGAAGAAGTGATGCTCCCTAATGTTACCAACTTCTCTTTTCTCCTGTCTTACATTCAGTGTCTCCTCCTGAGAAAGTCTGTTTTCTTCCCAGTAACACATAAAATTTTGCATAAGATCTCTAACTATGCAGCCAGTTCTTTGACTTCAGTCTTTTTTTTTTTAAAGATTTTATTTATTTATTTGATAGAGAGAGATCACAAGTAGATAGAGAGGTAGGCAGAGAGAGAGAGAGAGGGAAGCAGGCTCCCTGCCAAGCAGAGAGCCCGATGCGGGACTCGATCCCAGGACCCTGAGATCATGACCTGAGCCGAAGGCAGCGGCTTAACCCACTGAGCCACCCAGGCACCCCGACTTCAGTATTTCTGTCAGTTTTATTCAACCATGTTTCTCTGTGTGGACCCCCACCTGAGATGAGTAAGAAATGATGCAAGGAGAGGTAACTAAAGAGAGAAGTAAAAACTTAGATACATTCTTCTCAATAAATCAGTGAGAAGGAATCAAAGCACATAGGATGACAGAAAAAAAAATGAATATCCATCTCCCTGGCAGCTCAATAATTAGTGAAAAAGATAAACAAAAACAAATGTTGAAGCAGGTGGCAAAAATGTGAGTTTAGAAGGATTCTAAAACTTATGAATTTAGGCAAGATATGAAAAAACTATGATAGCATTTCAATACTGTTGAGTGCCACAGTCTGTCAGGCATCATATTAAGTGCTTGTAATGGTTATGACAGTTGATTTCCCAACAAGAATTAACCCTGGATGATTATTTTAAGGCTTTCATATTAATCATTTCCCCCACATCAATAATGAGATTAAGAAGGAAAATATGATCCTCTTCTCAATGATGAGACTTAAATGGATATCTTTTGGATGTTACCATGGAAAGGTCAATTATCAAATGGTCCAGAGAAGGACGGTTGGTTTTCTGGGCATCACATATGACACCTGTATCACATATGGCGCCTGTCACCTGCAGGTGATACCTCAGCCACCACCAGTTCTAGAGTGAAGCCACCTCATGGAGAACTGAAGGAATTCCTGTTCTCTCATCCTTGTATATTCTCTTCCTCTTACAGCCTTGTAATGAAAGATACCTCCTTTTCTTGAGAATATTAAAGACAAGTTTTCTTTTTTTCTCCAAATTTGTATTTAAATTCCAGTTAGTTGACATATGGTGTAATATTAGTTTTAGGTGTAGAATTTAGTGATTCGTCCCTTATATACAAGAGCTGGTGCTCATCACAAGTGCCCTCCTTAATACCCATCACTTACTTAATCCATTCCCCCAGCTACCCTCCAGTAATCAACCGTTTGTTTCCTATTGGTAATAGTCTGTTTCTTGATTTGCCTCTCTTTTTTTCCCTCATATGTTCATTTGTTTTGTTTTTTAACTTCAGCATATAAGTGAAATAATATGGTATTTTTCTTTCTCTGATTTATTTTGCTTAGCATAATACTCTTTAGCTCCAACAATGTCATTGCCAAAGGCAAAATCTCGTTCTTTTTATGGCTGAGTAATATTCCATTGTATACATATATACCATATCTTCTTTACCCATTCATCTGTTGACTTTGAGAACTTATTTTGAATCACTGGGGAGATAGCCAAAGGTTGAGTTTATAAATAACTACTTTGTAAGTTTCTGATACACTCCAAAGTCTGAGAAATATGACATAAATATTAAAAGAGCAAAGGAGAGTATACTTGTACTTTAGAAAATGAAAGACCTTCCCTCAATTTTACTTGTTAAGACATCATAGATGAAGGGGCATATAAAATGTATGTATAGTTCTTAAGTAGTAATATGATGAAAACATAAATACCCATTATAAGGTTAAGAACAAAGCATAGAATATACCTGAAGAGTTTCCAAGTCATATCACCTTTCCCATCCCAGTGGTAACCACTATCCTGAATTCTATACATGCCATTTCTTTAATGTTTTACTCAGTTGTATTCTATGAAATTGCCTATATTTGATCAAGTTTGCTCTACCTACTGACATACTCATATAATTTAACTTTATCTTTCTATCACCCCTGTATATATATCCCTATACAATTTATTAACTATATTATACAAATAAATTTCCCTCTTCTTGAACTTCTTAAAAGTGTAATCTTAAAGTTTTAAAAAAAGTAAATAATACACTTAGAAATTTTCTTTAGCTCTTTGAAAGTACAAATAAACTTGCAAATAAGAAGTAAAAGTAATTAAACTGATAGAAATATAATTCAAACTTTTTCATATTGCTGAGATTTAGTTATTAGTGGATGAACCCAGAAATAATTCTCCCATCCTCAGAGAATATTGACAAAATAAGGCACAGATACCAAAGAGAACAAAGGGGTTTGGAATATCAGAATGAATAATATCATTGGGGAGGGAGAGGAAGAATGGGAATGGATGAATATGATTCTGTAGTTGGATTGTAATTGAATTAACCAGAGATTAATTTGATGAAATGATGGAATACATGGCAATATTTGGTATGTGCTCCTTCTGCAAAAATATGTAACATAGAGAAAATTTTAAAAGGATAGGTGAAAATCAAGAAAATGGGCAGTTAAGAACAAATGGAAACAAAACCACAACTATAAAATTATAATTGGTATGATTACATGAGCATTTATCAGGATAAGGTAGGACATGGAAACCTGAAAAATCTTAGTTTGAACAAAGTGCTATACCACACTGAACCATTCTTCACATTCCTAGTGCCCATGTAGATATTACTGTTTGATTACTGCAATCTTTCCCACTGAGCCTGGAGGTAACCTCAAAAGCTATTTCAGCATCTATCTCCAGGCAACTTTGACCAACCACTACCTAACACTTAGAATGGGAAATTGAGAAAAGTTTTTTCCCCTTCAACTCCTCAAAGCTCTTCTAAGACATGAATATCCTTTATCAATAGTTTGAAGCAGTTGTTACCATATGGACTTGTAAACTTGTAAGCATGGTTGTCTGCATGGGTACTGACCTCCACAAGGCATGGGTACTAAGCCCTGAAGGCCTGTCACCTTTAACCACTTCTACTTTTAATAGCCAAGATACACTTTTAATTGAACTATGCACATATTTATAGACCAAGTGTTTGCAAAGGTAAATATAAGTAAAGTTACAAATGTATGGAAATAGTTTAAGAAATGGAAATTATGGGGCATCTGGGTGGCTCAGTGGGTTAAAGCCTCTGCCTTTGGTTCAGGTCATGATCCCAGGGTCCTGGGATTGAGCCCTGCATCAGGCTCTCTGCTCAGCAGGGGGCCTGCCTCCTCCTCTCTCTCTCTCTGCCTTCCTTTCTGCCTACTTATGATCTCTTTCTGTCAAATAAATAAAATCTTAAAAAAAAGACATATAAATTATTATTTATATTTGAAGCCCCTGCTTACTTTCACTGTTTCTGCCAATAAGACCTTCTTTGTGATCATGTATTATTTCCTCATACTTATGTATCCTCTCTTTAAGCTATGTTCTAGGTATATCCTTAGAAGAGAGGTTTTTTGTGTCTCATAGCTTTGAAACAGGAAACACATAGGAACAATTACTAATCAGGATCAGAATGAATGATAAAACAACTTGTGGGATAATATGCAGAGACTGAGATAGGAGAATGGCAAGAAAAACAGTGGGAAGAGTTGGATGGAAACCAACAGAAATGTTAAGCTTCTCACATAGAGAGGACGAGAAAGAAAGTATGAGAATCCGTAGGTCTGAACTGAAAGCAGATACCTAGATGAGGTGTACAGGAGGCAGGTAGAAATTGGATTCTCAAACTCTGGAGAAAGATGTGTGGACTGAAAGTAGAGATATTGAAGCCATAAACCATGAATGATCAATGAAGAGGAAAAGATTGGATGTGGTCACTCAGTGAGTACATAGAAAAGAGATAGCCAATGATAACGAGATTCATCAAAATTGAATTGACTTGCTAGGAAAACATGCAACAGACAAATGAAACAAAAGAAAAAAATTTTAATAATGTCATCAGAAATACTAGGAAAACCATTGATGCTGGAGAAGCAGAGTCAGCTCCTGTGGTAACTGGAGATTGAGATTGCTTTTAGAGATGGGTGTACCAGGCCCAATTTTAAAACAGGATTTTTAAATAGAATAATGGTTGAGGAAGGTACATAAACATAAGTATGTGGTAAGAATTCATTTATTTAGCAAATATTTCTCAAATTCACTCTTATGGCTCTTATGGCTCAGAAAATACAATGAACAATGGGCAATAAAAGAGATATATTCTCTACCCTCATGGAGATTACAGCTAATTAGAATGAAGATGTGATTATAAAGTGTACAGTAAAGAAAGTAGTTGGGGATGGTCTGAGAGAGGGTTGGGGAGAACACAAGAAATACCTCAGGAGACAGAGACTTAGGGGAGAACACAGGGGTGGTCAGGAAGGCTGTTGCAGTCTA
The DNA here is from genome assembly GCF_922984935.1 of Meles meles. Classification (NCBI taxonomy): domain Eukaryota; kingdom Metazoa; phylum Chordata; class Mammalia; order Carnivora; family Mustelidae; genus Meles; species Meles meles. The sequence continues at coordinate 8,623,914 of NC_060075.1, read as the reverse complement.
GGAAGGCTGGTTTATTTCTTTCTTTTCTTTTTTATAGGTTAGGGAAAAAAGCTGAAGATGTTTGTAGACTAACAGGAGAAGCCAGTGGAAAGAATCTGAGGGTAACGGAGTTCATGAAGTGGAAATAATGCTGTTAGCATTTATAGAGATCCTCCCATTTACCCGGCACTATACACATACTGTTTGGTTTTAGGAAAGTTCTAGAATAGCCTCTGTAGTCCAGTACATAATAAACATATACTAAATATATAAATGTATATTAATCAGCTGTATTAGTTTTAAATATATTTTTTAAACTTAAATAAAAACCTAAGTTCACTTATAGTATTTCTTTAAACAAATGAAAAAACATCTCTTGAAGCAAGACAAAGAATTCCTTATCATCATGGTACTGTCAGTCACATCTGCTAAAATATGTGTACCAGGGACGTGAATAGTATTAGCCCAGAACAATAAAAATCTCCAAATGACAAGAATTTTAACAACCATGATGCATATGGGTTTGCTTTTCTATCTCTTCTTATTGACCAGCAGCTCTCACACTGACCATTGATACAACACTTAAAAATGGGAAAATCATGGACTGAACTTGCTTATTTTTGCATTCTATGAGTATACACTTTATTTTCACATTTTCCTTAATCTCTCATTTTCTTAAATGTCTATTAAAATTCAAAAATTTAATAATCATAATGAGCTGCTTTCTTAAGTATACAATATTTTTTGAAATTGCCTTATTTGATAGATCCAACATAAAGCCTTCAGTAAAGAATAAAGTACTATACTAATGTATTAAAGTCACTGTTATTAGTATTATTCTAATTAAGCCTAAATTCCTGACACCTGGAGATTGTCAGTCCATCTCTAAACATTAGATAAGTATATGAAAATCATCTCCTAATTTAAAAACTGTAATCAGGTACCTGTCTGGCTCAGTCAGTAGACTATGCAACTCTTGATCTCAGTATTGTGAGTTCAAGCCCCGAGTTGGGTGCAGAGATTACTTAAAAATAAAATCTTTGGGATGCCTGCGTGGCTCAGTCTATAAAGCACCTGCCTTCAGCTTAGGTCATGATCCCATGGTTCTGGGATCAAGTCCCACGTCGAACTCCCTGCTCAGTGGGAAGTCTGCTTCTCCCTCTGCCCACCTTCCCCCCAACTTGTGTTCTGGCATGCTCTCTCTCTCTCTCTCACAAAAATAAATAAAATCTTTAAAAATTTAAAAAAATAAACAAAATCTTCAAAAAATAAAAAAAATCTTAAAAAATAAAATTAAAACTATAATCAGAAGAATATCAACATTCAGTGAGACTGTTTGAAAACATGAACTCCAGCTCAAATATTCTTTGGCCCTTGTGTTTCTTCTTTATCATGATTATCAGGGTTGTGTTACATTGCTTCATTTGCCTACATGAAATGGCTAAAGAATGAAATTATATCTGATCAATCAAAGAACAAATACTTTTACATAATTTGCTGGATTTTGGAACTTTAATGCTTCATGAATATTTAAAAGATAAATGTATTTAGCAGTCTGAATATAGATGCAGGTGGATAATGCTTGAGACTTTGGCAAGTCAATTAACCTCTGGGCATTCAATTTTGAAAAAGGGGGTTATTATTTGTTGGCAATTGTGTAACCATTCTAATTAAAAGGAACTTGCCAACCCTTTTAATTATTCATCCTTTGAAACAGCCTCTTGTGGATAAAGGCGAACATGCCCTTTTTATCAGTTAGTCTATTGGGGAAAATGAAGGTAGAATAATTGATCAGGTGCAAAGTCTATGGTAGTGATTAGACTTTAGGAGCTAGAACTTCCCCTGCCTGCCAGTTCTTTAGATTATTCATTCATAGTAAAGCCATTTATTCTATTTTAATTAATTTTACATTTTGAGAATTAAGGAAGCAAGTATTTGATATATGGAATGGATTATTTAATCTTATGCTACATCTCAAACATCGTGTTCAGAGTTTGTAACATTAAAGAAGCTATGACATTAGCACCTTTCCGAATGAAAACAAAAGTGGAAAGATGGTGTGTTTTGGCAACTTTTGTATCCTACTGTGTTATCCCTTGAAGAAAGGGAAAATGAATCACTCCTTCTTGTAATAATATTACCTCAAATGCCCCATGACATCTAGGAATCTTTTCCAAAAATAATAACACTCAGTGCAACACACTGAGTTTCCCTATGAATGAGAACAAAGATTTATGAATCATATTTGTATTTGTACTGTAGGGGAAAGGCATGATATTGGTTGGCTATCTAGCAAAGACCTTATAGAGAGCCCTCAAAGATCAGAGCAGATGCTCTTAATCAGATGCTATTTTCATTTTTTATCTGAAGATTTGTTAAACTTCACTTGGCTGGGAATCCAAAATTCTATGAAACATATACATGTACTCATGTTCTTGCACTTGACTGCAGTCATGTACACAAACATGGCCCTATCCACATGGCTCTCCTTGGGTCAGTGCTGTAATAGAGACCCTGAGGATTAGCGTGGTCATTCCCGTGCCTCCAGTGACTGCACTGTCTCAAACAGACTCAAAAATAAACCAGAGTGATAGTCACTCTTGCACTTGAGTAAACTTTAAAGCGTGAAGATTTTTGCTTGGTTGCTATTGTATGGATTGCATATGATCTCATTCAGTTGGTCTTAAATACGGAAATAGTGAACTTACTAATTGGGGTCTTGCTTAATGTATCTTCCATAAAAATTTTTTTTAATAACTTGAAAAATCTTTCTTTAGATCAGTCATTATGTGAAAGTATAAAGTGAAGAGTGACCCTGGATTTCAAAGAAAAACAGTGGCTAAAAATTTCACTTATTCAAATCTTTAAGCATACCTTTCAATAGAAAGTATTTATGACTATACTGAATGGAGATTTCTTTTGCTCAAATAGAGGTGTAAATAACACAAGAAAATAAAGTGGAGGGAAGACTTTCATTAAAGTGTTAGATAATTACTTGCCTACAATCTTTATTTACCACCGTATAATCATACTACTAAAAACTTTAATATTTGTCAGTAGCTGACAATTATCCAAGATAGGAAGTATGTCTTTCCTATGACTCTATGCTTTAATTAAAATATTAGTCAAATGTCCACAAGGTATTTCTACAGTTAACTTGTAAAATGAGAATAGCTTCAATTCAAAAATACTAATTAAATATAGAATGTGATTCAATAAAAGTCACTGATGGCTAATTAAGGGAAGAATTATCAGACTTGGATGAAAATATATAATACATATAATCCTAATGAGAGAATATGTTATTTGCTTTCCTCCCCTGTTACTAGACATTCACCAACCAAGTATTTAACCTTGAGAAGAAACAAAGAAGTTTTCCTGAGCACATACAATTTCCCAAATACTGAGCTAGCAATTTAGGGTTTCTAAAGACAGTTTGAAGATAAAATCCTTGCTCATAATATCCTCGCAGACTAATTAAGGAGAACGGAGTTAGTTAACTATTAAAAAATGGGAACACTGGGGCGCCTGGGTGGCTCAGTGGGTTAAAGCCTCTGCCTTCGGCTCAGGTCATGATCCCAAGGTCTTGGGATCGAGCCCCGCATCAGGCTCTCTGCTCAGCAGGGAGCCTGCTTCCCTTCCTCTCTCTCTGGCTGCCTCTCTGCCTATCTGTGATCTCTGTCTGTCAAATAAACAAATTTAAAAAAAAAAATGGGAACACTAATTCAAGAAATAAGACCTACCTTAAACAAAATGTCCAAAAGCTTACCTATGTTTATCAGGGGCTTTTCAATGTTTTTTTTTTTCCTTCCTCCTTTTCTTCCCTCTTTATTATTTATTTGAGGTTGTTGTTGAAGTTATACTGTTTTCTTATTCCATTCTTTGTTCTAGAATGTAAATAACATTTTTGGTAGTTACTGTTCTACATTTTAAAGAGTGTCTTTACACTCTTTAATAGTGTAGAATCTTAGAATATTTAGGAAGGCCAGACAAAAATCACAAGAAAAGAAAATTACATATCAATATTTATAATAGACATAAAATATAATTAGGAAATTAAATCCAACAATACTTATACAGAGATAATGGATTATGCCTAAGTGCGGTTTATCCTAGGAAAGCAAGATAGATTCGATATTAAAAAAAAATCAACTGGGGTGCCTGGATGGCTCAGTAGGTTAAGCCTCTGCCTTCGGCTCAGGTCATGATCTCAGGGCCCTGGGATCGAGCCCCGCATCAGGCTCTCTGCTTGGCGGGGAGCCTGCTTCCTCCCCTCTCTGCCTGCTGCTCTGCCTACTTGTAATCTCTCTCTTTCTCTGTCAAATAAATAAATTAAATCTTTAAAAAAAAAACCAACTAATGGAGATAATCACATGATCACATGTGGTGATCTGCATTGGTTGAATTCATATATATATATATATATATATATATATATATATATATTTTTTTTTTTTTTTTTACTAAATCCAACATCCAGTGACAATAAAACAACTCAACAAAAATGGAAGGGAAGCTCAGAGGACACGAAGGTGCAGCTATCTTCTGTTGTCCCGAATCCAGGTTCATCCAACACCAGCCACCTCTACCATGTGGCCTAAGTTCAACCACAAAGAGATCAAAGTTATGTGCCTGAGATGCACCTGTGGGAAATTTGGTGCCACATCTGCTCTCACCCCAAAGATCAGCCTATGGGGTCTGTCTCCAAAAATGGTTGGTCATGACATGGCCAAGGCAACCGGTGAGTGGAAGGGTCTGAGGATTAGAATGAAACTGACCATTCAGAACAGACAGACGCAGATGGAAGTGGTACCTTCTGCCTTTGCCCTGATTACCAAAGCCCTCAAGGAATGGCCAAGAGAGAGAAAGAAGAAGGAAAACGTTAAGCCCAGTGGAATTACCACTTTTGATGAGACTGTTGACATTGCCCAACAGATGTGGCACTGATCTATAGCCAGAGAACTCTCTGGAAACATTAAAGAGATCCTCGGGACTGCTCAATCTGCATTGATGGCTCTGCCCCAATGTCATCATAGATGACATCATAGATGACATTGATAGCGGTGCAGTGGAGTATCCAGCCAGGTTAAGAACTGCAAAGGAAATTATTTCCATAAAGGATCATTTGACAATCCAAAAAAAAAAAAAAGAAAGAAAGAAAGAAAAAAGTAAGGGAAGAAAACTATATCAAAACGATAATGAGCATCTATGAAAACCTATGGCTAAGGCAGTATTTAATGGTAAAAGACAGAATGTTTTCCCATTAGATTTGCAAACAAGGATATGTTGTCACACTTTTATTCAATGCTGTGCTGAAGATGCTGGCCAATCAATAACAAGAATAAAAGGAAGCATACAGATTGGGAAAGAATTAGATTTGACTGTATTTATAAATGATATTGTTATTCATTTGGAAATTTCTAATCAATCTTTGAAAACATTAGTCTAAATAATGAATGAATTTAGCAAGCTAACAGGATGTAGGCAAGATTAATACAAAAAAATCAACTCCACGTGTTGGTATCAAATATTTGGAAAATGTAGTTATAAAAGTAATACCATTGAAAATAACATCAAAGACTTAAAATACTAACATATCAAAATTATGCTCACTGTATGCACATAAAATTACAAAATATTTCTGTACAAAATCAAAGTATATCTAGCTAACTGGCAAAATATATCATGTTCATTGATTGGAAGAAACACTATTGTTAATTTGTCCATTCTCTGGAAATTGATCTGCAGATACAATATTATTTTCTGTCATATATCTTGAAGTCCTTTTTGGAGTCCCTAAAATCAATTTACAAGATGAATTAAAATTTATCTGTAACTGCAAAAGACCTACAATATACAAAACTATTTTGAAAAAAAAAAAAGTGGTTTATAAGAATCTCAAGAATTGCTATAATGCTCTATTAATATAGACAGTGTAGTATAGCTAAAAAAATAAATATATAGGTGGAGAGTACAAAACTGTCTAACTATAAACACCACACATGTATGAGTAACTGATTTTTAACAAAGCCACCAACATAACTTAAAGGGGAGGATAATAGTCTTTTCAACAAGTGTGTTGGGAAGATGATATCCAGATGGAGAAAATGCACTTTGACCCTTACCTCACATTCTATCCAAAAATTAATTTTAAGTGGATCATGCACCTAAATGTAGGAGCTACTATTGTTATTTTATTTGGAGACTTTTTATTTATTCATTTGAGATAAAGACAGAGCAAGAGCATGGGCAGGAGGGAGGTTCAGAGGGAGAGGGAGAAGCAGACGGGAGCCTGATGTGGGGCTTGATCCCAGAATCCTGGGATCATGACCTGAACTGAAGGTAGATGGTTAACCGACTGAACCACTCAGGAGCCCAAGAGCTACTGTTTTTAAACTTCTAGAAGAATACATAGGAGACAATATTCGCAATCTTGAAAGACTCAACAATGTTTTAGAACACAAAAAGTAGTAGCTACAAAAGAAAAATTGATAGATAAGAATGCGTAAATACTGAAAATGACTATTCTTCATACGCCGCCATTAATGAAATGAAAGTACAATCCACAGACTGAGAAGACATATTCACAAAATATGAATCTAGCCAAAATCTTGTATCCAGATGAACAATGACTTCTTGCATAATTAATAGTGTCTTGATGTTGGTTTCTCAGAGGACTCAAAATGACACATTATTCTCCTTGTATTTCTTATCAAATATATCATTCTGAGAAAATTCACCAATTTCTGTTATCACTCTGAGGTGCTGTCCTAATATAATAACAAAATCTTTTTTCATACTGAATTTAGTGCTACTTTTCATGGGATTTTTGTGTTTTACCCTGATAGTGTCCCATCTACCTATTTTACTTTCTTAATGACAAAAAACTGGTGTGGTTTCAGTCTAATGTATCTAAAGTACATGTACAGATTTAAGGAAAGTCTGAGATGAAAGGAAGATTTTCCACTGGAAATGAAGATTTCAAATCGTAATTGTTAGGTAGTTCTGTATGTGTTTTTTTAATTAAGTAATATTTTTCATTTAATTTTTTTTCATGTTTCAGTGCATGATAGAGTTCAGAAAATTTAATATTTGAGAGATTAGAAAGGAAGGTATTCTTAGTTTAATTCTGGCCCAAAACAAAGCACATACTAATTTATTATTGATTGACATTTAATTAGTTGTGCCAAATAAAAAAGTTAACAATAGTATTATCATTGCCACAAATTTTTCAAAAAAGCGTTCAAAATAAAATTAATAATTTTTAAATAATTTATATAAATTTCAAAAATAAAATGTAAAATAAACAAATTAATAAAATAAAATAAAAGGTAGTGCTATGTCATTTACTTGTGATGGACAGTCCTTTTCATGACTTTACATATAATTGGGCCGGCATTTGGCATTTGGCTGAAGGAGTTAACAAAAGTTGAAATCTTCAATGTGCTTCTCTATGCAACTATGAGAGAGTTCATTTATGCCTTTTATACTGATTTGGCTTTTGTAAAGATAATTTGTAGAAACCCATGTACTTAAAGATATTTTCATAAATGTCATGAAGCATTATTTATCATAGAGCAGAATTAGAAACTACTGTCCATCAATAAAATTTTATGAAATAAATTACAATGTACTCATATGGTTGGAAATAATGTAGCTGATAATAATAAATGAGAGAATTATTTATATACTGCAATAGAAACATAACCTTGATATAGCCTTAAGTACAAAAAGAAAGGTACACTCATATGACACTGTATGTCAATAAAAGTAAATAAACAAAATCAGAAAAAAGAAAGTTTCAATATCATATGTATTATATGATATGATTTTGTAAACAAATTATTTTATCTCTAGATGCATATAAAATCTGGAAAGATATATAGAAAACTCTTAAGCATTAAAGGAATGGTTTTAGGGAGGACGCTGACTTTTTAAAATTAATGCATTTTTATTTTCAAATCTTAAAACAAGCTTATTTTATAATCATTTTTTAATCCCCATGTAGATAAGAAAGGCTGCTCATTCTTCACTCAGGCTAACTTAAAGGTACATACATACACTAAATGTTCTGCAATAAATCATTATTTTAAATTTCTAGGTACATTTTTCTTGGAGTATGAAAAAGAACCAGTATTTTTGACATTGTGTTAATCAAAGGAGTTGTGATTAATAACAGATACAATAAAAATTGTACTTAAAAACAAGCATATTAATATTTTTTGCTATTTTAATGCTCTTAAGAATTATAACCTTTCTCAACCACCTAAATAAAATATGAGCTTCTAGACTGATAGTAGATACTTGAATGTTTGGGATAAGAAGAATGCCAACACAGTTGTATTATGCATTCAGTAGAAGGTGGGGAGGAGGCTAAGAAAAGCATAATTTTAACAGATTGTCAGGTTATTCATATGCTGGTAAATATATATGAGTAGGTGGACTCATTAATTTTAAAGACTTGGATGTGAAATGGCTTGAAATGGATTATAAAATTTTCCATTAGGACATATCTCTTAAACATTTCAGGGGTGATTTTGTGTATATGCAATGACTTAAGCACCTATTAATTGAAAACATTAGAAATATATATACAATATTTTTTCTTTTTTTTTAAGAGAGAGATCATGAGCGGAGGGCCAGTGAGGTTGGAGTAGAGGCAGAGGGAGAGTCTTAAGCAGGCTTCACACTCAGCACAGAGCCTAGTGCAGTGCTGGATCTCATGACCCCGCTGAGATCATGACCTGAGCTGAAATCAAGAGTCAGACACTTAACCAACTGAGCCACGCAGGTGACCCAAAAATATTAGAAATATTTATAAGGACTCCTAAGGGCATTTAATTCTTACTTACTAATTTTGTTTATTCATGCCACTTCTTTTTTTTTTTAAGATTTTATTTATTTATTTGACAGATAGAGATCCCAAGTAGGCAGAGAGAGAGGGGAGGAAGCAGGCTCCCCACTGAGCAGAGAGCCCAATGTGGGGCTTGATCCCTGGACCCTGGGATCATGACCTGAGCAGAAGGCAGAGGCTTTAACCCACTGAACCACCCAGGCGCCCCTATTCATGCCACTTCTTAAATAGCTGCTTTAGCTCAGTCATCAAAGATGGGCTAATATGAATAGCTACAGATAAGAAAAGTTAGTGTATCTTGGGCACAATCAAATAAGTTGCTGTATTTTGAGAGGAGAGTTGAGGAACATTATCTAAGAAGTATTTTCTTATTTGGAAACTTTTTTCTAGATTTATCTGTTTCCATGACAATCACTTTCACCTTTGACATTCCTATTCTTAGGATATTTGCAAGAAAGTATCTTTTTAGTAAGATAGCAACATCAGCATTATTTTGTAACAATATAATTTATAATTTAATTTAAAAATATCCTTAATCATTAACAGTAATCTGTTTGCATGGAGAAACCGGAAAAAATATAGGATATTTTTCTTCTAATATGTTTTATCAGCATAAATAAGTTTAAACAAGTAACACAGAACTGTAAGTCTTTGCTTTGCAACTTGATATGTCACATTTGCTGTTCCCTAAAGAATTTCCTTCCTAATTATGTTTTGTTCTAGATAACATTAAAGTTCATTGACATTCCCATAATACACTACAGGATATCTGCATGAAAATTGCCTGGAAGCAATGTTGGCTGATGGGGGGATGCTAGCTTATATTAAAAAGTAGCTGTTAAGGATTTATCAATAGAAAAAAAAAGAGAGTTAACTATATTAGTACTTATCTCTCTTCTCTTTTGGACAGGTTAAATTATTGGATTCATTTTTTTATAAATTGAATTCGTCATTGGAATATCTGTCACCCATCTGTATGAAATCAATATCACAAGAAAAGGGAATTATATATATATATATATATATATGTATATATGATTATATATGTATATATGATTATATATGTATATATCCATATATAATCTCCTCCCCAAAAGTAAATTTTTAAGGATATGTGTTTCAATAACCTGAATTTAAAAGCTTGATACCAAAAATATATGTTTCAAATATAAGTATGTTTCTTGCTGTAAAGAAAAGTTTAAAACTTTGAAATGAGCGACAGAATCTGGGCTTTGCCTGTACTTTAACATAAATCAGCCTTGCACTTCATGCTTACCATTTTGTGTTCTCGTTAAAGAAGATTCTAGAGGGCAGTGGGTTCCATGCAACTTAATTATAAGTGTCAGTTCAAAGCCCTATACAGGCACTGTCAGTTATTGGGTTTCTTATCAAGCTAGTAATGTGGTACGGCTGTTGTACTAATAATGAAGCTTTAATTAGCTCTCAGAAATACTGGGAGCTTATTTAAGGGCCTCCAAATTGAATCGTGCATGCTTAGTTGGAAGGTGTGAATGTATTCCAAACACATCAAAATAACTGTCCAATATATTGCATGTACAGTCCGAGATAATACTAGGAAGCTTAACATCTATCTTAGAAGAACTGTGTGGATAAAATGCTCACTGAAGTTCTTTCATATACATAAGTGATGGTCTTAAGAATATTATCTTTATTATTTAAGCAAATGTGATAGAAAGACACATGACTCAGTGTCTCTGTTTACCTGCAGAGTATTGTCAGGGGAAAAACACATTTTTTTTTAAAGATTTTATTTATTTATTTGACAGAGAGAGATCACAAGTAGACAGAGAGGCAGGCGGAGAGAGAGAGAGGGAAGCAGGCTCCCTGCTGAGCAGAGAGCCTGATGCGGGACTCGATCCCAGGACCCGGAGATCATGACCTGAGCTGAAGGCAGCGACTTAACCCACTGAGCCACCTAGGCGCCCGGAAAAACACATTTTAACTAACGTTTGAGTTATCTTTCTTTCAAATGGGAACATTATTCATAGCTACTCCAACATAATGCTTCCATTTTACTTATAAATACTAGTTGCTTTGCCCCAACATTCTGAGCCATGAGAAATTGTGCCAGACCCCTTGTTCCTAATCCTTGGGCAGCTCAAAGCTAACAAACAGTTAAGTAATTGTTGATTTAAACTCCAAGCAATGGAGAATTCTCGATGTCTTTTCAGTGCAGCAGGTGTATTTAGACCATGACTTTCCCATGTGACTGTTAACCCATGCTGTGCATGGATATGGTCTAAACTAATTATAAATGGAGACAACCCTTCCCACTCCTGCCCACTCTTCCCTACACACACAGTAATAATTTGAAGCATGGGACAGATTTTGCCACAGAGAAAGTAGGCACTAAAATGAATTGCTGTTGGAAAAATAGTGTCTGTGTTATTCGTTCTGTTATTTATTTCTTCTGTAATCATCTCTTTTCAACAACTTGATTTGGCTCTTCTTTTAGTTATTTCAAAGGATGTACCATGTTTCTCTGTTGCCCTTATAGACATCCGTTGAACAAGTATACTAATTAGTTACCTTCTGTGTAATGGGTACTTTGTGAACCTTCAAGGTTAAATGTGAGACCTTAAAGGTATATGTAATTCAGAGGCTGCACAGTGACCCTTTTGGTTTGGAGGTGAGGACCCAGAGGATCTGAATTACAATCAAGGGACTGAGAAATGGGGTGTATGTGAAGAATCGTAAGCTCAGACAACAGCACAAATACCTTGTGTGGGGAACTACAAGAAGTTCCCTAGCTTCTGTATGACAGCATATGCAAGGGTGAGGGCAGAAACCCAAGGTACCATGATTATAATTGGAAGAGGAAGTGATCTCAGAGGGTATAGGTCATGTTCTTTTTCAAATGTTGGTGTATTAATAATTTGTCTTCAACTTCATATTTCCAAAAAGCCACACAAGTAGAATCTTTTCTTTTGTCATCATTTAAAAAATATTAGTTACAAATATGTATGTTTTGGACATGGCTGATGGTATTAAGTCAGGGGTTTCTCTTTTTTTAAAGAATTATAGTATTTCAGGAGAACTAAGCCAGAAAGAAGTACATTTTTTGGTAAAGGATCAATTAAATGCACCAAAATAAGAACCACTTTTCACTTGGGGGAGAAATGACAATGCAAGGGGCGCCTGGGTGGCTCAGTGGGTTAAAGCCTCTGCCTTCGGCTCGGGTCATGATCTCAGGGTCTTGGGATTGAGCCCCGCACCGGGTTCTCTGCTCAGCAAGGAGCCTGCTTCCCTTCCTCTCTCTCTGCCTGCCTCTCTGCCTACTTGTGAGGTCTGTCAAATGAATAAATAAAATCTTTAAAAAAAAAAGAAAAAAAAGAAATGACAATGCAAGATGGAGATACCAACTTTGAAGTTGGAATCTGAGGCCAGGAATTAGAAATGTGTATATGTGATACCGAAGGTAACATGTCTGGGGTAAAAGTCCATTAAAGTGAATTCGCAATGTAGCATCATTAAATGAAGAGGGTCCATTAGGACTGAGTCTGGAAAAATAAAACAAATTATAACAGAATTTTGTTTGTAATCTTAGCTATACACTAATTTTTCAAATTATCTCCCAAGTTTTGACATGATTCTGGCAATAAAATTGATAACAAATGTCTCATTCTGCTTTTGCAGCATTTCACAATGAAAACCATTTTTATAAAAAAAAAAAATTAAGAGCACCAGCAGTTGTTCCAATTAACTCTTTTGATTATTTGATATTCATATAATTTAATTTTGAAATTCCTATTATGTCATCATTCTTATTGATTTCTCCTCATTAGAATTAATCTAACCATTGTGTGTGTGTGTGTGTGTGTGTGTGCATGTGTGTGTGTATGTGTGATTTGAACTGTTCTGTATCGATCATTAATGATAGAAAGGCCACCATCTACGGAATGATCTACAATTTCATTTTGTAGTCAATTTACATTTTTAAAATTTTTATTTTTTAAGTAGCCTCCATACCCAGCATAGACCCAACGTGGGGCTCGAACTCACAAATACCCCTGAGATCAAAACCTGAGCTGAGATCAAAAGTCAGAAACTTAAGTGATAGAGCCACCCAGTCACCCCCAATTTACATTTTATTTGCTTATAATAAGTGAATCACTGACTAATTCAATAGCGATGTGAAAGGCAGAGGTAGATTCTAGTATAGAAAAGCAGAAATGAATGGAGAATGAGTTTATAAGTGGCAATTTATCACATATGTGCATAATGATCATGAGCAGTTGAATTTTGTTTTCTACCCAAACTCAGAACTGAAGGCATTCAGATGAGTTATTCTCCTATAAAGAGGACATTGGTATGAACCGGGTTATGTCTTACGGACTTACCAAGAGAATCTTAAGCTCCCCCTCAGCCTAACTGACCTTTACTTTTTAAATTATTTCTGATATTAACTTTATTATTTCTCTTATTTTGTTTGCTTGGGTTCAATTTGATCTTATGTATCTAGTTGTTTTTTAATTAAATTAAATTAAATTGTATTTATTTATTTTATAAATTTATAAATTTATTTTATAAATTTACTTATTTATAAAATAAATATATTATTTATTTTATTTTATTTATTAAACTAAAATTTAATTTAATTAATTTTTATTTTCATTTTCATTTAATTTTATTTAATCTTGGTGTTCCAGGATTCATTGTTTATGTACCACACCCAGTGCTCCATGCAATACTTGCCTTCCTTAATACCCACCACCAGGGTCATCCATCCCCCCACCCCTCCCAAAACCGTCAGTTTGTTTCTCAGAGTCCATAGTCTCTCATAGTTCATCTCCCCCTCCAATTTCCCCCAATTCATTTTCCTTTCCTTCTCCTAATGTCCTCCATTTTATTCCTTATGTTCCACAAGTAAGTGAAACCATATGATAATTGACTCTCTCTGCTTGACTTATTTCACTCAGCATAATCTCCTCCAGTCCCATCCATATTGATACAAAAGTTGGATATTCATCCTTTCTAATGGCTGAGTAATATTCCATTGTATACATGGACCACATGTTCTTTATCCATTCATCTGTTGAAGGGCATTTTTCCACAGTTTGGTGCTTGTGGACTTCGCCGCTATGAACATTGGGGTACATATGGCCCTTCTTTTCACTGCATCTGTATCTTTGTGGTAAATGCACAGTAGTGCAATTGCTGTGTCATAGGATAGCTTTATTTTTAATTTTTTGAGGAATCTCCACACTGTTTTCCAAAGTGGCTATACCAACATGCATTCCCACCAACAGTGTAAGAGGGTTCCCCTTTCTCCACATCCTTTCCAGCATTTGTTGTTTCCTGTCTTATTAATCTTTGCCATTCTAAATGATGGAAGGTGGTATCTCAATGTGGTTCTGATTTGAATTTCCCTGATGGCTAATGATGATGAACATTTTTTTCATGTATCTGTTAGCCATTTGTAGTCTTCTTTGGAGAAGTGTCTGTTCATGTCTTCTGCCCATTTTTTGACATGATTATCTCTTTTTTGGGTGTTGAGTTTGAGGAGTTCTTTATAGATCTTGGATAACAGCCCTTTGTCTGTAGTGTCATTTGCGAATATCTTCTCCCATTCTGTGGGTTGCCTCTTTGTTTTGTTGACTGTTTCCTTTCTGTGCAGAAGCTTTTGATCTTGACAAAGTCCCAAAGGTTCATTTTCACTTTTGTTTCCTTTGCCTTTGGAGACATATCTTGAAAGAAGTTGCTGTGGCTGATGTCAAAGAGGTTACTGCCTTTGTTCTCCTCTAGGATTCTGATGGATTCCTGCCTCACGTTGAGGCCTTTATCCTTTTGAGTTTATCTTTGTGTATGGTATAAGAGAATGGTCAAGTTTGACTGATCTTTAGACAGCGTTCTTCCTAGCTCTAGGCCCTGGCTCCTTTCTCTTGGAGCATTTACTTTAAAAACTTGTTATTATAAATTCTTTCTGTGTACCTTTGAGATGTAAATCTTGCAAAACTAGCAAGTGGCCAGTTTTGCAACCTAAGACCGTCATCTCTTTGAACTGTAAGCATCAAGGGTGATAGAGGCCATCTCCCAGTTTCAGTTGGGAGAGTAGGTGCCTAACTTTAGTGAGCCCCTTACTTCAAGGTGTTAAACTACCTCCAGTTATGAAGACAGGAGAAAATATACTTTTGTTTGGGGGGAGGATTAAAGTCAATTAGCGAACACAATTAGCCTTGCCTAAGATCTATACCCATCACCCTGACTTTTAAAAATATGCTAGCTCTTTTGGGGGGGGGGGTAGAGCTCCAACTGAATTTTAGCCTCTCTTCAGGATTGCAATAGACTTCTTTTCCTATTTACCTTTGTTCAGTGCAATTTTTGCTTTGACAGAACCAATAATAAGCCACAGTCAGATGAGCTAGTACTCTAAGAATTTAGATCTATTTGATGCAAAGAGAAATTGTGAGATGTTGGCCCAGTCCATCCTTGCATCACTGAATGTCCTCAGGCCTGAGGGCAGCAGAGACCCTGGTTATTATGTTCTTACTGTGGTTTAAATACTGCTGATAAACCTCACAGGACACGTTCTTCACTCTTGTTCTGTACATTAAGTTGGATTTCAAAAGTCACTTGTGTAACTCTGTACCTGTCTTTTCCATTTAAAACAACTTCCTAGCATAGAAAATCTACTTTTCTCATTATTGTGATTATAATTTCAGATTCAAAAAGTGTGCAATTGATATTATGTTAAACGAAGGAACTAAAACTATATCATAAAAAAATTTCTTTACCCTATGAGGATATTTGTTTTGGCTAAAACTTCAGTGTATTTCTAGGAAAATTGTAACTTCATTGTGCCTTAAAATGTTTTCTGATCCTTTGATAATATTCATGCCTTCAACAACCATTCAATAAACTCTAAATTTGTGCCAGGAACCATTCCAGAAATATCAGATTTAAAACATGTATCCTTAGGTTGCAGAATCACCCTCTAGATCATTTTTATATTGACCCAATTGTAATGTTAATCCAATATACATTATGCCTACTGACCTAAAGAGTATGAAAGATTCAGAAAGACTGAAGAAAATAGAACTCTTTTTCTCTAATAGAACCATACATATACTTCTTCTAGCTTAAATAGAAAATTAAGCAAATTTAGTATAAAAATAAGTTATTTTATTTTCTCATTTCACCATTCCACTTGTTGGTATATTTGTAACTTTTCACTTTTAGCTACTATGATGTTTGGCTTTCACTGATGACATCAAAATCTAAGAGGTAAAATTAACATATGCTCAATCTGACTAAAGATGCCAGACTCTTATTATGTATTTTGTGTAAGAAAGAGCTTGGTTATCAAGCAAAGGATAATAAAAATACTGCATCCAAAAACAGGAACAGGAAAGTTAATGAAGAGAATGTATAAACTAATTTTTCCAGCTATTAAAAGACAGGAATGGAATTTTAAAATTTTACAACTTCTAGTGCTATTTGGATTACCTTGCATGGTACAAGATTATTTGAAAATTGTTTGCCTTTTATGATGTCACTTCCATAATAATTTTTCTGTTTTGGTGGATTCTCAGTTCATTACTGGACAGAATGACAACCAAAAATTCTATGAATTATTTTTATTAAACCAGGCTATCCCTCTTCATAGTATACATTTCATTAATTATTCCTCTCCAGCATGTTGTCTTAAGATGCACATGCATCATTTTTAATAATTATTTGTACACTTGAAGTAACTCATAATAAAATGTTTGATGAAATACATAGGAAAGGATTCACAACATTACTGTTGCAATTTAAAATGGCTCCTCTAGAAACAGTTGATTTTTTTTTATTTTGGAGTGTTTGTGATATTTGTTCTCAGTCCTGCATGATTACAGCTGCTAAAGCAAAGTCTATCACCTTACTCTGAGTTGTAAATATCTTTCATTTATTCATCCAGGTCTGCTATTTATTGTATCACCCACATGTCTAGGTAAGAGCTGACTTCCATGGATTACGTTAATTGACTTACATTGTCCTCAAGTTTCTTCTTGAATTCGGCTAGCAGATAACCCTGAGGGAGGGAAGTAGAGGAAGGGAAAAGGTGATAATATATTATCTTTTTTCTGCAATCCTCCACTCATTTCTCTAGTAGTTTAGGGAATCCCAAATTAGATTCTTTTGTCCCCTCACCCTCTCTGAGTGCTATTGCTGGTTTTGTTAATGAGATTATGCCAGCCCTGAGAGTATGTTAGGAATAGATGGTGTAACTAGGAGTTAGGAGGCAATAATCTTTTTGAAAACATATATCCGTCTCTGCTATTTCTCTTTGTAAAACTCTCAACAATTTAACTTCATCCTCTGGATAAAAATCCAAGCTCTTCACAAGTCCTTCATAAGTTGACTGGTGTCTATTCCCCTGACATAATTTCTTCTCTCTTCACTTTTCGCTTGACTCTAAGCACACCAATGTTCTGACGCTCATCTCTTGAGAAAAGCAGCTTTTTCCTGCCTTGTGACATTTGCTCTAGATTGTTCTTCTTGTAGATCCTCATTAGCCTCCCACTCCTATTCAAACACCACTGCTCAAAGCAGCTTTGGCTCGTCCCTTCAGTGTATTCCTAGTTCCTCCCATAACTTACTCACATTTTATTTTTATGACATGTATCTTGTGAGAATGTTATTTCTTCATTTGTTTAATACCTATCTTCCCTAACATTATATATTAGCTTTATAAAGGAAAGAGCTTTGCTGTGCTTCCAATCACATATTCAAACCAAGAACCATGGTAGGCTTATAGTAACTGCTTAATAAATGTTTGTTGGAATATTGAAGCAGCAGAAAGAGAAATTAAGAAAACGACTTCATTTATAATTGCACAAAAATCATAAAATGCCTAGGAATACACTTAAAGAGGTGAAAGGTTTTTACTCTGAAAACTATAAAACATTAATGAAGGAAATTGAAGAAGACACAACAAAGTGGAAAGACATCCCATGCTCATGGATTGGAAGAACAAATATTGTTAAAATTTTTATACTCCCCAAGGCAATCTCGAGATTAAATGCAATCCCTATCAAAATACCAATAGCACTACAAACAAACCTTAAATTTGTATGGAACCACAGAAACACAAACAGCCAAAGCAATCTTGAAAAAGAAAGACAAAACTGGAGGTATCACAGCTCCAGACTTCAAGTTATGTTACAAAGCTGTAGTAATCACAACAAATGGTACTGAGCCCAAAATAGACACACAGTTCAATAGAGTGGAATAGAAAGCCTGGAAAGAAAGCCATGATTATATGGTGAATTAATCTTCAACCAAGGAGGCAAGAATATGCAATGGGAAAAAGCCAGTCTCTTCAATAAATGGTGTTGGGAAACTGGACAGCTACATGCAAAAGGAAACTGGACCACTTTCTTACACCACACTCAAAAACGAATTCAAAATGTATTAAGGGCCCCAGTGTGAGACCTGAAACCATAAAAATTTAAAAGGCAGCACAGGCAGTCATTTCTCTGACATTGCTGTAGCAACATCTAGCTAGCTCTGGCTCCTGAGGTAAGAGAATCAAAAGCGAAAATAAACTACTAGGACTATATCAAAACAAAAAGCTTCTGCACAGCAAAGGAAACAACCAACCTAACTGAGAGAAAACCTGCTGAATGGAAGAAGATACTTGCAAATGACATATCTGATAAAGGGTTAGTATCCAAAATATATAAAGTAGCGACACAACTCAGCACTCCCCAAAATAAACCAATTAAAAATAAGCAGAAGACATGAACAGACATTTCTCCAAAGAAGACATACAGGTTGACCAACAGACACATGAAAACATGTGTAACATCATTCATCATCAGGGAAGTACCAATCAAAACCACAACGACATATCACCTCATACCTGCCAGAATGGCAAAAATCAAAAATGCAAGAAAGAACAAGTATTGGTGAAGATTTGGAGAAAAAGGAACCCTCACGCTGTTGTGTTGGTGGGAATGCACACTGGGGCAGCCACTGTGGGAGACAGTATGTAGGTTCCTCGAAAAACTAAAAAATAGAATTACATTATGATCCAGTAATTACACTACTGGGTATTTACCCAAAGAATATGAAAATAGTAACTTGGAAGGGATGCATACATGTATTTATTGCAGCATTAGTTATAATAGCCAAACTATGGAGGCAGCCCAAGTGTCCATCAATAAAAGAATGGATAAAGAACATGGAATATTACTTATCCATAAAAAGAATGAAATCTTGCTCTTATGTACAACAACACTGGGCAAAACCAGAATCGAAATAAGCCAAAGAAAGACATATACCATATGATTTCACTTATATGTGGAATTTAAGAAACAAATGAACAAAGGGGAAAAAAGAGAAAGAGACCTCCCCCTCAAAAAGATGCTTTTAAAAAAGATTTGTTTATTTATTTATTTATTTATTTGAGAGACAAAGAGCACACAAGAGATCACAGAAGGAGAAGGAGAAGCAGACTTGCCACGGAGCAGAGAGCCTATGCAAGGCTCTATGCCAGGCCCCTGGGATCATGACCTGAGCAGAAGACAGATGCTTAACCGACTGAGCCACCTGGGCACTCCAGACAGACGTTAACTGTAGAGAACAAACAAGTGGTTACCAGAGGGAAGATGGGTGAGGGGATGGCTTAAACAGGTGATGTGAATTAAGAAGTACATTCATTGAGATGAGTACTGGATGGTGCTTGGAATTTTTGAATCACTACACTGTACACCTGAAACTAATATGACCCTCTATGTTAACTACACTAGAATTGAAATATAGATAGATAGATAGATAGATAGATAGATAGATTGACTGATTGATTGATTTGTTGGATGAAATACAATGGCCAGTAAATGCATTAATAGATTTGATGAACCAGTTCTGTGCTTCCATTCCATTATCCTGTGGCAGGCATCACACTTGTCAATCACTGCATACTTGAGTTAATCTAAAAAAAAAAACCTCTCACAAATTCTATTCACTACTATCAGAAGGTAGGTGTTGGCATAGAAAATGAGCTCTTCTGGGGGCATCTGGGGGACTTAGTCAGTTGGATGTCTGCCTACAGCTCGAGTCATGATGTCAGCATCCCGGGATCAAGTCCCAGGTTGGGGTCCCTGCTCAGCAAAGAGCCTGATTCTCCCTCTGCCACTGTTGCTCCCCCTGCTTATGCGCACTCTCCCTCTCTGTGTCAAATAAATAAATAAATCTTTAAAAAAATGAGCTCTACTTTGTTCCATCAACAGATGAATGGATAAAGAAGATGTGGTATATATACACAACGGAATACTATGCAGCCATCAAAAGAAATGAAATCTTGCCATTTGCGACGACGTGGATGGAACTAGAGGGTATCATGCTTAGTGAAATAAGTCAATCGGAGAAAGACAACTATCATATGATCTCCCTGATATGAGGACGTGGAGATGCAACATGGGGGGTTAGGGGGATAGGAGAAGAATAAATGAAACAAGAAAGATGGGATTGGGAGGGAGACAAACCATAAATGACTCTTAATCTCACAAAACAAACTTGGGGTTGCTGGGGGGAGGTGGGGTTTGGAGAGGGGGAGGGGGTTATGGACATTGGGGAGGGTATGTGCTATCATGAGGGCTGTGAAGTGTGTAAACCTGGTGATTCACAGACCTGTACCCCTGGGGATAAAAATACATTATATGTTTATTAAAAAAAAAAAAGAATGGATGAATATAGCATGCTAATGAACATTTTAAGTTATTTTTAATATTATACTTTATAAATTATAAAAAAGAATCAATTCTTCATTATTCTTTTTTATGATTTCTCTTGTACTTTATATCAAAATTGTAATAGCAATAATAAAATACATAATATTTATTGAGGTTAACTATGTTACAGGCATTTTTGTTAAGTGTGTTACAGGAATTAGCTTATTTAATTTTTATAAATACTCTGTAAATTCAAAACTCTCATTTCCCAAATATGAGGACTGAAGCACAGATAATTTAAGAAACTTACCAGTGTTGAAATTTCTACTGAATAGTGGAGTTGGAGTTTGGACAGAGAGGCCAGATATTGAGCTGTTTATCACTTCATTATGCTTTCCCTTGTTACCCAACGAGGAGGCTTGAGGAAAGTATTTTCTAATACCTTCTTAACAATTATGTCTACAAGTTAAAAATATAAAAAAGAAACTTTGTCATCTTGGTTTTCCTATTTATATATTAGTGGAAGGATAAATAATTTTTTTGTCATTTTTTGAAACTGCAGTGTCCACAGAGGGCTTATGATTTGATTTATTGTATTTCATTCTGGTGTCTGAAAAGATTTAGGGAATAAAATATAATCCTCAGATTCAGAAGGACTTAATAACTTCAGAAATGTCTTAGGAAATATGTTTGCAAAATTCTGGTTTTGTATTTGTATAATAAATCAGCAGCTTTTAAATGATATTTCTAAATTTGTTGAAGCTATGAAGTGAGCAAAATTAATTTTCAAGAGATGTTTAAAAGGAATTATTTTTATTACTGTCCAACTAATTATTAGAACTAACTAGATTCCCAGGAACTCTTTGAAAAAAATCCTTCCAGAAATCTGGGCCAAATATATTCTCTTTGAACTGCCATCCAGTGGACATCATATGAAACAATGCTGGGGATGAAATAGATTTTAGAGTGCTCTTATTGAAAACTTTGTTTCAAGAAAAATAAATCATGATAACGAAACTCACACCTTTTGAATTAGAAAAAGAAATAATTACATAAAAGTGTCCAATATGGATGAAAGGTATTATACAAATTCTGAAAAATTTGTAAAAAAAAAGTATAAAAAGAAATTATAAAGAAAATTCTCCACACTACTAGATGACAGTTTATGAAGAAGAAAGATCTATGGAATACTGAGGGGAAACATCTACTATTCAGTTATTCCAGAGTTAGCTAATTTGTAGTTCCAACAGTGAAAACAACAGAAAAATATTACATAATTTTTAAAAACCAAGAAAAAAATACATCCTAAATTACTCAAACTGACAGGAAGATATATAAAAATTCACAAATATGAAATGAGCGAATCCTGCCTAAAACAACTTGAACTGAACATTGAATTTAGATTTAAGTTAAATCTAGATCATTTTTACAAACTTTGCAAACTGTGTGTAGCTAAATACAAAATGAAGACTTTCTGGAATAGGTAGCTTCAAATTGAAGAGATAATATTAGAGAAATGAAAGTTTGTCATTCTTGATCACCTTATCTAAGACTTTAATCACAGTGCCTAGGGTAGAACTCAGGGAAGAGCCTAATTGTTCATAATATTCAGAGAACTCTGTGTCCATATATATTCTCAAAAAGCAGAATTGAATATCCTTAGAGCCTTCACTTGATACTAGTGATTAAAAGCAAGCAAGGTGGGGACATCTGGGTGGCTCAGTCAGTAAGCATCTGCCTTCAGCTCTTAGTCATGATCCCAGGATCCTGGGATCCAACCTTGCATCAGACTCCCTGCTTAGTGGGAGGTCTGCTTCTCCCTCTCCCACTCCCCCTGCTTGTGTTCCCTCTTTCTCTGTGTCTCTTTCTGTCAAATAAATAAATAAAATCTTAAAAAAAAAAAAAGGCAAGCAAGGGACACCTGGGTGACTTAGTCCGTTAAGCGTCCAACTCTTGATTTCAGCTCAGGTCATGATCTCCGCATCCTGGGATCAAGCCCTGCTTTCAACTCCTCCCTGGGTGTGGAGCCTTCTTGAGATTCTCTCTCTCTCCCTCTGCCCCTCCCTGCCTTGTGCCTGTGCTTTCCCCACACCGCCCCCCTGCCCCCCACCCACAAAATGTGTGCATGTTGGCAGCATATGTTTATGGATTTGAGACGAGGGAAGCAGAGAAGTAGAGACACATGTATTTGCTGGATTCCTACCAATTTTGTCTTCATTGCTATGAATTTCTAAATTAAAATAAATCTAGTTGTTCTGGGGATTATATAAGGAGAATAAAAACTATCTCAGGATACCTTCCCGTGAAAACTACCACTTTAATACTCAGAAAAACATTTTATTTTCTGAGAATTACTACTATCAGCTAAAGGAGAACTTGTTAACTTAAGTTCTGCTTTCTCCTAATATGTAAAATAATTATTTTATATTTAAAGCATCACTTATTATCTTAGTTTTTTTTTTAAGAAGCCATAGTTCATGACCTATCCTGATTAATACTGATGCTCAATGAACTTTAATCATGTAAATAGAACATTTTCCATTGAAACATTCATCTAATTCATGATTATTATACCAGTAACAGACTCATTATATTTATATTGGTAACCTAGTCAATAGTATGTTCAATGAAATTTTAGATAAAATTAGGTAATCAGTGATTTATGGAAATTAAAATTGTGTCACGGTTTTAAAAGAATGGAGGAGGAAGGTGTCCAGACAAGTCCCTTTTAACTTCCTTTCTGGAACCTAGAAATAGAACCAAAAGAAACTCTGCAGGGATGAATAGTTTTTCTCCTGTATCTGTCAGCTGGTAGGATACTTCTGTTTTTACTAATAGACTCAAAAAGAGCATATTGGAATGGCCTGCAATTCTGTTTGTGGTTATAAAAATATATCACATAATGAGGGGCACATGGGTGGCTCAATCAGTTAAGCATCTGCCTTTGGCTCAGGTCATGATCTCAGGGTCCTGGGATGGAGCCCTGTATCAGACTCTCTGCTCATCGAGCTCACCAGGAAGCCTGTTTTTCCCTCTCACTCTCTCTCTGTGCTCACTCTCTCTCTCTTCAAATAAATAAATCTTTTTAAAAATCACATAATTACAAAAGAGAGAGTTGAGTTCATATTTTTTGTGAAATGATTCATTTAGTGAATGCTGTGAATTATTGTTTTCATGAAAGGATTCAGTTATATGTTAAGTATTAGAATCCTGTGGATCTGGGTACCTATGAAAGTTTGCACATGAATGAGTTAAATAGTAGGGCTATGAGTCTGTTCCTTTAGTCAGTATCATAAAGTCCATACCACATGCCTAGAACACAGGCATTTCCGAATGTTGTCTACATTTTTCCCTAGACAGAAACCCTCATATAATCTGAAATTGCAATCACTAAAATAATAATATATTTTGATTGGTGAATGAGAAAAAGATATTTAGTTCTTATAGTAAATCATATCATAATGTAAACTAAGCTAAATAATATACGTGCAACACAATTTTTTATCTGATTCAATATCAACCTATTTTGTGTAAATACTAAATGGATCCTACACTTTTTTTTACCTAAAGTTTAATATGAGTAGAATTATATATACATATATATGTGTGTATATGTATATATATACACATACATATATGTGTGTATAATATATACATACACACACATATATACATATATGTGTATATATATATGTACCTTATATGCTATGCGGTCTTAGTTCTTCGTTTGTGCTGCTATGACAAACATTTCTCATACTTCTCATAGTTCTGGAGGCTGGAACCCTGATGATCAGGGCACCAGCGTGCTTGGGATTTTGGTGAAAGCCCCCTTCCTGGTTTATGAACAACCAACTTCTTGTCATATCCTCATACTGGAGAGAGAAAGGCTAGCTCTCTTCCTCTTCTTATAAGGACACTAATCCCATCATGGAATCTTCATTGGCACGACCTGATTATCTCCCAAAGACCCTTCTCCATGGAGCATCATATCAAGGCTTCAACATATTAATTTGAGGGAGACACAAACATTCAGTTCATGGCTTATAAGATTTTCTCCATGTAATGATCTGTGTGTGTGTGTGTGTGTGTGTGTGTGTGCGCACGCGTGTGCACGTGCACATGCTCGTGTGTATCGTTACTGCTGTTTTGGTTATTGTTCATAGTACCCACTTAAATGTAGGCTCTGATTGAGAATCCTTGTCTGTCTGCCTGGTCTCAAGGCCCCAAGGTAAGCCAAGTCTTAATCTATGGCAAAATATGTATTCAAAAATATTCCTATTTTCTTTATGTTATAGATTTTTCCCCATCGGATCAGGTTTCAGAGATAGGTGATATTTTAGGTATTGCTTACTGTATTTGGGGATCCCTGGGCTTAATATTTAACAGCATAAGAAATGAGATTGTGGCCCCAAGAGGAACAGACATTTGATGGAAAGGTACTACTGTGGAACCACATAAATAATGTTAAAAATGTAAGAAAAAGATCTTGAGAAGTCACTTTATTTACTCTGATAATTTGAATTTAAAGATGACAGTATTAATTTTTAATGATAAGTGTGCCTTTAAAAGGTTTTAAAATTTAGCTTTTCAAGTGTAAAAACAGGTAATAAATAATGGGGCCAGAGTACTGAGAGTCAGGGAGTCTAATTGATTAAAGATATGAAGAAGGATTCCATATTGTGTCAGAAGAAATGAGACCAGATTATAAGAAGAATTTAATCGATGTGACCAAGAGTGAGACAAGAAAAAAAATAATAGATTTTCTGAATGTGTTGTCTAATTCTTTCATAACTGTAGAAATTGTTTTTATTTAATAACTTGTCATAACGAACTCACTCATTCATCAAGTAACTATCTTATTAAAGTTTTACTTGATTCCAGAAGTTTCTCAAGGCATTGGAGATACGTCCATTAGAGAAACAGTTGGCCTGAATTCAGCTTTTCCAGATAGCAGATTTGCAAATTACATGGAGATAGTGCTGATGAGGACTGTTTGTGGGCAGGAAAGATTGCTAGTTTCAGGGTAAACTAAGTTAGCAGAAATGAATAGATGGCAATACTTGAGGGCATATAAAATAATCACTACTATCACACACACACACATCATTACATGGAGAAAATAACAGAGTGATGTAAATGAGAGTAGTAAGACCCAGTTAGATGGAAGAGTCAGGGAATTGTTCCTTGAGCAGATGGAATTTCATTTATGTCCCAGAGTGTGGAAGGGGGAGCCATCCTTGCCAAGAGCCAACAGAAGCAAATTTCAGGCAGAGGGAGAAAAGAGTAAATTTCTGGAGGTGAGGAAGGCTTTGGTGAATGAGGCCTGGTGTGACTAGAGTTTTGGGAGTGAGAGAGTAGCTCAGAAAGGTTTTGGACAGGATGTAGCCGCAAGATCACAAAAGACTTTATTAAGCCATAAATAGGAGTTTAGATTGATTCTAAAATAATTGGGAAATTCATTAGAGAATTGTAAACTGGGGAGTGACATCTGATTTCTATTTTTAAAAGATCACTCTCTTATGTTGAGAATGAGACAGAAAGACAAGAGAAGAAGCAGGGAAACCAACTAAAAACCTAGCCAGTGGATATTTATTGAGCACCTACCATGTGCTTGACAGTAGTTAAGTTTTGGATTACATCATGATATCTACAATAGATTTATGAAGGTCAATCAGAACAATGGCAATGGGAAATGTTGTAGAGATAAGTCATTTTGTCCTTGTAATATGATATGCATATCATGGCGACAGGGGAAAAACCCTCCCTTTCGTGCACGATATTTGTTTGCACGTCTGTTGCAGCTAAATTGGAAGGGAGAGGGAAACTGACAAGGAGCAATAGAAGAGTGAAAAAATGCTATGCATTGGCTGTATGGTACTATCAAAGTGCCTTATCTTCTAGGGCATTGGTAAGCCTCTGCAAGTTTAATCACTGCATTTGATAAACTCAGAAGAGCGCTTATGATCAATGGCCATCTAGGGAGATTTTTTTACCCATTTATCATCATACCCACAGACCCCAGAATGATGTTTTATGTGAGAAAATGTGCAAAACTTTTAGATGAGTTATGTTAACTATACTCTATTTATTATAGTTTTGTGCTGATGGGTTTTGTGGGTATTAGGGGAAATAAGATTTTTAGGGGAAACAGAAATAATGTAAATAAAATGGAATTATATTTCATTCCAAAATATTCATGTTACCCTTAACATATTTGCATGTTTATATTGTTAATCTTTCCAAGAAAAGTGTTCAGTGTCTGTAAAATACAGCCTTTTTTCCTCTTTGGCATAAGAAAGGTATCTTTTAAAAAAAATTCTTAAGTTAGTGGCAAGAAGCAAGAACAAGGAGGGAATAGGCTAACATAAATAATTGCAGGGAGAAAGTCACACATAAGTAGATTAATGTGCGGCATTTCCTGAAGTTCAAAAGTGTCAAGAATTTGGCAAAACAAGCCCTTATTTATCTATGTAAAAATGTACACGTTACCATTGTTTAAATCTAGCTGCTCCCTTCGGCTCTCCCCTGAACAACACAGGAGCAATAAGTGATAGGTGTAGATAATATGAATGGATAACTTTAATCCTCTAAGGATTTAATCTTACATGGAAAGTTGCAGCAATTTTTTTATTGCCTGCAGAGCTGACTTATGTGCAAGGAAAGCAGCACAGCTGAACAGAGCGAGAAAAGAACCAAGGAGAAACATAGGTGATTATATGTGTCATTTTTTAAATTACTGTATCTTCTTTTTTTTTCAGCATTAATTGTAAAGTAAGCATTTCAGTAATTCTTCTGCTTACTTTGCATAGGATGGGACTTGTCATATTTCATTATGCTCTTTTATCTCTTTGTGTATGTGCGTATGTGGACTTTTTCTTTGTTTCCTAAATGCTGAGAATAGATGCATTCAAGTATGAATTTCACTAAGATAAGTTTTTGCAAACTTAACGCAATTTCCGTCTGGCTGCCTTTATAAAAAATGATGGATTATATCTTCACGTACCCCTCAACCCTAAAGTCCAAGTTGTTTTAAAAAGAAAGAATTTAAAACCAGAAGCCCAAGGAGGGTTGGTTTCATAGTTTTGGTTTTTTTTTTTGGTATTACTTTTCTAACTCCCCCGAACTCCTCTGACTCTCAAGTTCTACTACCTACTTTTTTTCTAGTTGTCTAAAAAGTGTAAAAAAAGAAGAAGAAGAAGATTTGTTATGCCTGAATAATGTCATCCAACCTCACATTCAAAGCTACCAAAATCTGCTTTCCTGCCTTTTCTATCGCTTTTCATGTTTCATTCCAAAATGGATAAGCAGACACAAGAACTTGCAGCACCATCATTATTTTTGGTAGATATCTACCAAATGATTCCCACTTGTGGGCTCGTATGTGCGGTAAGACAGTGAATCCTTGCCTCCCAGATACGTGGCAAGGAGGATATGGAAGATTGGGGGGGGTATGCCTGACCCATAAATATGTGTTTTCTAGAATGTCATCTGATATTCTAGCAGTTTATAATTCCTCCCTTTTGAGTTGATGCTCTCGTCATTTCCTTCTGAACAAAAATTACTTGTCATCAATTATTTCATTCTGACTGGCCTTCCCATATGAAGTAAAGAGTATGTACTCATTGATAGTTTCTAGCTGAATTCTAACCATTGAGTCTTCATCATATTCTTAATTTTATGTTTACCTTCCTCTGTTACAAACAGAATACTTTGTTCTTCATCACATATTCTCTGTGTACAGACAACGGAGGCCATAGAAAGTTTCCCTGAAGCCCTTTCCTGTTATATTATCATATAAATTACTGGGCATGTCTGCCTTGATTATAGTTTCTTCATCATTCCCATATCCTTCTTGGTATCTGGTTGTATAATTTTATCTGGGACTTTTTTCCCTCATTCTGATTCTAATTTAGATCTGAGTCTTACTGATGAAACTGGCAAGTCTCCAGGCAGGCATTTTCTTTCTGCTCTTCATTAGAAGCTCTCAGGTACCCTAGCCAAGTGCCTATCACTCTGGGTTTATTCATGGGATAAAAAGCCAAATCACATTAAGTGCTGCAAGCTAGCAATTTAGCCAGAAAGTCACACCCCACAGCATCCTTTATCTTTCAAAGTTCCAACTTTCATTGGAAGTGAAGATAAAAATGCCACCTGTGTCCCAAGGTTCTTCATATCCAAAAAAAGCACATAGTAAAGATGCGGTCCCAATTTTGTCTTCGACCAGGGCACATTTATAGGATGTCTTTAGATTTCTAAAGTATTATATACATTATCTCAGCCCCTTAAAAATGGTCATTGGAGTCTGCAATCATTATCCTGGTTCGTCAAATGAGAAGATAGGTGAAGTACTGAAGTGATTTGCCCAAGGCCCCATGGACCATTAAAGGCAGGAAAAATTCAGTCCAGCTTCCGTGCTCATCTTCATTTCCAGAAACTGTCTTTTCAACACAGAAATGGCTCCCAATTTTTTTTCCTGTCAACTATCATTTATCTTTCCATTTCACCTACAGATGGCATCTTTTGAGACATTTTTCTATCAAACCTCAGGTATTTAGTTAGGATTAATTTCCCACTTTTACTCATCAACATGTAACTTGTAATCAGAAGTTCTGTGGGATGTGAGCTAATAAAGGTTAAAAGTTAAATAAACCCAACCAAAATCCATGAATCTTGATATTTACATTAGTCTTTATATGAGAAATGTAACATTTTTTGGTACTTTTTAAATGTTTTGAAAGTCTCAGTGACTTTGTTTCTAACCTGGGGAACCTCAGTCGCCTACCGCTGACCCTGACAGCAATGTGTTAACTATGATCACACATAATCAGTTGATATGAATCCTGGAATTAAAAGATGTGATGTGTATAATGTTTTACCCAGCATATAAGCTAGAAATGTGAAATATCTTAGGTGAAAGTCAGAAATTACTTAGAAGATAGATTTCACAAAAATTCTCAGCAGAGCTGAAATACCAACTGTATATATGGTTTGGGCAAATACAAGGGTCTGACTGAATTTTAATAATTTCTGTTCTTCTTTTTCAAGTGAATTTCTTATAGTAAAATGACATTGTGGAGGATCTCCTAACTTGAACTGTATCCCAATAGGCAAATCCCCAGAGACTGTTAATGACAAACACATAGTGCTAATCAATCAGAATCTGGTTTCCCACTGAAACCAGCTGTCATAACAATCCTTGTCAACATAGCACTCTAGAAAGCCACAACTTATCCATGAGGTTGGCACAAGAACTCATCTATATTGTTTATACCTGTATTGTTAAGTATTGCTACTTTTATATTGGTGTCAATTTTGTGATACAACTTTACATAGACTTGTAAACTTGTCTATGTAAAGAGACAAGTTAATCCTCATTGCTACGTCTACCCATCTATTGATATTTTGGGGGAAAGTATGATTTCCTGTCATCTACTGCTGCATATTGAACCACCGAAATACAGTAGCTCGAAACAACAACATTCTTTTGCTCATGGATTTGCAGTTTGGGCAGGGTTGGTGGCAATGGCCCATTCTGTCTCACATGGCATCAGCAACTCAACCTGGAATGAAGGAGCCCCTTTCTAAAGATTTCCTCTTCCCTGAATGCCAAGGTGATGAGCTCGCCTGGTCTTGGTTCCTCTTTGCAGGGGTCTCTCCAAACACCCTTTTGATAGGTCCCCTCTATGGGACCTCTTCATAGGTCTCTCATAGTCTGTTTCTTTGTGCTTCTCTTTGATTCAGTTGGTTAATTAGCCATGATATTTTTACCTTGGCTTAAGAGATGAGAGATGAGGAAGTATAATTTGTTATGGTGGCCACTACCTGTTTAGTCTTCAAACACTTAGTCCTCATTCACCAAGCTTCTTGCCAGACAGGAAACTAGGAATGATGTAATTCCTATATTGATTCATTTATTTCTATGTAAACTATAAACCTTTAGTGGATAAAATGACCATCTACAAAAATACACTTCTGAATGTATGTATGTTTCTTGAAGACTTGGATTTTGAAACTTTAATCTATATATACTGGAACAAAAACCCAGGTTTTTGTGATTATATGTGTGTGTGTGTGTATATATATATATATATATATATGTATATACATATACATATATATATATATATATATTCAGTCATTCACAGGAAAAGTTATGGCAGATAATAGTGAAAAACTGGTAGAGAAAAATACATGTATTGCCCATAAGAATGTTTCACATAAGGAGATTTGGGGTATTATAAGTATATTGTTAACATAAATGCATTTGTTTTATCGCTTTTGCATTATATTATCTATTTCTGTGATGAAAGGTGATATTCTCCTCCCTTTGTTCTTTCTACCTAAGACTCATACATTATAAGCTATTTCATATACTGTTTTATAATAACTATCAAGACATTCAAATACATTCTTTTCAGCACACTTAATTTTGGCCTTCAGATTTTATACATTTGACTGGCAGATCTCTTCCAGAGAACAGTTACAATGTTGAAAATAATAAAAAATGCAGTGATGTCATCTGTGTCTGTGGAATAGATATATGTAAACACACACACATATATTTTTTTCCAGGAGGGAAACATTTTTCTCTCTCTGCTAAAGCAAACTCATGTATAGGTTACGAGAAGGACATTTCTTGGTGGGCAGAGTAGATGACTGGCTGCGTGCTTAGCTTCCTGTCTGGCAAGAAGCTTGGTGAAAGATGGCTAAATACCTGAAAACTGGATAGACAGCCACCATAACAAGTCATACTGCCTGTGTCTTTAGGATGGTCATCAAGGAATCCAAATATTACACTTAACCATCTTATATTTCTGCCTTCGGGGATTATTTTTGTGTCTGTGAGTTTAAGATTAATGCGCTAAGTTCCTATCAGCTAACAAATGATTGAGTTAGAAGAAAAAGCCCTAAAACAAGGTATAGAATGATGTCAAAAGTGACTTCTTTCACTTTATGGAAGACAGATACTAATGAGCTATATGAACACTTAGGGGAATTTAATATTTTGACTGTGCTTTAAAACGATGTTCTTGAAATCATTGTTGATTGTTTAGAGAGACCAACATTATTTTGAAACACTGTGTAGATTACTTCGAGAGGATACTGCCTACAGAAATTGTATGGAAGGGCCACTGTCGTCCGCTCCCAAAGGTGATTAATCCGCAGGTTGTTATTCGGTTATAACCCATTGCTGACCTCATACCCCCCCACCAAGGGAATTTTTTGAACCATTTCTTCCAAACACTTGTACAATTTGCCCAGAAAGGAGCAGCATAAGCAATATTTTCTCTATCTCCTAAGTTTCTGGTGACATATTAATGCCTTTGGGATATTTTAGTGCTCTGGGCAACTGTTTTTTTTTAAACCCAGGTCAGTCTACAAAATAAGGGCCAAATTGCTTTATATAAGAATCAATACCCTTCAAAATCTGTCTCCGTTTGTATTTCCAAATTAATCTTCTGTTCCTAATCCATCTTGCACTCTCTGCTTTAGCAATTTTTAACTCATGGTTGGTTTGTTTTCTGTTGTGCTTTTAACTGGTTGTGTTTCCATGTCCCAATCTTTTGCACATACAAGTTTTGAGCCTGGAATGCTGCTACCCCCTAGAGTTCACCATGAAAAATAATTCAGTCTGAGGTGACAGTTCTGAACAATTTTCTTCAACTGTGTATCCCCTTTGGAGAGTCAGTT
This sequence comes from Meles meles, assembly GCF_922984935.1. Lineage (NCBI taxonomy): Eukaryota > Metazoa > Chordata > Mammalia > Carnivora > Mustelidae > Meles > Meles meles. The sequence continues at coordinate 8,591,712 of NC_060075.1, read as the reverse complement.
TTGCCTTTTACTTTGCTATTTTTTTACCTTGTACATATCTTACTAAGAGCAGATAGTAAAATGTTCCCTAATATTTAATTTACTTGTCTCTTTAAAGAGGACTAGGTTATCTTTATATTCCCATAAGCTACCATATGATTGGTGCTCAATAAATATGAATGAATTGAGTTTGCTAATGGATGACCATTACCCAAGTGTATTTAACACTTGGGTGGTTGAAGAAATCCTTGAAAACATGATAGAAATTTTCAGTCACACTGCTGGACTTGGGAGGAATTTCCTTTTGCCTTAAGTAACCATATGCTCCTAGGTTGAAACTGTTACAACATACATCTTTGGTATTTATACTGTGCATGGAGTCATATGTATAGGGAATAGCTTTTCCTTCTTATATTGCAGCATAATTTGTACTATAATGAGAGAAGAACACATGATTCTAACTCTAAAATTTTAGCTATAGATTAACATCTTCAAGAAATTTACAATTTATCCAACTGTGTTAGGCTTTTATTTTTCTTTCTTTCAAGTCATTCTTTATACTTAAAAGTCTTCCAGATCATAATAATTTTGACTGATTTTTACTGAGATCCGCCATTATTTAAAGGTCCTAATAATGAGGAAGGATGCTATAGCTGGAAGCGTTGAGTACAATTAAATCTCGTAACCAGTTTGTGTATCTGTTGTCATAAAAATACAACATTGACACACTTTGATATAAATGAATTTAGAGCAATTTGGAAATATATAAAGTTATTTCTAGACGAAAGAGACTAAGGACACATGTGATTTCCCCAAGAAAAAAAAATTCTTTTTTGAAAAGTGTAATGTAGGGGCCCCTGGGTGTCTCAGTGGGTTAAAGCCTCTGCCTTCGGCTCAGGTCATTGTCCCAGGGTCCTGGGATCGAGTCCCGCATCGGGGTCTCTGCTCAGCAGGAAGCCTGCTTCCTCCTCTCTCTCTCTCTGCCTGCCTCTCTATCTACTTGAGATCTCTGTCAAATAAATAGAGATAATCTTTAAAAAAAAGAAAAGTGTAATGTACTGAGGTACCCTCAAATTGTTCATATTTCAAAAGTTAACCTATAATATCCTTGTTACAAAAGACATGATTAAAACTCTTTTGGCAGAATCAATTCCCATTTCCACATTAATGCTTGTAACTATTAAGCATAATCAGATTTACTAAAGTGCTTTGAAGTATTTTATTTATCAGAAAACGTTGTATTTTCACAACTGCTGGGGATTTGGGTATGAGGGAAGAATTCTAAGTAAGACCGTGGATGATCAGTTTGCTTCCTCCAAAAACTGAGTTTTTCTCTCCAACGTAAGGTGATTTATTGGGATAAATTATAATCTGATATGCCATAAATATGGATAACTTCAGGCTTGAGAGACAAAATGCACTTCAAGAGTGAGGGAATAGGTGAAGAATCGCTTTAGAAATCACACTGATTAGTTTACATATCCAACATAAGTAACTTCGTCTGCTAGTCTGTGGTTTTCTATAATTACAGCAAATGAAAGGCTCATTTACTGTCACTCCACTCATCTCTTACCTACACGTACACTTCCAGGAATGCTTACTTCTTGCTCCTGCAGGAATGACTTCTTGTTTCTCTAACTTTCGACTGCATGACACCTACTCATCACTCATGTTGAAAGTCATTTCTTTTTTTTTTATTTTTTAAATTTTATTTTATTTTTTAATTTTTTTTAAATTTTTTATTTATTTCTTATTTTTTTATAAACATATAATGTATTTTTATCCCCAGGGGTACAGGTCTGTGAATCGCCAGGTTTACACACTTCACAGCACTCATCATAGCACATACCCTCCCCAATGTCCACAACCCCCCTCCCCCTCTCCCAACCCCACCTCCCCCCAGCAACCCTCAGTTTGTTCTGTGAGATTAAGAGTCACTTATGGTTTGTCTCCCTCCCAATCCCATCTTGTTTCATTTAATCTTCTCCTACCCCTCTAACCCCCCATGTTGCATCTCCACGTCCTCATTTCAGGGAGATCATATGATCGTTGTCTTTCTCCAATTGACTTATTTCACTAAGCATGATACCCTCTAGTTCCATCCACGTCATTACAAATGGCAAGATTTCATTTCTTTTGATGGCTGCATAGTATTCCATTGTGTATATATACCACCTCTTCTTTATCCATTCATCTGTTGATGGACATCTAGGTTCTTTCCATAGTTTGACTATTGTAGACATTGCTGCTATAAACATTCGGGTGCATGTGCCCCTTCGGATCACTACATTTGTATCTTTAGGGTAAATACCCAGTAGTTGACAGCCATTTCTTATCTCCCCTAGAAAGCCTTGCTAATCCTCTGACATACATTCAGTTTAGATACATAATTTTCCTCCAATCTCCATCCCAATCTTGTAAATATCAATCTCCACGTTTAACATGTTGCATTATAATTACGATCTCTTTGTAGTAATTGGAACTATCGAGGACTAGACTATATCTTCTAGAATACAATTTGTTGACTGACTGACAAACCAAACAACATCAAGTTGAATAGAAACTAAACTCAGCAAATTGCCATAAGAAAATATAATCTTTTGCTTAACAACTCTGATAATGGGGGTCAATTGTCTTCATTTCTTCCACCAAAGTATAATTTTAATAAGGTAAAATATAACTTACAGGCAAACATAAAATAAATACTAGTCAAAGATTTATTTAAATGATTAATTAACAAGGGGACCCTCAAGATATTAAAACCAGACTGGGATTCATTTAAGGAGTTAGATGTATAGACAATATTAATGAATTTATATATACTAAGATAATATTTTAGGATGAGATCTAAAACTGGGCCATATTGGGATGCCTGACTGGCTTAGTCAGTGGATCATGAGACTCTTGATCTCAGGGTTGTGAGTTCTAGCCCCCCATTAGGTATAGGAATTATTTAAAAATAAAATCCTTTAATAAATAAATAAAACCGAGCAGTATCTAGCAGAGAAATAAACCATGAACTTTCAGGCTTTTTGTTCCACTGGACAGAAATTAGTTTTATATGCGTCATAAGTAATTCACTTAATTAAGAGAGTGACTGGTAGACTTTTGTCTAGTGGAGAAATGTGGAATAACCTGATATAGAGGAAACCAACCAAAGTCACATTGAGATAATACCCAATGACTTATTTTACCTATTTTCAAAGCTAATTTTGGTGGCCCTTCTTATTGTTTAAAATAGGAGTCTCAAAATGAAATGCTAACACACATCAGAAGGCAGTTGATGTCCTGGAATGAGGTGGTCCGTTTGTGAATTTGGAGTCCAGCATTGCCAAATATGCCTGTGTTTTAAGAAATTCCTGATATCAGAATTTTAGTGTAAACAATTACAATTTTATTTTTTTTTCCTTTGGGTAAATAGCCAGCAGTGGTAGAACACACTTACAGTTTTAAAATGTTGACAGTAAATTTAAAAATATTTTAAAACACTGGGTCAAACAGTCTTGTGGTTTGTGAAGATTTTAGAACCAGCAGTCTGAGATCTCTGCAGGAGAATTCAACATTAATAAAGCTTTCCTGTTCAAACTGAATTTCACACATTGATTTCTTGCTTGGTACACATAACAGACTTTTTTTTTCTTGACCTTTAGGAAACACCTCTGCCCTGGAAACCTTTGCGAGCCAAAGCTTCCCCTTCCAAATTTGTCTCTACTCTTTCTTAGTACTTATCAGTGATGACATTTTTCTACTAGGGTAGGATCTCCAAAAGTCAATAGCCCCACCCACCCACCCCTCAAATCAATTGACCATAGCGAAATTTTCAAGTCAGGCTCGTTATTTCAAGTCTGTCAGAGATATAGTTGTGGAAGTTTATGTTTGTAAGAACTTTATATTTCCCAGGAGATTAGGGAAGAAAAAGTCTAAGTGCATGCCTCAATTTTCTCCCCTAATTTTTTTTTCATATATATATATATATATATATATGCGTGCCTGTGGATGTTTGTGTGTGTGTGTGTATTATATATAAAGTTTTGCTCCTATATATTAATCCTAGTATTAGTGAATATCAATTACAGTTTGAGACATATAAAATTCATTAGCAATCCAAAAATGAATTAGAGCTGCTATTAAGTAATGGTTCTTAAAATTAATCATATAATCATGTACATGAAAGTCCTAGTACTCCTTTTGAAAGATCAGTAAAAAAATTGAGATGAAAAATTAACTATAAACTCTATATAATTTATTGATGATTCAGAAATGTTCTTCTTCTATATTTTGGTACAAATGCATACTATTTTCTGAAGGTTTAGGGATTTATGGGATATAAAAAAATGTAGGAGCTATCCACTGTGGCTGAAATTAGCCAGAAAGGTATAATTATACAAATATTTGTATTCATTTCCATTTGTTTCTTAGTAAGTATAAAAATACAGAACAGAGATGTAACTCAGGAGTAGGATCTAAGGCATATATGCATGAATCAAAATTCTCAAGATAGAGAATAGAGAACACGTATTTGCTTTTCCTGGTTTACTGAGAATTTCAAGCACATTATTTTAAATCAGTTGTGCTATTTGTATTTTAAGAATAAACTCCTCTTACTTCCTAAGGAAATGAAACTTGTGAGTGTTTGTGTTTAAATGACATTATTGATTGTGTAATATCTATATATATCTATATAGCATCTGATACATAGATACATATGGTATATATATATATATATATCATATATATGGTATATACATATCAGAATGTATTTTCATTTTTATGGTAGCTCATCTCAAAGATAGCCCTCATTAATCCACACTTCCTAGTCTTCATGACCATGTGAGGTCCCCTACTACACTCCATCTATGACTTTCTTCAGCTAATAGAAAGCAAGGCCAAGAGAAGTGGAACTGTGCCCTCCCTAGGCCTAAACCTTCAAAGGGCTTGGTCTCTTCTACTTTTGTGTCTTGGTAATCCCTGACAGCTATTATTACAAAATCTGCCTACTCTGCTGGTGAGACCACAGGAAAGAAGGAGACCACAAGAAAGAAAGAAAGAAAGAAAGAAAGAAAGAAAGAAAGAAAGAAAGAAAGAAAGAAAGAAAGAAAGAAAGAGACAGACAGACACATACCTGTCAAGGCACTAAAGCATATGAAAATATGATTGAGGATGTCTTAGGTCTTCTCAGTCATGTCCAAATCCTTGATTCACAGAATCATGAGAAGTAATAAAATGGTTGTCATTTGAAACCTCTAAATTTTAGTTTGTTGTATAGCAATAATCAAAACAATCTGCTTTCCTCAAAACTGATAGTTCCAGATTTACTGACACACCATTAAAGATCAATTTTATCAGCATTGCAAAGCTATTTTGAGGATTGTCTAGAAAAAGCATTGCTCAGCAGTTATATCAGAAAATACTTTATAGCAGCAATGTCCACAGTAGCCAAACTATGGAAAGAACCTAGATGTCCATCAACAGATGAATGGATAAAGGAGATGTGGCACATATATACAAAGGAATACTACGCAGCCATCAAAAGAAATGAGATCTTGCCATTTGCAATGATGTGGATGGAACTAGAGGGTATTACGCTGAGTGAAATAAGTCAATTAGAGAAAGACAATTATCATATGCTCTCCCTGATATGAGGAATTTGAGAGGCAAAGTGAGGGCTTTAGGGGAGAGGGAAGGAAAAAATGAAACAAGATGGGATTGGGAGGGAGGCAAACCATAAGAGACTCTTAATCTCACAAAGCAAACTGATGGTTGCTGGGGGGAGGGGAGTGGGGAGAGGGGGGTTGGGTTGTGGACATTGGGGAGGGTATGTGCTATGGTGAGTGCTGTGAAGTGTATATGTCTGATGATATACAGACCTGTACCCCTGGGGCAAATAATACATGATATGTTAATAAAAATAATTAGTAAAAAAATAATAATAAATTAAAAAAAAGAAAAAGAAAATATTTCTCTTGTTTCACTGCAGTGTTTGATTGGCCAGTTATTGTTTATTTGGGTTGTTATTCCCTTCTTGCCCCTGTCTTGAACACCCCACTAAAAACCAACTTTGTCCAATCATCTGTCATCTTTTCACGGTAAACCAGTGAACACAATGGAGTGAGTTGCTTATTAGAACTCTGCATATGACACAAGGCTCTTTCCTTCACTCCCAGATTCTTACAATATCTTCTCCCCCAATTTCTTCCAGTATCTGTCTTTGTTCAGTTTTCCTCAGCTTTGTCTGTGTTTCATCTTTTCTAGAGAACATTGGTCTTTCCCGAAGGTCTATTCTCTGTTTTCTCTTCTCATTCCACACATTGTTCTTCAACAAGTTTTGGGCCCACAGCTTCAACCACATGCCGCTCAATTCCCAAGTCCCACCTGCATTCCCATTCCTTCTGCTCAGCTCTAGAACCACGTACCCAGTTGCCTATAGGATGAGTTTATTGGACATTATTCATGGTCCTGAAACTGACATACTCAATTAGAATGCATCCTCATTTTTTCACCATGCCCCAGGCCAGACCCCAAATCTGTTCTGTTCAGTACTGCATGCTTAGATGTAGAGCATGCCGTCACATTAGCCAGAATCTAGATTGATTCTTGACTCCTGTCCCTTTCACTCTCCCACATGGAACTTGTATTCTGTGACTCTTGTTTTAAATTTGCAACTAGAAATTGGGCTTACTTTTAACCTAATTACTCCAGATAAGATAGGGTGGCTTGTGGCAGAGAATGCACAACCGTCCATGATTATGTACTTCATGCATAACTGTGTGGAGTCTCCAACCAACTCCAGATAGACAGTGTGAAGGAAGAGTGACCAGAAAAGCTAAGGCATCAGGCAGGTCCTTTCCTGGAGGTTTTCTTTGTCTCGGTATTACGCAATCAACCATATCTAGAGGACCCTGCGTGAGTGAGAAGCAGAAAATAGCAATGGGAATTTTGTCAACATCTAGCACCCATAACAGGTGCTCAGCAACCTGTTCTATGTAATAGTGCATTGTAAGAGCAAAGTGGTACCATTTGTGGGAGCTTTTGAATATTAACCAGCACCTAATCCATAAAAGATAGATGTTACTGTGGTGATAGGTAAGGGAAAGGTTAGAGGAAAACAGTCATTTTAATATAATTCAAATTACTCTCAAATAACCAATTATAAATCACTTATATTTTTATTTAGTATTTAATTATATTTCACAAATAAATAATTCAGCCTATAATTTTAGTACCTCTTACATGGCTTTTCAAAACTAAACTAAACTAAAATAAAATAAAAATGGGGATTAAGCATCCTGTCAAGAGCTTGCTGGTTGCCAGGATATTTTCTAATCCTGTCCCATAACATACTCAATCACCAAGTCCTATCAATTCTGTTACCACAATACTTACAGAATAGATCTAATGTTCTCTATCTATCTGTGTTAGTTTAAGTCCTATTAGGGTCCCCCACAAATTAATTGGATAATTTCCTAAATAGTTGTTCTGTTTCTAGTCCTGGCCATTTGCAGTCAACTTAACATTAGAGATCTTTCCAGAAAGGGAATATATTCATGTAGCCAACCCTTTACTCTCCCCTCCGTCATCCCACTCCCAGCAACACTAGGCCCTTCAGTTCTCCCTGGAATAAAATCCAGATTTCTTTGAATGGCAGATAGGACCTTATTAACTTAGGCCATAACCTAAGAAGATGAATCTTATCAACTGATACCATCCATATTCCCCCCCCCACACACCCTTTCTGCCATCCTTTCTGATTACCTTCCTCCTCCACACACATTCACACACCTCCCCCATCTCATCTGCTCAACTTCTTCGTTTCTCTCCAGACTTCCCCAAGGCAGAAGCTCTGTCCGTTTTCTCGGAAGCTTGTTTGGAACTCACAGAGAGCTCTATGCAAACTTCTCTCCATGCACATGGTACCTACTGAATTTCATTGTGCTCATGTGCTTACTTGGCTCTCACGTCTACCTGCACTGAGGCTCTTGGGAATCTAGACAGTCTTACCCATTCGGTGCTTAGCATAATTCCTGTCAATAAGAGACACATAATAAGTATTCACTTATTATTCATTGAACAAATAAATCTCCTATTCTCTGAATAAAGTGTGTTATTTTGCGTTCTAAAACTATCTTTCAGAAAACATAGAACCTAATAACTGTTATTCTGATTAAAATAGTGATGATAATAATAATAATAATAACGTTGCTTTATTTCTGGGCCTATCATGTCAACAGTCTGAAAGAATAAAAACCTATTTTTGAAGATATTACACTGAAGCTAAAATACAGGAAAATCCTTTTAGTGCAAACAGCAGCTACTTACCAAAATATAAATAGGTCAATAATGCAGAGAAAATAATTCTCTATTGTGCCTTATTCACCCAAGCCTTAGCAATTATTACTGAGTAAAAGCCACATACCCAATTAAGTGTTGTATTTCCGTAGAAAACAAAATAAACAAGAATTATTTCCAGATGTTCACTAAGAATAAAAATCTCATCTATAGGAACTTATACTCTGGTCTCCGAAAAAAAGGAGAAGCAATTAAACTTAGCTTTCTATATAATTTCTCAGATGTTCTGAATATATGAGCACCCAGGGAGAGAACTGGCTACGTTACAGTTTATCGATATTGTGAATAATTGAACGTGCAATGTATGTTCTAGAAAATGAAATCTGACTTAAAACTGAAAAATAAAATCAAAACCAGAGAGATGAAATAAACAAAAACACTTTCTAAAATTGTGTCTTTGCTCTGAATCTTTTATGAAATTTTCAATAGGAAAAACTTAAGTAAAATGACTTGGATGCTGAAAACTAAATGGTAGAATTGGTTGTATGAAATGCTTGACAAAATATCAGGGTTCTAAAATCAATGATTTAAAAAAAAAGAATAATTGGATAATTTATTCTCCTGCTTTTTGCAACATGAACTTCAAGGAAATATATTTGTTGCTCTTTGAGCCCTTTCAAGTTTTGCATTTAAGTTCTATTTTTCCTTCTTTCTTTCTCCACAATCCTTAGGCATTGTAGAACATTTTATCATTTTCACTGAATTAATATCAACTTATTTTTTCCCATAAATTTTTATTTTCATACTCCACTATTTCCTGAACATTTCCCCTTTCTTTAATATTTATACTAAAGCATATACAATGTTTGCTAACATTTGCTAAAGTAAATACATCTGTATACAGACATGGTTTTTGAATGTATATTTAAATATTTTAAAGTGCTCAGACGATGTCTACTTTACACAGCAGAATGGATATTATGAACCATATTAATCCAATCACATATTAAAAAGCAAATAATTAAATAGAAAATGTAGACTGATGGCTAGACCACAACTGATTTTACCTGTCTTCAGTGGGATCATAAGATACTGGGATTAAGGGTTTGGACACATTTTCATCAGTTCCACATCGCTACAGCATTCAAGACGATGATCCATGGCCTTGTGTCACGAAGCAGGTAATGGTCCAGTTCTGATGAAGCCAAACTTCCTTGTGCGAAGTGTTTATGGGCCACGCAGAGTATGACCAAATAGCGGTCCTTGAGGAATTGAATAAAATCCTGTTTTGCATCACACATAGTGTGATCAATGCCTAGAATCAATGAATAGATGATGACACCGTTTCATGGCTATAAATGCCATCGCTCCTCCGAAAATCCTCAAGTTTATAATTAGATCAGATCTCTTTCCTGAATGCCACACCTGTTTAGTCATCTGTGTACTTGACCATCTGGATTCAAGAATCTTCTCAAATTTAGTGTGTTTATTGTCAATTTTTTTTTCATTTTATTTATTTTTTCAGTGTAACAGTATTCATTCTTTTTGCACAACACCCAGTGCTCCATGCAAAACGTGCCCTCCCCATTACCCACCACCTGTTCCCCCAACCTCCCACCCCTGACCCTTCAAAACCCTCAGGTTGCCCCAACCTCCCACCCCTGACCCTTCAAAACCCTCAGGTTGTTTTTCAGAGTACATAGTCTCTTATGGTTCGCCTCCCCTCCCCAATGTCCATAGCCCGCTTCCCCTCTCCCAATCCCACCTCCCCCCAGCAACCCCCAGTTTGTTTTGTGAGATTAAGAGTCATTTATGGTTTGTCTCCCTCCCAAATTATTGTCAATTTTTTTTAAAGACTTTATTTCTTTATTTGACAGACAGTGATCACAGGTAGGCAGAGAGGCAGGCAGAGAGAGAGGAGGAAGCAGGCTCCCCGCTGAGCAGAGAGCCCGATGTGGGTCTCGATCCCAGGACCCTGAGATCATGACCTGAGCCGAGGGCAGAGGCTTAACCCACTGAGCTACCCAGGCACCCCTATTGTCAATTTTCTGACTCTCTCCAACAACAAAAAAATGAAACAGAAACCGGTTCCTGCCCAGTCTCCCCTCAAGTTAGCTCAGGCTGCTGTAACAAATTGCTGCAGACTGGGTGTCTTTAGACAACACATATTTTATTTCTCGAAGTTCTGGAAGCTAGGGAGTCCAAAATCAAGATGCTGAATGATTTGGTTCGTGGTAAGAGCTTTCTTCCTGGTATGCAGACCAGGTATGCAGTCTTCTTCTCCTTCTCTTCCTCCTTCTTTCTTCTTCTCCTCCTCCTCCTCCTTTTCTTTCTTTTCTCCTCTTCCTCTTCCGCTTCCTCTTCTTTCTTTTCTCCTCTTCCTCTTCCTCCTCTCTCCTCCTCCTTCTCCTCTTCCTCCTCCTCCTTCTCTTTTCCTCCTCATCTTCCTCCCCTTTCTTTTTCTTCTTCCTCTTCTCCTTCCTCCTCCTCCTCTTCTTCTCCTCCTCCTCCTCGTCCTCCTTCTTCCGCTCCTTCCTTTCCTCTCCTCCTCCTCCTTCTCCCCCTCCCCCTCTTCTTCTTCAGCTTCTCCTCCTCCTCCTTCTTCTTCCTCTCCTTCCCCTCCCCTTTCCCCTTCCCCCCACTCCTCCTCCTCCTCCTCCTTCTTCTTCTTTCTTCTTCTATAATATATGTTTTATTACCTGAATATTGATCCAGCATTAGGCTTGGGTAGGAAGCTTTTTCATCACCAGTTTTAAGCTCAGGTTGTTTTTATTTTATTTATTTATTTTTTTTAATTTTAGGTAGTTCACATAGAGTGGAATAATGGTTTCTGGAGTAAAATTCAGTGATTCATCACTTACATACATACCCAGTGCTCATCACAACAAGTGCCTTCCTTATTGCTCATCACATATCCAGCCCATCACCTACCCACCTTCTTCCATCACCCATCATTTTGTTCTCTATCATTAAGAGTCTCTTATGGCTTGTTTCCCTCTTTCCTTTTTCTTTCTTTTTCCCCTTCCCCTATGTTCATCTGTTTTCTTTCTTAAATCCCACATATGAGTGAGATCATATGTTTTTTGTCTTTCTCTGACTGACTTATTTCACTTAGTGTAATATACTCTGCCTCCATCCATGTCATTGCAAATGGCAAAATTTCATTCTTTTTGATGTCTGAGTAATATTCCATTACACACACACACACACACACACACACACACACCCATGCATATACATATGTGTGTGTGTGTGTGTGTGTGTGTATACACATACATATACACACACCACATCTTCTTTATCCATTCGTCAGTTGAGAGACATTTGGGCTATTTCCATATTTTTGGCTGTTGTGAAAATTGCTGTTATAAAGATTGGGGCGCATAGTATCCCTTAGAATCTGCTTTTTTTTATCCTTTCAGTAAATACCTACCTAGTAGTGAAATCACTGCATTGTAGAGTAGTTCTATCTTTAACATTTCAAGGAACCTCCATGCTGTTCTCCAGAGTGTCTGCACCAGTTTGCATTCCCACCAATGGTGCAAGTGGGTTCCCCTTTCTCCACATCCTCACCAACACTTATTTTTTGTGTGTTGTTAATTTTAGCTATCATGACAGGTGTGAGATGGTATCTCATCATGGTTTAGATTTGTATTTCCCTGATGACAAGTGATGTTGAATATCTTTTCATGTGTCTGGATGTCTTTTTTGGAAAATTGTCTATTTATGTCTCCTGCCCATTTCTTAACTGGGTTATTTAGTTTTTTAGATGTTGAATTTGATAAGTTCTTTATAGATTTTGGATACTAACCCTTTATCAGATATGTCATTTGCAAATATATTTTCCCATTCTGTAGGGTGCCTTTTAGTTTTGTTGATTGCTTTCCTATGCTGTGCAGAAGCTTTTTATCCTGATGAAGTTCATTTTTGTTTTTGTTTCCATTGCCCGTGGTGATATGTTTAGTAGTAGGAAGTTGCTATGCCCAAGGTCAAAGAGGTTTCTGCCTGTGCTGTTCTGTTGGATTTTGATGGCTTCCTGTCTCACTTTATGGTCTTTCATCATTTTGAATTTATTTTTGTGTTATAGTGTGACAAAGTTGCAGACTGCTGTCTTCTCACTGTATCCTCACAGGTCAGGGAGAAAGAGAGAGAGGAAGCAAGCTCTCTTCTATCTCTTCCTATCAGGGCACCAGTCCCATTCATGGGGGCTTCACCATCATGACCTAATCACTTACCCAAAGTCCCTCCTCCTTAATGCCATCACAATGAATGTCAGGATTTCAGTAAAGGAGTTGGAGGGGGGACATAATAATTTGATCCATAGCTCCCCCTTCTTAGTAAATAATAGCTCTCTTCTTTTATTCATGGAAAATTATTGGATTCATCTGAGTCTGTCAACAATACAGCCCCATCACCAACATATATTCTGAATCTGAACACTGTCACCACATCTTTTATTACCACATGGGGCCACTTCCAACCGCTGCACCATCCTTCTCTCATAATCTCTTCTCAGAACAGGAGGCAAAGTAATCATTCAAAAATTAGATCAAAAAATTAGATCATGTGGCTCCAGTATTCAAAACTTCCATTGCTCCATGTTGTTCACTAAAACATCCACAATCCTTATAGTAGCTAACAGTTCCCTGGGGACCTCACCTATAAGCAACATGTTTGGCTCTCCTTCCTCTCATTTATTCCGCTCCATTTACACTGGCCTCTTTGCTGTTCCTCTAACATACCACACACGTTCCTGTTAAAGGTATTGATACTTGCTGTTTATTCTCCTTGGACCTCTACCCATGTCAACTGTTTGGAGAGAATGTCCCTGAAGACCCTCTGTGAAATACTGGTCCCAATCCCTATAACCTGTCTCTCTGGATTCTCCACCAAGTGGTTCAGGTTTATACAATGCTGTGCCCTTAGTAGATAACACAAAGCAAAGTTTTTATTGTGCAGATGCTTTACATTTATTCAAGGAAAGAATTTATCTTTTTAGAATGGGCCTTCAGCCCCTATTACTAACTATGAACTTTATTATGCTGGTCATAAATTTGGGTGTACAACGAAATTTAGAATCACGTATGCCATGAAGAGACAGAAGGAAACCAAGAATAACATTTCAGGCTAATCTGTTTAGAAAACTACCTTAAGTCCGTGTACACTACAGTTCCATATTGGATGTGGCAATGAAACAGAGCGCTAGGCTAGAGTCGTGTTTGTAAACTTCAGTACTTTTGACAGTTTGAGCCAGATAATTCTTTCTAGTGGGGCATTGTCCTTGCCTGGTGGATTGTTTAGTAGCATCTCTGGCTTCGACCTACTAGATGCCAGATGCCAGTAACAACACCCATCCCCCATTGTGATAATCACAAAGATCTCTTGTCAATTGCTGAAATTCTCTGGAAGGAGGAGGGAGAGAATCCCCTCACAAGGAGCATCTCGGATTCTTCCATGCCTTTGAGGGCTGTGAAGATTTCTTTAAAGGCTTTATAATTTTGCCTTTACCCACAACACCCTTCTACCTGAAACCCAGAAAATTTGGTAATCTTTCCTCTTAGGGACTCAGATTTCATCCACATTCTCATTTCTTCACTTTCAATTTCTCTTGATATAGAATTCTTTCTACTTTTCTTCCCATTTGAAATGACCTTCCCTTTTATCTCTCCTGAGTTCGTTCTAGCAAAGATTGGAGTAATATTCTTTGATCAGAGTTGGCCAAGTCTAGCTCGTGATTTTTAAAGGGAGCTTATAGAATTTAGAAACTACTTTTATCTTTCACAAAGACTAGCTTTCAAGGCCTTTTCATGCAGGGCCTCAAAGAAATCTAATATGACAGTCAGACAACTTTCTTTTATAGGTGTCATTTACCCTCCTTGTGAAGCACGGGGACCCAGTGGGCAATTGGATGACAAACCAATAGGGCATTATTATAGGAGAGTAAAACTACAACAATTTTTAACGTTTACTAAAAACAATAAAATTTGGTTTACGATCTTGAAGAACATTGTATCTCTTATGTATGTAATATATAATGGTTTTCAAGTATCTCAAACACACATTTTATTTCATAGACAGGAATAAATAATTGTGGTTTCACAAATGATTTCTTTCCTTCAATTAAGAGACATTTTTATCGTGATCATCATTATTAAATGAGATAAATGTTTGCATATGATATAGTACACAATCCTTTCATTAAGAAATATTGTCATTTTAAAAATATGTATTGGGTCCTGAGTCATGATGTTTTCTAAATGTTTGATTTTAATGAGTAATTGAATATGTATTTGTTTTCATGAGGTGTACATATTTGGAATATGGCTGTATTTTTCAGCATAAGGATGATTTAAATTTCCTTAAAATAGACTGTTAGGATGCAGATGTTCTAGCTGACAGGTGCTTCCAATGCATTAAAAGTAGATGTAACCACAATACTTTTTGAAAATGTAATTCTCTTGCTTCTACTCCTATTAGATTAAGCAAATTTCATAACATTTCTCATATATATATATATATATATTTGTCCTATAGTTCTATAGTTCTATAATAAGTATATATCACTTATGACTAAAAGTTAGAACACTGTGTTTCAATACCCAGAATAGGGAAAATTGAAAGCAATGTCATATTTTTGTGGAAAATGCTGCATTAGCTATGGAGTGATGAGTTTGCTGGGGCCTCAGGGATGAAACTTTGTTTTAAAGTCATGTTTGGGGAATATCCTAAAGGTGACATCAAGCTATCACGATATAGCTTTACTGCTACAACCATGCTTTATCTTATTTGTAATATCTTCCTCAAACTTCAACTAACACTCCTAAGTCTAGTTTCTGTGATGTGCTGATAAAATTTATATAAAATTTATATTTATTTTTCCTCTTTGTAGCATAATTTTCTTAGACATCATACATTATTTTTTTAGCCTGGAAATATTTATTTTATTTTAAAGATTTTATTTATTTATTTGCCAGAGAGAGACAGTGAGAGAGGAAACCCAAGCAGGGAGAGTGGGAGAGGGAGAAGCAGGCATCCTGTTGAGCAGGGAGCCCAATGCAGGCCTGGATCCCATATCCTGGGATCATGACCTGACCCTTAAAGACTGAGCCACCCAGCTGCCCAGGAAAAATTTATTTTAATATGATTCATTTGAGAGTGGGAATGAAAACAACACTGTTGAGTGCCTACACCAAACCAGGCATTATGCTAGGGACTTTATATATGAAATGTTACTGCTCTCTTATTATCATATCATTGCACAGCAGTTGATGTACTCATAAGATTACACAGTGTTTGTTTGCTTCCTTCACTTGTTGATATTCGATTTTGAAGTTGTATGTAATTGATATTTTCAGGAAAATTATTGGCTCCTTTGTTATTGGTCATTACAAGGTTCCTAACCTCTCATAACAGACGTGTACATGGTAGTGGGATCTAAGGGAAAACATTGGTTTAGGTAAGTCGGCAGAGTTTCATAGAAAACGAGGGCCTGAACCTTGAAAATTAACGAAGCTTTGAATAGACAGATGAGGAGGGCACTTTTCAGAAGTGTATGTGGAAAGCTAATGATTCCTCAAGAACTTACTGGTTATGTTAGCTGGAATTCATGGAGTCTGTAAGGATGCGGCTAGTGGGCAAGGCCACAATATCTGTGCCTCTTCCACACAGAAGTGGCCCACGAAGGCCCAGTTAAGAAGATAACAGGTTTGAGCTTTTTCCTATAGGATTTGGAAGTTGAAAGTTGGGTGAGGATTTTTAAACAAAGAAGAACAAAAAGTAAAGCTTAATGAAATTATGGTTTCCTAAGTGGATAGGAAAGCCTGACGATAAGAAATAGATTTAGCTATTTTAAAAATAATATCTGAGGGGCACCTGAGTGGTGCAGGTTGCTGAGTGACAGACTCATGGTTTTGGCTCAAGTCATGATCCCAGGGTCATGAGATTGAGCCCGGCCCACCCCCGGATGGACTCCACACGGAGTCTGCTTGTGTTTCTCTCTCCCTTACCCTCTGCCCCTCCTGCTTGTGCATGCTCTCCATCTATAATAAATAAATGAATAATCTTAAAAATAATAATAATATGTGAGAAATTAAAGTATTAAAAAAGGTCTTAACTGGAATGAAAATGCAAAGGAATTAACATATAAAAGAGAAAGTAATCTATAAAAACATAGAAAAAGCATTATATGCTCAGATTCTGATGAATGAGACTGAGATTATAGGGAAAACAATTAGATATACATTATGGTGTGTTTTTGAGCCTGGATGAAATTAATAGAAATATGCAACCCTGGGTAGGTTTTGCATGGAATATGTTATATGTTATTTACATGAATCTCTAGAGTATAGATAGATGGATAGATAGACAGATATATAGACAGACAGACACACAGACAAATAGATAGGCAGAGATGTGTTAACTTGCCAAGCAGGAAGAAGAAAAAGAAAGAAAAGGGAAAAAAATAGACTGAGTGTTGACTTTGGTTTATCCCTGTTTGAAGACTGGAAGAAAAAAGGAAGGATGAATTAATGCACACATATACACATGAGGGAACTTTAGAAAATTAATAGAGAAATCAGGACAACATAACAACTATGAACCATAAAATCTGGCTTTATGAGGTAAGGATTATGCAACCAAATAAAATAATTTAGGGAAAACAAAGAGAAATAGAATGAGGGAATAAATCAATTTTGGCAATATTCTTCTTATTTATTATGTATTTCTTTCAAATGTATTGCTATGGAGATATAATAGGATAAGATGGGAGAGAGATTTTAGAAATGCCCTTTACTAATCCATGCAAATATTCTAGAACACTCTGCCTTTTAATATCAAGGTTATAGACACTTAATGTTTTGTTGCTTACTTTTGGCACCTTAGATGAAACCAAGACAGAACAGAATAGAGCTGGGTGGCTCAGTCAGTTAAGCAACTATCTGCAGCTCAGGTCATGATCTCAGGGTCCTGGACGCCCCATGTCAAGTTCCGTGTCAGGAGCCCTTCTGGGAATGTCAGGCTCCCTGCTGAGGAGTGAGTCTGCTTCTCCCTCTCCCTCTGCTCCTCCTCCTGGTCCTGCTCTGTCTCTTGTTCTAAAAAATAAATTAAATCTTTAAAAATAAATACCTTTTAAACAAATAAGATTAATAGGTAAAAAGTATCTAGGATTGTATGTGAAATCCTTCCTCACAGGTGTACCTGGGTGGCCCAGTCGGTTAAGTGTTCAAATCTGTTTTTGGCTCAGGTCTGATCTCAGGATCAAGAGATTGAGCCCCATATGGGGCTTAGGGCTCAGCGCACAGAGTGTGCTTGAAATTCTCCCTATCCCTCTGCCCCTCCCCCAAGTTAGCACTGACATGTGCTCTCTCTCTATATATATAGTAAATAAATAAATCTTAAAAAAAAAAAACAACAACAAACCCTACTTTACAAATCAGAAACACCATCAGATTTCTTTTTTCTCTCCATGGCTATATATAAGACTGTATTTCAAGAGATGTATTTGTCTAATGGTCCCAGAAATGTTCTTTTTAATCTCTTTGAAGTTCTTAAATTTTTCATTAATTATACATTGAATTTGTACAGTAATTGGATCTAAAATATTTATTTCCTTGACTACTATTTAACTCATGAAATACTAGAGATGAAAGGTATTGTTAGTTATTTTATCTTTTCCTGGTCTGATTTAAAATTAAATGCACTTGATTTTACTTAACTTTAAAGCAGAATTTATGGCTGATATTTTATTTTTCCCTATTTACTCTATAATCTATTACATACTTAAATTAAAAATTCACAAGTATCTTGTTTCAATATGTATCATAATTTATGTGTACATTATATTCCATTGATCTGCATTTATAAATACTTCTCTCAGATCTCATCATATATAGCAATCTGCTTTTCATGGATGTACTGAGAAGGGGACAAATATAATTTTAATTTTCTCTTTATTTTTTCTGTTGGTACTTTATACTGTAGACAACTAAATCTTCACAAAGTCACTTTGCACATAGTTTACATCTTGTCCCTGCATCCTTTATTGCATTTTTTTTATTGAAAATGTAAAATCTCTATACTTAAATTGTTTCATTAAATATTGAATTGCCCACCCTGAGGGTGGAGGACTAATCTAATCTTTCACCATGGAAATGCCTTTGAAAACTAAATTTTAGGTACATGAGTTGAATGTAAACCTGAAAAAAACATTTTTTTCTCATTTGTACAAAAGTGTGGAACTGCTGCCACACAGAGCAAAAGAAGTAGATAATGAACACATAAACCAATAAAATTATTAGTTTAGGGGATAATAAGTGCTATAAAGGAAAAAAAATTGGATAATACAATGGTGGGGAATAATTATGGGGCAACATGATGTAAGTTGTAAAGAATGGACATTCAACCCAAACTCAAAAGGCTGTGTATTGCATTATTCCACACATATGACACTCTAGATAATGATAAAATATAGGGACACAGAGTACTGGTTTCCTGGGATGTGAGATGGAAGCTGTGGTGTACTACGAATGGGCACAGTAAATTTCACCACAGTAAATTGTGGGTGAAGAAACTGTTGTCTCTCTTGACTATGGTGATGGACCCATGGCTTGTGCATTTGTCAAAACTCATAGAACTATACACTAAGAAGGAATAATTTTTACTCTAAATAAACTATGGCTAAATGCAAAAATAAAAGGAAAAAAAAGGATGCTCTGGGAATATGACATGTGAGGTGAGATCTGAATGACAAATCCCAGGTAGGACTGAGGTAGTGATATGCATGGCTTTTTTGAGGAACCAGAAGGCAAGGTTGGCTTGAGCCTCCTAAGGAAGCAAGAGTAGGAAGTAGTGGGACCAAGCAGCACCATTAACTTGAGGTTCAAGTCATGGCTCTCCGGCCAAGGTTTATACTATGCCAGTGTAGAGGGTCATTCTAGGTGAGAGACATCCCTGAACCCAGAGGAAGAAATAGATGGTGGAAGTTAGATCAAGAGAACAGAGAAAACCATTAGTTGAATATAAGCCCTCCTTTAATGTCTCTCCTGTCCATCATGGAAATTTTCATTCTCTTGTATCTATTCAGAAGAAGATATTGTATCAGTTCTACTTAATAATAATGCTAATAATCTCTGTTTACATGATGAGAACTATCATTCTTACTACATAAATAAATGTGTGTATAGCAATACTGATATATTTGTCAAACTTGGAAGTGAAATCTCTATATGCCAGTTGTACATTTTCTCCATAATTCCTTCACATGTTTTATGCTATATTCAAAGAAAATGCTTAATAATGGAAAAAAGAAATGGTGGCTACTTTTAGCTTTTTCAGGTTTCCTTTTGGAACCACATTGATTTTGCTTGCATTGGTGCTGTATTAATTTTGCCACATTTGCATACTAACTACAGGCACATACCCATGTATAAAATGAACAGAAGCCCCTGCCCATTTCCTGAACATCGTAGTAAATCTACTACCAATATGCCATTTGAGTGACTAACCACAAGCACTTTTTTGATTATTGTGCATAACTGTTTTTGGAGCCTTATCAGGCAAGTTTCTTTATAGAAAGGTAAAGGTAAGAATGTAATGATGAATATTGTAGACAGCACACAATATAGACGCATGTGAAAATTGAAGACAGGAAGTCAGGAATAGTGGTGTTTAGTTAGGGTTTTAAAATTAGTGAAAACAGGGCTCATACTTCAGACCTGACATTTATTAGCTCGGTGACTATGAAAATGTTACCTAATCTCCTGATTCTAATTCTTCATTTGTAAAGTGGAAATGATAACAGTACTTATAGGGTTTCCTTTCAAAAGTGAAATCATATGCAACATTTCACACATTGCCCGGAGTATGTTCAGTGTTAGTTCTTTTTATTTCTCAGAAATAGCACAGGGGCTTAACTCATTAAGTTATATCTGATACTTTGCACTCTGGCAAATGAGTGGGGGGGGAATGAGCCATGTAAAAATATTTATTTCTTATGTGTATTATTACTAGAGTAAAGATCAGAGGAATGTATGTTTGATAATGTAAGAAAAATTTGTTTTCAATCACTTTCTGAGACAGCATAATGGATATAAAATGGACTTTGAAGCCATACAGATCAGGACTCTAATTCCAGCTTTGACACTTTGAGCTGTGTGATCTCGGGCAAGTTGCTTAATCTTGGAAAGCTCAGTTTCCTCTCTGTAATAGGAATAGTAAAATTACTTCCCCAACAGAATGGGCAAGGGTAAAAGAAAGGATGCTTAGCAGAGTATCTGGTACATCATCGAGGATCAACAGAATGTGTTGCTGATACTTCCATTCGGATGAACATACCATCCACTCAGCATGGTTAATGAGTGTTTTTTATGAGCAGGGAACTGTGATGAAGTTTGTATAAAATACAAAAAAGTGCAAGGCATTATCTCCACATTATAGAATTTGCTACGTTAGTAATGGACTGACTTCCACAGGGGAAGACGCTGAGTCTTAGTCTTCTCTTTTCCATTGTCTGCCACAGGCCCTGAAATATGGTATGTGCTTAAGAACACTCTTAAAATAAGTAACCTAGATGATAAGTACACATAGTTTCTTTCTTGTGGAAATAGAATTTGGGGAAACAGAAATGTAATGGTATCTGCTCTGAGGAAAGAGAAATCTCACTCTTCGTTGGCTGTTCTCCCGCTCTAAATAATACTGTTTGGGCTGCTTTTATGTATTTTCCACTATGTTGGTGATTTCGTTTTCATTATTTTTGCACTGGTCATTGGAAATAGTTCCTACCCTATTACTGAATATTTCCTCTCATTTGATGAGAATATCTCTCTATCTTAAAAAGCCTCTTTTTTTGAGTATATCAGTTTTCAAAGTATAATGGCTGGACCAACAGCATCCACATCACCTGGAACTTGTTAGAATGCATGTTCCTGGGCCCCATGCCAGACCTACTGAGTGACGAACTTTGGAGAGAGGGCCCAGAATCTGCATTTTAATGAACCCACCACGTGATTCTGATCCACACATTTAAGAATGTCTTCTTTAGTAGCTTCCTCAAACTCTATCTCTTAAGTTTATTTTTCCTTCTGCTGAAATTCTTGGAATAAATTATAGAATCTGAGGTGAGTGAATTTTTGTAGCTGACAACGATATCCCTGCTATGTTCTGTCCCAGCAGTGGGGTTCAGAAAGCCTGAATTAAGTGCACGCCTTATCAGCTCTCTCATCTCTCAATCCATTCTTGGCCTTTCCAGATCGCCGTCTCCAAAAATTATCTGTTTTAAATTCCTTAACACAGTTAACCCTAGTGTTTGAGGTATAGCTCTGCACCACAAAATAGCGTTCCCACTTCTGAGTGGAAGGTTGGAAAGTTCTAATGCAGTTGGGCTCTGTTTTGGGGCTCTGTGGTAGATTTATAATGTTTATAACAATCAGTGCAATCTACTTAGAGGCCATCGTTTACTTGCATTTGAGGGTCATCAAAGATGATGTCATTCTCACTTCCCTTTAAGAACTTTGAGAGCCAGTAGCTATCACTGAAGATGAAAATGTAAGGTGACAGAGAAATCTTGAAGTAAATATGTCACTCTCTATTCGTGAGAATAGGAAGTCAGTTTTTCTTACCTAAATCTTTGACTTATAAGTCATTTGAAAACAAATTTTACCAATCTACACATAGTTCTCATTTAAAGATCTCAAGAGGGTTTTTGTTTGCTTGGTTGTTTTTGTGTACGTCTCTCTTTAAGCTATCTTAAAGCTCATCACTGTGAATTATTTTATATATCTTTGATATATAAGTGTTTCAACCCAGAACACTGAAGGAAAATCTCAGCATGTCGATAATTTTGATTGTAGGCAGGCGTAGAATGTAGTGTAAAAAATAGCTTTTAAAAAAATGGATGTTTTCTGGTTTGTGGGTCATGTTCTACTTATTCTTCAGATCTCCACATCATCATAGGAATTGCTAGGGATCCGCCTTACCCACCACTTTGTGGATAGTGGCAAGCTCTCATGTAAGAACATAGTTTACCTCATTTAAATGTGTGTGTTTTACAAAAGGAATTGTATTAATAGGAGCACCTGTTGACTTACCTTACTTTTTTTTTTCTCCTGCAAATAATGAGTATATCTGCCGTTGAAATGAACAGAACACTTACTCACTTGCAATTTTCCTTTCACATATGTAATGCAACCTTTATTTCTGGCTCACAGGGAGGGCAAGTACCGAAATGAGTTCTGTATGGAAGGCTGAAAGTGATGAGAATGTTCTGTCAAATGGCTTGCCAGAATGACAAACCTTTTACTGCTGTGTGTGAGTGCTGCATTGTGTGGGATTCTCAGTTGAAGACAACAGAAGCAATTTTAGGTATCGTTGGGGGAAAGTACTTCATCAAGGTTTATACCTAGTAAACTGACAGGACTGCACACACAGGCTTTAAACCGGCCTGCAGATATAATCTCCCCAACGCACGTGGTAGATCAGGGTCACTTCCTCGGTGGTCAGTCAGCCGGGGACACAGCGGCTGCATCCGGACCCATGCTACCTCCGTTGCAACACGCAGCAGCAAAGGGAGGTCAGACCTTGCTCCCGTCATGCAGTTCGGCCCGGATGCATGACTTGGGCACGTTCACTGATTGGCATGTTGCAAACCACACGTGGAAAGACTCGTGGAAAATGTAGTTTTATCTTTCCAACCTGGCAGCATCAGGAACACACGCAGACACTTTTGAGGTGACTGTTGAGGGAGCCCGTACACATATGGGCCACAAGCGTGTTCTCTAAAGAACCAGAAAATTCTCGGCTAGTCAATCAGAAGGTTAGTATTTCGTTTTCTGACAATATTTTTCATTTTCCTCCCCATATTCACTTCTGTCCTTTTCTACTCGACATTGACAGGTTCCTTTGCTCTTTGGCTTTCAGTGGGGTTCTGCCTATAGGAACATTAGCAGGACACTGGAGGAGGGAGCAAGCTATTTGGAGGTTTTTTTTTTTTTTTCCCTTGTCCCCTCCCTGCAGGGATGCTACAGGATGGTTGAGTCTCTTGATTAATGGTGACTTTTGATCACTTCCTCAGGTGGCCTGGTCCACACAGCCTTTTCTCTCCAGGTTCTGCAAGGCTAAGGAATGGCAGTAAAAGAATTCCTGGGATGTGCATTTCTCCACGTGGTCTCTATATCCTGTCCATCCCTTTATAAATAGTCCCCTCCTTAAATGCTCCTCAATTGGTTGAAATCCAGCCTGGTATTTCCTAGCAGATTTCAGACTCACTGTAAGATAACAACAACAGCCTTCATCAATCTCTTTGGTTAAGAGATATTGATAATTACTAACTATTTAGATACATTAAAGCACGAGCCTCCAGATAAAAGATTGTGCAAATATGGCTTAGGTATAAATATAGATTCTCTAAAGAAATAGTAATTCCAATGCCTAATCCTAAATTATATCCATTTGGAAATCATCAAAATTGTGCAATCAGCTTTAAGTTTAGTATGTTAGGAAAGTAGAAAATATGAGTCCCAAGTGTTTCCTTTACTTATCTTCTTTATAATTTTTTGTAACAGAAACACTAGTTATGTTTTAGTTAAAAGTTATATTAAATTTTTTTTTTATTTCTAAAAAGTATACCCTGTAATAAACTGGAAAGTTAAAAAAAAGTAAATCTAGTCTATGTTTCTAAGAAACATGGAATGTATTTGACAAATTAATAATTTAAGTTAGGAGCCAAATTTTAATAATTATTCAACCAATCTGATCTCTTTTTTGTAAAGAGAAAAAAGTACGAGCCAAACCAATTATAAAGACGTTAATGTTAAAACTAAATGATTGACTTGTTGTATTTCAGCTAATTTTTGCATACCAGGAAGAAGGGAAAGTAAAGTTTGAATTTCAATTTTTCATTCTCTTTTTAATGGCACAAAATAATCATAAATATAAACTCTTAAAAATGCATATGTGAATTATCAAAAAACCTTTAAAATATCCATCATTTATGAAGTATAACCTTACAATTAATAGTATTCTTAGGTATTACATATTTTTCATAAGTTAATTACTACATTATACCTAAAAATATATTATGTATATCTTCTAAGATAACATTAGCAGCTATATAATCAGAAGTTTATGAAGAGTTTCAGAGCAAGATGTAAAATACCTTTAAGACATTTTCTAGAAAGACATTCTTTCCTCATCCAGAGATTTTTATTGTTTCTTGTCAATATTACAGGTTGAGGAGTGGTACCAGATTTTGTTGACCTTCACAGAGTCGTCAGGTACTAAGGACTTCTGAGGCAGATTTATTTAAATATGTAGCTGACACTTGAATACTGCAGGAGTTAGGAGTACTGACCCTCCCTGCATAGTTGAAAATCCACATATAACTTACGACTTCCCCAAACTTTAACTACTAATAGCCTACTGTTGACCAGAAGCCTTAGCGGTAACATAAACAGTTGATTAACACATATTTTGAATCTTATATGTACTATATACTGTATTCTTACAACAAATCTAGAGAAAAGAAAATGCTATTACGAAGGTCTTAAGGAGGGGTACCTGGGTGGCTCAGTGGGTTGGGCCTCTGCCTTTGGCTCAGGTCATGATCTCAGGGTCCTGGAATCGAGCCCTGCATGGAGCCCCGCATTGGGCTCTCTGCTTGGTGGGAGGCCTGCTTTCTCCTCTCTCTCTCTCTGTGCCTGCCTGTGTGCCTACTTGTGATCTCTGTCAAAAAAATAAATAAAAATTTTAAAAAAGAAAGTCATAAGGAAGAAAAAACACGCTTATAGTACTTCACTGTATTTATAAAAAAAAATCTGTGTATAAGTGGGTCTGTTTAGTTCAACCCATGTTGTTCAAGGTTCAGCTGTATATTGTTAAACTGAAGCATACAAATGAATTTACTTTTCTAAATGCTTGAATATTTACTCCAGACAAGCCATAATATTCTAGCAGTCATAGCCAGCTAACCTTTTGGTCAGACTCAGGCTGTGAAATCCTCCAATAAGCTTCTGAGCAGGACCAATTAAAATCCTAGAACTCAGGGGATATAGCCCAAAGGTCATTTTCTTATATATTATAGGTCATTTTCTATAGGCTCCTTCACCCTTTTCTTGTGGGGGAAGGAATGCTTCTCTGGCACTTCTATCCAGTCTAAACCGGAAAGATCAGCCACTTCACCATTTTATGAGAAAAAAATCTTGTGTTTATTTACCAAGCCTGTGACTCCGACTGAAGATAATCCTGGGTGAAGTACTTACCAGAGCTGGCTCTGGCGGTCCGCCTTTGGAGTAAAATTCTTTAGTTATTAACTCACCAATCTTTTAGAATACTTAATTATTAAATAACTAATCATAGGTTCTTGTATTTCTGATTAGGGCATTTCAGACTATGTATTAACACTAATCTGAGGGTGTGTGTGTGTGTGTGTGTGCATATACATCTGTATATTTAGAGATAAAATAACAAAAATTTTAACTTTTTAAACTGATTCTGTTCCTCTAATAGTATTACTTATTCGTTCCTCTAATAGTATTACTCCCTCATCTATTCTTAGCCACCCGTATGTAGAACAAATGGAACCACAAAATGAATGAGTTATTCAGAGGTCTTTGTACAATTTCACTGTTCTGTCTACAGTCAGGTTTGTACTCTATATTTTTATAGCTTCAACTTTTATCTAACCAAAATAATTGTTAAACAATAAAATCATTTAAATTGCTTTGGTTATGTTAAGAATGATATAATAGCTATGAAGGAAATATAAATATTGTAGAGTTGTAAAGAACTCTTTCTATAAGAAAACAAAAAGAACAGTTTCTTTGTATAAAATCACAAAACTTACAAGTCATTTATATTATCAGAAGATAAATACATTATAAAAAGAAACATAGTATTTTTTAGATTGTATTTCTTAATAGATATAGATATAAAAATAAGAAATAAGTTTGATTCAGCCTTGAAGGTTATTTGTGAACCCAGAAGCCACATATTTCCACTAACACTAAAAGAAAAATCCTTGAGAGAAACTTCCAGCAAAGAAACTGTTGACATAAGAGCTTTGGGTTAGTCCTTAGTCTTTGTTTATTTAGATAAAGAAGCAATCTTGGCAGACCACTTACTGTATGATTTCAATAGAGTCCTATTCTTTTTATGCCATCAAAACTTTAATTTTCAGCCATTCTGACTGGTGTGAGGTGATATCTCATTGTACACAATGGAATACTATGCAGCCATCAAAAGAAATGAAATCTTGCCATTTGCGACGACGTGGATGGAACTAGAGCGTATCATGCTTAGTGAAATAAGTCAATCGGAGAAAGACAACTATCATATGATCTCCCTGATATGAGGACATGGAGAAGCAACATGGGGGGGTAGGGGGATAGGAGAAGAATAAATGAAACAAGATGGGATTGGGAGGGAGACAAACCATAAATGATTCTTAATCTCACAAAACAAACTGGGGGTTGCTGGGGGGAGGTGGGATTGGGAGAGGGGGAGCGGGCTATGGACATTGGGGAGGGGAGGCGAACCATAAGAGACTATGGACTCTGAAAAACAACCTGAGGGTTTTGAAGGGTCAGGGGTGGGAGGTTGGGGGAACAGGTGGTGGGTAATGGGGAGGGCACGTTTTGCATGGAGCACTGGGTGTTGTGCAAAAAGAATGAATACTGTTACGCTGAAAAAATAAATAAAATGGAAAAAAAAAAAAAAAAAAAAAAAACTTTAATTTTCTAAATCTGTTTACTGGGAAGGGCAAAGGGCTCTTTTGCAAGACTTGGACATATGTTTTAATCGTTGCAAGGACTGATGGCTTATAACCTTGAGACCAGGAAGGGGTTTATATTTGTTAAAATGTATTGTAGAAGACTGCTTTTTTTTAAAAATATTTTATTTATTTGACAGAGAGAAATCACAACTAGGCAGAGAGGCAGGCAGAGAGAGAGGAGAAAGCAGGCTCCCCGCGGAGCAGAGAGCCCGATGCGGGGCTCGATCCCAGGACCCTGGGATTATGACCAGAGCCGAAGGCAGAGGCTTTAACCCACTGAGCCACCCAGGCGCCCCATGTAGAATACTGCTTTTATTCACTTAATGTTGAAAACTAAATTTTCAGCGTTTTAACATGTTGTGACAATTAATCTTTGACCATGACCCCAGTGTTCTGGCTATGATTTAGTAAATCTGATGAAAATATTCTGTTTTCTCCAGAATTAGAACATGTATAATGATATTCTCTTGCAAAGCTTAGGCTGTAGGTAAGATATATAAATATCTAAATATAAAGATATATAAATATATAAAGATTAACTTTAAAACATAGTATAAAAATCTTATTTACATAAATTATACTACCTATTGTAAATTAGCATGCATTGTCTTTTATTTTTTTATCAAAGTAATGCATATGTATGATTTAAAAAAACAAATTGTTTTAAAAGATTTACAACGAACACACCATTGCCACTCATTCCTACCCATGATTCCCACTCTCTCCAGGCAATCTCTTGCAATTCTGCTATTTTTGTAATGAATGCATCCATATTTATAAACAACAGACTATTTGCATTTTCTTGATTTTTTTTAGTTTAAAATATTTTATACTAGCTTTTATTTATTCCACCTCTCTGTAAAATATGTAAATACAATTATATCAAACTTTATGATATATGAATTTGACAGTATTTTTTTTTTTACATCTGAGCCCCATAATGTAGGAAATGATACTTTTATTAAAATTCTCTTATTTTTCTTGGAATTAATATTTATCTCATGTTTTGATTTCTTAGTTTTCTATTAGTTCCTATTTTTAATTTATTCCTTAACTTTACACCAAAATTTTAGATGTTCTTTCAGTATGATCAACCTTATAATATGAGTCATTAGTGCATATGCATATATACTTTTTTTTAAATTAATTTTTTTTCTTTTTTCCCCTCATGCCTTCTCCTTGAAGAACAAAGGTCGTTGCTTTCTCTTTTTCACCCCGTCCTACTCTCAGCCCCCTGCCATGGGAGAGTTGACCTCTTCACCCCAGCCCCTCCACCCAGGAATCATCTCCTGATGTCTGTGTGGCCTGCAGGCAGAGGCCTGGTCTGGGGTGGGCATGGGGTGTCCCAAGAAGGAAAGGGCGCAGCTGGATCCTGCCCGGTGTTGGGGGAGTAAGTTCAGGTCCCGATGGAGGGCAGGAGGATGGCTGGCAGGCACTGAATTGCAGGGTGTCTCAGAGAAGGCAGACTCAGGCCTCTCTAGTCACAGGTGCGCCGCTACTGCTTTTCCCGGGGAAACCTGATCTCGCGAGATCTGCGGGAGCCGGAAGCCGGAAGCGCAGGGAGCTCCTGAGGTGAGAAACACCCGGGTGTGCTGAGACCCAGAGGCCCTCGTTCCAGAATCTTCGGTAAGAAGTGCTGCTCCTGACGCCTTGTGGGGCAAGCCCCAGGCCTCGTGGTCGCCTCGCCCCCCTCACTCAGAGTCACCGTGCAGCGGCACCTCGCCCACGCCCAGCCAGGTATTTTATATACATATATATAATTTTATACGTGTGAATGTTTCCCGAACCATTCTCGGAGCCCTCCATCCTCCCGCGCTTGTCTGGACTTGTTACCGCCTCCGCTGGCGGTTTCTAGATTTCTCTTGCCCTTGGTCCCGATTTTTCCCTTCTTCTCATTCTTTTTTTTTTTTTTTTTTTAATTAACATATAATGTATTATTAGCGCCAGGACTACAGGTGTGTGAATCATCAGTCTTCCACGGTTCACAGCACTCACCAGAGCACATACCCTCCTCAGTGTCCATCACCCGCCGCCCTGTGCCTCCCCCTCCCCCACCCACAGCAGCCCTCAGCTCCTTTTCTGCGATGAAGAGGGGAGTATTCACTTCTGTGGAGTTGTCTGAGCCGGTGCTGGACTCCATGTTCCTAAAATTTAAGGGCATCCATCCTTGTCATTCTTCTTGGTTCTCAAGATCCAATATAGTGGTTCATTCACTCATTCAACAATTAATTATTGGGCTTACGATATACCAGGCGAGGTGTTAGACACTGGTGGTCTCCCAAGTATGAAAATTCTGACGAATTGCTGGAGATGAATTTATGAATTCATCATTGTCCTACCTAAGGTTGGGTGCAGAAGGGGCATCCCGTGCAGTAGGATATTGAAGAAACAAAAGATACAATTTTGAAATGTGTCCAGGGGATCGAATGTTTAGCATTAACAATACAGAAAGCAACAGAAAACTTAGCAAATGCTAGACATTGACCAAAGAAGAAACACATCCTCAGTTATAAACCCAGCCCTAAAGGAGTAAATTACTCACCACCCCCATCCCCCATATAGAACAGCATCAGTGGCATAAGCAAGGATCAGGCGATAATTTTGCTCCTCACTTTTACAGGATAGCTTAGAAATTCACAATTGGACGTCATTTTGAATTCTTCTGTGTGGCTCATTTTCCACTTGGGGAATCCATTCTTTATCCATTTGTTCACAGCTATAAGTAGCAAGTAAAGAATTCAGTATAGCTAATGTGTCTGTAGCAAATCAAAATTGCCACCCATCCATTTGTGAGCAACACATAAAGAACAAAGAAGATGTGAAAAAGTTTGCTTTTTTTTTCCTCTTCTTTGAAATATTTCTTCCAGGGAAAGAAATAATTTGAAACGATTGTCTATTCAGCATCACTGTAATAGCTGTGGGAATGTGATTGTCATTTACCTCCCAGTTCAGTGTCCCCATGAGGAAGAGAAACTTTTTTGGATTTTTTGGTGCTTTTTCTTGATGATACTCAATTCTTAACCCATCAGTTTTTTAAAAAATGTGCCTATGAACAAAGGATCTGGATACCTCAAATGTATCTTGATTTTATAGTTATGGAAACCAGATACAGTAGGAAAAGTACTTCCTTTAGCGCCAGAACTTGGTGATTTTAGTTCCTGCAGGAAAACTAAGTCAACTCAAGAAAAATGGAAGCCCAAGGGAAACCAAATTGCATTGAAGATTATATTTTTCAATACCTAGAACTTTTCCCTTAACTGATCATAAATGAGATTTTTTTTTTTTCAGTTTCAGACATTTTGCTTTCAGCTCTTTTAAATTCATGTGGGTATTGTTGGCTTGTCAGATTCTCACAGGAATGATGGTTGCAGCAGACTTTGGAATGTTGCCAAACTCATTTTAAAATCTGGTTATTTTATAGGAAAGCTAATGTTACAGCATTATCACCAATTTGTAAATTCAGAAAAGAGTAACAGAGCTCCCCATTGCCATACAGAATTTTCTGCCTATACTCTCTTATATTTAAAAAAATCTGACTTTCTATTAATGCCACGAAGAAAGTACCCTGCATCATATTTTGTACTCCATCTTCCTTTTTTAAAAAAATATAGAATGGAGGGATCTTAGTATAGTGTGTGTGTGTGTGTGTGATGCTATTATAAATGTAATGACAAGAAGTCATTCCCATATTACCTTGTTGCCCAAACTGTGGGTTGGAATTGAGTTTAAGCTCCACAGAGATTGTAGAAGTTTCTTTCCTTTTGGCTTTTCACGTTCCATTTCTCTGGAACCTAGCTGGAAATAGTGGGCACATCATTTTTTTGTTTGTTATTTTCTTAGGCTAGTTGGCCTAGTAACATCATTCTTATGTCATTAAGGCTGAGAACAAATGTCTAGGGTTGTGATTCTTCTGTAACTTAACTCTTCTCTAAGGTCTACAGACTTAAAATGTTCATGTCAGATAAAAGGACTTACCTGGGTTTGGTGTTTTTCTCTTGATTTTGGAATGGCAGTTCATCTTTTTTTGGGGGAGTCTAAAGCTAAATGTGATATTTAAGAAATATACAATTTTAGTTGTCGTATGTCAGTGACATGCTGATGGCTTCTTCAGCTGTGGTGTCAGTAGTTGGCCTCATCTAAAATTAGGTAAAATAATTTATAAATGAATATTTCTCTTCTATTTAAAATCTTTAATTTTCTCTTCTGTTGAAAGTTCTCAATGAGGGGCGCCTGGGTGGCTCAGTGGGTTAAAGCCTCTGCCTTCGTCTCAGGTCATGGTCCCAGGGTCCTGGGATCCAGCCCTGCTCTCTGCGTGGCAGGGAGCCTGCTTCCCCCTCTCTCCCTGCCTGCCTCTCTGCCTGCTTGTGATCTCTGTCTGTCAAATAGATAAGTAAAATCCTTAAATAAATAAATAAATAAAGTTCTCAAATGATATTTCAAATGATTTTCAATGGCGCATGGCAGTTGACAAAAAGAAAATTATAAAGAGAGAAAAAACATATTCACGATTCTTTTCCCCTGATGAGCTCATTTTCAGTAACTTTTTCTTCAAGATTAGTCAAAAATTTAAGTCTCTTCCATTAAATTGTATTCTATATACAACTGATGTGATTTGAAAATGGTTATCAATATGAGACATTTGAAATATAAACTTTTTTTTTTGCTATTTCTCTCTCATGCACACACACATGCTCTCTCTCTCAAATAAAGAAATCTTAAAAAAAATAAATAAATCAACTAGCAGCACCCCAAATAGAACTTTGTGGCACAAAATTAGAAAATCTAGCCTTGTTGATAATAATTTTTACGTCTCACTTACAAATTTCCTTGGCTACATTCTCCAGAAGTGCACTTAGGACAATGTATTCACCAAATTGTTGTGGTGTCCGTGTCAAAAGTTACCGATCTATCATGGGAATTCTCTGTGAAAAGACAGTAATTGGATGAAATGAAATGATGCCACCTTGAGGCAGCAGTTTATAGAGTGGGAGTGCGTGCTGGTTATCTTCAAGAGGCCAGCATAGCTGGGAACAGCCACAGTGGTGTAGCATTTTAGAAGATGACATTGAAGGGGGGTGGGGGGTAGGATTTGAGAGCCTATAGGGTTTCATGACCGTGGTGAACGTTTTGTATTTTAATGTGTGCATAAAGAAAAGTCACTGGAGATTTATTTTATCCTGTTATTTATTTATTTACTGATGAGGGGTGATGTGATCAGACTTGCAATTAAAGAGTTTACCGTGGGAACCATCTGAAGGTACCATGTAGGATAGCAGGGGCAGCAGCGTAGAGAGGTTTTTGTAGTCTGGTAGAAGATGATGGTTTTGCACTAAGGTGGTGTAGTGCAGTGGTAAGAAGTGGTTGTTTTCTGATTCAGCAGTCAGGGCCAGTGTCATAAACACAAGTACTAAATTTTACAAATGAATTTGATTTTAAAAACTAGATTTTCTATAAGGAAGTGAATGAAAACAACTAAAAATGGAGGAAGAAAGAAGTACCAAAAGAACTTGAAAATGGAAATAAAGAAGAGTTCAGACAAAATTGGATTTAATTTATAAAGCCTTGTTAAGGATCAATAAATAACAAGATTTGAAGATTGAAATGTACAACAAAGCTAAATTGCCATTCACTTTTATTTTCATTTTATTCAAAATGTTGTTGAAATACAAAGAGAATAAATGTCTCTTGGTGTAGGCGGCTTTTCTACCATCCCAGTAAAATAGGCCAGCCATTCAGCCAAAAATGTAGGAGCCTCCATCTCTCTTTCCTCTCTACTTCATCGTTAAGGCTTGTGAGTTCAACCATCAAACTGAATCTTAAATGCTTCCACTTGATTCTGTCTCCTCCACTAATAATTTCATTCTAGCCAACACCATCTTTCATCTGACTTATGCGTTCCTCCATACTGGTCTGTCTGTCTTGCATCCATTTTTGAACACCCATAATACATTATCTTCACAATAGCTGGAGTAATCTTTTGAAAGCATTCATCATACCATGTCAGATCTCCTACTTCAGAACTCTGTGACTTCCCACTTCATTTAGAATAAAATCCATAAATCTACAGAGATTTTTTTTTTACATGATCTAGTCCCTCCCCATATTTTTAATACCCCCATGGGAGTAGAGGGGGAAAAAGTGTTTTTAAAAAAACGTTGATCCATAAGAACAAAGAGAATAGCCAATGGAATAATAGCAGTTAAGGGAGTTCAACAAAGTTTAACTAACAAAGACTTAGTATTTGTATTTGTATTGCATTTGTATTTTATTTTCATTGTATCTGTTTTTATAACTGATTTAAATGAGCAGAGAAAGGTTCAGTCACAAAAGCTATAGGGATAGACATCAGTAACCTTTCCCTCTGCCACCTCAGAAATTTAGGATTTGGAGGCACAGGTTTAACAGGAAAGAAGGGTAGAAGCTGAGTGATAGAGTGCTGATTGTAAGTCTGTTCATGGGATATGAATATTTGTGTCTCATATATATGTATATCATGACACACAGCAAGGAATATTACTTTGGATTTTCAGAATCTCAGATTTAATAAAAAGAATAAATGTAGTCTCAAAGTTAAAATTGTGCTGGACAAAGTTAAATAGGCAAGGAGGACATTATTCAAAGCTGTTGTCATAGAGAAGAGAGGCCAGAACTCAGTCTTAACTATACTCCACAGAAACAAAAGCCTGGAGAGTTTTTAAGAGCTGGCCTTGTGCTAATTGGCTTGATCCAAAGGAAAAGTAAACTTCCTCCTATCTTTATCACAGACGGTAGTTACATCTTGGAGCAAGGATCCCATCAAAGTTAGTCTTCTTCCCTCCCACACAAACTGGGAGATAGGGGTGCTAGCTCCCTTGATGTTTACTTTTCAAAGGCCTTCCAGGTTCTTGAAAAAGACATTTTGGGGTTGTATAAATGGCAAAAGCTTTTTTAAATTATTATTTTTATTAACATATAATGTATTATTTGCCTCAGGGGTACAGGTGTGTGAATCATCAGGCTTACACACTTCACAGCACTCACCATAGCACACACCCTCCCCAGTGTCCATAATGTAACCACTCTCTCCCTCCCCCCCAGCAACCCTCAGTTTGTTTTGTGAGATTAAGAGTCTTTTATGGTTTGTCTCCCTCCTGATCCCATCTTGTTTTATTTCTTCCTTCCCTATCCCCAAACCCCCCACTCTGCCTCTCAGATTCTTCATATCAGGGAGGTCATATGATAATTGTCTTTTTCTGATTGACTTATTTCGCTCAGCATAATATCCTCTAGTTCCATCCACATCCTTGCAAATGGCAAGATTTCTTTTTTTTTTGATGACTGCATAGTATTCCATTGTGTGTGTGCGTGTGTGTATATATATATATATATACACCACTTTTTCTTTATCCATTCATCTCTTGATGGAAATCTAGGTTCTTTCCATAGGCTATTGTGGACATTGCTGCTATAAACATTTGGGTGCACGTGCCCCTTTGGATCACTACATTTGTATCTTTAGGGTAAATACCCAGTAGTGCAATTGCTGGGTCATAGGGTAGCTGTATTTTCAACTTTTTGAGGAACCTCCATGCTGTTTTCCAGAGTGGCTGCACCAGCTTGCATTCCCACCAACAGTGTAGGAGGGTCCCCCTTTCTCCACATCCTCACCAGCATCTGTCATTTCCTGACTTATTAATTTTAGCCATTCTGACCGGTGTGAGATGGTATCTCATTATGGTTTTGATTTGTATTTCCCTGATGGATGGCAAAGGCTTTTAAAAGATTTCATCTCTAAGGGGCAGAGAAAGAATTTACAATGACATGTTTTCTAAAATAAAATGCTCTAAGAAGAGGGAGATGAGGGACCAAGGATCAAGAAGAAACCTCTCTAGAGTTTAAACAAGTTGAGGGGAACATTATGGCTGTCTTGGTCAGTAAGAATCATTATGTCATCGCAGTTTCAAAAGCAACTCTGTACCTTTTAATCCCCTTCATCTATAAACTTCCAATTATAAAATAATTTCATGGAGATGAAAAGAACAGCAGAGGGAATATAGTCAAAAATACTGTAATAACATTGTATAGTGACAGATGGTGATTATACTTATTGTCGTGAGCACAGAGTAACGTAAAGAACTGTCAAATCACTATATGGTACACTTGGAACTAACATAGCATTATATGTCACCCATACTTCAATTAAGGAAAAAAAAAAGCAGCGCTGTATGCTAGAATGCAAAAGAGCAATACTTTCAAGATTCTATAAGGGGAGAACACCACGTAGAATTCTCTAGATATCCACACTGTTAGTCAAATACTGGGGGTAGATGAAAGCAGGTTTACAGGTGCAGTGACTCAACAGCAATGACAAAACCTTTGCCCATTTTCCTTTTTCTTCTAGCTGAAAGATAGGTTATGTGAAGGCTCTCATCATATTCAAATAAAAGACTTTTTGTGGCCCCACTGAATAATAAATGAGAGTGAAGGAGATTAGGAGGAGGAGGAGAGAGAGAGACAAAGAAAAAGAAAGAGAAAGAAGG
Organism: Meles meles; assembly: GCF_922984935.1. Classification (NCBI taxonomy): domain Eukaryota; kingdom Metazoa; phylum Chordata; class Mammalia; order Carnivora; family Mustelidae; genus Meles; species Meles meles. The sequence continues at coordinate 8,556,165 of NC_060075.1, read as the reverse complement.
GACAACCAGGAGAATGCAGTTGAAGGACAAAAAATAGTTCAAAAAAGTCTGAAGAGAATGTTTAGAAATGTATCATGTGATATAGAAACATAAGTAACTTACACAAATTAATAATAAAAAGACCAATACTTCAGAGGATAAAAAGACAAAAAAGTATGCATGGAAAATTTACCCAAAATACACAGAAGTAGCCAATTAAAAAAAGAATGTGTGTTCATCTTATCACTATGAAAATTCTACTAATTTGGGGTGCCTGGGTAGTTCAGTCATTAAGCATCTGCCTTCGGCTCAGGTCATGATTCCAGGACCCTGGAATTGAGCCCAGCATTGGGCTCCCTGCTCAGTGGGAAGCCTGCTTCTCCCTCTACCATTCCCCCTGCTTGTGTTCCCTCTCTTGTTGTCTCTCTCTTGTCAAATACATAAATTTAAAAAAATCCTTAAAAAAATTGTACTAATTTAATTAACTACTAATGTTAATTGGTGCTATTTCCTTAAAAGCAGTTTGGCAACATCTAAGGACATTAAAATGGGCTTACACTTTGACCCATTTGTTCTAACTATCCTTAAGAAAGATTGGGAGAAACTCTAAAAGGACATTAAAATATTTTCATTGCAACATAGTTGTAAGAATTCTGGAAAATTGAAACAACTTGTCCATTATTATAGATTTTATTAAAACTATACAATAAAAAAGAATGTGGTTTTAAACATGATAGTAAATGAAAAGGTATCTGTAATAGAAATAATGGTTAGTGACAAAAGTAAAATACCAAACAATAGTAATATACTTACATTTGCAAGGATACACATTATTAATGTAGATACACATATGTATAAAGAAATCTTAAAGTTATACACAATACCTTTTTCCTACTTAATGTCTTTTTAAAAATTTATTTGCTTTCAATTAACATAATAACTTAATGGTAGTTGTCTCAGGTGGTAAGATATAAATGATTTGTTCTTCTGCTTTTTTGTTGGCATTCTTTTTATATTTTTCTCCTGTAAATACCTGCTACCTTTAAATAAGGAAAAAAGTACAAGTCATAGTAGCCATAGGAGCATCTCCTGTGGTCTCACTGACATTTGAAAAATGCCTCCTGGTTTTATTTCACTTTGGGAACATTTGCAGTGGGCATCAGAATTCCATTTGTCAATGTGTCTTGTTTGTATTTGTTATCATTTGTACCCTTCTTTATAAAACATCTGGATCCCTGCTTGGTTGGAGAACTCTCTGAGAGCAGAACACTATCATGTTTTAAGTTAAAATGTAACCCTATGTGACTTATGTATCACTAAATAAGAATGACTGGTGTTTCATCCTTGATTTTCATAAGGTATTTTTTGGACTCATCCCAGAGATGTCTCTATGTTTCCACCAGGACAAATTAGTTGGATTCCTGAGGTTTAAGTATTTATAGTGTATCACATCTTAAATTGGGTTCTTAACAAAAATAGAAAATAGGGAAAAAGAAAAAGCTAGTTTGGGAGATTGGGAAATAGCCCTAATTGAAAAATCTTATTCTTTGTCCACGCTTGGTGAATCACTTAGTTCACTCATCCTATCTCTCTTCATTATGAATTAAGAACCTATCTTTAGTGCAGACACTGGAATCAGACTCATGCTGATCAGTTCTAGTCTCTGTTGACTTCTGCAATTAATTGCAATCAACTCGACACTATTAACAATGATGTTGCTGCTCTTAGAATCCACGTTGGAAGTGTAGGGACATTTATAGATCATTTTATTTAATCCCTCATTTTACATTTCCACAGATACAGAAAAGATATAAGAATCTTCCTCTTTCTCTATTTGAACAGTCCTCACACTGAAGCTACATTGCCCTTGTGCCAAAATGTCCCCCTGCCTAGAGGACCGTCAGTCTCCTTTATCCAAGTTAGGACGTAGAAAGTTGGATTCAAAAGGAGACACTGGGAGGGTTTTTCTACAAGTAAAACTGAAAAGATACTGTTCATATTGTTCTCTTTCTTTCTTTCTTTTAACTTAAAAATACCCTTTGTGCTACCATTGGAATCAGAAGAACATCTGACCCCTCAGGCTGAATCCACCAGACTGAAGGCCTAAAGACTTACTATTTCTTCTTCTTTCTCTGTTGTCTTTAAAAGTACAGAAATAACGACTTCATCATCTTCTATGATTATTTATCTGAATTGTTGTTTTTTTTTCTTAGAGTTTATTTATTTAGTAGAGATCACAAGTAGGCATAGAGGCAGGCAGAGAGGGAGAGGGAAGCAGGCTCCCGCTGAGCAAAGAGCCTGATGTGGGGCTCGATCCCAGGGCCCTGGGATCATGCCCTGAGCCAAAGGCCGAGGCGTTAACCCACTGATCCAGCCAGGCGCCCCTGAATGTGTTTTTATGAGTGCATTTAATAAAGTCATCCTTAGGTCCTTGTATTTATAGGATTAATAGCAACATGTTATATAAAGTGTGTTAAAAATCTTCATTTTAAATAAAGCATTCAAAATCTAGAGATTAATTATTGAGTGTTAATAATCATTTCCAGATTTGGGGGAACCTTAATAATTTGGGGAGCTTTCCATTAGGAAAAAAAACTGCTAACACATAATGAAGTTTAAAAATGAATACTAATTTAGAAAAGAAATTACTCAAATTGATAATTTAAAAAGAGGAGAGGGGCACCTGAGTGGCTCAGTGGGTTAAAGCCTCTGCCTTCAGCTCGGGTCATGATCCCAGGGTCCTGGGATCGAGCCCCACATTGGGCTCTCTGCTCCGCGGGGAGCCTGCTTCCTCCTCTCTTTCTGCCTGTCTCTCTGCCTAGTTGTGATTTCTCTCTGTCAAATAAATAAAATATTAAAAAAATAAAAATAAAAAGAGGAGATAAATATAAATGTTCACAAAATTTACTAATACCATCTTTGTAAATAATTGTTCCTGTAATCCTCTTTTATTATCATTTCTTATGACAATGACTTCTAATAAAATTTTCTATATAGGAAAAAGATAATTTGGCCGTTCCCCTAGAATGGTAGTTAATTTTTTTTTAATTTTTTCTCTATTTTTCAGCTTGTTATTAGTAGTGTCATAGAAATTTATAAATTTTTAGGATGGTTGTCTACTTTATGAACACACTGGTCAAGTCCCCTTTGTATATATGATTTCAGAATATTTGAAGTTTTAGGATATAGTGATTAATCCTAAATACACTTTAAATTTACAGCATTTTTTATTGTCTTATACTAGCATAGTATGAAATTAATATCTTTGCTGATATTAATATATTTTGTCAAATGAGGAAAAGATACATTTCAATGAAGATATTAATCTGATTCATTGTTTGGATAATGAAAAAATCCTAGAGCCTCTTCTATTTGGTATTTATCTCCTTCTTTTAATGAAGTATTTCTTCTAGTATGATCTAGAATAGAAGCCAGGTTGGTCAGGCCCATTTCTTTGCATATTGCCTGTGGATGCCATTCCCTACCACTACTGAGTTGAAGAGTTGTGGCAGAGACAGGATGGCATGCAAAGTCTAAAATCCTTACTGTTTGACCCTTTACAGAAAAGAAATGTATCTGTCCCTGATGTAAGAGAATTTTTGTTGTGATTTTTTTCTCAGTGTCAGAATGATTTCTACTTTTTTAAAGACATTTATTTATTTATTTGTCAGAGAGAGAGAGAGAGAGCATGAGCACAAGCAGGGAGAAGCAGGCTCCCCGCTGAGCAAGGAGCTGGGTGATGGGGACTCAGTCCTAGGACCCTGGGGTCATGACCTGAGCTGAAGGCAGATGCTTAACTGACTGAGCCACTTGGGTGTCCCTGGAATAAGTTCTTTTAATTTCATTGCTCATCTTGACCTTTGTTTCTTGCTCCATTAATTTTGCATCTGAATTTTCTCTCATTGTTCTTATAAATTAAGTCTGAGTAAAGAATATAATCTTTAAATAGGACCCAATCAGGAGTTTGAGTTTTCCAGTTTTTTTAATTGTAAGATTTTAAAACGTATTTCAGATTGCAAGTAGGTGGCATTAAGTGCTTAATAAAATAATAATAAATTAATTTATTAATTTATTATATTAATTTATAATATATTATAATAAATATAATAAATTAATTTATTATATTAATTTATAATAAATTAATAAAATATTCCATTTCTTCAATAAAACAATGTTTTTTGAGTTTATAATTACATATATTATCATTTATAATTGCATATGTTATATTATCAAGTATAGAGAACTCCTTTTTGACGAAGTATTGAATCGAGTACTTTGTAATTTTATACATTTGGTTATTGAAACAATCTACAGACTACCTTCTGTCTTGGTACACTACAGTACTTTTTAATTTTTTTTTTAACAACACTCATGCTAGTGGTGCTAGGTTTCAAAGGACTTGTTCCTCTGATCACAACTTCTGCTTCCGTAATTCATGTCATACTGCTGTGTATATTGTCAGAGTCGATAGAAGGAACAGTTCTAGTGCTAGCAAGCATGAGGGGAAGTGAGATGGAGAGAAAGCAGAGATAAGATGATGGTTATAGCCATTCATGCTTAAAATACATACTCTTGAAATTTATAAAAATACCTAATATGAAAATACATTGTAAGAGCTTCTTATAGGGTGTTTAACAGGCTGTGAGAGTAAGGGTCTTAAGCTTTATTTTCATCTTTGTATCCATTTATACTTACCAGCACATAGAATTATAAAACAACTTTAAAGGCTAATCAAAGAGTATAAAGTCTGGATCAAATATTTTTATCATGACATTAAGACAGAATAAATGAAATTATCAGGGTATATGCAAACTTTCACCTCAGAGCATTTCCTCTTCATAGAAATAAGCTGTCAGATCACATTCCTATTCCCTAATCATCGCTCAGCTATTTTGATGCCTGGGAATATGTTTTACTGGTCCTTAGCTTTTGCCTCAGCCTCCCTTCTGATTTCTCTACTTGCTGAATCGATATGATCCAGAACTTTTCATTCTCGTGTCATCTGTCTCTCTCACCAGTTCACATGTCCATAACCATACTCAGCTCTGTTCTTAAAATCACTGTATAACGGAAAAACTGACGTTGAAAAAGCTAAATGCAAGAAGGACAAATTAGTAAGTAAGCTGTAGCAAATCATAATCAGACCCAAAACTTCAAAATGTTAAGTGGAATGTAAATGTTTTTGTAGTTTGCTTTGGTGTTAATTGAAATGAGTAACCTGCACCCTCTTATTTATTTTAAAAATAACAAAAGCTCCAAATCCCTTATGTTTACAATAGTTGAAAACAGTAAGAATTATCAATGCCATTTTGAAGAGGATTTGTTCTTAACAGTAGTAAGTGAATGTGCTGCAATGGGTTTTTTCAGAGTGTTAAAAATGTGTGAATGTAAATGAAAGGGCATACGTACACATTGTTTCTAGTTTTTGCAGATAGTTTTAAAGAATCAACTGTTAGGATACTGCCATATAATTTGTGGTATGACTTTTCCAGATAACGTCTTTTATTTTTTCTTAAATTGCTGCATAGATAGTAAGAGTCTTTGCAGTCTTATTTCCTGCTTTGAAATTTTATTTCTTGCACTTATATGCCTTGGCAATAAAACTTCATTAACTTACAATCTAATACACAATGATTTCTTCTAATGTTTAATAAAATGGCATTAAGGGTAACTGCTATTTTTTTTCTAAAATTAGGATGTCACATTGAATGGACACACAATGGGCACATTTTACATTTTGAAATGTATGCTTTGCTGGAGCAGAATGAATGTGACCAGTGTAATGGAAATGCTACACTAATGGCTCGTTAAACCTGTGAAGTGTTCATAGATGAAAAAAATTTTGCATATTATGCTTTCAAGTAACTGAAAGACACAAAAAACTATAAAAGAAAAAAAAAAAGAAAACCATACTTCTTTACATAAAAATTCTTACATCTGGAAGGGAGTTGTTTAATCAGGAACTTGACAGTAGGATTCACACTATTTCTCTGTTGTAATTGATGGATCTAGTGGACTTTTAATTTTTTCCCCCCTTATCTGTGCTGTATCTTTTCACATTGTGCCTGTATCTTTTTTTTTTTCCCATGAGAAGTTCTTTAATTGACCAGTATTTTCTTCTATGATATGTATATTACAAGAACAATCCTTCTCTAATTCAAATGTCAAAAAGATATTCCTTTTTTCTCTAAAATTTAAAAATATCACTTGTACAACTTTCATTCATCTGAAATTATTATATAATGTGAAATACTTGCCTAGGTTTACTCTTTTTATATGTGCATATCAAATTGTCCCAGAAACAATTATTAACTACTCCATTATATTTTTGCTGATTCAGAAATACCACCCATGTCTGAGATCCTGCAAAGCTCCCCAATGTCAGTCCAAGGAGAGGGGAAATATTTGGTAGTTGCTTACCTTTTGCAGAAGGAAACAGAATGGAGATTTTAAATCTCTTTGTAGCATAATTTTTGTTGAGAATTATTCTGTTTCTATGAGTATAACTTCCTCTTTCTCTGACATGTTATATAGCCTTATTTGACATCTGACTAGTATAAGTGCTTCCTTGCCCTGACAAAATATAGGCAGGGTCCCACTTGAACAGAATTATCAATAGAGTTCTAGTCTTATCCCCTGCCATTATAACTGAGCCCCTTTGTATTATCTGAACTGTCTGAGCCCCCCAATAAACTCTAGATTATTTGGCATTTTGCCAACAGGTGTTTGCTTTTAGTGGATGGTAATATTCATCTGTGTTTGCTAAGTCTTACCATTATCCAAGAAGACTTAAGTCTATTTATCCCCTTCGTTTTAGGATTTTTCCATCAAAAGCCATTTATGATTTTCTTGGCACAGAGTCCTACATGCCACACGCAAATTGTCTGAAAAAGTCACTCAGTGCCTTACTAACAAGGAGTAAAGAAAAAATCTTGCTTTCCAATGAGAAAAGTTTTTATTTATAAACTTTGACCTACTTGAACCACAGTTACTCACTAGGGGTAAACAAGGCAAAAGGAATCATAACTTTTAAATTAATAAGGCAGTTTTAAGTATGAAGTGTTTATCAAGTATAAAAGAGTACATTGTAGGATAACCCTAGAGATCATTTTTAAATCATTTTACATTTATTAAAATGCATTATTCCTTTGCCATTCTTTTTTGGGAGAGATCTGAGGAACTTAGAATAGTTCCTTTGCATCAAATATTTAACTTTTTGTTTTGTTTTCCATTAGAAGGTCAATTTATGTAGTGTAGAAAATGAGAGATAAATCTGATGGGGATTCATCAGCACATAGCCTCTGGCAGTTAACATGGATACTCAATATTAAGTACATTAGTCATCTCAGTATATAATAGTCAATATGTTGGTAATTTACATATTACAGAACACTGGCCATGATTGATAGGTTTCTGTGTCATCTTATTATGGCCAAGTTTGTCTTTCCCACTGATAGCTTTCCTCCTCCAAATGAATTCATACATCCAATCCCAACACAGATTACTTTAAAAATGAAATAGATGCAGGAGATCATTTATGTTCTAGCTGAGGCAAAGCTATAATACAAAGTTTTTTATACTGTTGTTTTAACTTTCACATTTGATTGTTTCTGGTTTATGTATAGCCTTGATATTCAGAAATGAAGTTAAAGACATGCGCAATTTGGTTAAAAAACCTGCAGAGGTATTCTGCACTGCCCTTTATTAGAATCTATTCCATGTATAACTATGGTAAAATACTAATGTGTAAGCATCTACAAGGCCCCTTCCAGAAAATGTCAACTTGTTTCCTTCCAGTTATTGGAAATAATCTTGTTTACTATTACTTATCCACTGCCTAGTTTGATTTTTTTCCTCTTGGATTTGAGCATATCCTATAGGTCTATCTTGGAAGGAAGAGAAAGTGCATCCTTCCACATTCTGTTTCAACTGGGCTTAAAGCCAAAAGTACACTGCAATCTGTAATTATCTCCTGTCTCTGCTGCCAAAGGGAAGAAAAAAGTTTAAATAATACTCTACTAAAAGACTATGGAATAGAAGACAAGTACTATTATGAATGTAGAATCAATTCATTATTTTTCCTACTCAGGGCAGTTTCTAAGACTTCCCTTTTTAAGATATAGGCTTGTATGTATGTTGATTAATATCCCTTAAAAGACTGAAAGAATACAAGCTTCCTCCTATGTAATAAGGCTGGTATTCTGGATAAACCTTTGAACAGACTACTGTGTTTCGGGTAAATATAACTGAGATCAGTCAATAAATGAAAGAGTAATGAAACAAGAATTGTGTCGGGGGACATTATCTCATAGCAGCATTGAACTTAAGGGGTGCCTGGGTGGCTCAGTCAGTTAAATGGCTTCAGCTAAGTTCATGATCCTGGGGTCCGAGGATGGAGCCCTGTGTCAGGCTCCCTGCTCAGTGGGGAGTCTGCTTCTCCCTCTCTTTCTGCCCTTCCCTCCTGCTCATGCACTCTCTCTCAAAATAAATAAATCTTTTAAAAAAATTGAACTTAAGTGGATTTAACTATAAGCCCACTTAAAAAAGGAAAGAAGAATGTATTTATTTAAGTAGTAAAAATGTGCAAATGATGTTAACTTTTTTTCAGGCCATAGAAAAGGAAGTTAGGTTCATTGTTTCTGCAGCCAGGGAAGAGGAGAACGATGATGGGCATTCTTGGGGTTGACAGTGGAAGATGATTTGAGGGCCAGAGAAGGAAGAATAGAAAGAAAGAATAGAACAATTAATAGTGAAATGATGGATTTACATGTATATGCACAAAACCATTTATACAGTATTTTATTACATATTTTATGTGTGATTTAATGAAACTTTCAGTAATGATATAGATATACAGAATTTATCCTTTGCCAAAGCCATTAGAATCTAGCCTGACTGTTAGATACAACTTTACTATATAAATTCATTCTTAAAATCATCTATTTGTATGACTTCTGCTGCCTGGAACAGTCAGGGAATATTTAGAGTGACCAGAATCTGGCACTTACTGTGTCTCTCAAATGTGCCAAGGGAGTGGTGCATAGTTACCTCATCAAGGTCCAGCTGACTTTATGTGGAGCAGGAATAAAAGCACTTCACTAAGACGATGTTTGATTTCTCTCCAGAAACACACATAGGCACGGATGGATGAAGGGGGTAAACAAAAGTATGTTTAAGGGCCTACTTTTGTTATCAAATATCATGTATAAAACAGGAAATGATACATCTAATTTTTTATATACTGATACTTTTTTTCCTTACAGGATATTTTCATGTATTTTTAATTAATTATAACCTTAGTTGTTGTCATCTGTATTTTACATGCCCTCAGTATTTAGACTGTTACCTGGCATATAGGAGGTATCCTATTCAAATTAATTGAAGGAACAACTGAAATATAAAAACTTCTCTTCTTTTGGCTTACTAAATAAGCTTAAATTTAGACATCCTCTTCTCATTATTTTTCTTAGTTTAACTCAGCACTGATAAGATTGCCTTTTCCATCATATTCTGTCTTTCCCCAAGACTTTTTATGGCTCTGTGAATCAGGACCATGACTTTTATAATCTAAAGTGGGAAAAGACTCAGATCATTCTCATATTGCTATGACTCTTCTCGATGTGGGATATACAATCCAGAGTCAAGACGACAAAGCAAAGCCATTAAGAAAAAGAAAGAAATACGAGCTGGAATCATATTCCAAGGCAGGGTGTAAATAGGGAGCTCATGATCAAGGGAGAAGCAAAGGCATCAAGAAGGCTAAGGTCAGATGCACAGAATATGGGACTCCATTTGTCAAGCCAAGGTTAAGGAAGGAATTAGAGGGATTCAAGCTTTAAACGAGGAAAGTAAAGGCCGTCCTCAGAAGAAAGCAGATTCAAAACTTGGTTGTCATGGGTGGCATTCCTTTCCTCCTGACCCTGGGTCACAGTGGGTTGTCCCCTCTTACATATCCTCATGTCCCTTTTGTGGACATCTCACTTTCCTGCCATTCACGTTACTACTACTTTCTCCCAGGTGTTAGTTTCTCAGGGACCCAGAGACTGTCTCTCCCTCTTGGCCTATCTTCCAGGCTACAGCTGACTCTTGCCACATCGTCTTGCCTTAGCTTTTTCTTTCCTTTCACTAAAATCTCTCCTAACACATGCAGCCCTCCCTGGGGAAATAGGAATATGAGCCACAGTTTCTTGCTCTCCCTGATGTATATGTACAACACTTAATAATCCCACTCAGGTCCAAAATACATATCCGTCCCTCCACAGTTACTGTGCTTTCTTTAAACATTCTTATTACCCATTCTGGGGATGTTTGTATTTTCTCAGGATTGGCCTTTTATGGGTCCTTGGCAGCTAGGTCAAGAGGAAGGCCAGAGACTGAAAAATCCTGTTAGGTGGGCTCTGAGCTTTTTGTACTTGTGTTGTGCAGTGCCCATATTGATTACACCATGGTATAGCCTTCAGAAACAGTAACTCTCCTTATTGCAGCCTTTATGATTGTTTTTTTAAAAAGCTGTAGCAGAAACACCTGGGTGGCTCAATGGGTTAAGCCTCTGCCTTTGGCTCCGGTCATGATCTCAGGATCCTGGGATCAGGCCCCACATCAGGCTCTCTGCTCAGCGGGGAGCCTGCTTCCCCCCCCCCCCCCCGGCCTGCCCTGCCTCTCTGCCTACTTGTGAACTTTGTCTGTCAAATAAATAAAAATCTCAAAAAGTAAATAAAAAAAAGAAAAAGCTGTAGCAATTATGTCATATTATGGTTATAAGGATTTATTCAAAAAGTTTAGCAACAATCTGAGACCCACAGATAAGAAATTTAATGAAAAGAATAAATGTTCTTTAGTAACTGCCAACAATAGGCAGAATCTACATGCAGGAAGCAAACTGTCCTTTTCTAAACTCTCCAAATACACCCCCCCGCCAGTTTAATACCAGAATTTAAGCCAGTCCCAGGCTAATTTTCCCCAAAGTTTGGATGTGGTCTCCTCCCCCCCCCCCTTAAGAGACCACATCACAGTAGCTCAGTCCTAAATATCCCAGACTTGAGGATGGCTTTTTATTTTGACCTCCAGCTGTGAGAGGATCATAATCAGGTACCAAAGAGCAACTTTGACCACATGCTAGCAGGCACCCCTGGCCATTCCTTTTGAATTCTTTGTCCTTTTTAAATGGGTAGCTCTCATCCACTTGGGTGTTGCATTTAGAATGATTGGTTTCCCCCACTATTATTTTAGACAATTGCATTTATCACAAGAAATTAATCCTTGAGGGATCAGTGATGCATGTTTTTCTCAAGCCCACAGGAACCAAACTATTATTCATTTTCCACTTGACATAAAGTGACCTGTTGAACCCATTTACATTCTCATTCCCTTGCTGGCAGTAGCAGTGAACTCCGCCAGTTCTTGGACAGTAGTGACCCCTGCAGGCACAGCCACCAAGTCCCAAGGAGCTCTGTAGACGCCACAGTGAACAGGACTGTTAGCACACCTGTAGGAACCTTAGTTACCTTTGTCAGAGTGTGGTGGCTGCTTGTATGAAGTGAGCGGTGTAAACATCCGTTATAGTTGAGTGATACAGATAGAAGTAAAGAGAACTATCGGGGGAGGTTGTCAATGGAACTTTTCTATTTCCTCTTTGAGGGAACATTTCTTTTTTCTTTACAACTCTACCTTGAAAGCTGTCTTCAGTCTTCAGTCACCAGTTGCTGTCCCTATATCCCATTCCACTGTACTCTGTGATATGCCCTGTATCTCCTCTCCCAGAAGATTTTAATGAGAAATGGGAATGCAGAAAATGTTGTGATGGTGGGATGATGGGGAGCTAATGTTGTTGAATTGGAAAATGTTTATATGCCAAGCATAGCCGTGGACACTGGGAATATGTATGTGCCTACGACACAAGACAGTGTCTTCACGGTGCTCATAGTAAATTAAGAAGTTGCAGCATGATCTGATCCTCTGAAAATGCAAAAAATGAATCATTCCTTGAAGAATGGGCTAAATTTGTTGCTTGAAATCACTGTGGTACCTGGAATTAGAGTCTGAATAAGGGAAAGAGTTTGTAATGAGTATTTTAGATCACAGAGAAACAAACCTAAGCAAGCAAAAGGCAATGCCTACTGTCCTGTTCAGAATGTAAAATGAATTATACAGTTACGAAGTTCTTATATAACCTGTTTAGATAACTTTAAATATCCTATTCCTATCATATTTTATAACATTACTTAGTATAAATAATTTATTAATATGAACTCTCCTTTTGTGAGATTCTTGAGGACGGTGACATCATATCTTTTTCTCTGTATTCCAAGTGCATAGTTCAGTGCCCACCCCCCAGTAATAGATTTTTTAGTACATAAAATAATTACCGAAGGTCTGTGTTTCGTAGACCTCTTTTTCTTTAACACATCCTGTTGTTATTGCTGAAGGTTCTCGTGTTACAAATGCACCTGTCAACCTGAGCTTGAATCCGAGTCCAAAAACCTCCTCCTTACTGAGCAGGCAGTGCCAGAGAATATGTGGGCTTGAGGGTTTTAAAGGTTACCAATAATGTAGTCTGCAGTCAGCTGCTTTTGGGCAAAATGAAGATGAGCTAAGAGATAAAAGACTACAGTAAAATGAATGTTAACATTGTATAGTTTTTAATTAAAAACATCTTACAGATAATGGAGTTCAAGATTTCAGGCCCACTCCCCAGCTGTACTCCGCAGATTAGGAGCTATGGGATATTTTGAAGGAAAGTAGGAATGTTCCTAAAATCAGAAAGGTGAGCATGAAATATGCATTTCATGCATATGATGGCTTTCAGGAGAAACAGAGTTAGTGTGTGCATGCAGAGTGCATGCAGAGTGCTCTGTGTGGGAGGGAGCCATGGGCTGGACAGAGGATTTGCTGGACAGAGGATTTGCTAACTCACCAAAGAGACATCCATGAGAAATTCTTCATAAAAAAGCCGATTGGCTAACACAAAACAACCACTACCACCACAACCCCCACAACCTGCTAAAAAAAAAAAAAAAAGAAAAAAATTTTCTAAAGAAAGAACTCAAAAGAAAAAGTGATAAAGTAAAAGCCAACTAGCAATTTCTAAAATATATTTATCCATATTTTTTAATTTGGTGGTTATCTAAATGACTATGAATCATATATTCACTTTTACTTTTCCTTGGTCAAAAATCTTTTATCCAGAATTGCATGTACCTGTCCTTGTGTAAGGCAATGAAATTAGCCATCTTAGAAAATCTTTGTTAGAGGAAAGAAAAATGTCCTGAGTATATTTAACTTTGTGGTTTCCCAGATGTGTTTTTATACTCCATTTTGAGTAGTATGGTGTACTCTTTGCCTCACTTTTTAAAAATATATCCTACAGTAGATTAATGTTGTATTCCCTTCAACCTGCTTATTTCAGTGAATTAAGTGCAGTGTCTTAAACAGTAACACAGTTGAGATTTCTTGCGAATAGCATGCAGTTCCTAGATATATTCAGCCAGGGTTAAAACAGAGTAGGTAAATATAAAGATCAAATGAGATGTCATATCTTTGAAAAACTGATTTGGTGTTTAATATTTATTTAGATTTTTAAAAATTCTTTCTTATTGTCCCGAGGCATTACTAAGCAATTAAAGCATTGCTGTCTGAGTTGAGCTGCCTTGAATATTGTACAGTTTATGAAACCAGAATAGTTTGGCACAGTAGGATTCTGATTTGCAAAGAAACAATCTGAAAGCTCATCTTCTTAAGCAGGGAGACACAGGTTTATTTCTTTCAGTGTATTAGGTGAGACAGGGTGGTTTTTTATGTCATGTGGTTGCCTGTTGGAAGATTAGAAAATCCTGAGGAAGAGGGCTCTCAACAACACGCTGTCCTCTTGCTCTGATCACCAGCAGTGGAGGCAGTAAATGAGAAAATCCATGAGCCTCATCTTGATTTATTAAGGTTCCATTTGAAATCCAAATCAGAATTGGAACCTCTCTCCATAGCCTCAGCCCACTATTTCTGAATTAAAATAACTTTTTAGTGGTTTTATTTTGAATACTGTCATCTCAATCAAGATCCAAACCTTAGTGAACATTTGCAGAACAGTGCAACTAACTGCAAAATGTTACTAAAACATATAAAATTTTTTTATCCTTGTCACTTAACTAAATGAAGTATCTGTTTCTGCAAAGAATAGCATGCAATTAAGCTTTCTTTTGGTGTGTCTTTAGAACTCTGTTTTTTTTTAAATTTAATTCCCAGATGTCTTAATAGAAGACAGTAAAATCATAAAACAAACCATTAAAACTTTGGGAGACCCTTTAACAAGTATTATGTCAGGCCTGTACTCTTGTCACGAAGGCACTTCATGTAGAGGTGAAATTAAGAGTACATTGGAAAATACATGGCGTTTAAGACATATTACTCCAGTATAAACTTCAAATTAGACGTATGAATTTTTTGGAACTGAAGGGGAGCAGGAGATAAGTGATGAAAGGTAAAATTTCACCCATTCTACTTACCTTGCATTTTTCTCAGCTACGTCTGGCTGTCATCCATGTCTCCAGTGTTTGAGAGCAAGAATAGCTTGCTCAGTGTTTCCTTACCAGCGGGCAGTGCGGGTATTGGACATTTCCTTTGTCACTGAAAGGGACACTGAAAGTGCTCTTGGCTGGTGCTGGTCTGGAGTATAATACAACTTCTTCTTGGCATTTATATTTAGTCAGATGATACTAAGTGCAATATGAAGACATTATAGAAATACTGTAAGTGTAATTTAGAAAAACTAGAATATTATTTTGAGGTGCCAGAGCACACATTAGGAATCCTAAGTCTTCCTGGGTAGATTGTCCAGGTTTTTTTAGAGAGCAAAAGGATTAAGAAATAGAAGTTCAAAAATATTACTTAAGAATATATGGTAACTAGCAGAAAAATAAAAATAATATTTTAACCAAAAGAATTGGAGAAGGATGTGGGGAATATATAGAAGATGCTAAAGTGAGCTGAATTCCTTACTTTGTATGGTACCATGTCAAATACCAAATGTCTAATAGGAAGGAGTTAGGAAATTCATATATAATTTTGTAGGTGGTATGATAGAATCAGCAGAAAATCTGAAAACAGAAACCCTTAAAATACAATTTAAAATACGGTGCCAATCAGAGGGGGAGATGAACCATGAGAGACACTTGACTCTGAGAAACAAACAGGGTTTTGGAGGGAAGGGGCATGGGGGGTTGGGTGAGCCTGGTAGTGGGTATTATGGAGGGCACATATTGCATGGAGCACTGGGTGTGGTGCATAAACAATGAATTTTGGAACACTGAAAATAAATAAAATGGAAAAAAAAATATGGTGCCAACTCCATTGGAGATTTCTTTGTCCAAGTGATGAATTAACTTTTAAAAATACACAAGGACGGGGTACCTGGCAGGCTTAAGCCATGGAGCATGCGACTCCTGATCTCGGGGTTGTGAGTTGAGCCCCATACTGGGTGCAGAGATTACTTAAAAATAAAATCTTAATACAAAGGCCAGGGAAGAGAGAACTGTTGTTTATGACTCAGTGTAAAATTTGCGTGGGGAATTAGTACAGGATAATACTTTAATTATGTATCTTTCTAGGGGTTCTACACACACACACACACACACACACACACACACAAGATTAGAAGGAAGGAAAGTCTTCAAGATATCTTCAGTAACCATCCATAATGAGTAGAAAAGAGGAGGAATACAAATGTTGGAGAATACTAACAGTTACAAGTCCAGAAGAGAGTAAAACAATATAATTAAAGTGATTATATGTGACATGAGTCTCAAACAGTGTTTACTGTCTTTGATGATGTGTTAGTCTGTTTTGCCACACGTGAACAGTAGCACCATGCATAAGAAAAACGGTGACAGAGACAACTTTGAAAACAAAGCTGATAGTTGGGATCCCTGCCATGAATGAATAAGTTAGGTATTCCATTTTATTAGATATTTTTAAAATAAATGCATGTAATATCAATGGAAGAACTGAGAGTTTATGTGGAATATTCTCATGGATACTGTATTTTATGTTTTTAGACCTTTTAATTTATTCCCATATTTACTTTGGCGAGCAAGTGAAACCTGTACTGTTAGACTTTTCATTGCTTCTGGGCTGGCCAGAGTTTCAGATCTTCAGAAGCTCAAATGAGGGGTCCTGCCAAATTGTGTAGGTTGATGTGGAATAGAGATAAGTAAATAAAACTTCAGTTTAAAGATTTGTGTGGTACCACACACATTGGGCTTTTTTTATTTTTAAGGAGATTGAACACTGTGCAAAGAAATTGAATTTTTTGAAAAGATAAGATAGGAGTAAATATAGAAAGGAACTTAAAAGACTTAAAGCAGTGGAGCAAAAAGTCCATTCCTCTTGCAGTTTCTTCTATAGAATAATATCACAGACCAGGCAGTCTACTGTAGGTAGAAGCCTTTTTTAGTTGACCAGCTATTCTGTTTTGCCCTTTCCACTAAGGAATTTAGGATATTCTTTGAAAATGTGAGAGAATTTGATTAAAAAAAGATTCAGTTGTCTTTGCAATATCAAAGCAGATCTCTTGTAGAAGGAGGAGCTTGTCATTTCAGCACTCTGCTGGTCCAGTGATGGTGGTCCAATGTTTGATAAACAAAGGTCATGGCCAGTTGAGCTGGCCTTCAACTCAGTGGTGCTACTCTGCACACTGAGAATCACAGACTAACAATCACCAGCCAAAGACGCTTTCAGATGAGACCAGGAAAGCTTGTCCTATTTCCAGTAATATGGTTTCCAAGAGTTGGAATGATCCCATCAGTTGATGTTTGGGTAGATGTCTTTTAACTCTCCATCTCCATAAACATATTCTTATACTTGTCTGTATTACAAAACACATGAGAATTTTGGAAATTCCCCGGTAACCAGTTTTCTCATCTATAAAATAATGCTCCTAGACTACATAGTCTTCAATAGTTTCTTCTACATAAAAATCTAACTTTACTCTTGGGAACACACTTATAAAAGGAATTAAAAAGGGAGATTTTTCAGTTTCCTATGTATAGAATAGCCATTATATAAATAATTCTCAATTTGATGTTTCATTAAATATATGCTAATTGAATGAGAATTAGGCGCTAATCTCTGAAGACCCAAAAATTAATAGAAAAGATTCAGCCTCTCAAGTAGCTTTTGGTCTATCTGGGAAAGTAGATAGGGAAAGATAAATTATACTAAAATATTACAGCAAGAGTATGAATAAAAATTTGTCACAGTAAAAAAAAAAATGGAAGGATAGCTTTCAGAAGTTTCAGAGTTTTACTAAAGTTGTGTTTTAGATATACCACCTGTAAAAGGTCTATAGATCTGTTGATTTCCTAGGTCCACATTAATGCCCAGCATTTCCAACCCCCATATTTTGCAAAAGTAAATTCAAAAGCCTGAGAAATTAAATGGCTTTTCCAAATGCATCCATTTTATTAGTTGGTAAAGACATGGAGGTCTCCCTAAGTCTTTCATTCTCCCAGCACCCTTCCCTCCAGTATACTTGGAATATCTAAAATTCTAGTTCCTTCTCAACCCCAGTTTCCTCTCTATTTCTTCTTGTACTATGTATTCTTGCCACACTGGCAGTCTTTCACTTACCAGCATTATTGCCTCCTTTGTATTTAAGTTTTTCTCCTCTTGGAACACTCCCTTCCCAGATATCTGTATGGCTGGCTCCTTTTCACCATTTAAATATTATTTTATGTCTTAGAGAGTGTTTTACTGTTTCTCAAACTTACCCTTGCCCCGTAATTATATTTTATTCCATGAATTCCCATGATCGCATTTACAGTTTTTATAGCCTTTGTTTAAATTATTTTGTATTTTTATCTTCTGTCTATTCCTTAAAATAAGCTCCATGAAAGCAAACATATTGACTCTTCTCTTCACCCCTGTATCTCCAGCACTTGGAGCAGTGTTAACTCCTGGTAAGTTCTTAATAATAATTTTTTGAAGGGATAAAGAATTCTGGTTCCCATCAGTTATGCGTAGGATAAATAAACTACAGTCTACTGTGTATCATGATTGAAGACGCCAAGAAAGATGACCATGTTAGCTGAAATCTTTGTATTACTGCCTCCTTATAGAAAGACTTTAGACGAGAACGGTGACATTTAAGTCCCATTAGGAAGTTGTAATATTTTCATGTTTCCTAGATAGTTTAACCTAAGTCATAAAAAGCCACCTTCCTCCACGTGAGGATCCTAGTCAGTACAATAAGCCTTTTTCCAGAAGTTTGAAGTGATTGATTTTGCTCTGGAAATGAGAAGAGCTTAAGAGCATTTTGGGGAATATGAACTTTGGAACAGAAGAGGAGTGGGCCAAGGGGGATGAAAGGAAGCCAGGAAAACCGAAGGGAAACCTGGGAGCAGGAGAATGTGGGGGGTGGTGGTGGTGGTTGTGTAGTGTGGTCCTAATCAAGAGAGAAAAGGCAGTTAAAAGGAATTTCAAAAGGAAGCAAGTGATGGATTCTGTTCATTCTGTGGAAGAGTTAATAGGGATAAGGACAGAGCATATCTTCCTTATTTAGCAATTAAAATAGAGTTGGCAACTATTTTTTGTTAGGATAATGCAATCTGGGGCGCCTGGGTGGCTCAGTGGGTTGGGCCTCTGCCTTTGGCTCAGGTCATGATCCCAGGGTCCTGGGATTGAGCCCCACATCTGGCTCTCAGCTCAACGGGGAGCCTGCTTCTCCTTCTCTGCCTGCCTCTCTGCCTACTTGTGATCTCTTTCAAATAGATAAAATCTTTAAAAAAAAAAAAAAGGATAATGCAATCTGCTCTAACATCCATGAATGGCAATGGTTTGCACAAGTTTGCTTCTCAATCAAGGGACAATCCTGGTTGGAGGGTAGATTTCCTTATGGTGATTTAGAGTCCAGATTCCTTCCTTCTTTTGGTCTTTTCCTGCCTTAGAGTCTAGGGTCCTCTGCATTCAGTCAGGGAGTTTGGAAAAAGAGAGAAGGGGTTTTAATCTCCTAAAGTTAGAAATCATATTCATCACTCTGCTCACATTCTCTTGGCTGAGAATACAAGGCTCAATGTCTATGCAAGGGAGCCAGAAAATGTCGTCCATGGATGTACAGCTGTATGGAAAGGGAAACACCAATAATGATGGGCAGAGACCAGTCTTTCTGCATGGTGGAGAAATCTGCAGTGAGGTCATTTTCATTTTATGAATATTCACCGATCATTTGGAAATACGAGTCTATAGTAATAGACTATACCTATTCTCACAAAGTTGTAATTTACTAGAAGAGATAAGACATACACAAATTATTGGAATTCAGAGCTATTTCTGATTTAGTCATATAAATTTTGTGATAGAAAAAAGATGAAAATGGTAGAAAATGAGTATATGGCTAAACTAATAAAAATGTAGACTCTTTTCATTGTTGTACCCATTTTCAGATGAGAAGCACTCATGTAAATCCTCTCCATTTCCAGACCAAAGGCTATTGCACACTGGATTGAGCCACTTGTATATAAATGTATGTTGGTGTGAAATCTGGACCATTAAAAATCTAATGTGGCTTATATAACTAAAATCCTATATTCCTCATTTATATTGTTTACTACTTTTTTAAAATCTAAAAGGATATTTAAGTTTTTTTATTGGATAAATTGTGTTTTGGCTTAGAGCACTCTAGAATATAAAATATTTTTTTTTCAGAAGAGGTTGGAGGTGGAGGAAGTACAGGGAAATAGTTATGTTTTCGTAAGTTATTAAGAATTAACTTTTTGGAGAGACTATGTCTGAAAAAGGTTTAAACCAAAACTGTGGGACTGTACTGTTTCTACTTTGGCTGAAGTAAATGAACGTGGTATAAATCAAGAGTTGGCAAATGTTTTTTTGAAAAGGACAGGCAGTTAATATTTTAGGATTTTCAGGATACATTTGATCTCTGTTATAACTACTCGTTTCTGTCATCATAGCATGAAAGGAGATGTAGACAATATATAAACTAGGAAGCATGAATGTGTTCCAGTAAATCTTTATTGATGAACACTGGAATTTGAATTTCATTAATTTTCATCTGTCATATAACATCATTTTTTTCATTCTTCCCACCATTTAAAAATGGAAAATTCATTCTTTGCTCATGAGTCATCGGAAAATAGGTGATGGGCTGAATATGGCCCACGGCTTTTTTGTTTACTAACTCCTGGTGTAGAGAGAGGAAAAAATGAAAACACAGTTTAGAACTACTTTAGATCAGTTTTATTTTAAAAATGCACGGACTGTAACACATTATTACATTCTATATATTTATTTTTGACAGAATTTAACAAAATATATGCTTCAAGTATATGAAATGTGAGATGATATTATATGCTCTCAAATTTTAACATAGATTCTAACCCCTCCTCCAACTTTTTTAGATATTAACACTAACAAAGCTATAAGAAATTATCCTAGGTCAGTTCAGAGGGGGAGAATTTTTCGATCCTACCCATATTTAGCATTCTTTGAAGGCCTTAATGCTCAATTAGTCAATTAGTAGCTGCCAGATGGAGAAGGCCGTTTCTTCATGTGCCTGTGTATTGGTATGTGTGTGAGCTTGAGAGGGAGAGATGGTGTTGTGTGTCAGACCTCTCTGTGTCCCTTTTAGATGCCACTAGCTCAATCACTGTGAGCAATGGACCATAAGATACTTATGTATCTTCTGCTTGGCTTCATGCTTGATGCTTCTGATCAGACACAGCATTTCATTTCCAATATCACAGATGACAGAGTAAAATGCAGAATGTGTTGCTGCAAATGTCAAAAGGTCCAGAGAAGAAAAGACAGCTCTACCTCTGTGTTTGGATTAACAACAATTGAAAATAAATGCCCATTTCCAATTCTTTGGTCTTGTTTAAGTTTTATATGTTTGATATGTATCTGTTTGTTATCACCTACACATATCCAGGGGTTTTTGACGAGGTTGCAAAAAAAAAAAATAGAGATAAAGAAAATTATGTTGCTAATGGTTTAATCTCATTTTATTGTTAAATCTTGATAATTAAAATGCACTGCTACCATCATGTACATTGATAGTTTTATTTGATAATTACCCACTTGAAATAATAGACTGATAAGTCTATTATTCTATAATAATAGAAGACCTCCAGCCATCTATTTCCACCTGCTAGTCTGCAATTATTAATAATAGATATTATACAAATACTCATAACCACTTCAGAGACAAATTTTCTTAAAAAGGGCTTTAATTTTTTTTTTTCTGTTGAAGATTGTATTGAATTGAGGTGGGAGTCTGAAGGAAGTAATACATTCAGTTTTTGCTTATGATTTAGCTCAAAGTTGTATTTACCCTCTTACATATAAGGAAGTGTCACTGTATTTCCCCCAATCCCGTACCCAGGAAATTCAGCATATCCTGCAATCTGTGTTTGAGAGAAAGTACAAAATACACACAAAGCAAAACAAATGCAGTTATTAACACAAAGCAAGACTTTTTAATGCATTAATGAATGGCTTCATGAATCCTCCCACCCTGTAAATACCCCACAAACTCTAAAATGTTCTGTATCATACTTGAATTTTCTTTTTTAAGAAAAAGCAGAGTATGTGTGGGTTTACCATAATGGCAGAATAGTTTCAATTGTTTTTTCCCCTCAGTCGGTGGCAGACAGGCCCTCTGTGTTCTGCTCAGCCTGTTACAGATGTTTTCATTGGAGCACTAATTGTCAAGTTTGCTAGAGAATAGGTGTTCTTACCTAGCCACAGAGGCTGGGAAGGAAATATATTTACCTTCTACGAAGTGCAAGAACTGGTTAATGATTTAGAAATTAATGATATAGAATATTTGTATCTGACATGTTATAAATACCCTGGATGAATAGGGGCGGTGTGGATGCTATTCCCTTTCATAGTCATTGTCTTTTACCAAATTACCTGAAGAATGATGAACAATTAGAAAACAGTACATGCAAATAGGCTGTTCTGTTCTTTGTGGGTTCTATTTTTCTCCTTGGTTTTCCTCTCTGTCATTTTCATTACCTTTTTCAATTTCGCATCCTGCTTTTCCCTCCACTTCCTTACTTTTCCCCTTTTCGTTTATTTACTCTTTCCTTTCATTCTTACTCTGTCCCGTCATTCCACTTCATGCTCTCTTTGCATGAAGAATGGCTTCTGGTTTAGACATGGCTGTATGGAGATGTCATTTTAGAATGCTAATGCATCCTGTTTTTGAAAAGAAGGGATAATAATAGGAAGAAAGAGAGGCTGCTGCCCTCCATGGCCAGGATTTCTCATTTTTCCCAATGGCGTGGTTCATTGAAAGAGCGCCACAATCTCATTAATTTTATTTTTATAAGATTTCTATCCCTAATATTTTTTCTCCATGAAAAGATCAAGTTTCTTTTGAATCCCTCTGGTTCTCCTATATTCCCCAATGTTTCCTGGCAATGAAAATCCTATAAATCAGTATTATATTCTGACAGTTTTGCATGCCATCAGCTAAATGTGATGCTTTTGAAATGCAAGTGCAATTCTTTTTAAGTAGACATTTAATTTTAGTGGAATTTGCATTTGACAGTCCCAATTCATGTGTTTCAGCATCTGAGTGAAATAGCTGTCTTTGAATTCTAATGGGATGAATATAGTGAAATTAACCTTTTGCCACAAAACACACTTTTCTAGGCAAAAGCTTTCACACTGTTTTGAATCACTTCTATGTAGTTATAATAGAATGAATACTGTTAATTAATTCATAGAGTGATGAAAATAGTTATGAATAGAGGATGTAAGCAACCGGCTTCCTTAATTATTCTGTGAAGTGCCATCAGTGAATATGGGACATTGACTTGCGTTTCCAGTTCATTTTTTTTTTCATTATTAGTGGTGATATGGTAGATATCTGCAAAATACCTAAACATAACAAAGTACTTGTGCAGAACGCTTGAAATTCCCCATTATGATTATTCTTAACTTGTATTTTGAGCTAATTTATTAGTCCATTCAAACAGTGGTCTTCAAAAAAGTTAACCATCAGCAGAGTCAACAAGTTTTTCACAAATATTTACCTTTTTTTCTTTAAAATAGAGAATAGGAATAAGAGCTTTAGATTTTAAATATTTAATATTTCCCTTGGACAGTGTTAAGAAGCTACTAAATAATACCATTGGCCAATTTTTCACCTGTATTCAAAACTAATGTACACACCCTGCTCATCAGTATGTGTGTCTGTGTGTAAGAGACACATATATATGGCCCAAACACTTAAAAGTTCATTCAAAAAATCTTGATTAATTATTATCATTACTATTACTACTTTTTTTTTTTTTCCAGAGAGGGAGAGAGAGTGGGGTTGGTGGGAGAGAGAGAGAGAGAATCTTAAGCAGACTCCCTGCTATTCGTGGAGCCCTGTGCCAACCTCTGTCTCACCACCCTGAGAATTTCACCTTAGCTGAAATTAAGAGTTGCATGCTTAACCGACTGAGCCACTAGGCAGCCCTTGATTATTTTTTTAAAAAATACTTTCTGTCCTCTTTTGGGTTAGTGTTTTTAAAAAGTAAAATACTTTTTAAAGTCATCTTTACTTATACTGGATCTTATTTATGATTTGCTCTTACTGGCAATTGGCACTTACCAATCATTATGTATAAATTAATTTTATATGTATCTGTCACTAAAGAAACTGCAGGGAATCATCCTATTGGAGAAAAATTCCTTCAACATTTAATTTTCTACCTTTTGTGATATGTAAAGAAAGGAAGATAGTTTTTGAAGAGTAAGTAACCTTTTACTGGGCTAGTTCTCACCTCCAAGGCCAGGATTTCTCACTTCTCCAGTGATGTGGTTTATTGGACAGATGAATCATGTGAGGAGCTTGTTGAAAGCAGATTATAAGCCCCACCTCCAGTGTTCTGATTTGATAAGATGGGCAGGCCGGAGAATTTGTTTCTCTAACCAACATCTAGTGTTGCTGATACGGCTGGTGGAGGAACTGCACTCTTCAAGCAAGTCTACTCATGTTCTGTAGTAATGTTTTACCAAACATATTGCAGGGTGTCACTGAGAAGCAAGTAGCAAATTCTTATAGTCACTTGTTGAGACCAAGGGTATTGAGGGTAAATGGCCTGGGGTTGTAGATTTTTACTTATAAGATGTAGGATTAGAGCAAATTGCTATACCACTTTAGGTTTTGGTATTTCATATAATGGGTATAATATTGTATATCAGAGAATTTTTGTTGATCATTATATTCGATAATTTCTTAAGTTCTCAACAAGGAACATGGTATATAGAAAGAGCGCAGTTAATTCAATAAATCCAAACTGTAGTTTTGATGCAGAACCAAAGCCAGTGACTAAGGACCTAAATGCTAGTTTGGTGTTTCGATTCCAACATTAGATATAAAATGAGTTAATGCATGTCCCTGAAAAATGTTTAATTCTTGTGAGAAACCTTCTGAGGTGTAATTTGGGTATTAACTATTTTTTAAACTACATATGTCTTACAAATGTAAATGGAGCAAGATCTTTTTTTTTTTTTAAGGTTGGTTTGGAATAACAGTTTTTGAATTATTTGAAGTGTTTATTATTAAGAAAAGCCATAATTCATACTCGTTGTTCCCACTTTTATTCCTGAATGATAAACATACAGTTTTGTAGTAAAAGCTTAATATAAATAAATGAAAATGAAAATACTTGACTAAAACCATGTCATGATACATATTGAGAGTTTAGATACTCTTGAGATTAAGCAAATAGTGATAAGCTAATAAAGATTAGGACAAATTGGGATTGTTATTCAGTGTGGACTAATTTGAAAAACTTGCAGTTGATCTAAAATGGAGACCTCTTTCTTGCATTATTCTGTCTTCCTTGTAGGTCTTTGAAGACAAACATAAAGTTACTGTGATGGTGTTATCACAAAAATAAATCAAATTGTGTGTTTCTCATTGTACCAATGCTGAAGTAACTCACCGAATGATCATGTAATAAATTCATGAAAAAATAACAGGCACAAGTAGAAAACTTACCAGTGATGTGACTTTTGGCATCCTGTAGCCTCTTTAGATCTCAGTTAAACTGTTTAGTACCGTGGGTATCTGTAGGATGCTTATAAGAAGGTTAACCATCCTGTAACAATTGGGTGATGATATGAATTCAAGAAGATAACACTTTGTTAAAGAACCTAGCATAGTACAATGACCAGCTCATAGAAGTCACTCGGTAACCTGTAATTCTTCCCCAGATTGCCATAACTCTATTCCCAAGGACTCTTTTTTTCTTATGAAAGGTCTTTAATTTTATAAAATTATATGGTTTAGCATTTAGTTCACTTACTATTTGAGCAAATGAGTAAATGGAGTGAATTAACATATTTTTCTCTTGAGTTCACTTTCTAATGCACATTTTGTTAAGTTTCCATATGAGGACCTACATTTGAATGTGCAAGATTAAAATTTGTGGTCATATAAAATAAATAAATGTGGAATATGACATTTCTGAAATTCGGATTATCAGAGAAATAAAGTCTTTACAAAAACTGTTTAAAATGGCTTTTGGTAAGTACTCAGAATAATAAAACAAAGTATTTTTATATATAGATTTTTATAGGCTTTCTATCGTATTTTCAGATTGCAGTTAGGTACCATTCAGGTTCCATCCTCCACAGAGACAGAAAAAAATACATTAAATCACTCCCAGAAGGTCTGTTTGAATTCTGATAGCCTGATTTTCTTTGAAAGCCTTGAACTTTTTATTTGTTAAGATTCAGGGCTTCACTGAGTTCTGTATTGTCCCCGAAATGACTTATTTGAGTAGGGGGTGTTTCTTATCTCATTGGAAGGTTTAAAAAGAAGCACTTATTGTATCTTTGAGCAGATGAAATGGTTTAACATGGCTCAAAACTTGTCCAAGATGCTAATCTAAATCCTCAGCTAGACCATTTGAACACATGACTAGACACAGACCAAAGAGAATTTAGTTTAAAAGAAATCTTATCGGGAATCAAATGATAGATCTTAGGCTATTTGGATTTCCTCACAGGATACCAGAGCCAAGGGCAGCAACAGCACTACTCAAAAGGAGTTGAACTGTCTCCTCTATGTGGATAAGGGCGATGTTTGCATTTGTTTTTCTGGTCTTCTAGATTTAAGTTCTGTGTGTTCCAATGGCTTGCTAAACGTCTCTGCATGGTGCCCACAGTCTCCTCAATTTGAGTGTGCTGAAACCCACTCTTCACTCTTCTACGTCTTCCTTTCTCACATACCTGCTGCGCCTGCCTGCCACCTTGCCGGTGAACGGTGTCACCCAGCCTTGAATCCGCAGCACCATCCTTGTTTCTGTGACTGATTGGATCTGACTCTGAGATGGACATGAGGATGTTGAGGATTTATTAGGGGTGCTCTTGGGACTCACTGCCTGTGAAACAGAAGGGAAAGAAAAGAGGGAAGATTGGGAAGAGGGAGAGGTTGGAGTGTAATTACACTTAACAGAGCTTTCTGCTGACTTCTCTGGAAGTTCTGAATCTGGGATCGCCCTTCAGCATTGTCCTGAGCTTCGGTGATGAGCCTGGGGCTTTCTACTTCTCTTTGACCAGTTGCTGGATACAGTTTCCTTTGGGGAAGGGACGTGAGCTTGGACAGAGTGCCTCTTCCATGAGCTCATCATCAGCCACCACCGTCACTCTGGCTCTCCACTGATGACTGTATAAAATGTAAATGCCTTAGCTTGAAGTGGGAGGACCAATGCAGTCTAGACCATAGAGCTATTGCAGTTCCATTCTTCCAAGCATCTATTTTACTGTTTCGGTGCCACTGATACTTAGCATTTCTTCTTGTGGGTGCTGCTTATTATAGGTAGCTCCAACTCCTCCACCTCTCCCTTATCCTTTTTGACAGAACCTGTTCATTCGTTCATTCATTCTTTTTTTTTTTTAAGATTTTATTTATTTATTAGAGAGAGAGGATGAGAGAGAGAGAACATAAAAGGGCTCCCCCTTTTATGTCAGGGAGAGCACACTCCTTGCTGAGCAGGGAGCCCCATGTGGGACTCGATCCCAGGACACTGGGATCATGACCTGAGCTGAAGGCAGTTGCTTAACCAGCTGAGCCACCCAGATGCCCATCATTCATTCATTCTTTTTAACTTTTTGTTTTAGAATTCCTCCAGACTTCTATAATGCTTGCAAAAATAGTACAGACTTTCCATATAACCTTTAGTCAGATTCCCCAAATGTCAACACCTTCTATAACCACATTACAGTGTTCACGATCCAGAAAATAACATTTATATACTGCTTTAGTCTATAGACCTTATGCAAAGCTCATCACCTGCCCAATTAATGTCTTTTTTTGGGCCAGGATTGCGCATTGCTATGAGTTGTCATGCCTCTGAAGTATCTCATAATTTAGCCAGTTCCAGAGTCTGTCTTTGTCTTTCATAAGCTTGAAGATTACTGGCCAGTTATTTTGTAGAATGTCCCTGATTCTGAATTTGTCTAAAATTTCTTCAGTTTATGCATTTTCGGCAAATGATGTCATGCCCTTGACAGTGTATCATATCAGGAGGCACAAGGTATTGATGCATGTCATTTCTTGTGGCTTTAACATTGATCACTTACAGTGATTTCTCCATTTTAAAATTACTTTTCCTTTTGTAATTAAGTACATTGTGGAGAAATACTTTAAGACTATGTTGATATCTTGTGTATCATTATACTTTTTCATCTAACAATCACCTATTAATTTTAGCATCTGTTTGTGCTTCTTACTACTCTGATGTTTGCCAAATGGTGATATTCTATTTTTATCATTCCTACTACATTTATTAATTAGAATTTAATTGGAATACTATTATAAAGAAGAGCCTTTTCTTTTCACAATTGATATAGGCTCCTGGATTCTTATCTTATGCATTATAATGTGTTGCTGTCAATACTTATTTTTTTTCTCAAAATTTTCTCAGCTTTAGCCAGTGGGGCCCTTTCAAATTGGCTCCCATTCATTGACATGTCCCCATCATTTTTTGAGCACTATTTGGAAGGAATCTTAATGATTAATTCATTTTTTTTAAAAAAAAATTTTTTTAAGATTTTATTTATTTATTTGACAGAGAAAGACATAGCTAGAGAGGGAACACAAGTAAGGGGAGTAGGAGAGGGAGAAGCAGGCTTCCTGCAGAGCAGGGAGCCTGATGCCAGACTCTATCCCAGAACCCTGGGATCACGAACTGAGCTGAAGACAAAGGCTTAACGACTGAGCCACCCAGGCACCCCTAATTCATCTTTAAATCACCTGAAATCACTCCTATAAAATAGTCATCTAGCCTGTGTTTGACAAATAAAGTATAAAGAGCTTGCATGTATAGAACATAATTTTGGGGGGCACCTGGGTGGCTCAGTGGGTTAAAGCCTCTGCCTTCAGCCTGGGTCATGATCCCAGGGTCCTGGGATTGAGCCCCACATCAGCCTCTCTGCTTGGCAGGGAGCCTGCTTCCCTTCCTGTCTCTCTGCCTGCCTCTCTGCCTACTTGTGATCTCTGTCTGTCAAATGAATAAAATCTTTAAAAAAAAAGAACATAATTTTTCTACTGTAGACAGTTCCTTTTTATTTCCAGTTTTATTGAGGTATAATTGACATATAACACTGTGTAAGTTTAAGGTGTGCAGTGTGATGATTTGATATAAATATATATGGGGAAATTATTACCATATAAGATTGGGTAACACATCCATTACCCTCCAGAATTACCTTTTTTATGTGTGAACGGTAAGAACATTTGATATTTACTTTCTTAGCAACTTTCAAGTATATAACACAGTATTTTTAACGTGTCACCATGCTGAACATTGGATTCCCAAACTTATTGCTCTTGTAACTAGAAGTTTGTTATCTTTTGACCAACATCTCCCTACTTCTGCCTCCTGCCAGCTCCTGGCAACCACCTTTCTACTCTCTACTAGTTTTGAATATTTTAGATATCCCATGTGGGATCATGTAGTGTTTGTCTTTCTGGATCTGATTGATTTCATCTAGCATAATCCCCTCAAGTTTCATGCATGTTGTCACAAAAGGCAGGATTCATTTCTTTTGTATAGCTATGTAATAGTTCATTTTATAAAATACAGTTATAGGCATTAAATGTATTTATTATATAATATATATAGTGCTCCAGTGCTATAATGGGATTATAGATAGATCTTTGACATAATGATTTTGTTTCCTGGGTGTATACCCAGAAGTAAAATTGCTGGATCATATGGTAAATTTAAAAAAAAAATTTTGAGGAACCTTTATAGTGGTCATATCAATTTATGTTCTTACTAACTTCCATAGGAACATTTTATAAAGTGTACCAGTTTATGTTTCCATCAGCAGTGTGCAGGGGTTCCCTTTCTCCACATCCTTGCCAACACTTATTATATCTTTGAGGTGTGAAGTATTATCTTATCATTGTTTTGATTTGCCTTTCTGTGATGATTAGTGATATTGAGCACCTTTCATCTGCTTTGGAAAATGTCTGCTCAGGTCTTTTGCCCATTTTTGAATCATATTATTTATTTTTGTTATTGAGTTATAATAAGAGTTATATGAGTTCCTTATATATTTGGATATTAATCTATTATTGGATATATGGTTTGCAAATATTTTTACCCATCCCATAGGTTGCCTTTCCATTAGGTTGATTTTCCTTTGCTTGCAGAAACATTTTATTTTTATTTTATTTTATTTATTAGCCCAACATTTTTTTTGTTGTTGTTGTTGCTTATGCTTTTTGTGAACCCAAAAAATCATTGTCAAGACCAATATCAAGGATCTTTCACCATTTATCTTCTTTTAAGAGGTTTATGAGTTTAGGTCTTACATTTAATCCCTATTGATTTAATTTCTGTGGGTCCAGATAGGGGTCCAGTTTCATTCTTTGCTTGTGAAGATCCAGTTTTCCTAGCACCATTTTTTGAAGAGACTATCCTTTCCCCTTTAAGTATTTTTGATTTCTTGTCAAATATTAGTTGACTGTATATTCATGGATTTATTTCTGTGTTTTTGATTCTGTTCCATTGGTCTATGCATGTTTTTATGCCAGTACCACACTGTTTCGATTACTATAGCTTTGCAGTACAGTCTGGAATGAGTAATGCCTCATCTTTGCTCTTCTTTCTCAGGATTGCTTTGGGTATGTGGGGTCTTTTATAGTTACATAAGCATTTAAGGATTATTTTTTCAGTTTCTGTGAAAAATGCTATTGAATTCTTGATAAAGATTGCATGAATCTCTAGATGGCTTTGGATTTTCTCCAATCTATTGTATGGGCATTTTAACAATAATAACGTCTCTAATCCATGAACACACAATATTTCCCCATTAATCTGTGTTTTGTTTGATTTCTTTCATCAGTGTCTTAGTTTTCAGCATATAGATCTTTTACCTCCTTGGTTAAATTTATTCCTATTTACTGTTTTTGATGCTATTTTAAATAGAATTTCTTTTTTCTTTAGTGTATAGAAACAATTGAATTTTTATGTTGATTTTTTAATCTTGCAACCTGACTGAATTCATTTATTAGTTCAGTTACTTAAGAAGATTTCCATGAGGATGTTTATAATCATCCTGGATGAAAGCGATTTGTCTGTTTTCTCAATTCTTAAAGTAACTATAGTCTTCCACCAAAAGGGCACACAGTTTCTATTTTCGTGATTTGTGGTTTGTGAAATAGTTTCAGAGAAGTGAAAAATTTGCCTTGTAAATCTGACAAGCTGAAGTAATGGAAAAAGTTTAATTTTCAAAAACATTTTATTTTCAAAATACATATATTGAATAAACAAAGTATTAAAAAGTATTTGTTCCCGAAACTCTTTTTCAGTTTCCCAAGCAAAATAAAAGTCTACTTGGCTTATGTCGATACCAAATTAAGTCTGCCACATAGATATTTTGATGCTACTTAATATTTGATTGTACTTTATCCTTTAGACAAAAAGAAAAGATAGAAATGGGATAGAAAAAAGGTCATATTTGCACAGAGAGTATATGTACAATGATATTTGAACTTCTGTGGGTGTATTTTCCCTGTGATTTTATGTTTCAGTTTTTGATGCTTGTCAAGTCATAGTTTTGGCCTTATCCATGCTGAGTTTTAATTATTCAATGGAAGACTTGCCCAGGATACTTAGTTCAGTTTCCTACCAAGTACACACACAGACAACGTATTTTGTAAAACTGGGTCCTCACCGTTCGGAGCCTTTCCAGTGTATTACAGAAGCCACTGCAGCAGAAACAACCCCAACTTCAGTGGAGTTCAGACTGTGCTTTTGCCTCCTGAGAGCCTGATCAGCACTTGTGCGTAAGATCCTCTACTTACTTCTCTCAAGTTACTTACTATTGACAACTCCAAAGAGATAATCTAGCCTTAGTTGTTTTTATTTTAGGTTTTTTGATTGGAGAGTATTCTGCTATAGTCCATGGCTCCTTGTGTATTGCTAATTTCAATACATTCTTTTCCGGGTCCAAGTAGTATTTCACCAAGAAAATTTTGCTCATTGGTAGACATTGCTTACCTTAGTAAGGTTTGCTTCTTCAGAGAAATTGTACGGTCAAAAGAGTGATAGGACCTGCCATTCTGCTATAATTTTTAGAAGTTGTTTAGATTTTGATTGACAAACATTTTGTAGTGTTTTGTATTTGGGTAGTGACAATTTAATTTTAAAAATAAGAAGAAGGGGCGCCTGGATGACTCCGTAGGTTAAGCCTCTGCCTTCAGCTCCGGTCATGATCCCAGGGTCCTGGGATCGAGTCCCGCATCAGGCTCTCGGCTCGGCGGGGAGCCTGCTTCCCGAACCTCTCTCTCTCTCTGCCTGCCTCTCTGCCTGCTTGTGATCTCTCTCTGTCAAATGATTAAATAAAATCTTTTAAAAAATATTAATAAGAAAAGCTCATTTACTAAACCAAAGGGAAAATGATTTTCTCAAATTACCACATTTTTTTTCAGAAGGGACCACAAAGAGGTGAGAACAGCGAAAGGAGGCTCTGGTTTAGCTGAGTGTGGTGCAATATCCAAATGATTTCGGGAAAAACAGTCCTCAAGAATTAGTTCCTGTGTGCACTGCTCTCCCACGCACATGGGGTTTTTTGTTTTGTTTTTGCATTCTCTAGGCAAAGTTCCTGTGCTTTATGGAAAACACAGTGATATATATTTATACCTATTAGAAGTTTCAATCTAGTGGGAGAAAAAAGCATAGCACATGTAAGTCAGGTTAAAGTTAAAAAAAAAAAAAATGTACACTCAAGAAAGAACTAAGTTCAGAAAAAAAGAGAAATTAGATTTGGCCAGATCTGAAGTAAACAATACTTGTATTTGAAATACTGGAATTTGACCAGAACACTTGAGATAGTATATGAATGTAAATTATTAATTTGGAATATCATTAATTTTAAAATATTTGGGTTTAAAATCATTGATAATATAAAGAGAGAATTTAATTTGAATGTAAGAGAAAGGACACCTGATCTGCAGTTAGCATTTCAGTATCATTAAGTATAGAGGTCAGAATGAAGGCAGAGAAGGAGAGAAGTGACTCTGTAGGACCCTGCCGTGCGGTAACATGTTTAGGCAGGGTACTCTTACGTGATCAGAGTGTTACTGCTGGGAAAGAACACCTTGAAATCTAATGAAAATTTCCAAGGTTGTTAAGGAAGAAAGAAGTTATGAACAGAGTAGTTTTCATCAGATTGATGTTTTCTAATAATAAAACCAATAAAACCAATAAAAGTGGTTTCTGAAATTTTGGGGATATATAAACCTCTCTAGAGAGGTTTTCTAAGTTCTTTTAAAGAAGAAAGTGCAACATAATGGTGAAAATCATTCAGTTTTGCTCATAAGGAACAATTGGGCACATATTGAATCAAGAAAAGTGCTGAAATCATTGAACAACAAAACTCAAAGTGATCATATTTCTTCATTTCCCATGTTGTTATGATGATTTGTGTATTCAGAGCCCAATAATGTGAACGGCATGAAGGATACGTGATTATGCATTGTTGAATGCCTGAGTGAGAGTTCACTAGGAAGAAATTACTGCTTTAGCATAAATGCATTGTTACTGCCTGAATGATGATAGCTGCGTGTTGTCTCTTTTCTCTACTCAGCAAACACAATTCATTTCCAGGTTTTGGTATTACATCAAGCAAAAGACTCCAACTGAGAAATGGTACTATTATATACACACACAACTCCCTTAGAAGTGTTTCTGCTATGAATCGATACTATGGACTGTGCAGCATGAAGAGTCTGTGGGGTGCTTTAGATAGGCATATTTGGAAACATGAATACCTTTACATTGTGTATTGCTGTGTGTTCATGTTAAGGAAGGTAAAAATTAGGTGGGCTACTTTTTTTTTTAATCCTCAAGTGATACCACTTTCC
Organism: Meles meles; assembly: GCF_922984935.1. Taxonomy (NCBI): domain Eukaryota; kingdom Metazoa; phylum Chordata; class Mammalia; order Carnivora; family Mustelidae; genus Meles; species Meles meles. The sequence goes on along the minus strand of NC_060075.1, from coordinate 8,522,795 downwards.
CAGAAGTATTTGTGAAGACAACAAAGATAATAAATTTACAGTCTAAATTCTCCTGTTGTAATACCAAATATCATCAAATCTAATACATATGAAGAAAGTCTAGTCATGTTAGGATCTTTTGTTAGTATTAACCACTCTAATGTGAATACCAGGGATTAGCAGTAAAACTGTACAGAGATAATTGTATGGATTTTTAAATAAATCATTGCTAGGATCCTTTCTGAAATTTCAAAGGATATTTTTAAATAAATTAATAGTTTATCTCCTTCTTGGGAAAGTATTCCTCACATTGTAGCAAGTTACTAGCCAGAATTGCAAATGCTAATGATTCAATGTTCACGTTCTGTTCTCTGCCCACACATATTTTAAAATGTCATGTCCACCATTTTGTCTTGCCTACTTCTCTCATCTTGAGAGTCCCAATTTCAATATTATAAGTGAAAAGAAAAAATTGCAGTTGATGAATTCTGAAATTGTTAAATATTTTGAGGTCTAACCAGTGCAGTTTGACATGCCATATACACCTTTAAGAATTTAAGACAGAATTTATATGGTGCATGTTCTACTCTGCATGCTGATATATTTTATCATTTTCTATTGCTTACCAGACAGTGGGTGTTCGGCATGTTGTGGGGATAGGTCCTGTAGAAGATGACTGTAACCAACAGCACAGTCATTAGTGGGAAAATGTTAAAAAAAGTTATTTAATCTCAACTTATGGGAAAAGGAGCAAGTAATATATGACATTGCTAGTAATAAGTAGTAAGGGAGTTGAAATTAGATTTTTTTTTTTTTTTTAAATATCCAGTGCTCTAAAACTTTCTGATTTCTCTCAAGCACAATGCAACTAATCTTACTATTGGAATTTCTTCTATTATATTGTATTTTCCTTTTCAGGGTCTTGATCTCTGGGTTGGGAGTTTGAGCCCCACATTGAGTATAGGGATTACTTTAAAAATATTCAATATAACTTTTAAGAAATAAAAGTGAGGAAGGAAATCACCCAGAAAATAAAACAAAAAGACAATGAAACAGAAAATAGTGGGAAAGACAATGAGATGACAAGTATTTTTTAAAATATTAAAATAATAGAAATTCTAGAGAGAGAGAATAGAAGGGATGAATTTAACCTTTAAAGTATTTGTAGAATGTTTTTCATAAGTGAAAGCTATGTGTTTTTAGAATGACAGGAAAATAATGTCCAGCCAAATGGATGAAAATATACCCATATAAAGGCACATAATTATGAAATTTCATAACAACCAGGATAACATGAAGGTTCTACATGCTTCCTGTGAAGAAATAAAACCCTGTCACATACAAATGGTGGTGAATCAAAATGGCTTTGAACTTCCCAACAACAATACTCGAAGCATATAAAAACTATAGAATATTGGGGCACCTGGGTGGCTCAGTGGGTTAAAGCCTCTGCCTTCGGCTCAGGTAGATCCTGGGATGGAGCCCTGCATCAGACTCTCTGCTCAGCAGGGAGCCTGCTTCCCTCCTTCTCTCTCTGGCTGCCTCTCTGCCTACCTGTGATCTCTCTCTGTCAAATAAATAAATAAAATCTTAAAACAAAACAAAACAAAACACCCCTATAGAATATTGCCTTAAAAATTCTAGGGAGAAATTATTTCTAACCTAGAATTCTTTATTCAGCTAGTTATAACTCAGATGTGAATTATATGCAAATATCCACAGTCATACAATTTTTTATGTCCTTTGCTTTTATGCCACGGAAGCTAATAAGGGATGTTCCTTTCCAAATAAGGAAGTAAAGCTAGAAAGAAGACAAGGATTCAGAAACCCGGAGATCTAACAGAAACAATCTCGAGCACCACAGAGAAGGGAATTCTCAGGGTGACCACTGTCCATGAGTAATCAAGTACAATTAAATCAGATTGGACCATTTTGAATTAGCAGACAAGCATATTGGTGATGGTCCTCATAGGTCTTGTGTTCAAACCAACATTTTAACCTGGCAAAGTTTCTGAAAGATGTGTTCCTTCAAACAAAAAAACTTCTACAAAACCAAATATCCACCAGTAGATGAGCAAGATAAATTCCTCCTCATATATGACTAAGAATCTAGTTTGGTACAGTCCCTTGGAGGAATAACTTCTCATTTATGGCAGCGTTGGGCATATTTATACTAACTGACCCAGGAATTCGACTTGTAACTAAATACACCTGAGAAAGAAATGGCTAATGCTAATGTTGTTTTACTTTATATCAGGAGCTTTTTTTTTTTTTTTTTTAAGATTTTATTTATTTTTTTGGTAGAGACACAGTGAGAGAGGGAACACAAGCAGGGGGAGTGGAAGAGGGAGAAGCAGGCTCCCCGTGGAGCAGGGAGCCCGATGTGGGGCTCCATCCCTGGGCCCTAGGATCATGACCTGAGCTGAGAGCAGATGCTTAACGACTGAGCCACCCAGGCACCCCAATTTTGGGATCTTTTTTAACACAAAAACATGCATGCACACACACATTTTTTCATTTTAACTCACACCTTTTATATATATTTTATATTGTATAAATGAAGAAGGTGAAGCACATGAAGCTAAGTTAACTTCTCCAGGGTGACCTAGCTATTTATACTTTTATTCAGATGAATGGATTAGGAAACAACATGGAATATACTTGAAAACATTGTTGAGTGAAAAACATAACATGTTGCAGAGTGGCACACCCATGCGGTAACTGTAGGAAGTTTAAACACATGAAAAAAAAAGTAGATGGAGAAGATACAGCCAGTAATGTTTATCATTTCAGTGGCTGGATCCAAATACCATGCAGAGCTTCAAAACCACACAATGTGTGTGTGTATTTTAAAGATGTATTTATTTATTTAGAGGGCAGGAGTGGGGGAGGGTGGGAGTGGGAGGGGCAGGGGGAGAGAGAGTTTTATGCAGACTGCACACTAACCATGGAGCCTGATGCAGGGCTCAAGATCACAACCTTAGCCAAAACCAAGTCATCTGTGCAACCAACTACACTGCTTTCCTTCACCCAAGTAAATGCAGTAATTTGTCATGGGATAGAAAGTGTTGAGAAATAAGAAAACCACCTTTGCTATATTTTCCTAAAACCTGGATGGAATGACTAAGCTATCTGTAAATCATTTTCTGAAGTTAGTGAAATTCCTATTTCCCTATTATTAATTAAAAGAAGGCCCAAAATTGTAATGAAATAAAATAAATGCCGGTTCATTTTCCTGCTCCTTATTAAAATCGATTTAATGTATAGAAAGAGCTATTGAATATTACCCACTAATGATGTACCTAGTTTTGGCTATTTCCACCTTTTCTTTTTTTATTAACATAAAATATTAATTTTAGTCATTCTGATTGGTGTGAGGTGCTATCTCGTTGTGGTTCTGATTTGTATTTCCCTGATGCTGAGTGATGTGGAGCACTTTCTCATGTGTCTGTTGGACATCTGGATGCTTTCTTTGCAGAAATGTCTGTTCATGTCCTCTGCCCATTTCTTGATTGGATTATTTGTTCTTTGGGTGTTGAGTTAAAGAAACCAAATTACTCAGTCCCTTAACTTTCTATTATCCATTATTTCGTAGGATCCCTCAAGAAATTTTTTAAAATATTCTTTCATGTTAACAGTGAGAAAAGAATATGTCTTGTTAATACTGGAGATAAGCATATCTAATGGCCTACTCAAGTAAAGGACAGAAAATAATGAGAATAATTAGTTCTAAATCTTACATTATTTCTAATATATAATGAGAGAGTAAGCTATAATTTTTGTGATTTTATTTGCAAATAATTCAGGAAAGCCAGAATGGTGTGGTGATTCTTTTTAAAAATATGTACTTCATTCTTTAACCTACTGTGCTTGGTATTAGAATCTGTGGAGCATTTCAAAGGTGAAATAGTTTTCACTCTCAAGGAATTATAATAATGAGTAGAAATATATAGAGATGCATTATAAAAATCCAATTATGCATGTGTAGAAAACATGCACAGTAACATATATATATACAAGTAGTTCAAGTTTCCATGCCAAATGTAAGTATGAGTCCATTTTTAAACATCTTTTGCTTAATACGTGTGTCATACCATTTAGTGAGGGGAATAGGCTAAAATGTAATCTAAACACCAGGTTTACAAAAACCTGATGTCTGACTGAGGAAAGCACTGATTAAAAATAGCAAGCCATGTAGTTTCTAACAGAATTGGTACTTGTCAGATTGCAGAATTTTGACAAAGGAATGTTTTTCATACAGACTCAATCCAGATGTGTGCTTACCTTGGCTGCAGAACTGTGTATTTATTTCCCTTGGTGTTTTCGTGAATTAATAATTTCTCTTTGAAAGGGGGTCATTTGTAGCCAGTGGACTTTTCAAGCTGTGTTTATCTTGAATTTGCAATTCAATTGAATTGGAAGAAAATATATTTAAATATGGATCATTTCAGATAAAAAATAAGGCCTCCTTTAATGGGGAAAAAGACACTAGGGAATAACTTAGCTCAACATCTAGTAGAATATTTATCAGTCTAGTTCCCAGCCTTCATAAAAGCTATAAGTAAAGGGAAATCCTCTATGTCTCCCTAAACCTAGAGGTCAAGAGGTGAGATAAAGAAGCCATCAGCTTAAGTTTTAGGGTGTGACTTTGATGGTATTATTACAGAATGAATTTAGATTCTTTTTTAGAAACTACATACTTTTCACAGTTGTCAGCGTATATAGATTGGTACAGCGGTGCATTTTGAGGGCAATGCGTATTCAGCTCTGCCCCGTGGAAGAGCCTAAGAGCAACAGCAGTCTGATAGCATTGGGTATATCAGGCATCTGGATCTGGGTTCCTGAATACGATTCTCCACCAACAGGTTTAAGGCCTCCTCGGAAAAAAAAAAAAAAAATGGATAATGTCAGGGCTGAGATAGACGAAGCACACGATGAGTGTGAAACATCTGTTTATTCCAGAAAGTGAGAAAGTGCTCAAGATTGATGGTACCGGGTTGAAAGTATATAAATGCTAGTTTCAAGAGAATCCTGTTGGCCAAATTTGGAACAATTTGAGCATCAAAACAAATGTAATAGATTATAGCATTGAATAAGAATCTTTGAGTTTCTCCTGTGATAAATGAAAACATAAGTGAATTAAGAGAAGAGTACCAATTACAGTGTAGAAGGAGTAAGGGAATCAGAAAATTACAGTATGATAGCCATCATTGTAATTACTAATTCTGCCAAGAGATTCAGTAGATACAAAAACTACAGGGTAAAAATTTGGCGGGGGAATGGAGTATTTACATAATCTGAATGTACTTTCCTCTATAATACTTAATCGAATAGGAAAAAGTGTACTTTACTATGGTGAAGGCTTGGCAAGTGATCAAATTTAATATTACCAATAATGGAACTAATGGGTATCATTATGCACCATCCACAGGAAGCTTCACTTCTGTGTTATTTCTGTCAAAATGTACAACCTAAATTTCATCCTAAAATATATGACAAACACAAAGTGATGGGCATCCGACAGGAATCTGATCTGTAATCTAAAAGTGTCAAGGTGTGAAAGCAAAGAAAAGAGTAGAAAAGGTTCTAGAGTGAATGATGCATGAAAACTAAATATGCCATGGTTCAGAACTTGGTGAAATCTAATTAAGGTTAGTACATTTGATGGTAGTAATTAAACATAAATGCCATGATGTTTAAGGTTATTGTGGTTATGTAGGAGAATATCCTTCTTTGTAGAAATTAAATAATGAACTACTTGAGATGATGTTGGTAACTTACTTTCAAGTGATTTAGGAGGGAAAAAGGTCACACTATTCTTGAAAATTTTCTGTAAGTTGGAAATTATTTCAAAATTAAAGAAAATAGGAAGATGGATAAGTAATTTGAAAAGAAAGTATTAGAGTTAAATGACTAGTTTAATTCAGAATTGAACCTCAATAATTGTAAATGGTACTAAGAACTTGAAAAGCAAATGACAAAAAAATCTGAAGAATTTTTATTCTATGGAAAATTTAAAAGTTAATTGGTCTAAAACTTGAAATAAAAATACTTGAGGCTAGTCAACAAGAAGTGAAACAGATTTAGGCTTTTAAGACATGTTTGAGAAGTTTCCATGCTGGCACTTTTGGAAATATTATTTGTAACAAGATTGAATATCTGACTTGGATATAAAACTGACTTTAAAAAAAAATGAGAGGCTGGGATGAAAGATCTTCCCAGTCCTGCCCCAGAGGATGCACAAGGAAATACTGAAGTCTTTGGGGACATGTCAGTGTTTGAACCATTTTATACATTTTGTGTGTGTGTGTGGCCTGGAAGAATGTGTTTAAAATGGCATCTCCAAGTTTGCAGATGAATAATGTAAATATGCAGAGAAAAACAATTCAGTGTATTTATAGAAGAATGGGTTACAAAAGGCTAGCATATGTTAGAAAATATGACCTGGAATGACTAAAATTAATTTTCCAAAGTCATTGGTCCTATTTCTTGATGGACCCAAAAAGTTTAAAATAATTTTGACAAAATGAGCTGACCATACTAATCATTGGGAATCTCCTGGAATACTGTTTGTGGTTATGTTTACTAAACCCCGGGAGAGGTATAGCAGACCTGGGGTGGGAGTGGGGAAAGGTTGAAACTTAACAATTGTCTTCAGAATCAGGACTAAACTTGTAGCTTTGTGCTAGGTGATTTCTTGAGTCTAATACCAACATTTCATTTAGTCATATTTTTCCTAGTTATGGTAACATAACTAGCCAGTATACGGCCCCTAACTGCTCTGTCTTCACACCAGTGCTTCAGAACCGGCCGTTCTGCTTAAAATGCTTTTCCTCTACCTCACTGCTCAGTCATTGTCAGGATCTCCCTCTAATTTCTGCCTTTTCTGGCAACTTTTCTGGAACATTTTGTCCACACCCATCTACTTCCTTTGAATACATAAGTAGCATATGTTGTTAGCATAATTCCTTGAGCAAGTAATCATTCACTGCCTTGTGAGATATCGTGGAGTATTGTCTTACTATTCAGATCTACCTATATGTACTCCAACTGAAAGTGAGATTCTTGAAAGCTGAATCCTGTCTTATATCATTAACCCAGTGTTTTCTGTGGCCCAGATGCACTGCCAGTTGCTGAGGAAAGAAAACTGTTTTTTCTTTTCCAAATATGCTTTTGTACAAATTACAAAAGTTTTGGATAGATTAAAGAGAGGAACAGGTTAAAAATATGAAAGTGTAGTAGTAAATTTGTGTATATTGGAAGCTTAAAGAGTTATGAATGAAAAAGGATGTTTGTGATTTGACATCAAGGAGAGTAACAGTGCCTTTCACCAGACACTTTGAGTTCACATCCTTTGGATATGATTAAGTGAACTCACTAAAGCAATCTGTAGGTTATTTATCTCATTTTAATGTAAATTACTATCCTATATTCCTAAGCAAATGCATTTTCCCAGTAGGGATTAGACCTCAGGGATATAACCTATATTTCTGTGGTTTTTTTGGGGGGGTTGTGGGGGAAGCAGGGGGAGAAGGAGAGAGAGAATCTTAAGCAGGCCCATTGTGGAGCCTGACATGGGGCTTGATCACATGACTCTGAGATCTTGACCTGAGTTGAAATCAAGAGTCTGACACTTAACCGGCTGAGCCACCCAAGCACCTCTGTATTTCTGTGTTTTCTAATAGAACACATATTTAGCTGTAGTATGTGTCCTGCTTTTCTAAAATAACATCCAGTAATTTCTAATGTGTTGACTTGTTCTGTGAGTGGTGCTTAATGATCTATTTGATAATCACTGATGTAATAACTTATATTTTATCAGTAATCATAGAAACTTTTGTTACATTATCCAACAATAAATAAGTTAATTTTCCAGAGGTGAGTGAGGACAGCCATAATTTATTTAGTTCAAAGTATAGGGCATAGCATGCATAAAAGGAATTCACAGATTATCCAAAAATCCAAATATTCACTCTTTTTTTTTTTTTTTTTTTGATTTAACATGATGTTTAGTTCTGGATTTCTACCCTACTAACAACCCCCACCCTACCACGGTGGCAGCTCCCCCAGTCAAATGGACTGATTTAGCGTCCACAGCATTCAGCTCCCTTGCCTGTCTTTGGTGGAAAGAGTGTTAGTCAGTAGTGAAAGGTCTCAAGTCTTGGCAACAGAAAACAAAGTAGAAAGAAGAGGCCTAAATAATATATACTCTTCTGTAATCGGCCTCTGGAGATTCCTCAGCTGTTTGTACACAGCATTAAGGAAAGCACGCTAATATGCTGTTCTGTTTTGTTGACTGCTCTAATTGAGATGTCTGACAAATTGATACATAATTTTGAGATTATTAATGCCAAATGAAAAAAGAGCTTGCTATAAAATGTCATATAACAGGTTTTTTTGGGTAAATGTTAAAGAATTAATTTCTTAAATCATTTCAGTGAATCAGTTAACTTTAATTGCGCTCAGTGAATATTTATGGATGCTTTCGGCAGAATTTTTCTTTTCGTTTTTCTTCACAATATTTTCTTTTTAGGCAGTTTAGAAAACAAAGGACAAAAGAATGGTTAGTGTACCATTTAGGTTGTTGTCTGATTCAGGACATAGATCTAGTTTAAGGGGAGTCGATATGATGAGCAAAGTGGCTCATCATTTTAGCAGTTTTTTTTGTTGTTTTTTTTTTAGCATTGGGAACACTGCTAAAACACTCTCAGCCTCCATATCCTCATCTTTAAAATGGGTTTAATCCACATCTGTAAAATAAAATGGGTTGTTGGAAGAATTGAGAAAACGTATGAAGCTCTAAGGATATTTCTGGCACTTCTTTTTAATCATATTGTTTTCTTTTGTCTTCACATGCAGTCAGTGATCATTTTTTATTCTGTAGCCAAAATGCTGGCATCATTCTAAAAAGAGAATTCTGATTTTTCCAAAAAAATTATCCATTTAAAAATATCATGCCCTTATAACATCTAAAGACTCGTGTTTGTGTGATAATAGTGATAATATAATCTTCATGAATATTAAGTGGCTCCGTCCGTGAGATACTCAGAGGATGTCCTGGTTCGTGGAGAAGAATCTCAGTGGTGTCATGGTATTGTGTAGCTTGTAACAATTTCTGATTTTTATATGTGTTTGAGGGTAAAATGGGTTTGAGTTAGTGAATTACTGTTATATCAATATGTGCATTTCATATGCTTCATCAGTTTTTAATGCTGTGTTCTTTCAAATTTAAGGAAGATTTAAAGCACCAGAAATATTGTAGATAGGCAAAAGGGGGTCTTAGAAATCTCATAAACCATCTTTCCTTTCCCTTCTCCCACCATCAAACTTCACTCTCACTCCTCTGTATCCTAGTCATTGGCGTATGCCTCCAAGGTAGTAGTTTCTACATGCAGTAAGAACTTAGAAGCTGATTCAGTGGCTCTCAGTTTCTTCCTTCTTAGGGATGACAGGTAAATCAACTGCCACTTCTCCTGAGTAGCAGTAGACATTATCATGAGGTATATCAGGTTGCAAAGTCTCTACTTTAATTGAATATTTTTATAGTACATACCTGGTTTTCGTTGCTTGTGCACTGTGTTCACCCCTTGGGAACATGAGAAACTGGGTAATTTTCCATTTGAGTTCTAGGAGATTGAAAGCTGTATGACATTTCAAAAACTTTCTGACACATCAGTACTAATTTGAGTAGAACTTAGCTAGCTCTCACAGTTGATGAAAGCAGGGAAAACCAGTGAGCGATGACAGTCTTTTAGTCTAATATCTGATTGCTTTGTGCTTTTTCTGAGTTCAAGCCACATGTGCTCTCTTGTACTTAGCATGCTAAGAAATCTCAACAGAAGATCATTCCATGGATTTAAGGAATTGAATATTTCTATATTCAAATCTCTTTCCCCTCTCGCCCATTATAAACTTTGCTCTGGGTAATCTTTGAAATAGTGGAACTGAAAAACAGACAATAAAGTGTAAGCTTTAAATTATCATAAACCCATACAGACTAATTCCCAGGGCTTCTTAATAAGAACTCGTCCTGTATGAAGAATAAATAGCTCACTTTTGAAGGTATATTTTCAGATGGTCCCATTTGAACAAATTATTTCTTCTTTGATTTGTCAAAAAGCCTTAAATTCCAGTTTTCAAATTCCTCATTGTATTTTACATTTTTTTTTTTCTAGGAAGCTTCTTTTCAAAGTCTCATATTACTTCTTACAGAAAGTTTGAATTAGCAAGGTGCAAAATAGTTTGGAGATTAGCTTGTTGTTCTGCAATTAAGAGTAGAGTTCTAAAAGAATCAGCCACAGAGAAATTATATTTGGGTGTTGCAGAGATAGCGTGCAAGACCTGCATAGGTCCCTGTGCACGGAGGGCAGGCCTGCTGTGATCCCACAGAGAAAAATGCATGTGCAGTCAGGGACAGCCTGGGGCAGGAGATCCTGAAGGAGGGGGACTGATGACTTGTGCTGCTCACAAAAAAATTAATTAGTTTTATTCTTCAGCATATCTTGGTCATCTAAGCTAGTGAAAAAAATTCAGTTTAAAAGATTCCTGTTTCTTTCCCCCCCCACTGTAGATAAAAATGAATGTACACATTTGTAAATGCTTTTCTCCTCCTGCAGTCCCTTCATTTCTGCTTCTCACTATGTAAAATGCATCATCAAAATATCTCAAGTAACATTTACTATTTTGGTTTAAATTCTCTATAGCTTTTTAACATTTCCTACTCAATTTTTAATTGTTTTTGAAGATGGACTTTTTGATAATGCCAAAGGCTTAGGAAACAATAAGAGCAGTAAACTAAGTTTTCTCACTGAATAGTTCTTTTCACAATGCACTTGCCAAGTATAAACTTCAAATGTAGGAAAAAAACCCCTATGATTTTATGCAAATATATGGTGGGCATATACCAAAGATTTGCTTAACTCACTAATAAAGAAACTAAAGGATGCTAGAGATGTTTAAAAAAATAAGATATGAGGGGGGTGCCTTGGTATCTCAGTCGTTAAGCATCTGCCTTCAGCTCAGGTCGTGATTCCAGGGATCAGTCCCACATCAGGGATTGAGTCCCACATCAGGCTCCCCCCTCGGCAGGAAGCCTGATTCTCCCTCTCCCACTCCCCCTGCTTGTCTCTCACTGTCAAATAAATAAAATCTTAAAAAAAAAAAAGAGAGATATGAGAGAATGTTCTATGTGGTCAGTGAAGGAAAGAATGTCAAAATAAGTTAAATACAAAATTGCTTAATGTTGTCCAAAGGCAATAAATCTATTACAGAGCCTTTATTTCTATTGGATAGAAACCATTAACATTTCTATTAGAGAAACATCATTTGCAATGTATTAATCTTCTGTAACTAACATTTGTCTTTAAAGACCCAGGATTTTATTCAATAATCTATGAGAAGTTTAAAAAAAGTATTTCTTTAGAAAAATCAATGGTTTGTAAGCAAGTTTATTAAACATTTCTTTAGTGTGACCAGGCACTCTGTATTTTCTTACCTTAATTTCCCATTTTGGATCATTTTTTCTTACTAATCCCTATATATAATCCATAATACTGTCATAAGCACTTCAAAAATAGACCTTCAGGGAGGTGAGCATTTTCTCTCCTTTTAGCCAGCTATCACTGAGCGTAGTTCTGAATGTTCCTGTCTTCTGGTGTGGTGCCATTTCCTTGGGTTTGTCTTATACATGGTTTGACCTTCTAGCACTCGACAAAGCATACGATAGTTGACTGAATGGCAATTATGATGGAAGGCTCTGTTGTCTAGATGACATCTCATAAGTTGAGAACACTATTTTAAAAATTCACGATAGAAGCAAAAACAAGTGTAAAGCAATCTGCAGTTGATAAGGACTTGTATTAGTATCTCTGTAACTGTCCTAGAAAGGCTTCCCTTTATTGATTAAATTTCATATGTGTTTAATATAATGGGTGAAATTGCAAATATTAGCATGGTCATTGTGATTTTGCTATTAATGCATTATTTATCAATTTATTGCTAATTTATTTTACACTCAATGACCATTTTGCCTTAGTGTATGTAAAGCACACATCGAGATTGAAGGACGGTGCAGGTAAATAAATGCAGTTCATCTCGATACATTTCAGATATGAGAATCAAACCAGTGTGCAAAGTCTTTTTTTTTTTTTTTAAGATTTTATTTACTGGAGACAGAGAGAGCACAAGTGGGGAGGAGGGTCAAAGGGAGAGGGAGGAACAGACTCCCCACTGAGCAGGGAACCTGATGCAGGGCTCATGCAGGGCTTGATCCCAGGACCCTGAGATCATGACCTGAGCTGAAGGCAGATACTTAACCAGTAGAGCCACCCAGCTGCCCGCAAGTGTGCGAGTTCTCATGCTACAAAGCAGAAAGGACTTTGTATAGTAATCGTGTTTTGAGCCACAAGAGCTCAAAACAAAGTAACTGTGGTCAAAATAAGAGTTATAAAGGAGGTAGTTGTTGATATTAGGTCTTCAGTGGTCAGTAGTGTTTAGCCAGGAGAACCAGAAATGTTCTAGTTAAAGCAAATAGCATAAGAAAAGGCATAAATAAAAAACATATGACAATTAGGACCAAGGCAGTAGGGTAATATAGTGTGGGTATATAATGCCTACAGGAGACAGTAGATGATTGGGAGAAATGGATTCTGTATATACCATAGACGATACTAAAGCTGCCACTGAGTTTTCTGTTTTGTTGTTTTTTAAAATTCATACTTGATTCAGTAAGCACCAAAATGCCAGTGAAAGCTTTTGAATATTTACATAAACTATTTTAGAATATTTTATATGACCTATTTTAGAATATTTTCTGTTGTCCTGTGGACTTCACTGAAATAGCGTGACAGTGTAGTTTGAATGCCTAATTAGGATGAATTAATAACACAGTAGAGAGGTAATGGTGTTGAAAGGGTCTGGCCTGGAATGATAGATGTGGGCGAAGTGTGCCTTGACCTTTCTTATTAACTGTTTTATTGGAGCACTGTACATCTTACAGAACTGCTGGTTTAGGTTTCCTTGATCTATGGAGCTCTCATTTATTTGAGTTGACCCATTTGAAGCTGTCATCTGGAGGAGGAAGGCAGTCGGCTGCACTGTGCTGCTTTGCCAGTGCGTTGTTGTTCTTGAGGTCTGCCTGGGTTTGAGCAAAGGGAGACTGCAGTACAACTGTGTTTCTTACAGTAACTCAGGAATATTGCGTCCTCAGTGCCAAGTTCTCTAAACAATTAAAATAATTTGTAAGTGTGCCAGCAGCTGGACAGGTGGAACCTAGCTTTAGAAGTCAGTTGAACATCTCCTTTACCCCAGCCTGTCTGGGAAAATGGAGAAAAATATAGGGGGGTGCGCACTTCAGTCAGAGAGTGCTGATATGGGTGACAAACAAAGAGGGTGGTCCCATGTTCTTAGATATATCACTGTAATAATGCATTTCATATTAACATTGTACGTTGGTCTGTGACAGCCTGAGAATCTGCCTAGTACCCTGGGTTTATAGATATAAAAATTTGACAAAAATCCTAAAATGATTACATGATTATATAATGACTCATTCAAGTTCGTGAGCATCCAGAAGTTCTAGAACCTAGTCAGTTGTCCTAATGATCAAACATATCCTATTGTTCTTGTTGTTTTTAAAGTTTCTTTTTTTTTTTAAGATTTTATTTATTTATTTGACAGACAGTGATCACAAGTAGGCAGAGAGGCAGGCAGAGAGAGAGGAGGAAGCAGGCTCCCTGCTAAGTAGAGAGCCCGATGTGGGGCTCGATCCCAGGACCCTGAGATTATGACCTGAGCCGAAGGCAGAGGCTTTAACCCACTGAGTCACCCAGGCACTCCAGAAGTTTTTTTGTTTTTGTTTTTGTTTTTTAAGATTTTATTTATTCACAAGAGAGAGAGCACACAAGCAGGGGGAGAGGCAGAGGGAGAGAGTGAAGCAGACTCCCGGCTGAGCCGGGAGCCCGACATCATGCTCGATGATCTCAGGACCTGGAGATCATGAATGAGCTGAAGGCAGACACTTAACCATCCGAGCCACCTAGGCTCCCTGTTGTTGTTTTTAATCACACATTCTGTAGAGACTTTTAAAATGGATGAGTAAGTTTTTGAGTATTTATTAAAACTCATATAGGTTTTTTGTTGTCATTATTGTTTTAGCTTGTTATTTGTTATGACATGTCTTCCAGACCACTGCAGTCCTGACCAGTGTAAAAATACAGTAGAGCTGTTGTCTTCCTTGACATGGATATTTTATTTCTAATACTTATGATAATAATTCATTCTAAAGTCAAAGTAGTATTGTTGTGGGTCTCACTTCCCTTTGAAGATATGATAACACAGTGAACTGGGGTTGGGACAAACGTCACGGCATTTCTAACTCAGCGAAAACATATCTGGCCTTCTTCCTGCTGGTTTAATTAACTTTTTTTTTTTTTTAGAGATTTTATTTATTTATTTATTTGACAGACAGAGATCACAAGTAGGCAGAGAGGCAGACAGAGAGAGAGGAGGAAGCGGACTCCCCGCGGAGCAGAGAACCTGTTGTGGGGCTCGACCCCAGGACCCTGGGATCATGACCTGAGCTGAAGGCAGTGGCTTCAACCCACTGAGCCACCCAGGCCCCCAGTTTAATTAACTTTTGAACTTCAATTAGAACAGTTACATTTATATTTACCCAACTTGATCTTATTCTATTTTGCTTCTCTTTGTAGTTTTTTACCTTCAAATATTGCCTTAGGCATATAATATTTTGTTATTCCGCTCTGCTTTATACTCCTTGAAACTTTGATAACAGTATCTTATTTGCCATCATCAAGCATAGATGAATTTTCGACCTATAAAGGTTTCAGAAAAAACTCCTCAGCAGAGTTGACACTGATATATTAATGGAGAGATTTTGATTATGGCTGTACAACTCTTTTCCTGCTTCTCTTTATATTTTTGTACTGAGATTAATCTCTTAAAATCCCCTTATTCATATGTGGAAGAATCTGTATTCTTTTGACCATTTCAGGTACGCTCTCTAACCTTCTAAAGTTTTATTCATCCTTCCTTCCTTTCTTCTTCTTCTTTTTTTTTTTTTTTCAATTCTTATAGCTTTTATTTTGGTCTTGACTTTCTTGCATTGGCTTGGAACTGCAAAACATTTTTTTTTTGGATGCAGTGCTCCAAGATTCATTGTTTATGTACAGTACCCAGTGCTCCAGGCAATCCATGCCCTCCTTAATACTCACCATCAGACTCACCCATTCCCCCACCCCCGCCCCTCTAAAACCCTCAGTTTGTTTCTCAGAGTCCACAGTCTCTCATGGTTTGTCTCTCCCTCCTGTTTCCTCCAGTTCACTTTTCCTTTCCTTTTCCTAATGTCTTCCATGTTTTTCCTCATGTAGTCAAAATTTGGTGGCCAGAATTACAAATAGTATCCCATAGGGACACTGTCTTTTGCTACAGGCAGATAAAGCTTCCCGTTCCTTTTCCTTGGTCTGGCTTTATGGTGAGAGCTCAGTGAGTTATTGCCTGTCAGGGATAATCTACAATGGCTCCTAGATCTATCCTCAGTTGTTACAAGCCCACTATTCCAGAAATACAAGTTTGGACGCTCTATTCCCCCTGAGAAGGTCACCATAAATTGATCATGTTAAAGCCCATTTTCCCCATCTCCATGTCCATATTTTATTGCAGAATTTTCTCACTGGCCTAGGTTTTCACTATGTAGAAGTGCTTAGGATTATCTACAAACATACATTATAAATAGTACATTTTTTCTATTATCATATACCAAATAAAATCTCTGGAGGATTCTTAGCATTTTCATCAATAGGACACACAATAAACTACTGTTTTATCCATAACAAACACACAATAAACTACTGTTTCATCCATAACAAAATTTTTACAATAATCAAATTGTTGTTTGAATATAACTTTTGTGGAATTTTGCCAAATGTTTTTTTTTCCCCTTCAAATTGGAAAACACTCAGATAAAGGACTCTTCCTGAGCCTTATATTTATTTTTCTAATCAAAGAACTTTATTATATTTGTCAAACATCACAGTGATAGCCATTTTGCATGTTTCTAATTAGTATTTGATATACCTATTTGGTGTTCAGTGGTGTTCAGTTTGGTGTTCATTTTTATAACAGAATATACCAATTTTTATCTATGACATTGAGAACCATTAATCATAGCTTGTAATCTTCTATAGACACAGTTTAAACAAACTTATCAGATGTCTGACTGTTGTAGTTCAGGGCACTGAGTTCCATACCTTATGAGAAACTTTTGCATATTTATTTTAAATAGACTGACATTGACATGGGGGAGGGCGTCTGATACTTTCACCCTCTGAAGAGGAGGCTTATAATTCACTTGTTTTTCTCCCTGTGAACATTTGCTTAGAACATTTGCTTAGACATTTGTGAACATTTGCTTAGAAACTTTACATCATTTTGAGGCAAAAAATAAATCCAGTCTAAGATGCAGATTTGGGGGCACCTGGGTGGCTCAGTGGGTTAAGTGTCTGCCTTTGGCTCAAATCATGATCCCAGGGTCCTAGGATAAAACCCCACATCAGGCTCCCTGTCAACTCACTGGTGAGTCTGTTTCTCCCCCTTCCTCTGCACCCCCCAACTCAAAATAAATAGATAAAAATCTTAAAATAAGATGTAGATTTTGATACTTCAGTGGAGACAGGCACATAGCTTATACTCTTTTTTAAATTTAAACTTATTTTAAGATATTTATAGATGTGTGAGAAATAATAAATGGAGAGATTCCATGATCCCTCATTATCCAGCTTCTGCCAATGGTGACATTTTACAAAGCTACAGCACAGCATTAGGACTAGATTATTGACATTGGTACAGTAAGGATACAAAATAGTTCCATCAGAATGAGGATCCTTATCGTTGTCCTCGTATAGTCACATCTACTTCCCTTCCAGCCAGATTTCTTCATCCCAGCAACCGCTCACCTCTCATATTCATAAGCCGGAGGGAGCATATGCTCCTCGTGGAGTCTGTTCTGCTTGGAGCTGCCGCTCTTCTCTGTGACTGCTAGTCACCTGCCAAGACTTCTCTGCTTCTGCCCCCTGTGGCTGTCATTCACCATTCACCCCCAGGTACCCTCTGAATTCCTTTGTCACCACTAGAGATGTAATTGGGTCTTCCAGGGACCAAAGCTGTTTGGGTTTCACAGTAAAATGGCAAAAAAAGCTTATTGCTCCCATTAAACTGCCTTTTTTTTTTCTTTTTCTTCTTTCCATACTTGGCCTTCTAATTTGCATAGATAGTTCCTTGAGGCTCAGCTGGAGATAAGGTAATGTTGTAGCTCCTCTCTTTATTCCCTTTAATTTCCTGTCCTGATCTAGTTTAAAGTCAGTTGGGAACACTTCATCTGGAACTTAGTGCCATGTTTAGATACAGTCTCAACTGTTTTCTTTAGAGTTTCTTATTAACACTTCGCATCCAGTATCAAACCCAATGAGAGGCACAGAGTAGCCCATCAATGGCAAGAAATAAACTAACATACGCTATAGTGAGGACTAAATTCAGAAATGAAAGCAAAACTAGATTTCTTAACTCTGGTTTACTGATTTGTTAAGTTTGCAATGGAAGAGAAAACTACCTTTGTATGACAGAAGCGTTATATACCAGAGTTGGTAGAGGTTACACAAATCTGTACAAGTGGTAGAATTTGTATCTTCCTCTCATCCCCTCCCAAACACCAAAACAGCACACACATGTAGTTAAGTCAGAATCAAGGCTGTGGTTAATAATACTGTGCCGGTGTCAGTGGTTTGGTTTTGACAGTTGTAGTATGGCTGTGTAAGCGCTTGTCATTGGAGAAGAAAGGGAGAGGGTACATACGAACCCTATACTATTTTCACAACCACATGTGAGTCTAAAATTATTTCAGAATTAAAATAAAAAGGCAAAAAATGACAAACTTTTAGACTACCATGTGATTTAAAGTTCCTTTCTTTCTCATTCTGCTTGTGTATAAATGTACGTATTTCCAACAGATAAATGTATTTGCTTATTTGACATCATCAGTTTCTATGGCTAGAAAGACTATTCATAGTGAATAGTATTCATAGTGCTTGGGTATTCTGGATGGATATAAAATTGAAGATAGGATCCCAAGCTGTACATGAAAGCGTTACAATGCGTAAGTGTTTATGTGAAACATGAATAGATAATTTCTGTATAGAAGGAAATGACAGTAGAACCTACTGTCAAAACTGTATCAATACAATGACTGGAGCCCAAAGTCTGATTTTATGTTGGCTTATCAACGTAACAGAATATTCCTGAACGTAAATCACATTATGAATATCATATGCTTCCTCCATTGGTATAATCATTTGATAAGGTTTATAAAATGTTTTAGATTTTTGTTTATATAACATGTAAATCAACAGGTATTTTCTTCATATAATAATGGTTAAATTTGGGAATTGATATGTAGCTTCTTTATTATTTTTTGAAGATTATTTATTTGAGAGAGAGAGGGTGCATGTGTGCGCAAGCTGAGCAGGGAAAGGGGCAGAGGGAGAGGGAGAAGCAGGCTCCCCTCTGAGCAAGGAGCCCAGAACAGGGCTCCATCTCAGGGCCCAGGATCATGACCTGAGCTGAAGGCAGACACTAGCCGACTGAGCCACCCAGGCGCCCTGTGGAAATGAACATGCGCTTTAAAATAATATTTGCTTTATTTTTATGTCTGCTTGCCATTAGAGGTTTAATTTTACCTCATTTTTATTTCTTTCTGGGATGCTGCCGTGCTGAACAGTCTTTCCTTTAGATGGTAACATAGGGTATTTCCCAACAACAAGTTTATAAGTAGACCTGAAAAGCACCATTTTATTCTTAAAGAACCTTATAGCTAGTAAGGCTCATTTTATTTGTTTGTTTTGACACTTAGTCAAGAGGGCAGATTCAAAATAAACTCTCCTTTTATTATTATTATTATTATTTTTAATTTCCCAGAATCTCTGGTGGCATATAATTGGCTACCAACACCCGTTGCTTATTAGCTTTGTCTCAGTAATTTAAAAAAAAAATCCATTAGAATTAGTGCAAAACTGCATCCATCATACGTGAATGTGCTGGGGGAGGCGGGAGAAAACAAAGCTTGCTCTGGATCACATTTTGCTGTTGTGCATCTTTAAACCACAGGGTTGGTTTATCTTCAGTGTGCCCTGTTTTCTTGTCTTTTTTTTTTTTTTTTAAGATTTTATTTATTTATTTGACAGAGAGAGATCACAAGTAGACAGAGAGGCAGGCAGAGAGAGAGAGAGGGAAGCAGGTTCCCCGCCGAGCAGAGAGCCCGATGTGGGACTCGATCCCAGGACCCTGAGATCATGACCTGAGCCGAAGGCAGTGGCTTAACCCACTGAGCCACCCAGGCACCCCAGTGTGCCCTGTTTTCTACACCCCCCACCATCCCCTTAGGTGAGGAGAATATGTTCAGAAGTTGAAGTGGTGGTCATCTCTTTGAAGTTTTAAATTATTCAATTCAGAAAGCCAATAAAATTTTCGTATGCACAGGAGAATATAGTGAATCTCTAGAAATTGTCATCACAGTGCACAAGAAATGGAGCATCTTTCATTACACAAGAAAGCATTAACGGTGGAAACTGCAGTATAGATTTTCTCTAAATCAGGAGCTATAACCGGATATTTGTCTTGGGCTCTAACTAAAAAGGACCCCATGGTTGTATACGCATGACACCAATATAACAAACATATTTGCTCAGCTAAGTCAATTCTGTTAATTTGTTGAAGTGAATCTGTTAAGTGATTCATTTAGCATCCTATAAACAAAACAAAGGGTGATAATTGTACAAATTATTCTTTTAAGTTTATTGAGCTAGCAGTGTGTGAACAAAGGCAACCTGTGTCTATACTTTGGGTTAAGTAATTAGGTTCTCACAGGATGAGATTTTAATTTAGAAAGATCCCTCTTCAGATAGTATATAAAGTGAATTGAAGAAGGAGACTGGAATTAAGGAGAATATTCAGAGGGTTGTCAGGGGAGGACGAAGGTGTGAGAAAGTACAGTGGCCACAGGAGTGGAAAAACCATAACTGGAGAGACAGGACCAGCAGGACTAGTGGATGTGAGTAAGGAAGAGGAAAAGTTACAGATGGGACAGAAGATTCTGGGCTGGGGGATTAGGAGGATGGCAGTGTCAGCAAACAGTGTGAAGAAAAAGAAATGGAACAAGTTTTGGTGGTGATAAGGCAAAAACTCTTTCAATTAGGAACATTTTCCAGCTATTCAAATATAGATATCAGATAGACAGTTGGTATTCTTACCTAGATTTCAAAATCCAATTTAGGACTGGTGGTATGGGTATGGAAATCCGTCTCTAATGTTTGGATTAGAATGAGACCTTCCAGAAAGGGAGACTTGCGAGGAAGAAGTCAGAGACATAGGAGAATAGGAGTGATTCCTGTCCCAGAATCAAAATGAAGTCAAGTCTTGAAGAGAAAAGGACACTACAAGGATACCAAGGGCTCCAAAGCAGTTCCAAGGGTCAGAACTGAGAAAGCGACCTTGGATTTGATTGTATTAGCACAGGGAACTGTGGATATCTAGGAGAATAAAGAAAGAATGGGTAATGAGACTTAAATCGTTTGTTAGGCTAGTTATCAAGTTGTATCTTCAAGAAGTTTGGGTGTAAATAGAGAAGGATATGGTATTATAGAAGTGAGTAGGATGAAATGTTTGTTTTTTCATGATTTATTTTCCCTTTTAAATCAGGACATGTGATTTGTTTCCTTCAGGCTGAGGCAGAGATAATTTTTAGGAAAGAATTAGAACACAAGGACACTATAGAAGCATGGCTAGTGAAAACTAGGGAGGATGGAGAAAAAAGAAAATAGTCCAAGTAAGACTTGCCCATGGGTGGATTACAGCCAGAAGTCAGTCAAGCAGGGGACTGTGGAAGTTCCATGCTTCGTTTGTCCATGTGCCATTGATGCATAGGGGGATATTTCTGGATTGGGGTGGATATGAGTAAAGCTACCATAAAAACTAACATTCAGACTTGCATGTGAAGATAGATTTTAATTTTTTTGAGTAGTGGGATTGCTGGGTATGTTTAAGGAGTGACCAGACTGTTTTCCTAATTGGCTATACCGTTTTACATTTCTACCAGCAGTGGATTGGAGTTCCCCTGCACAGCATGGTCATTAGCACTTGGTGTTTTCAGAGCTTTGTTTTGTCCTGCTTTTATTTATGAGTTTCAGATTCCCATCAGTTCCCTTTGCCCCATGAAGTGTGAAGGGATGATGCAGGCTGGCCTGTGTGGCTGCCGCACATGCAGATTGGGAACACATCTAAGGAAATCCAAGCCTCAGACACCTCATTCCCTTAGGAGTTGCAAGCAAGCCCAGCTGAACTTTGTCCCAAAGATATTAATCTTATCATACTGGACTGTAAGTAAACACCGGCCTCTTCTCCAGAAGGAACAACAGATCTACTTCCCCAGCTGCTTGCTCTACAACTACCTTAAAAAATAGTCCAGCACAGAAGCGTAGCTCTTGAGAGGTGCAGAAACGTGAGTAATCCGTGGGAAACTTTCTCCCAGCAGTGGGACGATATTGGAATTGTTAGTTTAACTTTTAAAAACGTTTTATATTGCTTCTTAGGTCATTTTTATTATGTTCTATATTTGTGGCATCGAGACCATTTCACTTTAATTTTAATAGCATACAGCTTGTTCATTTGTTTTTTCATTGCATTGTGGTTTTATTTTTTATTTTTTTAAAGATGTTATTTATTCATTTGAGAGAGGGAGAGACAGAGAGAGCACAAGCAGGGGAAGAGTAGAGGCAGAGGGAGAAGCAGACTCTCCGCTGAGCTGGGAGCCTGACGTAGGGTTGGATCCCAGGACCTAGAGATCATGACCTGAGCCAAAGGCAGACACTTAATCATTTGAGCCATCCCGCCGCCGCTGGTTTTATTTTTAATCTGTCTGCAGTTATGATCTCTTTCCTTTTCTAATATTGATAATTTTTTCTTGTTTTGGGAGATAACTGTTACCAGATTTTCTAATTTTACTTATTTTATAGAGAATCCTTTGGCCCTCAAATCTGTTTTTATTCCCACTCTTAAAATTTTCTTCTATATTCTTTGAACTTATTTTGGTCTTTTCCCTAACTTCTGTAAGTTGTATGCTTATGTCATTAGTTTTCACTCTTGTCCTTTCTACTGTAGATCATCTTCAGATTTTCCCTCCAAATAATGCTTTTAGCTTCATGCCACAGGTTTTGATACCTAGTACATTTTTATAACTAATTTGTTCTCAGTAGTTTTCAACTACCATTATTTCCTTTTCTGACCACAGTGGTCTTTGTTCCGTGTGTAGCTCTGTTGTTCGAGGTCATCGAAGTATACACATCCAGGTGCTAGCAGAATGAAGAATAGCATTGTATTTGTTTCAGAACTTATCTTTTTGTTTTGATTACTACTCAGTATAACTTAATTGCCCTGTTTTCTGAGAATGCAGTCTGTTGGATACCAATTTCTAGACATCTACCATGATTTGCCTCAAGGCCTAAAATATATTTTTTCCACATAGTTGTCAGTCCATCCTTTGAAAAGCATATGCAGCGTTTTCAAAGTTCATAGCCTCAAGTTCCTGGATTATTTTGTCTGAATTTCTCTATCTTTAGTAATTTGTCTGAAAGTATCTGTAAGTAAACGATAGGCACTTAAATCTTTTATTATCTTGGTAGTCTAATTAATAGATTCTTATTAAATTTATTAGTAGGAATGGCTATTCAAAGGAATATTTTCTATATGTGCTTATTTAAAATAGAAATATAGAACATATTCCCTTTTACTCACCACCTATTAACGTGGTGAAAGACAAAACATTTTTAGAGTAGGAGAGCATGATGTGTGGGCTCTTCAGAGAAAATGCAGAACTGAGTTAAACCATTCAGAACCCCCCCCCCCCAAAATGCAAACCAAACCTAGTATTGATGAATCATTTCTTAGATACCTATAACAGAGTAGACACACTCATGATCTTAAAGATTGTTTGGCCAAGTTGAGAAAAGCCTTGATTGACATCAGTTGTGGTCAGCCTATCTGCGTATGTCAGTGTGATTTCTATAAAGCACATATTTTCATTTTGCCTTTTATAAGCATGTTACTTTTAATTGCTGAGAGTGGATAGGCTTCTCTGAAAAGACCTGTTATCCCAATGAATAGGTATTTAAGCTGTGGATCTGTCTAAAATTCTGTTTTTAACTTTTTTGTTGTTGTTGTTGTTTATTCCTTATCTAAAATAAAATTAATTTATCAGGTGGTTGCTGTAGTCAGATCAGATAATACTATCTGATTAACCACTTTAGGCTTCTTTGATTAAAAATTTTCTTTAAATTATAGACATTTTCATTAAATATGGCCATTACCTATAGAATATGACATTCAAAAAAGAAAATAAAGGCACATAGGAGACAGAGTAAATAATTTTGGGCAGTTTATGTGATCAGTGGCACCCTACACTAAGTATCTCATTAATCTTCTTTTTTGGGTTACTGCTAAATAAAAATATGTTCACATCAAAGTACTCTTAAATTGATTATTCTCATAAGAAGACACAAAAAGTAATAGTCTGAGTTATCTTGCAAGTTTTATATCTGCATGATTTTACTTTAATTTTCTGTATCTCTATTAGTGCAAGAGGATGATTTTCATGTGCTGAGAAAAAAGAACAGTTGGGTTATTAGTGATTAGCATAATTTAAAGTGTGCATTTTTAAATTGCATATCTAGGTTAGCAAAAAACCCCATTTCTCTAGCATAATATTATAGTGGAGTCCTTTAAATTAGGATATGGCTTTGCTTGAATGAATAAGTAGCTTTAAGTGTATTGGGTGATCATAGCAAGATAGTTTTAAATAGCACATTCCAGTAAAGAAATTGGATTTTATTTATTACAAAAGAGGAATTTCCTGAAATTTCTGGCTTGGAGGCTTTGACATGATCAAGAACATATTTTGTACCGTATAGGAATAAGACTGAAAGCAGGAGGGCAAGTTAGGAAACTCCTGTATCTGAGGGGTGAAATAATTAAGAGGGCCTAACTCTTCAGATGGACCTAAAAATAAAAAGGAAATGAAAATTGGTAAGAAACTGTAATGAGGATCCGATGAAGAAAAGCACAGGGTTAAAGTAAAGTTAGTAGAGCCAAGATTTTAGGAAAAGTAGGATATTGGAAAATTAGGAGAATTCTAGGGGCACCTGGGTGGCTCAGTGGGTTAAAGCCTCTGCCTTCGGCTCAGGCCATGATTCCAGGGTCCTGGGATCGAGCCCCGCAACAGGCTCTCTGCTCCGCAGGGAGCCTGCTTCCTCCTCTCTCTGCCTACTTGTGGTCTCTGTCTGTCAAATAAATAAATAGAATCTTAAAAAAAAATAAGAGAATTCTAGACTGATGTCAGGAAGAAAGACCTTCTTCTGATGTGTGGTCCTTCTAGCTGGACTTAGAATGAGATTGATATGAGGCAGATTAACAGGAGAAAATTGAATTTAATAGGTATACCTATAGGGAATCCAGACTTGGAATTCCAGACACAGTGAGGCAACCTGAAGCTTACGAACTAAGGACGAGGGTTAGAGTCTGAGCATAGAAAGGGGAATGTCTGTTAATAGCTTTCCTCCTAGTATAGGCTCCTTTCCAACGTAATTGCAGGCAGTTGGCACAGAGGTGGAGAGCTTTTCCTACATCTGCTGGGTTTTGATTACTTTGAACTCAAAATAATCTTCATGCCAAAGTGACCCATGTTGGGGCAGCCTGTCCTTGGCCTGTGTAGTTCCCTCCTCTGAAACTTCCCTCAAGTGTTTCACGTTATTAGTTGAGCTGATGAATTTTTCTGTCTCATTGAGCCAGTCTTAGTTCTGACAATAGGTCAGTTCAGTTAAACTTCTTTTAGGAGGTGATAATGCAGATGTGTTTTCAAAGTTAGGCCTATGTTTCAAGAAATCAGCTATTAAACACGAGGTGTTTCTATGGAAACGAACAAAAACAATCGCTAACGATTAGATCAAAATATAAATCAGTTTCTGAGTTCTGAGGATAGCCAGCGGAGATTTTTAGAGATCATGCTTGAAGCATATTTCGGTAGAGGGAGAACAGGCAGTGGGAGTCTGACAGATTTTTTTTTTCCTGGTTTGTAGTTCAGATGTCACTGGAGATCTTTGAATGGCCCACTGAGCAACAGGCACGAAAATTGTCTATAGAGGAGCTGTTGTGATTTCTCTTAAGGTAACATCAAGTTGTTCACATTTAGCTTCAGGGCTTTAGGAAAAAGGGCAGTTTCAGTTCTCAAATGCATCCCAAGGTGGAAGAAAAAACAAAACAAAACAAAACAAAAAAACCCAGACGGTAGTTTGGAGAGTTGCAGTCATATACTAGAATAAATTAAGATCTAATCTAGTTTATAATAAACAGTATTAGAATCTAATATTTACTCAAGTATGTTATTAAAACTTTTTCTTTTCTGTAATCATCCCTATTTTTTAAAATTTTATTTTATTATTATTATTTTTTACAAACATATAATGTATTTTTATCCCCAGGGGTACAGGTCTGTGAATCGCCAGGTTTACACACTTCAGCACTCACCATAGCACATACCCTCCCCAATGTCCACAACCCCCCTCCCCCTCTCCCAAACCCCCCTCCCCCCAGCAACCCTCAGTTTGTTTTGTGAGATTAAGAGTCACTTATGGTTTGTCTCCCTCCCAATCCCATCTTGTTTCATTTATTCTTCTCCTATCCCCCTAACCCCCCACGTTGCATCTCCACGTCCTCATATCAGGGAGATCATATGATAGTTGTCTTTCTCCGATTGACTTATTTCACTAAGCATGATACCCTCTAGTTTCATCCACGTCGTCACAAATGGCAAGATTTCATTTCTTTTGATGGCTACATAGTATTCCATTGTGTATATATACCACATCTTCTTTATCCATTCATCTGTTGATGGACATCTAGGTTCTTTCCATAGTATGGCTATTGTAGACATTGCTGCCATAAACATCCCTATTTTTAAGATAGCCAAATTATCGTTTATTGCAAAATAAGTTTAGTTCTAACAACCTGGCCTAATTATTTATATAAGCAGAACAAGAACAGTGATTGACTGTACATGTTCTTTTCATTGTGCTCTGCTGGGACATTTTATAAGGAATTTCCAGATTTGCCTATAGTACTTACAGACTTGGATGAATTCCTCTCTTCCTAGAATATCCTGAGGTTCTTGCACCTGCCAGGAAGTGACCTTCTTTACTCACCTGTTAAGGCTACTGGAAATGATAAGCAAGGCATCAGGCCAGCATCTCCCAGGGTTTCTATTGGCTGCATATGGTCGACCTTAGTTTTTTAAAGCTAGTTAGTCATTTCTATGTCTGCGCGTATCTCAAAAAGAACATTCCAATCAAAGCCTTGCTAACATTACCAGTGTTTTCAATTGTATTCCTGTTACAAGGAGAATAGACTGTTACTGAACTTAGGCAAATAAATATATGGTCATAAAATACAAGAATAATCACTGATTTTTTTTTTTTTTTAATTCTGGAGGTTTCAGGTAAGAAAAGATACATGTTTCAGTCCTGTTTCTGATGGTATAATTTATCAAACTGCTATAGGTCGGTTTACTCAAGAAACCTGAAAAACAAAAAACAGTTTTAAAAAGTCAGCTATGGGGCGCCTGTGTGGCTCACTCGGTTAGGTGTCTGCCTTCGGCTAGGGTCATGATCTCAGGGTCCTGGGATCAAGTCCCATGTGGCTCCCTGCTCCACAGGGAGTCTGTTTCTCCTTCTCCCTCTGACCCTCCTCCCTACTTGTGTGCTCTCTTTCCGTCTCAAATAAAGAAGTCTTAAAAAAATAAAAAGTTGGCTATATTTTAAATAAAAAGCCCTAAAAATTATAATTATCTTCCTCAGGTCATTCAGTCCCATGTTATTAATTTTTGTTTTGCTCGATACACCTTTTTCACTAGTTGTGGAAATTCTTACCTAATTTGATTTTATCATCTTAAGGTTATGAGAATCCTATACTGAAACGTTCTTTCGGTGAGTCTCATTGATGAAGTACCGCTGCAGTGGCATCAGCATAAAACAGTAGCTGTAGACAAGATGTAGATATGCTCTAGTTAAAGGTTGGATTAAGGTTCATCATGATGCACTTAGCAAGGAAATCTGGTCAATTTCTGTGACCTGCCACACCTCACATTAATAGCATACCAGGATATCAGATTTCTAGCTGATTTTACAGAATTTTAGAACACTTAGTTTAGTTATTATCTACGCAAACACACTCTAACAAGGTTTAGAGTCATTTATTTGATGCTTCCCATTTCATTTAACATACCAGATAAGTCTCACAAAATTGTGGAAATGTTCCAGGAGCTCTCTGGAACATCTCAGGTAGAATGTAGTCAAAAGATTTCATTTTAGAATTTATTTTGGGAAGTAGGTAAAAAAATATCAAAAGGTTAGAACATTTGATGAAGTAGGATCACCGATCATGCTAAAAATATTTAATTGTCTGTTTGAAGTGACAAAATATTTCAAAGGCAAATACAGAAAGTTATACAGCTGCGAATAAAATTTAGCTTTAAAAAAAAGTTGAGTCAGTTTTTTGTTTTGTTTTGTTGTTTTAAAGTAACCAAAGAAACCTGATAAACATAGGAAATTATCTTCACAAAATAGAATCCTTGCTTTCTAGTCAGATAACTTTAAAGATAAAAGCATTTACAGTTTCTTATTGTAATAACTTATTAAGAGCAAACCAATAGTTCAAGAAAACTTTGTTCTTTTAACAAGGAGAAAACAAAAGTTTTAATTTTGCACAGTATATTCTTGATAGTGAAACTCATTAATTTGAATTTATTCTAATCTTAACCAGTACTGACAACAGAAAATATTCCATTCTAAAGATTTCTTCTCTATAAACCTTATTCAACTTTCCTGTTTACGTTCAGAGTTTGTCCTAAGTTTTCCTTTGGCTCAGTTCATTATCCCGGGGTCCTGGAATTGAGCCCCATATAGGGCTCCTTACTCAGTAGGGAGCCTGCTTCTCCCTTTCTCTCTGCCTGCTGCACCCCCTGCTTTTGCTGTCTCTCTTTCTGTCAGATAAATAAGTAAAATGTTAAAAAGATAATAAATCACAAACCATGTTTATAGATCCATACTTCAGTTTCTCTGCCATAAGATAAGAGTAGATAAACAGTGTTTCGTCCTTAATGTTTTCTTTTTTTAACTTATTTGGAAATTATATATATATTTTTTAAGATTTTATTTATTTATTTGACAGAAATCACAAGTAGGCAGAGAGGCAGACAGAGAGAGAGAGAGAGAGAGGAGTAAACAGGCTCCCTGCTGAGCAGAGAGCCCGATGTGGGGCTTGATCCCAGGACCCTGAGATCATGACCTGAGCTGAAGGCAGAGGCTTAACCCACTGAGCCACCCAGATGCCCCTTGAAAATGATATTTAACAAATTTATTTCATCATCTAACTCGACAAAACTCCAAAACTTCAGATTACCAAACATTTTGCAAGCCACCCAGAAATTTCTTTATAAATCCTTTAATCTTATTTATAACCATTTAATTTGCTTTTGACAATCATGTCTAAATGACCCACAAAACTTAATTAATCATTAGACAAAGTCAACCATTCTAATTTTTAATTTTTTTTAAACAAACTTAAAACAGAGACAACCTATTGGACTTTCATTAAACACGGATAAAATTAAAAAGTTTTACATTAATGCATAACTGTAAAGACGCTTAATTTTAATTAAACCAGCAACCTTAAGGTAGCTTTAGTAATAAATATTTTCCCAGATCATAGGAGCTTGATTAAACATTTGGGTTAGTTTCTATCTTTCAGAGTTTTGGAATGCCTAGTTATTATAAGCTCTTGCTCTAAACCAACTTGAGTGCTTTTAGAAATCAATTTTAGCAATACTATCTGGAGATAGAAAAATATCTCACGTTTATAACATGTATGGACACACATACACAGACAAGATGCAAACAGTCTTCTAGTTTCGTTCTGCCTGTGGAAATGACATTACAGGCCCAGTTCCCAAATACTTCCCGTGTGTGTGTGTGTAAAAACTTCTCCCTAAAGTTCTCCCCAATTTTATTTGTGTGTGTGTGTGTGTGTGTGTGTGTGTGTGTGTGTGTAAAAACTTCTCCCTAAAGTTCTCCCCAATTTTATTTCAAGTAACTGCTCTTAGGTCCTAAGGAAGGTGAGGTAAAAATTTACATGAGAAAGGCAGAGAGAAGGCATCTCTGTTTTCTTCATGATGAAGATTTGGTGCATATCTGTTATGGAAAGGTCCTAGAGTCTGGGCACAGAAGTCATTCTGGCAGTTTGTACTTTAAAAAAAAAGTCTTTTCCCCTTTTATTTCTTCAGTTTCAGGCAGTTGTGGGTTGTGTTTACATTTTAAAGACATAAGATTTATCATTTCAAGGTACAGAAAAATATGCCAAAAAAAGGTTTTCCCCCAGAGTTTCAGGATAACTGCGATCTAAAATTTACCTTCCTTTCTCCTAAGTGTACACTACAGTTTTGTTCCAATAGCTTGATTTTTTCCAATATGCTGAAACACTGTAAAAGGAATTGGCAGTGTTTGAGAATTGGTAAAGGTAGGTAGGCTTTGACTGGTTTTAGGGTTGCATTTCTGGTTTTGTAGAGATCTGTAAAACAGAGTTGTTTTTAATTTTCCAAAGAACAAGATTACAGCCTGAGTATCAGGTGATTGGCCTGCCTTTTTAACTAAATATGCTTCTTTATATTAGGGAAATTTTAGACTAAAATTGGAATTAAAATATTTTTATCTTTGTAAAACCTGTATAAAGCATTTTAACAAAAACCTTTTGGGTACATAATTCAGCCTTGGTTTCTGATGTGGTAGTGTTGGGATTTGGAGCCAATGACTAAGAAATCTTGAGATGGCTTTGGTGCAATAAAGTGTTTTATTATAGCACGTGGAGAGGTTTCCTGGGCAGAAAGGGCTGCCTTGCATTGTGAGGTAGGACTGATGATATGCTACAGAGTTGAGGGAGGTAAAGTTGAAAAGTTTTCTGAAAGGGCTTTCATATGCTAAAGAAGACTCAGAAGATCCTCAAGGCCTAGTTATTGCCAGTTTAGGGTTGTTTTTCCCCTCTAGCAGAGCATTAACATGAAGACAGTTGGGAGCTTCCTGGAGGAAGGTTATGTCCTGCCTGCCTTAAGTATTTGTCAATAAGCTGCAGGTTATAAGGAAACTTAATTTTATCTACATTTCTTTCTGCCTTTGTTCCCCACATCAGCTTTTTTTTTTTTTCTTGAAAATATGAAAGTTTAATTTCTGGCAAAAGCGATAACTGACTTTGGTGGAAAGACTTAATATGAAACATGATGGTGCTGACCCAAGTGGCTATCTCCTGGAAGAAAATATAGTTGGGTCCCTATCTCAAGCATTAGCAAAAATGAATTCTAGGCAGAGCATTTACATGTAAAAAGGAAAACAATAAAAATAATAAAATTTAGGGGACATAAAACATGACCTAGGGACTTAGGAAAGCCTTTTAACAGAAGTAGGAAATTGAGTTGGTAAGAGAAAAGAAAGACATATTTTAACCCAAAAAAGTAAATGTTTTTTTAAAGGGCAAGGAGCACTGATCTGTTTTTTTGTTTTTGTTTTTTTTTTTAAGATTTTATTTATTTGTTTGATGAGGAGGTGGTACTAGCAGGGGGAGTGGCAGGCAGAGGGAGAGGGAGAAGCAGGCTCCCTGGTCAGCAGGGAGCGGGATCCCAGGACCTTGAGATTACTTCCCCAGCAGAAGGCAGGCCCCACATCAGCTTCTATCAGTCCTTGAATATTGGCCCTTCATGGATCATTTGTAGGAGGGTCAGGGAGAAATTTTTGGTTCTGTTTCTTGTGAAGGGGTTTTGAGCATAGTCATTAGTCTTTTTAATCTCTAAAATTGGTAGGATCTTTTCAAAGTGGAGGTAAAAGGTCTTTATAATTTAAGAGATTTTGCTTGCATCCAGGAGACACAAATTCTTTTGCAGTTGCGGGGGGGGGGGGGGGGGGTCTAGGATAACACCTGCAAAGACTGTCACATAAGAATGCCTGAAGCTGGTATTCTCAACCCCTGGAAGGTAGGAGAAAAGCAAATCTTTAGCGCTTCTCAGGTGCTTTAGTTAAGTTTATTCCTTGCTTTCAACATTTATAGGAGCAACCTGTACACTTTGAACCTAGAGGTTAGGCCTGAGTGCTTCAGGTAAATCTCATAGGGAAACCTAAGTTAAAACAGGCAAACGAGGCCAGATTTTAAAGGAAATTTACATTAGATATGGGCATTTATTTCGATTTAAGTCTAATTTCTGTGATTTTATTTTGTCAATGGGGTCCCTAAGACAGCTATTATACTAATAAGACAATTAGAGCTCTTTGTGAAGTTTATTTTTCTTTCAAACTTAGCTATTTAAAGGATCAGTCATTTATCTGGCCATGGATGAAGTAGGTCTAATAGCGACTCAAAACCAGTAAGCCTGAATGGCTTAACCAAAAATGCAAGATACATCCAAAGACAGCATAGGTTGGGATGCCTGTCTGCCCTCAGCTCAGGTCATCATCTCAGGGTCCTGGGATGGAGTCCGGCATCCCATTGGGCTCCTTGCTCAGCGGGGAACCTGCTTCTCCCTCTGCCTGCTGCTCCCCTGCTCATGCTCCTTCTCCCTCCCTCTCTCTGACAATAAAAAAAACAGACAAAAAAGAGGGCATAGGTGGTACAGCCCCATGATCCAGACGTTTCCTCCCCAAATTAGGCTAAGCAAAGACCTTTGCTGCACAGGCAGTAAGCACAGTGTGGTTAAAAATGGTGTCTGGTCTCCCACAGATGATGAGATGTCTCCAGTCAGCAGGAGGCGATAGTCTGCGACACTGGCTGGTGATCCTGCAATGGGACTTTCCAGCACTAACAAGCAACAGATGTTAAGATGGCAAAGATTCTTACAGAGTAGGAAATGTGGGGGTTCAAGATAGAATTCTTGAGATGTCTTCTGTGCAAAAAGGTGTTTTTATTAAAGCACAGGCACAGTGCCTGTGGGCAGAAGGAGCTGCACCAGGGCTCTGATAGGGGACTGACTACTTACTTCCATGCTGGGGGGAGTTAGGGAGATAGCCTGAATCTCTAAGGAATTTTGGAAGTAAGATTCCCAGGACCTTTGAGAGGGCTAGCTATTGTTGGGAAAAGGTCATTTATTACCATCTAATAAAACCTTGTTCATGAGACCCTGCAGATGTGTATCAGTGGGCCCTACACTTGAAGGATGATTCCTAGCATGTGTCCTAAGAGTGGGTTAGCATAAGAATGGCCATCCTGAAGGCCGGGAAGCCATTTTACTGAGCGTCCCTAACCAGCCAACACTGTGTACATGACTTGAGATAAGAGGAACTAGTTAAAACCTGAAAAAAATCATATTCCACCAGGGCGGTTAGGCGGTGGCGCCACAGGGACCAGAAGTTAATGAAAAACAAATAGTTAACTTGCAGAGACCACAATCCTGCAAGACAGGAGTCTCCCTTGGTTTACAAATGTCCTAGTGATTTACAACAAAGAAGCTATCTTCTCAATAGCCCAATTTCCAGAGATAAATGGCTCCGTTCCTCAAGGCCTAAGGTCACCCTCCCCACCATAAAACTGAAGGAGGCTGAGACAGAAGAAAATGTAAATAAAGTTAAATTTCTTCTAAACCTAAATCTCACTTAACCGCCAGGGTGGCAAAAAGTTAAACAAAATTAAACTGTCAAAGTGTGGCGCAAGATATGTATGTAGCTATGAAAAAGTGCCTTGAAAATGCTATATAAACCCTTGGCTTTGAGTGCTTGGGGTCCTTGTTGAAACCCGCTGCGCCGGGCAGATACTTGAACCCCAGCTAGCTGGAAATAAACCTCGCTGTGTGACTTGCATTGTCAAGAGTATTCTCTAATTGGGGGGTGGTCGACTCCGTACCCTAACAGTGTCTTGGGAGTCGGGTGTGTGTGTGTAGAGTTAAAGGACGTTTACAGAGGAATTTTTATATGTTAAAGAAGACTTAGAGGATCCTGGGGGGTCAGGATAATGTTAAGCTAAGATTGCCTTTTGGCCTTAGCAAAGTGTCATCATCAAGACAGGTGAGGTCCCAGAGGAAGGTCACTGCCTGTTTCAGGGATTTGTCAATAGGCTGTAGACAGTGAGGAAATTTAATTTTTTTTCTTTTGCCTTTGTTTCCTATGGTGATTTACTTTGCTAATATTGATATTCACCCTGAATAATACTTGATCTTATGTTTATGAAAGCATTTGGCTCCACATTTAGAAAGAGATATACTCTGGGTACTTCTAAGTATAGTCTCAAATTCATTGCCATTGAAATATCAAACACTTGAGAAAACAGGGTTTACAGAGGATAATCTGAAGGCAAAGCAATCCATTCATTCCTCTAGACACTCTGAACTATTTCTAGATTAAGCCAGTCAGCAGAGAGTGGAATACCTGCATTGAAAGTCTTGATTACCATTGTAAAATTTTGTTTACTGAATTGTGTTTTGGCATTTTTTTCCATGGAGCTACATTGAAGGAAACTAAGAAACCTCCTATGAGATTTGTTGTTATCTTCTTATACAGATGTCACTGAACACTTGGTTTATTGTGTAGCATGGTTCCTTTTACAAGAGGACTCATTTGAGAAATTTCTTTCTGGGCTCAGTACCAGGAGTCTTCTGCTTCTTTAAGCAGCTGGTTAGATTTTATTTTTACAGACAAGATGAACCTCACACCTAATTGTGTCTCCGTCTGTGTAGTATGCCAGGAATCTTAAAGCCAAAGTTTTAGCTACAACCCCACAGAAAAATATTGTGGTTTGTCGTTATCAAAGTAATGTATGGATAAGTATTTTTAATCAAATATTACAAAAAATTTTCATTTAAATAGCAAAAGTCCCCACCCCAGTATCTTCTCCGGTTCCGTTCTCCCTATAAACTCATGTAGCAGTTTGCTCACTTTTCTACTTCGAAATTACCTAGTGACTACTGACTTCTTGATAGATCAATTTGTAGTTAGCTAACATTTCCCCATACCTGGTCTGCTTTTAGAAATGAAATCAGATATTTTAAATTGTCTCCTTGTTAATTTTGTTCTTTCTAATACTAGTAAGTGGGTTTGCTGTTCTGTGGAGCTTTGGACAGGTCTCCTGACTCATTACATGAAGGACATGGATTTTATCCATTGTGTCCCTTTCCTACTGCATCTTTCAAATGTTTCCATCTCCAGACTTCTGTCAGTTATGCTCTCTTTGGATACTATTAAGCTTGGAAACACTGCCTTTGTTTTTCTTACTTTGTGTGTTTATTTCAAATATTGACAAATACAGATAACGGGTAGCACTTATCTAATTATTTTCATCCTTTTTTATGGCTTGACATGTAGGATAAAGAAAAAAATTTAGGGAAATTCGGAGAGAAAAATAAATCTAAATGCGAAAATAATGAATTTATGTTATAGAACATGTACAGTAGAGAGGAGAAAAGGGAATATACAGTAGAGATTTCTCTGATGCAATTGAAACTACATGTAGACATATTATAAACACTGAGAAAAAGTTTGACAATTTCTTAAAAATTTAAGCATGTATCTACTCTGTGAGTCAGAAATTCTCCCCGTATGCATTTTATACAGATGCTCACAGCAATTTCATTCATAATAGTAAAAAATTGGAGACTTCCTGGAGTCTCTTAACAGAAACATAGCTAAATAAACTATGGTAGGCTGAGAGCAATTGAGCACAAAGGGTACAACCTTAGAATGCTGTCATCATGTGATTTCCGTAGAAATAAAGGGAAGGAAATTGAAGAACTAGATTTTAAAATATTTTACCTTATTGTTTTTCTAAGTTACAGTATTGTTCTTATACTATGATTCTTAATTAATGGTTCTCCTAGTAACATACTTCTAAACTTTGTATCTTTGGCAAAACGAAAAAGATAAGACCTTTCTAGTTAGTCAAGAGCAGAAATGCTCAGAGGAAGTATTACTGGTCACATACAGAGAGAGTGTTTTGGCATTTGCCACACAACATGTTGCGATGGTTTTATAACCCAAAAAGAGTCTGTCTTCAGCAGAGCTCAAGTGAATTATCTGTGTGAACATCTGAGATTTGATGTGGGCTGGTATGTGTGTGTTAATTCTCACATTTCTCCTATTATTTGTCCCTGGATTTTGACATGATTTTTGCATGACCATTTCCTTTTTTCTGCATCATCTTTGCGATGCCTGGTGACTTTATGTATTTTGATGATATCATTGTACCTCTGGGAAAACACTCTTGATTTGCCTAGTGTCTTGAATCAGACTAGCATGCTTTTTCTTTTTCTTCTGTAGGATATTATCAAACATGGTTTATTTACTATGACTCGTTACTGAACTGGCTTTGGTACATCCAGAAATAACAAGAGCTGTGAAATGTAAAGAGGTAGGAGTTAGGGAATGCTCATTTTCATTCATTCATTTAATCTGATTGTAAATGGATAACTCCTCGGAAACTGACCATTGTGGAGGGCCATCTCATATAGTGGTGGACCAGAGGTTTGATCACAGACTTCAAAGCTGGCCTACAGTGAATGATGAATTACACAATGAAGTAATTTCAGCTGCGTGAAGAGAGTAAGTGCAGGGTGTTGCGAGGATCCCCGTGGAATACGGGGGGATTGAGGAGTGAGGTTCTGGGGATATCCTTAACTTCAGGAAGCACTGTCTGAGCCGAGTCTTGCTGGGCATGTTTGTACAGCCAGATGAAACGATGACAAGAAAGTTCAGGTGACAAAGCCAGATCTGGAGTGTAACAGAGGCAGTATTTACGGAAGTACTTCTTTTTTCCCTGCCTCAGCATGCAGTGTAACCAGACCTGGAGACACTCACGTCAAGGCTGCAGAATGGAAAATCTATTTCTATATTTTGATGTAAATTGTTAGCATGGGGAAAATAAAATTTAAAATCCAGCAACAAATAAAATTCTACTTAAAAGTGATTATAGTGATCACAGGTTTATGACATCAACTTAAGGAAAAAATCAATATGTGCTTTTGTTGCAGCAGAGATATTTTATATTTTAAGAAATTAAGATCTCTCACATTAGGAAATATTCTTGTGGTGTTGTTTTTCTCACATAATTTCCCACCTAGGAGACTTGTTGGCAGTGGCACTAAGAACTCTTCCTAGGCTCACTTACACAATAGCTGTGTGTTTCAGACACATATTTTTTTGTCTTAAGCAAAACCGTTGCCCTAAGATATACATTCTCACTCATTTACTATAGAAGCTTGTGGTCCCTTCTTTTAGGTTTCTTGAAAGGTGAGGCTTTAGTGAGGACCAAATATATTTATTCTCTTCATAAAATACTTCATAAGTTACACTTCAGACCACATAATAGTGAATTTGAGGGAAATTTTACTTCATGCATCACACACAGCATACTTCTAAATCCCTATATATTTTCCTCCAGTCTGATAAATTATATGCTTCAAGGGATGACAAAATGCTTTCCCAAAGTTTATTGGTTTTTAAATGCCAAGTGGTGGAAAAGTTTTTCTATGATTTTAGACTTTTGCATCCTATTGGAGTTGAGGGGAGGATTTATCTCTTTGAAAGATTCTCTTAGATGAGGGGTTGGCAAGTATAGCCTGTGAGCTAACTCTGGTCTCTGTTCTTTTAAAGTCTGAGCTATGATGGTTTTGACATTGTTCAAGTGTTGTTAAAATAAAAGGAAGAAGAAGAAAAAGGATATGGAACTGAGAGGTATGCAGTCTGCTAAGCCTAAAATGTTAACTGTTTGCTATTTTACAGAAAAAGTGTACCTTTCCTGTGTCAGGCCATCTGGACTCTTGTTTCAGCTAGAATAAATGTTCAGTGCCACATGGTGGGAAATTTTTAATTATTAAAACTTTAGCAATATTTAGATTAAACAGTTAGCATTCTGAATAACTCACAATATATTTTCTTAAAAAATTCTAACTCTTTGCTGTATTTTAAGTTTTTCTTTTAATTCCAGCTAGTTAACATACAGTGTCCTATTACTTTCAGGTTGTACAACACCTGGAACTCAGTAATTTCCGTAGGTCATGGTGCTCATCATGACCAGTGCCCTCCTTAATCCCCAACACCTGTTTCACCCCTGCCCCTACCCACTCTTCTATGAAGTTTAGTAATTTGTAGGACAGTCACTCTCAAGTAGCAGCACAGGTTTCAAGTTATACTGCTCTTAGCTTTACTAAGTTTAAAGCCTCCCAAGTTACATAAATGCTATGTTAGTTACAAAAAAACAAAGAAAAACCCCAAAAACCCAAAACCCCCAAAATCCTTCTAAGCATATATAGAACTCACAGCCAGTAGAAGAGATTTAATAGTGATGACTTATAATTCACAAGCTCCTGTGATTGACTTTTCAGTCTTAACAATGATGAATTTGTCGGTTGTTTTCATGTATCCACAAAACATGTATTACTCTGTGACATTTTCCAAAGGTTGAATTTTAAAGCATCTGGTTTCATTCAGGAAAGATGTAAATTCATTTTAATTTTCCAATTTTTCATGCAGATTTCCAGTTCTTAAAGATTTTGTAAATACCAGCTGAATGTTTTACCTTGTTTATTCTTTCTTTTTGCATCTATCTGAAAAACCACCAGTGGGTGTGAAAGAGTCAAATTATTTGAAAAGAAATGCTTCTTTTTAAGACTTACGGCAAAGTACTCATTGTTACTTAAGTGAGGTGTGCACCACAGCAGACCAGCCTTTCTTTCTTTAGTAAACCCTGTTGTTCAAACTTTTTAATTATTTCTATTAAAAGCTGCAGAGGAGCTTTCGTTAGTGACCACAATGGGAGCATGTTTTGGGGGAAAAGTGTAAGAAAATAAAATTCCAATTTTTGTCAAAGTTTGTTCAAATAAAATTGAAGAGAGAACTGGAGCATGCAGGCAAATATGCTGTATAGTAAATGAGCCAGAAATCAAATGTACATCCAGGATGTGGTATGATAAGAATTCTCAAACTTCAAATTTGATATTGAAATAGGCAGTATCGAATATTAAAAATAAAATGTGTTGTGCCTAAATACAAAAACCTTTATTCCCAACTGAAAATTTTATTCTCAAACCAAACTCAGTGTAGGGATGCCTGCCAAGCTTGTTACTTTGCCCAGCTTGCCCTTACTTAGCTATTTGACAGACATCCCGTAAGTTCTCTGAGACTAAATTTCTTGATTTGAAAAAAGTGTGTCCTTACCAAACTTGAGGAGGTGCAGACAATACAACATGTACTAGGACTCTTTAAATAATAAAGTGATATATAAATATTAGATGTTGTTTTTATTAAATCAATGGTTGCACCTCTTTCTGTATTTAACTTTTCCAAATACTGTTGTATAAAAGGAGACATTTCATACATATTCATGGCTTTATATTCAAGGCAGTGAGTGGTAACACCTACACTCTTCTTTTGAAAAGTTTTAAACTCCAATTAAAATAATGGCTTAAATATCTGATGCTTGGAAATGGAAAGAAGTGCAAAACACTCAATTTACTGATGCTGTGAACACCGGAGAAAATACTGTATGACATGCATTTGTTCATAAATAATACATATGCCCTCTCCACAAAGTTCAACTTCAATAAAACACAACTAGTCAAAACATCTCAAATTCTCAATGTGTGACCTTTCAGTGTGATGGTGAAATTTCACATGCAATATATCTAAATCTTCACTAATTATCTTTCCATTCAGGTATCTTTGTATTTATTGATATTTATTGAGTTGCTTAAAAAAAATTTAAAAATGAGGAAACAGGCAAATATTGAGAAAGCCCAGAGGTTTTCTTCAGCATGTTCTGGATTTAGATGCTGGAATGCTGTTTCCACAGATGTACCTACTTTGTCTTTTTCTGACATCTATGCCTTTATAATAGCAGAGTGACCAGCAGGAGCTCAGTGGAAGGAAAGCCTCATTCCCAGTATTTCTGGGTTCTGTTTTGTTTTCCCTCCTCACATGTGGTGCATTTGGGATCCAGGTTGTAGTAAGTTTCCTGTCTCGTCTCTTGCGGTCTCACATCTGCACCACTGTTCTTTCCTATTCCCGAAGCATCTCACTGCTCGGGAATACTGGTCACCAGATCATTCTACCCAGTATGATTCTGTAATTTATGTTATGCTTTTGTCTTCTGTTTTTCTAGGAACTTCACTGTATTCAGGAAGGGGTGTTAGTGGCCCTGATCTTAACAGTGATGTGTCATTTTTTTGCTTAAAACCCTCCAGTGGATTTCTTTCTGGTATGCTTAAAATGAAATGTACAACATGGTCATGATTTACAGTCCTGTCTGCTCTGGCCTCCACCCCTCCAATATCGTCTACCCTGTTCTTCCTTTCTTCACTGTATTCCAAAAGCCCTGGTTTCCTTATTATCCCCAAACATGCAAGGTATGCTCAGTATTATATACTGTGTATGTAATTTAATATGTAACAACATACACTATTATGTAATGTCATGTCAGTAATATATTTACACACACATTCATTAAATATTTATTATTTATTATCTACCCAGTTATGTACTTTAATACATAAATGCCATGAAAACTGAAACTCTGTTGTTTACTCCTGTAACCCCAGTGATTTGAACAATATCTTGTGCTCTTAGCTATTCCCTGAGTGAATGATAAGTGAGTGGATCAGTAAATGAATCATTCCAGCATGAGTGCTAAAATTGAGTCGCATTAAGTCTTAAGCCTTAGACCTGAGTTCCTTCTCTGCACCAGGAATAACCTGTTCTCTGCTCCTCCTCCATTTATCTGCATCTCCCAGACACTGTTCTGTCCTCCTGTCCAGCTCATCTGTTTCTTTCTTTTTTTTTACTGATTATATAGTTTTCGTAGAGCTCCAGGTATTACTGAAATTATTACCTGTATTGTCCACTTTTGCAGTTTCTTTTAATATTGCATTTTGCAGGGGCGCCTGGGTGGCTCAGTGGGTTAAGCTGCTGCCTTCAGCTCAGGTCATGATCTCAGGGTCCTGGGATCGAGTCCCACATCAGGCTCTCTGCTCGGCAGGGAGCCTGCTTCCTCCTCTCTCTCTGCCTGCCTCTCTGCCTGCTTGTGATCTTTCTCTGTCAAATAAATAAATAAAATCTTAAAAAAAATATATTGCATTTTGCAACTTTTTTCATATTATTTTAGGCCTGTGCTAATGTGACTTATAAGAAATATATTTTTTGTTCTTTGTCCATCATTCCTGGCACACAGGTCCTCAAATCCTTGTAGTTTCCTAAGTGATAAGTACAATAAAGGTGAAATGGATTTTTTGGTGGTGTTGTTATTCATAATAAGCTCCCAGGGCACCGGATGGCTCAGTGGGTTAAGCTTCTGCCTTCAGCTCAGGTCATGATCCCAGGGTCCTGGGATGGAGCCCAGCATCATCTGGCTCTCTGCTCAGCAGGGAGCTTGCTTTCCCCTCTCTTTCTGTCTGCCTCTCTGCCTACTTGTGATCTCTCTGTCAAATAAATAAATAAAATCTTAAAAAAAAAAAAAAAAAAGCTCCTTTGAGCCACACCAGAGTTTATGCTAGAGGTGATTTTTGGAAAGCCCCTAGATAATCACAAAAAGTGGGGGGGGTGGGGGCTGGTTAACAGTTGAACCATCCTGGCCTCTGGAGAGTTTAATCGTCAGTGGCCAGTGATTTAATGATTTTGCTTGCATTATGAGACCTCCCTAAAAATCTCCGAAGTTGGTGTTGGGAAGTATTTTGGGCTGGTGTCTATGTAGAGGACTGGGGGATGTGGCACCCCTGGAGAAGGTGTGGAAGCCCTTCCCACATACCATGCTCTGCACGTCTCTTCTGCCTGGCCATTGCTGAGTTGTATCCTTTTATGATAAAACAGTCATCTAGTAGTAAACTGCTTTTCTGAGTTCTGTGAGCCATTCTAGCAAAGGGTCAGACTTGAGAAGGGGGTCATGGGAATCTACTTGTAGCTGGCCTGTCAGAAGCAGAAGGGACAAATTAGACTTGAGATAGGCATCTGAAATGGTTTGCTCTTGTGGGCCCCCTCCCCTAACCTGTGGGATCTGACTCTATCTCCAGATAGGTAGTGTCAGAATTGCGTTAAATTATAGGACCTCCAGCTAGTATCCGTGGAGAATTGGAGAATTTCTTAATGTGTAGGAAAACTCATGCATTTGGTGTCAGAGTGAAGTTTTGGAGTAGATGAGAAACACAGAAAAGTGTTGTGTTTTGTTTTCTTTTAGGCCTCAAAAAACTACAGATGTCTCAGAGATAGCGTTCCCAAAGAGTTACTTGGTATTGTTGTTGTTAGTATTTATATATCATCACCAATCACTACAGCAAGCACATCCTCAAGATAAATTGTTTGGTGGCTTTTACTGAGTAATATTTAAGATGCATTTTAGATTAATTTAAATGCTGTAAGCATTTAATTCAGTGATTTTGGTCAGGGATCCTCACCCATATTACTTTTGTGGCCAGGACAACCAATAGTGGTATTAAAATGCAGCCACAGCTTAATAGAATACA
Source organism: Meles meles (assembly GCF_922984935.1). NCBI lineage: Eukaryota > Metazoa > Chordata > Mammalia > Carnivora > Mustelidae > Meles > Meles meles. The sequence continues at coordinate 8,481,187 of NC_060075.1, read as the reverse complement.
TTCGTGGTATCTTTGTAAAGCTACAGCCTGGCTAGAAAAATACCTAAAAAAACAAACAAACAAACAAACCCGCTTTTGCTGGTTTTCCTGATCAAATTTTGTCAGTAAGATACAAAGAAGATGCTCTGAGTGTTAACATTCAGACTCAAAGCTCATTGTGGGCTTGAAGGTAGGTGTGGCCCATTCTGCAAAGGCAGATGCAGCTAAGGATGAGGACAACCCCAGAGGGCTCAATGGGATCATCCCCGGCGACCATCCCAGTTTTCAGACATGCAACTGTACATGGCCTAGATGAAATTTTACCCTCATGTAGATTATTGGGATGTCAATATGTTATAGAAAATAGTTTTAATCCTGAGGAAATATTTCCTTCTGAGCCCTATATTACTAGGTCTTATAGTGCACATTTTGTGTTTGGGCTAGAGTGTGAAGAGTGCCCATAAGGTAACAAACCGGCAACCACATATTCAGGGCTGTGCCATGTGTGTTGAGAGTAAACCGGAGCTTCCTGCTTCAAAGCTGCTGTGTACTTTTTATCAAAAGCATGTCTTTTGTGCTTCTTATCAATTTTATGTGTTTAAAAAACTGTTACAAATAATTTTTTAAAGATAGAACTTCTAACTTCTATTTTTATACAGAAGCAAATTCAAAGCCTCAGGTCAAGAAGACAACAAATTAGCCATGTAATATGGTGCTTATGTTGTGGTTTTTTTTTGTGTGTGTGATTAAAAAAGAACAGTTTTCTTTCTTTCTTTTTTTTAATTCGTTTATTTGTTTGTTTACAGCATAACAATGTTCATTGTTTTGGCATCACACCCAGTGCTCCATGCAGTACGTGCCCTCCCTATTACCCACCACCTGGTTCCTCAACCTCCCACCCCCCCCGCCCCTTCAAAACCTTCTGGTTGTTTTTCAGAGTCCATAGTCTCTCATGGTTCATCTCCCCTTCCAGTTTCCCTCAACTCCCTCTCCTCTCCATCTCCCCATGTCCTCCATGTTATTTGTTATGAAAAGAGCAGTTTTCTTCTTAAAATTTTTATTTCAGTGTTTAAGAGATCATATAAACAAATACAAAAGAGGAGGGCACATGGGATATATTACAAAAATTCAAGTTATCTAATATAGAAAGAGCTAGAATGTGTGTATGAAATTAAAACTGCTAATGTTTAAAATAAAACAGACATACATTTCTCATTTACTTGATTTATATTTTCTAAATTATGATAGTCTGTTTCTTTAAATCTTCCTTGAATTAGAATTTTATACTGACATTTTCCCTATTAGATTGTGATTGTTTGGAGTATAGTGTCTATGGCTCTAGGTATCTCATGTCCCCATATTACCTTGTTCTATACTTACTGTGGAATAGATGTTTTACAAATGTTTCCTGAATGAATGATAGCCATGCCTGAAGGAAATCCATTTGTTCTCTGCTGAAAAAAACAAGACAATGGGAAGTTCTCAATGTAAATAAGGTTCATGGGAAATCACTCTTTTGATTTGACCACATCCTCTGTAAAGGAGAAATCTGGAATGGACACATTTCTGATCAACTCGTAAACTCCGTAAATGTATTCATGCCAATAAAAGGTAGAAAACTCGGGCTATTTGCACAATGTATTCAGTTGTTCTTTTAATCGAACTGATGTTGAAAAAAAGTTGAGATTTCTAATGGTGGCATGGGAAGGTAATGTGGAGAGATTTTTAAAAAGCAAGAAATATGGTTGGAGGCTGAAAAACTGTAATTTAATGTAAAACATGAGAACTCATAATTTAAATATTTACTGGATACTGCAGTGGGTTCCATATAGTGTTTCATTCTTCTAATATGTGTGTTTTTTCACCTTCAAAAGGACACATAGAAATTTTGGCCTAGTTTCCGTTTAAAACCAGACTTGTTTTCAAATAAAGTAAGTATGGTAGCTTTGTTCAAATTGTTTAAAATATAAATATAAAATCCTGCCATTGGAGAAGAAAACTTATATTTATCTTAGCACACAGAGAATGTAGTTGTTTCCAAAGTACATTTTTCTTTAATTTTTTAATCCCTGTTCTTTTTTTCCAGGCATTTCCTGGGAACATCAACTCTGATAGCGTGGTTCGTCATGATTTACAGCATCCAGTAATCGCCCGCTATGTGCGCATCGTGCCCCTGGACTGGAATGGAGAAGGCCGCATTGGGCTCAGAATTGAGGTCTATGGCTGTTCTTACTGTGAGTATCTCTTGAAATTTATGGTGGATTTTGTTGTTTTCATTTAATTAGTGATTTATTTTTGATAATTTAACATTACTTGCTTTCTCTGACAATAAACTGCCTTGTTTTTATATATAAATATGTAAGTTTATCTGTATGTTCTAAATATATTTTTACATCTTTACACAGAAACACATAAAAATACCTTAAGCAAAGGATTTTTGTTCTGTAGACTAAAATGACAAAGCTTATTAAGTAAGTTGCCTGAAGTCTTAGGCAATATTTAAAAAGTAAAAACTTACATTATTATCCATCATTTTGACTCTTCGTGATGGATTTTGGATATATTCTTGAGAATTCCCTGCCAATTCTCATCAGTTTCACCTTTTACTATTTTAAAGCTAACCACTAAATTTTAATGTCAAGGATATTTTATATGTCTGTAAGTTTTATTTGCTCCTTTAAAAAATTGCCTTGGTCCCCTAAAACGATGCTTTTCTTTTAGTCATGTTTTAAGCTCTTTTTCTTATTTATTTCTTAAATACATTGTATAGATGTCTGGTGATTCTAATATATGGATTTTTGGGGATTATAGCTCTGCTGTCTTGTTTCTACTCATTTTTACCAGTAGTGCTTGTTTGCCTCTCCTCTTCTTCTGTCTTCTTCTTTAAAGCCCTCATATCTGCTTGTCCTTCTCTTCCCCATATTCTTGACTATTACCTTAGTTTCTTTAAGACTTCCAGCTGTGGAATTTCTTTCAGGCCAAGGTTGATGATGGTTTTATCTACCGAAGATCTGTCTTTGCTTATTTGCGTCTATGAAAGCAGTACCAACACAGAATTACTTTAGAGATTGTTTGAGCTGTTTTGAGGCCACTAGCTAGTAGAGATTCAATCTGCAAATACATGATTTGCAAATACTGGCTTTAGAATATGAATTCTCTGATAGAATATTTCCCTCCTCCTAGGAGTCTACCATTAGACTCTCCACCTACCTTTCCCACGGATACGTAAAAATAAAAATTCACTGCAACCAGAAGATGGCAAATGACCTATTGGCAAGCTTTTTAAAATTAACCAAACATTTGGTAGTTTATAATAAATATATATATAAAGCTTTCACCTCTGTAGAAATCAGTTACAGAGATTGGTGTGGAAATAGTAGCTGTTGTGATAACCAAATCAAATTTATTTATTCGTGAGCAATATTGTTACGTGCAAACTGAAGTGGTTACTACAAAGGGGCCATGGAGATCATTTAAAAGTTCTCCAGGTGTTTATTTTATTTGGGCATCACTCTATTATAGCAAATACAGCAAGTAGAGAGGCAGAGAAATGTAGCTCTTCAGCAGAATATAGATCTTCAGGAGGAAGATTTAACTTGTTAGGAGAAGCCTAAAATGAGCCTTAACAGAAATCTGGGTTCTCTGTATGTGGTCTGGGCATTATGGATACAGAATTCTGTGTTCACACATATTCTAAGTATCAACACATTGGGAAGGCCAAAACAAAATATGGTATTTTCCTCTGCATGATGGATTTTCTAGGGAGCATGTTCAGTAAATGAAAAATGTGTAATGCTCTTCATGGAAACCATGATGTATGAAATTTATTAATAATTACTTAGCACTTTTTATTTGTCATGAAATATGCTGAATGTTAGTAATACCACGGTGAATAAGGAAAACATTATATGAGAGATAAGGTGGAACAACTAGTATAGTAGTATTTATCAAGATAAAAATAGTGAAAGTTAAAATATACCAGAGGCATATCGCCTGAATGATAGAGCTGAAAGGAAAACCAGTGAGTCTGGTACAGTGCTAGAGCTCACGACCACTGTTGTATTTTCCTACTCCTTGATTCCAACAAAATGAACAACGATGTAACCATCACCAAGTCAATAAAGTAATCATATTGACACCTGGCCCCCCTCCCAGTTACTGCTGCTTTTTAAAGGTAGAAATTCACCTGATTTTTATCCTCATAGATTAGTTTTACACTTCTTTTAGTTTCATGAAAATGGAATCCTAAAGTATACATCATTTCCCGTCTGAGTTCTTTTCTTCAAAATAATAATTGTAAGAATTATCCACACTGTTATTTAAGGTATTTGATTATATTCATTGGCACTATTACTCCATTGTATGAATATCCTATAATCATCAATTCATTTTATGTTAATGAATGTTTGAATTATTTCCATTTTGGGCTATTTTAATAGAATTGCTATAAATATTCCTCATGGGTGTCACCTTAGGAAAGGTAATACCAAGTTAGGATATATGTAGGTTTAATTTTTGTCAGTAATGACAAAATTCTTTTCTGCAGTGGTTACTATCAACTCACACTCCTGCAGCCAATGTATTGGAGTTCCTGTTGCTTCACAAATTTGGGAACTTAGTATTGGTTTCAAAGTTTTAACCATTGTGGTGAGTGTTCATTACATCTCATTTTAGTCTTAGTGAGCACTTTCCTGATTTTTAAAGAGGTTATGCTTGCCCTTCCTTTGTAAACCTCTTTCTTTGTAAACCTCTTTTCTTTGAAGTGTTTGTTGAATTTTGCCTGTTTTCCTATTGGATTGTCTTTTATATATCTATTTTCTGATTGTTTTTGAATACTTTTTATAGCCAACACCCTCTCTTTCTCTTTTATTTTATTCTTGTTAGGATATCCAGACACATTATCTTATTTTTGAGATGGCTTTCTTTAAAAATCGTTTTAAAACCAACACTGTTAATGGGGTTACTTAGAGCTCAGAGTAAGGGCAAACACCGCTTGCCCAAAGGCAAATAGTGTGGGGTGACCAGGTGTGGCTTAAAAGAGGACAGTGTGTTCTGCAGTTGTTGCAAGTGGATCTGTGAAGTGGTGAGCTCATACTAGCATGGCCTTCTCCATCTAGCCCGGGGTTTGGGAGTCACAAACGGAAAGGAAAAAAATACCTGAAGCTACGTAGGAAGCTAGGTTTTTCTAGTATATAAGCGTCTCGGGGGAGGGGGGTAGGCATCATACATTTTAAAAACTGTATTAACATTATACCAGTAGGTGCCAGTGGAGTAAATGATGAACTGGTAACATAAAATGTAGGATCGAAGTTGAAAAATACCGTTGTAGTAGATTGTAGTAAGTTGGATGATGGTCTCCAGAGGTATCAGGTACTAATCCCTGGAACTGTAAATGTTACTTAATAAGTCAGAGTGTTTGATTAAGTTAATGATTGTGGCATGGGGAGAGTATCGTGCATTATCCAGGGGGTTTCTAGGTACATGGGTTCTGTCCTTGTGAGCCGTGGGCAGAGAGAGAATTCATAGACAGGAAAATGGAGGCACTGTGACCATGGCGCAGAGATCGAGTGATACTTTTATAAGTCAAGGAATGTTAGCAGCTACCAAAAGCTGGAAGAGGAGAGGAGAAGATTCTCCTTGGAGCCTCCGGAGGAACTGAGGTCCTGTTGACACATTGATTTGAATCTAGTGAAACTGATTTGGGACTTCTGGCCTCTAAAACTGTGAGAGAATAGAGCTGTTGTTTTAAGCCACCAGGTTTGGGGTACTTTGTACAGCAGGGACTGGGAACCATAGACGTATCAATATCATTTTAGGGGGAGAAAAGGTACAAACATAGCTCTAGAGCCGTGTTCTTCAGTAGAACTTTAAACAAAGATGTGAAATGTCCTTGACCTGCTATACTCTGCTAGTCACATCTGGCTGTTGAGCACTTGAAATGTAGCTGAGGAACCCATTTTAAATTGTGTTTAATTTTAATTCACTTGTATTTGAATTTACATAGTGTGACTGCTGACTACCATATTGGTTGGTGTAGATTAGAAGAACCAAAGGGGCGCCTGGGTGGCTCAGTGGGTTAAGCCGCTGCCTTCAGCTCAGGTCATGATCTCAGGGTCCTGGGATCGAGTCCCGCATCGGGCTCTCTGCTTGGCAGGGAGCCTGCTTCCTCCTCTCTCTCTCTCTGCCTGCCTCTCTGCCTACTTGTGATCTCTCTCTGTCAAGTAAATAAATAAAAAAAAAACCTTAAAAAAAAAATAGAAGAACCAAAAGTCTGCTTCTTATTTTTCTTCCATGTTCTTTTATAGTTTAAAGAACCTACAATATTTATTTTTTAAATGGCATTCTCTGACTTTTTCCCTTAGTTTGGTGAACAATGATTTAATATCCTGGACACAGTTTTTATTGTCAAAGAGTTGATGACTAGTCATTTCTTTAACAAGATCCCCAACTGGGTCATTTTTGTAACGATTGTCCAGATCAGATTCTTTTTATTTATCTATTTTTGAAGAACCCAAATTGTATTTATGTATTTTCAAGAGAAATACACGTTTATAGTAAGAAAAATATGTGTTAAACATATTTGTGATGGACAACTTTCCTAAAGCTACTATTGTTTAAGTTTACCTGTCCTAGTGTAGGCCCTTAGAAGATGGCCTTCTGGTCTTGTTTTTGTTTTTGTTTTTTTGTTTTTAATTTAGTGAAATACTATGTCAAAGAGTTTGCCTTTTCAATGAGAAAAAGAATCATGGCTCTTTGAACGGGAAAAGTCAGATACACCCTTTTATTTTGCCCTTGTAAGAGTTAGCAGTACTCTGTATGCTAGGGTCCCCACAAGGAGAGACTAGGCTTCGATCACTCCTGTGGGAGAGAGAAATGAATTCTCTCATCTTTCTAAAAACCCCTTAGAAGACTTATCTGAGGTCTGTCCTGAAGTTGCAAATTAGGGAATGGGACTGCTCTTCCTCTGTTTCTGAGTTTGCGGAAAGGACCGGAGAGGGTAGGATGCCAGTAGGAGCTGTGCTTCTGTTGGAGGCGTGTGCTGCTGCCGTCCCCCTGGCGTTTGTCATTTCTCTGTGCAGTTCATCCGTGGCCACTTGGCCGTCTGCGAAGTTCAGTATTTCTCAAGCTTGCAGAGAGAAAGTTCACTCTATTCCAGGTGGAGAAAGTTAGTTCTAGGCCACTTTTTTGAAGCCTTTATGGCTTTTCCTTTTGGTATTTCCCGGCTTGTCTTGAGATTCATAGGAGTTCTAATTTCAATGAATCTAAACTCATTTTAAATTATTGTGTTCCCTCTACATTTGGTTTTCCCTCAAGTTTAGTTGAAAGAAGTGGATGCTGTTATTTTTAAAACTTAGTGATATTCCCCATGTCTTCTGACTCAGTAAACCTTTTCCCAAAACACCGATGCTAATCTTCTTACTCTGTACCAGAGAGACTACATCAAACAGAAGGGAGAAGTCTCAGTCTAATAATTTCTAAAATTCATTTATGGCTGCCGTACTCCAACATTCATTTTACACAAGCCCAGTACAGTGTCCTGATTGAAGTGAGCATTTTTGATGACAAATACTATATGAGCTTTTAACCAGAGTCTTCATAAGAGTAAAGTCAGTGCCTTAGGAAACCAAGATACACACAACTAAACTAGTTTTTGTATATGCCTTCAATTTGAATGAATAATTAATAAAGCCTGGATATACCACCCAATGCAAATCATGGTGGAAAGTAAGCACCATACCAGGGCAGGAAAAAGTATCAAGAGAAGCCAAATACAAACAAAATACAAACAAAAAAGCCAAATACAAACAAAAGGACAGTGTTTTGTTCATTTCATGCTGTGCAAATGAGATTGTCCTCCGTAGGGACCACAAACTGATACTCACTATGGCCATGCTGCCTCAGCAAGAGGTGCTGTCGTGTATGTGTGTGTTAGTTTCCTAGGGTTGTAATAGCAAAGTACCACAGACTGTGTAGTGTAAGACAACAGGATTTGTTCTGTTGTAGTTCTGGAGGGCAGGAATCAGAAACCACAGTGTCAGCAGAGTTGATTCCTTCTGCAGGCCCAGAGGGAGAAGCTATTTCACGTGCCTCCCTTAGTTCTGGTGGTTGCTGGCAATCCTTCATGCTCTTTGACCTGTTTGTGCATCATTCCACTGTCTGCCTCTCCTTTCACACAGCCTTCTTCCCAGGTGTGCCACGGTCTGTATCTTCACGTGGACTTCTCCCCTCTGTGTGTCGGGGTCTGTGTCTTCATGTGGCCTTCTTATAAAGACACCACTCACTGGATTTAAAATCCACCCTATCCAGTATGACCTAATTTTTTTTCTTTCTTTCAAGATTTTATTTAAATTATAGCTAGTTATTTAACACATAGTGTAGTATTAGTTTCTGGGGTAGAATTCAGTGGTTTATCAGTTGCACATAACACCTGTTGCTCATAACAGTAAGTGTCCTCCTTAATGCCCTTCACTCAGTTACCTCATCCCCCCACCCACCTCCCTCCACAACCCTCAGTTTGTTCTCTTTTGGTAAGAGTCTGTTGTGATTTGCCTCCCTCTCTATTTTTATCTTGCTTTATTTTTCCTTCCTTTCCCCTATGTTCATCTGTTTTGTTTCTTAAATTCCACATATGAGTGAAATCATATGGTATTTGTCTTTCTCTGACTGACTTATTTTGCTTAGTATAATATACTCTAGTTCCATTCTCATTGTTCCAAATGGCAAGATTTCATTCTTTTCGATGGCTGAGTAATATTCCAGTGTGTGTGTGTGTGTGTGTGTGTGTGTGTGTGTCACATCTTTATCCATTCATCAGCCGATGGACATTTGGGCTCTTTCATACTGTGGACATTAGGGTGCGCATGTCCCTTCAAATCACTAGTTTTGTATCCTTTGAATAAATGCGTAGTAGGATCTTAGGATAGTTCTATTTTAATTTTTTGAGGAGCCTCTTTTTTATTTTCCAAAGTGGCTGCATCAGCTTGCATTCCCACCAACAGGGTAAGAGGGTTTCTCTTTTTCTGTGTCCTCGCCAACATCTGTTGTCTCCTGAGTTGTTAATTTTAGCCATACTTACCAGTGTGTGGTGGTATCTCATTGTGGTTTTGATTTGTGTTTCCCTGATGATGAGTGATGTGGAGCATTTTTTTTTTCAGGTGTCTGTTAGCCATTTGTATATTTTCTTTGGAGAAATGTCTTTTCATTTCTTTTGCCCATTTCTTAACTAGATTTTTAAATTTTTTGAGTATCGAGTTAGATAAGTTCTTCATAGATTTTAGACACTAGCCCTTTATTAGATATGTGATTTGCAAATATCTTCTCCCATTCTGTCAGCTGACTTTTACTTGTTGTTTCCTTCACTGTGCAGGAGCTTTTTATCTCGATGAAATCCCAATAGTTCATTTTTACTTTTTTTCCCCTTGCCTCGGGAGATGTCCCTAATAAGAAGTTACTATACCCGAGGTCAAAGAGGTTGCTGCCTATGTTCTCCTCTAGGATTCTGATGGATTCCTCTCTCACATTGAGGTCTTTCATCCATTTTGAGTCTATTTTTGTGTGTGGTGTAAGGAAATGGTCCAATTTCGTTCTTCTGCATGTGGTTGTCCAGTTTTCCCAGCACCAGTTGTTGAAGAGACTGTCATTTTTCCACATTCTTTCCTGCTGTGTCGAAGATTAGTTGGCCATAGAGTTGACGGTCCATTTCTGGCTTCTGTATTCTGTTCCATTGATCTATGTGTATATTTCTGTGCCAGTACCAGACTGTCTTGATGATGACAGCTTTGTAACACAGCTTAAAGTCCAAAATTGCGATGCCTCTAGCTTTGGTCGACCTAATCTTAAAGTAACCAATTAAAAAGACTGCATTTCCAAGGACGAACATGTTTGGAGTTTCTGGGTGGAATGAATATATATATTCATTAAAATTAGTAAGAATTTCTGTTAGATTCGTTTAGCTGGGAAGAGAAATAAGTAGTTTTGGGAATCCAACCATGTCTTCCTATTTAAATTAAATATTTAATTTTGCATAAAATGAAATTGTTCCAGTTACTTGTATTTTGTGTTTTTCACACATACAAATACACACACATGAAGTGGAAGATTTATTACGTTGCTTGGGGATCGATATATTGTGACACAGACTCACCAATCCCATTAGGATTTACTGAATTCTATTTGTAAATCATTTTGCTAATTTTAAATCTAAAGTGCAACATGTCATACCTGTGGTTAAAACACTTTAATGGTACTACATTGCCTAAAGTTCAAGGTGTTATCTTGAAATACGGTGCCTTTCCTGTTACCTCTGCAGTCTTACATCCTCTCACTGCCGTGTTGCACTCTGCGCTCCAGTAATACAAACTGTTCCTGTTTCCCAGTACATGCTGTGCTTCTTGAACATGTTTTTGTCCAGGATGTCCTCTGCAACTACCAGGTCCTCTCCATTTTCCCCTCCTCAGTCTTGTCTCTTCCAGGATTCAGTTGAGATGCAATTTTTAACAAGAAGACTCCTCTGAATTTTCAGAATAAACCACTTTTTTTTTTTTACTCCCATTACACTGTTTGAATATTTTCAGTGAAATGTGTATCAAAGTATTCCAAAATACAGCAGAGTGTGAGATTCTGGGGAGAGGGCAGACGCAGTCACCGTATTCATTATTGGCATCCTGTCAATTATCAGACCATATGCAAGTAACGTTTGCTCAGCTGAACTAATACCAAGATGCAGATGATGCAGGCCTAACTTACTCCCTCAGTGGAAACTGATTACTCTTTGATGCTGGGTAGATGCTTTCATTAGGTGAACAGGGTATGATTCTCTTGCATGATATTGAATGTTGCTCTAGGTGCCTACACAGTGTTGAAAGACTTGTTGTACTGACTATATTAATAGATGTTCCAAAAGAGTCACACAAAGCAAAGAATTTAGTATTCCTTTTTCTAATTTCAGTGTTTTGGGACCTATGTTATTTCTATTTAAGATTATTTTAAACCAGAATTTCATGCAGCTGCTTTATGAATTATAAACATGTAAATTGCTTATCACCAGAGGAAAAATATCATACTCTTATCAGTTAATTTGAACTTTATATCAAGATTAGTGTGAAAAGTAAATCAATATGAAAATAGATTTAATAGCTATCAAAGCCATGTTACACACGGTAGAGAGATAATTTAAATTGTTGTGGTAGTATGTTATATATAAAGGACATGCTCTGTTCTTATGTATGCAAGTACATAAAAAATAAATTCGGGATGTTATAAACCGAAATGTTCTTGCTACTAAGAGAAGTGGAACTTAGCTTCAAGAACATATATTCTTTAGGTCTTTGCAAAGTAGTTTGTATTTTAGACTTGAATTGGAATACTTTGTAATAGAAAGATTATCTGTATATATCTAATTGTGGCTCACCTTGATGGTAATAATGCAGCAACTGAAGATTATTGTAGCAGGTAAAAAGTATTTTTGAAATGGTGAAGAATAAACTGAATCATTTGTGTTATGGTTTTGACTTACTAGGCAATGTAAATTCATAGGTGTTACAAGATAATAAGTTATTGCCAATTTATACAAAAAAAGTCAGATACTTGGTGAGTCTCATTTCTGGATTGACATTTGAGGGTGACATTTGCGTTGAAAGGAAATTTATGGTATGAAAAACAAAGAATTACATTCTCATTTTTCATGTCTATGGAGATGCATGCTATCAGCATTTAATTATTTTTTTCCAGTGTAATTTCTTTTACTTGGAAGATAGTTACTATTGAGTCTATTCAATGAGATAACATGGCAAATATACGTTAGTTTCTCCTTAGATACAAGAGAGTCACAAATGACAGCTAATTCGTATTTTGGAGAAATGCTTACTTAGACATTGATTTAGAGCTAGATTTACATTGTATTGCTTACTACAAAATCTAATTTACCCTCAAGAATTTTCTGAGTTCACATATAAAATCAACAATGTTGATTTAAAAATAAACCAAAATTATTGAGTGAGAATAACATATAATCATACCTGTTTGCAGTTCTGAAGTAGGAGTAACAGTACACTTGTGTTGTGGGATAAGAGAGGATATATTTCTTATTGTAAATTTTAGTTCAGAATTCTTTTCATAAAATAATTTCCCCAAAATACATATTCTAAAATAAAGCATACACATAGCATGATAACTGGCTGAAAATTAGAATAAAATAATGAAAAATAACTATGCTTCAGCATGGTTTACAAATAAGGTACTTTGATTCATACAAAGAGACCTGTTCATACTCTACAAGAACTTTAAAAAGTTCCCAGGAGGCCTCCCAACCCAATCCCTTATTTTACTAATGAGGAAACCAAAATCCTCAGGGTTATATGACTTGCATAAGTGAGTTATTTGCAGACCTAGGAATCCTTCCTAACAATCTGAAGCATTGCTCCTTCTCTGTCATTTGATGCCTCTCTCCTTTGGTTAATTCTTCGTTTCGTCTTCTTCACACACGGGGAACTTTTGTAATCACAATGATGGCCTACAGAAATATTATCTTGTAGATTCTAATGACTGTAAAAAATTGTCGCACAGTTCTCACTGTAAGAACATACAGGGGAAGAGGTTCAGTAATAAAAGCATCTGCACCGTATTGTCCCACATGTCCGACAGTACAATCTGAAGGTCTGGTCATCCTAATACACTCATTTAAGGACAGCTTGCAAATGACACAACTCAAGCTTTCTTGCATTTTAGTATAGGAGATTTATCAACCTCAGTTAGTGCATTTCCTCAGGGAACCTCAGCTCCTGAGGTATTTTCACTACTGTCTACATACAGGTTAATCCTTACATATGTTAGGTGATTGCAAAGAATACGAAAGTCAAAATTACAGTTATGCAGTCCATCAAAATTTCACTTAAAATCCCTGGTTAATGTGAGGAAAGAAGTAAAATTTAAAACACTACAAATATACGCTAAGAGATTCTTTTATTAGCTTTTATTCTTGAGCTGTTAGTCTTAACTATCACCTATTTAAATTAGCTTAGCTACCAAGAAAAGAGCAAATATTTAAGATGGCAGTTATCGCCCTCATGAATTAGAAGAAACAATATAATAAAATAATCATTTAGTGTGCTCACTTAAACCTTCCAGCAATGCAAATTATTTGGATATATCACTTAAAAATTAAAAATCACTCGTTTAAGAACATTTAATAATATTATTTCTATTAGACTAGTATCAGATTTTTCATACCTGGACTTGAAAAAATTATCACAATTTTTCAGACTCCTATTCTCATTAGAATATATATGTAATATTTTCTTACTCTTCAAACAATGCTATATTAGTTTTTTCAGTCTTTCATGCTTGTTTTGGTGGACAGGGAGGAATTGAGCCCACTCTCTATTCCGTTTCACTTCCACTTAGTGGAGGAATGATCCGAGGGAAGAAGACAGGTAACTTGGGCCAATCTCTTTTGTAAACATTCTGATACTGATAACTGCACCCCCTCCACTCCCATATAATTAATTTTTCTAGGAGGAAAGTCCTTATCTATGGAATGTTTTGAGCATTCCTGTTATGAACCTGTTTTAGGTTGCTTATCACAAACATACTTAGCATCTCTGGATATATGAACATGACTCCCTGGAAAGTAACTCCTAAGCTAAGTGATCATTGAAGTATTGAATGGAGATATTTCATGACATAAATGCTCAGGAATAAGGAGAAACTGTGCCTGATCCCTGAAATAAGGGAAGATTTTTGGCTGGGGGACCTTAACCCTAGAAGCGGAGCTGTGGGGGAAACTTGCATTTAGGTCATTTGAGACCCTCTGGACTTTCTCAGATGTCAGAGTACATATAATACTGGACCTTAACTTTAAGCCTAATACTACAGCCTTATGATTGCTTGTTTCTTGAAATTATTGGTAAAATTGGACTCTAGTTAAGATCTTTATTTATATAAATGTGATTTATCCATCTAATCCTAATATCACTACATGGATTGCATTGATTACTAGCCTTGGTCACATCCACCGCATGTAAAGCCTCATGCAACGTTTTTTTTCCTTCCCTGCTATCAACTTCCTGCTTATCAGATATTTAGTTGTTTGTACTATTTTAAACACGCTGTGTCAGCCATATTTGCGTATCATATGAAATGAATTTAGAGAATTGGCCAGTGGCTTCTTATACTTACTTTAAAATGCAAATATTACATTTGGGAGAGGGAGAATCCCCTTTGCTATGGCACTGTGCTTATATAGAAAAGATAATACCTTTCCTCAAATCATTTTACAAGGTTTTCCTATGTTGCAAAGGACAAGATGAAAAATATAACTGAGGTCGCCCCCCTGATTAAACTCTACTCCAAATTTAGATAAGTTGTGCCCATCTGTTATAGAAATGCTTTTCTTGACCAGAAATACATTATATTTACCAATGTCAAAGTCAGCAACCAAAAAGCAAGTTTGTAATTCTTCAGATGAGCAGTTTTCAACAATATTTAAGGTAAAACATCACACAGATTCATTTAGAACTGTTGTACAAAGGAGGTTCTTTGAATTCAAGATCATAGAATAACTAGAAAATGCATTATGTTTTCTTCTTTGTCAGCCAACAATGTGGACTCGTTTTGTGCTGTCCTGCAGCTGGTCGGTACAGTGACAGAATCTCCCACATCTCTCCCAAGACCTTCCTAGTCACTCTTTTTTGTAATTTGTGTCTCCTGCTTTATAATTAGTGTTGCTCATTCGCTTTTTATTCACTATCCTTGCTCTCGTTCCTTCTAAAATAAAAGAATGTTTTATAACAAATCATATTTTGTACTTTGGCTTTGGTGAATATCAAAATAAATCAAGGTCTTTCATTCTTGACATGTGATGTTTTTGGCCAGATAGATAATTCATTGCTGGGCACGGGGGCAAGAGGATGTTCAGTGTCGAATCCTCAGCAGCATCACTGGCCTCCACCCATTAGATGCTAGTCATACATCACTCCTTGTCTAGCTGTGACAACCAAAATTGACACCAGACATTAAGAAATGTCTCCTTGGGGGGGTAGCATTGCCCCTGGGTGAGAACTGCTGGTATAGATTGTACTTGTCACTTGGTAATTGGATTGTTACATTCTGAAATAAAGAAAATAGACACATTGTAAGAATCAGTTTAGTTTTCATTTAATCTGTATTTTAGTGTCTGCTACATGCATACTGAGATTTCCTAAGACTCTATATTGGTGAGGGTGAAAATCATTGTTTTACAATATGCTTACATTTATAGATATCTTGTGTATATACTGTAGGTAGAAACACTCCTCTATCACCTTATCAGCATAAATAATGCAAGAAAAAGGACCCCTGAATTCTTGTATCTTTTATCTGTGCCATTTGTGGAGAATCATGCAATTTTTTTGGACACATTCTAAAAATATAAGCTGTTTTTAGGTACCAATTCATTGATACTTTGCATTAGTTAATATCTTTTCAACTAGGATCAGCTTGGATCTGTACTCTTCTTTGGATAAGTTCGCATTTTCTTGAACGTGAATTTAACTTTGGGATCAAGGTCAGATTAACTAGGTCCTCCACACAGTTCAGGCTGAGTATTATTTATATGGTTGTTCACTTTGCCTTTTGCATTTGCCAATAGATAGTTAAAAACAAAAGAAGTGTTCTAGAATGTGCTTTGCTAATAGAATACAAATTCATATTGTTTAACACACTCCATTTAGATTTGAGAAACACCGACCTTTAAGGTATAATGGGAAGGCTGATTTTTCTCTAAAAAGAGAGGAGATAAATATGTAAAATAAAGCTTTGCTCCACTTCTTCTCAGCTTCCTTTTCAAAGAGGTCTATGCCTACTAAGAAGGATAGGAGGAAGGCCCAGTTTCGCATTTTTCACAATACTTCTGTTGGCTATGCAACACTACGTGACACCACATGATCCAGTGAATGTGTTTAGGATTCCGACTCAGATCTTTTATTTTTTTTTATTTTAATTTTTTATTAACCTACAGTGTATTATTTGTTTCAGGGATGCAAGTCTGTGAACCATCAGACTTACACAATTCACAGCACTCTCCAAAGCACATTCCCTCCCCAGTGTCCCATCACCCAGCCACCTCATCCCTCTCCCCCCGCCACTCTACTAGCCCTCAGTTTGTTTCCTGAGATTAAGAGTCTCTTATGGTTTTTCTCCCTCTCTGGTTTCATTTTGTTTTAATTTTTCTCTTCCTTCCCTTATGATCATCTGTCTTGTTTCCCAGATTCCTCATATCAGTGAGAACCTATGATGATTGTCTTTCTCTGATTTTCAATAAGTCTGATTGACTTATTTCACTTAACCTAATACCCTATAGTTCCATCCACATTGTTGCAAATGGCAAGATATTGGTGTTTTTTGATGGCTTTGATGATATTGAGGTATGTACCTTCTATCCCTGCACTGTGAAGAGTTTTGATCAGGAAAGGATACTGTACTTTGTCAAATGCTTTTTTAGCATCTATCGAGAGTATCATGGTTCTTGTTCTTTCTTTTATTAATGTTATTATATCACATTGATTTGATTTGCGGATTTTGAACCAACCTTGCAGCGCAGGAATAAATCCCACTTGGTCTTGGTGAATAACCCTTTTAATGTACTATTGGATCCTATTGGCTAGTATTTTGGGGAGAATTTTTGCATCCGTGTTCATCAGGGATTTGGTTTGTAATTCTCCTTTTTGATGGGGTCTTTGTCTGGTTTTGGAATCAAGGTAATGCTGGCCTCATAAAACGAGTTTGGAAGTTTTCCTCCCATTTCTATTTTTGGAAGTTTCAGAAGAATAGGCATTAACTCTTTAAACTTTTGGTAGAATTCTCCTGGGAAGACGTCTGGCCCTGGGCTCTTGTTTGTTGAGAGACATTTGATTAGTGCTTTAGTCTCCTTGCTGGTTATGGATATGTTCAGGTTTTCTGTTTCTTTCTGGTTCAGTTTTGGTAGTTGATACATCACTAGGAATGTATCCCTTTATCCAGATTGTCAGATTTGCTGGTGTGTAGTTCTTATAATATGTAGTTCTTATAATATGTTCTTATAATAGATTTGCTGGTGTGTAGTTCTAATAATATGTAGTTCTTATAATATGTTCTTATAATAGCTTATATTCCTTTGCTGTTGGTGATCTCTCCTCTTTCATTCATGATTTTATTAATTTGGGTCCTTTCTCTTTTCTTTTTGATAAGTCTGGCCAGGGGTTTATTAATCTTATTAATTCTTCCGAAGAACCAGCTCCTAATTTCATTGATTTGTTCTACTGTTCTTTTGGTTTCTGTTTCATTGATTTCTGCTCTGATCTTTATTATTTCTCTTCTCCTACTGGGTTTATACTTTATTTGCTGTTCTTTCTGCAGCTCTTTTAGGTGTAGGGTTAGTTTGTGTATTTCAGACCTTTGTTATTTCTTGAGAAAGGCTTCTTTGCTATATGCTTTCCTCTCCTGACTCCCTTTGCTGTATCCCAAAGATTTTGAACAATTGTGTTTTCATTTTCATTTGTTTCCATGAATTTTTTCAATTCTTCTTTAATTTCTTGGTTGACCCATTCATTCTTTAGTAGGATGCTCTTTAGCATCCATGTACTTGAGTTCTTTCCAACTTTCCTCTTGGGATTGAATATATATATTTAGATTGGTGAATAAAACAGAGCCACAGACCTGATTTTGGGTGTATTTTGGTCTGTTTGAAGAAATTGCTTTCCAAAATTTTAAAGAAAGAAAAAAATTATACACACACACTTGTGTATGTGTATATATATAAAGTAGGGTAAACATGATGAAGGAATGTAATATGAGTGTAAAGATAAAAAATTTTTAAATTTTTTTAAAAAAGGAATGGATAAGATAAGCAGTTGTTGAAAAAAGAAAAAAAAAAAAAAAGAGAGGATATGATCAGGCTGGAGACTAGAACAAAGCCGTCCCCTAGATTTAGAGTATATTTTGGTCTGTTAGAAGAAACTGTATCCCAGAATTTTAAAGAAAGAAAAACTTACATGTATACAAAAAATAAAGTTAAATACAATGAAGGGATAGAATTACACTGTTGGTGGGAATGCAGTTGGTGCAGCCACTTTGGAAAACAGTGTGGAGATTCCTTAAGAAATTAAAAATAGAGCTTCCCGATGACCCAGCTTTTGCACTACTGGGTATTTATCCCAAAGGTACAGATGTAGTGAAAAGAAGGGCCATCTCTACCCCAGTGTTCATAGCAGCAATGGCCACAATCACCATACTGTGGAAAGAACCAAGATGCCTTTCAACAGACTAATGGGTAAAGAAGATATGGTCCATATATACTATGGAGTACTATGCCTTCATCAGAAAGCATGAATACCCAACTTTTGTATCAACACGGATGGAACTGGAGGAGATTATGCTGAGTGAAATAAGTCAAGCAGAGAGAGTCCGTTATCATATGGTTTCACTTACTTGTGGAGCATAAGGAATAACACGGAGGACACTGGGAGATGGGGAGGAGAAGTGAGTTAGGGAAAATTGGAGGGGAAGACGAAGCATATGAGATTGTGGACTCAGAAACAAACTGAGGGTTTTGGAGAGGGGGAGGGGGGTTGGATGAGCCTGGTGGTGGGTATTAAGGAGGGCATTTATTGCATGGAGCACTGGGTGAGGTGCATAAACAATGATTTTTGGAATATATACACACAAAAATTAAATTAAGAAAAAGAATATGGCTATAAAAATGAAAATTAAAAAAGATTTTGAAAAAGTATTGATAAGATAAAATAGTTAAAGTAAGAAAGAGGAAAAAGAAAAAAAGAAAAAAAACCGAAAATTTAAAATATTTAACTTTGAAAGATTAAAGAGTCATGGAAAAAAGCCATGAATTCTATGTGCTGTATTCCCCTAGCACTGGTGTTCTGCAGTTCACATTGATTAGTAAACTTGGTCTTGGCTGGATCTTCTTGCTGATCTTCTGGGGAAGAGGCCTCTTGGAGTGATTCTCAAATGTCTTTGCCCGAGGTGCCATTGTATAGCCCTTGCCAGTAATCTGCTTGGTTTTGCTCTTGGTAGCTTTTGTTCCCTGAATGCTTTCAGTACAGATTTGGAGGATGAGAATGAAGATGGCAGCCTCCCAGTCTGTGGCCCTGGAGGAGCGGAGGTCTTGCCCCCCCCCCCCCCACTTCAGTGAGCCCTCAGAGAAAAGCAGTCAGTTGCACCTGTCTCTCTGGTCTCTGGCAGCACTCTGAGCTCACCCAGCCTGTGACTGAGCATTTCTGTCTCTGGCCCATAGCCCCGTTTAGAGTCTCCAAACCGAGCAGATTCCTGCGGCGCTCGCTCGTGCTGCTCCTCCTCGTGAAGGAAGGGCGTGTTCTCCCCAGATCTGCCACTTGTGAGGTCCCTGATCAAAGAGTAGTATCTTCACTGTTCTGGGCAACCCAGAACTGAGAGCCCACTCCTAGGCTCCATCTTTGAAGCTGGCTTCCCCACTCTACTACCTGGGAGCTCTGCCGGACTCAGGCATGCCTGCTCTTTCTGTGACTCTGAGGGTCCCGGGACTACACTGACCCAGTGAGGATTCCAGCCCCTGCTTAGCCACTGGAGTGACATGCCTCCACAGAGCAGACTTCTAAAACTTCTGCTTTTGTGCTCCACTGCTCCCTCACTTGCCAGTAGCCGGCTGACAGTGGCTCCTACTCCCACAGTCTATCTTCCTGTGTATTGCTTCGGATTCACCTCTCTGCACATCCTACCTTCCAGAAAGTGGTCGCCTTTCTGTTTGTAGAATTGCTGCTATTCTTCTCCTCAATCTTCTGTTGAAGTTGTAAGTGTTCAGAATGGTTTGATAAGTATCTAGCTGAGTTCCTGGGTCCAAACTAAATTTAGTCTCCTACTCCTCTGCCATCTTGCCCCTCCCTCTCCTGATTCAGATCTTTCTAATCTATATGAAATGCTGTGCCCTTTCCCCCTCCCTACGTCATAGGGCTGGTAAAAAATGGAATGATAGGATATAAGTGAATTAATGCTCTTTGGATTTTGAGGATAAATTCATTGTATCATTTTGATCATGTTTATTCATAGATATACAAAGTAGAATATGTAGACAGTATAAAACTATGCTCTATATAGTTATTTTGCAAATAAGAATACCATTGTTTAAAGAAATAAAATTAACTTACTTACATATCACATGTTGTCAGCCTAGCTTCCTCCCCCCCCCCCCATCAAGGCATGTTAGTTCGTAGCATAAAAACCAGGCAGCATAAGACCAGAGCATTATAGGTCCACATTGAGGATAGTAGTAATAATTATTGTTATCATTATTTATGTAGCTACAGTATCCCACATTTACAATGATGACATGTCAGATACGGTGCTAAGTGCCTTCTTTACTCCTCTTAAACTACTACAATGAGGAATTATTATCTTCCCTTTTTTTTTAATATTTTATTTATTTATTTGACAGACAGAGATCAGAAGTATGCAAAGAGGCAGGCAGAGAGAGAGGAAAGGAAGCAGGCTCCCTGCTGAGCAGAGAGCCCGATGTGGGGCTCGATCCCAGAACCCTGGACCCAAGCCAGAGGCAGAGGCTTTAACTCACTGAGCCACCCAGGCGCCGCTATCTTTTCTGTTTTATCAGAGAGAAAATTAAGAACTAATTTAAGTTTTTGTTTCCTTGTTCAGCTAGTGAGTATAAAAACCAGGGTAATGATGTATTTGCTTTTGTTTGTTTATTGATTGATTTTGTGTTCCCAAATGCTTCCATTAGAATTATTGGAAAAGAAGAATGTGGATTTCTTTTTGCCTGACTTTTTGTACAAGTAGTTCTTTGGATGATATGACAAGAAGGCAAAATAGTTGAATGAACTATCTGTGCAGCCGACGTGAAAATGTTGAGTTTTTAATGACAACAAAAAATGGTCACAATATGGAATTAGATAGAGAAAAGCAGAAATAAAAGTGTTTATACAACCAATGTGTCTTTCATTTACCAGTTGGTAAAAAAATTTTTAAAAATTTAAAAATTAAAGTACAGAGAACATGTCAAAGTATTAACCCTGTTATATCTAAGATGTGACATTATAGCTTTCATTTTCTCTTACATACTTTTCTGAATTACTGACATCCTATAACTGTATTACTAACTTTCAGAAATTACTGAATCAGATACAGTTTTCAAATATATGCAAGATTTGAATCTCAATTTACAAATTCAGATGTGTATGAAAGTTCTCATCCCTTTGTTACAGTTTGTATTTTGAGCTCCCATGTTGATGTTCTTTGGGGGAATTTAATCTTAGCATATCTTGGTGTCATTTCATTTTAGGGTCTTATTCAGTGTCACTGAATGTGTACACATTTATTTGTCCCTGAGACTTACACTCCCCCTGTCCTCACCCCTCCTCCCTCAAGCTCAGTGGCTCTCTTCTGCTTGAGCTTGGGGGAGGAGGGGCTGAGGACAGGGGCACAGTTACTTCTGGGCATTTGAACCAATTGGGATCCTGTTGGATGGTCCACCAATAAATCATTACCTCAAAAGAGAAAACAGTGATTGTATTAGAAAAAAATATAAAGCTAGCTGAGTTAACTGATTTACTTAGTGTTCAAATTTCTAACAGCAAAACTGCTAATTATGGTATGTATAGAATTAATATTATCATAAAAAGTACCTAAAATCTATACTTTAAATGATACAGAAGAAGAAGCAGTATAATATTTCTGTACTATTATGATTTATATTTTAAATTTTATCTCTTTGAATATTACATAGAATGCATAGATTAGTAATAATATGAAGATTAAATATATTATTTATAAGAAAAACAATATAGAGAGCATAGTCATTAGATCAGAAAGGGTAAAAAGTATATCTTAAGCAAAAATGGTAACTTTTTTCTACTTTAAACTATAAGCCATCAGTTTTCAAAAAAATAATTTGTGTTTTCATTAGTCTCAAATGTTGCATAGAGACATGGGTGATTTTTATGTCTTCGACAATATTCAGCACTCATTTGCCAAATTTTTTTTTAAAAGATTTTATTTATTTGACAGACAGAGATCACAAGTAGGCAGAGAGGCAGGCAGAGAGACAGGAGGAAGCAGGCTCCCTGCAGAGCAGAGAGTCTGATGCGGGGCCTGATCCCAGGACCCTGAGATCATGACCTGAGGTGAAGGCAGAGGCTTAACCCACTGAGCCACCCAGGTGCCCCTCATTTATAAAACTTTAACTCACAGTGTCATTTTTGAGTTTTGAAGACAAAAATGCATATATAGGGATTATTTGTGTTAACTGTATTTTGAAGTACATTCTCTTTTATGGTAAACAGTATGATATAATGAAAGGAGATGAAAGTGAAATCAAAAGTAAATGCTAAGTTTATTTAATGGGTAATTTAAGGTGGTTGCTTAAGCTTTCCAAATCCCCATTTCTGCCCCCTCAAAATGGGAGTAATAATGCTCACTCCATAGATTTGACTTGGGGATTAAATATGATAATAAATCTAAAGTGCTTAACACAATGGGTGGCTTAAGGTAAGCCGTCATAAATATATTAGCCATTATTATTATTGTTGCTGTCGTTCTCATTTCCTAGTACTCTTGGATAGCACAGAGGTTTATTTAGTAACTGTTCATTTATTTCTTAGGTTCTCAAATCTGAGATGAATTTTATTATCCAACATCTGTTCTTAACTTCATAAGGAAACATCCCTTAAACATTAATTAAGCATCAAAAATGAGTCTTAATGTTCATACAGCATAATAATCATTTTCTAGAAAGAGTTGTCTTCATATCAAAATGTAATTTCCAGTACTTAGATTTTCTGAAATGATTAACATTAAAGAAGAATAGTAAACAGGAGTCCTGGAGCCCACAAATGCTTAGAGGTGGCAGACCTGTTGGGGTTGAGCTAGACCAGATACGAAGTTTGCAGGTGAGGAACTAAGAGCTCCCCTAAAGAGACAGATGCGTTTCCTCAGACCACCCCATGAGGAACCAATGGCAGAACCGTACTGGATCTGGTTTTAGTATTGAGTTCTGTTCTTTCCTACCGTATTGTATCAAAGTTAACGTGTGTATTCATTTCTGTTATAATGCAGTCAGTTGGTGGGTGTTGGGCCTGGACATTCTGCTTTGTGTATAGTAGATACTATTGAAATACTTTTGAAGGAATTAGTCCCTATTTTATTCATAAAATATATAGAAAGTTTGGAAGAAATAGCTAAGTGCTTAGCAGTTTACACTAGAAGATAATTATGCAACCACAGGTATGGGACATAGTAGGAATTTCATGGACACTCAGTTAAGGGTAAGGAGTCAATGACATGCTCAGTTTTCCTGGAAAGCGAAAAGGATTGTTACAGACTCAGTGGCTCTTGAAGTATATTGATCCCAGTGAGATCCAGAGTATTAATTCTTTTTTTTCATTAACTAATTTCAGAATATTAATTCTTTTTTTTTCATTTAACTAATTAATTTTAGAGAGGGAGGAGGAGAGAAAGTGGAGGTAGACTCCCCATTGAGCTCAGAACCTGACTTGGGGCTTGATCTCATGACCCTGAGATCATGACCTGAGCTGAAACCAAGAGTTGTACATTCAACCGACTGAGCCACGCAGATGCCCCGAGAATATTCATTCTCAAGCTACCTTTACGTAATGAATTAAGTCACATGGAAATCAGGAATGGAAGGCAAAATATCTGATAATTAAGATTTAGTTGGCCATAAATAATTAAAAACAGACACATTTGG
Organism: Meles meles; assembly: GCF_922984935.1. Lineage (NCBI taxonomy): Eukaryota > Metazoa > Chordata > Mammalia > Carnivora > Mustelidae > Meles > Meles meles. The sequence continues at coordinate 8,457,486 of NC_060075.1, read as the reverse complement.
AAAGAATACCATAAATCAGTAAATCATTGTCATTAAAATCATGAGAAATCTTCTCACCACAATTTTGATTCCTCAGAATATTTGCACGATTATTTTGACTTCATAGGAGAGGAAGGGGTGTGTAGGTTGAAAATTATAGTAACTGTTGGTGCAGAAAGATAGGAAGAGAGAGAAGTGAGGGATGGGAAGAAAAAGAGAAGGGGACATTAAAATTAGTGTAAACCTCTGTCTCTTATTAACACTGCTCTCAATCTTAAGCCGATGTTCTTCGGTGGTTTTAAGTATAGTGCTTATGCCTTTTGAAAGGACATGTTAAAGTAGCAGTACAGGAGTCCCCCCTTTATCCACACTGTCACTTACCCTCAGCCGCACTCGGAAGCAGGTGGCTCTCCAAGCATATCCTCAGGTCCGTCGTAACCAGACAGCGCGTCACAGTGCTGTGTCATTCACCACACTTCACCTCATCACTGCCTCATCGTCACGCAGGCATTTTATTATCTCCTACCATCAGTAGAAGAAGGGTCTGAGTACAGCACCATAACATACTTTGAGAGAGGCAGACACAGAGCATATTCATATAGCTTTTATTGTGGTTTATAACAGTATATTGTTCTAATTTTCCTATTTCATTATTAGTTATTGTTAACCCGTTACTATGCCTGTGTAACTTAGACTTTATCATAAGCATGTGTATACAGGAAGAAAACATAGTTGGTTTTTTTAAATGAATTTTATGTATTTTTTGACAGAGAGAGATCACTAGTAGGCAGAGAGGCAGGCAGAGAGGAGGGGGAAGCAGGCTCCCTGCTGAGCAGAGAGTCTGATGTGGGACTCGATCCCAGGACCCTGAGATCATGACCTGAGCCGAAGGCAGCGGCTTAACCCACTGAGCCACCCAGGCGCCCAAACATAGTTTTTTTTTTTTTTTTTTTTTTGTTTATTTACAGCATAACAGTGTTCATTGTTTTGGCATCACACCCAGTGCTCCATGCAGTACGTGCCCTCCCTATTACCCACCACCTGGTTCCTCAACCTCCCACCCCCCCCGCCCCTTCAAAACCCTCTGGTTGTTTTTCAGAGTCCATAGTCTCTCATGGTTCATCTCCCCTTCCAGTTTCCCTCAACTCCCTCTCCTCTCCATCTCAAAGCTGTGATCACCAAGACAGCGTGGTACTGGCATAAAAACAGACACATAGACCAGTGGAACAGAGTGGAGAGCCCAGATATGGACCCTCAACTCTATGGTGAAATAATCTTCGACAAAACAGGAAAAAATATTCAATGGAAAAAAGACAGTCTCTTCAATAAATGGTGCTGGGAAAACTGGACAGCGATATGTAGAAGAATGAAACTCGACCATTCTCTTACACCGTACACAAAGATAAACTCGAAATGGATAAAAGACCTCAACGTGAGACAGGAATCTATCAGAATCCTAGAGGAGAACATAGGCAGTAACCTCTTCGATATCAGCCACAGCAACTTCTTTCAAGATATGTCTCCAAAGGCCAAGGAAACAAAAGCAAAAATGAACTTTTGGGACTTCATCAAGATCAAAAGCTTCTGCACAGCAAAGGAAACAGTCAACAAAACAAAAAGGCAACCCACGGAATGGGAGAAGATATTTGCAAATGACAGTACAGACAAAAGGTTGATATCCAGGATCTATAAAGAACTCCTCAAACTCAACACACACAAAATAGATAATCAGATCAAAAAATGGGCAGAAGATATGAACAGACACTTCTCCAACGAAGACATACAAATGGCTATCAGACACATGAAAAAATGTTCATCATCACTAGCCAAACATAGTTTTTATATAGGATTCAGTACTCTCCTTTCAAGCATCCTTTGGGGATACTGGAACGTTTCCCCCATGGAAAGGGGGACTGCTGTACTAATAGTCTCTATATTAAAATGCTGACTTACTATCAACATGCCATTTAATGTGTCAGTTTAATTTTTAATTTTGGAGGATTATAGTAATGATGTATTGAGTGAGCATTAAACAAGGATTATTAAAAATGCCATCCAAATTGATATATCCGAATTCTCATGACAAATAGTTCATAAAATTATTCTAGCCACATGAAAAAGAAAAAAAAAATGTAGACACAGACACACACGCACCCATGTGCACAGTGTACTACTCTGCACTATGGATTCTGCCATAAAACCTCTCCACCTTATAACAAGAGGCTGTTTGTTGTTAAAAGGGTAGCATTTCAGGTGCTAAATGATGTGGAAGAATCCTCTGACTGACCTCACTGTTCCGTATGGATTTGACATTTTCCATGTGCTTCGAGTGGCATTCTTCACAGAAGGTGAATGCTGCTTGGATTCTCTTGAATGCGCACCTGCCACCTTTCTCTCTTCCCCTACCCTCACCTGTCTGCAGCCTACAGTGCTTATAATATATCTTTCCACAAAAAGTTACAATATTCTGTTAATCAGAGAAAAACTTATTAAATGTCAAAATATCTCTGAAAAAAAGAAGAAAGGTCTATAGCAAATGGAAAAGTATCCTCCCCATCTTCAACATATCTTTATCTAACAAATCCTTTCTTAGATATTGTTAAAATCTTCACATTTGACTGACTTATTTTAATCTAGAAAAACAAAAAAAAATTTGTAAGTACAACCCTTTAAATCCCACATCAATTTTATAAAATTTCCAGACCTCAAATTTCTTATAGATAAAGACTGTGAAGGTGTCTGTGTTCCCAAATGAAAAATAAAATACTGGACCTTTAAATGTATCAGTAATTAAATAAATCTCTCCTGTATAGTTTTCTTCTGATTTCTGCTTCCTATGGAGAAATCTGTAGATGAGACAGGATTCAAAGGCACAGAAGGAGAGGAAATTCACTCTTTCAAAGTCTTGTCGAAATCCAGCTGTTCTCTTACTTGCTGTAAAAACTTGGACAAGTCATGGATCATTTCCACAATCACCTTCCTATTTGTAAAGTGGGTATGAGTATATCTGTTCTTTAATATTGTAAATATTAATTGAAAAGTTCAATAAAAAATGCCTTGCACACGTAACTGTTAAATAAATGACAACCATTTGAGTATTCACTTAGAGAACATTTTGTGTTCCAAGTCTGGAGGAAATAGATTGGCTAAAGATGAGATCAAATTGATCAAAGACAAATGAGATCTCCATATGAGTCGGTTAGTTCCAACTATTAAAAGAAATCGAGGAAGTGCAAATCTGATATACAATTTAAGATGATATTTAACAACTCTTACATTAAGTACCAGGTAAGTGGAATCTAGAGTGGCTTTGCAAACTAGCAGGTTAGTGGCAGAGGTTGAATTAAACCCACTAGTCACTTGGATCACATCACTTTTATGTTAATTTTGTCCTTTATCATACACTATCATGAGAAATTAATTATTGCCTTATTATTATATTCTCCCAAGTATGTTACCACTTTCTTTAAGAAATGAACTGTTTCTGGGGAGCCTGGGTGGCTCAGTGGTTTAAGCTGCTGCCTTCGGCTCAGGTCATGATCTCAGGGTCCTGGGATCGAGTCCCGCATCAGGCTCTCTGCTCAGCAGGGAGCCTGCTTCCCTCTCTCTCTCTCTCTCTGCCTGCCTCTCTGTCTACTTGTGATCTCTCTCTGTCAAATAAATAAATAAAAATTAAAGAAATGAACTGTTTCTTATCAGCACTCATTTTTAAGTTGATTATTTTTTTAGGTTAAAATGATGGCATTTCACTTAGGTTTTAGTGGATATTAAAGTTAGGAGGCTTCAGGTAAATGAAGAGAATGATCATAGTTCTGATTCTGATTTTTTGTATCTACCTTCCAAAATCTAAAGCAAAATTAAGGTGGGAAGGGTAGTTTTGCAGGGGAGTACATTACAAGTTAATTCAAGAGGTCTAAGAGCACAAACCTGACATCTGCTGCTGGAGCTTGATGTACAAATACTCCAGAGCAACAAAGGTCACATTGACCTATTATTTGAGTAGAGGAGTGAAGAAATTCTCAATGATCCATGACAGTTCTTTAAGTGGAACTGAAGATGTCTGTAGACTGTTAATTTTTAGCAGATCACTGCCAGTTCTGAGATATTCCATTCAGTTCTATTACCAGGATAGCTGAGGAATTAGAGGATTTAAAATCCCACCCCTGGTTGCCAAAGCTGGGTCTAGAACAGCCCAGGTCATACCAGAATACTGCCTCTCAGTGTTCATGGTCAGTGGGAGTCTCCTTATAGAGGGACTTCCCTTATTTTAGATCTGAACAGCATATCATGTTCAAGTGGTTTTTGCCTTGTAGATGTGGCTGGTAAAAAATTTCTGAGCTGTTGAATTTATATTCATTTTATTTAATCATAAATAAATAAAATAAACAGTGATTTGGTGTTTTCTAAAATTTTTGTTGTGGTCAGTCCCAATTAAAGACTAGTAAGTGCACATTGTTCTCACAGATTCTAACTAGTTTTTCTTATAAACTGAATTTGAGCAGGGTATAGCCCCATAATAGTGAGAGAATAATCAAGAAGAAAAATATTGACATAATAATTAAATACATTCTCTATCTCTAACAGCAACTATGGTGAATACTTATTTCCTTTTATATTTAGAAGATTATATGTTAGTTCAGATCTGCAAAAGGGCAAGAACTATATATTATGATAAAGAATAGTATTTTATCACAGTTTTTTCATAACTTTGCTACAATATTTATAATGTAACAGTGAGAATCAAAAAACCAGTCCATCCTACATAATTCATGTGTCCACGTAAAAGAGATAATCTAAACTCTTTTTAGAATACAAGTCTTAGGGGCGCCTGGGTGGCTCAGTGGATTAAGCCACTGCCTTCGGCTCGGGTCGTGATCTCGGGGTCCTGGGATCAAGCCCCGCGTTGGGCTCTCTGCTCCGCAGGGAGCCTGCTTCCTCCTCTCTCTCTGCCTGCCTCTCTGCCTACTTGTGATCTCTCTCTCTGTCAAATAAATAAATAAATAAAAATCTAAAAAAAAAAAAAAAAAAAAGAATACAAGTCTTAGATCCAGAACCTGAGAAAATTACTTTATAAACTTTAGCTTCCTCATCCTTAAAGATGAGAAATTTCTTCATTGTTAAAAAGGGAATAATTGAAAAGAGTGTTACGTTATTATCGTACCAGCCTAAAATAACATTTATATTCTCAGTTTTATTGAGGTATAGTTGAGAAAAAATTGTATATATTTAATATATGATGATTTGGTATATGTATACATGGTGAAATGATCACCACAATCAAGTTAATTAACATATACTTCAGACAAGTTATGAAGTCGGCTCAGCTCAGTGCCAGGCTCACCCAGTGCCCTCAGGAGACTTTAGGCACTTTTCCCTTTCTGTTCTTAGTTTTCCATGCTGTAAAACAAATGCCCACAAACTTAATGGTTGAAAGCAAAATACATTTATTATTTCACTGTTTCCAGAGATCAGGTGTCTGGGAATGGCTTAGTTGAGTCCTCTGCCTGGGCTCCCACAACACTGCCGTCAAGTGTTAGCCTAGACTGTGGTCTCACCTGAGACTGGGCGTTCTCTCCCTAGCTCAGGTGCTGCTGGCGGAAATCATGTCCTTGTAGCTGTAGAACTCTTGGTGACTTCTTTAGGGACAACAGGAAAGAAAAAGTCTCTGTTGCCTCAACTCTCTAATCTCTAGACCCTCTTTTTTTTAATTTAAAAAGTTTTAACTGAATTGTAGTTGGCATATAGTTTCAGTACGCTGTACTAGTTTCGCACATTGTAGTGACAGGGCAGTTATATGTGACGAAATTCTCCTCACAAATGTACCACCTGCCACCCTACGAAGGTATTACAGTATTATTGACTAGAGTCCCTGTGCTGTATTTCTTATCCCTGCGGTTATTTATTTTATAATATAACTGAAAGTTTGTACCTCTTAATCTCCTCCTTTATACCCTGTTTTAAAGATCTCACCTGCTTAGACCAGGCCCAGTCAGAGTGGTCACCTTTTGGGTAACAGAAAATCAACCGATTAAGGGACCCGTGATGGTCAGTTTTTGGTGCCTACTTGACTGGGCTTTAATCCTCAGTGTTTATCAAACACTTATCTGGATGTCACCATGAAAATTTTTATAGATGTGGTTAATCTCCATAATAAGCTGACTTTAAGTCAGGAGGATTGTCTGTAGTAACCTGGTGGTCCTGGTCTAATCACTTGGAGTGTCTCAGACTGAACAGAAGATTCCTTGAAGAAATAATTCTGTCTGCGGACAGGCCTTCAGAACTTTTGCCCCAGAGTTTTCAGCCTGCTGTCCTTTCTGATGGCCTGTCCCATGGACATCAATTTTGCCTAGCCAGACCCCATACAACATAAACCAGTTCCTCAAAATAAATCCCTTAACCTGTGTATGTTCTCTTGTCTTGGTTCTCTTTCCCTCACAGGTCTCTGACTGATACAAGACCTTACTTATATCTGGAGAATCCCCTCAGTCTGCCATATAGCATGACCTACCCAGAAGAGTGAATCTGTCACCCTCAGAGACCCTGCACACCCTCAGGCAGTGATGTGTACCAGACACAAGGAATCTTGGGGTTTCTCAGAATTCTGATGTCCACAACGATTTAGTTTATTCTCCAAGTATTTAGTTTTTCTTCTTTTCCAATGAATTTGTTCAATGGGGAATAAACAGTGGAGCATACTGGAGAGTGAAAAAGCAGTTGGAGAGAAGGAAGAGATTGTGAAAATAATGGAATTAAAATTTGATGCAGCATAGGAGTTGATCAAAGGTATAAAAATTGCATCCACGCTGATAATTATAGATCCAGACCCCAAAATGCTTTAGTTGAAAATCTAAAACTTGTTTGCTTACTCTCATTCTCTGTTCTCTGTATACAGAGCACGGTTATCCAATAGAACTTTCTGTGGTGGAGGAAACATTCTATACCTGCACTGTCCCAATACAGGAGTCCGTAGCCATGGATAGCTGTTGAACAATTGAAATGTAGCTCATGTGACTGAGAAACTGATTTTTAAATTTAATTCTGACTAATTTAGATTTAAGTTTAACCACATATTGGTAGTAGCTACAGTATTAGAACAGCTCTAGAGGACTAATCTGCTGTCACAGTTGGAACTCTGTAGAAACCTACATAGCCTTGGCTTTAAATAAGAGCTGTGATATGACTACATTTTCAGCATTTATTTTAATAATGTGAACTCAACAAATTACCTGAAGACCTTTTTTTAACCGGAAATAAAATAGATGGGTTCAGTATTATGCTCTTCTGGTATTGCAATTACATGTGCTTTGTTTTTGCTTTAAAGAAAAATGTTGCTCCTAGCTGTAACAGAGACAGAAATTAAGTATATAACATAGTCTCTTTTCACATGGAAATTATAGTTTTGTGAGGAGAACTAGATTTATCTGAATCAAATAAAAATGTAAGCAGGCATAAATGCAGAAGCAGAAAAAGTATGTTGTTGTCAGGGAAATTGACATCTCCAATATCAGGTGATTCAGCCTGTCACTTCCTCTCTATCCTAATATATGCACAGACAGCCTGTCTCAGGGGTGAGGTGCTCTGAGATACGTCATCATATTAACCACATCTATCAAAGGGTCTCTGCTGGGGAGTTCTGAGAGTCCCCATCAAGAGTCTAGCCAGAGGCTGGGCTCTGTACTCTCCAAAGGGACTGCTGGAACAACTGAGCTGATACAGAGACCACTCAATGCTTAGACTCCTAGTTTTGGATTTCTACATAGCTTATCTCAAGGTCTACCCTAAGAAGGAACTTTCGAAAGTTTGAAAGACTTTGCATTTGTCGTGAAAGTGGAAGTCATGTTGTCTTGCTAGGGAGTGTAGAATATGAGGATGCAAGAATGAGAAGGATGATGAGGGTCCCTGCATTCATTCTCTTCTCTGAGCCGGGTTTATAGGTCACACAGGTTTAACCAGCCTGTGACAAGTTTCTCTTGAGTACTTACATTGGGGGCTGAAAGGCATAAGGAATTAAGAAAATAATTCTCGTTTAGGAAGGATTTATGTCAAGCACAACAATTCAAAACTAAGATAACACTGTTTCCAAAAGAAACTCAACCAAAGGAAATGTATCCCATGCCGTGTGTGTGTGTGTGTGTGTGTGTGTGTGTGCGCGCGTGCGCGCGCGCGAGCGCACACACACACATTTGCTTGTGTTTGTATATTTTTTTTTTTCCCATGCTCAGGTCCTGGGTATATGATTTAGCCTCTCTTTTCTCCCAGGGCCTCATTAGATATCCCTACAAGTCTTCGTCTCTCCGGGGCTCTCGTTCTCCCTCCTTCAACTGTTCCACTGGAGCCACATTCCGTTCATTTTTTTGTGTAAAGCAGTTTATCCCAGCCATTTTACATATGCTCTGGGGCCTATCATTTCATCTGCAAATGGTCCATCAAAGTGTTTAGTTAAATTTTTTCTGTAAGAGAAAATTTCCAGCAATGTTTAAAATAGTGGATTTTTCTTCCAATGAGTAATTAGGTGATATAGGCAAAATTACACACTACTAGGTGGAGAGTAGATTATCCTGAATAAAGAGTGTATACATCCCTGCAACCAAGTTTTGTGGGAACAACAGCAGGACTCCTCTGTGAATCATTCCACAAGCAGGAGGTGCTTCCCTGGATTGTACCATTTATATTATGCTTTAATTATCTCTCTATATGATTGTAATCCCCAAATATGTAACGAGTTCCTGATGGCAGAAAACATTTCATATCAATTTTTGTAACCCCAGGCCCTAGTATGCTGCCTGGCACCTAATTACAGCAATCAATAAATGCTTAATAGGGTCATCTTTCATTTAACAAATATTTGCTAGCTGTATAGGAGAAAGTAACACTTAAGCTGAGATCTGAAAAATGAGTAAGGATGGGACACGTGGATAAGAAGGCAAGGGTAGTTAGGGCTAAGGGAGAAGACATGGAAGGAACGAACTACTAAGTTAATGAGTGTGTTTGTATTAGATAGAGGACGGAAAATACTGTTTCAGATCTTTCTTAGAGTTCTGGCAAGTTGTATCAATAACTTTTATTTGATCATAATATTCATTCAATAAAAATTATTAGAACCAACTGTGTTCTAGGGGCTGAGAATATACCCATGGTAGGAGGAAAACCATTCCTGTCTTGCGAGGAAGACTGGTACGAAGAGCTGCACAGTGGAGCACAGTGACAGTCCTGGCGGGGAAAGCAGCCGTGCTCTGAGGCTTACACATGGCAGCGGAGCTGCAGCTTCCTTTGGAAGCTGAGGGAAACCTCTCGTGCGAAATGATGGTTGGGTTGAGCTTTGGTGGTAGCTGCAGATAGGAACAAGGTTGATGTTCCAGGTAGTTAAAAGAACATACACACTGTTTAGGGGCAGAAAGGGAAGGCTGGTGTGGGTACAACATAGAAAGTGAAAGGTTGTTGGGTTTAAAATGAGTTTGGGGGGAGGGCTCCTGACACATGACTTTATGGGCTATGTTTCTGGGTTTTTTTAAGGGGGGGGTTGTTTTTCTTTCTTTCTTTTTTTAAGATTATTTATTTTAGAGAGAGCCCTCTTGAGCCGGGGTGGGAGAGGGAGGAAGAGTGAGAAGGAGAGAAGCAGACTCCCTGCCAAAGGTGGAGCCCATCCCGGGGCTCAATGTCACCATGCTGGGATAATGACCCCAGCTGAAATTAAGCTTCAGAACTTAATCGACTGAACCACCCAGACACCCCTGTTTGTTTTTCAATTAGTAGCTCAAAGGGATTCCATTGAAGTAGCTTAAGTATCTTAAGCTGAAGGTTTTATGTATCAGGAGTGATGGGGGTGGGGGAACATCATCATATCTGTTTTCTGTAAGGCTTGCTCTGGCTGCAGTGTAGAGGACAAGTCTGAGAGCAGCAGCAAGAGAAGCAGACGGGAAGAAGTGGAAGGGTTCAAGGGATATTGGAAGGTAAAATCTGCAGGACCTGGTGATGGATTGAGTATGGGCTGTGGTGGGAAAAATTTCTGAGAATGCCCCCCCCCCCCCCCCACATGTCTGACTGGCCTTTCCAGCTTTCAGGCAGTGTCACGCTCAGTAGTAGGCATTTATGTAGATGATCCAGTTTGTAAGAAGTATCATGAGTTCTTTAAAATGCTGAATTTGAAGTACATGTACAATATCTACAAAGTATCTAGTGGACAACTTAATAATAAAGGACTCAAGAACTCAGTGTCTGTAGGGCCAGAGACAGAACTTTGTGGTTTAGCTATGCATAGAGGAGAAGCCGTATTTGAAAGTGAAAAGAGCAGGGCATCCAGGATTGATCTTTGAGAACTCCAAAATCTAATGGCTGAGTAAAGGGGCATAAACTCCAAAGCAGATAAGAGAATGAGTGACAGGTAAATCAGGGGAAATGCAGAAGAGGGGCGTGACAAGGGAGAATGCGAGGAAGATGGAGATGTACACCAGTGCTGAATGCTGCTAAGAGATCATGTACGCTGAGGGCTCCAAAACCGTCCACTAAACTAGTAAAGTTGAAGGTAGTGGTGACCCCTGCGTGGCGCTTATTGACATGATGGGAGTTGAAACTAGAATGGTAGGAATTAAGGAGTGTGTGAGAGTTCCAAGATTGAATCAGAAAGCCTGGAGTGACGTTGCCAAATTAAACTTAACATTGTGTAATAGAATAAGTACCAGGTAGCTAATTTGTTCTCTTAGACAAGTTTGCTTTTGAAATCAAAGTGTTTAATTAAATTAACCTTTTATTATGTCTCAGTGTATAACAGTTTAATTGCTGTTCCATCCTATAGAATGTACTTCATTCTGTTTTCTGGATGCAAAATCGGAGATAGGATCTAAAACTTTCAGTGACACCCCCCCAAAACCATGTTTCGTTGAAAATCATTCTGTTCCCATTCTTCTGTTGTTTCTGGAGATGTCCGTCTGCTCCTTTATTTATGATCCGCTGATACTCTTGGATGGTGTACCGGTTAGGCTAAACTATGATTTTAAATAGACAAGTAAATAACATTCCCTTTTCCCCTTTACAAATGATATGTATTATTTGGCTGCAAACACTATTTGCTGATTTCCTCTGGTCTGTCTGTGTAAGGCACTGCTATCAGTGCATCTTTCCTCAATGTCCTCATGCCCATTAAGTGCTTCTCTGTTTATCCGATTGGCTAGTTGACATTTAAAAAATATCAACAGTTTCATTCATTGAGTAGAATTTCTTCATATTCCTAATTTAAGAGCCCCTTCAGATGTAGGAAATTTGCTTTTTATCCTTCTTTCCAAATGCTTTGTATGGTAACTTGTATCAGTGGAATGATATAAGAAAAATGTGCCAGTGAAACTAGATAGCTCAAAATAAAAATCAAAAATCAGAATTGTTCTTTATAATGATATTATTATGGTTCTTTGAAATAAAATTACATCATAGATCTGGAGGTTTATGTTTATATTTTTTTGTGAGTAGATTTCTTTCTTTTATTTTAAGATTTATTTATCCATTTGAGAGAGAGAACGAGAACGAGAGTGAGAGCGAGAGAGAGAGAGAGAGAGAGAGGGAGAGAATGCCTATGAATGGGGGAATAGTAGAGGGAGAAGGAGACAAGGAAGCAAACTCCCTGCTGAACAGGGAGCCTGACATGGGCTCAGCGTGGGGTTTGATCCCAGGGGCCTGAGACCATGACCCAAGCCAAAATCAGGAGTCAGATGCCCAGCTGACTGAGCCACCCAGATGTCCTTGTGAATATATTTCTGTTGGAAGTGAGATTACAATCAAGAATTCTCAAACTTGGGATTTCCAAGCTTGACTTAATCTAAGAGGTGTGCTTGGCACATCTAAAGAGGTTTTGTGCCTTCTGAAGCATTTTTTTCCTCTTGTATATGAAAGCACCTGATTTATATTCAGATTCTTTGGGGGCACCCATTGTTTATGTGCATTGACTTGAGATTGAGAGATACATTTCCTTGTCTGTTTAAGGAAGTTTTCAAATGCCCCAAAGTTTGTATTCTCTGATGTTCCACTTAGGCAAATGGATACGTATTTTGTGCGGATAAACGATATTTGATTGTACACTTGGCTGAAATTACTGGCTGAGAGATGTTATTATCCTTTTCTTATACCATGTGTCATTTTAACCAAAGGTCTGGGTTCTCTTAACTGTTGCGTTACTTGAACTCCGTTTGCTTTTATATACCCATTTATATAAAACTTTAAAAAATTCTCAGAGCAACTGGTAGCATGAAGAGCAGACTAGATTAGAAGGCATTTCACCTTCCAGCTTTACCCAGTATAAAAGCTTTATCACTAGGAATTCTGGCACTTCTTGCCTTTTTGGCTAATATTGTGAGAATTAGTAAGATCGTGTCTTATAAAATCATGCATTCCAAACTAACAATAATAGTAGTATATGAGTGTATGAAATAGCATAAAGTTTTTAATATGATCATGCTAAATGAATACATTTATAAGTGAAATCAGTTTTTTTTTTAATCTGCTGCTTATCTAATGGTAAAAAAATGTGACTTTTAAAAAATATTTTATTTATTTATTTAAGAGAGAGAGAGAAAGAGAGAGAGCATGTGCGCATGAGCCAGGAGAGGGGTAGAGAAGCAGACTCCTTGCTGAGCAGGGAACCCGATGTGGGGCTCCATCCCAGCCAGAACTCTGGAATCATGACCTGAGCCAAAGGCAGATGCTTAACTGACTGAGCCACCCAGGTGCCCCCAACTGTGATTTTTAATATTTTTTTTTAAGATTTTATTTATTTATTTGACACAGAGAGATCACAAGTAGGCAGAGCAGCAGGCAGAGAGAGGGGTGGGGGAAGCAGGCTCCCCGCTGAGCAGAAAGCCTGATGCGGGGCTCAATTCCAGAACCATGAGATCATGACCTGAGCCAAAGGCAGAGGCTTTACCTCACTGAGCTACCCAGGCGCCCCCAGATTGTGATTTTTAATAATGAAAAAACAATTAAAATTCAACCCAAACTTTTGGATGTTGTTGTTACTTCTTTCTTTAAATTTCATTAATATTATGGAGGATGTCAGTGAGTAATAGATAGTATTTAGGCTGTTTATATTTTCCAGTTCAATAGAAGTTCTGACTTTACTACAGAAAGGAATGCAGGATTTATAAACCACATAAGTAAACCAGCACTGTCAAGGTCAAATTAACTATTTGAATTTTAAAATAGCTAGTTTTCTTCTAATGGCAGATACTGCAAATGTATAGCAATAACCCATCAGCTGGCAAATAAGCAATGTCATATTAGTGTCCTGAGTTTCTTTAAAACACAATTGCTTCTTTTACTTCCAATGATACTTCTGGGATTAGATGTTCTAATAGAATTCTTAGAAAATATTTTATCATTCAGCTTCTTAAAATAACTACTACTTTCAGTTTCAGAAAATAGAGTATTTACTTAATTTTTTTCATTGTTTTTCAACTAAGCCCTATTGTTTCTATAGCTCAGATTTTAATGTCTCCTTTTTTTTTTTAATGAAACAACCTGATTGTTTGAAAAGATTAATTTTTCTCCTTTGTTTCCTTATAAATGTAACCTGCTTTTGCATCATTTGGTTGTATAATGACAGGTGGTTGTAATTCCTGTCCCTTTAGTGTTTGAAGAAAGCAAATGCACTTATGATTAAATTACATGCTTTTTTTTTCATTTGCACATTTTGTTCAGTGAAAACAAAAGCTGGGTTTATGATTAGTTTCCCCTAATGTCACAGAAGGAAAAGGCCCGAAGCCACAGTGGTGATGAGTAATTTCATACTCTCAGGGTGAAGCAAAATCCTCATATTCCCTGAAACTTAATCTAATGTTTAAACATTTTCTGACTCTTTCTAATCTTTTGGGATTGTTGACTGTGGATACATATTAAATGCATATATGTCTGTAGTTTCCATTTTGGCTACTATCTAGATAGGTCCCTCAGTGTAGTGTTTGAGTCCAAAAGTACTCTGGAGCATACTAGTTTCAAATCCCAGCCCAACCATTTTGTAGCTGTGGTGGGAGTTAATTAAACCTCTCTGTGCCTCAGTTCTCTCACCTGTGAAATGGGAATAATATTAGTACCTATATTATTTGATTAGTTAAACTAATATCTATAAAGATCTTGAAACATAAAGCAAGTCCTAAATAAGTGTAAAATATATATGATTAAAATATGGCTATCGGGGTGCCTACGTGGTTGTCAGTTGGGCCTCTGCCTTTGGCTCAGGTCATGATCCTGGCATCCTGGGATTGAGCCCCGTGTTAGGCTCCCTGCTTAGTGGGAAGTCTGCTTCTCCTTTTTCCTCTGCTGCTCCCCCTGCTTGTGCTTTCTCACTCTGTCAAATTAATAAATAAAGTCTTTTTAAAAATATGGCTATATTTTAAACAGGGTACAGATAGAAGAGTTGGTATTCGTTGGGCTTCTTGTTACCCAATAACAGGGGATATTAAGTACTTATTCCTCTTGTTCATGGCATCTTCCTTTGATACAGGTATGCTAAACATTTTAAGTGATACTTATATTCTTCTTATAATCCTGTAGTGCCGTCTGTGTAGTTAGGCAAATCAACATATTTTATCACCATTGCAGAGAGCATAGATTGCAGAGCATGCGAGAGTTCACCTCTGCTGCAGAGTCTGCTCTGAGTCAAGCTGGTAAGGAAACTAGCACTGCCATCGCCAACTTTATCTGCCAAGTAACTAGTAGTTGACTTTTTATGACAGAGTTAAGCATGTTGCTGTGTCAAATGTTCAGTTAGTCATTAATTAAAGTAGAACAAATTCAGTATTTTTTTATTCAGCAGATTAACCAAAACCCACCATGTTTGCAATTTATATTCATCCGGTAAACTGCATATGCATTAAACATCTCCATCTGGAGTCCCCATGGTTGTTTTCCTCCCATCTCATGCTTGATAAGCTGTTACTGATTAGACAGCGAATTCTGAAGCTGTGGAAAGCACAGATTTTTTTTAAAGCTTCATCACCTTGGTGTTCTGTACTTCTTAACGGATCTTGCTTGATTCCTGCAGGTCCCATTTTGGCCGTAGTCCGGATAGAAGCCATAGGTCCACTGGCCACAGTGGTTTAATACAGAAACTTTGCTCTGTGCCTCCCTCATTTTTCTTTCATTTAAAAAAAGTGTTTTACTACCTAGTCTAATTTATATCTTCTTTCTTCTTTCTTGGTTTGATCCTAAACCTTAATTTACCATGTGCTGTCCTCTGTAAAACATAACTAGCATATTTTGATGCATTGTATTTTCTAAGCATTGTTATAAAGACTTTATGTGTTTTGACTCCATTAACCCTCACTGTGTTAGGAAGTAGGTGTTACTATCCCCACTTAATAGATAAGCATACTGAGACCACAGGGAGGTTGAGTAACATCCTCAAGATCAAACAGCCAGAAAGTAGTAGAGTGCAGCATGAACCCAAAGACACTAATTGTAGGGCCCATGCATCCAGCATCCAGCCCGTGCACCATGGGTCTTAAAGAGCTGACTCCTCATCCTTCAGGTAGCAGGACAAGTACTTTGAGACGTAGCTCCCGTGACAAACATTCAGAAGAGCCACACCCTTCATCTTCCTACATAATGTACATCCTGACTCTGGGTTATCTGATAGAAGTCATTTAATGGAAAAAAATGGAGTATGGTCTTTGTGGTGTTAATGATAAAAATGATAACATCAAACACAATGATTATGGAGCTTCTGTTTTTCAAGACTCACCATCTGTTTATCTTTTTACATTCAGTGTTTGTAAACCTGGATGATGACACTTGTGTGCCATCTAGAACATATGTATTTTACGTATTTTTTAAACTAGGGCTCAGAGGAGCACCTGGGTGTCTCAGTCGGTTAAGGGTCTGCCTTTGGCTCAGGGCATGGTCTCAGGGTCCTGGGATTGAGCCTTGTGTCAGGCTCCCTGCTTAGAGGGGAGCCTGCTTCGCCCTCTGCCCCTCCCCTGTGTTCATGTGCCCCCTCTCTGTCTTCTCAAATAAATGAGTAAAATCTTTAAAAAATAAACTAGGGCTCAGAAATGTGATTTTTTTTTTTTTTAAAGTAGGTTCAGGCCACAGGGCTTGACCTCATGACTCTGTGATCAAAACCTGGGCTGAGATGAAAATTCGGACACTTAACTAACTGAGCCACACAAGTGCCCCATAAAAGTGATACTTCTTATAAAAAGCCACAATGTTAGTAGTAGGATAAGAATTCAAATTATAGTTCTTTTTTTCTCCTATAGTTATATGCTTTCTTTTCTATTAATTGGTTGTTCAGACTACAAAAGTCTGATGAACCAAAGGTCTGAGATGTATCCAGCTAGGTCACATATACCCTGAGCAGAAGGTTATACTGATGTTACAACCAGATCTCTCCCTAGCCTCTTCTTGTATGTTAGGAAATGATCCTTTGGATTTGTGCATAGTCCTAAAACCATCCTGTCACTATCCTTGGAAGCATTAAGTGTAAGGGAATGAGTGTTTCAGGTTAATGTCCCGTGATGGAAATATTGAAATGATTATTTAAGCCAAAAATTTTAATTGTTCCAAAGGTAGATTGATATATTT
Source organism: Meles meles (assembly GCF_922984935.1). Classification (NCBI taxonomy): domain Eukaryota; kingdom Metazoa; phylum Chordata; class Mammalia; order Carnivora; family Mustelidae; genus Meles; species Meles meles. Next base: position 8,440,944 of record NC_060075.1, on the reverse strand, counting down.
TTTGCACTTTATTTATTTTTTGCACTTTAGATCTGATTTATACATCATATTAATCTATGTGCCCCCTGTATTTTGCCCATTGTAAGAGAGGAACATCGTAATGTTGATTAAGTGAATAAATTAAATAATTAATGAATTAATGCATATGTGAAAGAATAGAAAAAATATCAACGTTGTGTCTACAATGGTCAGCAATGCAGTTAGAAGGCCAGGAATATCTATATACACATTTATTTTCAGCTAATATCCTATGTCTATATAGTTTTATGATAGCATAGAATGGTATATTTTTGTATCATTCAAGTCTGGATCACTTATCTTTCTGCCTCTTGTCAGCTAATGATCACAGTCTTGCTGTATGTTTTCAGTCAATTCCAGCACCTTCCTTTTCCCTAGCTTCTCCCAGCCTGTTCACGCATCCACAGGCAAGTGTCGACTTTAGCTACATATGGCAAAAGGTGAGAAAGATTGAAATGATGCAAATGCAAATGAAAAGAACCTGAAAGATTACTCACAGCATTTTTAACTTCCCCTCACATATTAAACAAACACTTAAATTTTATTTCATATGAAATCAGTATAGTATATACTCAACAAAATGAAATTTCTGAATTCCTGCCTTCAAAGAATATGTAATCTAGTGGAGACAGATATTGAAGACACTACAGTGCTAATACTCAAGAACCATACAGTGATTTTCACAAGGAAATCATCTCCATGATTTCAGGGAGTGCGGCATAGTCAGGTGATGCTGAAGCTGCCCTGAAAACTGGCGGTGAATGTACGAGAAAGTGTACCCACAAGTGGAGAGTAGAGAGGCCTTTATCCAACAATGTAGGTCATTGTCTCATTGTTCTTCACCAGCTGCTATAGGATTCACTCCATATTCTAATACAGGATCTGTCTCTTTCCTTTAAGAACTGCAGTTGTGGGGCGCCTGGGTGGCTCAGTGGATTAAGCCTCTGCCTTCGGCTCAGGTCATGATCCCAGGGTCCTGGGATCGAGCCCCGCATCGGGCTCTCTGCTCCGCAGGGAGCCTGCTTCCTCCTCTCTCCCTGCCTGCCTCTCTGCCTACTTGTGATTTCTCTCTGTCAAATAAATAAAATATTTAAAAAAAAAAAAAAAAAAAAAAGAACTGCAGTTGTATTTTTCTGTCTTGAGTCTGTGCCAAAACCAAATTAGCACTCTTAACCACTTACTGTGTAAAAATATAGGATCATAACTAATCCTAATTTATCAAGGGAAATGTGTTAAAATAGGAATATTATAAGTTCCCGTTTATTTTATTTTTTAAAATTTATTTTAATTTTATTTATTACTTATTTGAGAGAGAGGGAGAGAGCACACACGCGTAGGAACATGGCGGGCAGCAGGGGCAGAGGAAGAGGAAGAAGCAGACTGCCCACTGAGCAGGGAGCCTGCCGCAGGGCTGGCATCCCAGGACCCCGAGATCATGACCCGAGTCATGACTGACTGAGCCCCCCAGGCGCCGCTGTGCACTCCTGTTTAGATGAAGCCCTATCTTGTGCTGATGTCTGTCAACGCTGCTCTACCACAGCTCCAGCTGACTATGCTCAGCTTGTGCCACCGGAAGGAAACCAGGTGAGCTGACTCATATGCTAGTGCTCTAAAAAGAAGGGAACTAGGGGATCCACAGCCTCTGGTTAATAGTTTTAGAATAATAATGTTTCTGAAACTGGCAGACTGCAGTTCAGAATGACCCTTGATCATTATTCATGGGTCTATTCAAGCAGGAAAGACAGCCATTTCATTGAAATGTGTGTGTGTGTATACATACATATGCATACATATAAGTGTAAGTATGTATATAGTACATGTATATGTGTCTATATGTATATAATTATATGTATATGTGTATGTATGTATTTATGGTGTTGAAGTGAACCATTTGCTGAACTTGGAGCAATAGAGAGCAAGCTACCTTATTTTAGAGTTAAAACTAATGATTAGGGGTGCCTGGGTGGCTCAGTGGGTTAAGCCGCTGCCTTCGGCTCAGGTCATGATCTCAGGGTCCTGGGATCAAGCCCCGCATCGGGCTCTCTGCTCAGCAGCGAGCCTGCTTCCTTCTCTCTCTCTGCCTGCCTCTCTGTCTACTTGTGATCTCTCTCTGTCAAATAAATAAATAAAATCTTTAAAAAAACAAACAAACAAAAAAAACCTAATGATTATTATATAGTCTTTATTGAGTATGGGGTTGTGGGCTAGCCAGATTGTAGCCATACCATTTAATACTCTAAGTCAAGTTTATATTGATGAATTATTGATAATTCTTTGCTTTCCATTAACTCAACAGCTTGAATATTTATAGATATATAGTCTTACTTATGAAATCAACTGGGTGACTTAGTTAAGTGTTCAACTCTAATTTCAGCTCGGGTCATTATCTCAGGGTCCTGGGATTGAGCCCTGCGCCAGGCTTCCCCGCTCAGTGGGGAATCTGCTTGAGATTCTCCCTCTGCCTCTTCCCATGCCGCCCCCCGTTTCTCTCACCCACGCTCCCCCCTCTCTCTCAAATAAATAAATCTTTAAGAAGGACAAATAATTTGCTTAAGAAAAGTACATTGAAATACTACATCTTTATGACTTTGTCATTCATCTCCTACTATTATCTTTGCCTGTGTCCCTTTTTTCTGGGCTAGAAAACAATACTATAGGTGATATCTCTCCTAAAACCATATACTTGCTGTTTGTTAGAGCTAGAAATACACAGATTCTTCGTATAAATGTAAGAGATTTACTGCATGTTATGTGGCCAGTCCTTCAGAGCTGATTATACATTGTTAAATTCTTTTTATGCCTAATCATTTTATAAGTGTGTTGCTACCCATATGTCCTTCAGAAACTCTTGCATGTCATCTTCTGATGCAGCGATCTGGAGACAGAGATGATCAATGACAGTGAACAGATCGTTTGCATCTGCAGTCCAAATGCCCAGTATGTTTCTATAGAAATTATATAGCTGTTACATACACACAAAAGTTCTGTAAGTCAAACAGTAGTCAAAATAAATTTGCCTTTAAACCCTGGAGCCTCCTTGTAACACAACTTGAAATGATAGGAAATCCAGTGAGGCATGTCACCAAAAACAGTTTCCTACAGGAAGTTTTAAGAAAATTCATTATAATGTTTTCAACTTTAGTACTAATCAGTGGCATAAACTCTAAAAAACATTTAATAGGGATATTATTAAAGGGGCATTTTAATGGGAATATAATGAAAATAGTGAATCACATTGTTTAAGTAGCAAAAAATGGCTATCTCTTGGCTTAATGAGTTTTGAACGAGGAGAGGTTTGAAGAATGAATTTTAAAGAAAAGGAACAAGAGTAAGAAACAAAGAAGAAAATAGATACAAAGAAGGAAGAGAGTGACAGTGATAAGAGAATATAACAAGGCAACTTAGTATTTTGCCCTTAATAGTAGAATCACGTCTTTTGACTGTTCTCCTTTTGACATAACCACAGAAAATATTTAATCTCTGCACCCTCCTTCCTGTAACTCTATCAAATAATTTTTGTCTGGAAAGACGAGATTTCATCCTTCCTAGGTTAAAAATTGTCAAAACAAAGTATAGGCAAAACCTCTGCGAAGTGTAGTACAGAAACGGGGCGAGGAGGGGGATTGATTTTATTCTTGCTTCTGTTGTGATGAGGAGGACGCCATCACTGAGAGGAAGGAAGCACCAGTAGGTGTGACTGTGGGCAGCGTTCGCCATCACCATTGTTGATGGTCACTGTCCGTGTGGTGGAACTTCAAAGACTCCAGAACTTTGCTTCCAGTCGAGTTATCATTTTCTTAACTATTCTCTGGGGCCTCGAGCTTCCTCTGTAGTATTTCTTTAAGTTAAGTGCTGTTTCCATTAAAGTCTTTAAAACTTTAAGCGTCATTAGATACTTATATCTTAATGTGAATTCTTTTATTAGGTACTTTACAGTTGTGTCTGTCTGTGTGCAGAATGGGTGAGGGGGGAGTGGGCAGTCACTGACATGGAAGAAGCCCCAAGAGAAATGTCTGTTTTCATTGTTTTGGGGTTTGAAATCAATGGCCAGACCTAGCACTAGATGTGAGTGATGTAAGGACGACATTTGTAATACATTATATACTGGTATCTTCACCAATACCAGCCTTTGCGCTCTGCTCTCTCTGCCTGTCGATGTCTATAAATGTTCTCCTTACCAGTCTTCACATCACTATGCATAAAACCTTTATAAATAGCTCCTACCACTGCTTACCACGGAGCCACTGGGGAAAAACATTTTTGTCTGGCTGTTCTCACAAATGTCTGAAACTTTGCACTTTTTGTTTTATTTTAGCTTGATTTAGCTAATATATTCTTAACCACGTTGCATTGTGGTTTAGCAATTGAGACATTTTCTTCCATTTTGAACTCTTCAGAATCTCATCAAATTTAGTCACAAAATACAAAAATTGAGAGGAAGTCTATTTTGTTATAAATCTAGACTAAATTTGGTAAATTTGAATGTATAAAAAAGAGGTTACACTTAATGCATACACTCAACCAGATGTTTTGATAGTGAATTCTTTTATTCAATAAATATTAGTTGCTTTTGGGATAGCAAATCCATGAGCTATACAGAAATTCTGGCGTATATTATGCTGCCATGAACATAATCATGGATGAGGGCCTGGAGTTCAGGTGTCAGTTTGAAAATTTTTATCTGATGTTGTTTGGATAAGAAACCTGGTCTTGCTCTATACCTCATAGTGAGAGGGCTGTGCCAGACCTCAAAAACACTTGTTTGCCCTGAAACATTATTTAGTACATCAAAGAGAGGATAGAGGATAGGCTGAATCACTTGTTATTTCCCTTTCTCTTTATTTCTCTGTATTTTGCTGCCTTCCTCATTGGGGAGCAAAATAAGCTTCATGAGTGAAAGCAGCAAAACAGTCCAGTAAGTAGGGAGGGCCCTAGTCACCAAGCCTGGCACCTAAATGTATCCTTAATCATGAATGCTCCTGTAATGACTTAAGCCTGTTCTTCCAGGCCTGAGTCAATGGTGCCAAGTGGGTGGATTAGAATATTCATTATTTCAGATCAATTAAACAACAATGCAATATATGACAGTAATGAAAGATAATGTTTATGAGCAGCTTACAATGTACCAGATAGTGTTTTCAGTGTTTTACACGTATTAACTCATCCACTTTTCACAGTTCTATAACCGCACCGTGTCATTGCCTTCACCTTTTGACAAGCAAAGAAACTGAGGCGTAGAGAAGTTTTGTAACTTACTGAGGACCTGTAGCTATCAGGCCATAAAGCAGGAATTAGAGCCCTGTCAGTTTTTACTAAAGCTGTCTATAGCTCGTGAACCAGGGTTACTGACACTAACGATGCAAAATCCCTACCTTGATTTAGGAAATACAGATATGGAAAAATGTATGTTACAAATCTTTGATATTTACAAGAGCTGTGCAGTTGTGTTAAAGCTAAATGCTAGCAGAAAGGGAGGAAACAAGGGATGTTTAGCTGAATATGAGCAAGTCTTTCATTTTATACCTGGTCTAAGTCATAAATTCATTTTCACTGGCAACAAGCATTTGTAGTCATGAAGATGTTTTCCTTTATTCAGATAAGTAATTTTGTTCCCATATTCTAGAATGAAGATAATTCAGTTTTTTAATTATGTGTTTCTTTAAACATTATCAAGGCAATAAGAATATAAATTAATCATTAATCTCTCACTATAAATTATTTTGTTAGATTCCACTTCTGGAAGCTTCCATATAAACAACATTGTTTTCTTTGTAAAAATTAACAATATGGGCAATTATATGTAGTATTTATAATGTAACAGTTTTTAATCTACAAATTTTGACACTATGTAAATAAATTTTAACTGGTTGTTAAAGGTAGTCACCCATGAAAATGTTTTAATGCCTGTGGATTTTATGTTTTAAGATTATCTTTAGGGGGTGCCTGGGTGGCTCAGTGGGTTAAAGCCTCTACCTTCAGCTCAGGTCATGATCCTAGGGTTCTGGGATCTAGCCCCACATCGGGCTCTCTGCTCGGTGGGGAGCCTGCTTCCCTTCTTCTCTCTGCCTGTCTCTCTGCCTACTTGTGGTCTCTGTCTGTCAACTAAATAAAATCTTAAAAAAAGAAAAAGAAAAGATTATCTTTGGGAATGTCTAATTGTTAATGTATTGAAATCATTAGGGAATGTGAATATGCTCTAAAATTAAGAATTCTGCCATTCTAAAATCTGATTTAAAGTCAGAATTGAAAATATGTGAATAGCCCTTTGTAAACTTGTTGCCCAGAATAAGAGATGCTTACTTTTGGAGTGGAAGGGAATCTGAGAGATTATCTGTATCTCTTTTCTGTACAGGCCCAGAGAGTGAGTTGACTTTCCTGAGTGTTAGGACTGAGGTCTCTGGGTTGAGGTCCAGCACTTTTCTGAAACCAGAGAAGATGGTCATAATGCTGTTGATACAACTATATCTTGGGTCATAAAAAGACTGGTATCTCTTGAATTTTCTAATAAGTTTCCTACGTCAGCATGGCATTTATCCTCCCTGAATGAAGATATGTGCTTTGCTTCTAGGTCTGCATTAGGAGAAACTCAACCATTGACATTTTAAGGACTCGACTGCCCTACTATAAATAGCACGTTTAACACTGGTATGTCTGTCATGCCTTGGGAAGTGCATAAATTGTTAGGATTGACCTAAACTGTAGAAAATGTCAAATGCAGAAAGTTTGAATTAGGATGTGTAGGCACTGTATCAAAACAACCTGAGGGTTTTGAAGGGTCAGGGGTGGGAGGTTGGGGGAACAGGTGGTGGGTGATGGGGAGGGCACGTTTTGCATGGAGCACTGGGTGTTGTGCAAAAAGAATGAATACTGTTACGCTGAAAAAGAAATAAATAAATAAAAAGGGGAAAAAAAAAATGTGTCTTGTTTCCAAATTCAGTTATTTTCTTAATAACACCCCTCCCCCCAAGAAAAACTTTTCTAAAATTAATGTGAATTGGTGACATTTGTCTGCTCTCATATTTTCTGAATTCAAAAGGATTCCCTTCTTACAGTTACAAAATTCTTCTATTTCATCAATAGATTTCTAACATTTTCAATAGCTCAAGCTTTTACTCAAAAGAAAATGCCAGATCTCTTGAAGAGAAACCCTTGATTTATGTTAGGAAGAGAAATTTGAAGTATAAATTATACAAAAGAATATCTAAAATTCTTAAAATATAAGAAGTCAACTTCAGGTTTATTTATAGCCTTAAAGTAATTTAGAGTTTACAGGGTAGACAGACTAATATTCCCATTCTAATAGACTCAGTAAAATTTGTATTTTTAGGTTGTAAATGTCAAGAAGATTATTTCCTATAAGGTCAGAGAAAACAGTATTCAGATGGCTATATAAAAAAGAAATTTCTGGGCCTTATTTCATAGGAAATGTAAATGGGACTGTGGTTTGGATTCTGTGATTTCCTGGAATCTGAGATTCTACACTGTGTAGGGGAGGCCTGTGGCTGGCCTAAGAATTAAACTGACATAAAAAAAATAAAGAAAGAAACTGACATAAAGCATATTAATAGAAGAAAAACATACAAACTTTATTTAATATTTTTGTGTGTACATGAGAGTCTTCAGAAGAAAAAGACCCAGAGAAACCATTAGGCCCCAAAAATATTTAAACAAAGAATAATAAATTGTAGGGATGTGACAAGACAAAGGGGCTTGAGCTAGGGAAAATTAAGGGGCAGTAAATAGGAAGTTTTAGGGAGGAACTAATGGAAAATAAGGCTTATTTAGTAGGCTTGTTTATATAAGACCTCATACTCATTTTGGTGTCAGCTACCAGTCTCTGGTAGTAAGAATGTTGCTGTTTCTTTCCCACGCAGAGGGGGCATCTTTTTCACGGGAGATTTTATGACCTGTGTTTAGGATGAAAGAGTGGAGGGGCCAAGAGCCCTTCCTGCATCTTCCTGTTTCTCAGGTGCCTTCAGCTCAAAGTAATTAGTAGGCCGACGTGGCATATTTTAGGGTGGCCTGTTCCAAACCCCTTTAACATCAGTACACTACTAACACAGGACTTACTGTGTTGTAAGGTACTTAGTGAATTATAATAATTAGATATGTAAACCACAGAGTTTAGTTGCAGCAAGCATGTGAAAAATGAAGAGATTTACCTTTGTGTGTTCTCTGCAAGTCTCTTGTGCTAAATGCATGTTCACACAGTGGGAACGAAAAAGAATACATTTGTCAGATCATAACATTCAGCACTGCACTATTCTGTGAAGAGATTTGCAGTTTGCTGATCATTTTCTTCAAGGATAATTTAAATATTTATTATGTTTTCACTTTTATATATGTGGTATTTTTAAAAATTTAATTGTATTTTTTTCAGTGTTCCAGAATTCATTGTTTGTGCACCACACCCAGTGCTCCATGTAATGTGTGCCCTCCTTAATACCCACCACCATTCTCACCCATCCCCCCACTCCCCTCTCTTCCAAAACCCTCAGTTTGTTTCTCAGAGTCCACAGTTCCCCATGCTTCAATCTCCCCTTCTGATTCCCCCTCTTCACTTTTCCTTTCCTTCTCCTAATGTCCTCCATGTTATTCCTTATGCTCTACAAGTAAGTGAAACCATCTGATAATTGACTCTCTCTGCTTGACTTATTTCACTCAACATAATCTCCTCCAGTCCCATCCATGTTGATAGAAAAGTTGGGTATTCATCCTTTCTGATGGCTGCATAGTATTCCATAGTATATATGGACCACATCTTCTTTATCCATTCTTCTTTTGAAGGACATCTTGACTCTTTCCACTGTTTGGTGACTGTGGCCATTGCTACATGAACATTAGGGTACAGATGGCCCTTCTTTTCACTACATCTGCATCTTTGGGGTAAATACCCAGTAGTGCAATTGTAGGGTCATAGGGTAGCTCTATTTTTAATTTCTTAAGGAATCTCCACACTATTTTCCAAAGTGGCTGCACCGACTTGCATTCCCACCAACAGTGTAAGAGGGTTCCCCTTTCTCCATATCTTCTCCAACACTTGCTGTTTATTGTCTTGTTGATTTTGGCCATTCTAACTGGTGGTTTCTCTGTGTAGTTTTGATTTGAATTTCCCTGATGGCTAATGGTGATGAACATTTTTTCATGTGCCTGTTAGCCATTTCTATGTCTTCTTTGGAGAAGTGTCTGTTCATGTTTTCTGCCCATTTTTTGACATGATTATCTATTTTGTGTGTGTTTAGTTTGAGGTATTCTTTATAGATCTTGCCCTTTGTTGGTAGTGTCGTTTGCGAATATTTTCTCCCATTCTGTGGGTTGCCTCTTTGTTTTGTTGACTGTTTCCTTTGCTGTGCAGAAGCTTTTTATCTTGATAAAGTCCCAAAAGTTCATTTTTGCTTTTGTTTCCTTTGCCTTTGGGGACATGTCTTCAAAGAAGTTGCTATGGCTGATGTCAAAGACGTTACTGCCTATGCTCTCCTCTAGGATTTTGATAGATTCCTGCCTCACATTGAGGTCTTTTATCCCTTTAGAGTTTATCTTTGTGTGTGGTATAAGAGAATGATCAATTTCATTCTTCTTTACATAGCTGTCCAATTTTCCCAGCACCATCTATTGAAGAGACCTCATAGACATGACAGCAGCAACTCTGCATATCTGTGAGGTCTCTCTGATCCAATGTGTCATTCACTGCTCTTGGTTCTTTGTTGATTTTCTGCTTGGATGACCTGTTACTGAGAGTGACATGTTAAGATCCCCTACTATTAATGTGTTCATATCAATATGACTATCTTGATTAACAGTTGGCTTATATAGTTGGTTGTTCCCATGATGGGAGCATAAATATTTACAATTGGTATTTTAAAATGGCTCTTTACTTTTCTATTTAAAGGAATGAATGCAGTGTAAATACAGTCAGTTGTCCTTATCCACAGTAGTTGTATCTTATACATATAATGGCCAAGAAGGCCAAATTAGGAAATAGTGAACCATTGCTCCCAGGAGAAATGCAGGTTGGGTTCCTATGAGCCTTTGGTCACTACATTTTTACAACCAATCAATACACAATCTTGCTTTATTTGTGCTTGTATTTAAAGGCATCTCTTGTAGTATATCTCATGGATTCATTAACACTGAACTCACAGTCAACAGCACTACAGCTCAAGCCCGAGCACAGTTTATCGAACACATGCATTTTCTTCATAAGGCACATCATGACTTTCTCACAGCCTGGAAGCACTGCACAAAGCATTTTGGGAGAGAGACAGTTTAGAAAGCTGAATCATCCCCAGAACAACACAATGCAAAACACATAGCACTAATTTGTGAAAGGGACACTTTTTTTATTTGTTCGTTTTGTTTTTTGGTATGAAAACTGAAACAAGAACCTAGAACGTTGTCTTATTTGACCTGAGCTGGTCATGTGAGCATCAGGTGACTCAATTTTTTGGCCCCTCTTCACATGTCCATGAGTGGGGATGCACCTCAATTTTAGTGAGTAGGAAATTTGCACATACAGCATCTGCCAGTAATGAAGGGTCAGCAGAACTTGTTAATTGGTAATACTTGAAAAAAATGTAAAATTTTCTTTCCAAAATCTCAATGAATGAAGCTCAGGATAATGGTGTTTTTTTGTTGTTGTTGTTGTTGTTTTTTCCTTCTGCTCTTCCTCCCTTCCTTTCTTTCTCCCTTCCTTTCTCCCTTCCTTCCTTTTTATGTTTAGTATGATAGTGTAGAGTGGTATATCTTTGTATCATATGATAACCATTAAAATGGTTTTTTTTAACCATTCACTCTCCCTTTGTTTAGCACTAGCCTACTAGTTTTCTAAAGAATTTGCCTTTTAAGCAATAAAATTCCTTGTTGATACATACTGCAGTAATTCACAGATAAATTATATCATGGAAAATGAAATTTTCAGAGTGATTATGATCCATTTAGTCTTCTATTTTGATAATATTCAAGTTTAAAGAGAAGTGGAGCCAAATAAAAATATTTGTGAGGCATTAGCTAGCAGCTTCTCTTAATATGACCTCAAATCAGCTGTTCAACATTTAGAAACAGAGAGGTTTATTAGAGTGTTAGATTTCTGACCTTTCTGGAAAACTGAACATTTGGATACCGGCAGAGTTGCTGCATAGCTTCAGTTTGCTTTGGGTGGATCGAGAACACCTCTCACATAATGTATTCCAAGCCCTCCCTGTTGTTTCTCAGCTGTCAAGACCAAATTTTAAAGCCATGAATTTAGCATCTTTTCCTTGTTGTTGTTGTTTATTAAATCAGGGACATATTTTCTCTGTTATACTCATATCTCTCTCGAAAGTGAAAAAGTGAGAGATCAGTGTTTTTTTTTTTTTTTTAAGATTTATTTTTTTGACAGAGATTACAAGTAGGCAGAGAGGCAGGCAGAGAGAGAGAGAGGAGTAAGCAGGCTCCCAGCCAAGCAGAGAGCCCGATGTGGGGCTCGATCCCAGGACCCTGGGATCATGACCTGAGCTGAAGGCAGAGGCTTTAACCCGCTGAGCCACCCAGGCGCCCCGATCAGTGGTTTTTATATAGAGCCAGCCACACCAGTTTGCGTGGACTGCTTGTCCCCTCTGAGCACTGAAATTATGACTTCTCATTTCAGGTGCTCCCTTTTTTGTTTTTTTTCCCCCCAGCACTGTCATGGCTGGTTTTTTGCACAAGTGGTAGGAGCATTGCTCCTTTCTAGAAGTGCATTAATTCGGCTTGCTCACCAGGGCCTCAGTGGGCATGCGGGTGTCATGAAGTAATGGACGGCACCCAAATTCATAGTGAATCAGCTTCCCTCCAGTGCCCCGGTCACTGAGGTGAGCTGGTGACCGGGCCACAGAGTACTGTTCAGTGTTTTCTCGGACAGGCCCCAGCTGCTCCAGTGCAGAGGAGAGAACACATTATGTCACAACATGTGTATATTCTGGGCTTTATTAACCTATTTTATGGTTGATGTAAAAGATTCACCCAGAGGTATGAGAAATCAAACCACAAGTAAAGCAAAGCTGTAACGTTCTACATCTTATGCATAAACTCAAAACATACTAAGCATATGCCCTGTCTCTTGCAAGGGAGTACAAATCATTTGGACCAACTCATTTGCCTTTCAGAGAAGTATAGAAAGTAAGTAAATAAAAATGACCACCTTTATTAGTCACTTAGTCTATATTGCCAGGTGTCCAGGGAACTTTGTAGAGGCTGTTGGGTACTGATTTTACATTTTGAGAATAATGTTATTTTTTTAAGTTTTGGATTTTAATGAGATAGAGTATTAAATGTGGGATTGCTAAAGAATTGATACAGCTCTCAGATTCTTTCTAAAAATTAAGGTTGTGCAGATAATTGAATTTAAATGTTCATATGTCAAAGAGTAATTTTTGAGATTTTGTTTTTGTATTTAAAGTAGTTTCAATTCCATTAAAAATCTTGTTGCTTCCACATGGATTTCGTCATACCATTGGAGAAAACTCAGCCTATAAGTATTTATCTGAAAATCTTCAATCATTAAGGAAGCCTTAACCATTTGAAAATTCTGGGTAACAACAGTGCATCATCAAAAGCTTTGCATTCTTTAATGAGAGTTACCTTCTGAATGATGGCTGGGTAGAAACTTTGCTGACACTATGACACCATCATCTTTTCCAGGGAAAGGTCCTTCCTATCTTGTATCCTTCCCACTCTCTGATAGCAACACAGGAGATACTTTTCCAAGATGCAAATCTGAACATGCACCTTCCCCTAAAGATGCCCTTGTTACTCACAAAGATCCTGACTTCTACACGGAGCGTTAGGTCCTTCACGTACCAATTCTAACCCTGCCCATTATACATGACCCTTATATATTAAAGTCACACAGAACTACTGAGCTCTATAAAACAGTCAAATATACTTTCCCTCAACTGTCTGGATTCCTTATTCCATCTTACATCTATTTTGCCTGGAGAGTTTACCTATTAGCTTTTCTTAAAACTTCATCCCTTTACTTCAGTGGCCCCATATTCCTGGCATAATGCTATGGGTGTAGACCTTATTTCAGAGGATGCTAGTTGATAGCAGACATTTGATAATGGTTTCTAAATGGAGCCAAGGTACATTTGCATATCTAGCCAACATTTCTAATTTTTTTTTTCTTGCTCAGCCAAAAGTTTGATTTTTCCTTCTCTCTCTCTCTCTCTCTCTCTCTCTCTCTTTTAAGATACAGTAAGGGAATTTTCTGCAGAGCATGTTTTAGAATATAGTATAGTAAGGCCAGTGGGTGTGTTTTAAAATACAGTATATTGATCTAAAATTTAAGATATTATAAGGCTGACATATCAGGAAACAACTGCCATTAAAAAGAGAGTTTATTACAGTTCCTAAGAGGAATGCCATAGGGACAGGGAGTGGGGGAAAACAAGGGGAAGCACCAGGTCAGTCAGGAGGCAAGGGCCTTACTGTGGCTTCTGCCGGAAGGAATAGATGAGGCAGGGCAGCAGGCTCTGGGGCATCGGGACTGTCCCAGCTTGTCTGTTACTTAACCCTGAGGTGATTAGGATGGATGGATGGTGGCCTTGAGTGTGAGAGCCTGATGGAGGAGATTGCTGGGCTGGGTTCTGGGCTCTGTGGTTGATTTGTATTTGAAGAGTGTGCTTGTAGGAACTGGCTGACGCTGGAAGGGGCAAAGCCCTAGATGTGAAAGCCTGGAGACAAACAATGGCAGACACACTTAATACAGAGGGAAAGTGGAAGCATGCTATGGCGGCTTCAAGAAATGGTCAAGGATAATTTATCTTTTCCTCAGTGTTAAATGAATTACCATGAAAGCAGTGCCTCAGAACAAGTCCCTAAATCAAATTGCTCTCCTTTAGCTTACGTAGTATTGAGATTTGTCCCCGACACTGACAACAGTGTTTTGAATGGAACTAGAAGCAGAAGTAAGTGTAAATGAATAATGATAAAATATCTGGAATGTTAGGAGTTATAAAATACATTTGGGGGGGTTATTGATGTCTGGTTCCTTTTTTCATCTGTGGAATATTACTTAGGATTTATTATTTTAGATAGTGTTCTCCTGAGCAGAAAAGTAGATTGTGTATGGTCAAAAACTATAGAGCTATTTTCAGTAAACAGCAATATTATCACAGAGTAGGCAAGTCTAATTTGTTTGACTTTTCGATTTATAAAAATAAAAATAGCTTCCACATGGATTTCCTACAAATAGATTTTATGCTAATTTTTAGAAATTGCTTATTATCTCTGTATTATCAGATATATTAGAGTTATAACCCTGCTCAAAATTATATCATTCTGATTTTCTGATGTCCTGTGTGGTATGTTTATGGGGTTATGAGTGAGAATGACAATTTTGGGTGAAACAGGGAGAACCTCAGTTTTGGTGTTTTTTGTTTTTTGTCTTTTGATGTTGAATAATATAATTTAAGAAAATTACTAATATTTCCTTGAGTCTTATTCATGTGGGCCCAACCTGTGATTAGCAAATCATGATTCATCACACATTATAGTTTCTCATGAAATAATCCAATAATAAAAAATACAGAGAGCAAGTCCATCTTGCTTCTTTATAAAATACTATAAAATATCAATATATATATCTCAAGTAGTATTAAATTTGTTTAAAAGAAAGTGTTTTCAATTTATTCAGTTAAAAGAAAAATATACATACATTTTGTATTTAAATTCGTAGTAGAGTTAGATGTTTTAGTCTCTGACTTATAAAGAAAGAACGCCACTGTGAGTATAATAAAAGCATTTCGTGTTTTAAACTATTTATTCACATCAGAGGCCCACAGTTGTAATATTTATATAAATACATGCCACTAAATCATTCATGAGTCTGTACTCTTAGAGAGTAAACTGCATCGTACCAGGTACGGTTTTGAAGGAAAATAAAAATGTGGAGTTCTCTTTTTACCTTGTCTCAAACACCAATTACATTTAGATCAGTTTAAGAAGTATTTATTGTGCCAGAAATACAAAGTAGAACAATCCAAAATATGTACCTTAGGAAAATTTAAAATCCACAGAGGAAATGAGACCCATCAAGAGATCATTTCAACATAAGATGAGAAGTGATAGGATAAATGTGTGCAAGGGTGCCATGGGATGGTCGGGAAGGGCTATTTCAGACAAAGAAAACTTTTCTAGTAGGGGAGAATTATCTGAAACTTGGAGAATACCTAAACTTAAACTAGATTATACACACGTGCACCCCCAGACACACATGTGTGCGTGCACACACAGACACACACACACACAAAAACACACAGCTGTTTGTTGAAAGAAGAGAGCACAGCACGAGGGAAGGTACTAGATTGTGAGCAAGGGATCCAGTCAGTTTACCACAGTTAGCACATAAAGAGAAAAATGGCATTAAAATGTGAGCTGTGGAAGAAGGCAGGGTTTTGCAGGCTATGCTGAAGAGTTTTTTGGCGACAGAGTTTATTTCAGAAAGATATTTTTAGCATCTTTGTGGAAGATAGATTTAATTTAAATTATGCTGGAGGATGGGAATTGTCCACTAGCGGTGTTGGTACAGTAGATACTGTGTGAGGTGATGGTAGCCTGGTGGTCGTGCATATAAAGTGAGCCATCTGTTTGGAAACCGTAGACGTGCTCTATTTCACAGGGCTTGGAACTGAGTGGATGTGGGCACGTGAGGCAGGGAGATGCTGCAGAAAGGCTCAGATCTCTGTCCTGAGTGGATAGTTGATACAAGAGCAGGGGCATGGGCCAAAAGACATGTTGGACACAAAGAGATTTTCCTCTGGAGCTCCATGTGGATCTTCTAGGCAGTTAGATACTGGAGTCCAGTTTTATGGAAAAATAACACCAGACTCCATGATGATGTTGTTGTCATTCTACCATGAGTGGAATACCCAAGTACCTAAGGGCCAAGCGGCACATTTTAAGGAGAAATAATGCGCCAAGTGTGAGATGCTGCCCTTCATGAAGGAGCCTTGAAGATTTTTGTTTTTGTTTTATATTTTCCCAGAATAGAAGTGACTTTTCACAGTGTGTGTCTAGATAATTTTTTGAGGGATTTGGAGAAGGCTCATTTGCTGCTATTACTCTAAATTAGCTGTTATTGACATTCCGGGATCTATTTTAACTATTTATTTAGGTTTAAACCACAGATACATTGAAAGAAAAGGCAGTGAGTTAGAAGAAAGAAATTAATCAGATCAAAGCAGTACGCAGATGAGATGAGATACATCATGTTCCTCCAGAGTTAATGTCTGTTGGTTGAATAATACTGAGTCAATTAATAATAATGGAGTGAATTCCACCCCCCAACCACAAAAAGTTGCCTAATACTGTCATTCTTTTTTTTCTGACAGTTGAAACCTTTGATATATAATTAATTATAGCACCAAGAAGGATCAGAATGATTCCTGAAATTTCTTGCAATCTAGTGATTCTTATTTCTAATGAAAACGTATAAAACAATAGTGCCTATAATACTGTAATCTAATTTATTGAAATAGGAATGATGACATATAATGATCTAACAACACATACTGAGTGAGTATCAGCTGTTTCTGAGGCACTAGGTACTGGGCATCGGGGTGGAGGGTGGAGGAACAGAAAGTCTCTGATGCATCCATTTTCAGAGGAGGAGAACATATATCATGCTGTAAATGTGTAAGCACATGAATGTGTTAGGTAGGGAAAATGCTGTCAAGAACAGAAGTGAATGGAAAGAGAGTAAAGATGGCAGGCATGCTGTTTTGTAAAGAATGGTCAATATATTCAAAATATTGGCCTCTGACTTAGAAAAAATAGATTTGCATATACGTAACATTTGCAAAACTAAGTAAATTCCGATTTTCATAGTATTTTCAAACTTTACTTCCAGAGCAGAGTGGGAGGGAGAGAGAAAGGGGAAGAGAATCTCAAGCCAATCCAGGCCAAGCATGGAGCCCCGTGCGGGGCTAAATCTCAGGACCCTGAGATCATGACCCAAGCCAAAACCAAGAGTCATGCTTAACCGACTGAACCACCCAGGTGCTCCTACATTTTTCATTTTTTCAAGTAAGTAGGATAAATTACCATTTCAGATTATATACATTCTTACTTTATATAAGTGCCTTGGTGCATGAAGGTCAGTAAAACATATTAATTATCTAAAATAATACAATTTCCCAACTAATATTTATAAGTATTATATTACCCAAAACTCAAGCTGCTTATCAGTGAACATTTTGAACCATAACCAAGAAAATGACCTTCTTGTTTCTGTGTCTCTACTACCCCCATACACACCCCCATACCCCTCCCCACATACACATGTACACACACATCTATGCATGTATCTTTATACAGTAATGTGTGGGTAATACCATACATTGAAGAGGGACACAGGTAGATAAATGAACAAATGTGTAACATCTAGAAAGCTGTGCACCAACTTCCCTCCGTATTGATCATATCAGTGATCTCCTGGGTCTGGGGTTCACTTTATACATTCTCTGTTTCAGTGTTATTTAATTTCCTTTCAATAGTAAATGTATATTAAATTTGTAGTGAAAATATAGCAAAGGTATTGTTTTAAATATTAAAATCTTTAGATGGCGAACCCTCCTCTCCAAAATTTCTTCTGTAAAATCAGAAAATCAAGACTAACATTGAAATTAAAAAGAAAAGCAAAAAGCCTTCTCTCCTTTGATGTTTTAATGAACTGGGCACATTACCAACTCTCTGAGTTATTGTTAGAAACAAAATTGTGGAAGCACTGTGATTTTTGCATTCACACTTTGACTAGCCATTGTTGTTGCTAAGATTGCTTAAACAGTTCAACCATACATATTTAATCACTGCATAGAAAACTTAATTCTAGGGAGTGATAAGCAATCAGGGTAATAGGGGGAAAAAAGGTGGCTTGTCCCAAAATAAGCACAACATATTATTAGATGTCAAATGAAATTTAAATATATTCTTGTAGGAAATAGAATTAAATTCTGATAGATTTAACAATACCCCAGACTCTCTTTAAAGTTTATGGTATGTATTTCTATATGAATTTTATATCGCAGATTATTTCTAGGAATTTTGTGATGTCAAAGACAACTGTGAGCTCATATCTGCATGCTGGTATTATGCAAGCTTTAATCCAGCCATAGAAGAGCAACTTTGATTTCATAATATAAGAGATCTGGCTTGCAGAGCATTTTATCAATTTCCAACTTGACCACTGACCACTTAACATTTGTAAGATGAGGTTTAGTCCGCACTAATAGCATTCCTTTATGTTTTTGCTAATATTCTAGGACTCTCTGAAGAAATAAACCATACCCATCCTTTTTCTTACTTTTTCCATTGCCCTAAAAGTGAGGGAGAGAGACACCAACATTTGTACTACTCTGTACCTGGAACAGATTGTAGATTTTGATTTAGGAGAAGATACAGGAGGGGTGGATTCTTTCCTCTGCCTAAGCTCAGGGAACGTTTACTTCCTGAGAGATGAATGGGGAATATTTTATGTCAATTAATATATACTGAAGGTGTATAAAACAATGATGTGTCTATTATTCAACTGTCACTGACATGAAATTGACTGCAAAATTACTTTCTGGGGTTCAGAATTTACTCCTTCCTCCTGACTTTTCGTTTATGCGCTTTTCAAGACAAAAAGTAATTTCTACCAACTGCTAGATTATAAATTCAACCTGGGATGTTATAATCAGATTCCACTTTTTTCCTCTCTTACCTCTCATCACAGATGATAAAAATACTGCAATTGGAATTCAGCTGTGACAGTGTAGATGATTAAGCTAGAGTCTAATTGGCTTTGCAGTGTTAGCAGAAGCCTAAATTTAATGGTTGATTTCCCCCCCCCGCCCGCCATAGTAAAATCAACCGCTGTGACTTAGTCTTAGAGAACAGAATTTTGTTGATTAAGAAGGTCTTTTTATGGACAGGAAACAACTGACTATAAGAATGAAAACTTAAAGTGCAAAGTTATATTTCTCTTTCCGAACATTTTCGAATGTAACAATTCTCAAATTAAATAAACACTAACTAAGAGCAGAACTTGTAATGGCAGATAGTACACAGAAAGAATGGATGCAGCCATGGGAGCTCTGCATGTCCATGAGGCTCCCGTAGGTGGCATGCCCTTATGACCTGGGGGCTGGGGGCCATACTGTTCCCTGTGGCAATGGAAGTAAACAGGGTCCAGAGAACTAGGACCTGAGCTGAGAAAATATTTCTCTAGCAGGCTTTAAACTTGCTGTAGTTTTTTTCCAGTGTCACTGTGAAATTCTTCAGCAAGACGTTGCTTCAAACTGAGAGGCAAGCTTCATTCAGGCTTGTAATTCTAAAGTAATTAGAGCTATCCAGTTTGACGAAGTTTTCAATTATTTAAAATTAAAAGCTAAAAGAAACAGATATTTAAAAATATTTTTAATGACACAGGTCTAATTATAATAACTAGGTTTCCATTTGTATGCAAAATCAGCTCTGAATAATTACAGTTCATTTTTGAGCCATTCCATGGATTTGGAACTTACTAAAGAGTAGTGCATAATAAGTAAGATTTGTGTCATTTTCCATTTCTGGTGTGAATAAGTAGCAGTTATGAAACTAATTCAGCAATCCCCTCCCCACCATCACCTGTTTCTGAGAGTGGTGACAAAATTGTTAATATTTTTTAAAAGTTTATATAATTTCATATCTTCAATAAAATTATCTAAAATCAAATTAGAGTTACTTTCATCATAGTGTATTTGTTCTAATAATGTATATGGGTGAGGATGTCTTTGTTCAGTACAGTCAAAACCATGGGCAGCCTTTCCAAAGACAAGAGGCTAATAAGAAATTTGAGACAGATACGAGGTCCAAGAGCAAATAGCTAGAAGGTTCTTGTAGTTAACTTAGCTGTAATGTACTACCATAGTGTTTATTGAAATTGGAGTAGAATATTAAAACCATTAGAAAAGTGAGTATACCATCAAACCCGGCATTCCAGGATTCTTCGTCCTTTTGTCAAAAAATAAATTTGTGAGCAAAATGTATATTTAGAAATCATGAGTAATTAGCCCCATTTAAGAAGGAAAATATTAAAATCTTGTTGATTGTCAAGGATTAAAAGTTTTCCTTCTTTCAGGTAAGCTCTAGACTGCCAGGTTAAAATTTGAAGCATATAAGTAGTTAATGGAATTTATGTTGTTAGAATTACAATTAAAGTAAAATTTGATACTAATAAAGTTTTCTTTGATCATTTTTATGAATATTTCCATAAAATTTATTTCAGAACACACAAATCAAAAGAAGAACTAGAACAAGAACACAGGACTCCAGATTTTTCAGGAAAAACTACTTCTTTATCATTTATTCTGTGGAGACACCCATTGGAAGTGGGTATATTTCACACTGAGTGCTGACATACAGGAACTAAAATAAAATGTTATTCGTTTCTTCTTTTAGGGGCCGATGTTATCAACTTTGATGGCCACGTTGTGTTGCCATACAGATTCAGAAACAAGAAGATGAAGACCCTGAAAGATGTCATTGCTTTGAAATTTAAAACCTCTGAAAGTGAAGGGGTGATCTTGCATGGGGAAGGACAGCAAGGGGATTACATTACCCTGGAACTGAAAAAAGCCAAGCTGGTCTTCAGCTTAAACCTAGGTATGTTCTGACTTTTGGCACCATTTATTAATCTTCCCATTAGTAAAATGCTAATGTTACTTAATCCTTAAAGTGTAAATTATAAAAAAGCAGTTCTTGTTGTCTTATAAGTTCATCTTTAATCCATAGTGGTTTAATGCATTTTGATCCATATATACTTATTCATTAAAAAATAATTGTTATGTGTTCATCCTAAGCAAGTTACTATGCTAATATCTGAGACAGTGGTGAACAAATAGAGAAGGTCCTTGAGTTCATGAAGTTTATGACCTAATGGAGGAGTCAGACATTATATTATCCATTATTATTTTAAAACAATTTAGAAGCGATGACTTCAAATAATGATGGATAGTTTGAAATCAATTAAATAAGCTAAAATGTTAAAGAACTCTGCAGAGACAAGAAAGGTCCACAATAGGATATGCATTGAGGAACATTCTCCCTGAGAAGACACACAAGCTGAGATCTCAGTTATGACTAGAACTGGCCATGAAAATATTGAGGAGAAGAACAAGGGAGCAGTCGCTCTGGACAAAGATCTGGCATACTCCGGGAATTAGGAAGGAGGCTGCTGTGGGTAGATGAAGTGAGTCAGTGGGAAAGAAGACAAGACCTGTAAGTTGGGGATTGTTCAAGTCCTATAAGATCCTGTACAGCATGGTAAAGAGTTTATTATTATTTAAGAAAGAGAAGCTGTTGGTAGGCTTTAAACTATATGGCATTCAGGATCTTATTTCAAAAAGTGTATTGAGATTCCTATAAAATGAAATGCTTGCATTTGCGTGAGAATCAAAGCCAGACTTCAGTATAAGGCAAGTGAGAGATGGCCCTGGTTTGCAGAGGCGGCTGTCAGTAGAGATGCAGGGAAGCAGGTCTAGTTGGGAGATGATTTTAGTGGTAAGTTCAGCATGATTTGTAATGAGAAAGAAAGAGAATAAGTAAAGGATAATTCCTGAATACCTAAGGGACTTAAGTGCCATTTTCAGAAGTAGAGGTGACTCTATATTTTCTCTACAGAGCTTCTTCTAATGAAAGATTATTAGTTTAATAGAGGAGGTCTAAAATGGACATGGTGCATTTTAGTTGCTTATTAGTATCAGTGTTGAGATTTCTATTAGGGAGTTGCGTGTGTGAGTGAGATTGAGAGGGGGTGTTACCTGGAGACTGAGGGGAATGAGCAGGAGATAATTAGAGCATGTGGTATCAGAGACCAGGGAAAGAAAAGAGATGGCTGTTGTGTTGTATTCACCTAGGATGGAGACAGGCAGGTGAATATTGGCTTGGGCCCTGTAGAGGTTACTGTTGATTTTTCTCTTAGTGGAATAGAAAGGACAGTGGTTTTATTGACATAGGTTAAGAAAAGGTGAGAAATGTGGAACTGAATTTTCAAACAAAATCTAACCAGAAATCAGAGAATCAGAAATCAGAGAAATAAAGTATTGGCTGGAGAATGAGTTGAACTTGAATGAGTTCCCATTTTGTTTTGGGATTTTCTTTTTTTTGTTTGTTTGTTTTTAAGTGTCTTGCTTGGCTAAAAATATCAGGATTTATGCAAGGAGTTTTTGGAGGGCATCACAACTTCCATTAATTTTTCTCTTGTAAATAATAACAGAATTCTACAGAAATACTATATCTAAAATATATTAATAGCTAAAGTTCCCATGTTAAATGCATCCCAGTAGAAAGCCACAAAACTGAAAGTAAGAATACTTTCAGTATTCTGAAATACTGGGTGTCTGGGTGGCTCAGTCATTCAGCATCTGCCTTTGGCTCAGGTCATGATCCCAGGGTGCTGGTATCAAGCCCTGCATCTATCCCCTCTGCAGGAAGCCTGCTTCTCCCTCTCCCACTCCCCCTGCTTGTGTTGCCTCCCTCACTGTCTCTCTCTCTGTCAAATAAATAAATAAAATCTTAAAAAATATATATATAAAAACAGATCCTGCCTTTTTGACTTGCTAATCAGTCTGAGTGGTCCAGACATTCCTGAATATGGCTTGTGTTCTATGTATTAAATTTTATTACTTTGAAAATCAGTATTATACTAAAAAGTGCAGTTTCTATTAGGGTTTTTTTTGGTTGGTAATACTTGATATGGTATTTTAAAATATTTACCCTTTATTATAAAACTACTCATTTCAAATCTGATAAAAATAATAGCTTCTATAAGAAAAAAATGAAGAAGAAAATCACACAGAAAGCTGGATCACGTAATTACACAAAAATATTGGATTCTTTACATTAAAATCATAATGAATGTGAAACTTGAAAAACACAAATGTTAAATATGGAAGTTTAATGTCATTCATGGGTAAAAATTTATACCACTCCCTAGGAATATAATTCTTTAAGAGAAAATGTAAGGATAGGATATAAAAGGTAATGCGTAGAAGAAAAACTATAAGTATTCTATGAACATCAGATGCTCAACTGCACTATTTATGAAATTAATGTACAATAAAATAATAACTAATTTTTATTAAGTAAATCAATTTAAAAATCATATAAATATTTAGTATGTGACAAGATTCGTTGTACTGTTCTTTGCATCAGAAAATATTTTTAGGAAAACAATTTGAGAGTATCTTCAGATATCTAAAAATTGCCTGTATATTTTGGCCCAATAATCATAAGGAAATAATGAGAAATGGCTATAGGATTTAAGTCCAAGGATATACTTGGCAATAGTGATCACAATGTCAAAAATTGGAAAAAAAAAAAAGCTAAGCATATAGAAATATGTAGAAATATGTTGATAATGCATTTAAAATGTCTGTGAATAATTTTAATTCTATAGAAAATACTATAAAACATGAAATTAAAACTGTAGTATAAATATTATAAATAATATCTCAGTATTTTATATTGATTATATATATACACATAACTGTATATGTATATAATTAAATATATTTATAGGAAAAAAAAATTGGAAGGGAATAAACCAAACTATGTTTACTGGTGGAAATGAGTGATTAATGTTGTACCTATTAATTCTTCATAAAATTCTCTACTTATAATTAGTATATTCATTAGTTATATATTCATGTATTACCTGGGGAAAAAATAGCCCTAAATCACTTTTGAATGATTCTTAATAGATGATAAGGAGAAATAGGAGGCTTGGGGGTAGATATCAGAAAACAAAATGTAAGTACTTTTTAAAAAATATGCATACAAAAAATATGCATACACACTCGGAGCAATTGAATTATATCTAAGGATGTTTACTTTCTCTCAAACCTTTCTCCTTTTTTTTTTTAGTGAAACACATAGAGGAATTTTTTAAAAGGCACTGTGCTTTCTATAGGTATGACATTACTGTTCTGAAACTACTGCCTGACCCTCTGACCTCAGAGAAAGGTTATTACCATTTCACTGGAAAGCAGTTGACTTACAGAGTTTTAATGACTGGTTAGAATTTATGACAGTCATGGAAATGCACCCACTCATATGTCCACTGTGTCTTTTTAAATGTCATTACCTCAGTATCAGGCGTATCTAGCTGCTACTCTGTGTTCTAGTCATTTAAAGTAACTTAAAGTCGTAAAATAGAGTGTATACTTTCATTTAGACTTATTCCTACTTTTCTCTCCCCCTCTCTGCCCCACTGCCACATGTAAACAGACAGTCATAATCACAGTCCCAGTCACAGGCACATGTGGTTTCTTCACAGAAGGAAAGAAAATCTGATCGAGGAAAGACATAGAAAATGTCAGGTATAGGCATCATTAACATCCTAAATGTGGAAAAAAAAAAAAAAGAGGAAATAATTCAGTGTTTTAATCAATTGTGTGTTTCTCTTGTTTCTGTGATACTATTTTTTCTGAAACCATGTTGTATTTTTATAGCACTTAATTTTTCTTGACCATGAAAAGCAATACTTGATTAGAGAAAGTAGAAGATGGTATAAAACATGTTAACAGTTTCCAGAAATGACCTTAGTAAACATTTTGGATTCTCACAACCTTTCACTTTCATTTATAGTCTTGTTGCCATGGAAATCGATTTCCAAAGCTAGATTAATGCTTCATACATATGTTTGCAAGTTTTTATTTTAAAATATAACTTAATTTTTCATGCCATTAAATATTACATTGTGGTTAAAATTATTGCTTTTGGAGTCAGTGAAAACTGGAAAGTGTCATGCTGTGTTTTCTTGACCAATAATAAAAATAATAACAACAATAAAAGCCTGTTGACAGGTAACTTTTAGCTAATGTTCACTATATGCCAAGAAGTTGGTTAAGTTCTTTGCAGTACTAATTGCTTTAATCATCATAGCAACCCTGTAAAGCTGGTACCTTTGATTTTCTCCATTTCCTGTATGAGGCAGCGTAAGCTCATAGAAGCTGCTGCTTGCCTGTGATCATAGGGCAAGCCAGCCATGGAGTCAGCATGAGAATCCAGGCACTGGGCTCCAGAACCATGGGACACTGACTTTGTAAGGGCCCTGTCAAATTTAGCAGAATTCATAGTACAGTAAAAAACAAAAAAACAAACTCATACTCTTTTTTTCTTTTTTTTTAAAGGAGATGTTTTCCATCTTTAATAGCTTTTATGTATTTTGAATATGAAACTATTGTTAAGTATAGTTACACGCTAGTTCCCCCATGCTAGTGTCAGTGGACAGGACTCGCGTGGAGTGCCAGCCCGTGGCTGTGATGGCAACTGGCCGCTGCACAGAGTAGCTGATGTCACTGCTCGTTTCTGTTCCTTCCATGGCGCAGGAAGCAACCAGCTTGGCCCCATCTACGGCCACACATCCGTGACGACTGGAAGTCTGCTGGATGATCACCACTGGCACTCTGTGGTCATTGAGCGCCAGGGCCGGAGCATTAACCTCACCCTGGACAGGGGCGTGCAGCACTTCCGCACCAATGGAGAGTTCGACTACCTGGACCTGGACTACGAGGTGAGCTTGGGGACGCGTCGTTGTCCTCCATCTTGAGTGGCTGCCTCAGTCTCCTACTGGGTCTTTGTGTTCTTGTCAGTCACATGCCTGCCTGCCTGTCCCATTTGTTTTATTCTCCAAAGAAAAATTATCTTTCAACTTAAGGGCCTAATATATTAACACTGTCATTTTATTCATTTCTAAGTTTGTAATTATGAGTATTTGAAATATTTTAAAAATCTTGGTACCAAAGTAATAATTTAAAGGGAGCAGACCATTTATCATGTCAGCAGGGCAATTTAGTAAGTCCAGAACAAATAAAATCCATTGGTAGTTAATTATGATATAAATCATCTATTATTCTTGAGAATAGATCATATATTATAAATACAGCATTGCCTAATATTTATTACAAAATATTGACTAAGAAATCCTGAGTTCTGGTTTATATTAAGTCATTTATGACTTCATGACTGTAGATAGTTCTTTCGTTGGGTTCTATTTTCTCAGATATAATTATCAAAGAAGAAATAAAGTAAAATATAGAATATTTTAGGAGGCTGTCCATAAATAAAAGGACATATTTTATCTTCCAAGTGATCAAAGGTCAAAAATAATCATGTTGGTCCCATAAAAACTGTGTATTCCTCTGTTAAACAGATAGGCATTTCAGATTTTTTAATAAATTATTTAGAGAGCAGTTCAACCTTAAAATGCCCACCAAAAAATGTTAATCAAATACAGAGATAAAAGTTTTGTAAGATGTTCATCACAGTGATATATATTCCAAGAGAAAAGGGATAACACCAAATGAACAAAAAGAGTGTAGCAGGAAAATAAATAGGATGAAATACTAGTGAGCAAGGGGTTTCTAAACTTTCTTACTTCATGGAGCCCTTTTAGGGTGTTAATAATTTTTCCACAGCTGTCCTAGACCATTCTGTAATAGAGTCATACAACTTAAAAAATGTTTATGTCCTAACGACTTGGTAGCTGTTTAAAAAAATACAGATAAAGTAAATGAAAAATATATTTTATTTAGTTCATAAAATAACGGTGCTTACTTGCTAATGGGATGAGTGTCCCTGATGGTACAACTCCTCAGAATCAGATTTGACTGCCATCTTCATCTTCTGTTCCACTTTTACTTTCTTGTGACACTGATTTTTGAGAGGAATGACTAAAAAAAACCCACATTCACTAGGACAGGAAATCATGAAAAGCAGTGTAGCAGGTTGTTGGAATGGCGAACTAGCTCAAGCTAGTGTTTCACATAATGCCCAGAACGTGTCAAATATTGTTGCATATCCTTTAAAAATAGAAAGTGTATGGTGGCTGTGACCCTATGAATTTCCTGTGCAAACTCAGTATGCCTTGTCCCCGGTTTTGAAGTTGTTTGTATACATACACACGTGTATGTGTTAATCAGTATCTTACATGAATTTTTAAAAATGTGAAATTGGCTCACGATAAGATAATTGAAAAAGTTAGCATTTACAACTGTGTTTATTTTCTTTATATACTTAAATAATTTCTAAAATTTCTGTGAGGTGAATATATTATATATATTCCTAAATAGGAATTTAAAATAGATTATGCTATATAAACCCTGATATGAGATCTTACTGACATTAAAATAAATTTAAGCTTATCAGAAAATAACTGTACCTCCCAAAAAATCTCCTTAAAGCATAATGATTGTTGCAAGGGAAAGAATATGAAAATCCCAGAAGTTTTTTTTTTTTTTTTCTAAATTAGTACATTTCTTGGTTTAGGTGGCTTATCTCCCACTGTATGAGAGAACTTAAAGATGAATTATTCATCTATCAGTAATAAACTTTGAAGTACCATAGGACAGATGAGAGATCCTGAAACATTAGCAATGGGCAAACACAATTCCAATTTTCAAAAAACAGAATTAAAAATTTGGGGTCATAGACTGTATTGAAATTGTGATGGAATTCATGAATATTCACGCACACTCTCAGGGTCAGTAGTTTCATGGACACTTTGAAGCCCATGAATATACATACCACCTTTGAGAACCTCAGCTGTAGATGACAGCGCCTGAGACATGGTTAGAGGGAGACACTGGGAAGAAAGTCAGATTTACTGATCAAGAATCCCAAGCCCACTGAGTTGAGTCAATCCCTCAGTGTTTTCACACACACCTCTCTCACTCGTCCATGTAGTAACTAGACTCAGACCTCAAAGGAGGCTTGTTATGAATAACTGAAAACATTCCTATAGCCCAGGACATTCCAAGGGTTTTAGGTGCTCTGTACCAGGAACTGTGAACAAAGACCAAATATATTATACCACACTGTGATAGGGTATTCCTGTCATATGTAGACATATAAGTAATCTCAAGATTGTACATACTAATGAAAATATAGAGATGAGTTCCTAGTAGCTACTACTTGTGTAATGTAATCTGAAACTATGTAATTTGTGTTTAACAATGGCTTTGTTGAACTGTCTGTTCTCATGAGCTGGTATGAGCAGGATTCAGCACACCGTAGGGGTAAGTTAATACCTAGCACTATTCCTAGAGATGTACATCATGACAGAAGCAATAGAAAACAAGTTTGCTCCTTTGAATTAACTCAGTGTGGGCATCTTTTGTGGAAGGTGGCTTGAGAGTTCACCTTATCACCTCCTGGAGCCCAATTGTATTGCAAAGTGTGCCAAATGCCATGGGCAGGCAAGCTACTAGCTGCATGGTACCCCGAGAAGGGTACAAAGGTAAACAGATACACATCCTTCTTCTCAGCCAAAGGCCAGAACCGCACACTGATGTTTGGTCTGGCTTCTCTCTTTTCTTCAGCCAAATTCCAGGATAGACCCTGTGGATGTTATGCCATTGAATTTGCAATACATTTCTGCTTGGGAGGTAGTGGAATGAATGCCCCTTGATAGTTGTAGAACTAGGCTAGGATTTTAGAAACTAGTGAGGATTGTAGAGAATCAATTGCATGGCTCAAACTGGAACAAAAGTCCTGGGTTTGAGTCCCTCTTTGCTTCTCACTGGTTGTGTGACAGTGGCCACATTATAGTCCCCTTTTGGAAAATTAATGTAATAGCACATTTGTCAGAGCGTTATTATATGAGGAGGCGATAGGAAGTAATAGAAATCACCATATGTATCAGTTATGATTAATTAGACGGCATGTAACAGATGCTTGTTTATTCTCCGCCATATGAAAGATAATTGTAGGCTGGGAGCCCTAGGCTCAAATGGCAGAATCATGGCCATTAAGACCCCAGTCTCCTTTTACCTTGTTCCTGCTCCAGCCCCATCGCAAATCACTCCCCAGATGACTGTTCACATTCCATCCTGCAATCCAGTGGGAAGGAAGAGTAATGAAGGTTGTTCTCCCTTCCCCTTTTAATTATAGTTTTTGGAGTCACACAGTCTTACTACTTTAATCTTGCAAGACCAAAACTTGATTCAGAGAGGTTGGTAAATGTGGTATACCGGCTGCAGTGTGCACAGCTGAAAAGCATTCTTGTTTTCCTAAAGAAGGTAGGGAAAAAGGACATTGAGAAGTATCTAGCCATCTCTGCCACATTTTGTAAACTCTTGGTAGCTAACAAAGTAGTCAATGTGATTATTTCATTAAACTCAGGGCTGTTATTGAATGATAATATCATTAATAAGCCAGTTGTATGAGTTATATGAGTATCTGGTGAGTAATCTAACAATTGCAACAATTTTTTTTTTCTTTCTGAATAATTATAACTTCAGGAAGTATTTTGTGGCCCAGATACTTCATTTTACTGATGAGAATACATCATCAGAAGAAGCGGCAACCTATTTTCAGAGGATTAGTTACATTAGGAATTGGGATTTGAACCCACATCTCTTAGTTGTCAGGAAATCTGGTAAACCAAGCCTGTGTTGCTTCACTAGGGCACCTCTGAGAGTGATGTGGGACTCGTGCTGAGGGTTGCTGAAAGCAGGGAAACATAGGAGTGTTTTTAATCATCATCCTGACAGCACATGGAGAAAGAATGAGACAGTGTGTTTAAACTGGTATTTAGTAATAATGTTTAAAATTTGATGCTGCATGTTGTAAGCATAGATTTTTATTACCATCAACTGGGAAAGAATTGGTAAAATGAACTGTAGGCAGGAAATAAAGCACTCCACATAATTATAAATTATCAGTAATTCCTACCTTTGGTATTATGTTTACTTATTTAGTACCTAATAAGTTCATTTTAGTGCTCCTTGAAAATATTTTCCTAATAATTCTACTATTTTAGATTACTGTAAATTTTCCTTTTGTCATTTCTTAATTATTTTTTATATATTTATTTTCAGTTTTCTCTTCTTTCATATGTAAACTCTATGGCAAATAATACATATTCAACTAACCATTATTTACAAATTTTTTTAAGTGAGGTCTTTTATTATTTTATATTATCTCATAAACTATCATTAATTTGTGCTTTTTTTCACAAAAACTAAGCATCTAAAATGCCATGACACTAAATAAAAGAACATAATTTGCTAATGGCCTCCTAGAACACAAAGATCTGTGCCTATGTTTCAAATATGAAGTCTTGACATTCAAAAATGAGTTAACTATTGCTTTTGTTTTCAAAGCTTTATAGGAAAAGTTGATAATGGTAACATTGAATAATAATTAAAAGAGAAATAACATCTGGTTTATATATCTTGGTATTGCAGCTCTAGTTAGCACTTAGATTTATTTACCACTGTTTCACTGTTAGCAGTAAATGTCATTATGGCAATAGGTATATTAAATATAATTTTGTATTATAGGAAATTGACACTATAGTACTGTAATTTGGCCAAAGATATAAGGAAAAAGATATCCTCTCTGTTGATAGGTGATAGTAGACAGAGAATCACAGTAAAGGGCATCCACCTTATTCCGTAGGATTCAGAAGACCTATGATATCTCTAAGCCTGTAGTGCTCAAATAACAACCCCCATCTCGTAATATGTTCTTAAACAATGTAGTAATGAGACTTTTTGAACTATTTCCTATATTAAAAATTAGTATAGTGACTATTTGACTTTAATGGTCATTTAGATTAAAATAAGTCTACATAGTACATAGGGTTTATCATTGTATTACATTAGTACTGGTTTATCTCATGATGACTAGAAGCATTTATTAGTAGTATGCCTTTGATATTCATAAAAATGTGTTTTTAGTATTATACAATAAAAGAAGGCTGCTGAATAAAATCTTTTAAAACATTTCAGGAAAATTTATGAAATGCTTTTGAGTGGCTACAAAAGATTATTGCTATTTTCTTGTTAATAGTCTGATTTACAGAATTAATAATACTGTTGTATACTTCCATAACAGCATAATTAATATGCAACAGATTTTGGAGGCAGAAAAAATTGTCTGTATATTCTGGGAGAGATATACAGACGTTGGTTGTATAACTGACCTTGGTTGTATTAATAGTTTTATCTAATTTATTGTGAATATTTTTTTAAGTCGAGTACAGTATAAATATTTACATTTTTTTCCTTTCTCAAAGATAACCTTTGGAGGCATACCTTTCTCTGGGAAGCCAACTTCTAGCAGTAGAAAGAACTTCAAAGGCTGCATGGAAAGCATTAATTACAATGGTATCAACATAACTGATCTCGCGAGAAGGAAGAAACTAGAGCCCTCAAATGTGGTAAGATTGTTTACTCCAAAATAGCGGTTCATAGAACAATCAAAGAAATTTTGTTTTTTTTCTGGAGTGTTGAACAACAACAATGTTGTCACAGCATTTGCCATGATGCTTATGTTGGGCTCACAGTGTAAAACTAACTTTAGAAGAACCTAAAAAAGTAGATAGTGGATATACTCTGAAAGTAAATAATGGTTTTTGAGTTAAATTAGCCTACAGTAGATGGTAAGTTTTACTTAGATGGGGCACAGGGTTTTGACCCAGTGTTTCTGGATTCCCCATATCAGAGGGACGTGGCTCAGGCATTCCTCGGTGTCTGTTTTGTCCCTGAAGTTCAGCCTGTAAATTGGCATCATGTTTCCAGATGTCTTACATATATGACTCTCCACTTCTTGTTTGTCACTTAATTCTATATTTTAAAATTGTTATATCCAGGAACTTTGCCATATTCATTTCTTTGTTTCCAAAGATAATTCATCCAGATAAATACAGTTTTTGTGAAAGCCCAAAACATACTAAGTATAGGCAGTTGAATAAGAATCGACTACCATTGGATAGTGAAAGCCGTGGCGTAGACTTAATAGTGATCTTCTTCTAGCTCTGCTGTGAGTCATTCCTAGGTTTAACTGTTTCAAACGGGAGAGCAAAACCTGAAGAACACTCTGGCATACCTGACTCCCTATGTCACTTCTTAGGATCACTGAAAGATAACAGCTGAGAAGTTCAGTATGTGTTCCCCATGGATCTGCAAGAACAGGAATAACTTCAACCTACAAGTGTTATTTTTGGGAGAGTTTGGGATTCCAGAGACCCACATTTGAGAGCCACTGACAGTAGATAATGTTAGGAGTGCTTGCATTGTATTCCCAAAGAGCTCTGATAGCCTGTTGCCCCACATTTGAGCCTAGGGTTTTCACAAAATGATTGGATAAATAGAAATCCCCTCATGAATGAACAGGAGTTCAGGCTGGGTATGAAAATTATTAGGCATAAAATAATAATTTAACATGAAATTTTTGTTTAATTATTTTTCTTCAAAATAATAAATTTGTACTAAATAAAATGTTGAACTTTGAAATTATCTCATAAAATATATTGGCTATAGAGAAAAATAGTGATAGTTCCATTTATAGGCAGCAGGCACTGTTCTAGGAATACTACTTTTATGACAATCTGAGAACAGTACTGCAAAGTGAGTAGAGATGCTATACACATTTTGTAGATGAAAAAGAAAAAAAACAAACAAACCCTGAGATTTTGCCTGGAAAAATAACTTTCCAAGATGATTGAATGTGAGTGGGTCCACAGTGTATGACCCCCGAGGTCATTGTCTCCTTACATGCTATGTTATTTCTTACCTAGAGCAGTATTAATACATACACTCTTTTAAGCTTTGGCTAAAATGGCACCAGGTCTTTTTGTTTTCTCAGAAATCATTGCTTAAGATAAAAAGGTACAGAATCCAAATCATCAGAATACTTTCTCTATTTTTTGCACCTTTAAGGAGAGGTAAAATGTTATTTCTGCCCAAACCTCCCAGCTGGTCCTGAGATGCATTCATTAGGCACCTGAGTTATGAAGAATTTTACTATGGAGGCTCAATCCTAGAGCAACTTTAACTGCAAAATATATTGTGGTTTTAAGTGCTATTTTAGCTTGAATAACAAAGATATTTAGTAAAGCATAAATTACCTATATCATATTGTTGAAATAGAATGAGCAGACCTAGAATAAACTTTTAAACAAAAATATATGTACATATTAATATTTTAGACAGACTAGAGAAAAGTGAGACATTTTGTCAGCAACTGTACAAGGACAAATATTTATGAAGGAAATTTGCTTTCAAAAATGTCAGGTGGTTGTATTTCAGTGAAAGTGACTCAACACTCATCTTGCACTCATCTCCATGCACGCACCCATTCCCTAATATTTGTCCATAGCCTCTTGGACAGCTACTTGGGTGTAATCTGCAGCCAGCATCCAGAGGCAGGAAGAGACAGAACAAAGAGACCTACCCCCCAAATTTGGTAGGTGGCAGGTTTAATAAGCAAAGGAACTTCTAGGCTTGTCCTGGGAAGCCACAAGATGAGTACATCTCTGCACTCACTTGCCAAGTCTTAAAAGTTTATGTAGAGGTCCTACCTGGATTCGGTTATGGATACAGAAGGCCATCACCAGTTCAGTACCAGGTCACATAGCTTCAACACCACATCTCTAGCTCAAGCCTGTATCTCGGTGTGGGGAACACACATTTCGAGGACAGCAGAGGAATCTCCAGTTGTCCGAGTCCTGCCCATGGGTTAACTGGCAGTCAAAGTCTTCTTGATGACCCCCTCATTATACATTGACTTCCGAGTCAGCACCTTTACCCAGAAAGGACCTTTAATTTTGTTGGGAGACATTCCCCACAACACGGGTATGTGGTCAGTTATAACATCTTAATTATTAGGCAAAGGCAGTTCTTTTCATCAGTAAAAGTAAGTAGTTAAAAATAATTACCTGTGAAGCTACAATGCAAATTTAGGTTGAATTTTAATTCAGAGGGACAGCCTGCCTTGGCTATAATGGTTAATGTGCTGAAATGGAAGAACAATCCGTCTAAACCTAGATATCGTGTGGTGTCGTGTTGTTGTGAAATAAGTAATTGAAGGACCAGATGAAAATGTGAACAAATTGTCTTGCTCAGAATACTACGGTGGGATAAAAGAAGTTGGAAGCAAACGCAGATTTTCAGACCTTTAAAAGGAAGGTTCTTACGCACTGGAATACAACATTTAGTGTGTCTGAATGGAAAATCAAAATTTTTTGGAACAGAATAGAGAGAGAGTGAGAAGAAAGGAATAGGCTTCAGTTATCACAAGTTTGTTTTCATTTTGTACATTCACACTACT
This sequence comes from Meles meles, assembly GCF_922984935.1. Classification (NCBI taxonomy): domain Eukaryota; kingdom Metazoa; phylum Chordata; class Mammalia; order Carnivora; family Mustelidae; genus Meles; species Meles meles. The sequence continues at coordinate 8,406,831 of NC_060075.1, read as the reverse complement.
ATTTTCAGAGGCATGAATTCATTATAATGTATGCACACTTCAGGGGAATTTAATATAACAATAATCTGAAGTAATCACAATTATGCTGATCCTATCCAGTTACTATTAATTCATGTATATTAGGTATGAGGATAAAAACCAAGAATATTTATCCCATATTATCAATCAATAAATAACCAAATGAACATAGTTCTAGTGAGATTAGTAATATATGAATAAACACTGGACATAGGCCGTCCAGAAGATGATGGTGGCATCTCCTTCTTGGCGGGGCATTGTCAGATTTCTGCCCTCTTTAGAGAGTCCAGACGTTCACACTCATCCCACCACACAGGGACATATCCCATCCCGTCAGGCTGCCAGTCTGTTGAGTCCATGGTGGATGGTTCTTGTTAATTCCTCATCTTGACAGCCAGCTGCTGAGGCCTGTTAGACACACTGTCCAAGTAGAGTGATGCCGGCCTATCTGGGTGCCGAACCCAAATTGTGGTGCTGCGTTTGCGAGTTTGGCACGAGCTCAGGCTCTGCGCTGACATCCATAACCTTTAGCTTTGTTTGTACTTGTCTCAAAGCATGCTCTTTTGTTTTCCAGGGAAATTTGAGTTTCTCGTGTGTGGAGCCCTACACGGTGCCTGTCTTTTTCAATGCTACCAGTTACCTGGAGGTGCCAGGACGGCCTAACCAGGACCTGTTTTCAGTCAGTTTCCAGTTCAGGACTTGGAACCCAAATGGTCTCCTGCTTTTCAGTCAGTTTGCAGATAATTTGGGCAATGTGGAGATTGACCTCACGGAAAGCAAAGTTGGTGTTCACATCAATGTCACGCAGACGAAGATGAGCCAAATAGATATCTCCTCAGGTTAGTGCAGTCGGTTTGCTGTTTGCTTCTGAAACTGCTGTTAGGATTTCCACAGCTAACATTGCTTTTGTTTTGTTGGTGTTGCGTGCTCGAGGTTATGTTTGGATTCAGACTTGGGGAGATTCTTACTTGCCTGCCCAGAGTATTGATTGAATAAGAGAATCTTGAAAACTGGCTCAGAGGGTGAGGGGTGGGCGAGGAAGAAAGTTGGTTGAGACTGTCTCAGAGCACCAAGATCTTCTCTTGCTGATACCTGCTAGTTCACATTAATAGTGCCATGGATGTTACTCTAGGTGAATATTTCGTGTTTACAAAGAATGTCTATTTTACTGATATAAGAGTGCCTGGTACTGTGACTTTATGGACATTCAAATACCTTTTACTATTAGTAGCAAGTATAAATTAATTAATTATGACTTTAAAGGTATACGCAACTGCTTGAATCCAAACCTCAAAGTGATTTCTAAATTTATGTAGATTTTGGGGAAAAACAACGATAAGAGGTAAGTACAAAGAGGAATGAAAAGATGTATGTATCACCTGAGGGAAGACTGACTGTCTTGGTTTGACAGGGTAATCTTTAAAATTGACTTCACAGCAGTATAATAAACTAAGGCCTGGGTAATATTGTTAATTGAATAAACGTAGCAACTTTGGGATATTCTTTGATTAATATGATACAAAGAAAGCTGGGATAGCAAAGTGAGATGTTGCAGACAAAAAGTAGTCATGATAGGAGACTCTTAAATACTAAAAGTTTTCATCAAATGTCTTTAGATGTTCCTTGCAGTAGATGTTTTTATTTTGTGAAGAACTACTTAGAGGATAGAGAAAATGAACAGTAACTGAGCAGCTTGTACAAATGTACAAATACTGAGAGAGGAAGTTCATAATAAAAAAATTCTCAATTGCATGGCTGCTCACTCTGATTCGAAATATTCCATGTTCACTTGGGTCACCATTAGAAACTTGATAAAGTCTCTAACACATTACACTGTCTGTGTCCATGTCGTTTCCCTGCAGGCTGTCAGCTCTTTGAGGGCATAGGCTGTGCCTGTTCTTCTGTTCTAGCATATGGAAGAACACCTGGTACAGTACAGGTGCTCTGGGAAGGTTTGTGGAGTTAACATTGTGGCCCTTTCAACTGGTGTTCACTAACAGAATATTTCCTGCTGAAGGATATGTGTCCTTTCATGAAATAGGCTTTGTGTTTCGTTAGGGCTTGGTTGTATAGACTATTACTGAGAAGGATTCAAGGAAGATATAGGGACCATGATATCAGTGGTGTGTCTGAATTACTGAACTCAAAAGCCGTGGTGTACCTAGAGATTTGCTTTTTCTGTTTTTGCTTTGTTAGTTTTGCTTTCCCCTGAATGTTTGGAGTCAGAATGATTGATCAGCCATATTTTATCACTGCTTCCCAGTATAAACTCACCTGGGGAGATTTAGAGCAAATAAAAAATATCTGGAGAGACCAGAAAAACACATAAAAACAAATACACATACAAATATTTACCACAGTTGAAAACCATCCCATTAGATTTTATTATGATTAATGATTCTTTTCTAATGACTAAAAACATAAAAATATAAGTACGAAGGCCTCCCTCCCTCTTGACATTCTCTGAACAAACCCAAATTCCTGGTGGTTTTCCATGTAACAAGAACCATTATAATGGAAATAATAGGACCATAAATATTGAGATCAATAAAAATTTCCTAATTTAATCTGGTGTAATTTAAGACTCTAAGATACTTTCATCTAATTTAAACTGTGTTTATGAAAAACTAAAAGGAAGAAAGAAGAAACGAATCTAATATGCAATTACTAATTTCCCTTAATAGATTTGCTTAAGTATGAGAAAATTGGACTTGAGAAATTTTTGTTAATTTAGCTAAGAATCTGTGCAAATTAAGGGAAACTGATAGGAAATCTCAACATGTCGGTAACCTTGGTCTTACATATTTTAATGAAAATACCTTACTGTTCCAAATATTTATTTTTCCTATACAGAGCAGAAACCATGATCTTATCAGTTGTCATTGCTCAAGTGTCAGAAAGATTTATAAGTAAATATAGATGCACATACATTTTTCAAAGTTATATCTTAAATTCATTTATACTGTGTTTATTAAAAAATAAAGGAAAAAAAAAAACAGTTTCCTCAGAGCTCACCCCCTTGAGGGGAGCGGGAGAACAAAGGAATCCAATATACGACTACATTCATTCATCCATCCTGTAAATACAAATGGAGTCCATAGAAGGAAGTTTTCATCTGTATTTAAAGGTACTTTACCAAATTCAGTTAAATATATGAGTAACTTGTGTAAGTAGCAATACTGAGAAAATAATTTAGAAAGCTAAGTTAACTGAGGGCACTAATGTTTGCTTTAACAAAGGGAAATAGTTCTGTATTATGTCTACCTTATTCTTATCAGCAGCATAAACACTGAAGTATGTCAGTCCCTTTTTACTTTATTTTTAAAATAGCTTGGTTGTAAAAACGTAGAAGATACACACAATTTAGAAGAGGAAAGCAGCCACTGCTAGCATTTCCGTGTAGAATGCACACATGTACACGTAAACACTGTTCAGTAGTGCATCGAGAAGTCATTATAGAGACACTCAGGTAGTGCCTGTCAGTACATACTTGTAACTTGGTTTTATTTTTAGTGAGTAAGTTCTGTGGTCCGAGGTGAAGCTAATTTAAGTGGTTCAAAAGCCTTTTTATTCTGTCTTGGACAACATTGTTCTTTGATGATGAAGTCAAACTAAAGCCTGTAAGTTAGTATTGAGTATATTTTTCACCCTCCTTGTGTTTTTCCCCTCTATGTTGTGATTGATTTCAGGTCTCCTTAGTTTTGACAGTAGAGTCAGCCTAGAAAATTCAGTCAAACTCTGAGTAACCTTGACTTTGCAGAGTGGGTTATCTTTCTGTGAAAATATTTTCCAAGTCACAATAATCAACTTTTATAAAACATCCCATTATAGTTATTTCTATTTAGAATGATACTTAGATTTATGCTTTTCCTTTGGCTTGGGGTAAATAGTAAAGGGGAAGAAAAGTGGTAAAAGGGTCAGATGGATAATGCGTTCGTTCAACATACTGTTTAACATTCAGATCAGAACCCAGAAGGCAGCCCTAGAACTGTGTTTTAAGAATTATTTGGGGTTTTTAAAATTTGTTTTTCCAGCTTTTTTGAGGTAGGATTGACAAATTCAAATTACATATATTTACAGATTGTACAATTGTACAGATGTACAGATTGTACAATGTGATTTTTAAGGTATATGCTAATATATTGTGAAATAATTTTTAAAGTGTATGATAATACATTATGAAATAATTACCACAGTCAAGTTAATTAACACTTTTTGTGTATATGTGCGTGTTTGTGTATATGTGTGTTTGTGTGCACATACACAGTGAGAACACTTAAGATCTATTCTCTTAGCAAATTTCAAGTATATGGTGCAGTAGTATTATTATTATTTTTAAAGATTTTATTTATTTATTTGACAGAGATCACAAGCAGACAGAGAGGCAGGCAGAGAGAGTGAGAGGGGCGGGGAAGCAGGCTCACCGCAGAGCAGAGAGCCTGATGCGGGGCTCGATCCCAGGACCCTGGGATCGTGACCTGAACCGAAGGCAGAGGCTTTAAGCCACTGAGCCACCCAGGCGCCCCTACAGTGCAGTATTATTAAGTATAAGCACCATTGCTATACATTAGATTCCCTGGAACTTTTTCCTCTCGTAACTGAAAGTTTGTACCTTTTGACCAACATTTTCCCATTTCTCCCACCCTCCAGCCTTTGGCAACCATCATTGTACTCTTTGGTTCTATGAATTTTCCTTTTTTCAGATTTTACAGAAAAGTGAGATCATACAGTATTTTTGTTTGTGTATCTGGCTTATATCATTTAGCCTAACATCTCCCAGATTGAAATGATTTTGATCAAAACAGAAAACATAAGAAAACATTTTCTATTGCACTGATACCTACTGAGACTCGGTTTGCTGCTGTAGATGCACTCTTACTGTTTTTATGGTTTTTTCTCTTTTTTTCCATTAAATTTTTCATGACCCATCAACTGATTTTATGACCTAAAAACAAGTTGTGATCTATGGTTTAGAAAACATTGACCTACAGATCTGTCTTCTCATTTGAAGAGTTGGAATTTTTTAAAGTTCTAGTTGCTTGGAGGTATTTACACCATCAGTCCAGTTTGGGAAACTAAATGTATCTTCCAGGAATAATATTGCAATATTATAATGGTAGTAAAAGAATATGTCTGATGTATATTAAAAAAAAAACAACAACAAAACCTACCTACCATTTAAAATAAGGTTTTTACTGCAAAATTCCTAAATTTTATGCCATTAAATTATGCACAGGTGTTTACAATAATACTCTAATGTTGTGGTCTACTCATATTAAGAAGGTCATAAAATGTGACTCAGCATTTATATAGTGGAAGGGAAGTGATTTCTATTATCTTTCTTACCTGTTGAAAAAAAAAAATCAGTTTCTATCCATGTAACAAAGCCTTTTAGAAAAGGCATTCAGAAAACGCACTGCTTCTAAATCAGCTGTTTTCTAGCCGAAGTATTAGAACCTTGTTTGTTTACATAGATACTGCTTCAGTTTTAGAATGACTTTCAGCATCTGCACTGCCTCAGAAACCTGTATTCAGTAAAGATCATCTCTGTTTGTATTTCTCTACAGAAAATCTTTGTGAGGCCTTGTTTTATTACAGGGTCCTTTGTATATCTTTTGAGTTGCATTTGGGTGTGTTAAGGGAAGATGTCTTAGTCTAATCAGGCTCCTGTACCAAAATAGATTGGATAGATTAAGCAACGACATTTATTCCTCAGAGTTCTGGAAGGTAGAAACCTGCCATCAGGGTGCTGACGTAGTTGAATTCCACCCTGACATAGTTGAATTCTGCTTAAGAAGGCCCTCTTCGGGGCGCCTGGGTGGCTCAGTGGGTTAAGCCGCTGCCTTCGGCTCAGGTCATGCTCCCAGGGTCCTGGGATCGAGCCCCGCATCGGGCTCTCTGCTCAGCAGGGAGCCTGCTTCCTCCTCTCTCTCTGCCTGCCTCTCTGCCTGCTTGTGATTTCTCTCTGTCAAATAAATGAAATATTAAAAAAAAAACAAAAAAAAAACAAAAGAAGGCCCTCTTCAAGTCACAGACTGCTACTTTCATTAGCTGTCTTCGGGGCTAGTGTCTTTGGGGCTCTGTGGGGTTTCTTTCTGTAACAACACTAACCCATTCATGAGGCCTCCAATTCATGACCTAAGCACCTTCCACAGGCCCCACCCACTAATTCCATCACACTGGGCATTACAATTTCAACATATGAATTTGTGGAGGGGGATGCAAACATTCAGAACATAACAGGAGTAGACATTTTCTTGGCTTCTGGTATAGCTGGGGAACTGGGTGGTAAATACTGGCATGTTTCCAGTTCATTGTTGGCAAATGCATTTCCCTGGAACTGCTCCTGGCACAGTCTATCCTAAACAATTAGAGTATCTCTTCTCTTGATTTTATGAACATTTAGTATATTAATTCTGGAGAGAATTAATTCATACCAATTTTGAAAGTTCAGTGATAACTTGCATCATGAGGTTGGTTTCTTTTTCATCACATAAGAAAAAAAAAGTTTAGTTTGTGGTACTGTTTTTTGTGTTCTGTTTATTGAGATATGATTTTCAGCTCTCTGATTTCAAACTTCAGATATTATTTCAAGATTTCTTAAAATGAATTTTTACAACTCAGTGCACCTGGGTGGCTCAGTCAGTTTGGGTTCTGCCTTCAGCTCAGGTCATGATCCCAGGGTCCTGGGATAGAGTCCTGCATCAAGCTCCTTGCTCAACAGGGAGACTGCTTCTCCTTTTCCCTCTGCCACTCCTCCTGCTTGTGCTCACTCTTGCTCTCATGCTCTCTCTTGGTCAAATAAATAAAACCTTTAAAAAAAAAAAAGGGATTTTTACAACCTAAAAATTAAATAATGTTTAGGCATACTTCACATACTTCAAGTGATTTATTTTTTACAATGCAAAATGATTGGAGACCTATTTAGTAGTGTATATTATATTCCTTAATTCAAATTAAAACCATAATTAATAGAAGTCTTAAAAAATGTCATTCACCTTGAGTATTAAATTTGTATCATTCTGATTCTAAAGAAATAAAGAAGTACACATAGATATTTATCACAACATATATAAAATAATAAAAGTAATTGAAAAGAAACTAGATGTTTTAAATGAAGAGGTGCCTTTAAAAGCTGTATTGTCAAAAGGAACACTATTATGTCATTAGAAATCATGTTTCTCAAATAAAATTTAATACCATTGGAAATATAATATAGTGAATTAATATGTTAATGAAAATTTGTATAGAATATGATCCCAATATTATTATTAGAAATATATAGATAGCTAAAAAGCAGTTCAGAATGGAAAAAAATCTGAATAATACTAATTATCTCTAATTGGTGGGTTATTCTTCCCATTACTAACACTTTTTCATTACTAACATCTTAATACATTTTCCATAATACCGAAATTTTCTACAATAAATATCAATTACTGTTAAAACAAAACAAAACAAAAAAGGTGTACTATAAAATAATTGAGGATAAAATGATATTCCAAAAAGGATTATGGTTAACCACATTATGAATGGAAATTACATAGACAAAGTTATATCGATTCAAAAATTCTAGTTTCTCTACTTAATTAGAAGAAGATAGTCAATTTTTAAAAAATTTGTCCTCAAACAGTGAGCTCCAATTTAATTCCCTTAATGGCATTTACGTAACAAATGTGCCTGATGTGAAAGACAGTATGGCTCCGATTCTGAGAAAGCTTGGAGGCTGGGGAGGGCTGATTCCTAGAACACTGTGCTCACTTTGATTCGGAATCTAGATTTGTGCCTAGCCAGCATACCTCCTCCTGTTAAGTAAAAGACAAAAGTGAAAAGGATGTAGGTCTATAGATACAGATCTATAGATTAAATATAGATAACCTTGGACAAATCTACACCACCATTTGCTGATATTTTTCTCCCAAATTCACAAATAGACTGGCTGTGAGAGCCACATGGTACCAAGTGAAAAGCATTTGAGTGAATGGTATACTGCTCCTGGGTAGCTTCACCTAGCTGACTTTTTATTATATTTCAATTCCCAACGTGGCTGTACTATCATCATGCAAGCTGAGTGGAAATCTACCTTTAATTATACTTCAGTGCATGCTGGTGCATTTTCACATCAATAGAAGCATTATATTCCGACATGAAAGGAGAAGGAGGCTGGGGGGAAAGTTTTGTGGTATTAGGTATTGACTTATTCTTTAGGAAGCAAAGGGGACATTTTAATTTATAATCACACTCCAGGATACCATACCTACTCTAGTTTCTACAGTGTTTCTGGGCCTTTTAAAATATTCTGTGCCTTTTTCAGGGAAGATGAATAAAACATGATTGTGTGTATGTGTGTATAATAATTTTTAAGAATTGGAAGGAGAGGATAAAATCTAGTAAGCTTGGGTGGATAAAATGGAGGTAAAAACTCCCAATAGGGACCAGGTCATGTTTTAAAAGCTTCAATTTACTGTACAAATAAACTAATCAAAGGGGGAAAAATCAGATACTACTTCTACAGACGATAAGAATAAAAATGAATTATGCAAGACCAGCAGAGAACAGAGCTCTGGAACCCCAAACTTTATATATGGATATATTTGAAGATGTTTCCAAAACAAGAGGAGTGAGGGCACAGGAGCAAACTGGCTTTGCCTAAGGCCCTTTTTCTTTGCCTTACATAAAAGTTTTAAGGACTGAAACTTCTCTGATAGAAGAGTAATTGGTGAATTTAACCAATATCGATTTATGTAGTAAAGAGATAATAAATCTGCTGATAATAAGCCAGGCTTCTCCACAGAATCAGAACTGATAGGATGTATAAAGAGAGAAAGACTGATGAGCAGGAATGGACTCACACAGTTACAGAGGCCGAGGGGTCCCAAGATCTGTAGCCGTAAGCTGGAGGCGCAGGAGAGCCTGTGGTGTCGTTCCACCACCCGTCTCAAAGCCCGAGAACCCAGCAGAGCCTGTGGTCTAGGATCCAGCCTGAAAGCTGGTTCGAGACTCAAGGCTCATAGGTTCAAGACTGAAGAGCTGATGCTTCAGTTCTGTCTGAAGACAGGAAAAGCCCAGTGTTCTGGCTTAAAGAGAGTCAGTCGGAGGGGGGAATTCTTTCTCATTCCACCTTTTTATTCTGTTCAGGCCTTCATTAGATTGGCTGAGGCTGACCCACATTGAGGGAATCAGCTTTACTCAGTCTCTGGATTCGAATGTTAATCTTATCCAGAAACACCTTCACAGACAGACCCAGAATAATGTTTAACTATGCATTGGACACCCTGTGGCTCAGTCAGGTTGACGCATAAAATGAACCATCACATCAAATTTAGATATTTTAGGTATTTTTCCACTGAGTATATAATTCTGTTTTAAATAGTTAAAATAGTTTTGGCATGGAGTAATTGGAGATCGGTTGCTTTCCTAATCAGAAGGGACACAAGTAAAATCATCGGATTAAAACCTCCCCTCCAGTTCCCCCTCCCCCCCTTCATTAACCTTACCTGGGATAATTAACCAGAGACTTGAGACTGTGGGATAGTACCAGTGACAAGTTATTTATCTTTGTTCCTTTCATGACTTCTAAGCAATTTGAGCCATTCCATTTGTGAACAATATAGGCTTTTGGGTTAGCTGGTACTTTGTTATAATTAGTTGTAGAAATGAGCTTTTTGGAAAAAGTGATTCCACAGGTTCTGGGAGAGCTACATAGGACCTCCTTTTTTTTTTTTTGTTTCACCATAGCACGTACCCTCCCCAGTGTCCATCACCCAGCCACCCCATCCCTTCCACCCCACCTGCCCCCAGTAACCCTCAGTTTGTTTCCTGAGATGAAGAGTCTCCTATGGTTTGTCTCCCTCTCTGGTTTTATCTTGTTTCATTTTCCCCCTCTCTTCCCCTATGATTCTCTGTCTTGTTTCTCAAATTCCTCATATCAGTAAGATCATATAATTGTCTTTCTTTGATTGACTTATTTCACTTAGCATAATACCCTCTAGTTCCATCCATGTCATTGCAAACGGCAAAATTTTGTGTTTTTTGATGGCTGCAGAGTATTCCATTGTGTGGAATACACACCACCCACCACATCTTCTTTATCCATTCATCTGTTGATGGACATCTAGGCTCTTTCCATAGTTTGGCTATGGTGGACATTGCTGCTATAAACATTCAGGTGCACGAGCCCCTTCGGGTCACTACATTTGTATCCTGAGGGTAAATACTTGGTGATGGTGCTGGGTTGTAGGGTAGGACATGGGACTTCTTAAATTGACTTGAGATCAGCCTGAAGAATGATTCCCTTGGTGCCGCTCAGAAAATATTTGCTTTTGATAATATTGTATCAGAAAATAATTATGGGGACCAAACTGTAATCATTATTCAGTTTTATGATGTATTTTATTCCGACACATTTCCCTTGAGGCCTGTGTAACCCCAGCACAGACCCTACTTCGGATCACTGAGCCTTCTTACTTTCCAGCCACTACTTGTTTCCTCTTACTGTTTATGATCTACTCTTGACAAGTACAGCCATGCGTAGATCTCCGCTGTAGCACTTGTTAGCCTCTGATAGTTTCTGAAAGATGCTCATAACCTGCCTTGTATGTCCAGCCGGTCTTTCTTCTAGCACTGGTGGTCTTCCTGGGATCCTTGCAGAGATTGGATCCCTGTTACTAAACCACTGTCCAGAGGCTAGGATCTTGTTATCCCTGGACATTTCACCCCCCTCAACCCCCCCGACAGTTCCCTGCCTAGATGTTGGGACACTGCTCACTCTGATTTCCGAGCAATCTTCCCCTCCCCTCATTCCAATTTTCTGCTGCTTTTTTCTTTAACCCTGACATTGCTGACTTGAGACTAAGCCGTGACCTACTACTACTTTGCCTACAAGTATTTTCTACCCCTTTGGGCAGAAGTTTTAATCTCCCAGCCTAAAATGCTGTCATTCCTGTGCAGATCTGTCCCAAATTTCAGCTTCCTTCTGTCTTCTCTGTCATCAAATTTCTATTGTTTTGGGGGATGCAGACATAACATACAGTTAATTGGGGGTAGGTAAGAACTACGGGCAGAGAAGTAAAAAAGTGTACCCAATCTCCCAAGCTCTTAGCTCTGCCAGGGCAGAGATGGTCAGCGATACCATAGCCAAGATACCAGTAGAGAGGAGCCTGCGCTTTTACTTTTTACAGCGTTATAGGGGTCGGAGTCAGAAAAGCTGCCTTGTTAGGAAAGGGAGGCCCCCAGGGTCCAGTGGCTGATGTAAGTCTACTCCTCCTTTGTGCTGATTCAGATCTGCTGAAGTAGTCCTCTGCTAAGGAACTAAAGGTTGGAGGAAATGAGACCCCAGGGCCGTCCAGAGAAGTCCCATCTGCTCCTGAGACTGTAGTCATAACTAACAGCTGCTGAAGACTTAAATCATGCCTATACTCCGCTAAATCCTTTACACTGATTGTCTTGCTTAGGGTTCCAAAGACCTTGTGAATTGGGTATTGTTTTGTAACCTCCTTTCTTAATAATTTCTATCAAGGGTAAAATCATTCTCTTGGGACATAAAATCAAAATCTTGAGAAAAATCAATTATTTTCTTCCATCTTTGTCTAGCACATGTTACAATGTAGCAAGTACGACCAGTTCTTTTGAAGATGATGGGCCCCACCCATCCATCCATCCATCGTCTTCTTATCCGAGTTCAGAAAATCATAGCTTGAAACCATAGTCAAGGGCATCTTCATAACCAAAAAGAATGTGTCTTTTCTGTCATAGTTCTATGTGTATGGTTTAGACATAGTCAAAACCATGGACAATGGAACCACACTACCCACTGTCTAACACTGATTGAGGTCTTTCTCCGTTCCAATCAGTGTTTAAACAGAGTTCATGTCCATAAATATAAGTCATTGAATTCAGGAAATCCTCAGGGTAAAGGTCATCATTATCTGCATTGCATAAATGAAGAAGTTGAGGCATGGAGCTGCAGTAACTCGCCCAGACTCCTCCAGCTCATAGATAGCAGGTTCAGAAAGGAGTCCAGAGAAGTGGAGTCTAAAATCATTCTACATTCATTCTTGACGGCTCTGTGCTTTGCCCCTCACTTTCGTTCAACGTGGCTTTCATTCATGCACAATCCGGTATTGTACATGAATCGTGTGACATATTTGTTGAATGTGGCACCTAACGCCGATGACATCCGTATCATGTCTCATTGAGATTCTCCTAGGAGGCTTTTAAATCTCCCTTATTATTTCTTAATTTTCTCTCACATTATCCAAGTTTTTATTTCTAAAATGCAAGGAAAATACTTTATTTCCCATTACGTAAAGGTAAGTCCTAATTTCTTAGCATGCCGCAGAAGAGCATGCACAGACTGAGCCCTGCTGGAGGACTGGGTCTCATTTTTCACACTTCACACCATGTACTACTGCTTTAAACTATCTGCTGGGAATTCCCTCCTCTGTATGCCATTTTGGAAAAAATTCTGCTCATCTTTCAAGATTCACTTTAGTATCATTTATTATCAATTTAGTATCATTTCCTTTCTCAAACCCCAGGAAACAATCTGTCATCCTCTAGTATAGTACTTCATATCTGGAATAATATTTTCCTTTGTTCCATCTTAAACTACAGACTCCTCCACTGTCCTGTCTCTTGCATCCCTGTACCCCCCACACTCGCCGACCACTTGTCAGAGAGGAGATGATGAGTATTTCCATCTTTGACTTTGGTGGTGGATCTACACTTAGACAAAGGCAGTGTTTTTGCTCTTCTCTCTGCCTCCTCTCTCAAAAAGTCCACTCCATACATTGCCTCCTTTAAAATCCATAAATGACTGCTTCCAAAGTGTCATATTCCCATTGAAAAGTCTTCCCTGAAGCCCTGAATTTTTAAGATTAAGTCTTATGTGTTCTTCACAAAAGTCCTGAACACTTATCTCATGATCTCCAATCCTTTAAAATTTTAAATAATCCTTATTGTTGTCACTTGTTTGATACTGTTTGTTATGTGGTTCAGACATTTGAGTACTCTGGTTGAAAATGCTTAAATTTCCTGAAGCTTTTTTGAGGACATTAATTCTCTTCTTTCTTCTGCCTGTCTACCACTGAACCTAGCACAATGTCTTACATGTGGGATGGTTTCAAATATCCGGTTGAGTGATTTTTTTTTCCCTTAAAACTGTTACCAAGGTGTTATGAGTTGTAACTTTATAATTCTGTTGTCTTCATCAATTTATATGAGCCAAATTCATTGTGAAATGAGAGTAGCAAGTATCTCAGAGGAAGTAATTGCTTAACTGTTGGAGGTTAATGTGTGTGAAATTGATCTGGACCTGAATTTTGATGTGATATTTTTATTGAAAGAAGAGTAGTTTTTTAAGGTATCAGAGCCTAGAGCTGTACTGGGTAAACTATTATATGAATAAAAGAAAAGCATATATACATTTGCTGAAAAATGTATTCTGAGGAGCATGACATGAAGTAAAACCTTGAAATTAGTCATATTCCCTTTGTATTTATTTTTTCACACAGAATATAGAAAAGAGATGTGCGTGATTAAAATTAATTTAGCTTTATTTTCTTCTTCAGGTTTGGGAATGCATTTGACATAGTAACTCCAGGGGAAATAAGGGAAAGTTTTTTGTACCTTGTACTTAAGGCCCCTGATCTCCGGTCATTTCTACACTTGCTTAAAACAGACTTTCCAATTGTTGTAGGAGCCTAGTCTGACATACTCTGTCAAGGGAAAAGGTGTCTTGGATGATCAAATCGTGTTGTCTCTGACTTCTTGGTGTCTCCAGGCAATAACCCTTCCTCTATTAGATAACTAAACAATCAAACATAAACTTCAGAGTAACTTCATGGGAGACATTGTACATGGACACAGAGGAATGAATGGCACATCCCCCACCCTCCATCCTGAGCCAGCACAGGCACCTGTTTTTCTTCGTTCACCCAAGACTGGTACAGCACATACTTACTCCACTTGGAGCACACTTCATCCAGCTACGATGAGAAGAAGAGAGCTAATAAACCCTCTGCCTTTTCCTGTATTCCTTTTTCTAAATCATTTTTTAATTTAAATTCACATGTAATGTGTTACTGCTTTCACAGGTACAGGCCTGTGATTCGTTAGTCTTATATAATACCCAGTGCTCATTACATCTTGTGCCCTCCTTAATGTCCATCACCCAGTTACCCTGTCCTCCCCCTCCTCCACTCCAGCTGCCCTCAGTTTATTTCCTATGATTAAGAGTCTCTTACGGTTTGTCTCCCTGTCTGGTTTCATCTTATTTTATTTTTTCCTCTCTTCCCCTACGATCCCTTGTTTTGTTTTTTAAATTCCACATATCATTGAGATCATATGATAATTGTCCTTCTCTGATAGACTTATTTCACTTAACATAATACCTTCTAGTTCCATCCATGTCTATATATTCTTTATAATACAATGCTGTATAAGAAAATGTGAAATCTGGATCCATTAGTAGTAAGTTTTAACCTTTTCTAACCATAGAGCCACATAGTCTATCTCATGCAAGGCATACATAGCAAATGGTTTGTTCATAAAAAGTTTGATGAGGGATATAAAACCCTTGATGGCCTCTGTGAGAAATATTTCCCTAGGAAACTGAAAAAAAAGAGGACGCTATATATCTTTACGTATTGTTTGACTGCCTGCAGTGGTGCTATAATACACAGTGCAGTATATGTCATAGAACAGCCAATGGACGTCACTCGTGAAAAAAAAAAAATTGAGTGTTTGCTCTGTCACTGAAGGAGTGCATCTCCAGTAATGACTACAGATGGTAGGTGTTGGGTGAATGTGTGTTAAGTGTGTATGCATATGAATTAAAGAGAACACCTCCTTAAAATTCAATAATTCTGCTTTTAAGTGAGCACTGTAATGTCTCCATTTGCCATACTGGAATGATTTAGAACCGAGAAGGTTTAATCAGTAAGGTGTATGACATTAAACAGTCAGAATTACAGGTCATCCTGAGCTTTAGTAAAGTGCTTGGTTTCTTTTGTTCTCTTTTCTCAAACATTTGAGCATTTACTCTTAAGTAACAAAAATAACAGTTTCTAGCCGTTCTGGGAAAACTCTTAATAAAATCGTGGACATGAATACCAGGAAGTGGTGGGGAGAAGCAATCTTGAGGGCTGGGTACTCTACAGCACTGGTTTCCCATTGGGGGTGATTTTGATCATTTGGAGATACTTGGCAACATCTAGAGACATTTTGGGTTGACACAAATTGGTGTGTGCGTGTGTGTGTGTGTGGTGTGTGCCACTGACATCTAGAGGATAGAGGACAAAGATGCTGCTAAGTATAGGATGGTCCCCTTCCTCCCCAGCTAGGGTGTATTTGGCCCAGACTTATTCCTGAGGTTACTTTTAGGTCCATTTAGAGTCTTTTTTCTCTATCATTTTGTACTGTGCTGTTATGAGCTTCCTTCTTTTCTGTGTACACACACACACACACACACACACACACACACACTTTGAAAAATTCCAGACTCCTCCCTTTTTGCTTTCTTTGTGAAACTTGTCTACTTCAAAACAATGAAGATACGTTGTTGACTCATCTCTGTGTGGTCAGAACAAATCCTACAATGACATTGCTTTCCTGATAAGCACTCTTCACTATTATAAACCGTGTTTACTATTTTCTTCTTTTTTATACAAACTCCAAACTCTGTTTTTCTAAATACATGAACTCTCTCATACCTTGCTTCACTATAACTTGTTCCTGCCATTTCTATCAGTAACAGGCACTGATATACAAATTATGTATCTATATGTACATTTGGCATCAGGCAGATAATTATCTAAATAGTCAAAGTGATGGTTAATATTAGGTTCAAATGTTACAGAAACTTAAAAATATTTTTAAAAAAATGGTGAGAAGAAAAGAACTTTATAGTGGAAAAGAGCCCCAACTGAAATCTGTTGTTTTTCAAAGTGTGTTCCTTTAGAGATTCAAGCTGAGAAACAAGAGAGATATAGCAGAAGACAGAGCAAGGAAGAGAGCACAGAACACCTTTCTCCTGCAGCAGTCCAGCTTTTTCTGTATAAAGTGGTAGCCAGGTTTGTCTCGCATCTTCTGTGGGTAGCCAGCTTAGAAGTTTCTCCTCCATGCTGTTACTAGCCCAAGTGAGCCTCTTTTCATCTTGGGACTCACGACAGTTGGGATGCTGCATGTTTTCTCTGATGCTGAGCAGAGGAGGCCAGCCTTCACTTCACTATCTTTATCTCCCTTTACTACCCATTATTTCCCTGGTCTGTGATCTGCACAAAACAATCCACATACCACTATGTGAGAATCATAAAATAGAGACATTACAGTATAACAGGGAAAAAGTCACAGTCCTCCATAATCTTACATCTATGTGACTTCAGTCTTACCTGCAGATTGCAAATAAACACACTCTCACGGATTCTCACACAGCCCTTCCTTTCCTGGATGGTTCACTGTTGCATATTGGGTACCTAGTGTGTGCTGAGAACTGGGAATATGAACATAATGTCCTCATACTAATACTGTAATGAGAAATGAGAGATATTAAATAAATATATAATTATAGGAATGAAAGCTATAAAGGAAATAAAGCTATGCGGTAGAAAGTAGAGGGTATTAAAATTAGATTCAGACATAAAAGATAAGGAAGGGTCAAGCTGGGATAGAAAAAACCTGAATTACAAGTTCTAAGGTTTGAAAGCACTTAACAGTTCAGTAAATGTTAAAAGGAAGGCGGGGTGTGATAAGAAAAATAGGAACTAAGTTTGGAGAGGGTGGTAGAAGCTAGAACATGGGAGGTGTAATAAGCTATGGTAGAAAGTTAGGACTGAAACTCATTGGAGGATTTCTTCCTAGTCAGTATCATTATCTGATTTTTAAGTGATTTCTCTGGGTACTCTGCAGATAATAGATTAGATAGATACATAGAATAGGTGATTGATTATAGAGTGGGATTATAAACAGGCAACAATGATGAAATAGAGACAAGGTTGAATCTATTGTATAATCCAGGGTTAAGATAATTGTGTTTTTAACTAAGATGGCAGCGGCGGAGATGGAGTGTATATATAGGATTTTAGAGATATTTCAAAGGTGGAACCCTCTCACAACTTGGCAAAAGATTCCGTGTGAAGTGTGGAATAAAGGTAGTGATCAAGAGTGAATTGCATGGGCACCTGGGAGGCTCAGTGGGTTAAAGCCTCTGCCTTCGGCTCACGTCATGATTCCAGGGTCCTGGGATCGAGCCCCGCATCGGGCTCTCTGCTCAGCAGGGAGCCTGCTTCTCCCTCTCTGCCTGCCTCTCTGCCGACTTGTGATCTCTCTCTGTCAAATAAATAAATAAATAATCTTAAAAAAAAAAAGAAAAAGAAAAAAAAGAGTGAATTGCAGTACCTGCCTTGATTACCTGGCTAGGTAAGTGTCCCTTTGGCTGATGTGGAAGCGAATGGGAAAAAGAGTTTGGAGAAGTCCAGCTCTGTTTGGGGCATATTTTAGATGTTTGCTACATATGTATGCAGGTAAGTCAAGTTGTCAGGGATATGAGTGTGGAGCTCCGACAAGAGTTAGGGCTGGAGTTACATACGTGGGCATCTTCAGCATAAGGATGGTGTGTTGGAAGCCATAGGACTGGATTACTTTGGTGAATAAGGACAGATAAAAGATAAAAGAAGAGTTGCAAACCAAGCCTGAAGAAACTTCATCTCTTCAGAATTTGGGAAGAGGAGAGAAAGTCCATAAGAAGACAGAGGGAATGGATAATTAAGTACGAAAAAACCCGAGAGAGTGTGGTGTCCGAAATCACAAGTGGAGAGTTCCTCAAGAACAATAGTTGAACCGTTAAAAGAAAAAACATAATAAGCTTAAGTGGTCAACTGTATAAGAAATGAATACTTAGCACTTGCCAAGCGCAAGGTGGGATGAGAATTCTCTTCCCACCTCTGCTGCTCACTGATTTTGCGGAAGGCTCCACCAGGACAGATACAGTCTCCACTGGATAGAGCAAAGCCAACATAATGCTATTTGAAAAACGGAAAATATTATTATATTTTAGGATTATCATTGTTGATTTCCTGTGCACTCTGTGTTTCATTCCTCTTCCCCACCTCCCATCAGTCACAATAAGTATACTCACAACAGCAAATTTAGACAAAAATGAGTAATAAGAGAGAATGTATCATAAGGAAAATAAATTGAAAATACTTGGAATGACCATTGCAGGGAGATGAGAGGAGAAGGTTAAATGCTAGAAGATGCCTAGAGGACCATAATAGTAATAGGAAGTCAACCAAAACAGTGTTGTTTCGTGAAAAACAGCAAGCAGAAAGAATAGGACTAAGATTTACTCAGGGGCGCTCTGTGACAAACAGAGGTGTTTGGTATGTCTTAGCTCACATAATGGTAACAAATTCTCAAATGCGTACTACCCTTTTATAAGGTGAAAGCCAAAGCTTGTAAGGATTATACCAATTCTCTAAGTTCTAAAGTGGCCAAGTTGGTGTTTGAAATAAATTTGGCTCTTTTCTTAAACTAATACACTTCCTAGTGCCCTATTCTAGTAAAAAATAAATAAATAAATAAATAATAATAAAGAAGTGGCAAATGTTCCAAAAATAGGCAAAATGTGTGGATACCAGGGAAATCAGAAGGCCTGGTAAAGGCAGTGGTGTAAGGAAGATGGTCAGGGGGAACATTATAGCTGCTGTTCTATAGGGTTAGGCAGTAAGAAGAGAAGGGGGAAGTAGATAAAATTATGAACTCAGCATATATCTAGCATCCAAGCTGCTCCAGAGATACAGCTGATCTATAGAAATGACTTCACTTCTAGACATGATTCAAAAACTTACTTCTTGTCTGGATGTTTTCAGACAAAAGTCCCTTTTTGGTGACCTCAGTTCATTCCTTCTGCCCTTTACTTCACTTTTACCTGTGTAAACATAGTTGTTTCATTTCTTTGCCAGTAATACGATGGAAAGCATTTTCTGAAAGGTTAAAAAAAAAAAAATGCACGTAGAAAACATAACTTTCATTCTGTGTGTATTTGGCAGTCTCTTTTGTTTGTGAATCCAAAAGATGATGGTTCCTTGTAGGATTTCTTTGAACGTGTTGTTCCAATATGTCTCCACTGCCACGGAGTGCTGCCCAGAGCACAGAGCTGGAAAGAGCAGCTTTGGCTTTCATGTACTAATTTGAAAATGGAACCGTCTTTGGGAAGCCTCTCTTGTTAATTTTGAATTTTGGATGTATTTATGCATCCAAATTTCTTTTCCCTGGTGCAGCCATGGAAAAGCAGTGTTGCCCTGGACTTTTGCCAATGGGAGACGGTAGGAAGCATCAGATCTCATACCCCCAAATGCCCATCTTAAATTTAATAATCATGACAGTGTTGAAGTTGCCTGTAGCTAGCACAAGCAGTTTGTAGCAAAGATTCTGACTCATGTCCAGGGGATTGACTCTCCTGCAGAAATCTAGATATGAAGCCAGTTGCATTCAGTTTTATCATCAGAAAAGTACCTACGTATTTATTCTATTCTCCGACTTCTGCTCATGTAAATAACGAAAATGTTTTGAGTGACCAGGTAAGGAGCAAGAGTTGTGGTAGTCAAGACTATAGAACCTGAATGCACAGGTTCCAGTCTACTATTTTCTCCGTAGCAGTTGACTACTTAATCCCTCTGAGTCATAGATTCTTGATCCGTGGTGAGGCGTGATGAGATAATAATGGTCTGCCTCTTAGGCCGGCCATGGGAATTAAATGTGCAGTGGTTAGACGGGCCTCGTGCTCATAGAAATTTTAGGTTATGCTGTCTCTTATGTTATTGTTACCAATCTCAGTAGTGTGGAAGCAGAGAGGACAGAGTCAGTATCTCCAACAATTTATGATATAGTTGGGGAGATAAGAAGTAGGTAAGTGGACACTTAACATGAGTTTAAGAAAATATGATGTTTAATTAATGGCAAAATGACACCAGTTTATAATGCTTGGTTTTTAGATAAATACATACTATAGACTTTGTGCTTAAATTATAATCATATAAAATTAGAATCAAAAGAGATCTGACCGATCAGACAGTACCACTGACTCACTAAAACAATGAAGTCACCGAGGCTCAGATGTTAGAAGATCAGCCCAGGGCTGCTCTGCTTTGTCACACACAACCCAGGGCGGGTTCACTTCTGACATTCGTTCCTGGGCTTTTTCCATCGGTCCATGCTGGTTCTGCAGATTGGAAAAAGGAGGTCACGTCGTTAACAGGGATTTGGGAAGGTCCTACAAAACATGGAAGATGTAGCAGAGTTTTGCAGTGCTTTCACAATCCAGTCAGATGAATTAAGAGTTTTAGGAGATGAGAGCATAGGTAGACAGGTAAGTGCTCTCTCCTCTCTAGAACAGTCGGGAGCCCTCTGAGGGAAGCGAGACTTGCCAGGGAGCACTGAGTGTTTACAGACATGTCTACATTCATTTACCAAATATTTATAAAATATTTACTGCATGTCAAGCTTACGATTTCCTGCATACTTGATAGAAATCAGGGAACACAACTAAAATTTCTGAACTCTGGAGTTTAAATTGTGGTCATAGATGACAAATAGCTGAGATTGTAAAACATGAAGTATACAGCAATGATACAGTGTGTTAGATCAGTGAAAGTGCTGCGGCAAGGGAGTGAGTAGGGTAAGAGCAGGTGCACGGGTGGGCACACAGCAGAGCAGAATAGGTCAGCATAGGCCTTAAAGATGATAGAAACAGACCTTCAAACAGGTGCGGGAGCAGTCCAAGTGGGGGCATCGGGGAGGACCATTTAAGGCAGGGAAGAGCCAAAGTAAAGGTTCAAAGATGGGAAAATGCCTTGAATATGTGAAGCAAAGAGGTCAATATTTCTAGAAAAAGTGACTCTTTGAGAGAATAGAGAAAGTGTTCTCTTTTGGGAAAGCAGTGAAAGAGAAAGGTGAGGGTGTTTCCGCAGGTGTAAGACCTGTAGTGAAATAGGAAGCAAGGGAAGCGTCATTATCTCTTTTGCATTTTAAATGATCATCATTCAAATGTTAAAAGTTCAACTGTAGAAACAGAGAAAACTATTAAAATCCAGTTAAGAACATACCACGGGTAGTAGAAGTCTAGAGACTGGAGCAGTCGCTCGATTCTGGATATAATTGGACACTGAATTCCTGATAGACAGGGTTGACTGTGTAGGGGAAAGACAAGGCCAAAGGTAACTCCTAAAAAATGTTCAGAAAGAAGTAAAGAAATTATTTCGAGGAAAAGGTAGTGATCCATTGCGTATGATGTCACTGGGATGTCAAACCAGACAAGGACTGAGCATAGCCATCAGGGGGTACCATCCCTCCCGAGCTTGCTGAGACGAAACAGCCAGCGCTGAGGCACAGGTGGAGGGTGACACGTGCTGGCGTGGCTTAATCGAGAACAAGGACACGTAAGATCAGAGGAATTGGAGATGAGGACTACAGCCTTATCACATGAGGAATTTTGCATTAAAAAAATGAGTTGCTGAAGGGGAAATAGGGGACTTTTTTTTTTTTTTTTTGAGTTAAAAGAAAGTTTGGCAATGAAGTGATCCACTATATTGTGCCAGCTTATGGAGCACTTCCAACCTCTTTTAGATCGGGTTAAGGTAAACCTGTTGAAAAGAAGTATTGATTTTCACCTAGAAGTCAAAACATTTTAAATTTACTTGGGTTGCTCTTAAGTTTAAGTATCATAATCAATTATATATACTCACCATATCGATAATATTTGTTGACTTTAAAGTAATTCCTCATTCTTATTTTAATTATTGCTGCATTCTAGTAGCTGAGTAGATAGAATCTATCCCATCCCCTCACTACTGCTTCTGGAAAACTGAAACTGTGTGTATAACATGCACCAAAATGGAAGGCTGTATTTTCAACTGCCTTCAAAAAAGATATTGAACTAAAACCATCTGTCTCTCCATCTATCAGACTTTGTCTTTTACTGTGTTAGCCTTTATATTGTTTGACTCCCTGTCATGTTGATGACCTTCACATTGCCCAGAGTTGAGCATATAAAATGCTCAAGAATTGGACTGAATGTGTGCTGAGCTCATGTTAGACGTCTGAAGCTGCCTGTGCTCCCCCGATAAGGCAGCACCAGCCGCGGTGGCTACCGAGCCCCAGAAATGAGGCTAGCCTGAATGGAGGCACGCTATAAACCCAACTATACACTGGGTTTTGTAAATTAAGTATAATAAGAAAGAAAATCTCAAAAAAATAAAGATGTTGAACTAAAATCAGTAAGTTTTAAAACCACCCATGTTTCGGAAGAGTTTTCAAACTGCTAGTTGCTGGATGTTTAAATATTACAACTATACGTAAGTGTATCTAATGGTATGGTTTCTGATATGGTTTCTTATGGATTTAAATGATGTCCTAGATTCATCATCTAGTGGTGTTTTTGTCGAAGTCCAGTTAGGGAACAGGAGTTCACTGGAGAGAAAAGGCTAACTGGATGCTGGCAGAGGAAAAGGGGAAAGAAGGGAGGAATGCTGAGGTAGCACAGGGCAGTGACTGCTGAGGACACCGGGGAGAAGTGGGGTTATTGGAACACAGAGGTTTGGAAGGGGGCCCCATGCAGAGCTGGAAACTAGACCTCTGCATAGGTGATACGAATATTGAATGTTGACAGGACTTTGTGAGTAGAAAGTGGTATTCACAATTAGGGATTTCATGCCCTATATAAATATTTGTAGAGGCAATAGTACTGTGCACAATGAAATCTCCTATAGGGTATGTATTGTGCACTATCAAGACTATCATACACATGCTTACCTTAGTGTATTTGATGATTTATATGCACGATAACACATAGTTTATGCTATATAGGAATTGTATATAGTAGTGCATTGTTAGTAGGGAAGGGAACCTCCATTGCCCAACTTGTGTTGATACCTTAAGAAATTGGAAAAGGGACCCTGTGGACCCAGGATCAGACCTCTAAGTGCGGGTGCCCGCGTGCGTGTGCTGATACGTCTTGGAGTGTAGGAAGATCTAGAAATGGCACGTGATGCTACTGGCACCAGTTAAAGGTACAGGGGGTAGAGGGCTGTTTTTGTGGCAGTGTGGACAGCAGCAGCAAACTGAAGAGGAAGGAACAAGCTCCTTCCTTCTTGGCCTCACCATCTTCCTCCTGCATCCGGATTATGGAGTCTAACATAGAGCCAGCCGGAAAAGGAAAAGTGCGGTTTTCAGAGTCTCTTTCATAGCCAACATCACAAAGCAAAATACATACAACAGTAGGTTTTGAACTGAGAGGCAATAGCTTAGGATCTGACCAGACTGTCCTCTGTGTGTTTTGCCTTACTGATACATAACAACCACGTTTAGTTGCCACTTCCAATACTGAACAAACTGATGAGCCCAAAAAAGTTTCTGTGGTTGTTTATTTGCATTTAGAACCCACAGTGTATGAGGGAAATGTATGTCAAGGATATGGTAAAGGTTCTGTATGTATTTGGACCAGATAAGCTTTACTGTTCTTGCCCAAATTCTGTGCTTTAATCATTGGAGTGACCTTGTATATGGCCTCATCATACTGTGTACAAATGGAGTAACAGCTTTATTGAAAGATTTAAAAGAATCCCTCCCTAGAGGAGATCATTGCTTTACCTTTACCTTAGTATGGTCACAACCACATATCACCTTTAACATCATACACCTAGCCCCATGTGCACTACACAGGAAAGGAAGAGATGTGTTTTGTTTTCACTTTTTTCCATTTGCTCACTTCCTACAAGTAAAACCCAGAAAGACCAGAGAGCCCATATTAAAAACAAGCCTGACTCACTCTGCTTTGTCTCTGCGTGTGGCTTGTTGATGCGCTTCCCAAACTGCCTAAGAAAAACAAATATTTTCAAGAAACTGTCAACAGGGCTGCACTTCATTTATTGCCTCCTGGTCTCATTTTTGGATGGTGGAGGGAGCCGCTGCTACCACATCACAGGTCCCCAGAGGATACTAAGTACATAATGCCAGAAACATTCGTTGTAGAACTTTTTCTTTTCATTGTGATGAACAGATTTTGACCCCTACTAAAGTGCAGATGTTTCTGAAAGAAGTTTTAAATCTTTTCCCCCACTTTGTCTTTAATATTGTACAAGAAATGATCGGGGGGGAGATGGTACTGAAAAGGGAGGAAGGTAGCCTGGCTGGAAAGCATATAGAACTGTTGTATAAAGAACAGTGCCTTCCCGTGAACAGCGTTCTCAGAGCAGCCGCCATCTTTCTTTTCCATCTCCTTTTTGAGGCACTTCTTCAAGATGCTCTTTCTGAGCATTCTATTCAAGGCTGACCTTTATTTTCTATTAGTGAACTGTGTTTACTTTCTTATCATCTTTTAAAAATACTATGTGATTGTATTACTTCAGTTTTCATCTGTTGGTTTATCTCTACCACTGACATAAGCTCTTTGAGAACTGGGATCCCACATCTCCGGTTCCACATTGTTTCCCCCAAGGGCTAAGTCCGGTGCCTGGCACAGATACACATCCTTAGTGCACTTGACTAGACAGATGAACAAATGAAGGAATAAACAGTATGAATGAGTTTCATATCCTTTTGTTCCATCTTAATATGAATGCCCTGTATTTACCAGAAAAGGTGTAATAAATTATTAAATTTTAACCCAATTTTTTATATTATATATTTATGTTTCATTATCACTAATTCAATTAGTGGGACATTATATTTTTTAAAGTACATTAATAATTTCACATTAAATCAGCAATAGCGAAACTGGTTTATATGCTTTCATGTTCTAAAAAAGTAATAAAAACACTCCAGCTAAATGACATTTTAATAATGTGAAGTTTATTTGCAAATCTCTCATTTTTTGTGTGCTCATATTGACACTGTCTTCTTTTTTACTTTCCCCAGTGATTTCTCATCTTTGGCTTTAAAATGGAAAAGTGATTAAACATGTCAAAACAAATAACTCTGCATTTTAGTTTTTCAAGTAAATTAAAATTTCATGGGTTTCTTGAAAACAGTCATATAGAAACATCCAATAATAACCACATCAGCTTCTAATGGAACAAGTTTTCACCAAGCTTAAAAGACCTTGTATGTTTTTATAAATCCATTTTGAATGATAGCTGAAAAAAATTAAGTTTAGCTCATCCTTAATAATGCTATTTATGATAATAATCCTACAGAAGATTTATTTCTGCACCATGGATTACATGCACAACAGGACCATGTGCTGCAAGTATTTATGAAGGGAAGCCACTTTCACACTGCTAAGTTAAACCATATCGTATTGTGTTGACCTGAGACTGAGCACAATTAACCTGTTCATTAGTTGTGAATAAGGTGGGACAAAGTGATGGTTTAATGCAAGCATTGGCACATCTTAAAATAAAATGTAGGTTTTTGTGTCTCAGGATGATTTTTCTTCAATATTAAAAAGCCTAAATCTGTAGCAGAAACTGAAAAATGGAGTTTTCTGTCTCTACCATTCTTTCCTCTTACATGTGCCAGAATGAATTTTGTCCTTGTTGCACATCTGTTGGAGGCTATGCACCAAGCAATGCACTTAGCAGAATACAGAGGAATAAAAGAGGCTCCCTAACTAGAAAGAGTTTATGCTCTAAAGGAGGAAATGGATTTCTAACAAAAAAAAATACAACGCAGTGTAATAAATTCCATACAAATAATGCATGCGTCTTGTTTTGCTAACAAACAATGGTACACCTTGCTTCCTGAGGGATTCATTGGAGAGTTGACAGAGAAATAACATTTGATCTTGAGACATAAAGGAAAGGTCAAAGATCTCGATTTCGGCAGGGCGGCAAGTTGGTTTAAACAGGCCAAGGGAACAGCATTTTCAAAGTGCGAAATGGCACAGTGTCTGCAGGGAACTTTAGCGGTGTCTGGAGCATATGAATGGAACTGAAAAGGAGCAGAAATTTCTTACACTAATTCAAATTGGGAAGTCCTGTGTGACTTTTTAGAGAACGTTGATTATATTCTGCGGGTTGTAATTAAAAGTATATAAATAAAAGAATAATATGATTTAAATCCGCATTTCAGAAATGTGACTTCCTGGTAATGTTTAATTCTTGGTTTCACTGTTTTGAAGGTATATGAGTTATTATGTACATATGAGATTAATTTAGGATAAGATGGAGAAATATTTTAAAAAGTACATTTACGAAGTCAGATAAAACTATTTACCCATGATGTCCAAATATATTTAATTTGGCTGAAGCTTTTTAAGAAAGAACATTTTTTAAAAATTTCTTTTCAGCGTAACAGTATTCATTGTTTTTGCACCACACCCAGTGCTCCATGCAATACATGCCCTCCCTAATACCCACCACCTGGCTCCCCCAACCTCTCACCCCCCGGCCCCTTCAAAACCCTCAGGTTGTTTTTCAGAGTCCATAGTCTCTCATGGTTCACCTCCCCTTCCAATTTCCCTCAACTCCCTTCTCCTCTCCATTTCCCCATGTCCTCCATGTTATTTGTTATGCTCCACAAATAAGTGAAACCATATGATACTTGACTCTCTTTGCTTGACTTATTTCACTCAGCATAATCTCTTCCAGTCCCGTCCATGTTGCTACAAAAGTTGGGTATTCATCCTTTCTGATGGAGGCATAATACTCCATCGTGTATATGGACCACATCTTCCTTATCCATTCGTCCGTTAAAGGGCATCTTGGTTCTTTCCACAGTTTGGTGACCGTGGCCATTGCTGCTATAAACATTGGGGTACAGATGGCTCTTCTTTTCACTACATCTCTATCTTTGGGGGTAAATACCCAGCAGTGCAATTGCAGGGTCATAGGGAAGCTCTATTCTTAATTTCTTGAGGAATCTCCACACTGTTCTCCAAAGTGGCTGCACCAACTTGCATTCCCACCAACAGTGTAAGAGGGTTCCCCTTTCTCCACATCCTCTCCAACACACGTTGTTTCCTGTCTTGCTAATTTTGGCCATTCTAACTGGTGTGAGGTGGTATCTCAATGTGGTTTTAATTTGAATCTCCATGATGGCTAGTGATGATGAGCATTTTTTCATGTGTTTGATAGCCATTTTTATTGTATGTCTTCATTGGAGAAGTGTCTGTTCATATCTTCTGCCTATTTTTTGATATGATTATCTGTTTTGTGTGTGTTGAGTTTGAGGATTCTTTATAGATCCTGGATATCAACCTTTTGTCTGTACTGTCCTTTGCAAATATCTTCTCCCATTCCGTGGGTTGCCTTTTTTTTTTGTTGACTGTTTCCTTTGCTGTGCAGAAGCTTTTGATCTTGATGAAGTCCCAAAAGTTCATTTTCGCTTTTGTTTCCTTTGCCTTTGGAGACATATCTTGAAAGAAGTTGCTGTGGCTGATATCGAAGAGGTTACTGCCTATGTTCTCCTCTAGGATTCTGATGGATTCCTGTCTCACGTTGAGGTCTTTTATCCGTTTCGAGTTTATCTTTGTGTATGGTGTAAGAGAATGGTCGAGTTTCATTCTTCTACATATAGCTGTCCAATTTTCCCAGCACCATTTTTTGAAAAGACTGTCTTTTTTCCACTGTATATTTAAGAAAGAACATTTTTTAAGACAAACAATGAACTGTCTCATTTTTCAATGCTGATTAAATTTATCAGTCTTCATATTACCACCATAAAATAAAGTATACTAATTTATTTTCATTCAGAATCAGTATTTCTGGGGGTCTACTCATTCCATGAGAGGGATTTTTTTGAGTGTCTTGGCACAAGCTCTCTCGTTCACAGCCTGCTTTTAAAGAGGAGAGCTGACACAGCCTTCCCTGTTCTCTGTCATAGTAAATACTGGCATCTTCACCGGAGCATCTGCTGTCCACCTCTTAGAACCTTGTCCTCCACTGGAAGAGGTTATTTCTGCCTCACACAAAATTGAAACCGCTTTGTGAATCTGTACATTCAAGAATTCCTTTTCTTTTGTTATTGTTATAGATTTAGTGTATTTATTCCTTTTTTCATCAAGAAAAATTCTAATGCCATTTCTAAGTTATTTGCTTTGACCTTCTTGCTCCAAAGTGAAAGAAGGCAAGTACAGAAGGAGTTTGTATTATGACTCTTAATCAGGGACTTGGATTTGCTCTGTATATATAACCAGGGCATATACTCTGAATGGACTCTTTTGCTCTTAAACAGTTCAACAGCCAGAATCATACTCAGTGTTTTATCCCCGTAAAGCAAAAAGCACTTGGGCAACCCCTTGTTTGCCTTTTTGCAGACCAGAAATGTTCTGTCTCACAGTAGTAAATGTTTGTCAATTTTGCACTCGAGGCATGTGGGAACACCCATTTATAGCTGGTCTATTAAATGTCCCATCTATATTCCTATGTAGCTTGGTATTTATGTGAAACCATATATCATTGCTTAAAATTTAATCTTAAGATTATCTGCAGAACTCATTTAGAGAAAGAAAAAAGTAATTTGTCTTGTAACTATTATTATGAATAATGTGCAGTAAAAAATAAGAAAAACTTTTCATAAGCTAATAGTTGTTCTGCTTCTGATCTGTTAATAGTCACTCCATCTTCAATGTCAAGAACAATCCACCATCTCTCCATGTATTCACATGGGTGTAGACAGGTATAAACTTAGCTGTTGAAAATGTTTTCTGTGAATGTAATTATGCTGGAAACCTTTAGTTATGATAGTCCTTATACACAGTATTTCCGGTCCACTTGACTTCTATGTCCACCCCTCAGTCAGTAGGTTGCCATTCAACTAGTGGTATAGTTAACAAGTACCTTCAAGTCGTTAGTCAGTTTCAGCAAATTTTGAAGCACAAATATCTGTCGTTGTGGCTAATGTACGTCAGCTGAGTGAAGTAAGCCTGAAAATATGTCTTTAGGAAAAGAAGAGCCACCCACTGTCTGCCTTAAGCATATGTATTAATGGCTGTCTACACCCATGTTACATGAACCCAGAGGATTATAGCCACAGACGCTCTTCTCGTGAGATTTCCCATCACCTGGGGTTGGAGTCGGGTCTGCTCCATGTGCATCTCATCTTCAGACCAGTGGAGTTCAGGGTGTGCCCTTTCCGTGGTGGTGGCAGGCCTACAGTACCCTGTACCAGTCACACAAGGACAGTCTTTTAACTGAGAGTGAGAGAATGGAGCCAGGAAAACTCAGTTCACACTGACAAGCTGTCCCTTAGCGGGTCGTAGCTGCGAGAACCAAGAAAGCCGAGTGGTGTCTCAGTGGATGGTGGTGCCAAGAGCCAGAAAGGAGAGAACAAGGTCTTAGGTCTTAAAAGTCAGAAAGTAATGGACAGCTGCCAAGCTCAGCATAAAAAAGTGAAAAAGGGGGAAAAGCAGTATCTTAATAGTCATTTCCTTAAAATTTAAGATTCTGAAACCTATCTATCAAACTGGGAAAATAATATAGTACCCATTATTAATTACTTAGAAGGTGTGACATGAGCTCCAATGTGCTATTTTATTGTCTTAATGAATTTGGAGGTTTTATTATTACCTTTTTAAACTCTTAATTGCTCGACAGATTCCTCTTTCTGGAGTGTTTATTAATCTCTCTTGTCTGCTCTGGTTGGAAAGATATACCACCTTATCAAAACTCCTTTATTATTCCAGCATACAATTTTTGGGGTTCATCTTGCTATGGAGTTTTTTAATATGGCTATTTCATCATTCTGACTAAATTCTAGCTTTCTCTAGAGGCAGGGTATGGCTTAGATCTTCATTGGTGTCTAAGAATGCTTGGAAGTTAAGTGTTGAAGACAGTTTTGTCGAGGAGTATCAACATCACGGTTTAGTTAAGAAACATTTTCATCACAACATATACGCAGAATGCTTAGTGGAGCCACACTGAACAAAATACAATCACTAACACACTATTTTGTGTATTAGAAATCACTTTGATGTTCAAAAACATTCTCCTTTAATTCTGTACCTCTCCAGAAGTAATTTTGTCATTATTTGCTGAGAAAAATGTAGTGTGTGTGTGTTTGTGTGTGTGTGTGTGTGTGTGTGTGTGTGTGTGTGTATGCATGCGCGTGCATGCTTAATAACAGAAAGAGACATACAGCTTTGGAAATGTAGGAGTTTGTGGGACTTCTGACTTGGACCTTCTCGACTGGAAGAATAATGTAAGAGCCTCATACTGTACCCTCGCCCCTCCCACCTTTTCTCACTTTCTGTTCCTCAGCAAAATTGTTTTAGCTTTTCTGAATCATTCAGTTATACAAGGTTGAATTTATAAAAGTAAGATGTATCCTGAAACTCAAGATAAAGCAAAATGAAGGGAGAAAATGAAAATCTGTTCTGTAAATCCCTCCACAACTAGAGAGACACATATTGACTTTTTTTGTTAGCAGCAGTTTACGTGACAGGTGTTTATGCCTGAAGTATTCCACGGATAAATGGAAGATTTTATTCTCAAGTGAGCTTGGCATGCTTATGCTGGAAAAGCATAATTGAAAGAAAGCTTGTTAGATTTCAAATTTTAGTAAATTATGAAACAAAGGAGGATTGCTTGTAACTGTTTCTCAAATCTTGGAAGTCATTTGTGTCCGTTGCCATTATTTAAAAGGACTGAGTTTACAAAGCAGGCCCAATACAGGCTGCTTGTTTATTTTCAGATACCGGCCGGCAGATGCCTTGGGTAAGCAGATACTTGTTACATGGTTAGGTTTGCTCCAAATGTGGCTAAGAAAGACATATCAAAGACATCATTCCTACTTAAATGTGCTTTAAAAAAAGAAAAATTTTATTCTTTACTGTAAGATATAGTTAATTATGATAAGGAGTAATATTTAAATAAATATAACATTTGGTCTAACAGATTTTTAGAATTGGAGCTGAAATTTAAGACTGGTAGTCTGTCAGTGCTCTTGTTAAACATAAGAAAATTGAAGTCCAGAAAGGTTACAAGATTAGTATTTCTCAGTTTGAACTTTATTCTCTTCCATTTGTTGTGGATTTTAACTTTAGTTTTGTTCTTCATAATGAGGGAACACCATCAACTTTTGGTTAAAATTGTGCCTTCCATAGTTTTTGCTCCGTTGAGGGTTTCAGGCCTGCTCCCTTCTGCTGCTTTAAGCAATTCGAATGAAGCTGAAGGCTTGATAAGAAAATTTGGTATTTTCAGAATCATTTTGATTTCTTTCTGAAGAAAGTAATTTCTTCATTCTCCTAATCTCATTACCTGAGTTGCTTGCCAGTGAAAAAGTGGATCTTACTAGGCAATTATTTGACTTTGCTGTTCCAAGAAGATTGATTGGCATGCCAGTGTGCATATTGTGGACGAACTCTGCAGGGGGTTCGCATATGAACTCTGTTTAAAAAACACTGATCAAGCTCAGCCTTTTTATTTCAAAACTAAGGCAATTAGGATCCATAGCCAAAGAGTGAACCCAGTTTTTAACCAAATCTAATTGTGGTTTTATTACTGTATCTGCAAATGCCCCACCACTATAAAACTACTTTTTCCTTCTTTTTTCTTCTTATCCACCCTGGCAAAACCAGATGCATCATATGGAACCTGACATTTCCCTTTTTCAGCTGTTCTCTTCCACACACCTTTGACTTTTATATTAACTCTTAGTGTCTTTAGCTTTTTTTCCTCTCACATCTGTTATGCTTTTAAACTCAGGAATCTTCATAATCTTTGCCAGGATTCCCAGAAGAATGGCTATAGGTAATATTCTACTTCTGATATCAGGTGGTGAAATTTATGTAATGGAGTTGATTTTTCTCTAACAAGTGTAATCACTTTTAGTTTCTTCGTTAGAAGAATGCAATTATAACACTGACTGAAACCCGCCCCCCAAAATACATGTGTATAACTAGATTAAAGGGTGTTTCTCAAATGTCATCTGTATGTAATGTCAAATGTAGACATGAAAAATGAGGTAGAGGAGTTAGTTACACTAAGAGCTTTGTATGTCAGATTTTGAAATGGAAGAAGTTTCTAGAGTAAATATGGATTTCCTCCTAATTAATTCAAACATGAGAGAAGTTAACTAATTGCCAAATTTTCCCCTAAATTGGCTTTGGTATTTAAGTATTTATAATATTCCCCTGTAATAAAGGTTATGTTTTGCTTCAAAAAGCCCAGGCACCAGACATGTGTACAAACTACTTTCTAGGAAATACTGGTGCTCTAGAACCCAGCAGATGGAGAATGTGAAGGTCGTGCTTACCCTCTGAGGTCTCTAGCAGGATTACAATCAGCCTTTAGATACGTTTTTAATTAGAAGTCTATCCTCAGGCCGCAGCAATGAAGATAAGTTCAATAGGCCTTTTTCCTAGTGAGACTGGGGACCTTACTCTGTAGCCCCTTATTGTGCCCTGAGGGTGGTAGCCAGTGAAGAACTTTCTGTGTTGATTGCAGTCCCGTGGGGCCCATCAGCATAAGTCCCGCTGGCCAGAGATGATCTAGAGGTGTCTCCTGGTGGCAACCACAAAGGGCTTTGGGCAAGGATGGAAGATCCCTTCCAAGGCTTACCAGTGAGCTGGAGTGAGGCAGAGGGAGAGTGCAAAGATGGTGCTCACCAGCATCCATCCCCAGAAAATATCCTAACAACCCCTTGATGTGTATTAAATCAGATGCCAGACCAACACTTCAGTGAGAGAGGCTTAAAGTCTGGGCACCTTTCAATAGGCTGCCTCTACCCTGGGCTTGGGGAGAGTGAGTTTGAGCATGCAAGCCTTTAAGAACCATTTCTTTGTTCATTTAAGTCTTGTGAGTGGGACATGACTCTCATTGGTTTTCAAAGGTGGATGTTTTGGGGACTTGTCTCTCATGTGCTGGTCTTAAAAGTTGGGTTACCTAATGTGGGGTCCACACCCTTCATTCCTTAGGGAGAATCTCAGGTTTTGAGTTTCTTTCTGATTGTGGGTCACCACACCAGCGGTAGAGCTTATGGTGAGATTGTTTCTCAGCCTTTCCTACTTCAATGTGTGTGTGTGTGTGTGTGTGTGTGTTTTCTTGTTTCCCCGATGTAGGAATCACTCAGCTGGTTTTTGGTTCCTGCCTGCCTTTTCAGAGGAGATTATTCCATATGTAGTTGTAGATGTGTGTCCATGGGAGGGTGTGAGGTGGGATTATCTTCACTCTTTCAAATAGCTCCCTCATATGTAAAATGCATAATCATGAAAAATGATTAAAAACCTGTATATATGTGGAAAATCAGATTCAAATTGGTTTTTTTTGTTTCAACTCTATTGAAACAATTGTGGCCTAAGGAAACTAATAAAGTTGGCTAAGTCTGTTACTGAATGACAAATATTGACTAAATGTGAAATTCTAGCTTCAAAAAAGGAAAAATACGGAAATATGAGCACAGATACCTGCACAGAAGTCCAGATAGAGCAGTTGCCTTAGTTTCAGCTGCTCCACTGACCAGTGCATGAAGCTGCCTCTGAAAGAATAGACTCTGCTTAGTGACCAGTCGGTACAGAGATCAGTTTGTTGGCTCCTAACTGGTATCTTCAATTTATAGGCACAGTGGTTTTTGACTCACTTTGTTATAAATGTCATGAGCATCTATTTAATGACTTTGTTTCTGCCTTCTCTGTGTATGTGGTAGGCAACATGCAAAATATCTTAAGAAGCCAAATAAGGTGTAACAGACATAAAGTAGACTGGGCTACTTATAAACAGGCATTTATTTCTCACAGTTCTAGAGGCTGAAAGTCTGATTTCAGCATGCCAGTACGGTCAAATTCTTGTGAGGGCCCAGCTTTGGTTTATAGACAGCCAATTTCTTACTAGGCCAGAGAACAGAGAAAGGAAACAAACTGTCTCATGACTGTTATAAGTCATGACTCTTATATGGGCACTCATCCCATTTAAGAAGTCTCCATCCTCATGATCTTATCTAATCCTAATTAGTTCCCAAGGTTGTGTCTCCTAATGCCATCCCACTGGGTGGTAGGGTTTTAACATAAAATTTTAAGGAAAACACAGACATTTAACCCATAACAAGGAGTTTGGTTAACCAGTTTTTATTAAAATAGTATTGGGAAACAGTGTTAAAGATTATTCATTCTATTTCCTAATTCCTATAAATTAGGTTTCATGATCATGATAAGAAATATATTCCTGGCCAGGGGAGGGAAGGATGAGACAGGTATACCTGTAATTAATTCAAAATTCCATTCATTCAGTACACACCTACTAAATGCCTACAATTTTCAAGACATTATTTGGGATACAGAGCTGGTTAAAATGATGTTTCTGCAGTGGGTGCTTATGATTCGCACTCATATTGGTTCATTTTAATTTCCACTTTTATTGCTTTTCTTAATGACACTTTTCTCTGTTGATGCTTTTGAAGACAAGCATATTTTCCAATGACTATCTAATATGTACCAATAACACCTTTATTCTCTGTTATGTCTTTGTGTAGAGACAAAGGTTTATTCTTTGCTTGACATTTATGGCATCCCATGTACCTGCGCTGCATGAAAGGTTACCTAAATCAAATTTATTCCAAGTAGGCAATATTTAACATTAAAAAATGTCAAAGGAAGGGTAAGATTCTCTATAGGGCAGCATTGAGTTGATTGACTGAATTATAACTAGGGAATGATGAATTGTGCATTCCCTTTTCATTTCAGATATTGGCTAATATATTGATTCTAACACTTACTCCATTGTTAAATACAATTTAAATACAATTCTTTGACATACAACTGCCTCTTGATTCTGATCCTAATATTTAATTGAATCAAAATATATTTCAGTCATTTGTAACTTTGTTGTTGTAATTTGTCAATTTATGTTAATATAAACTCTGTAAGATATTCCATTGTTCAGGTGATTATGTACAACTAGGCACAGATACAAAATAATTACCAATTAAAAAATCCATCAAAAATGTTTATTGGAGAAATTGTGACTGAGAAATAGAACTAGTAAGATGTCTTGGAACTGAATACAAGAGTTTAAAATAAGAGCAGAATTCAGGATGTCTTGTAACTTAACACTGGATATTATATGACCCAAAGAAGAAAGAATCTACATTAACAGGGTTCACATACTTTCTATAATTTGATACATGTAACTCTACATTTGTTATCCAGGACATACAAAGAAACAAAAAAGATACGTAGGTCTCATAAGCAAGAAGGAACCATAACTCAATCACTAATTTTTTGGTTGGCATTAAATTCTGTAACTTCTCACTTAAAGTTTAAGGTAGGGAAGTGGGAATTATTTTCAATAACATAACATTTTCAAGGACATAAAATTAAATCCAATGAGGGCTTTTTAAAAAAATATGATACAGGATAGAACTTTCTGATTATTTAAACTCATTCTTTCAACTTCTGATCCTTCTTTCTATAAACTATTCTTATTTTTGAGTAGCCTTTAGTTACCTTTAGGAGTCCGCCTCTTCTACTCAAAAAATTCTTAAAAATATGGTGCTGAATTTATGTTTTAATTTTTGAGTCACAGCTGAAATCTGGTTTCTATCCTCACCCTTTAATGGAAATTCTCAGAAGTTAATACTATCATGTTTGTACCCAAATCCAGTGGAAAATATTTAGTTTTTACTTAATTGATGTTCTCTCTTCCCTTGTTTTCCATGATGCCTTGCTCTAGGCTTCTCATTGTACTCTGATCCTTCCTCCTAGGTCTATATCATACCCATTTTCTACCTTAAATTTTGCCGTTCTTTGTGGTTTTCACCTTTGATCACCGCTCTTTTAACTTTATACATTGTCTTAGGTTTTGTCCTTCCAGCCTCATAATTTCAGCAATCAGATGGCATGATAAAGGGATCAATCCAGCAAGAGGATATAACTATGTAAATACTTATGTACCCAACACAAAAGGACTTAAATATACAAAGTAAATATTCACTGACCTAAAGCGAGACATAGACAGCAGTACAATAGTAATAGGGAATTTCATATCTCACCATCATCAATGGAGAATCATCCAGACAGAAAATCAGTAAGGAAACATGAGTCTTAAATGACATGTTGACCAAATGGACTTAACACATATGTACAGAATATTTCATCCAAAAGGAACAGAATACAGATTTCTTCACGTGCACATGGAACATCCTCCATGATAGGTCATGTGTTAGTACGCTACAAAACAAGTCTTAATACATTTAAGAAGACTGAAATCATATCAAGCATCTTGTCTGACCACAGCATTATGAAGCTAGAATTACAAGAAGAAAACTGTAAAAATCGCAAATATATGAGACTAAGAAATATGCTACTAAACAAACAGATCAAAGAAATAATCAAAGGAGAAATCAGAATACCTTGCAACAAATGAAAATGAAAATATAAACCAAAACTTATAAGAGGAAAGTTTGCAGTATTAAATGACTACTTCAAGAAACAAACAAACAAAATCTCAAATAAGCTACCTTTACACCTCAGGGAACTAGAAAATGAAGAACAATCAAAGCCCAAAGTTGGTACAAAGAAGGAAATAAATATCTAAGGGGAAATAAATGAGGGGAAAAAAAGACTAAAAGGCAATAGAAACCTAAGAACTGGTTCTTTGAAAAGATTAAAAAATTGGCAAACACTTATCCAGACTCAGCAGGAAAAAGAGGACTCAAAGTCAGAAATGAAAGAGATACTGTATTTGATACCACAAAAATACAAAGGATTTCATAAAACTACTATGAATAAATATATGCCAACAAATTTGATAACCCAGAAGAAATGTATTAATTCCAAAGCATGCAAGTCTCCCAAGACTGAATCAGGAAGGAATATAAAATTTAAACAGACCAATTCATTAATAAGGATATTGAATCAGAAATCAAAAGCCTCTCAACACACAAAAGTCCAATACCACACAACTTTACTGGAGAATTCTACAAAACATGTAAATAAGAATACCACTCGTCCTCAAACTTTTCTAAAAAATCTAAGAGGAGAGTAGTTTCCCACAGTCATTTTACAAGGCCAACATTACTCTGATACCAAAACCAGGCAAGGATGCCACAAGAAAATTACAGGCCAATATCCGTGATGAACACTGATGCAAAAATTCAACAAAATTTTAGCAAGCCAAATTCAATGATGCATTAAAAAGAATACATACCACGATCAAGTGGGATTTACTCCAGGGTTGAAAGGATGTTTCAACATCCACAAATCAATGTGCTATGTTAGAGTAACAAAATGAAGGATAAAGATCATATGATCACTCTCAGTTGATGTAGAAAAGCATTTGTTAAAATTCACCGACCATTTATGATAAAAACCCTTAATAAAGACAGTACAGAGGGAATGTACTTCGACATGGTAGAGGCTGTATAGAGGACAAGCCCACAGCTAACATTATATTCAATGGTAACAGATTAGAAACAAGACAAGGATGTCCATTTGCACCACTTTTATTCAACATAGTAGTGGAAGTTCAGAGTAATGAGACAAGAAAAAAGTAAACATCATCTCAATCAGAAAGAATTAAAACTGTCACTGTTTGCAGATGACATGTATAGAAAACCCTAAAGGCCCCACCAAAACAACAAACAAACAAACAAACAGAAAACTGTTACAACTTACCAACAAACTCAGTAAAGTTGCAAGACACAAAATCGGTATACAAGTATCAGTTGTGTTTCTATATACTAATAATGAACCATCAGAAAGAGAAATTAAGAGAACAATTTCATTTATAATTATATCAAGAAGAATAAAACACCTAGGAATACTTTAGCCAAGGCGGTAAAAGACTTGCACACTGAAAAGTGTAAGAACTTGATGGAAGAAAATGAAGAAGACACAAATGAATGAAAAGATAATTCCATGCTCATGGTTGGAAGAATACTATTAAAATGCCCTTAACTACCTTAAACAATGTACAGATTCAGTACAGTCCCTATCAAAATTCCAATGGCTGTTGTCATAGAAATAGAACAAACACTTGTAAAATTTGTAAAAATTTTAAATGACCCCAAATAGCCAAAGAGATTTTGAGAAAGAAAAACAAAGCTGGATGCATCATACTCCCTGATTTCAAATATATTACAGACCTATAGTAATCAAAACAGTGTGGTATTGTCATAAAAACAGACACATAGATCACTGAAACAAAAAAGAGAGCTCAGAAGTAAATTCACACATTTATGGTTAACTAATTTATGAGAAAGCTTTCAAAAATATACCATGGGGAAAGGACACTCTCTTTATTAAATGGTGTTGGAAAAACTGGACCCCCCATCTATAACAACTAATTTGAAATGTATTAAAGGCTTGAACATAAGACCTGAGTGTAAAGCTCCGAAAAAAAAAACAAAAAAAAAACAAACAAACAAAAAAAAAAACCTAGGTGGCAAGCTCTTTGGCATTGTTCTTGGCAATGAAACATTTTTGGATTTGACACCAAAAGTGAAGTGAACAGAAGCAAAATAAGTGAGTGGGAGTATATCAAGCAAAAAAGCTTCAACAAAGTAAACAATCATGATAATAAAATGTCAATTTACTGAATTGGAAAAAAATATTTGCAAATCATATCTGGTAAGGGATTAGTATCCAAAATCTATAAGTAACTCAGTAGAAAAAAAAATCTGTTTAAAAGAATTAGCAGAGGATCTGAATAGATATTTTTCCAAAGGAGACAGACAGATGGCCAACAGATATATAAAAGATGTTCAACATCACTGATCATCAGGTAAATGCAAATCACAACCCTGTGATGCCTCACACCTCCTAGAATGACTCTATCAAAAAGGTGAGAGAAGTGTTGGTGAGCATGTGGAGAAATGGAAGGCCTGGTACACTGTTAGTGGGAAAGTAAACTGGTGCAACCACCATGGAAAATGGTATGAAGTTTCCTCAAAAAATAAAAATAGAGTATGTGATCCATTAATTTCACTTCTGTGGGTATTTGTTCACAGAAAATAAAAACACTAACTTAAAAAAAAATCTAGACCACCATACCATGTTCACAGCAGCATTATTTACAATAACCAAATATGGAAACACCCTAAGTGTCCATCAGTAGATGAATAAACAGATGGTGGATATACAATGGAACATTTTTCAGGTGTAAAAAGGAAGGCAGTCTTGGCATTCGTGGCAACATGGGTGGACCTTGAAGGCATTATACAAAATGAAAGAAATAAGACAAGATAAATACCACATGATTGCACTACAGGTGGAGTCTAATAAATAAAAACACAACAAAACCCACAAGGTTGTAGATACCAAGAATAGATTAGTGGTTGGCAGAGGATGGGGGATGGGAGGGTTGGGCAAAATGGATGAAGATGTCAAAAGGTTCAAACTTCCAGTCATAAAATACATAAGTTCTGGGGATGTGATACACAGTATGGCGACTATAGTTAATAATACTGTATTGCATATTTGAAGGATGCTAAGGTACTAAATTTTAGGAGTTCTCATCACAAGAATAAATTTTGTAACTGTTAATGTATATTAACTAGACTTATGCTGATCATTTTGCTGTGTATGCAAATATCGAATCATTATACTATATACCTGATACTCATATAATATATACCTCCATAAAAAATAAAAACAAAATGAGACAATTGGAAGACTTCCACTGTATTTCCCACCAGCCACCAGGTCATTAGCTTTATACCTAGTTCCCTGCTATGGCTACAGCTGGAAGTTCCTTACACACCTTGATTTT
This sequence comes from Meles meles, assembly GCF_922984935.1. Lineage (NCBI taxonomy): Eukaryota > Metazoa > Chordata > Mammalia > Carnivora > Mustelidae > Meles > Meles meles. The sequence continues at coordinate 8,367,175 of NC_060075.1, read as the reverse complement.
ATAATGCCCCAAACTGAGTATTCCTCCATCCTTAAGATTAATTCCTTCTCCTCCTCCTCCTCTTCTTCTTCTTTCTTTTTCCTTTGATCTCAGCTGGGCAGCATCCCTATAACCTTATCCCTGAGGCTAGAAATACAGCCATCCTCTGATTTCTCCCTCTCTTCACTGCCCAGTTATCAAGTTAAAGGCCTCCTGATTTCCTCTATTTTTACAAAGAAAAAAGAAATTTATTTGAGAGAGAGTGTGTGCAAGTGAGAGCAAGCATAAGTGGGAGGGGCAGAAGGAGAGAATTAGAATCTCAAGCAGACTCCACGCCTAGCCCTCTGCGGGGCTTGATTTCACAACCCTGAGATCAGGACCTGAGCTGAAACCAACAGTTAGAGGCTCAACAAACTGCACCACCCTGGTGCCTCCTGATTTTGTCTCTTAAAATGTTCTTTAATCCAACCTTTTTCTCTTTGTTTTACTCCCATTTCTGGCTATTATACTTCTTATTCATAGGACCACTGTTTATTCCCATCTGTAGTTAACTGCTAGCCTTTATTCATCTTCCTATTATTTTTTTTTCCAGACAACTAGTAGTCTAATCTATTTAAATGGCAAAGCTGACCATATCCTACCAACTTGAAACTTTAAAATATCCCCAGTCCCCAACTGTTTGGCTTTCCCTACATGTACTATGCTGCTGCTTCTCAAACTGCTACAAATGGTGATCATTCAGTGATGTTGCTGCCAGAAATAGGCCTGAAATGAGTACCTGGAAGTAGGAGAAAAACAGTTTGTATCTCTTTTCTGTCCCCTACTTTATAAATGCTTGGTCTGTACCCACCCTCAAACTAGACAGTTATTTGTTTGTTGGTTGCTGACTTCTTAAAGTAGCCAGAGTGATGTCTCCGGCCTCCCAGTAGTTCCTTCTCTCAGCTTGCATTCAGAGATAATGCACATGATTGAAAAGAAAATGGGGGTGGAATGGAACAAGTGGACATTTCATCTCAGGAAAGCAGGAGCCTCTAAACATAAAATTTTATAAAGTACTCTATAATTCAAGGACATCAATAATAGGTACAGACAACTGATTTTGCCCTAAAACATGGATGGTCCTCTACTCTCTTACCTCTGAACTGTGTCTTCAAAAATGTTCTATCAGCACAACAGACCCAACCAACTGCAGTTCATCCTGCTAACCTCCTTAATCATGCTAATGGCAACATCATATTACAGTCATTTAGACTTAGAAACTGAGTCAAAACAAAACAAAACAAAACAAAAAACCCAGCCTTCTATTTTCATCCCAACATCTAGTTACTTAACTCCTTTCCAAATCCCTGACATACATAACTATCTTTCCCTAAGGCTATGATGATAATCTAATTTCTTATTGCCTGCTAATAAAATAAGTGAATTGCTTCCAAATTCTATTTTTATTCAGATATCATTCCTTTCAATCCATTCTAAACCCGATATGATCTTATTCTTAGTGGCAAGGCACAACTGTGATCATGTCATTCCTGTCTATGCTTTTCAGCACTACAAACCAGACAAGGTCCAATCTGTTTTCTGTGTTTTGATCCTTCCTTTCTATAAAAAAAAGTTTATATATTATAAGAGAAAGGAACCATGACATACAAAGTAGCCCTGTGAAATAATAGTGAAAATTTAAAAATCCACATAAATAATTAAGGATTTTGCACCCAATTCCCCTGTGGGGAAGTGTTTGCCCATAGCAACAAGCAGTGCTTCAACAGCAGTTGGTGTCTTATAATTCCGACACCATGTACCTGGACATACCATCAGATCCAATAGGTTAAGGGCTCAGTCCTAAAGGCTGCCTTCCCACCACTTAACATGCCAAACACATGTCCAGGTTGTCACTCAGGCCTCTAAGACCAACGGGTTATAGATTGGAAATGTCGGTGACCTGCTTCCCTCAACTTCAGTCAATTTGCTAGAGGGCTTCCAGAACTCAGATTACTGGTTTATTTTGGAAGGATATAACTCAAAAGCAGTCAGATAGAAGAGATGCAGAGGGCAATGTATGTGGAAGGAATGCAGGGTTTCCATGTCCACTCTCTATACATCTCCCCATTACCAATCTGGAAGCCCTCCCAACATCATCCTTTTGGGTTTTTATGGAGGCTTCATTTCATAGGCATAGTTGGTCAAATCAGTAGTTATTGGTGATTAATCTAACCTCCAGCCCTCTCTTTCCTGGAGATCAAGGGGGTGAGACTGAAAATTTCAACCCTCTAATCACATGATTGGTTTCTCTAGTGACCAGGCCCCATCCTTAGTTTCTAAAATTCACCTCATTAACATAAACACAGTTGTAGTGGAAGGGGGCCTCATATAAGTAATACGATACCTATTTCACTTCTGTGGCTTTGAAGAGATTTCAGTGACTGGAGATAAGAGACCAAATATTATAACAAAAGATGTTCCCATTGGTCTTACCACACAAGGTCTTCCAAGGGAATGGGGAGCAGATATGAATGATCGAATATATAATTCTTATAAATCACATTATCACAATGATACATATACTTATGGTGATAGTAGTATACTGACTCAACAGTGCTTTTCGGATTTTTAGACTTTGGATCATTTTGATAATATGAAGGGCCTCTGGACCGTTTATATTAGTTATTTACCATTGAGAAAATAGAAAAGGGATGGAGAAGGGGGTAGGTAGAAGTAGGAGGGAAGGGGGAAAGGAATGGAGACGGGCAGGGAGAAGGAACAGAAGGAACGAGGGAAGGGAAAGAAAAAAATTTAATTCATGACAGAAATAAAAGATGATAAATACAATGCACATTATAACCCTTTGTACTACTCCTCTGTAATACTGGGAACATACTAAGTGTAACTTTACCATAGATCATGCTGTAAGAAGCAATAATAATGAAAAGTGTCACAGTCCCCTGAAATTGAAGTTGAAATACTAGTCACATCAACCACATTGCTAATTCCATCACAGTGAGGAAGTCTCTTGGAGATCATTTAATGGAGTAAAAATTCCCTCCATGGAGACAGGTAAAGGCATGTGTAAAACCAGTGTACAGTTGAAAGGGGCCATATTGCTGGTCCACTGCAAGGGGTGGGTAGACTAATGGCTGGACTTTATTAGCTGTGTACAGAACATTTAAGTATTAATTCTAGAATGTACTTGCTGTTGTGCACCCAGGAGTAAACCTTCCGAAGTCAAAGATTTTTGTCTAGTCAGCTCACCTAATGTAATGGTCTGCTCCCCCCACTGCCACTCCCCACAAAGTCCCACCTATCCTTGAAATTATTCTGCTTTTAAACCATTCTGGACTACTCTAGCCTGAGGTACTTTATCAACACTCTTTAGATTTTGTCTTAAATGTTCATTTGATAGTGAGCCATAACTTTCCTATACATGCTACTACTCAGTTTTTCTTTTTAGGTATTTGTATGTTTCTTATGTATATGTTCACACATGTATCAATCCGTCTTTCTTTCCATGTACAGAATATACCCCCTCCACCTCCCTGAAACTTCCAAGAGGTAAGAAGTAACATTATAAGAGGGGGAGGGGCACAGAGAAGGAAATCCTAAGCGAGCCCAGACTTGTCCCTGAGGTCACTCACAGCATTGCAGGCATGAATTAGCGAGGGGAGTTGCAGTAACAGTGCCTCTTATCTCAGATGACAAGGTGGTAGGATGATTTGCCTTTCCATTTGTTTTTCAGATTTGGATGGATTTTCCCAACTTTTTTCACAAGCTAATCAGGAGGACATGAACACCTGAATCAATGATAGGTCCAATATATCCTATTATCAGAGGTTATTTGGAGAAGTTTTTTTATGCCTCTACCTAAGATGGGATTCTAAAAGCTTTCGTCTGGCTGCCTGTGGCCTTTAGTAGAAGTCCCAAATTCATCCTGATAGCTAGACCTGAAAGGAGCCTTTTACAGGGTAATGATTCTGTTTAATGAGGATCTTTCTGAAGGTCAGAAAGAAAGGTCAGAAAGTCTACCCTGGATAACCTTCAAGACATAAATGAGTAGGAAATGAAGATCTATTCACTTCAACACTTGGAAAGTAACTATACTTCAACATAAAAGAATAATTAAAATTGATGCCTTTGGTGTTTCAGCAATGCCCATACTAAGTTTTAATACGCATTTCTAAAAGCTCCCTCTTATCTATCATTGTAATTATTTTAATCAGTCATCCAAAAGACATTTACTGAATGCTTAAATAAAATAGGCATTGTGCTAAGTGGGTGTTCAATAAAGACTTCTTAAGTCAAAATATTTAGATCCTTAAAAATAGGAAACCTTTGGGGGCCCTGGGTGGCTCAGTCAGTGAAGTGTCTGACTCTTGATTTTAGCTCAGTTCATGATCTCAGGATTATGAGATCAAGCCTGAGTCAGGGTAGGATTCTCTTTCTCCCTCTCCCTCTGTCCCTCCCCTCATGTTCATATGCATACGTGCTCTCTCAAAAACAAAAAAACAAAAACAGCAGAAAACCTATACTATGTATAGCATATTATGCTTTCTTCATGGCTGTCCTAGTTCTGCCGTTTACTAGCTGTGTGAAATAAACAAGATAGATCATCATACAGTTCATCATAGACATGCATGTAAGGAAGACCATCATGTATATAAACGTGTCTTAGAATCATGTTTTTTTTATTTTTTCATCTCAATCTGATCTCTTACGTTATTTTACTCTTTCTTAGAAACTGTATCTTCTTTACACCTACTGAGGGCAACCAACACTTTATAATAATAATCTCTGATTCCCATGTTCAGTGATTTGTGGGTATATACTCTTCTTAAACTCTAAGATAATGTTCTTTCTCCCTCATTAGAAACATGTACTTAATCTCATTTTTCCTTTTCAACCCAAAATGTATGGGGAGGTACACAGACTTGTTAATAGGGTGAGTCTGTTTGTACTTCACTGTGTTAGATGCATTTGAAGGTTGAGGAAAACCCATGCTAGGTGAGTGGGTAGGCTAATGAGCATAGCTCTTATTTCAAAACTAATACATAAAGGCAGTCATCTAGTGCAACTCTGAATAACTGAGTTGAGATCTTTTTATTTTGCTCATTTTCTCCATACATATAAAAATTGAAAATCTTGGTAACAGCTTGGGGTCATGATCTCAGGGTCTAGGGAATGGGCCTCAAGTCAGGCTTCACACTCAGCGGGGAGTCTACTTGAAAATTCTCTCTCCCTCCTTTTGCCCCTCCTCCCACTCACATACTTTCTCTCAAATAAATAAATAAATAATTTAGAAAATTTGAAATACCTTTTTTCCAGAAAATACTGTTGGGAGCAGTATCTAATCTGATTATAAAACTTACTGTAGAAAATACACGAATTTACCTCCTGCCTCTCACATTTGTGTGTGGTAGACAGGATAATGCCCACTGCCTTCCCCCCAAAAAATCCATATCCTAATCCCTGCAGCCTGTGAATGTATTATGTTACATGGCAAAAGAGACTTTGTAGAAGGATACAGACCTTGAGATGGGGAGTTTTTCCCCTTTACCTTGGTAGGCTCAAAGTAATCACATGTATCTTTTAATGTGAAGACGTACTCCTGACTGTGGTCCAAGAGTGAAGGGATAAAGGAAGCAGGGGCAAGCGTAATTTAAAACCTGATGACTCTGTCTGCCATCATGGCTTTGAAGACAAAGAAGGTGGCCAAGAGCCAAGGAAAATAGGCTGCATCCAGAAGTTGGAAATAGCTTCTTCCATAGAGTTTACAGAAAGGGAAATAGGTCTGCTGGCACCTTGATTTCAGCCCAGTGGGACTCACGCCAGACTTCCGTAGAAGATAAATTTGTGTTGTTTTAAGCCATAAAGTTTTTGGTAATTTTTTATGGCAGCAATAGAAAAGTAATACACCATCCAAAACAACATTCTGGAGTTTAGGTTTCTGACTGGATATACAAAGTTAAGAAGAAAGGAAAGAGCAGTACTTCTTACATACATACTCGCTATACATCTAGGAATAGCTACCCTAATGTTCTCATTAGCTCAGAGCTTAGGTCTCTGCAACTACAAGGATAAAAATATTTTATTTAGAAAAAAAAATTTAAGTAACTATTGACACAATTAGGCAGATTTTCCTCCCCAATTTAAAGTATAGTGTACTAAGATCCCTGGGTGGCTCAGGTCATAATCCCGGGTCCTGGGATAGAGTCCCGCATCGGACTCCTTGCTCAGCAGGAAGCCTGCTTCTCCCTCTGCCTGCTGCCCCCCCCCACTTGTGCTCTCCCTCTCTCTCTGACAGATAATCAAATCTTATATAAAAAAATAAAGTTTAGTGTTCTTACAATGGGAAATTAACATCTGATTTGGCAGATTCTTAGTGAGAAGCTAACTACAACAGAATTTAGGGCTCCAGATGAACCCAGAGGATTGATTACTGTGCTAGAATTAAGCAAACCACCTGAGTACTTGCCCCACCTCTAATGTGTGACTGATGACTGTGAATTGACCTGAGAGTCCATATCCTCATTTGTTAATTCAAAGTGTTAAATTAAATGTTCTTTAAAGATCTGTATGCCTATAATTTCAGTAAATTCATCAATTCTTTCAATGATTTTGTATTGAGCAATTGTTATGTAACAGGGCTGGAAAAGCAACAAAAGGGTCCTTGTACTGGAAGAAACAAAAAAGGCAAAGCATTAAGACTCCTAAATTTAGTCTGAGTTTGTGGTATATGCAATAAAGAAAAGAAAAGTAAGGAAAAGAAAAGTAAAGAGGATGTTGTATTCAAAATGATTGGAAGTTGTTAGGGAAGGCATCTCTGAAAAGATACTGTAATGAAACAAACTTCCTTGGAGATGTTGGAGGAAGAAAATTCCAGACTGAGGAAGAGCTAAGCACAAAGGTTCTGGAATCCAGAGACTGTCTCTCAGATTCTAGGAACTAATGGATGGCTGGTTAAAGACTTAAGAACCAGCAAAAGAAACAGCAGTATGACCAGCAGTCCCAGCAGGGAGAAAATGCAAGAATTGATCTGAGAAAAGAGAAAAAAAAATAGTTATTTCAGAAAGTAAAAGATGCTGATATTATCCAGCAATGCTGAGTAACTGAGGTTTGTGATCATAAACTTAACATTAAGTCTGTGCTCCATTTTGTGATTTTTCTCAGAAATTTACCAAGGGAGGATAAATAATTGGTTTAAGCAAATTGGGTTTTTGAGTATGAAGGGTGGTAGAGTACAACAGGACAGTGAGTGCCCCTGTGAAGGTTAATAACTTGTAAACAATGGAATCTAAACTGAACGAGGAGAATGCTTTTTTCTTTCTTTAGACTCAGAGACTTCCTAAACTAATTCTATCATAACTGAGTTTCCTAGGATTGCTCTCTCTCTGACACACAGATGGACATTGAGAATGATTTGTATTTTGTTTATATTTTTGAGAACTGGCAATGTCAGCATTTAAACTTTGTTTAATTTCTAGAAGGGCTAAGCTTCAGAAAATTTATCAACAAATAATTAAGATGACTTATATACTGTCATCTCTTCTGGTGGCTGGGTGTAGAACAGTAAAGCAGAAAACAAAGGTGTAAGTCCAAGAGGTTTAGAAGGAGGAGTTGGATCATAAATAAGCAAACATATATGAACAACATGACTTAAGATTATGATTATGCCTTGAAGAAAACAAGCCAATAACACAGTAGAGTATTATCAGATATGGTGGGAGATTAGTGGAGGTTGTATGCCAAGAAAGGCATTTTGGAGAGTATAATAAGCTGCGTGGTGACAAGAGATAAGTGTTTTACAGATAAGAGATGCTATAAAAAAATGGCAGCTTCATGGAATAGAACTCAGTCTCAAAAATGAAAAAAGAAAATAAGGTTAGGAATCAACTAAATAGACAACAAAGATACACTAGAGTATCTTAGAGTACAAATATTCAAGCATTAAACAAACTCTTCTTGAAGGTACAGTTATTTTACCAGGACAGGCTACTTTTAACATCAAAACTAGACAGGGTCATTAGAAAGAAGGAAAACTAAACCCATGTTATACTTGACATAATGCAAAAGTTTGAACAAAATGGAAGGGAATAAAGTAGTTTATGAAAGTATGCTACTCTAGGGCTAAGTTGTGTTTAAACTTCATGTAGAAAGACATTTTGACATTAGAATAATCCATAAATGTCATTGACACCAGCTTAAAAGAGAAGGAACAGTTGCTTCAATAGATACAAAAAAATGTATTTGTTAAAATTTAACACTCATTCTTTATAAAATTTATTAAATTGAGGACAGAACTTATTCAGTTTGACAAACAGAAACCACTGAAAATATATAAATACTATCACGTATTTTAATTATTTAAAGTTGGGGATATTATAAGTGACTGGCTAAATAAACTTCCATTCAACCTTTTTTTTCAGTTGTATTCAACTTTTAACTGGAAACCCAAGCCAGCATACTAAGAAATGATAATCAAATGAACTGGATAGAAATGGGGGAAAAAAGGAAATAAACTATCATTATTTGCTGATAAAAATATTCATGTGGAAAACTACTAAAGAATATAGAGAAAAATATGAAAATAGGGTGGTAACAACATGATTGGATACAAAACTAATACATAATATTTAATTATATTTGCATATAACAGTAACAAATACCTAGAACATACAATTAAAAAGACATTGTAACTTAAAATAGTAGTAGCAAGTCTAGGAGCTGTAGTAGGATTATAAATGAATAAACCAAAAGTGTATGAGACCACAGGAAAAAATACTAAAAATCATTTACAACATTAAAAATAATAGAGTGTATGCAATGCACATGCACATGAATAATTAAAAAGTTGTCAAAAGGCAAAGTCTGTTCAAATTGATTTATAGATGTATTATTCCAATAAAATTCCCCAATATCTTAATATTTAGGATTTTGCTAGTGAATTCTAGGATTCTTGAAGGACAGTAGAGAACTAAGAACTATCAGAATATTGTTGAAAAGCAAAAAAAAAAAAAGGAATCCATCCTATGCGTTGTCTGAAGACAACCCTGAGGACAGTATTGAGGGCAATTTCAAGAATATAAAAATAAAGATCTTGTGATACCAATTGATAAAGAATTTAACTAGAGGAAGAGACTAGAAATACCAGAAAAAAAGACTGAGTATTTATTTGGTGACAGATCAATAGGGAGAAATGAAGAGAGGGACTATTCATTAAATGGAGTTAGGAAAAAAGGTATTAAGTAATCAGATATACTACATGTATCTCTCAATGTTAAAAGTAAAGTTTTAAAATTCTTAGTAGAATGTAGAAATGAGTATCTTCTAGATTTGGAATAAGGGAGAAATTTCTTAAGTAAGACACAAAGCACTAACTATAAAAATTTGACACATGTAACTTTAATGAACTTATTTTTTTCTTGTCAAAAGACATCTTAAAAGATGCAAAAAATGATAAAAATGGTAGAGGAGATGTTATGCATCAAACAAATGGTTAGTAACAAGAGTATATAGAGAACTATGAATCAGTAAGTAAAGCAGTAATAACCAATAGGGGGAAAATGGGCAAAGGAGAGGAACAAGTATTTCACAGAGAAGGACAAAATGAATCGTATAAACACGAAAAATAAGTTCAACATTATTTGCAGTTATGGAAATAAAAATGAAGACCACATAAATAAACCAGATAATATTTTCATATGTAATCAACAGGCAAAATTAGAAGTTTGATGATACAAGCTGCTGAAGGTCACATGGATTCACAAAGTAATTATTACTGGTAGAATAAAAGAAGAAACTTATTCAGAAGCCAAATTATGCAAGACTTTATTATGTGAAGAATATTATGTAAAGAATTTGGATTTTAATCCAAATAATAAATGTCATGCAACGATGTGGGTGAAACTAGAGGGTATTATGCTGAGTGAAATAAGTCAATCAGAGAAAGACAATTATCATATGATCCCTCTGTTAGGAGGAATTTGAGAGGCAGGGCAGGGGGTCGTGGGGGCTGGGGAGGGAAAAAATGAAACAAGATGGGATCCAGAGGAAGACAAACCGTAAGAGACCCTTAATCTCATGAAACAACTGAGGGCTGATGGGAGGAGGTTAGATTTGGCCACTGTAAGAGGTAGACATGAAATATCAATGGCTTTACAAAATAGAAGTTTACTTCTCACTAGCTGAATGTCCAGTTGATGGCAACGCAAGGACGGGCTGGAACCCTCCTCTGCACAATCATTCAGGGTATAAAAATCCCACCAGCTGTAGTGGAAAGAGAGAGCCTGGGGAGTCATGTCTTTGGATTTTTATGGGCCAAGCATAGAGGCAGCACATATCACTTCCGCCTACATTTCCATGACTAGAGCCCCATAAAAGGCCACCATTGCCCGCACCACACTCCCACACCCTGCTGGGTACTGAAGGCACTGAGGCAAAGTTCTCCATGGGGCTCCTTCCCAGCCAGGACCTCACCCTGTGCATGGATAGCCATAAACAATGGCTAAGAGCCATCTAATAGAAGTAACAGAGGAAACTGCAAAAGTGGAAAAAGTATAAGCATGGGGCACCATGGGCCCCATTTGAAATAAGTTAGAAAAACGAGATGTCTGACAGGATTGATGATTTCAGAGAAATTAATCTGAAGGCAGAGTAAAAGGGTTTGGGCTGGGCAAGGCAGGAAGGCCCTGAGCTACCAGAAACAGGACATTCGAGAAAATGCAGCTGGAAGCATTAGGTCCGTTATCAAAGGAACGAGACTGAGACAAGGTGAAAGTTATTTAAGCTTTATTTTATGCCAAGCATTAGAAGTCAGACTGATTGGCCAGGGGAATGAGACTGAAACAAAGTTAAAGTTATGCAAAGCTTTGGGGCGCCTGGGTGTCTCAGTGGGTTAAAGCCTCTGCCTTCAGCTCAGGTCATGATCCCAGGGTCCTGGGATCAAGCCCCACATCGGGCTCTCTGCTCCTCGGGGAGCCTGCTTCCCCCTCTCTCTCTCTGCCTGCCTCTCTGCCTACTTGAGATCTCTGTCTGTCAGGTAAATAAATAAAATATTAAAAAAAAAAAAAGTTATGCAAAGCTTTATTCTATTCCAAGCAGTAGAAGTCAGACTGACTGACCAAGGCCATCTCCGAAGAGAGCAACCACCCCCAGTTTATAGGCTCAAGAATCAACTGACCGGTCAGGGCTGCCTCTAAAGAGAGTGACCCCTCCCCACCTTACAGACTAACTTTTATAGAGCAAAAGCCTGGCCACACATAGGTGGCCAGTGAGATTATAACTTCTTATAATCGTGTTAGGCCACACGCAGGTGGCCAATTGAATTACAATTTACCCTATAGTAGCTATTTGACCTAACCTATTACTCTGGTCAGAACTGGCGCTCAAGTTTGGCGCCCAAAAGGCGAAGTTTACGTTCTTTGGTGGTTAGGGAGATAGTACGGGTGCTTTTTACTGATTGGATGTCTCCACCTGGCCTGACTCGTCCTTGTATTCTGGGCTCTGTTATCAGTAACTGGCCGACCATATTTTACTGGTTTCCCAGACTTGCTTCTAAGTAAGTTTTTCTGGAGGGGAGGGAGGGCAGGGTCAGTTTAAGTTTTACTGCACAAACAACAAAATGGCTTTTTAACCAAGATGGAGTCGCTCTAGCTAAATAGGCCCTTACAGAGGGGAGTGTGGCAAAGTGAATGGAGAAGTGGGAACCAGCAGGATCATATGTGAAACAGTTCCTTCTTGTGGAAAGTGAATATCACACATATTTTAAGAGTTAGATTTCACATGGGCTTATTGTTTGTTTAGAAAAAAATATGTTCTCATTCTTTAAGCTTTCACTTTTTTTTAAGAGTAGGCTCCGTGCCCAACTTGAGGCTTGAACTCATAACCCTGAGATCAACAAGAGTCACATGCTCTACTGACTGAGCCAGCTATTATATCATTCCCTTAACTTTTTAAAGAAAAATTCCTGTGCACCTGGGTGGCTCAGTAGGTGAAAGGACCACCTTCAGTTCAGGTCATGATTCCAGGGTTCTGTGACTGAGCCCAGTGTCCTGGTTCCTGCTCAGTGGGGAGCCTACTTCTCCCTCTCCCTCTGCTACTGGTCCCTCTCTCTTTCTAATAAATAAAATCTTAGAAAAAAAAGAAAGAAAAAAAGAAAAATTCCTTACAACCTTTACCGAATTTAGAAAATGTAAATCTGTGTGTATCTTTGAGTACTAAATATTACAGGTTTAAGGGTATTAAAAGAAATATTTGCAAATTTATAAACTCATTGCTGATATTTACTAAAGAAGATAATAAGCAGGTAAAAGGAATTTTGGTGGAGGTCATTTTACTTCATTAAGAAATTCATCAAATGCTCTTTTTACTATCTTAGTTGTCAGAATATCAAGAAGACTTTCACATCCAGCCCTTTTAAAAAATGTTATAAAATGTTCTGAGGCAATTCTCTATAGAAGGACTTAAAGTTATAGATCAAATGTAGCTCTTTGTCATTACTGAAGCCTAATACACTCAAGAGTAACTTCCACATTAAACAGGAGAAGTAAGAACAAAAGCAAGATGCTTTGGCTAAGCAAAGCCTGTTAACTCTAATTAGCCAGCACTGCACGGCTGTGATACTACAGCCTATTAATTAATAAGGAGGAAAAATCAGTATTAACCTCTTTTTTCTTGGTAAATACTTTTTTAGGGTACTTCTGATAGTTATATTGTTCTATTTTAAAATTACCTCTTTAATGCATTTTAATAGAGATGCTGGAGTGATTATATTCCTTAAAAATGAATGGTAGTCATAGAGCACATTTTTTCCCACAAATAGCATATTTTCCTTTATCAACTATATGATAAGCACACTAGTTGCCTTTTGAACATTGATATCAGATAATAGTCCTTCCCCTGTGTTACACTTTTCATAATTACTTTCTATTCTTTACTAAGCTCTATTAATTGCCTTATAGGAGAGTTAGTAGCTTTTCGGGGAGTGTCTCTTAGATGGCTATAGCTCAGAACTAGAGAAATTTGCTTATTCTGAACTTTGTTTTCTTGGAAGATATTTTTGTCTTCTCTGTTCCTAAACCTTGTCATTCATATAATAAAACAGGCAGCTTCTGTTTGTAATCTTATGATCCATTTTTGCTGGAGTTTAGTGTTCCACTTCCTGTATCCCATAATAGAAGTCATCTTAGGGCTGGTAAAAGCAGCATGCCTTCAATACATACTAATGGAAGTAATTTAATCATTCATACTTATTAGGATTTTTCTAAAATTATTCAATCAGTAGCTATTAAAACTATCATAAGGGCATTTAAAAATAAATGTAATTTAGAGAAGTTTTGAAAGTCATAAATGGTTCATTTTGATCCAGTTTTATCACTGGGATTTCTTAGAAGTTGCAAGAAGTTGTGTAAATGTGTTATCTAGCCATGGTTACCCTAGCTAGCCAGCAGCTTCGGAAAGTGTGAATAATGTTCAAACTGTAACTGTGGATAATGACTGCCAATATGTAAAAGCTATAAAAAGAAGAGAAACATTTAACTATGTCTTATCTAAAGTTGAAAAAGTTCTTAAAATCTATTTTTTAATTTTATGTCAAAATTCCATCTTGGGTATTCTAATTCAAGTCACCAATAATTGAAAATCTAAGCAGAAATAGGCACTAGCTGGCTAGCAGCTAAAAAAGAGATTAATCATAAATCAGGAATATCTTCAAGCAGCTCACAGTCTAGTAAAGCCTATTTAAACTTCATAATTAGAAAGTTAAATCATACGGCAAACCTCAGACTTGGAAGGACCTTTCTGTGCCATCCAGTGCAGTCTTCCATGATGCGGATGTCCAGCCCGCACTTCATTTTCATTACTTGTCTCTCTCGGTGTGCCAGAACCGCGCATCGACCTGTTCAGCCAATTTGTTAAATCAGTGTTGTTTTTTTGAGACAAGTTCAGTAAGATATTAAAACTTTGCCTTCTCCCCTAATTTTTCTCATCCTGAAGCCTAGTGCAAGATGATCAATAGCACAGACTTTGGAGGCAGTTACATGTCAGCTAAAATCCCTCCTCTGGCATCTGCCAACTGGACAGGCTCTCTAATCTCTGAATGGAGATCATCACCTGCGCTGTAAAGTGTGCAGTGATAACCTCTGTTTCACGGTATGCTGTGTTTCACTGTGGCTGGCATGTGGCATTTGCTCAGTCAAGAGGTGGCTATTACCATTAGTTTTTATTTCCTGTATCAAGCCAAACAGTCATTACCTGGCAGTTAGTAATCGGGAGGCATTGTATCTATTATACAGTAAGGAGAATTTATACATCTTTTTCTAAAAATGTAAACTTTTCACCCATCATAGGGATGTCACCTATTGCAGGAAGCTAAAATAAGGATATTTAATTATTCACTAAATAATTATTAGATGAAATACTAAACTTCCTGAAGGATGGTCTTAAGGATTCTGTCTTCACAGCTCCTACATTCTCCCCTCAAAAACAAATATTAGCTGTTCAAAGATGCATAGGAATTACCTCACCACCACTTTGTCAGTGCAAGAAGTGGGTAAACGTGTCTCTAGAGATTGGATTACTCTTTTTTTTCTTGTTTAAGATCGTATTTATCTATTTGAGAGAGAGGGAGAATGCGAGCATGAGCAGGGCTAAGGCAGAGTTTGGAAAAGGAGACTCTGCACTGGGCAGGAAGCCTGATGCAGGACTCCATCCCAGGACCCTGGGGTCATGACCTGAGCCAAAGGCAGATGCTTAACCCACTGAGCCAACCAGGTGCCCCTGAGATTGGATCACTCTTAAGGCTAACATGCTCCTGAGTTTTCTACTACCGGAACCCTTCACTATTTAACCAGCTGGATTTGGATTTCCTGTTGCTAAAAACCAAAGTGTCTAATATGATGCAGACTGGAAAAGTCTCATAATTGAGAGTAAAGATCTGTCTGACATATTTATAGAATATTTACAATGTTCAAGTTATAATGAAGGTCTTTTTAAGGCACAAGCAGGGTAAATAATGCAATGACTGAAGCAGACTAAAGATCCCACCTAGAGGGAGAAGGGGTGGCATCAGTTACAAAATTCTAGCCATCCCTTACCCTGTAGAACTCAAAGTTTGGGTAACAGTGAGTACACTATGCACATTAGGACACATTAGTGTATACATCAGTCCATATAAGTCCCTTGAAGGAAGGAAAGGAAGGAGAGGGGGAAGGATGGAGGAAGAGACAGACCATAGTGCAAGAAGAAAGGAGAGTTGAGGGAGAGAGGTGTGGGTATAGGAAGGAAGAAGGGATCACAATGAAATTGAATGAACTGTAGATCACAAAAATATTTTTATTAAAGAAAATACATAATTGGAGAACTTAAAACTTCTAAATGCTCAAAATAAATTACAAAAGAAATGTAAAATACTTAGAAGCAAGTGATCTATATCTACTACCAATCAAAACTAAAGCACCGGTACCACTGAGAAATGTAGGTAATACCACCCATGTAAATACCATTTCTGTAAAATAGCAATAGTATCTAAGTGTAGTACTGAAAAAACATTAAAAAGGCTAAATATAGACAGAAATATCCTATAAACCAGAAAGGCATCTGAAATGATTCTTACAGAGAATGTTGTTATCTGAAATATTTTGATTAGGAATAAAAAGCTAAAAGTTATATGAATATCAATCTTAAGTAAGGAACCAGAGCAATAAAATAAATCCCATGAAAGTGAAAAGGAGTAAATAATAAAGGTAAGAGGAGACATTAATTAAATGATGATTCACCATGATCAAGTGGGATTTATTACAGAGATGCAAAGCTGGTTCAGTATGCACAAATCAATCAAACGTGATATATCACATTAACAAAAGAAAGGATAAAAATCATGTGATCATCTCAAAAGAAGTGCAAAAAGCATTTGACAGGGTGTAACACCCATTCATAACAAAAACTCTCAACAAAATATGTTTAAAAGGAAAATTCGTCAGCATAATAAAGGCCATATATGAAAAAATCCACAGCTAACATCATACTCAATGGTGAAAAACTGAGAGCTTTTTCTCTAAAATTAAGAACAAGACAAGAATGTCTACTCCAATCACTTTTATTTAAGTACTAAGTACTTAAGTATTACTTAAGTAAGACTTAATATTAAGTATTAAGTACTGGAAGATTGGAAGTCCCAATCAGACAAGACAGAGAGACAAAAAGCATTGGAATTGCTAAGGAAGAAATAAAACTTTTATTTGCAGATGACATGATACTATATATAGAAAACCCCCCAACCTCCAAAAAATTGCTAGAACTAATAACTCAGTAAAATTGCAGGACAGAAAATTAATACACAGAAATCTGTCCCTTTTCTATACACTAATTAATGAAGTAGCAGAAAGTGAAATTAAGAAAAGAATCCCATTTAAAAATGTACCAAAAAGAATAAAACACCTAGGAATAAATTTATCCAAGGTGAAAGCCAGTACTCTGAAACTATAAAACACTGATGAAAGAAACTGAAGAGAATACAAATACGTATTTCATGTTTATAGACTGAAAGAACCAATATTGTGAAGATGTCCATACTACCCAAAGCAATCTACAGATTTAACTTAATGCAATCCATATCATAATACATTTTTCACATAACTAGAATAATCCTAAAATTTGTATAGAAACACCAAAGGCCTCAAATAGCCAGGGAAATCTTGAAAAATATGAATAAAGATGATGGCATCACAATCCCTGATTGCAAGATATACTACAAAGTTCTAGCAGTCAAGATAGGAAGTAGCACGTGGTAATGCCACAAAACATAGTAGTGGCACAAAAATGGACACATAGACCAATGGGACAGAATTGAGAGTCCAGAAGTAAACTAATGATTGTATGGTCAGTTAATCAGCAACGAAAGAGGCAAGAATATACAGTGGAGAAAAGCCAATTTCTTCAACAAATGGTATTGGGAAGATTGGACAGCTACATGCAAAAGAATGAAACTGGACCACTTCCTTAATCACATACATAAAAATAAACTCAAAATGGATTAAAAACCTAAATATGCAAACTCAAAGTATAAAAATTCATTGATAACATAGCAGTAATTTCTTTGACATTGGCTGCAGAAACATTTTTCTAGATAGGTCTCCTCTGGCAAGGGAAACAAAAGCAAAATTAAACTGTTAAGACTACACTAAAATTAAATGCTTTTGCACAGTGAAAGGAACCATCAACAAAACGAAAAGGCAGGCTACCAAATGGAAGAAGATATGAATGGTGTATCTGATAAGGGGTTAGTATCCAAAATATATAAATAATTCATATATGAAAACAAACAAAAACAATCCCACAAATAATCCAATTAAAACTGGGCAAAAGACATGAATAGCATTTTCCTAAGAAGACATATAGATGACTAATAGACATATGTAACAATGTTCAACATCACTCATCATCAGGGAAATGCAAAATAAAACCACAGTGAGATATGTCTTTACATCTGCCAGAATAGTTGAAATAGAAAACACAAGAAATAACAAGTGTTGGCGAGGATGTGAAGAAATAGAAACTTTTGTGCACTGTTGGAGGGAATGCAAACCAGTGTAGCCATTGTGGAAAAGAATATGGAGGTTCCTCAAGGGAAAAAAAAAAAAGAAATATCATGATCCAGTAATTCCACTACTGGGCATTTACCCAAAGAAAACAAAAATGCTAATTTGAAGAGATATATGCACCCCTATGTTTCTTTCAGCATTATTTATAATAACCAAGATATGGAAGTAACCTAAGTGCTCTTCGATAAATGAATGGATTAAGAAGTGGCACGCCCGCACCCACACACACACACACACACTCAAACACTCACTCTGAATGGAATACTACTTATCCATAAAAAGGAATGAATTCTTGCCATTTGCAACAACATAGATGGACTTAGAGGGTATAATGCTAAGTGAGATAAGCCCATCAGAGAAAGATAAATAACAAATGATTATGTGGAATTTAAGAAAACAAATGAACAACGAAAAAAAAAAAACCTGAGACTCTTGAATATACAGAACAAAAGGCGGTTGCCAAAGGGTAGGTGGGTGGGAGGATGGGTGAAATAGGTAAAGAGGATTAATAATACACTTATCTTGATGAACATTATGAAATTAATAGAACTGCTGAATCATACTGTACACCTGAAACTAATATAACACTGTGTTAATTTTTAAAAAGAGATTAGCTTTTCAAAAAAAAATCTTTAAAGAAATTAGCATTTCAAAACATACACGCAGAAGACAAAACAAACAAACATAAAAAAGAAAGCACAGAACAGTAAGATAAATACTATGAAACTAGAAAGGATAAAAAGTAAAGGTAAAAGGAGACATCATTATAAAAGATGATTAAAAATCCAAAAGTAAGTTCTTTAGGGGCCAATTTAGACATGCATGTATTCAATAATAGATGTAACATCTTTGGATATAGATTTGATGTTATCTGGTAAAGTTGAGCTTGCACTAATCTACAAATCAATAGCACTACTTTAGGTGTGTACCCTAGAGAATCTTGCACAGGGGAATTGAAAACCTGTACAAAATGTTCATATTAACACTGTTCACTGTTACGCTAAATGGGATAACTCAGAGAGAGGCCAAGTCCTGTGTGATAAATATGGAATCTAAAAAGGTAATTTGTAAAAATGAAGTAAAAGAGTAGTTATCAGGAGATGGCGTTGAGTAGATAGGACAAATGTTGTTTAAGGGGATACAACTGGTATCTTATAAAGAGAAGTAATTAAGCCCTAGAGATCTGTTGCATAGTATAGTGAATATAAACAACAATATTGTACTATAATTCATTAAACTTGCTGAAAGAATAGAACCTAATGATTCTAACCATTAAAAAGAAAGGATCATTATGTAAAGTGACAGAGGTGCTAATATTACAATATATAAATGTACTAAACATTTTATACACCTTAAATTTGAACAATGTTATATGTAAGATACATTTCAGTAATAATGTTTAATAGCAAAACTTTGGAACACAAAATATTTAAATCATTATACTAATGCAATGTGCTAAATAAAATGTGAAATAAGAATGTAATGAAATATTATCCAACAGTAACACTGAATTGACCACAAGTATAAACAGAAATAAGGATAAATATAAAAAAGCTAATATGAAAAATAACCTTTGTTATTGAAACTATTTTGAAAGAAAAAGGAAGGAAAGCAGACATTTTAGAATTGTTCATTTGGGGTGAAGGAGGTAGGAAGGGAAGGAGACACAAGTAACACTGATCTTAATGATAAGGTTTGAATTATGTTGAGTGATACATTCAGAGGTGCTTATTTGACTGTATGCTTTATAACCTGCATGTTACATAAATCCATTTGTGTGTTTCATATATATATATATATATATATATATATATATAAAATGCATTATTTTTAATGATATGGAAGATCTTTTCTAGTCTATATCTTATATAAATTATCTCATTTGCTTTGCAACAGACTTTTGAGGTAGTTATTGATGCTCTAACTTTAAAGGTGAGGAAGCTGAGATTTAAACCAAAAAACACAGCTGGGCTCAGGTCACTACTTTGTAGCTCCAGAGCCCTTCCTTTATTTATCATACTGCCTCTCCCTATCCTGACACTTCACAGAGGGAAGACCAAAGTTGCAGACCCCTTCTCCAATATGGAGTGAGAAGTATTGTGTGTGAACTACTATGGGAAATTGAAAGAAGACTAAGGAGAGTGAAAAAAAAAATTGCAGAAATAGACATTTGAACTGATTATCAAAAGATGGTTAGAAGGTGGAAAAGGTGTTTCAGCCACTGAGAACCATCTATGTAAAGACAGGAAGAGAAGGAAGCACCTAGAGGATGTGAGAGTAGTGTGTGACATTGGGTACAGCAGGAACAGGGAAGAATGAAGGTTGGTGGAACTGCCCTTGTTGGGCATGTAGGTTTTATTCAGATTTGTAAAAGCAGTATGTGATGATTTCTCCCCCTTAAAGCAACATAACAAAAACAACTTGGGTTTTAGAATAAAAGAGCTGTATTCCATGACTTTTCTACTCACCTCCTAGGTGAATGAGAAACCTCTTTCCTAGAGATGCAGGCTCACCAAGTGTGAAAAAATGTATAAGAAAACATCATGACTGTCTTCAGGACTCCAAAGACCTAGTGAGAAATTAAAGGGAAGATCTCAGGCCAAGGAAGGCAGACAGGGTTAGAGTTTCTCACCCCTCCAGAAATAGCATACTAGCCTGATGCTGATGATGGGAAGGGCAGATACAGTCATCCTTTAGTCTAAGAGTCCTCATCAACCTAAGTCCTTGGTGAATTCACAAGAAGACTGTTCCCCGGTGGGTTTCATCAGATGCAAAATCACCTGCAGAGACCAGAAACATGTCCTATTGCTGTGGGGCTGCCTTGTTCCTTCTCCTTTGTGGAACCACATTGCTTTAGTCTTGGCTCTAACTTGGTCTGGCATTTGGGCTTGGCTGCTCAGATACATTAAAAGAAGGCAGGCTTCAGAACTTGAGTTTCTAAGTTCAAGTGGCCTGGAAATCTTTTAAAATTATATCGCTAAAGCCATGTGCACACTTACATGACATGACAAGACAAAATCAAACTACTGTGCTTTAATATGGGTATAATCAGGTGTTGTTTGTTTTGTTTTGCTTTTGTGTCTAATGCCAAGAGTTTACAACTCTTTTAGTAGTTGCGATTTGTGTTGGGGCAGAGATTGGGAGAAGAAGGCTGGTGCCCAAATTATCTTCACAGAAGGTAATGACCAGAGATACTCTTAGCAAGACAGTTACCTTGGACAAATGAATTTCCCCTAGGTTGTTTCTTCATTTATAAAAATGAAGTATTTGTATTGCAGTGCTTAGTCATAGGAATTGAATAAGAAATAATATATAAACCCTACCTGGGCTATAACGGAAAGAAGTAGAAAATCTGAACAAACCAATCACTACTATGGAGATTGAATCAGTAATCAAAAATCTCCCAATATAGAAAAACCCGGGACCAGATGACTAAACTGCTGAGTTTTACCAAAATTTAAGGAATGATGGTCTTCCTCAATCTTTTCCAAAATACTGAAGAGGAAGGAACACTCTAACTTGTTTTGTGAGGCCAGCCTTACCATAATACCAAAGACAGAAATGATAGAAAAGCTGAAAAAGCCCAAAAACTATAGGCCAGTATCCCTGATGAATATAGATGAAAAAATTCTTAGTAAAATATTAGCAAACTGAATTCAGCAGTATATTAAAAAAGATCATTTGTAATGATTAGATGGGATTTCTCCCTGGGATGCAAGGGTGGTTTAAAAAGTTTAATTTGATGCATCACATTGATAAAATGAAAGTAAAATATCATATATTCATCTCAGTAGTCACAGAGAAAGCATTTGACAAAATTCAACATTTATTCATGATTTAAAAAAAAAATCCAAAAGATAAAAATATTCTGTACCTTAATTAGGTACAGAAGGAACATACCTCAATCAATAAAGACCACATGTGACAAACTCACAGCTAACATAGTCAATGGTGAAAGTTCGAAAGCCTTTCCTGTAAGATCAGGAACAAGACAACAGTGCCAGCCCTCACTCCTATTCAATACAGTACTGGAATTCATAACCAGAGCAATCAGGCAACAGACGGAAACAAAACACATTAAGGTTGGAAAAGAAAAAGTAAGATTGTCTCTGTTTGCCGATTAAATGATTTTATGTACAGAAAATCCTAAGGACTCCTCCAAAAAACTATTGTATCCAATCCACAAATTTAATAAAGTTGCAGGATACAAAATTAACATATAAAAATCTGTAGCATTTCTTTATACTAGAGTGAATTATATGAAAAGGAAATAAAGAGAATAATTCAATTTACAAAGCATCAAAAACAATAAAATACTTAAGAATAAATTTAACAGAGGAGGTGAAAGTTCTCAGAAAACTGAAGACCACAAGAAATTCTGATAAAATAAATCAAAGATTACAGAAATAAGTAGAAAGGTATCCCATGTTCATGGACTAGAAGAAATAACATTTTTAAAATGACCATACTAACCCAAAGCCATCTGTAAATTCAGTGTAATCCCTATTAAGATCCCAATGGCAGTATTTTTAGAGGAGAAAAAATGATCCTAAAATATATACAGAACCACAAAAGACCCCAAATAGCTAAAGCAATTCTAAGAATAATAATGTGGGAAGCATCACACTTCCTGATTTCAAACCATATTATAAAGCTGTAGTAATCAAAAACAGTATGGTACTGGTATAAAAACACATATGGGCCAACAGAACAGAACAGAGATCCCAGAAATAAATCCATGCATGTATGGTTAGGTGATAGTTGACAAAGAAGCCAAGAATACTCAATGGAGAAGAGATAGTCTGTTCAGTAAATGATGCTGGAAAAATTGGATATTCATATGTACAAGAATAAAAATAGACCTTTGTCTTACACCACTCACAAAAATTAAGCTGAAATGGCTTAAAGACCTAAACGTAAGCCCTGAAACTATAAAACTGAAAGAAAACAGGAAAAAAGCTCCTTGACCTAAAACACAAGCGACAAAATTAAATATAAACAAATAAGACTACATCAAACTGAAAAGCTTCTGCTCAGAAAAGACACAGTTAACAAAATGAAAAGCTGCTTAATCTACAGAATGAGAAAAAAAATGCAAATCACATATAAAGGGTTAATATCCAAATAAAGAACTTACACAACTCAAAAGCAAAAACAAACAAAAAAAGAACGACAAAAAAAAAAAAAAAAAAACAACCCAATAATCTAATTAAAACTGAGCAAAAGGCCTGAGAAGACATTGCTCCAAAGAAAATACACAGTGGTCAACAGGTATGTGAAAAGATGATCAACATCACTAATTATTAGGAAATGCAAATCAAAGCCACAACATATATATCACTTTGGATATCTAGATACCATTAGAATATCTGGCATGTAAAAGAAAAGAGATTAAAAAATGGTAGCAAAGGGGCGCCTGGGTGGCTCAGTGGGTTAAAGCCTCTGCTTTTGGCTTAGGTCATGATCCCAGGACCCTGGAATCGAGCCCCGCATCGGGCTTTCTGCTCAGCGGGGAGCCTGCTTCCTCCTCTCTCTCTCTGCCTGCTTCTCTGCCTACTTGTGATCTCTCTCTGTCAAATAAATAAAATCTTTTAAAAAATTAAAAAAAAATGGTAGCAAAGTTATGGAGAGAAAAAAGCCCTTGAGCACTGTTGGGGGGATTGTAAACTGCCACAGCCACTACAAAAACAGTATGGAGGTTCCTCAAAAAATTAAAAACATAACTATCATATGATCCAGCAATTCTACTTCTGGGAATATATTTGAAGAAAATGAAAACACTATTAAGAGATGTCTGCACCCCCCTATATTAATAGCAGCATCATTTATAATAACAAGGACATGGAAACAACTTAAGTGTCCACCAAAAGATGAATGGGTAAGAAAATGTGGTGTATCTATACAATGGGATATTATTCAGCCATAAAAAAGGAAGAAATCCTGTCGTTTGTGACTAGAGAGCATTATGCTAAATGAAATAAATCAGACAGAAAAAGACAAATACTGTATGATCTCAGTTATATGTGGAATCTAAAAACAAAACAAAATAAACAGGCAAACTCAGAGAAAAAGAGTCATATTTGTGGTTACCAGACACAGGTAGAGGGCGAGGGAACTAGATAAAGATGGTCAAAGGTACAAACTTTCAGTTACCAAATATGTAATTACTAGAGAAAAACAACATGATAGCCTTAGTTAACACTGCTGTATGGTACATAAAAAATGTTGAGAGTAAATCCTGAAAGTTTTCATCACAAGGAAAAATTTTATTCTTTGTATCTGTATGAGATGATGGATATTAATTAAACTTTTGTGGTGGTCGTTTCATAATATATAAGTCAAATAATTTGCTATACACCTTAAACTTATAAAGTGCTATATGTCAATTACATCTTATGATTGTAAAAAAATGAATGAAAAAATTTTTTAATTAAAATATGACTGGGAAAAAATTAAAATATTAAGATTATTGAAAAGAAAAAGGAGTGATAAAATGAGAAATAAGTTAGTCATACATTTTGGGAAAGACCTGATTTTCTTTCCCCTCAAATTGAACTTCAAAAAGGAAATTTTGTTGATCTTTGTAAATAAAATTGAATAGCACAGCCTGGGAACTATACTAGAGAGCTATATAGGGATAAATAATAATTGGTGACAAGGATTGTCTAGGATGGTATCAATTTATAATGGAGCCAGTCATCATTTGTGTCCTCTTATCTCGAGAATTAGAGTAGAAGTGGATAAAATATAGAACAAATGGTACTATTTTCTCTGGCTTAGAGGTTGTCATAGCCTGTGCAACAGAGGTGTAAAAGAAGAGGGAATCTGTTGTCAGTGAGTGTATCATTTTATTCGAACATCAGGTTGTATAAGCTAGGTCAGGAGCAAATACCAATTGGGAAGATCATCAAGGGTCGGGGGGCCAAAGGTATAGGACAACCAAAAGTTGGAGTTGAGCAAGTTTAGAGTAAGAACTCCTAACTTAAAGATTTCAGATGTGTTGATTTCATTGGTGGTGGATATTTGCATCTTAAGCTTTTCTTTTGTTTTTCTAAATGGGAAAATTCGAGGTGTGGCCACATAAATGGACTCCAAAGAAAGGACTACAAGTCCCTGGGAGTACAGACAAGGGAGTAGAATGCTGATAGGAACAGAGCTGTGTTAATTTACAAGGCAGCCTCCTCCTTCTGAGGGGCTAATAGAAGAGCTGATTGGAGGGGTGGGGGGTGGCAGCTAGAAAATGAGTAACTTTCACCCAGAAGGGTTTTGAGTAAAATAGTGTAATACTACTCAAGAAAAGTCCAGTTTCATTCAATGAAGGTTTGCCCTGACAAAACTATTGAGAATTCAAGGGAGTCTGACCTTAGAAAAGGGCTCTGGGAGGCAAGGACTCAGGGGCTTATAGATGTGTGTTAGCAGGGTAGAGCAGGACCAAGGGCAGGATATAGGTCAAAGAGGAGATGAGCACAGTGGAGAGAACAGCAGCAGCTCAGACATTTGGGGCCTGCCTGGCGAGGAGGGGATTATGCTGTAGTTTACAATACACTTCAGATACATGTTTTATATTATTTGGTACATAATAGGAAGGAGATGTTTCTGATAGGAAGGGAGAGCTATGAAATTGAGTTCTACATAGCTTACAAGAATTATGGGGTGAATTATCCTCTCTTATCCCTAAGAGAATGTACCAGATTGTGCTTCTGTAAATGTAAAATCCTAGATGACATAAAGGCTGAAGCTCATAGTAGAAGATTTTGTTTTGTTTTTTTGTTCTCAGTTGTTTCTCAGAGGAGAAAATCATAGAAACGAGGGCGATTCAGGATGTATAGGTATTTTAAAATGGAGAAGGAAGTTCATGGAGCTTCCTCATATGAAATTAGGTAATCATAAGAACAAAAGCAACTGAAATATGTTGTAGGATTCGGGTCATGGGAATGCAGAAGAAGAGTTTGATGTGTGTGACAGGAGTTAGAAAAATAATTTAAAAATTGCAGAAGTCTGAATAATGATTTTAGAAAGCATTTCTTTTAAAATTGCATTAGTAAATGCTTCATTTTTAGAAGATAGCATCACAAAAATTACCTGAAGCTTTGTCTTGCCTGTGACAGTAGTCCCAAAACTCCACAATGATTAAAAAACACTTTCTCTAGATTCTCAAGTGACCTCATTTCAGCGTCCCATGACTTTGTACAAGGAACATAGAGTACGTGACAACTTGTAAGGTACTTACCTTTTTCCCTTTTAATATCACATTGAATATGGCATTTCTGACAGATGCTTTAGGTGAAATTTCTCTCCAAAGCAAATAAAAACAAAGACATAAATAGAAAAATCTGAGGAACAAAGTTATATATTTTCTACTACTAGGGAAGAAAACCAAAAAGCATACCTGATATTTTATTTTCTTGGTAGAAGCACAAATACTCATATTATAGGAAAACACTAATATTATGTTTTACTTCTTTCCACACTGTATGCACAGGACAAAGAACATGATAATCCTCCATATTTTCTAGTCAATCTGTAGAAACAGCACAGAAAATTACAGAGTTGCATGCATGAAGCCTATAATGCTGACCAGAGACAATGTGCAAACAAGGGTAATGTCGTAGCCTTCAAAGTCCAAAGAGTGCCGCAGCACTAAACAGCTGCTGTCCAACTCTGTGGTGCTGAATTACAGGGACATCAATCAGTGCAGTAGGAATTTTAAGTAAAATAGAACTCTGTATACATCTCTAAGTATAAATGTATATACAGCTGAATGTACTACTTTATTAACCTCAATTGGAAAAATATTTAAAAGTTGATTAATCATTTTGAGAAATATTTTAGAAAACTAGACCACATTTTAAATTTCCTCTCTACTCTGGAACTTCCAGTCTTTGCTCAAATTATACGACTTATTGAAGATGGTCTCTCACTCCCAGAAGTATCTGTACCCCAGGAGTATTCACTTCACTGCCTGGTATATCACCTATCACAGATAGAGCTGTGTGACTTTCTTCCAGTGTCCTAGAAACAAAAAGAACATTTTCATTTTGGCCATTTGTTATGGCTCAGGAAAGAGGAGGAGGATTAGCCTTCCTAGTTATATCATGGTATAAGACAATCAAAGGTGTCATTTCTTATGTAATTGATTATTTCATTTAAGTTGGTCTAGGATAAGCTCTTGGGAAGCTGGTGACAAATATCAAGCATCAAACCGTGTTTTCTTGGTGTGCTCATAAGGCAAAATAGGAATGTCTTTAATATAGTTTTCTATCTTCTGTCACTAGAGCTTTGTTACAAAACAACACTTCTCAAAACAATTGGGTGTATTACAGTATTTTGATTATGAGAATGTCAAAGTAGGATATTTTTATCAGTAGTTCTTTAGGTCACTATCATACATTATCTGCATATCATTTCCATAGCAGCGAACACTCACTGACTGTGGCATTAGCATCATAGTGGTGTTGGCTTGAGGGCTGAAAATATTGATATACATTGTGGTTATGATGATTCCTAAAGAAAAAAATTGATTATAATCAGTTTGCATAAATCACCATAAGCAGTGATATGTCCATCACCTTGTCAGCTAGTTTGCAGTTGTCAGCTAGTTTGCAGCATTCAGTTGGCTGGCAAACTGGAGACTTTATGGAGCATTAAACTATGTCAGTATTAGCCAGATTAAATTCACCGTAATATTATACTTACATAAAGTGCTTTGTGAAAGAGATATGAAAAAATGTTAACTGAACTGATCTCAGAAGACAGAAAAATGATTGTGATATAATACTTGAGCTGAATATTATCAGTTTCCTGGTGTAAGCCCATTATGATTTCTAAAGGACTAAATTCAAATGATGAGAACAAAAACAATCAGGACTCTATAACCTGGAAGATTTAAAGATACACAAATCTGATACAGTGTTCTAGATGAGAAAAAACAGGAGGGGAAAAAAAGAATAGAAAATGACTCACTCTGAACATTCTAGAACCAGAGTCAGGATGGCAAGAGAGTTGAGGGTACTGTTGGAGTTGACATTTGGATTTTATGGATAAAACCCAAAATCTATAGAGAAAGTAAGTGTCTAGACTAAGGCAGCTAGAAAATGACAGGTACTTAACTCCTCATACAGTGTATTTGCAAATTAAATTTAATTCATGGAATAAGCTAAAAACAAATTTCCATAAAATTTGCATTAAAGTTAAATACTATACATGCCTGATATCATATCCCAAAGTTTTGAAAGAAAGCGGTCCTGTGTAGAGGCAAAAGTCCATGGGCTTGTCAGGCATAGGTCACAGAACCCATCAACTCAGAGGCACAGGAGTGGAGCCACAGACTGTTCTTCTGGTGGACTGTGGGGAGAGGCTTAGTTTTAGTGCAAGGAGACAGTCATGTCTCCAACAATTTGATATCCTGGAGGTTTGTCTGGTCTTTGTGGAAGACATTATATATAAGACAGTGAAAAATATTATTTCTGGAGGGGAAAAGAACAATCCAGTCAATTCTAGGTTTTCTGTTTCTTCTTTCATTTCATTTATTTATTTATTTGCCTTTAGATGTCTAGCCATCTCAGAAGAGTTCTGTGTCTCCAAACCCTTAAGGAATTGACAGTTTGCCAAATCTTACACATTTCTTGGCCCCACCTAAACAACACTACAACAGATAGAAAAGTGTAAACAAGTTAACAATAACATGGTGACCCTGTTTATTAAAAAGGAAACTGATCTTGTTCTTGCCAGTTGGTAAGCTGGGCTGAGGAGGATGTGTTGCTAGCATTTTTGGGGGTGGAGCAGACGTATGTTTGTCTGAGGTTGAAACATGATTACATTATATAAACATGATTAGCAAAAATATTAATTTGCAAATGACCCATAATTTGAGATTTTTTTAAAAGATTATATTTGATATAGAGAGGGAGAGCAAGCACAAGCAGTGGTACTTGACGAGGGAGAGGGAGAAGCAGGCGTCACACGGGGCAGGGAGCCCGATATGGAGCTTCCTCCCGGGTCCCTGGTATCGTTACCTGAGCCGAAGGCAGATGGTACCTGAGCCACCCAGGTGCCCTGAGATTTTGTTTTATACATATCTATCAAGAAGGAAATGTTTAATTAGAAATTTAAAAAAAATAACTCAATAGTACTTTGATCTGAACTACATTTCTCTAAACTGGCCAAAGCACAGAAGAATCCACATCCGTTTCCCTGCTCTCACTGTTCCTTTCCCTCAGTGCTTGGTAACATTTTACTCTACCTTCTGATAGAGTCTGAGCTTGGTTTTCACTCCCCATCCTCTCCCGGGAAGAGATGGCTCTTGTCTTTTTCAAGCTCCTCCTCCTTTTTTGTGTCTTTCATGGAAGGTCACCGGAAGCCTGTCCAACTTTTGATTATATGTTCTTCCCCCTGGAAGTTTCACCTCCTCTTCCTGTGTTCTGAGCCAGCAGGGCTTGCTGTGGCCTGTGACACCCTTAGCATTAGTGTCACCTGGAAACTTGGTAGAAATGCACATTCTCTGGCCTCACTGCAGACCCACTGAATCAGAACCCCTGGGCTAGAGCCCAGGAATCTGTGTTTTAACCAGCCCTCCATGAAGCCCTAAAGCAGGCCAGCATTTGAGAACCACAGTTGTAGCATATTCCATCTTTTAAAGAATCACACTGCAGCCCTAGGTTTCGCTTTCTCTTAACTGTTAAGCGCCTCAGAGTTCTTGTTCTCCTTTCTCTTACTGTATTTGATTTTCAACCCACCAGTTTTAATCAGTGTCATTTTGCATCTTGAGAAATTACACATTTGGATGGATCTTA
The DNA here is from genome assembly GCF_922984935.1 of Meles meles. NCBI lineage: Eukaryota > Metazoa > Chordata > Mammalia > Carnivora > Mustelidae > Meles > Meles meles. The sequence goes on along the minus strand of NC_060075.1, from coordinate 8,337,819 downwards.
GTGGTGCCAAATAACTAGAGTTGGAAGCTGGGAATGGAGCTGTGATTTGTGGATTGCTAGATTCTTCTCTCCAGCTCTGTTTGAGCACAGTGGACCTGTCGCACTGGTCTGACTCAAAACCAGTCCAGAGGGGTAAAGTAATATTTTGTATAGGATTGCTGTTTTCTTAGTCTACCAACAGATCATCAGGTATCTTGGAGAAGAACTGAGAAGTGATAGCAGACTAGCAGCCTGAGTTGAGAACATGGCTCCTTCACTGTGTGACGGTAACAAATATTAAGATTACGATTCCTCAGAATATATGATTATTCATGTTTTTTTTTCTCTTTAAAACCTTGCAAAACCCAATGAAGTATGTTTAATCCCAATTTTTTAAACAAAGAAGTTCAAGTTTCCAGCTGCAACGGGACTTGTCCAAGTTCATATCACTAAAAGTTGGCAGGAACTGGATTTAAAACCAAGGTCTAAGTCCGCAGAACAGGCTGCTACAGATACTGGCTGGGAAAAGCGTTGGGTGGATTCATCCATCTGCGTATTTGTTAGTTTAACATTTTTTTTTGAAGTCTTTGCCTTCTGAAGGGCACTGGGCTAGATGCTGGCAACACAGAGAAGGTAGACATGGTCCTCAAGGACTCTCATTCTAGTGGAGCAACAGAGTGTTGGGGTCCGTTATCAAAGAAAAGAGGCCAATATAAAGCAAAGGTCAAGCAAAGCTTTATTTGTGCCGAGCATCAAGAATTGACTGGTCAGGGCTGCCTTTAAAGAGAGCAACCCCTCCCAATTTTACAGGCTAACTTTTATTGGGTAAAACCACAACCCACATCTTGTTATCTCAACCCACTGGGTTCATGTATCTCTTGCTGATTGGCTAGTTCCATCTGGTCTGGTGATTGTTATTCAAGATCACCCCATATCAGGAACTGTTACAAATAGTACTTTCTGGGAAGGCTTAGTCAGCTAACATATTCCGTGTGAATAATAAGATGGTCGTCCTTCCCAAGATGGAGTCATTTTGGTTTGGGCAAGACCTTCTCACTGTTACAAATAGTACTTTTCGGGAAGGCTTAGTCGTGTTAGACCACACACAGGTGGCCAGTTGAATTACAATTTACCCTATAGTAGCTGTTTGAACAAGCCTACCATTCTGGTCAGAATTGGCGCCCAAGTTTGGTGGCCAAAAGGTGGGGTTTACATTCTTTGGTGGTTAGGGAGGTTGCATATGTGCACTTTACCGATTGGATGTCTCCATCCGGCCTGACTCGTCCTTGTATTCTGGGCTCTGTTATCAGGAACTAGCTGACCACATTTTACTGGTTTCCTGGATTTGTTTTTAAGTAAATTCCTGTGGGGGGCAGGGTCAATTTAAGTTTACTGCACAAACAACAAAATGGCTGTTTAGCCGAGATGGAGGCACTCTGGCTAAGTAGGCCCTTACATTCCCCCCTTTTCTTTGGAGATTAGTCAATTCCTTGACTCTTCAGCCAGTTTTATGTCCTCCTGTTGTAAGGGGTAATACCAAGCTCATAAGCTTGTTTTCCTATTAGGGCAGCCAAGAGTGCCTGAGGGGTGTCACACATGTCACCGAGGTAGAGGGGAGAAGGGGTGTAATGTGCCAGCTTTGCTTTGTCCTCAGCCAGTCTTCCGCTCCATCAAGAGAACTTAACCATTTCAATTGATTTCTTTAAGAGCCATGGTTTAGAGCCACCTAGGGTCCTGAGGGAGCATGGAGACCATGCAGGGCATGAAGCCTTCCTAGGGACAGGGACATTAGAATTAGAACAACAAGAGTCAGCTAGGAAACACCACAGAGAGAGAACATGGGAAAGAACAGTTCAGGTCAAAGGAATTGCATGTGCAATGGGAAGGAGGCCTGGTAAAGCTTGGCATACACCACACACTTCAAGTATGGTGTGGCTAAGGGACTGGTGAATGGAGAAACAAGCAAGACCAGAGGCAAGACCACAAGGACCTTGATGCCCTGGCAGGGCTGGAATCTTGTAGAAGGCAAGAGGGGAGACTGGGATAATCTTAAGCAAAAGAATGAGATTTACCAAGATCATTCTGCTGGTAGTGTGGAGAATGGATTTGAAACCTAGATGGAAGGAGTGCCCACCACCACCCTGTCTTCTGACATTTTCTGAGTCAGCTATCTGAATTCTAATTGTAATGGGCTAAATTGTGTCACCCCAAAGTTCATACTGGAGGGAGGTTGAGCTTGCTTCACCCCTGTGTCTCAGGGCTGTATTTAAAGATAGGATCTTTAAAGAGGTAGTTAAATTAAAATGAGATCTTATGGGTTGGCGCTCATCCAGTAAGACTGGAGTCCTTCCAAGAAAGATTAGGACAGAACGATGTGACCGAAGACCATGTGAAGACCTAGGGAGAAGATGGCAATCTACAAGCCAAGGAAACTGACAGAAGAAATCAACCCTGGTGACACCTTCATTCAGACCTCTCACCTCAAGAACTGTAAGAAAATAACTTTTTGTTGTTTAAGCCACCTGGTCTGTGATACTTCATTATGGCACCCCAAGTAAACTAATATGCTAATTTTAAATCTCCAGTATTTTAAAATGCAGCTATGAATTAAAAGAACGACATGCCGGGAAATTCTTCTATAGATAACACCAGGCCCACGGAGCAAATGTGTGCTGCCTTTGCTACAAGTCAGATGTCAGCTGGGATTAGTAATTCCAGGGTCATATTTTCTTTTTATACTTTGGTAAGGGGGGATGAAGAGCAACAACAAAGACTTCCCACCTTTGCCACAGACCTGTCTGGGGGATGAATTAGGAGGACAGAAAGCCTTAGGATGAGGGAACACTGCATTAAATCCAATGTGATCTTTGGTCCGAATCACACTAGAGTGGAGAGCAAACGTGCGCCCCTGCCTGAATACAAAGGAATAAAACCCCTCTTAAGCACTCCTGATAGTCTTTCATGCCCACTTGAGAATCGGTCATCTGGAACCAGTCATCCCTACAGCTACCGGCAAATGCGACCTCCTCTGTCACTTTCCTGCAGTATCACAAATTACAGAAGGGATCAGGTTTGAAAGAGCACCTGCTGGATGATGTGGTGAATATATAGCTGAAAGGACGCCAGAAAGGGTCATTGCCAGGCTCAAGAGACCCAGTGGAGTAGAAAGTGCCGTACTTGTCTTCGTGGTTTCTCATTGTCAGTAACCTCTTCATTGTCAGTATTACTCGTACAGAAAAGCAAGGCAAGAAGGGGCCAAGAAAGCAGCACTTTACCCTCATCTAAACTGCTTTTGGGAAACCAATCAAGCATTCTTCTCAGATTTAGAATATCCAGTAATACTCTACAGGAATATGTAGTACTTGTGATTCAGTGATTTTTGTACTGCATGTATTTTCACTCAACATTTAAGCATAATGTTTAAGAATATTATAACATTCACTTTAATATTGCTGTATTTGTTTCTAAAATAGTTATATTAACTATATATAGTTTCTGATGTCATTAAAGTAATTCAGTACAGTTGAACAACACTGGGTTAGGAGCACCAACATCTCACTTAGTTGAAAATCCCCATAAAACTTTTGACTCCCCTCAAAACTCAACTACTAATGCTTGCTGTTGACCGGAAGCCTTACTGATCCATACACCATCGATAAATTTTTGTTTCAGTTAGACCTAAGACTCTGAGTCATTCTCCTTCATCAAGGAAAAATGCTTTAGATTCGTTATAATGGCCTCACTACAACAAGAAACCACAGTGATACAGTTTTGAAAGATGTAAGAGTTGAAATAAACGGGGCGCCTGGGTGGCTCAGTGGATTAAGCCGCTGCCTTCGGCTCAGGTCATGATCTCAGGGTCCTGGGATCGAGCCCCGCATCGGGCTCTCTGCTCCGCAGGGAGCCTGCTTCCTCCTCTCTCTCTGTCTGCCTCTCTGCCTACTTGTGATCTCTCTCTCTGTCAAATAAATAAATAAAATCTTTAAAAAAAAAAAAAGGGTTGAAATAAACAATAGGTGGTCCTGGTTAACCAGAACTGAGCCAGAATCTAACTAGAAAGATCGGCTGTCTGCAATGATACCCTCTTGCTAACTAATCAAGGTTTTAGCATCATGCAGTGAGATAAGGTCAAACACTATACAGGTTTTCCTCCCAGAAACAGAATAAGGACCATTAATCTCTATACTTAAGAGTATTAAAATTCCACAGCATGTAGCCCCATGCAAATAAATCCAACTGGAAGCATAGACATTAAGAAAGGCAAAACTTTCATTTTCAGGTAATTCACTATGAAGGCTAAAATAGTGTTCTATGTTTCAAACTGGTTTAGTAATTACTCAAACACGTAACAATCTCCTGCTGATTTTTAAATGGATTATTTTGTACATTATGTGCTTTTGCTCCAGTTAGGGCCATTTCTACATTTTGATTGAATAGGGTTTTTGTGTGTGTGTGTGTGTGTGTGTGTGTGTGTGTGTATTTTCCCTCAAGGTGGATTTTTTCCCCCCACTGTTAGCTAGAGTTCCTTGGAGATTGTGGGTGAATGCTGAGATTCTTTAGAGAAATGAAGTTTCTTACAACTATGCTGGCATGCTTCCTCAAGGGGAACAGAAATTACACTAAGATCTAGGAAAAACTGACTACTTTTGAGGAGTCAGAAAATTAGTTGCAAATTTCTTTTTAAAAACATTCTGTTTCATTATCTCAGGAATTGTGGAATTAGTTACAGATGGTTGTCTCATTTTTAATTTGAAGGAGGGGATTTGTGTGAGAATTAATATAAACAAATGCTAACAGGGCTGGTTTATGCTTATGAGGAGGGAGTTAATCAGCCTCAACCACACTCAGGAGAACAGTGCTAAAAAGACTGTGGGATGACAGCAGGATGGGCCCCCGGCACTATGTGAAGCACACAGAGTTGGTTTTAGAGCCACCAACTTCCTTCTCTCGAGATCCTTTTCTCACCCTTGTGCCTGTGTTTCTTCCCCTCCAGCATCCCGTGTATTCTTTACCACCTGCTTCTTTCCCCCTGTTTCCCTTGGTAGCACAAGTTCTCAAGAAGAAAAGATTTAAATGAAAGCTTCTTACGACTTGGATCTACAGATAGATCAATGTCAGGAACCACGAGAGGGCTGGGACTGTACTCTGCTTACAAGCTAACAGGTAGCCTGCCATAGGTCCATGGTGCTGGCAGAAGACCCAGCTTCTGGGCCAGAGGACTATTTACTACTCACAGCGATAGCAGTGACCGTTTGCACAGATTCCTTGAGCCCTAATTTCTGGGTGGTACCGTGAAGGCCGGGGGGGATTTTCCACACAGTGGAGTATGTGTCACAGAAGAGTCCCAAGCTTAGGAAATCCCAGTCCTTAATGAAGGACTCCAGCCAAACATTTTCAACATTTGTTCCAAAATAATCTTGGTTCTAAAGGGTAGCAAGCACCCATACCCTTTACCACCACCTCTGTCTTCCAAGACTGTTCACTAAACAGTCTGGAAAATAAAATCCAAAACAAAAAGCAGTCAGTGTTCTTCTCATCGGAAGGGCAGAAGCAATAGCCTCATGCTGAGTATGTCCCATATCCTGTCTATGTGGTGGGTCTTCTTAGGAATCTCGGATCAAAATGGAAACTCAGTCAAGCACATCCAATAAAAAATATTCCAAATATATAGGGAAAGAAAAAAAAATCATGGGAATTTTTTTTTTTGTAAATAAAATATAAAGCTCTAAAAAAATCTTGAATGGTGTAAATGCTTTCAATCACATGATTGAAGTATTCTCAACTGAAGGTTACATTAGTGTTTTGATATTTACATATTTGGAAAAGCAAGATGGACCTAAAAAAAATACACAAACACTGACTTCAAGCCTGATTCTCCAATGGGATATTTATGTTCAACAGAGATTAAAGCCTAAAACTAGTATGATTTCAGCCGTGAGCCAGGATATGTGACTGTGTTTTTAAGGTCAAAGTCTTTCTCTTCCCTGAGTAGCTTCTCTTGGTTCCTTCAGAGGACTTTAATCTTTAGCAGTTACATTCTCAGCATAGAACATAAATAAATAATCCCTGTGCCAGTCACCAGTTCTGTTAGTTTCTGGTATTTTGTATACATAAAAGCTGCACTAAATAAGATACTAGGATGATGACATGATAAAGTGTTTCTTTTTCTTTTTTTAAAAACTTATGACCGGGGCACCTGGGTGGTTCAGTGGGTTAAGCCTCTGCCTTCAGCTCAGGTCATGATCTCAGGTTCCTGGAATCGAGTCCCACATCAGGCTCTCTGCTCGGCAGGGAGCCTGCTTCCTCCTCCTCTCTCTCTCTCTCTCTCTCTCTGCTTGCCTCTCTGCCTACTTGTGATCTCTGTCAAATAAATAAAATCTTAAAAAAAGTAAAGTCTTATGACCATTTTTTCAAAAATTCCTAGTTTTATATATATCATATTCCTCAAACATTTAACCTTTGTTTCTGCTATTACAGTGTCTAAAGAGATCTTAACAACACATTCTCTGTGGATCATTATTAGAAACAAGCTTTCTCGATGCACAGGGAAGGAATCAGAGAATCAGATCTCAGCACCTTTTGACACCCTCTGCAGCACTATCACAGAAATTAGTTGGAAGATAAACATGGCAAACTTCACTAGCCACAGTAATTTTAGGAATGGGGTATAGAGGACAGAGATCAATGCAGAGCAGAATGTGCACTGTCTACATACTCTCAGAGTTCAGGATATAAATACAGTGTTGTGTTTTAAAGATGTTTTGTTTTTTTATTTTGTAGAGGGAAAGAGATGGTGAGATTTAAAAAAGTATGGTGCATGCCATGTAATATATTAGAAGAGGAGAGAACTCCAGGAAAATATTTCCCTTATAGCAAAACCTAGAAAATGTAGTAGCAAAAAAGGAGCAAGATGCGATGATGTAGATGTTACACAGCAATTAAACTCTATATTCAATGCTACTGTATTTGCACCCAGCTAATTTCTAACCATAGATACTTAGAAGAATGAAAATATTAACATATAGTAACTTATTTACTGTATATTTACTGTTTTTTAGTTTGAACTGAATGATTTTAAAAAGGAAAAATGAAACTCTTGAAAGCAATGAAATCAATTAAGATACATTCCTTGTTTAAAGGAAAAAAAAGAGTTCATATGCTACAGCAGAGTAAAATGGACTAGTTTAACATTTAACTTCTACTTCATATAAGGGTGCTCAAAAGAGAAGTATGATAAGCAATTATGAGTAGGATCCGTTTCACAATTAAATGGCTCTCCAGATGGGAAGCCAAGTGAAGCACCAGACACCACCATTCTACCTCAGTAGACAAGACCTACGGGGCTGACAGCCCATACTAGATTTCTTGACTTCTTTAATATGCAGTTTATCTCCTCAAAATACTAAATGTATTTGCAAGCTTCTTTTAGACTAGTTCACACTAATTCAATAGCTATTGTTTATCAATGCAAAATTTATCTAATAGAATATCACAGATGTTTGCAGTATGTGTATATTCAAGTGGATGGTTCAGTAGGAAATCTTGGACCAATATGTGCAGGTTGTCATTTGGGAACAGGGCTACAAACATCTGCAAACAGCTCAGCTCACGGGCAAGATGAGTATTTTGACTTTAGTAATTTGAATTTTCTTGGTGAAAAACAGTCTAAGGACTTTACCTTTCAGACTTTGCAAGATAAGTTCTGCTTATCCAAATGCTCACAAACAGTGAAGTCTACTGTCATGTAGCACATCGAGGATGTTAAAATTCATATGAGCCCCCCCCAAAAGAATTAAAATAAATGAATGTTTAATTAAATGGAGAGGAAAAATGTTAAGATAGCAGGGGAAAGGAATAAAGGCAGAAATCAATGAATTAAAAGGCAAAAAAGAATCTCAGAAAATAGTCCAACATCTGGGTAGCTTGATTTAAAAATGAAGAAATCCAAATACCCAAAAATATAATAAAAGAACATACAATCTAAAATAGTAAAGAAAAGGGAGACAAAATTTAACACACGAGAAGGTGAAAATAAACAAGATTAGCATGTATGATTCTAAAAAAACCCTGAAAGATAATGATACAAATGACTTTGAAGGGAATATGGATTGCTAGAATAGAATTAAAAAAAATAGATGAAAGTAAACTCTCAAACTGTTTAATAGCCATTGCTCCAAAATATTGAGTCCCTCCCAGAGATATTAGGGTAAACTCTGAGAGTTAAATGGTAAGCTTTGTCTGTCTTTCAAGGAAAAGATCAATCTTTTACTACATACAACCTTCTAGACCATAGAAAAATATGAAATATTCATATTTATATTCAAATACACCATCACTGATTCCTATGTTTGATAAAAATTGTCTACCAAACTTCAAGCCAAATTCATTTACAGCAAGTGCAAAAATGTAATAGGAAAGAAATTTAACTTGTGCTGTGTAGGAATAAAACATTACACAAATAGGTAATAATAATTCATGTAATATTTACATGGATACAAAAAGTTATTTGAGAAATTCAATACCCATGCCTGATTAAAATTCTTAGTAACCTAGAAGTGAATATTTTACTTGTTCAACATGGATAAAGAATATGAAATCTCAATTCAATAGCTAATGTACATCAAACTACAATTGAAATAAAAACTTGAAACAAATAAACAGAATAACTAATGGATATCAAATGGTGAAAGAGATATTCCCAAGTTGAGAGCAAGAACTCTGTAACTAATATTAGAAATTCTGGAATTTTTAGCCAATGCAATTAGAGAAGAAAAAGGAAAAAAAAATGTAGCTAAAATTACTAGAAAGGCAAAAGTATAATTTTTATTTTTATACTGTTATAATTGCCTAGTGAGAGAAATCATGAGACTAATCCTAACATTTTTCCAAAACAATGCTATTTTATACTCACATATACATATAAATTCCTCATATAATTTAAAATTGCATTATTATAAATTATATACTATAATGTGTTTGATTTTTCATTTATGTTATCACTGGTATCAAGATAATATATACAAATAAATAGATAACAGAAGAAAAGTTTATAAATTATATAGAAACTCAAATATATGTATAAACACACATATCACATATCGATTTGTTAGCTGCAATGATTTATCAAGAGTTTTTCTCCTGAGCTCTCTACTACTATTAATTATCACCTAGAATAAAAGGCAACAAAAGATTATTCATAAAAGCACAACATGATAAACTAAATCTGAAAATAAATGCAATACGTAGAAGATGTGAGAATATATGGGAAGAAAGACTTTGTATTCCTAAAGGATATAAAAGATGGCTTAAAAAATTAAAGAGAAATGTGGTGTCATAGAAGTATATACTGTAAGCTTTTAACTTTTCATAAAATAAAGTACAATTTAATTTTTATGAAAATATCAAAAAGATTTTCGAAGCTGAATTGATTCAGTAGTTAATCTGAAAGAATAATCAAGATTATTCTGAAAGAAAAGAAAGAATAATTTGTAATAATATACATTAAAACTTATTTAAATATGCAATCAATATTACAGTGGGAATTGAAACAAAAATGGAAAATTATCACTGGACCAATTTAGAGTCCAAAACTATATATAAATGCTGCTTTTAAGTCAAAGGGAATGATATTAATTACTCAATGTATAATCTTGGAATTTTTACTATGAAGGGAAGTTAAATTTAGATTCTTCACTCAGTTTTCTAAAATATATATGAAATAACTCGAAGATACATTTATAAAGAACTAAAAAAATAGACTTAATAAATATTTGTTATCTCAGTTTAAAGAAGTACATTTTATATGAAACAAATAGAAGTCATAAAAGGAATAGTTTGGAAACACAAAATCTTTTAAATTATATTTTAAATTTAAAAAGGTTTTTAAAAACCCGCAAATCAATGTCTCTCACTTTTCATATGCTTGTGTTTATGACATATAGTCCTAATTTCATAAATAATGTAATATATCATGTTGGTTCATTAATTGTAACAAAGGTGCCATACTAAGGTAAGATGTTAAAAGGAGAAATGAGATGCAGAATATATGTAAATCTAAAACTTCTAAAATAAATAGTTATTTTAAAATGTGGAAAATGTTAAGACCAAATTATTTTTTAGAAATAGAAATTGTTGAAGAAAATATTCATCTCTTCACTATGAAGAGAATACACAAATATGTTGCCATATTTTAACATATTAAACTAACCAAAACTTTTTAACAATGGTATACAGTGATACTCATATGACTTTCATATGTTGTAGTGCTAAGGAAACTACCACACATTTTCCAGAAATCCCTTTGGTGACATACCCTAGAAACCTTGGAAAGAGCCATACTTTTTTTTTTAAATTTAAATTCAGTTTAGTTAACAAATAGTTAATTATTAGTTTCAGGGGTAGAATTTAGTGATTCATCAATTGCCTATAACACCCTGTGCTCATTACATCAACTGCATTAAGGTAATGCCCATCAACCAGTGACCCCATGCCCCGACCCACTTTCCCTCCAGCAACCCTGTTTGTTTCCTGAGGTAAGAGTCTCTTATGGTTTGCCTTGCTCTCTTTTTTTTATATTTTTCCTTCCCTTCCCCTGTGTTCATCTATGTGGTTTCTTAAATTCCACATGAGTGAAATGGTATCCGTCTTCTCAGACTCACTTTACTTAGCATTAGTATTCTCTAGTTCCAACTACATCATGCAAATGTCAAGATTGCATTCTTTTTGGTGGCTGAGTAATAAAGATCCCTAAGTTTTGACAGGATCATCTTTGTAACATATCCCATGAAAACAATCATAAGAACAAAACAAAATATATCTTACTATACTTATGACTATTTTAGTCAGGATTCTAACAGGAGACCAGAAATCCCTCTAGAGATTTTATTTTATTTATTTATTTTTTAAGATTTTATTTATTTACTTGACAGACAGATCACAAGTAGGCGGAGAGGCAGGCAGAGAGAGAGAGAGAGAGAGAGAGGAGGAAGCAGGCTCCCTGCAGAGCAGAGAGCCCGATGGAGGGCTCGATCCCAGGACTCTGGGATCATGACCTGAGCCAAAGGAAGAGTCTTTAACCCGCTGAGCCACCCAGGCGCCCCCCCCCCCCCGAGATATTTTAAACAAATGAGACACAATATAGAGAAGCAGAGTACAAAATCATTGAGAATGGGAACAAAGGTCAGAGAAATTGTTTAAGAAAATGGATTGACAAGTCATGGAAAATGGCTATGGATGATCTCACTCCCTGCATCAGGGAATTGGGTTGATACCTGTCCACTGCAAACCCAAGAGTGGTCAGGGATTCTGGGAAACATACCTAGTTCCAGGCTTTTGGCCCTTTAATAAAGGTGAGAATATAGATGTAGTGACAGTTCGGTAGTGAACTGCTGATACAACACATTGTTCTGTGGGATGCTTTCATAGGAAATTCCGATAAAACTACAACAAAAAAGTCAACAGTCTAAATGCCAGTAATATTCATATAATGGGATTCTGGGAAGCTGTTACACATATTTTACAGTGCATGAGAAATCATATTTGTTGGTGACCTGAGAAAATAGTCACTATATTCAATTAAAACCAGTTTGCAAAGCAATGTAGTATCAACCTACATTGTTATAATACATAGCATAATTCTATGCAATTCCAACTTTGTAGTGATAGGAAGTTTCTCTAACTGCAAAATTAGGTATGGCAGACCTTGTCCTAAAATCCCATTTTAAAAATGAGGTTATCAATAAAAAACTGAGACTTTGTTGAGGCAACATGCAGAAAACCTGGAGAACAACCCTAAGATTTTGAGCTTAATATGATTTATGAATCAACACTCTAAAATATTATACAGCCCAGTGGTACTACACTATATTCTGGTTATAGTTACTTTTAAAGTAAATGCTGTAGTCTGAAAAGCAGAAAGAATTTTCATGGCAAGGTTTTTCCAATAACCAGGTGACTACACTAGAGATCTCATTAACTTAAAAACCATAAAATAAAAAATATTTTCTCAATGTCCATGGTAATAGAGGAATAAAGTTGCTTTTCTCTGAACATAGTGCTTTAATTTGAGCCTGTCCTTCAAGATATACCGTCTGTTATCTGGTCCATTATCAAGATGGATGCCACAGGCTATTGTTGGGAGAACAAACCTTTAACAAGCAATCAGTTCTTTAAAAAAAAAAAAAAAAAAGTGAGCATATTACTCTCCTTTGCAGAATGATTACACCATATATTTAGTTGTCTGATAAAGAAAATGTTTTATTGAAATGGAATTATTTACCCTGGGGACTCACTCTGGGAGTCTGCAGAGGGAGTGCAAGTCTCCATAAGTTTTTTTCCAGGTCATTTCTATCCCTGCTAATGTTACTCTTATTTTGTCCTTTGTCAGTTCTGCTTTGTATATGATTTTTAAAATTGCCATTATTTTGTTCAATTTCACATCCAGATAGAACTCTAGTCTACATTTTCATACTGCTGTTGTTCAAAATTCAATTATCTCTCTTTTCCCTGACTTCAACATCAATAATAGCATTTAAAGGTCAAGGGAGAGTTCTCATCAGTTCACTTTAGGAGAAGAGATGGTCTCTAGGCGAAGATAGAAGTCTAGTAGGAAAGACCTTATAGAAATTACTATGAATTGTTTTACTTGCATTATCCTGATGGATGCATCTGATAATCTGAAAGACCTAGATGAAAGGAGATTAAATCAGAGCATTCAAAAGTAAAGAGGCCATATATATACATTTTGGGTTCCCCTTGAAAATCACAAATCTAATCATTTTATGGTAGTTAGTGATAAACAAGCTATATATAAATCTATATATAAAACCTCATGTTGCAGCAAAAACAAATAAAACAGATTGTGCCTAATTTAAATATTAACAGTCCTTACCTGGAAAAACAAAACTATTAAGAGATGACTCACACCAAAATCAAAATCAATACCTAGTTTCCTAGCATGCTTTTAGGGGAAGTTTCTCTGTCATTAAGATGTTAAATGAGTAAACTCTCCAAGGCACTTAGAAGAAAAGAGGTTAGTAATTTTGTGACAGAAATCAGCAGGACACCTTGTCACCAATATTCTGTTTCCTTTAAACTACATCACTTGTCTCAAATATTCTAATTGACAAAAAATCTTAAACATTTAACTTTGAACAACTTGCATTTACCTTTACCCATTCAGATAAAAACATCACTCTTATGAGTTTAAAGCAGCTTAAATAGTTCAAGATCTCCCATCCTATACCTAGCAACATAGCACATCATCATGCCCCTGGGACATGTCAAATGGGGGTAAAAAAAAAATTAAGAACTGGATAATTCTTAATACTACTCCCCCTTACTTGATTTCTTGGAAAATTGAAAGTTACTGAATCTAATTGAAGAATGAAGGGAAGGAGAATACCGTTATATGAAAACACTGCCCACAGCGCACAGGTCAGCAAACTATTTCTGTAAAGGGTGATGGTAAGTATTTTAGGATTTGCAGCCATACTGAACTCTGGCCTGTGTTTCAATGAAACCTTGCTTGTGGACACTAAAATTTGAATTTCATGTAGTGTTCATGTGTCACAAAGTATTATTTATTCTTTAATCATTTAAAAATGTAAAACCATACTTAAAAATTGATCTATAAAAACAGGTGGCTGTTTTCCTGATCTAAATCACAAAAGAGCTCTCATGTTTGTATACATAAAAACTATTCCTCAGGGATATAACTGCAGCTAATCATTCCTTGCTTGTATGCCAGAAGCACTGTCCAATATACTTAGTAGCCTATATAAGCAGGTTTAATCCTCGTGTCAACCCTAAGTTAGGGATATTACCCCCATTTGACAAATTAACCAGGCAGAGAGGTTGAATAACTTGCTCAGTGTCCCACACCTATTAAATGACAGAGCTGGAATCAAGTCTAGAGTCTGCACGTAGCCAGTGCCCTCTGTCCCTCCCTCCCCCTGTCCCAGGGGCATGATGATGTGCTATGTTGCTAGGTATAGGATGGGAGATCTTGAACTATTTAAGCTGCTTTAAACTCATAAGAGTGATGTTTTTATCTGAATGGGTAAAGGTAAATGCAAGTTGTTCAAAGTTAAATGTTTAAGATTTTTTGTCAATTAGAATATTTGAGACAAGTGATGTAGTTTAAAGGAAACAGAATATTGGTGACAAGGTGTCCTGCTGATTTCTGTCACAAAATTACTAACCTCTTTTCTTCTAAGTGCCTTGGAGAGTTTACTCATTTAACATCTTAATGACAGAGAAACTTCCCCTAAAAGCATGCTAGGAAACTAGGTATTGATTTTGATTTTGGTGTGAGTCATCTCTTAATAGTTTTGTTTTTCCAGGTAAGGACTGTTAATATTTAAATTAGGCACAGTCTGTTTTAATTATCTGTTTTTGCTGCAACACGAGGTTGAAAGGACAGCTTAATATTTCTAGAACTTATAGACTAGGTAAAGTCAGAATTAAGGATTTTGCACTTGTATGACTTTATTAACAGTATCAATGTTTCTCAAAATATACATATTCACAAACATACATATTGAACCCATGATATCATCTACAACATACAGGCAGTAAGATAAAGGACTGTATGGCAAATATATTCATACTGTATTAACTACTACTTTTTGATGTCAAAGTTGTTTTTTTTTTCTTTTTTAAGATTTATTTATTTTTAGAGGGTGGAGAAGGGCAGAGGGAGAGAGAGTCTTTTTTTAAAATTATTTTTACTAACATATAATGTATTATTTGCCCCAGGGGTACAGGTCGGTGAATCATCAGGCTTACACATTTCATAGCACTCACCATAGCACATACCCTCCCCAATGTCCATAACACAACAACCCTCTCCAGACCTCCCATCCCCTGAGAATCCTCAGTTTGTCTTGTGATATTAAGATTCTCTTATGGTTTTTCTCCCTCCTGCTCCCATCTTGTTTCATTTTTTCCTTCCCTACCCCTTCAACACCCCCACCCCCCCCCCCCCCCCGCTCAGCCTCTCAAATTCCTCATATCAGGGAGATATATGATAACTGTCTTTCTCTGGTTGACTTATTTCACTCAGCATAATACCCTCCAGTTCTGTCCACGTCCTTGCAAATGGCAAGATTTCATTTCTTTTGATGGCTGCGTAGTATTCCATTGCATTTATATACCACTTCTTCCTTATCCATTCATCTGTGGATGGACATCTAGGTACCTTCCGTAGTTTGGCTATTGTGGACATTGCTGCTATCGACATTTAGGTGCATGTTCCCCTTTGGATCACTATGTTTGTATCTTTAGGGTAAATACCCATAGTGTTTATGGGCGCGATTGCTGGGTCATAGGGTACCTCTAGTTTCAACTTTTTGAGGAACCTCCATGTTGTTTTCCAGAGTGACTGTACCAGCTTACATTCCCACCAACAGTGTAGGAGGGTTCCCCTTTTTCTGCATCCTCTCCAACATCTGTCATTTCCTGACTTGTTAATTTTAGCCATTCGGACTGGTGTGAAGTGGTATCTCATTGTGGTTTTGATTTGTATTTCCCTGATGCCGAGTGACGTGGAGCATGCTTGCTTGCTTGCATGCTTGCTTTATTTTTTATTATTTCTTTTCAGCATAACAGTGTTCATTGTTTTTGCACCACACCCAGTGCTCCATGCAACACATTCCCTCACTAATACCCACCACCTTGTTCCCCCAAGCTCCCACCCGCTGCCCCTTCTAGACCCTCAGGTTGTTTTTCAGAGTCCATAGTCTCTCATGGTTCACCTCCCCTTCCAATTTCCCTCAACTCCCTTCTCCTCTCCATCTCCCCATGTCCTCCATGTTATTTGTTATGCTCCACAAATAAGTGAAACCGTATGATACTTGACTCTCTTTGCTTGACTTATTTCACTCAGCATAATCTCTTCCAGTCCCATCCATGTTGCTACAAAAGTTGGGTATTCATCCTTTCTGATGGAGGCATAATACTCCTTAGTGTATGTGGACCACATCTTCCTTATCCATTCGTCCGTTGAAGGGCATCTTGGTTCTTTCCACAGTTTGGCGACCGTGGCCATTGCTGCTATAAACATTGGGGTACAGATGGCCCTTCTTTTCACTACATCTGTATCTTTGGGGTAAATACCCAGTAGTGCAATTGCAGGGTCATAGGGAAGCTCTATTTTTAATTTCTTGAGGAATCTCCACACTGTTCTCCAAAGTGGCTGCACCAACTTGCATTCCCACCAACAGTGTAAGAGGGTTCCCCTTTCTCCACATCCTCTCCAACACATATTGTTTCCTGTCTTGCTAATTTTGACGTGGAGCACTTTTTCATGTGTCTTTGGCCATCTGGATTTCTTCTTTGTAGAAATGTGTGTTCATGTCCTCTGCCCATTTCTTGATTGGATTATTTGTTGTTTCGGTGTTGAAATATGTGGGACACAGCAAAGGTGGTCCTGAGAGGAAAGTATATAGCGATACAAGCCTTTCTCAAGAAACAAGAAAGGTCTCAAGTATACAACCTAACCCTACACCTAAAGGAGCTGGAGAAATAATAGCAAAGAAAGCCTAAACCCAGCAGGAGAACAGAAATAATATAAGATCAGGGCAGAAATCAATGAAATAGAAACCAACAGAACAGTAGAACAAATAAACGAAACTAGGAACATTTTCTTTGAAAGAATTAATAAGATTGATAAACCCTTGGCCAGACTTATCAAAAAGAAAAGAGAAAGGACCCAAATGAATAAAATCATGAATGAAAGAAGAGAGATCACAATCAATACCAAAGAAATACAAACAATTATAAGAACATATTATGAGCAACTATACTCCAGAAAATCTGACAATCTGGAAGAAATGAATGCATTCCTAGAGTTGTATAAACTACCAAAACTGAACCAGGAAAAAATAGAAAACTCGAACAGATCCATAACCAGTAAGGAGCTTGAAACAGTCATCAAAAATCTCCCAAAAAACAAGAGCCCAGGGCCAGATAGCTTCCCAGGGGAATTCTACCAAACATTTAAAGAAGAATTAATACCTATTCTTCTGAACCTATTCCAAAAATAGAAATGGAAGTAAAATTTCCAAACTCATTTTATGAGACCAGCATTATCCTGGTCCCAAAATCAGACAAAGACTCCATCAAAAAGGAAAATTACAGACCACTATCCTTGATGAACACGGATGTGAAAATTCTCACCAAAATACTAGCCGATAGGATCCAATAGTACATTAAAAGTATTATTCACCATGACCAAGTGGGATTTATTCCTGGGCTGCAGGATTGGTTCAACATCCACAAATCAATGTGATATAATACATTAATAAAAGTTTTTTTTTGTTTTTTAATATTTTTTGAGTGCATAGGGGTTATTTTCTGAACTTTCTTGCTGAGCTTCTCTAATGGCTTTTCAAAACATGTTTTTAAATGTGGAGACAAATCTAATACAATTTTTAATCTCCCACCATTGCCTAGTATGTTGCAAGCACAGTGTAGGCCATTTGATATCTTTTCATTGAGATTTATTGACTTGAGTTAAATTACTTAGAGTTAAGTAAAACATCTCAAACAAAGAATCTTCAATAATCTTGGCTGTGTTTACCATGTCCTAAGGGCTTTCTAAGAGAAGCCACAATTTAGAAGTTCTTAAATAATTACAGAAATAAATATGGTGACATATTGTTCACTGCAAAGTACAACTGTCAATTACACATTCAGTTCTCAGTTACAGTGTGAATGTAGATCAAATGCACCATCTTATAACTGAGTGGTAATGTTTTTTGGGGTCTCCCTGTGCATTATGGTTGTAAATATTTAACATGATTGTTTTGCCAAAATATTATCTCACTAACCCAAAATGTGCTAGGATTAACGGACTACACAGTGAAAATGAGTTTTGTTTTTCTTGGTGTAGGAATATATATTACCACTCCCAACAATATGACTTGTTTTTAATTATGTTTAAAGGTCCTCTTGCAGTTTGACCTTCTCTCTCAGTGTAGAGAAAGATTAACAGATACTTCTGGCATGATCTACTTCTTTCACTGCTTTCTATCAGTGTGATTAGTAGCATCATCTAAAATACAAGAATATACTAAATTGGCTTTAAGTGTATGATCAGCTTTTAAAATCCAACAGCATTAGGGTTTTTTCCTTTGGTTTATATCTGTATACCCTTAGTATTCTAGTGTTGGAGACTGGATTTCCTTTAACCCCAAGGAATTCTTTAAGGAAAAAAAAAAAAAGAATCAGGAATCATCCATGTTTTGTGCAACAGAATGGACATGCAGGTCCTCTAGCAGGGACTTGAATCCTAATAGTACAACTTAGCTTCTCTGTATCTTTGGGCAAGTTAATTTTCAAATCCTCAGTAGCCTTATCTGATGAAGTATTGCTATCCCTTCTTTGCAGTGTGCTTGCTAAGATTAGAAATGATAGATGTAACACAGCTGTTCCAGTAAGCCCTCAATAATGGTGGTCACTCTTGTTTTTGTTGTAATCTGATCAAGGTCTTTACTGACCCAGTGAAAATCATTTCCTTATCCCTAATAGCCTTCAGTAAAATAAAGTGATCTGTTTAGGGAACTTGGTCTCACAGCAACCATCCACATCATGGCTTCATCCTGCAATTGGAACATAAGTTGTATCATCGGTCCAAGTCTTAGAAACAAAGCATGGGCATGTGGCTCTGGACTCTTCTAGTGGTGGTAGAAAGTCAAGGCGGAGAATTGGGAGCCAAGAAAAACAAACAAATAAATAAAAAACAAAAAAACAGAGCAGCAAAAAAAGTCACCAGAAGAAAACTTTCCTGATCTTGTCCATAACAATTTTGGTTTTGACATATCTTTGTCAGGTGCCATTAAGGTAAAGGAAGGCTTTAAAGACGGTTACTGCATACACTCCAGCCTCCCTCTGTGATCCCCATCCCATTACTTAGCTTTACAAGTTGGCTCTTGTAGAGACTTTCAGAGGTCTCTCCACTTACCACAGGCCGGTAAACTACTCTCCCCCATCCCATTACTCTCCTGTTTCTTCCCAGTTAATGCTACTTTGGTATACTTAATCCAGAATTTATTCAAGGTTTACACGTTAATATGACAAATATTTATTGAGTGCCTACCATCATTTTAGCTGTCGAATATGCAACAGAAAATAAAACTAATTAAAACTCCTGCCCTTGGTGAGCTTGTATTTTAGTGGGAATGTACAGACAATTAATTGAATAAATAAGTTATTGTGTATATTAGCAGGGAATAAGCAAAGTGGGGGAGAGGAGATAAAAAAAATACTGGGAAGTAGAGGTGCAGTTTTAAATAGTTGTCAGGAACAGCTTCAGTGAAATGACAATTAAGTAAAATCACCAGGAGGATGTAAAGAAGGGGGAACAATCTAGGCAGAAGGAACTGTAAATGCAAAAATCCTAAGCAGAAAGATGCCCTTCGGGGTCTAAGAAGAGTAAAGGGGGCGAGAATAATTGGATTACAAGAGATAATATCAAATCATCAGGGGTGGTATGGAGGAAGATGGAGAATATCTAGACTCTTGTAGACTACTGAGAGAAACGTTGGCCTTTTTTCCTGACTAGTGCGGGGAGCCTTTGAGGGCTCTCAATGGAGAAGTGACATGAAAGGACTTGAAATTTTTAAAAATTCACTCTAACTGCTGTATTGGAAATAGACTATAAGGAAGTGAGGTGGAAACAAGCCAGACAATGAGGAAATCAATACACATGTCCAGGTGAGGGGCTCCTGGGTGGCTCAGTCAAACATCGACTCTTGATTTTGGCTCAGGTCATGATCTCAGGGTGGTGAGATCAAGCCCTATGTCAGGCTTTGCCCTGGGCATGGTGCCTGCTTCAGATTCTCTCTCTCCCTCTCCCCCTTATTGCCCCCTCCAAAAAAAAAAAAAAAAAGAAAGAAAGAAAGAAAGAAATCCAGTGATGTCATTGTTAGGGCTGAGTAGGAAGCAGCTGGATTCTGTGAAAGGGACTTGGTAATGGGTGGATGGTGGTAGGGAGAAAGGGACAGACTTGTATGATACAGACATGTTTTACTCAAGTATTTGAAAGGTAAGAGTTACTTTGAAGTGAAAGGGCAAAACATGAAAGCAGAACAAGTTTTGGGTCAGCATCAGGAATTCAATTTTAAGTATGCTGCGTTTTAAATGTCTTAGTTACGGCAAAAATGGTGTTAAGTAGGCAGGTCTGGAGTTGGGGAGTCATCAGAGCTCAAGATACGAGACTGGGAGAATCCTCAACACAGACAGTTTTTAAAGTTGTGAGACTGGCCCTGATTGCCAAGTGAGACTGGGAAGAGGAAGGGATGAGATCCAGGGACTGATGTTTATTTGTACTCTAATACGAGGTGGCTGGTGAGACGAGTAGCAAGCAGATGAAGGAAGACGGGCTAAGGACTAGTGTTCTAGAGGTCTCTGATGGAATTGTTTCAAAGAACTGGAGGTGACCAAGTAAGTCAGATGCTGCCGATGGGTCATATCAGACCGGGACTGAAAAGTGACTGCTCCGTTTAGCAATGGCAGATCCCATGTGACTGTGATAAAAGATGTTTTGGTGTGCCTATTTGGAGTAGTTTCAGGTAAGAATGAAAGAAAAATAATTGGGGTCATTGAACACAGATTTCTTTTTTAACTGATTTTTGCCTCAAAGGGAAGTAGAAAAATGCGGCAATTATAGGTGGAAGAGAGAGCTGGGGGGAGATAGTGTTCAATGCACAAGAGAAGAAGCTGGCCTAAGAAATAAATAGTTGGTCTTATTAACAGATGGGAAAGTTGAGTAGGTGAGCGATGGATGTGAAGGTCTCCGAATTAACAGAAGCATTCACATTTAGATTTAAGGTACTATTTAAATAAATCTCTAGTCATATGATTTTAGTAAATTTAAAATGACGAATTTCCATCAGGGTTTGGAAGTATATTTTTCTTCTTAGAGAAGAGACTAATTAGAGCTTCCTAAACTCCGCTATGCAGATATTACCCTGGGAAAAATACGTCTCTGGCTGAATGGAGCCCGTTTAAGGAAAGCAAAATTCATTCGTCCCCTTGTGTCTGACAGGACCTGTGGCGGCTCCAGTTTGTACATGAGCTCATTCATTTGTGAACTGGGAGTCGTAGCTTTGCTCAAGTACAAGAAACAGCTTGAATTCAATGATCTTAAAAAAACTGCCACAAAAATTAATTTCAGTCAGACTTTTAACTGTGTGAAAACTCTTCGCTTTTGAATCTTTGAAAGTGTTTTATGATTTTGGCAGTTGAGCAGTTGGGTGGTCCTCTTGGAGAAGCTTTGCGATCTCTGTGTAAGCCACAATAAAAACTCTGACCTGACAAAAATAAAGTGTTTACACAAACCAGAACAAAATTTCTGGAGGGTTTCAATTGGTATCCGCAAATATTAGCGTGAATGCAGTGACAGATTTCAAATGAACTTGGTGGAAAAGGCCATCCATTTGTGGACAGTGTTTCACTCAGGCTGAGGGGGAACTCCACAGTAGTGACCAATACTTCCCCACTTACCACTGCGTTGAAAATATGTTCTTGTCTAAGCAGACAAAGGCATCGTATTAAACTTGTGAAAGCAGATTATTTTTTATTTTTTCGGCTCATGTAAACGAACACAGTTTAGAACTGAAAGCTCAGCATGATAAAGTAAAAATAAATGCTGTCCGGGTTCAAAAGAAAATAGTGGAACATCTATCCTTGGCCTTATTAATGCTTTATATTCTACAGCTTCAAAATATTTCCAAAATAGTAAATCTAAATTATGCAAACAAGGTAAGGTGGGGTTAGTAATGCTTCTGAGTACAAATTACCAAGTTATATAAAAGTATAGTTACTAATATATTGCTTACAATTTTAATATTAACATGCAATAAAGGATTCTGTTGCATTATACATTTACCAAATAACAAATGAAGACATCGAGTCTTGATTTTGGCTCAGGTCATGATCCTAAATTCACTTAGGAAATCTCATGGTTCTTACCTTCACCTTTACTGAGATTATTGAGATCTCAAAAGTACGTAAGCTTTCATGTTTCTGTTTATCTGAAGAGCAAATGTTGAAAATTACCTCCATTGCTATGTGATGTGTAACTGGCAAGTAAGTAAACCAAATCATGCCATGTGGCCACACTGATTCAATTTTAATATTAAGAAAAATAGTTTGATTGTTTCTATATTGATGAACAAGTTAGACAGCCTGTGTTGTGATCGTCGATGGCTGGACTTCTGGCTGTTCAGATTGCTGCTTGCCAAAGAAAATGAACCAAGTATAAGGAAGGTTTATATATTCCATCAACAAGATTACTCATTATATTTTCAGGGAGGTTTTCCATTAAAAAGTCAGTGTGGTATCTTTATAAACAAAAAACACTGAAAATAAGCAGAAAGGAAAAAAACAAAACAACCCAGGGCCCTACCTTAGAGAAAAACCGCTGATGACCATTTGGCTGGATTAACAACTATTTCCTATTTCCTCCATAAAGTGGGCTTCCTGTTTCCCTGATTGGCAGCCTGCTCCCTGCTAACCAAGCTTGACTGCTGCTTCCACCAACAGAATTGCTTTCCGAAACTCTGGTGTTTGTTCTCTTAACATTCGATGCCATCTTGACTTCCTATTTTAATGCCACAATTTAATGAAATCTTTTGTAATATGATAAAATGTGGCAGGGAAAAAACATATTCTATGAAAACTTGCTTTAATGATCTGTAAAGATTTCCAGTGAGGAATTTATTAATACAATTTGTGGTGAGACAGCTGCAAAATATTGACCAAGAAAAGTGTAAAGATAGAAAAAAAAATAAAGCAACCTGATGCTAATCAGTTTTCCACCCTAAAGGAATTGTTACGTACACACTCACACACAAATATATAACTTATTTTTAAAAGATTATACAGAGATCCCATTAAGAGACCTATTTAAAAAAAGAAAAAAAATGTGTCCTGATATATATATATGTACATATATATATATCAGTGATTAAAAATATTTGAAGTTAAAGAAAATATTTAATATAGTATTATTATCAATTCTTTCTTTAATCAGTTGTTTTAAGTGACTGTCAATTCCGATCACATTTGCTTCTGTTTACATAATAGCAATTAGTTGCTAAATTCACTTAGGATTTATTATATTTCTCTATAATTTTTGAGGAAAAGATTCTTTTTAAATACTTCTGTTTTCCAGACTGTGCCTTGTTTAGAAAAAAATCTGTAGGAAATACTGCATATGTATTATATTTGTGTCTTGGAAATGCAAAACACAATTTAGCATGACAAATACTATGAGATCTCTACAGTAAAAAATACTCCATAAGAAATCTAAATACTGTTTTATCTTAAAACAATTTCAAGCTCACAGAAGAGCTATAAATACAGAAGAATGAACCCCTCCCCCCACCCAAGGTCATTTGAAAGTAAGTCAACAACCTGATTCCCGTCATCCCCAAACACTTTAGTCTCTGTTTTCCACAAACAAGGACACTCTCCTACATAACTACAATATGACCACCCAAACCAGGAAATCAGCATTATTTTAGGATTTCCTCCTACCCCGCAGATCCCACTTGAGTTTCACCACTTGTCCCAGTAACACCCTTTAGAGCTAAAGGATCCAGTTCTGAGTTACATGGAGCATCTAGTTTCATTTATCCTTGGTTTCCTTCAGTTTAGATTTCCTCAGTCTTTACTTAATTTTCAGGACTTTGACATTGTACAGAATAGTGTCCGTTCATTTTGTCGAATTTACCTCAATTTGAGTCAGCTTCGTGTTTTCCTCATGATTTGGTTCAGTGTATGCATCTTTGGCTGGAATATCACTGAAGAGAGGTAGTGCCGGTTTGTGGTGCACAGTTTCATGTCACCATGTTTGGATCATGTGATTCAGGTTTTGTCTCTCAGTCCTCTCTAGCGCAGAAAGACTTTTTCCTTTGTTATTAACTTGTGTCCTTTATGATTAAAAAGTATTTTGTGGAGGGTCTTTGTAAGATACCATCTCCTAATAAAATTCTCATTTACTTACTTATGTACATACAGATAGATGGTATCTTATTTTACCTAATGGGTTAAAATTGAGTTCACCTAATGGGTTAAAATATTTTTATATTGATGCTGAAGTTGTCCCAGATTTGGCCAGTGGGAGCCCTTTCACATTGGTACCTGTGTCTTTTAATCATGGTCCTGTGATTTTTTAAGCAGTTCTCTGCTTTCTGCCACTTGTACTTTATTCTGCCCCAGACTGGATTCTTTTTCTATCAGTATTTTCTTCAGGAAGTCTTTGTTCCTTTTAGTGGAGAATAATTTTGTATAAGCCATGATCTGGTTGCTAGATGTGCTCATTACTAACGTGTTTCTGCTCCCAGGTCTTCTCTGGACAGAGGGAGGGAATATATGTGTGTTAGGTAAGCAGATACACACGTTTACACCAACATTTAGATTTTTGTTTTTATATATGGAAGACCATGAATTTATACCAAGACTCTAGTACCATAGGGTTCTTTCTATTTTACCACTTTTCCATAATTATATTTCCTTTCTCCAAGTGGAAGAACCCTGACTGCTATTGTCCTCAAAAATACTTAACCCCCAGTTTCCCATCAGTACTGCTGTGTCCTTCCACCCCTTTTTTAGGCCATTACCAACACCGGGCAGCTCCGCCATCTGTGTGGACACACCCTTCACCTTGATCAGGTCAAGCTCTTCTCACATGGGGGTTGCCTCTTCAACCTGCTCAGACTCTGATATCCTGTGTGGCTGCCCCATTCTCTGGTGCCATCCATATCCCACCGGCCCTCTGATTCCTTGTGTCCAGCTAATTCTCTGCATAATTATAGCTATTCAAGTCTTTGTCATCTACTGAGTTCCCCCTGCCCCGACTGAGTTTTTAATTCAGTAGTTTTATTTTGAGCTCATTTGGTATAAAAAAAAAACAACAAAATAAACTCTATCCTTCTTTAGATATTTCGTATCTACATACATATGTACATACACTTAAGAGTCTATATCTAATAATTCTGATATCATTAGAATCTAAATTTTGCTTATTGTTTTTACTTACTTCTTAGTCACTTAGCATTCTTTGGTGACTTTTTGATTCTGGATTGTTTCTTTTAACTTGTGAGAATCTTAGTTATCTGAGAGTGCTTTTTCTAGAAACAGATTTTTATTTTCTTCTGCTGGGAGTTAGGGACACTGTCAACATTTCAGTCTACTGCTCTGTCACTTCCATCTGATACAGGCGACATGGGACTCATGTTGGATTTCTATTCTCTTACCCCCCACATCTAAATAATTAGCCAGTTATTCCACGTCTGCTTCCTAAAATCCTCACTGTCCATGTTCTAAATCAGTTCTTCCGTCTTCCATATTGCCGAAGGAGTGATTTAACTAGATCTTGCCCTTTGATTTCTACACCCCGGATTCTTCAAAATCCTTAAGATAAAATCCGCACCATTTGGATCATTAAGTAACATGATAATCTGGTCTTTTTCTTTCCTGCCTGGCCCCCTAGCCTCCTACGGGATCATTTCCCCTAGTCTTTGTCACTTCAGTTAACGACTATACTTTTCCAAATGTCTGCACATGCTCAGAGATCCCTCTGTTCTCAATCAGCTCAAGTGCTAGCTTCCCTGAAGGACTTACTGTCTTCCCTGGCTGGATCTAGACATTCCTTCCCCAGTGCTCTCCACTGTGTCTTAAATACAGCTACACTGCAGCTCAGTTCACTCTGTATAAACACTTATTTGAATGTCTTCCCCTACAAGAGAGTGCAAGTTCCTTCAGGCCAAAGAATAGGTCTTTTTACTTGGACCTTAACAGTTCCTGTATAGACGGACATGAAACCCAGTCTGAATAACGGTCTAGTCCGCAAAGAGCATACACACATACACACATGTAACTACTGCTGTACAAAGCAAAGAATGCTGTAGATCACATTTGTAAAAGAAAATCGTGGTTGAGATTACACGTCCCTAACAAACTGTTACTAAAACAGAAACATTATCGAACACTTTACAAAATAAGTCTATGAGTTAGGATTATCCTTGTTCATTAAAACACTCCTGTATAAACATATTCAGTCAGGTTGTAAATACTCAACATGTTTTTAAAAAAATCAATAAAAATTTAATATAAAGTCTAGAAATCTAGACTCCATAGGAGAGTGCTGATGAAGGCACTGTGCACACTAAATATTGATTGTCATGAGATGTATAAATCAAAGTTCTCTCTCTCTCTCTCACACACACACACACTCACACACCCCAGCCTCCTGCCCCGATGCTCGCTAGTTGCTTTCACTCTGTAACAGTCATCACGATCCCAGCGAAGCAGGAAGCAGCTTTAGTGTCTGTTTGCGCGCAATGCCGTCAAAAGTTTTCATTTTGTTTTTCTTTTATATGAGAGTCAATAAATACCAAACTCCTAGGTTTAATTTTCCTGTTGTGAATATATTTTAGCTCTTGCCTGTGCCCAGTATAGCTGAGATTCTGACCATCCTAGATCCTTGAGATTTAGTCCCAATATTTCTTCACTGGGATTGATTTTCTGGTTAACATAGGCAAATTCAGGATCTCAGACATTTCCTTTCATTAACCGTTTAATCCCCTTTTCTCTGTTCCCAGATATAAATTCAGCTATTACTCCTCCTCTAATCAGTAACAGGTGCTGTAGGTGGTCATTCGGCTACTCAGTTGCAGTGCTTTCTAGTAGGAGGGTAACTTCTCAGCCTTGCGATTGTTACTGCTTCAATATTCACGGTGAAGTTTTGCCTCAGGGTGAACCAGGAAATTTAGAGCGACTTTAAGAGTGGCTATAATTTAGTGCCGTTTAATATGCAAGGAAATGGACAATCCATTCACCACCCAACTTAAAAGAAAAAGCGAGAATGAATTTTGTAGATAAAACGGAAGAGCCTGTCAAAGACTCTGGTCCTCAGTAGATGAGATGCTGTGCATGGACTTTGTGTACTGATGAAAAGAGCACCAAAGTGTTTTTGTCGGTCTGTTGCGCTTCTGTCTCAACACTTGGCCACCTTATGGGTAGGTGTTCGTGATTGTGCATACACACTTAGCCACCGAACGAATGCCGTGGACAGAACTGCCTATGAAAAGGATTGTGTTTATGAGGGACAGCACAGTATATTTGAATGAATTTCGCTTAAAAAATGTTTAAGGTTTTCATGGCTGTTTCTAGAAGTTAAGGAAACAGAACATAATAGGTTGTAAAACCCCAAACCATGGATGCAATGTCATTTTCTGTGAAACTGCGATACCACATACTTTTCATGGACAACCTCATTCTCTCTTCAGTAACTGAAAGCTTTTTTCCAGAGTGTGAGCGAAGTTGCAGAAGGGCAGGTGTGAGCTCCAAGTCTGGATTTATTTTTCTTTCTTCTCTGCCATTTCCTAGCCAGGAGGTTTTTGGACAAGCTACAAAAACCTCCTGCCTCGGGTTTTTCCATCTATAAAACAAGGACAATGAGAGTACTCATTTTACAATGTCATGTAAATGAACACATACAGATAAACTTGTCACAGAGTAAGATGTCAACAAATAAGCCATCAGTTCACTAAGTCGCTGCCTAAAGAAAATATGGTGATTTCCCTGCCTTCCCTCCCAAGCACCAAGCATTTTCCCTTTCAGTTTTGAAGCAAAACAATGAGATTAATTGGTTAATTAGTTAAATTAGTTAATTTCATACTACCTACATTCAACTCAGCATGCAGCTTCTACTTGCTCTCCCGTGCGTGAGCTCCCCTTAGGCGGTCACCTTTCTCATGATATCAGGCATCTTCCCAGCCGGAGACAGCAGTTACTGAGCTGTAGCGTTCAGTAGCTCTCTGCTGATGTTCGCTCTGGCTAGCAGCTAAGTATCAACATCGTGTTTACTGCCCTAACATCGCCCTAATTACCTATTTGTAAAAGAAAACAAAAACAAAATACTTAGAATTCCATGTAGAAGGGCATTATCTCTACATTATGATTCATCTAATTAAAGAATTTTTTCATGCCAATAAAGAAAATCTATTTGAGGCTTATTCATCTACACAGTTATTTTTGTGGGGGACCAAGGGTGGGAAAGAGGTGCAGGTCTTATTTTGCCATCTTCTGGTTTCTTGAATATTGCAAAGGTTAATGGCTCACTCTCCATTTGTTTTGTTGAGTAAACATTTTAATGCAGGCATAATGCCCAGCTCTTTCAAGTAGGATAAGATCTGTCCATAAGACCCTCAGATTTTTCCTGAGCTGTTGAGATTTGGCTCAATAATTAGAGGCAGATGTTGCTTCCAAGTAGAAGGATAAACTGACTTAATCTTTACATCAAGTTCCCCTCCATCTTGGGGACAGACTCTCAGTCTTTAAGGATAAGGACAAGCCTAGCTTTCTCGTCATTGGAATTCTGGGCCATTCTGCTTATACTCTTTATAGCAAATCAGTGGAACTTTGGTCCAGTCCTGGATACAAGCTTCTATTATACTTCCTCATAGAAAATCTTTTTCTTATTCCTATGTCTGAACTTTTTTGATTGCTGTCTTTGCAACTTTTCATTTATGAAAACCATTAACAGAGGTGAAATCTTAGTGAATCTGATTTAGAATTGTCAGATAAAATACAAGATGCCCAGTTAAATTTGAATTTCAGATAAACAACAGTGCTATACTTAGTACACTTGGTATATATGTGTCTCATACAATTCAAATTTAACTTGGTTTCCTGTATTTTTACTTGCTGAATCTCACTAGCTGAATCTCATCTCTAATTACTGATACAGTTTTATGAAGCAGAACAGACTTGTATAAAAATGGAGTCCAAATGTTTACTTTTCTTTGTAACATGCAAAACATCCAACCATTCTCTTTTGATTTGAATTTACTAGTTTTTTGGCTTTTTTTTCAGTTGCTTTATGACAATTTTTCTTTGTTGATTCTCTCCTTTCTGTAACGCAATCAACTCCATCATTGTTTGTTCAACGCCCTGGTTCATTTTTTTTCCTCCTACTTCAACATTTTTACTTTTACCATTATTCTTTCTTATGAAATAGAATGATTCCAAAGTTCTCATTACTATTGTATCTTCCCTGAAGGACAATTTATTAAGGAATACTCAAACAGGATTTTAGTAACACAGGATCATCATTTTACTGACATTCTCTTTGCCAAATTTAGACTATTTAAGGAGAATATTATTGCTCTATGTACACTCAGAATTCTGTAAGAAATATTGTGTCTCTTTTCTTCTTCATATGCATTCAATTTTATAACTTCCATTATGGATTTCTTCTTTAAAATCCTTCCGCATATTTCCTGAAGTCTATAGCACAGGGTTAGGAAGATTATCTTTGGGAGATTTTCCAGCTTTCACCTACTCCAAGTCATTTTGCATACTACTGTCAATTTTTTAAAGAGTGACACCTTGATCATGTTGTTCCCCGGACCCTGGAGTTTCCTTTAGTACTCTCTGAATCAAGAACAAATCTCATGTCTCTATTTGTTTCTTCCTTGGCTTACTCTCTTCTGTCAGTATTCTCCATCTTCATTTCACCAGATTTACTTAAAAACAGGGCTAACTGGAATTCATCTTTATTTACCTAACCAACCCTGAATTTCATCCACTCTGCCTTCCTCCAAAATATGAAACGACAACCCTCCCCTCCTTCACATTAAGTTGTTTTTTCCTCCCAATCACGTGTAGGATATTCTCTTTGATCATCCTATTTCTTTAAGCTACTTTCCTATTTTAAGTCTTAACACACTTTTGATTAATATTATGCAATGAAAAGAGAATACATCTGAATGAAGTTCTGGCTGCTTCACTTTTGACAGATTGAATGACTTTCTAAGTATCAGTTTTATCATCTTAAACAATTGGGATAATAATCCTTATTTAAGAGAGTTGCTGAGAGTAATAAATATAACATGTCAATCAATCCCTCCTGTGGTAAGGTATATTTTAGGCATTAAATAGATGATAATCTTTTCCCACATAGTTATTTCCAAAGTTTAAAAAAAAAAGTCTTGAGTAGTCTAAAGAAAGAAGCTGTATATATTAGTATATGCTTTTAAATGTGATATGCAGTGGGGTTTTGAGAAATATAATAATTAGTTACCTGGCTTTACCAAAGAATGAGAACTGAAATGTATCCTTTTAAAAGCAAAAGTTTTTAAGATATATTTTGAAGAAATCTGATAGAAAGTTTTCTGAAAGAGTATATTCTATGTCTCTTTAAGCCAAGCATGCTGATGAATATTTATCATCTTATCAATGAACGTATGATGATTATATACATCAAATGTGTGTCCCACGCTTTTTCCCCTTGTTAAATGCCACACATTACTATTCTTTTGGTCTGCTCCTCTGTTTTTCCATCTTCCCTTTGAGTGCTCGGTTACCTGGACCTACACAAGCTGCTCCCTCCCACTCCTACTCCCACCCTCCAACCACACCCCAGGGTCCCCAGTTCTCAACCACGTGATTTACTAGTTTTCTAACTTGATGCTTACCATCTGTGAGCGGAGGTTTTAGGTTTAAAAAAAGTAATTTTTTATGATCATAGGAAAGTAAATGCAAATAGTGGTTGAGTACCCAAGGAGCCCACCTGTGCATCAACTTTATTAAATCTCTTTGGTGACTTTAGAGGCCTTACTGCATATGTCCTGATTTGTAGCAGTACCCCCGGTGGTTGCTTGCCAGTGAGAAATTTGTAGATAAAGTTATTAATGTTAGAAGAAACTATTATTAAAAATCAGCACCAAGAAATTTCGTGCATTTACTTCACAGCATCATTGTCTGCTTAGCAGCATATCATTTTGTAAAATATCACAGGTTCTTCAGTGCGGTATGGGCTATGTCACATAGGTTTTACACACGGAACAGCGTGACAGCACCAAGAACAAACCAAAATAATAATTTATAATTATGGTTTATTTTCCTAAAAGAAGAAGACAGATGCGTCCTATTGATGAAGAAATGGGCACTTATTTCTGTGACCATTTTCTCCTACATATAATCAACCTTATTTTCTCATTCGCAGCTGTTTAGAGTGGGAACTCCATGTTTGACTTAGTAAATCTAAATCCTCTACCCATCCTCCTCTCCTAAGACACTTGCCCTTTGGCCATAGTCTTCATTTCCAGCTTCATCCCCCACCACTAAGCTGAGTGACACATTCTCTCAACTAACTATGTTTCCCCATTCTTGCCGTGTGTACATTTCAACCTGGCTCTGTCAGGCCCTGTTCTAAATATACAAGAACTGTAGCAGTATCCACAAGAAATTAATAATCCAGCGAGGAATATTTTCTAGAAACTGGTTTTTACATTATAAAGTATTTGAATTTTGTCTCTTTCTTGTCAGAATTCTTAGAAATTTGAATGAATAAAGCTGTTTTCCACAGGACACTGGATGCATTTTATTGTTTGAAGGACTGCTGATGAGTGACAGAATCAAGTTGCCTCCTTGGCAGCTGACAAAGATCGACTAAAATGCTCATCAAAACAGTTGACTAGAATAGCATACACGTGGCACTATATTGGCCTTGATTGTTATTAAATTTCTATTTTTATTCTTTCTCCCAAACTCTTGCACTTTCCTACCTGTAAGTCATTTTCTTCATTTAAACGTATGCTATGGGTATTTCTTCCTTCTCTCCTTCCTTCAGCTACTTATTCATGCATTCAAAGATATTTAAGACCTTAATATAGGCCAAGCATTATTGGAAATAGTGAAGTTTATTTATCTTAATGTCAAAAGGATGTTAAAAATTCTGTTCCATATTAACAGTAGTCTCCAGCTTGGGTTACCTGTTTAAAAAAAAAAAAAAGGCAAGAAAAACTGCTTCCTATTACTTGTGTCTGGATCCTGGATAGTAAGGTGAAAAATAAATAAACCCTCTGCAAATGGGGGAGGGGGAACTCTGCAAGTTTTAGCCCATAGAAGGGGTACAAATAATGGCTTATTTAGGGCACATTGGGAGAGCAGAGTTCTCTTTGAGTCTCAGTAACTGCTGCTGAGAACACGCAGATGTTTTCAATTAAGAAAGTGACCCTAACAGAATCCTAGTATTCCTTCCAACTCCAATGGGTCTGGGAGTTTTTAGGATTAATAAAAACAGCAGGGAGTAAGAATCATTAGAAATATAGGAAGTAGTGCTGTATTGTGTTGGGAAATATGGGTATGTTTAAAGACAACTTCTCAGGTAAATGATTATGAGCCCACATCACAGTTTTATTTCAAACAAGCTGCCTAAAGAGAAAGGTTGCTGAGTCAGCCAAACTCAGTGATGCCTCCTGCTGGTGAAAACGTGTTGTAAGGGGGAAGAAGTGTGGATACAATATGGAAATGTCCGGCTAAGGATTATTAGGCTCCTCACAAATGGGTTAAAGATGTAGGCAAGTCCCCAAACCGACAGTCAGCTGAGTGGGTAACCCTGCATGCCCAGAAAGGCTCTTGAAATATCATGAACGTCTGTTAGAAAACTGCTCAGACTTCTCAGGGGCTCTAATTACTTTTCAGGAGGGGCTGTGAATGGCATCTTGCAAAAATGTTCTGTCTCCTAGCAGGTTCGAGAGAACTGTTTTCTCAGTTTCTAATCTCATCTCTTCTCACTGTTTCTTTTTTTTTTCCTTTTCACTTTTAGTAAGTAATTTAAACTTTCTAAATCTCAATTGCTTCATCTGTTAAGTAGGAAAAATGATTTCTAACCCAAATGAAAGAATAGGTCTAGGAAAAAAATAATTATCCTTTTAGAGTCTTCCAAGATCTATGACTGACTAATCAGCATTATGCATTAAAGGGGAAAGGTAATACGAAATATTTTCTATTCTGCGATTCCAATACCAGCCGTAACACCAAGCCCGTGGTAGATGTAATTTTTCTGTCATTTGTCAAACACTTACACAGTTTCTGCTATGTGTTATGTATGCTCTGTGCATTTACAAAATCTCAGTCCACGTGATTTCTCTGTGAGGTAGGTACAGTTATCTACATTTTACAGATGACAGAACGGAGACAGAAAGGTTAAAAAACTAGCCCAGAGTCATCAGGGGGTAAGTGGCAGGATTTGGATTTGAGCTCAGGCAGGCAGCCTCTGGAGACCGAGTTCCGTCAGCTGCTCTCTAGTGGATGTGCTGTCATTCTGCTTGATTCTCCGGCAATCAGGTTGGCCTCGTCTGGGGTCAGAGGACCTCAGATGACCTTAAAGAAGTTGAGCTTCAAAGAGCCCCAGGGGGAGGGAATGAAACACCTATTTCGGGTAACTGAAGCTGGGTCACTTCCTTGTATTGCACTGTGTGCTGATGCCCGTCCTGACGCTGGTCCACGTATATGGCAGCCCTCAGTCCCTGGCTGAACCTGCTCCACCCGGTCTGAGCATCAGCACTGAGCGTCCCCCTTGTTATTCCAGAAGCAGATAAAGTGACCCAGAAGCCCCTCTTCTGACAAAGAAGGGTTCCCTAGCCACATATATGTTGCCCATCCCCTTAGCAGGTTCTCTGCATTATTCCTGAGGGAAAAAATGTAACATAACAGGATGGAAGATATTACTGCCTTGATGTTTTTAGAGCCCCTGACATTTTCTGGAGGCTTAAAAAAAATCACTGTCTCAGGTAGTAGAATGACGGGATCCATGTTGTGGACTTTGAGGGTTAAGAAAAAATAATGATCAGCTGTGCTGGTGATAAGTAGTAAGTACAAGACTGCTGCTGACAAACTGTTTCCTCAAGTTCGAGGGGCCCCTCGCTGGGATCCTGCTGTTTGAAGCAAAGCTCAAGAGGAAAGAGCCTGCCTTCTGAGCAGCGGGACACCACATGACTCTGATGATACCATGTCCGCAAACAGTCCTCAGTCTTCATGCCTGGCTAGTGGTCTCTGGATACTGAGTATGTGAGTGTCATTTTCTCGGGGTGTCTTTGTGTCGCGCCCTGTGCTGATGCCGTGTCCCGCTGGCATGCCTTGATCTTCTGGAGCAGAAGTATTATTCCTAATTTCACCATGAGGACTCTGTATTTTAAGTACTTGCACCAGCCACACAGTGAGTAGGGGAAAGGAGATTCGTTCCTGTCTCCCTGAGTCCAATCTAGTGGTGGGATCTGCTCTTTTAACCTCATGTACCTCTGAATTCTTGACCTCTGACTAACCTCTGGGGTATCTTACTGGCATCCTCTAATGCCACTGTTGTGGCCAGGTATGCGTGTGTTTTCCCTCTTCCACGGCTTTCTCCTGAGAATGAGAATTATCAGTGAGCTTGCGGGGCACAGCTTGTCCCTGCTGTGACTCCGCAGACCCTTTGTAACTTTCGGAAGACCCTCTGATCACCAGAAGGCTGCCACTGCTGGTCTCTTCCTCAGATAGAAGGCTCTATAGGCTTTCCTATAATGCAGCTTACAGTACAGTATTCACGACGACGTCCGAACAGCGAAAAACACAGCTCTGACCTCTCCAAAATGTATATAGCTAAGCACCAGTGTAAAAACGAAATTCTACTCTAAAAATCATACCCTAAAAATAACGATTTTGAACCAGATAACAGTTTAGAGCTACAAAAATGTTTTATTCCCTTATTTTGAGAACTAAAACTTTTTGTTTGTTTTCCCATTCAGTCTTACTGAAAAACATAGGAAATGCTTTAAAATTTTACTTAAAAGTGCATTGTGTTTAATATTACAACCATATGATTTTTCCTGTTTTCGATTATGTAGAGAAAATAAACATTTGATTCACTCGAATAACTTTATAGTTTACAAAGCTTGCTTATATTGCTGAATATATATAAGCTCATTCAAATATATAGCCTGACATCTTAGAATCTGAGGTATTGACTTTGGGCAACAGTTAAGCCAATTTTTTTATTCTCATTGGAAGCACTGAATTGAAACGCTGTAATCTTCTCTAGAACTGTCTTCTATTTCATGTTTCAGCAAAGACTTAATTGTTCTTTGAAGAATTTCTAACTCTAAAAATGGTGGCAATTTATATTCCAAAGAAATATAATTATCTTGCTCAGAAAAAGGAAGAAGCATAGAATTGCCTTTATTTTTAAATTATAATTACAATTATATATTGGCAGCACGTGTGAACAATGTAGACATAAAATTATGATGAGAAAAACCTGCAACAAAAAGGAAGCGTGCATAGATAATGATCCTCTGCAAAGTAAAAGTGAGTTCTGCTTATTTATGTGTTTATTTATTTAGGCATATTAAATGTTTACAGCAGCAATCTGGACCTAGCCTTTCTGATTAGTTGTCTTTCAGCACCTATGCTTGCCTACAGTGTTGAATACTATATATTGTCTGCTTTGGGTACTATATATCTTTTAAGTGAATCCTAATTATGTTTAATTTTGTACTTATTCTAGAATTTTATAACTCTTGAGGTAAATAAAGTTTTCATGACTTGTCAAAAAATAAAGATTAATGCCATGATACATTTTATGATAAGACCACTTTTCATTCCAATTGCATATAAATGATGGATAAAACTCTCTGTATGTATTTAAATGGAGAAAAGGATGTGTCACATGAGTTTTAAAAAAATAACACCATGCAATCAGTGTTTAAATATTTTAAAATTTGTTATTTATGTATACTACATTGGAGTAAAGAAAAAGGGAGATACTCACTGGTTAGTAGCTAGGCAAGCATCATATCTTATTTCCTTCATACACTAAAATGGCAAGCTCTCCGGTTGATGGGGAAGAAAGACTTTGTGACCTAGACAGAGAACATGAGACCTGATTCTGAGCATGAGAAAGATGGACCTCATTGTTTTTAGGTTGTAAAATTTAGAAGGGCTATTTGAAGGGGGTGTTGATAACTACATTTGAAAGGGGGCTTGCATTTGTCTAGGGACATAAAACATTACAGTCCTCTTTGTAATATTAGCATAGGTCACTGAGCATAAACGTGGTATATAAGTGAGTTAGGGATGATAAATGTGGTACCATGTACAGGATATTAAAAGGGACTGGTGTCATAGAGTGATGACCTGGACTAAGTGGTGGTAATGAGACTAAAGCTGAAGGGCGGGAGAAGTAGATCTGAAGGGGAACGTGGACGTGACGACTGGCCACATAAAATGACAGGAGCAGAGAATAGTGTCACAGATGAGTCCTGGGTCTGAAGCCTGACGACTGACATCTGAAGGTGCACTTTGGGGAGATGATGACATTTCTGCCTGTTTGAGGAGAGTGGCGGGAAATGGGACCCATCATGGACACATTGACCCTGGACCAACAGCAGCAAAACCAAATGAAAATAGGTCTTGGTGGGAGACAGAAGAGCAAAGTGAAACGGAGATACAAGAAGTTAAGTCATAGGAGGCGCTTGGATGACACAGTCGTTAAGTGTCCCGTTCTTGGTTTCCACTCAGCTCATGATCTCAGGGTTGTGGGATCAAGCCCTGCATCGGGCTGTGTGCTCAGCGCCGAGTCTCTCTCTCTCCCTTGACCCCTCCTCCCCCACCCCAAATAAATAAATAGAAAAGAAAAAAGAAAAAGAAAGGAAATCAGACATGGAAACAGAAAATTGATTAGAGGTGATAGGAGAAAAAGAAAAGAAGCATCAGGCCCAATTAAGAATTTCGTGAAAGATGAGACACTGAGAAGTATCAGAACGCTTGGGTGTCAAGAGAATGGGGAAAAAAAGAGAGAGAATGGAAAAGGCTTTGGTTTGAACAATTACAACAACAACAACAACAACAACAAGAAATCATTGTTGTTTTTTGAAAAAAATAGTTCTAGTGGAGTTGTGGAGTTGCTTAGGTTAACCGGAAATAAATGACTAATTACAAAAGTTAAGCAGTGCAGTACCCACCAGGCAGTCGTTCAGGTCTAATTAAACACTGACACTTAGAAGGCAGTCAAGGGTCACATTTGGCACCAACTTACTCAGAAATCTGGCAGACTTGCCAGACAGGTGACCCCTTTCAGTGAGAGTCCCTGCCGCAGGTCACTCAGTAGTCTAACCCCATATCCTACCTCGGTAGCAGCCCAGGTGCAGGCAGATGAGATTCACAGCGGTGGGTGCAGAAGCTCCCTGTGCTAGAAGTCTCCTTTTTGCAGTGGGTATTGTCTCTAATCAAAATCTTCTAGACGTGACACTCTCCCAGCTATAATAGTTACTACACTCATTAGGGCCCAGAGCTATGGAGCTGCCTTCAGGCATTCATGACATATTGGTATTTATCCAGTGCAATGCATTCTCATTAAAAGAAAAAGTATGATAGGGGATTGGGAGGTGTTCAGTCAGAGATGAGCATGAGAAAAGGTAAGGACCCCATACGTGTAGGATGATGACAAAGTCAGAGGTGAAATGGTTCAGCGTGGGATCCAGACTGCATGAAGAATGGTGTGCAGCTTGGAGGGGTAGAGTATGTTGAGTGACTAGCTCAGTAGTGCAGGTTCAGCGGGGATGGGGAGAGGTGGCAGTACAGACCGCATCCTACCTTGGTGTTTCTTCAGCATTTAACACAGTCTTTAACCCGCTGAGCCACCCAGGCACCAGCATTTAACACAGTCTTAAGTGGGCAGTCAATACCCAAGAAGCATCTGTCTGATTAAAATAACGAGCACGCTGACATGGGTGAACGGTTGTGGTTTTTGCTTCTTTTGGTTGCTATTGTTTAAATCATAATTTAAAAATCCAGAAAAAAATAGTAAAATAAAATAATGAATGCAGTTCAGTATTTTGATGTTAGATGGGTGCCATGCAATGATGATAATGTCTTATTAATTAAATAAAAATAATACAGAGAAAGAAATAGGCAAGGTGATAGATGACAAGAAACCTCGGGAAATACAACACCACTAGTGAAAACACTCAGATTGTGGACTATGGAGAAAGTTGGTATTGAATAAAAACATTTTAATGGGCCAGTCTCAGTTAATGCTCTGCACAGCTTTGTCAGGCATCCTGAATTTTTTTCATCAGAGCGTTTTAACTTGTATACAGCTTACTGCAGCTACTGTATCCCCTCTACCTTGTTCTCCTGTAAGTTACAGAGACGTCCAGACTTCTCAATGGGGAGGCTTCTCCCACAGTTGCATGGAACCAACTAAGTCCAGCTGTAAACTAGGACAGTTAGCTTATGGACAAAGAGCAGACAGTACAGAGCATTAGGACTGCAGAGAACATACAGGAGGATCTGTTATAAACTCCGTATTTTATGGATGAGGGGCCTGGGACCCAGGGAGCTTAAATGACTTCCTAAGCTCTTGTAGGTTCTTGGTGACAGCTGGGGATTCGGGTTCCAAGTCCAGTGTGCTTTATCACTCTCCACGCTGGCTCCAGTAATTCCTGTGAAAAAGTAAATGGTTTTACTCCACTGTTCCCCTATGTGCTTCCACATTCCCTTTTCCATAATTGCTTGTTGTTTTTGTTACTGTTTCTTGCATGGGTCAAACGTTTCTATTTTTCAGAGAGGTGGGGGAGGTACAGAAGGAGAGGGGGAGAATCCTCCAGCAGACTCCCTGCCCAGTGTGGTGCCCAACGTGGGGCTCCATATCACAACCCTGAGATCAGGACCTGTGCTGAAATCAAGAGTTGGATGCTCAACCGACTGAGACCCTGGCACCGTGGGTCAGACATTTCTATGCCAAACTTCTAAGGATTCATAGTGGCAGGAAGAAGAGGCATGGCCTGCCTATGTATATACAGAAAAGGGATATATGGAATCATTTCATATGGTAACATGGAGGTACTAACCTCTGAATTATATCTTGAGTATGATTTCTAGTAGTTTCCTTCTGGTGTGGCATAGTAAGGACTTAGCATGAATGCTACAGTCAGACATGCATTTGAATCTTTTCTCTGATGTGGTGGATGGAGGCATATCACTTTACTTTCCTGGGTGTCAGCTGAGTGATGACTACATCCAGCATCAGTGTGGATTTGAGGATTACACAAAACAAAAATATGGAAAATCATGGAGCTCTTTGCTTGGTGCTTTTCTTTATTTTTGCTCAAGGTCAATAACAGAATTTTCTCAGATTTGCCACCACTTTCTTGGAATGTTAATGTTTCTTCTTTTTTTTTTTTTCTTAAAGTAGTCCAGTAATGTAGAAATAAAGAAATTATCTTATATGAAGATAATACTAAAGAAAGGAAGGGGAAAACGTTTGAGTTTCCTAACTGGATAAAGAGGAAAATATTAGGAAAAACATTTTTAAAAATGCAAGTTTGGGGCCACCTGGGTGGCACAGTCATTTGAGCATCAGACTCTTGGTTTTGGCTCAGGTCATGATCTCAGGGTTATAAGATTAAGCCCTGCGTTGGGCTCCACACTCAACGAGGAGTCTGTTTGGTACCCTCTCTCCTTCTTCCCCTCCCCCAAGTAAGTAAATAAATATTTAAAAATAAATAAGTAAATAAATGCAAGTTTTTCAGAAGATTCCTACAGGGTAAACTTAAGGAGAACTTTTTTATGTAGAGTCCTACGTGGAGGGCAATAAATACAAAGCAGTATTTATATGACTTTTTTGTGGTTTGTTTTTCAAAAAGACTTCAATAGAAGCCAAGTACATAATCTTCAAAGTGAATCCCAATATTTGAAGCTTTTCTGTTCTAAGGAGTAGGCTTCCTGTAGTTTAGGACAATTCAAAGCAAGGGTTGAATACAGAACAGCTAGAGATGTGAGGAATGTGGTGTTCTCTACATCATCTAACCTGAATATGACTTCTCTCAATTAGGCTTTTATAAGAGGCTAGATCACACAACATTCTAGGTTATACAGGGTTCTCTCCCTAAATGGGAACACAATTTTGAGACTGTTTAGTATTTTTATCTATAGTTGAGTGTATCTTTCCATATCCTCCCACCTACCCCTCTCTCTCCCTCAGACCCCCCAAAAAATAAAAGGTCAGATTGATTATTGAGTCAGATCTGTTGGAGAGGAGCAGCAAGTAAAGTGGTTTTGGAAAGTAACGTGGAATGTCAAACAGAGAGTGTTTTTTCAAGAAACCATGGAAAAGATCTAGAATGGAAGCAATATAAATCTTGGAGAAGAAGGAAATAATAAACTATATCTAAAGAAAAGTATAGAGATCACAGTTTTATAGTTTGCAATTTAATGTGAAGTTTCTTTCAGGTAGCTCTAAGAAAATATACTCCATATATTTGTAGCAGGGGATTGAAGAGGTTTCTCCTAGAGCAGTGGATATATGGGTTAGCAAGACAACCTAAACACTTTTTTAAGTCTCCACGATATATTTCATGTAAAAGCCTATGGCATGATACAGTTTGGAAGTCTATTACTGAGTCACAAAATCAAAAATACTTGTGATATTATGGTGAAAAATTAATACAAAATAATTAGTTTGTGTTTTTATCTTCAGCAGTTTGAACTGAATTCCAACCATTCATTAGAACTGAGGGGGAAATTTGGGGCGCCTGGGTGGCTCAGTGGGTTAAAGCCTCTGCCTTCGGCTCAGGTCATGATCCCAGGGTCCTGGGATCGAGCCCTGCATCAGGCTCTCTGCTCAGCAGGGAGCCTGCTTCCTCCTCTTTCTCTCTGCCTGCCTCTCTGCCTACTTGTAATTTCTGTCTGTCAAATAAATAAATAAAATCTTAAAAAAAAAAAAAAGAACTGAGGGGGAAATCTGAGAATATTCTAGAGAGCAAGAGATGGTACATGGAAATTAAGTATAGTACCCACGCTTTATTTAATTGACTAGTTACTAAGTTTTAGACACTGTAAAATATAACAGTAAGAGATAACAGAGACTCTGCTTACTCCTATTTTTATCCCCATGATTTTGGAGGGAATGTGGCTTTCTCAGAGACCATCTTGTAGTGCTCATGTTTCAGAAGGTTCATTGAAGGCAAGTGCCCATGCTTTGGGTCGATGGTCTCACTTACACGAAAGGACATCCCCCTCCCTATGGAAGTAGAAACTCAGTGTGTGGTCCCTGAATCAGCAACATCAGTTTTACATTGGAATTTGCAAAAAATGTGAATTTGGGGACCTCACATCAGAACTAGTGAGTCAGAAAATCTAGAGTTGTGTCCAACAAATCTGTGTTATCCTTAGCCTTCCAGGGGATTCTGCTGCAGCTTCACTTTGAAGAGCCACGTCTGTAGTCTGTGGCAGAATTGAGGCATGACCAGACACATCTGTGACCACAATTACAGTCCCTGGCAAATCATACTTAACCACTTACAATAAACATGATACCTAGAATCTCTCCTAGTGTTAAACATTTAATTTTCAAATGATGTATTTAAAAATATATAGCTAGTAGTATTCTTGACTTCTCATCAATGTGTCCTTTTGGTTCAATATTAGAATGACCTGGGAAGTATAAAATATCCTAATGCCCAGTGAAGTGAAACTCAAACATGAACTTGCTTTAAGGCTCCCCCTGTAATTTCAGCTTAGGGACCATTTCCTTATTAAGCAAAAGTTTTCAGCTCTGTGTATAAAAATTATCAACTCAGCTTCTTACATATACTGACACGTATTCAGAGATTCTGATTCAATATGTCTAAGACAGTTTCTGGGATTTTGCATTTTTAAAAGGCTCCACATGTATATTGGACAGCCAACATCAGTACTAGTATTTTAAGCTCTAGAGAGATCTCTCTGTATTGGCTCCTGTCAAGTGGTAAAGGAATAAGGGGGAAAAAAAAGTCCTGTCATCTAGAACGTTACATATTGTACTTTTTGATCAGTAAGTCAGAGACGTGGCTTTTTAGCACTGATTTTCAAATGGTGTTTTAAAATTATTTTTGTTGAGGAAAAATGCAGAAATAATGCACAAATATTCAGAAATAATGCATAAATAATATGCATTTATAATAATGCATAAATAATGATGCAAATGGTTAGCAAAAGCTAATATTTAAAGGTAGGGTATGATAAGAGCCAATTGCTTTAAATCTTCCAATTTGAGAATCTCAGTTACTTAGAATTTTGTCATGTAGGACAATGACTGGAAGGTTTTTTTTTTTGTTTTTTTTTTTAAGATTTTACTTATTTATTTGACAGACAAAGATCACAAGTAGGCAGAGAGGCAGGCAGAGAGAGAGAGAGAGGATGCAGGCTTCCTGCTAAGCAGAGAGCCCGATGCGGGACTTGATCCCAAGACCCTGGGATCATGACCTGAGCCGAAGGCAGAGGCTTAAACCCACTGAGCCACCCAGGTGCCCTGACTGGAAGGTTTTGATGAATCACTAGACAGGCAAGCATTTGTTCAAGTAAAAATGATTATTTACTGGTGGAGCAAGAGATAATTTGAGAGTCATAACAACAAACTGTATGTCAGGATTATAACATTATTATAACCATGCATAAAAAAAAATCTTTTACTCTCATCCTATTTAAAGAAGAACTTGAGGGCTTAATATGAGCAGGACACTGCTAAAAGCTAAAAGCTAAGCCGGAGCTACGGAGAAAGCTGTTATTATAAAACAGACTATTACTGAGGACGGCAATCCAAAAGGAGTTTGTAGGACTTAAGCAAAGGGTAGAGGAGGATAGTAGAAGTAAATGCAGAGTTTATTAACGAATCTTATGACTCAGTTTGAAATGTTTAAAAGACTATAGGGGGGGAAAAAGACTACTGGGATTCACTTGGAGGGAAGATTGGGGAATAACAATGTAAAACCTCAGGCATTGAAAAGGAACTGAATATAAGTTAGTGTTATGAGCAGAATTGTGTGTCCCCCAAACTCGTGTTGAAGTCCTAACCCCCTGTACGTTTAGTGTGTACTTTAGTGACTGTATTTGGAGATAGGCCTTGAAAGAGGTAATTCAGTTAGAAAAGGGATGTCAAGGCCCCAATCCCATGTGACTGGTGCCCTTAGAAAAAGAGGAGAGTACGAAGGTCACACACACAGATGGAAGAAGCGAGGACATAGCAAGGAGGCCACAATCTATAAATCAAGGAGAGAGGCCTCAGGGAAAGCAAACGTGTCGTACCTGGACCTTGCATTTCTAACCTCCAGAATTGGGAGAAAATAAAAGTCTGTTGTTTAAGCCTGTGATATTTTGTTCTGACAACTCTAGCAAACTAATACGGTTAGTAATTCCCCGTGTACAGGCAATGAACTGGATAATGCAGCTAGAGCTCATTAGAACAGAAAAAGTAGCTTCTGACTATGGGGGTTATCTGGGAGTCTATGAAATCTTCTAAGAAGTGATGTGTTAAATTAAAAATTACTGATTTTTAACCTCTGGTACAAGTCAACATTGGTTCTCCTTAAAAGAAGTACGTAAACTTCATGACAGGAGCGCCTTTTCTCCACTGCACTAGTCTGCTGTATTTTTGGGACCAGATCAAAAATTTGCCTGAATATTTTGACTTACACCTAATAATAAGTAGTGCTAGATTGAGGTTATTTTTTTTTTTCAATCTTTCTGTCTCTTTCACTCGGAAGGTGTTGTACCCAGGAGTGAGTTAGGCCAAGGGACCACATGCTGTTGAGGTAGAGAAATCCTATGTACAGATCAATTCAGCTTGAGTCATACATATGGATACTGTGATATTTAAATATGACATTCTGTCTTATTTCTCCATCCCCTAAAATATTAAATATAAGTTTTATTCTTTGGGGAATTACGTTGAATAAAATGAAAAATAGTTTGCCAAGTAAGACATATGGGGGAGAGAGAGTACACGCATGCATTAGAATGTATGGAGACTTAGCTTTTGCCAAACTGGACACACTCAAGACTCGAAGGGGATTGTGTGGCTTGATCTCAGCCATCAAGGGAGGCCTTTGGATTTTAGCACAGGAAGCTCTACAGGTTGAAGTGATGGATTTGCTTTATTTGATTGATGTCTGTATGACAGAGATAGATATGGAGTGAACCTACACTATTTTAAAAAGGTCAAAGTTAAGATAAACAGAAGCAAAGAAGTAGAGACATGGAAAATGATCAGAGTAAGAGAGCTGTTTTCGTGTTCTGACACGAGGCTGTTGGGGAAGCCCCATCATCCAAAATAGTTACCCCAAAGTGTGAAATTTTGCCATCTATTCATTTATTGTAGGAAATATTTTTTAAGCAAACTTTGAAATGCAGGCATCTTGTGCAAATTAGTTTTTTAGACTTTGTTTTTCATGGAAGAGGTAGCATAGAGGGATAGAATGAGGTGGGGAAGGAGAAAAAATCTTCCACATAATTTAAGGGCGGTGGGGGACAAAAATGTACAGAAGTGAATGGTAAACAGCAGTGGGCAGGAAGATGAGCAGTCATTCATGGCTCCTACAGAGCCCGTGCCCGCCAGCACAGGTCAGACCACTGGCCTTTTACCTGGCAGACTTTTGAAGTGCTCAGCCTGGAGCACTTGCTGTAGCATCCTTGTAACCCTGAGAACTCGTGGGGCAGGA
The DNA here is from genome assembly GCF_922984935.1 of Meles meles. NCBI lineage: Eukaryota > Metazoa > Chordata > Mammalia > Carnivora > Mustelidae > Meles > Meles meles. The sequence goes on along the minus strand of NC_060075.1, from coordinate 8,293,525 downwards.
ATCACAGCGATGGCAAGTTCACACTGTTCGTAAGATTCCAAGCATGGAAGGCTGAAGCAAGACATGTTAAAGCGTCAGTGAGAACTTCAAGAGAGCTACAGATTCTAGAATGTTCCCCTGTTTAATTATGCCATTGTGCCTATGCATCTCTGAGCTGTCTGAGGCAGAGCTCAATAGACAACTTAAGATCCCAAAAAATTAAAGTCCCATTTTCTAGATAGAGATTCCAAATTCTAAATAGGGAAGAGGGTTATTGATTGATTGAGCATTCTGCAAAGTTTAATAGATAAACTCCTAAGGAGTCAAGTGTTGGTTTGTAGAAAGGGCACTATCTCTTAGGTATCTGAGATCAAAGTTACCCTCACAGTTGCACAGGTAGTTCACTGCACAAGGACCGTCACATAAGGGATAAGTGAGAATTGAAATCCAGCCCCTGCCAAGCAAGGTTAGGAAACCAAAGGAAGGGTCACTACTTTTTAATGTTTACAAATGTGTTTTAAAATGACCAAGCTATGAGGCCAGTGGGCCATCTCCTTTTAATTTTTGATTTTGCAAAAAGTTGTAGGGGCAGCCCTGAGTTAGTCATTTTCCCTTTGTGATGTATCCTCCTCAGGGACCTGGGCAGGTGAGGCAGCACTGGATCTTTGACAGGTAACTACATCTGTGCTGCGGGAGCTCCAGGTGTCTGGGGGCTCTGAGGCCAGTGGTATGAAGAACAAATTCCTGTAAAGATATTTCTGCAGCCTGAGAGAAACTCTGCAGCATTCTATTCACTGAGATATTTGTGCTTTCATAAAAATGATTTTAAAACCCTATCTGTTATTACAGTGAATAAAATGGGATTTTGAGCCTATTGTTGGATTTAATCATTATTTTTATGGCAGAACTGGGGGTGTGGGAGTAGTTATAACAGTTGTTTTTTTAATCTCTTTTATTAAGTCATTTATCATAAGCAAAATTCAGTTTCTAACCTTAGTTCTTTATTTAAGTTTCTGACTTATATGTTTTTCTGCATGTTGTGTATTCCCATTTTATGTCTCTAAAGGTTATAGAATAACTATTTCATTTTTGGCCGGCAAAAGCTGTTTAGCACTCTGGAATAGCATTATGGTTAAAAGGCAAAGAAGAGATGTGATTTGAAATTAAAGCTACTTAACAGTGAGGATTAACAGGGGCACGGAAGGCTCTGTCTCAAACCCATCTAGACTCAAGCTTCATTTTCATTAAGGGATTTCTTACGGACTCCTGACTTCTTTGCTCACTGTAATCCCAGGTTCCTGATCATCGGGCCAAGAGGAAAAGAGATGAAGGGTGAACACTAAAAGATATGTAGAATAAATGTGTGCCTTACAATAGTCGATAGAGAATGCCTTTTACATTGCTAATACTTTTCTTCTTATAAAAATTATATGTATTATGTCTATTTACATTGCATATCTCTATAATATTTTATAAAGTCTCAACAAAGTACAACAGAAATTCAAAAGAAAACAGTTAAGGTAAAAGAAAAATTATTAATATTGTCTTGTGATTTCATATCAATGGTAATACATGATTGAGAAATGAAGTAGAGTGCAATTTGCCCAAGGACATTCTGGCATTAGCTCTATAATCTTTCTGGTCTTCACAGAGCAGTGTGTAGCGTTGTGGTAAGAAGCAGGGGGACACTCCCCCCCATGCACACTCCCTTTCATGCTCTCCTGAAATCTGGTGCCATTAATGTGTCCTACTTTGTGCTGACCCTTTCTGTAACAAAGAATGTAAATATATCAGCAGTATAGTCCAAATTTTTGGAAGAGCATTGTTTTTTGTTTTGTTTTGTTTTGTTTTTGTTTTGCTAATTTACAAAGTGCTTTTATGTTGTCTCCAGGTTTTGTGGGACCTGGGGCTTCTGGTTACAAAATTTGGAGATGGGGTAATTCTTTACAAAAAAAGAATACAAAATTACAAGTACATTATTAGGTACAAAATGGAATCTTTATTTAGAATCAGAAAAAAACCACGAGAAATTACTGCAGTCTCAGGTCCTTTATTTTCTGAGATCTCATTAGGCAATTTCCCAGATACTGAGATGCTTTGGGAATGTAACTGGGCTTCCGCTCCCTGGAGGGGAACTCCCAGCAGCTCCCTGTCTCAGGATGGCCTCCTAAGTGAGGAGTCCTGAAACCTAAATTTAATGAGGTTCATAGTAAATCTCCCTTGGTCCTTAAGGTTTGGAAAAGAAATACTCAGTGTGTTTATATAGAGATACAAGAACGTTCCAAAATGTACTTTTATTATTCCCTGCCTCCTGTTTGCATGTGTAGGGTAACTTTTAGACAGAAAATGCCTTATTCTGGCTTTTGTAGTTGCAAAGGACAAAAACTCTCAGGCCAGTTCAAGTAGGAAGGAAGTCTCAGTTCTAGAACTGGGAATTCATTTACCTATTGAATGTAATTATTTTGAACGTGTACTATGAGCCAAACCCTCTACCAGATATGGACCTTCTCCGTCATGGAGAAGGTGCTAATCAGTAACTACCAGTGACATAAATACATACAGCACCAGCTATGATAAGTGCTGGGAGGGAGCCACAGCGCTCTGAGAGCACACAACAGGAAACATGGAATTGGAAACTTGGATTTTGATTACGTGTTTGTTTGCTATGTTCATTTTATTTTTGGTGGGGTGGTGAGGTGAGAGGAATCAGGGCAATCAAGAAAAAGGAAGTTCTGTTTGAGCTGAGATTTAAGCATGGTAAGAATATACTGGGTAGGGGCGCCTGGGTGGCTCAGTGGGTTAAAGCCTCTGCCTTCGGCTCAGGTCATGATCCCAGGGTCCTGGGATCGAGCCCCACATCGGGCTCTCTGCTCCGCAGGGAACCTGCTTCCTCCTCTCTCTCTCTGCCTGCCTCTCTGCCTACTTGTAATCTCTACTGTCAAATAAATAAATCTTAAAAAAAAAAAAAAAGAATATACTGGGTAAAAATGGTAGGGATGGGATTTCAGGTCATGGGGTTAATAAAGAGGGAAGAATAACAAAGATCAGTGTCTCACGGAAACGCGAAGCTGGGCTGCTTTATGATTTACACCAGCTTTGGTGGAAGCAGAACCTCGACACTCTTCCTTCTAAGTCTGTGCTGCCCCAATACAGCCACGCTGGCCAGATATGTCTGTGGAACACTGGAAATGGGGCCAGTCCATGCTGAGATACGTTCCTCTTGTCAGCTACTTAGGATGCATGAGGATGTGAGAGCTTTCATATGAGAAAAAAAAAAAAAATCTTATTAGTAGCTTTTTCATATTAATTGCATGTGGAAACAATATTTTGAGTACTATTGGGTTAAATGAAATTGATCATTAAAATTAAGCCACTGGTTTCTATTTTCCTTTATTGACTGTGGCTACTAGAAAATTTCTGTGGGCTGGTGCCGCTGGAGCAGGGGAGCTAGGCCTGGCTGTGTGTCTGCCACTATCTGCGTAGCTCACAGCACACCTAGGCCATGGGAACCTCTCCGAGTTCAGGCTGGGAGCCTGCATTTTAGACAGAGAACCCGGGTGATTGTAACAGGTGGTCACAGGCTGCTGCTAGGAATGCCAGGACTCAGATGCATGTATTATAGGATATGTGTCTGCTTTTTCTCCCCATAAGCTTCTGGTATGCTGTATCTTAGAATGAGATTCCAGGAATCTTTTTGTGTGTGATAGGTTTATGTGCAACATCATTTTTGTAAGTCCCTTGCCAGTAAGGCTCTGTCAATGGTAGTTGGGGCTGATAAATGCCTGATGGAAGCGAGATCATTTAAACAGTAAAAAAGAAGTGACTAGTGCCTTCTTCCGTCTCTACACCACAGTGCACCTGCTTGCCAGACAGAAATAGTGGCCTTTGGGACTCAGTTGTGTTCCCTCTGCCTCAGTGCTAAGGGGGTGTAGGCTCATGAAGTATGAACGTGGCCCTCTAAGGCCCTACCCCACCCCCAGCGTGAACTTGGGGTGAAGTCTGATTTGGAAGGAGATAGGCCTGGACATGCAGAGGCAAACATGCAGATCCCCATGTGTTGTTTTTCAGAGACAATTATTTCCAATTAATAAAACATCTTGGATTTAGGCATCTCCTTATCTTGACTAAACCATTTCAATGGTCATGGATATTTATGGTTGCTTTTCAAGTACACTGTTTAAGTGGCTCTTATTTCAAGGGCTGTTAATAACAAAAGGACCAGTCTTTCTAGAGTCTGAGAAAAATAATGATTCCTTATGCAACCCAGAAAGCCAAATTACATTGGTACTCAGAAACACGTAAATATAAGCTTATATTTTCATAAATACATGAAAGGCTAGATGTCTTCTTCTTTAACTGAAATTCTTCTCTGTCTTCTCAAATCCTATACAGGAGAGGGGCAGATACCAAAAGGGGGTGTTTGTTCTAATGTATCAGCTGAATATGATCTACAAACCGTGTGACTGTCCTTTGAAATCAGATGATTTATTCGATTATGAATGTATTTATTAGCATGGTGGCCTCACTCTGAATTCCCTCCATCAGGGATATGTGATTCTTTGCACTCTGTGGCTTTTCTCTCCCTTTGGAATGGCCCCCCCAATGACTGAAATAGAACTGCTTTTTATTTTTATTTTTTTAATTTTTTTAAAAGATCTTATTTATTTGACAGAGAGAGACACAGCGAGGGAGGGAACACAGCAGGGGGGGTGGGAAAGGAAGAAGCGGGATGCCTGCTGAGCAGGGAGCCTGATGTGGGGCTCGATCCCAGGACCCTGGGATCATGACCTGAGCGGAAGGCAGACAGTTAACCGACTGAGCCACCCGGGTGACTCTAGAACTGCTTTCTTTAGGCTGATCAGAAGCCGTCTTTGGAGTTGTGCAGGACCTTGTACCTCTGCCGGCTCATTACATTTTGAGTAACATTATCACACGTAGAACTCAAGTTTTTAAAATAGAAATTTAAGTCACTTCATGAAGGAACAACTTGTCGAGATCATGATAACGCCTTGTTAAATTGAATAGATCCTTGTCTTCGCCACTAAGTAAGTTAATGTTCCTTTAAAATATCATTCATTTGAGGAACAGCAGAGATAAGAGCCCCCCCCCCCCCGATATAACTCCAGCTTCATGGAGATTATTGATTTCATTACATAGATTCAAGTAACCTCTCAAATTTTCTCAAACTCTGTAGCCTAATGCCCAAATGTCTTTATGTGGCTTGCAGACTTTCACGTTCTGGGCCCTGCCTAAGCCCAGGAGTATCTGAGAAGTCTGCTTCCGGCTCGGCCACCTGCCCACCAGCCACCTGCGCACTCTCTCCCCAATGCATACCCTCCATCTTCACGCTCCGCCAGTTTGCGCTTCCGCATTGTAGACTCTTACAACCCTTCTCCATCTACCAAACGTCCATCCTCTCTGGGACCCTGCCCAAATGTGAAATCTTCCCCAACTCTGTGAAACCTTCCCCACATCCTCAGGAGAGTATCCTTCACCTAGCTCTACTTTAGTATTGAACTCCAAGTCGTTCCAAGTCCTACTTAGCTCCTCATCAGCCAGCACTAGAGGGGAGGGATTTATTTCAAATCATGCTTCTCTTGGAAGACAACTCTGGTGTCTCCACCGTGTGACTTTTCTCTTGCTACATACTCCAATCTCTCCAACTTCCGTTCATACGGTGTGATCTAGATCCATTCACCATCTGGTGCCCCGTCTTATAATATGCTTTCATTTGCTTATGTCTGGGAAGGCTAGTTCGTAAAATGATATGTGATTTATAGGCCTTAGAGAGCGGCCTTAAGGACACTCCCTTTTATCTGGCCTTCTTCCTCGAATGCTGCTGGGATCCTGGCTCATGTGGAACTAAAGAAGGGCGGAGTCTGGAGTTTCCGATGGCACTGGAGCTCCTGGGGGTCCTCCGCACTGCGCCCTTGTCCACTCCCAGCCTGTGGAAGCCTTGCCGTGGGCAACAGTCTCCACTGGAAGACAGCATTGTATCCCAGCTGACGGTCGCCATCCTGTTAACATTTGTGGTCTTTGGCGGAATGGTTTTCGTTCTGGTGGCATTGTTGTAGCTGGTGCTGTGTCGTTCTTATTTGAAAATGAACCATTACGGTAGAATGCTCTGATTTTGGAGCTGCAAGCCGTATGTATTGATGAACAGCATCTTTTAACAGAACAAGTACATGTCTCTAAGCCCCATTAAGACCAATAAAATGTTTGAAAGTTGAATTAAATAGCTCTTCTTTATCCCTTAGTCGTGTTAATTGACATGAGAGAAACAACCGTTGTCTCAGCGGTGATACAGATATCACGGCTTGTGAAAACATACAAGTGAGAAACCAAATTTGGTGCCAGGTTTGGAACCCATATTGGAGAGTAATGGTCTTCATACAGGCACAGTTTCTCTTTGTATCCTACTTGGACTGAAGCACTGTTTCTTATTGTAACAACAGGACACTTCATTAGAATGTAAGTCTGTTCAGGAGTTCACAAACCCTTTTTGTGTTTGGAGAACAGATCTGGCAATATTAATGACTTTGTTTTTTTTTTTTTTTGTATTGACACACTTTTGTATATGCATTTGTGTTTATAAGAAAATATTCCTTCAAATGCTGAGTTCAGTTGATGAGGGGAAAAAAAAAAAAAAAACAACCCATAAATGATGCACAGATGCTGTGGATAAGAACAGAATGAGCCATGCAGTTTAGCCCTGTGGGCTTCCTGGGAAGAACCCTCTTCTCCTATGATGGGTAGAGTTGTCAGTAGTGACAATAATGTTGTTAGAAATGAAAACTAAGTTGTGCTCACTAGTGTTTAACTGACAGGGCCACGGTGCCTTCAGGGATAAAATGCAAGTGCTGTGTTACAATTCATCTCATGATTTTTGTGGTTCAATAATTTATCTTCATAAAACACCAATGACAGCCAGTATTCTGTTGTTCCTGTGAGTGAAATATGATGTGCTTGCAATATGTTTTGGGGATTCACTAACTATGGCTTATGTACACATAATTTGTAATCAAGTTCATGCATGAGTAGCCAAAATATAAATAGGAACATTTAAGACTGTCTCAAATTCCAGTTGACTTCTCCGTGTATATAGTCATAGCAGGAGAGTTCAGATATGTGTAATAATGAGCCTTGGTAAATGTTTGAGGAATTCAGAAAAGGACTAAAAACTAGATGGGGACCAAAAAGAGAAGTGCCCTAATACTACATAGCTAAGGATAAGACTGGATAAATTTAATTCTTCAGAAGTAAATTATGGGATGAAATACCAAAATAAGAATAAAAATTCCTAATTTAATCCTATTTGAACTTCTGATTTGAGTCTTTTCCCTCCGATTTTTGTTGTTGCATGGAGATGATTTAGGTCCAGGTATAATAACTGATGTAAATTTATCTTAAAAATTTGAACACACACATTATAAACATCTTTATTTGTGGGGATGTTGTACACCACAAAGTCTCCATATTTTGCACATGTTCACATAATTGATAGCTGGTAGATTAATCTTCCCAAGAAATTTCTAATTATGCCACTTTTTTATTCCATAAATTTCTCCTGGATGAAGTTCAAAATTTTAACTTGAAATTCAGAGTCATTCCTGAGCTGGCTTTAACCAGTGCTTCTTATCTTGTCTCCTGTGTGAAAAACTCTCAGTGAAGAGCATGCAATCCTTTTGTTCATTCAGCAAACACATACTGAGCATTTGCAGCGTGGAGATTCAAAGGTAAAAATAAACAATTTCTGTTATGCAATTATATGTTCACAGAGCAAAGAAAGGGGCAGAAACCATGCAAATACATGATCTCCTAAACTTCCATTCTTTTGTTCTTAACAACACCTTCATTTCACGTAACAGTACTATCCATCTCCATTAATGGAAACTTTTCCATGAAGTTTTACCTAATATCCTCAAAAATAAACAAATAAATAAATAAATAAGCCTTCTATTCCATGTTTCATTGTAATTTCTTTATTTGGCAGTAGGCAATATCTACTTACCTTAATACTTCTCTACATATGCTCTGAAAAATCAGTAAGTATCTCTGAAGTCAAGGATAATGTCCCAAATACTTCCTAGCTCCCACAATCACCAGAATTTGTAACTACAGAACAATCACAGACCTGCCCAGTGAGTAAAACCACTCAAGTTTGCTTGGAGGCAGAACCATTCTTATTTCCTCCCATCATTCACCTCCTTACAGATACAGGAGAAAAGAAAAAAGCTACCATATCTATCATCCATAATTGCAGTGGGTACAAAACCAAATGACTCAGTGATTGAAATGAAAAAAGAACTTACTTTCAGAAGATTCTGGGCACATATTTTATGATTTTAGATTGAATTACATTTTCATTTTTATAAGGGAAAATAAAATATTCCTATTGAAAATTATTAAAGCCATGATGATTTTCTCCATAATATAGCTATACAGTTTTTACTTACCATTAATCCAAACTCTTATAACTAATTATTTAAAATTATTTCAATCTATTTTTTTCATAAAATATTAAGTAATAAAACTTGTACAACTTTTAAAAATGATTACAAAATTATAATTAAATAAAATTTATAATTTTTCATTTATGATAGGGTTTTATAACTTTGCACTTCTAACAAATAACTTACTTTTTTACTATAAAATTAAATAAATATAAATTAGCTTCTATTCTGAATATAGATCATTATACATAGCTTGCTAGATGCAGCCAAAAATACATACTTGAAATAAGAATTATAATGAAAATGATTAAATAACTAACTCTAAGCTTAATCACTCTGAACCTTATCTTTATAATATTATGCCAAATGTTAGTAATACTTATCTGAATTTCAACATGTTGTAATCTACATAAATTTATTAGTGATAGATATACTTGAATTTCAGATAATGCATTACAAATTTCTGCATTGAATATTAAAAAAAGTATTCTATCAGTTAAAAATTATCTTCAGAAGGAAAAAGTAAAATACCATTTCTTAAGTTCTTAAGCTACAGGTGAAGATTCTCATTCACTCCTAGAACATTGACTCAAGCCAGATGATAACTCTTGCTGAGAAAGAATGTCTTTCTTATAGATGTTTAGTAAATATTTTTGAAATTAGGCAACACCTCACTTTTTCATTGTCATTAGTCCTTGTATGTATGCCAATAAGCTGTAATATTCACATGAAATACATTTCATCTAACATCTGACTTCCATGAGAGAGGAGCCCGTTCTACCTTCCTCAAACCTCATTGCTATGACATCTAAGAGCTATATTATAGTTTTGGTTAGTAAGTCCATAATTAAAGAAGAAAAATACCTTAGCTGGGCTAATTGCTACTTAGTATTGCTACGTAGACTCACCCTAAGAAGAAGCATCCACCAGCTCCCAGTGGTTTCCCTGCAGCATGGGTCAACCTTGCAGTAAGGCAGTTTAACTGCTAAATGCTTTAAGAATGAAATCACTTATGCCTTCTTTGTTGTGGTGACAACCTTATTACTAAGCTTCTTAAATTAGGGTGGAAAATGTGAATGTTTACAAGAGATCTGTCACCATGTGTATAGACCCAGCCTAACTAAAAGGATAAGATTTGTTCTTAAAATCTGTCTGCGTAGCATAATGAACTAATTCAACACCACATGAAAAAAAAAGTGGTCATGAATCCAAATGGACTCTTCTCCCTTTCCTATCATCTAAATAATGTTTGGTTATTTCCAAAGACTAGAGCTAACTGTAAACCATTTCCTGTGTAACCCTAATTTTGTTTGTGCTAAGACTTTGCTCAAATTGAAAAACCTCTGTTTAAACTAACAGGAAGATCAAAAAATGGAAAGAGGGGCCTAGTATCCAATTTTTGTTTGCTTGAGTTCCTTTTGAGAACTTGCTGGGAAGAAATAAAATAAACAATAGAGGTGGATACAGAGAAACGGTAACAGAAGCCTTTTCTGTCTTGACAAAATTCAGAGACAGAAACAGGGGTCAGGCTACCCTCTAGCAAATCTGCTTCATATTCAAGCATCCTTCACAGAAACCACAGCAATCACTGGTGGAAGTTGTGTTCAGTAAGTGCAAACGGGTGTACTAAAATGCCAACATTTTCATTTTGTTTTGATGACTTTCTCAGAGAATAACAATGTTCAGCTTAGGGGTTTTTTTTTTGTTGTTGTTTTTTTTTTGGTAGTGCCCTTTGGGAATGAACACTTTGTCTTTTTAAAGCCACACGAAGCTTAACTCAAGCAGTTTCATTGTTCTTTCTCTCTCATGAAGCTAACAAAAAAAAGTAATGTATTACCTAATGAAGCTATTCATTGCTTAATAAAAATAATTAGTGACAATAACTGTTATACTCGCATTAACCTTATTTTCACGCTTTAACATAGAAGTTGCTCTGATGTATTTCAACTACAATTTGCTTCAAGAAAGATAAAGCTGGTGGTAATATAAATCTGATGATACATCAAGTATCATTGCTATTTTAGAAATTCAATGAAGAACCCGTACTACAGTCAGCTACCAAAATCTTAAGTTGTAATACTGATAAGTGGCATCTCTGGGAAGTGGGAGGAAATCTTTGACTTGAAATCCACAAAGTCGATATTTACTACTCTTCTAACTTTCTGATTCTTGATTTGCTCATTTGCTCATTTTCAAAATGGGAAGTAGTTCTGGTTAACCAAGGTGACTAGTTATTTGTGTTAAAATGTTTAGGTGTAACTTTTTTCAAAGTTCACAACAAATAAAAGCTGGTAAAGACCAATATGATAGACATCTTGCACAAGATTTTTATAACAAATCATAAGCATTCCCTGTAGGCAGTCCCCAATATCATTCACGAATATCTCCCTTGGACGCAGGTGAATTCACCAATCTTACAAAGTCTGTTTGCCAAAATCTTATTTTATTTTATTTATTTATTTTTCTTTTTAAGATTTTATTTATTTATTTCACAGCGAGAGAGAGAGATCACAAGTAGGCAGAGAGGCAAGCAGAGAGAGAAAGAGAGGGAAGCAGGCTCCCTGCTGAGCAGAGAGCCCGATGTGGGACTCGATCCCAGGACCCTGAGATCATGACCTGAGCCGAAGGCAGCAGCTTAACCCACTGAGCCACCCAGGCGCCCGCCAAAATCTTATTTTAAAGATTATTCTTATTTAAAGACAATAAATAAGAATCTGTGCTCTGTGAGGTCAGAAATTTTGATTTGGATATAGCCCTAGTGTCTAGGACATTGCATGGCACATACTATTGGATAAAGAATGAAAGAATTTATTGAATATATGCTCTTTTACTATATTCATGGCATGATTTGGGTCATAACTATGTTCTTCATGAATATATTCATTAAAAGATTAAACCCATGACCCTTGGATTTTGGAGAAATTGAACAATCCTTAAGATACTACTAATATATTCACACTTATTGAATATATTTAACATAAATATATTCATGAATATGTTCATAAGAATAACCTATTCATAATCATAGAATATATTCAAGAAGCCTATTTCTTAATACAATTACCTGATAAATTGGTAAATTTGGTGAATTTGGTGAATTAGTTATTCACCAACTGATTCTCTGGTTAATTATTCTTGAAGAACTGACCGAGAGTTCTTCTCTGGGCTCTGACCTCTGTGATCATTGGCAGCTTGGCTATTGGCAGTTGGAGTTCACCACCTCTACACCCGCGGACACAGATGTCCTCTCCTGAAATCTCTGTTGAAGGAGGGACAGGATCCCTTCTTTCAAAGGGAGAGAGGTTAGAGGCCAAAGTCTCCTTTAGAGCTCTTCAGAGTCTACCAAGCGCTACTTAATCAGCTAATGCTGGCTCACTATTTCACCTTCTTTTCTCTGAAATCTGTGCCTTGTTATTCCTCTGTGGCTTTACTTTGGGTATTTGTGACTGGGTGTGCATACTTAGTACACTGTTAAAAATTGAGCTAGAGGGGCACCTGAGTGGCTCAGTGGGTTAAAGCCTCTGCCTTCAGCTCAGACATGATCCAGGGTCCTGGGATCGAGCCCCACATCAGACTCACTGCTTGGCAGGAAGCCTGCTTCTCCCTCTCTCTCTCTGCCTGCTTCTCTACCTACTTGTGATCTCTGTCAATTAAATAAATAAAATCTTTAAAAAAAATTGAGCTAGATACAGAGGGGGCACTGGCTTTGGCTGTTAGTCTTAGAATATATTCTCTAAAGAGAATATATTGTCTATCTATAATATGGATATTATATATTCTATATAAATAAGTTACCAGTCACATGAATTTCCTTTCTTGAGTGATGTATGCTTTTCAAATGTGTAACTCTGGCCACCAAGGTCTTGATCTGTCATGGAGAATCACTCCCATTGTGAGCCATGGTTTCTGATGAAAATATTCTTTCTCAGATATTTGAGAGCAGGAAAAATATTGAGAACCTTCCAACTAAATGAACAGTGGTGGTAGTGAACATGCAAGATATGAACATTAGGATATTTGAATCATCTGCTTATACCTTTCTATCTACGAGATACAGACATGCTGAGCTCAAGAAAAATGGGAACAAAGGAAACCTAAGAGTTAAATCTTAAATAAAGGGAAGACGATAGACAATAGAAGATAATAGATGGTATACAACTTTGAGAGACAGCAAAAGAAAAAAAAGTAAATATTTTGATATTGGAGATTTTTTAGTTTTGGTTTGGTTTCTTTGGGGTTTTATGCTTTATGATTTAAACCGTTTATAATCCCTGTAATCTGTGGGACATGAAAGGGCTGTAATTATAGTTGATAAATTAATTAAAGAAAGGAAAGTCTTTAAGTGTAGAAATGAAATGAAACATAATTTTAAAAGTGTCATTACCTTTTAAAGCTCTTGAAGTGTCCTGAAATCCCCCTCAGAATCTGTACGAAGTCTTTGTACAGTTTCTCATAGATCCCAGTAATATTTTTTTTCTTATGCACCATAATTCATATTAAATTAATGGCATTGATAGCTATGAGTTTTTTTCTTAATTACTATTGTTTTAATATTCTGCAGCTGTGTGAATAATTAATAAGTTTTGGATGGCTTCTCTACACATCTGTGTATTGACACTAAAGATAAAAGTGGCTTCAGCATTTTCTACATTTTTAAGATATCTTAATTAGGTTACATATTATATAGGCCCATTTCTTATTTTTAATTTTTACTGAAATACACTGTACATAAAGGAATGCACAGATCATGAGTGAACAGCTCAGTGCATTTTTGAAAAGCTGAATACACTCCAACGTAACCAACTCACATCAAGACCAACACCCAGATTACTTCCAAATTTAGTAATTGATTTTAACAGAGGGTTGTCTGTCTAGAACTAAAGCTAAGCAATGTTCAGTAAAAAACTACTAAAAAAATACAGTTGTGCATAAGAAAGAGAATCTATGTATTAATTTCAGTAATACTATCTTTAGCCTAGGACATGCCCTGTTAATAAGAAAACAATAAAAAATGCTCATCTAGATAATAAAATTTCAGTGCTATAAAGCATTTAATCTACTATAAATTCCCTAAGATAATTCCCTTTTTGGGATACCACTGACTGACATCATGCTAACCCATTGTCAGTGTTCTAGAGAAAGTCTGCAATAAGGAGTAAATGCTCCTGCTAAAAACCTTACTTCTATGTGCAATTTTCCAGTGCTTTCTGGGACTCCAGATTTCTGTTAAATCACAGAAATGGCAAAGAATTCCCTTTAAGATTTGAACTATTAAAAGGTCATAGTTCTTTTTATGGTACATGCTCTACCTCCCAGGTTGGTCCTTTGTCCATTTATCCCAAGATTCCGTGAAGCTACCTGTTGCTCCCACATTCTATCTGCAGTATAAAATTCTGTTATCTAAAGCACAAAAATCAAATGACTGTCTCCCTATATTCAGCATAGATTCTTCTCTGTATATCTCAGGTGAAGTCTCTTTATCTACTTTGGATATTCTATGATCGTTGTATTTAATGTTTAGAGTTATCCAGCAGAGCAAGTAAAGATTTATGGATTAAAATATGCAACTTACTTTCAGAAGTATGTATTTTATTAATGTGCTCTATGTATCATCTATGTAGTATTTTGTTTTTTTTTTAATAGATACGTATCAGTGGTTTCTCTATTCCCTCTATATCCATGTATGCTGAGTGTATTTCAGTGTATAGAGCTGAGAGGAATCTTGTAATCTACTGGTATGAATCATTCATTTTTCTGATAATTTCTGGGCCAGAGAGCTACATTTATTTGCTCACGTAATAATAGTGTTTATGCTATCATGCTATCCAAATTCAAACCCTGCTCTATTTTAGTGTATCACACTACACTGAAAGCCTGTGTATCTTGTAGTAAATATCACATATCTGTGCACACATATATACAGGGACCCACACATTGGTGTTATGTACATAATACTAGTCCCGAAAGCATACTAAAAATTAAACCAGTGTCTTTAAAAATTTATGCCCTGATAAAAATATTATTTTTAACACATTAGCTTTAATTTTTAATTTTCTCTGATGCCTATTACATACAGGTTAAAACTCACAAGAAGGGATAAATTGAATAAATTCATAACCTAAATATATATATAATTTTAGTTTTGTATTATTTTAATGCACTAACCTGTAGCAATTTCCCGCTCCTATTTTTGCCACTAAGAATGCAAAAAATTACCAAAAGGCAGCTGACACTTGAAAAGGATTGTTGTTGAATTGAAAATTGCAGAAGAGACTAGTTCATAAATATCTGGAGATGTGCCCTTCGTGGTTCAGTGCTCATTAGTATCCAGTTGGAGGAAGCACCGTTGAGTTGAAATGCACAGAGGCTGTCTCTCACGCTAGGAATCATATAGTAAAACAAGTGGTAGAGAGGTTGGCAGAAAAATAACTCCTTGTAAAGGGTAGGGACTGAATTTTTGCCTGTGTCTATCACCGAGGTATATTACCTAGTCTTTGAATAAAGGTTGGAAATCTATTCAGTGGCAAGTATAAAAACAGTTAAAGCGGGGTAATGAAGAATTACTTGACATGAGAAACTATGGTTTTATTATGCATTTTATGATGAAATTTAAAAATAATGATTTATATTCAAATTATAAAGGATTGTTCCTGAACAGAATATTTTAAGATGTCTATTTCATGCCAGGACTCTGATCATGATTATTCTCTGAACTCGGGCATTTCTGAGCCTCTGTGTGGCAGGATAACCTCTCTAATTTAAAAGTGGTTCTCTCATTGGCGTTATCCAGAAGACACAGATGTAAAAAGGTTTTATTTTAATCAAAGCCACTTAAATTCACTGTTCTGTATGATTATTATAGAGCCAAGACAAGGAAAAATATTTAGAAGGAAAGAAGGAATTTTGTGATGTATCTAATTTTAAAGAAAACCAATCTTAAACTCTGGCAATGTTAATTTTAAGCTTTTAATTTGTTTTGTTATCAAAATTTAGGGAAAAAATGAGAAAATGGACTCCGAGATTAGCCTAAGCTAAATTGCCATTATTATCTGCATTCATGGGCCCCTATTATTCTTTCTCTCAGACACTCTTTTTGCATCACTTCTATAATGCCGACTTGACGGAATAGACAAACAGTCATTAACCAATCGCATCGTGTAGCAATATTTTGTCCTTAATGTGCATGAGGACAGGAAATATATGCCTTTGGGACATGGAAAAGATGAGGCACTCTGTAACCATTATAATACCTAACAGGGCTATGCCACCCCGGAAGATGGGAATCAACAGACTTGGAAGCACACGTTACAGTTAGTCTATGAAAACAAGAGAATGCCTACACTTGGGATTACCTCTTATTTAAAGATCCCCAACTGGGTACCAAAATCATCTCAGCTACACTTTGCCTTCCCTACTCACTTCTTATTTATTTATTTTCCCTGTGTCATGCAACTCTAGTTTATAAAATAGAGGGCAACTAGTCATAGAAATTATAAAAATATATGGAAAGATATTTAAATCTCATTGGCTGGCACAGTAAGGCAAACTTCTTGAGGCCAAGAATCATCATGTTTATTTTTTCATCAAGTACAGCGTTTCTGATATGAATGCCCTCAGAAAAAGAGGAATTGATCTGAATGTCCTTGCCATTTGGACAGTGTCAATTCCCTATGAACAAGGATGATTTTGTGCCTTTAGAGAAAATTGTAGGATATTGCAGTTTATCTGAAACATATGTGGAACAAAGATAAAGGACTAAATAGAACTTAGTCAGTTTAGACTTAAGAAATAAATTGTAATGATAATAATGAAAATAACTCATTTTCCGCAAGTAGGAATCATTTCCCAACCACAACTTTTCTATTTAAGTCAAATACAAAACAGTGACTACAAACAAAAATAACGAATATTTAAGTTTAAAATCAATTAACTGACATATTTATTTTAAAAATTAAAGAACAGAAAATATAAGCAATAAGGCATGAAATGGAAAAACTGGAATGTAAGAAAAGTAATGAATCTGAAAAGCATAAATGAACTGATAGTATTTTCATTGCCCAGTAAAGCCAGTGATGCAATTAAAAGATGATGGATTATATAAACCATGTTATGAACCCGAAAGAGGAGGTAAACCTCTGAAATTATAAACAAATTTTGGTTATATGAGTAAGGATTTTTCCTTAGGACAGGATTCATAATGTTCTTCAGATTTTCAGCATAGACTGTTACTCAAAATCTCCTTCTGTGTATCCCACTATTCAAGGATTCTGTATGTGCCCTCTTTGCACTCCACCTGCCATGTCCTCCTCAGCCCACTCCAGTTACCACTGAACTCCATTACTCCCAAATCTAGTGTCCACTTCCTGTCCTCATTTTACCTGACAGCTCCATAAAACTTCCCTTCTTCTTGAAACAGTCTTTCCCTTAATAGCACGTTCTTCTCTTTTCTTTCCTATGTTACTGGCTACTCTTTCTCAGTCTTATTTCCTGGCCTCTCCTCCTCTTTCCAACTTCTAAGTTGAGAGCATGCCAAGACTCAGATTAAACTCTCCTCTTTATCTCTGTGTTCTCTCTAGGTAGGCTTATCTAGACTCATGCCTTGTGCTTAGGACATCAAAACTCTATGCCCTCTTGAGCTCTAGACACAAATATGCAAATACCTGCCTGATATCTCTGCTTACATGTCTAATGGATGCACCTGACTTTGCCTCCCTTCCCCAGAATCCCATTACTTAAATGGCATTCATTTCCACTCAAATGCTTCAGCCACAAATCTTCATCTTTCTCGAACTTTTGATAACCAGTTAATGAGTAAGACCTGTCAATGGTATCTCCAAATTATATGACAAATCTAGCTTTTCTCCAGTGCTAACCTATCCACGTCTCCATCATCTCTTTTCCTAACTACTGTGAGAGCTTTCTAATAGGTCTCCCTGCTTTCCTCTTGCCTCCCTACATCCACTCACCTTACAGTAGCTAGACTACATCCTTAAAACTGAAACAGAATCATGGCAGTTTTCACACTAGACATAGCAAAGGTTTTCTATCACACTTAATAGTTCACATTGTAATTACAACTCTCAAGGCCCTTACTTATCGTACCTCTGCCTGTTTGTGCTCATTTCCTCAATCTTGCCCTCTTCTCTCCTTATCAAACAATCTTATCAAGTCCCACAATTTTCTCCATCATGACATCTGTTTTATTTCTGTTATAGCATTTACCATACCTGAAATTTTACTGTTACCCTATTATTTATTGCCTATGATCTGTCTCCCCTGAGGTTAGGACTTTGTCTGTCTTCCTCACTGTTACATCCTGGTGCCTAAAACAAAGCCAGTCATGCCGCAGGAGAACTATAAATGAGTGAAAGAATGAACATGACTCTTTGGAGTGCAACTCTAGGAGAGCTTGAGCTGGTAGGGGTACATCTCCATGTTATTTTCCTTAAATTCTGAAAAGTTAGGCTGAGAAGACAGGACTGCCAAATTTCCCCCATCAAGGGAAAACCTGAGAATTGAGGAGAGGATGATTGTTGCTGCTTGTCCCTTTTATGCATTTCTCTATTCTTCAACTATAGCATCGAAGTAATCTACAAAGTTTGTAACTTTTTTAGTAAAAACTAGAATAAAATACACCAGATATTAAGTGTGATGTCTCTTGGTGATATGAGTCTTTTTTTCCCCTCCAGTGTACTTTTTTGAGTTTCTGTGTTTTCTTCAGCACATCTTGTTCTATAGATGAAAACATTTATAAAAACCCTTTATTTATGATGCAAAACTCATGTAAGATGCCATTCCTCAATATTGTCTTTATCTGCCCTATGCAGATACACACACAACCCACGAAATGTGATATAGGCCTTTTGTAAAACCTTGGAAGTACGTTCTCTTTATACATAGGTGTATTTGTCCTTGTACATGTAGAACAAAAGTAATAATGATAAAATAGAAACGGCTACTAGCTATTGGTAGTATCAGGTGACTCACACACACTATGGCTCATGAATTTTTATAACAACTCTCTGACACAGTGCTGTATCTTCCTTTAAAAGTGAGGAAACCAAGTTGCAGAGAGGCTTAGTAATTGCCTCAAAATAAAATAGCTAGATTTTTCTACAACAGAGACCACTTCTGACTTACTCACCTCTGTATCTTCAATGCTAACTAGTGCCTGGGAAATAGTAGGTACTGTATATATTTATGGATAAATTGAACAGTGTTGTTGGTATTTGGATTCAAGTGTGAGTGATGTCTAGACTCTTCCGGGCAGAATCACACTGTATCTTTGGTGTTATCTCTATGTGCACATTAATCAGAAATCTTATGAATGTAAACCTTCTTTGAAATTAGCAATAACTTCTTCTTCAAAGTAACTTGTATTGCATTTCATATTCAAGGCAGGATCAAATACCCAAATGAATGACTGAATGAATGAGTCAGAATTAGTGCATAAACTAGAGTCCTGGGTTGATAAGGTTTTTTGAAGTTCAGTATTTACTTGGCCATATTCCTACTAAAGTTATGTTCTTTGGAAGATTATCTCAAGAGAAAAGTGACCATAGAATAATCACAAAGTTTTGAATAAGAGATTTTGAAGTACAGTGGTGTTTGACTTTTGGCTGGGAATCAGCAATGGTTAAGATAATTATTAGAGATTTTTATATGAAACTGTAGTCCTGGAGAAGTTACTTAATTTTTTTAACATCCTAAAATATTGTCCTCTAAAAGCTTAACATATTAATAATACAAGGTCCATTTGGGTTTTATTTAATAGCAAC
This sequence comes from Meles meles, assembly GCF_922984935.1. NCBI lineage: Eukaryota > Metazoa > Chordata > Mammalia > Carnivora > Mustelidae > Meles > Meles meles. The sequence goes on along the minus strand of NC_060075.1, from coordinate 8,274,315 downwards.
TAATAGCATACATTGGATTTCTCATTGTTTAATAATTCAGAAAACAAAGCAAAAAACAGTCCTCAAGTAAAATTCAGTTGAACTTAAAAATGAGTATCACTATTACTTCAGTTATTTTAAAAAATGTTCTTCATATTTTTTAGGTAAAAATTACATACAGTAGCTTTTTATTATTTGTGGTAGTTATGTTCTCCGTGGTCATTGCAAACACTGAATTAGTGAATATTGAACTCTTGCTCCTACAAGAAATATAGGGTTAGGTTCCTGCAAGCCTCTGGTCACAACATTGACATCAATGGATCAGTACAGAACCTTGTTTCTTATGTGTTTCTGTTTAAAGTTCTCTTGTTTATTACATATACTTGATTCACCATCATGGAACTCATGTCCCACAGCGTTATAACCTGTACCTGAAAGAAGCTTGTCTACCATACATCATTTTTCTCTGTAAGACACACCTCATCTTTCTCAAAGCTAGGAACACTAGCACCGCAGCACTGCATTTGGGGACCTTTTTATCAGTTGGTGGATGCACGTGTGTGTGTGTGTGTGTGTGTACACAATACAGTGCTTCAACAGTTCTCTACATCACTCAGTGCTCATCATGCTAAGTGTACTCTTTCATCCTCTTCACATATTTTACCATCAGGGACCATTTTAAAGAGCAAAATCAACAAACAACACAAAAATGGGAGAAACATGGTATTAAATATGCGGTGGAAAGAACAGCTGGTAACAGGATGAGAGCTGAACCAACAAGGCAGGGGCTGCCTTTTTTGACTTCAGCTGGGAGCTTGTGCCAGATGGCTCCAGTTTCCACCCAATCTACGCAGACTCAAGTCCACGAATGACCTTGAAAGTGCATGTATTGGCTTGGGCTTACACATAAATATTAGCAAATAGGTGTGCTCACAAATATAGACTACATGAATGAGAATCAACTGTGTGTGAAATACACAGGTCTAAGATGTACAGTTCAGTGGGTTCTGATAAATACACATACACAATGCGCCAGCCTCCAGTTGAGATATGAAATGTGTTCATCACCTTAGGGAGTTTCCAGAGAGTTTCCTTCTGCCACTCCCCTGTCCATTCCCACTTGCGCCTCTCTCTCCCGTAGACAACCAAACTGCTGGCCGGATTTCTATCACTGTAGGTTAGTTTTACTTTTCAGGAACTTCATATGTAAGGATTCATTCAATGTTACTTTTTGTGTCTACCTTCTTTCAGGCAAAAAATGTTGTTTGTACCACTAGTTCATCCTTTTTTTTTATTAGTTAGCAACATTTCTTTGTATGAATGTACACTGTGTTTAGGCCTGTTCAGTTTAGGCCTGTAATAAAGCTGCCAAAACATTTCTTTGCAAATATTTTTGCAATGTGTATTTTGATTAGGGTGAGTAAATATTTAGGAGGGGAATTGTGGGGTGATAGGATTAACATATGTTTTACTTTATTAAAGAAAAAACAAAACTGAGCTGCCAAAGAATTTTTCAAAGTGGTTGAACAACTTGACATCTCACCGACAGTGCAGATTGATCCTGATCTTAGCTAGTTCTTTTAGTTTTGAGCCCCTGAAGTGGGTGGAAAATTGTATATCATGATTTTAATTTCCCTGATGACTAACAACACAGTAATAAAAACGTCATGTAATATGCTTTCCTCTGTGTGTTTATCTTAAAGATTCCATTCAAGTGGCTCTTTCAAGACAAAGTGATATTTCAAAGTGATTTTTTGTCTGTACCTGTAGAGGACAGCATTTGGCAGTTTCTTCAGCTGAAAAAAACCAAAGAACTTTTTGCCTGCCCAAGCACCTTATTACATGTTTTGTGTGACCACAAGTGATATTTATAATGTGGTTTGTGTTGGCACATAAAAGTGAGCAAGATTAAATGAGATCAAGTTCCTTATGATATGGAATTTATAGATAATATAAGAAATAATGCCTGGCCTATTTATAAAAAGATAGATTCTTTTTTTTTCTTTTTATTACATACATAGATAATTGATAATTTTTGAGATCTGTCAGTAGCACATCAGAACACTAACTGCCTAAAGATGGATTCATATCCTAGTTAATTTTTCTCTCAAGATTGAATACTGAGCAAAAGACTTGAAATTCTAGTCATTGTAATTTTTTTTTTAAAGATTTATTTATTTATTTGACAGACAGAGATCACAAGCAGGCAGAAAGGCAGGCAGAGAGAGAGGGGGAAGCAGGCCTCCCGCTGAGCAGAGAGCCCGATGCGGGGCTCGATCACAGGACCCTGAGATCATGACCCGAGCCGAAGGCGGAGGCTTTAACCCACTGAGCCACCCAGGCGCCCCTAGTCATTGTAATTTTATCTGAAGCATTTTCAAACAGATGTTGCATCTTGGTTTGCTACTATATTTTACATACTTTCTTTGAAATTTTCAGTGTTCATTAAACTGGTCTCTTTTTCTTGTCTCTAATAAGAGAAACAGCTGTTTCTTCTTCTTCTATTAGTACAACCACCTCAAGAGCCTTACTTTAAAAAACAGTACCATTAGAAAGACAGCCTAGATAGAATATGCTTCATTAACATGTTACATTTGCATACGAAACAAGTTTTTCTAACAATTAGAGAAAGAGTTAGAGAAATGTAAATGAAAATATTATAAAACAATTTAATTATGAAAAAAAATTATGACCAGAAGCTGTAAAATGGTTTCAAAGATGTGGTTTTAGGTTAAAAACTCTCTTTGTAAAAATATGTTTCCTTTTAGAATACACACTTGTAGAGTTTTGATTGTTATGAATTAGTAACTGGAAGTATCTATTATAAAGTAATATCAAATAACCATTAAGAGTAAAATTACATCAAAATGATATATTTTTAAAATACAAATACTGGGGCATCTGGGTGGCTCAGTGGTTCAAAGCCTCTGCCTTTGGCTCAGGTCATGATCCCAGGGTCCTGGGATGGAGCCCTGCTCTCTGTGTGGCAGGGAGCCTGCTTCCCCCTCTCTCTGCCTGCCTCTCTGCCTGCTTGTGATCTTTCTCTCTGTCAAATAAACAAAATCTTTAAAAAAATAAATAAAACAAATATTTTAGAAAATATGTACTTCAGTTTATATCAGTCTTCTCAAAATTAGTCACCATGGGAAGTCCTTGCTTGGAATTATATTTAATTTTTGGAAATACTTCACAAACATTCAGCAAACTATTATCATTATTTTTAAAAAGTCCTATCTATTGAATAATCTAGTACACACACACACACACACACACACACACACACACACACACACAATTTGGGGAGAATAAAGCAGACCTTAACTATGAAAAAATAGCTCAAAGTTGGCTTAAATTAGCTTAACAATTGTTGACCCTGATATTAACAAGAGATATAATCAGCTACCCTGCCAAGTCCCTAAATTCCTCACCATTGATATTGCGTGATTGAATTTATATGGGGAGGAGGATATTTGTTCATAAACAAAACCAATTTTTAATCGTTTCATATCAGTTAATGCTTAGAGAATTAAACAACAACCCAAGTTGATATTTAAAGATTCTTTTTTTTTTTTTTTTTAATTTTATTTACTTGACAGAGAGAGAGACCACAAGTATGCAGAGAGGCAGGCAGAGAGAGGAGGAAGCGGGGTCCCCGCTGGGCAGAGAACCTGACGCGGGGCTTGATCCCAGGACCCTGAGATCGTGATCTGAGCCGAAGGCAGAGGCTTTAACCCACTGAGCCACCCAGGCACCCCCCAAGTTGATATTTAGAAAGCTGGGCTAACTGACCTTATAAGAAACAGATGTTACTGAGTGCTAACTATGTGTCAAGCACTTCTCTAAATGATAACATATTTACACATAATCGTCATAACCTATGAGGTATATACTTTTATTAGTCCCATTTACTAGGTAAGAGAACTGAAACAGGCTGACTTGCTGATAGTCTGGCTATTCGCTGAGCAGAAATGAGGTTTTCACCCAGATGGTCTGACTTCCGAATCCCTGCTTCCTCCATTATGCAGTCTGCCCTTCTGAGGGTGGGTCTGTAAGTGAGACACTCCTGGGCTCCAAACCCTTTCCCAGTGTCATAGAGGGCATGGTGTATGTGTGCCTGAGCAGAATATGACCCCAAGTACCGGGCGGTCCCCCCTTTTCCCAACAAGATAATTAAGAATACCTTTTAACTAACTTCCATGTAAAAACTTTTAAATATATGTATAATATTTACATAGTTACTATGTATTTTTAAAATTACATACACAAATAATTTAGGAAATTTATTGTCTACTCTTACTTTTTGGAAATCATTGCATTATAATTTCTTCAGATGCAGCCTTAGCATTGGTGTCTGTCATAACTGTGAGTCATCTGATAAATTTTTTCAGAAAAGACCATCATCACCTCTAAGTTGTTTGTACACAGGGTTTTTTTTCCACATCTAATGTCACTGGATACTGGACATGATTTTTCTAAGCCTCAAGGGCCCACTAGCATAATACTAGGATATACCATTTTTCTAGCTGTGCCCTATGTGTGTATTTATGATTCCACATTTGAAGTCTTATTTTATCACTGTCTTGTTTAGTGAGCTTACTTATAACTACACCAATATTTGTAATCGAAACTCTCCCCCCAAAATTATAAATTTAAGTCTTACCATCCTTCTCTATAAAATGAGACTAATCAAAACTTAAAAAAATTTTTTGACATAATGATATGGATATACATATACTGCTTCCTAGGTGCCAGGCTGTGTTTTAGTGCTATAGAAATAATAATTAACTCCTCAAATCCAATCTGTTAAGTGGATAGTGTTATTTTCATTTTAGACAAGCTATGAGGCATGGAGTGGTTAAGTGAAGTGCCCAGGTTGGCAAGGGACAGAGCAAAGGCCGGCAGCCTGGGTCCAGAAGCAGTCCTCTTCATCTTCATCCTGTTTTCCATCCTGCTGTCCTGCTGCTCACTGTCGGCGAGAGTCAACACACTTACATATACAGTGTGTGTACGTAGTGCCCAACACAACGAGGATCTCAAGAAGTGCTAGCCAGATGAGACATGGGGTTCTTTTTTTTTTTTTTAAGATTTTATTTATTTGAGAGAGAGACAGTGAGAGAGAGCATGAGAGGGGAGAAAGTCAGAGGGAGAAGCAGACTCTCCAAGGAGCAGGGAGCCGGATGCGGGACTCGATCCCAGGACTCTGGGATCATGACCTGAGCTGAAGGCAGTCGCTTAACCAACTGAGCCACCCAGGCGCCCCCTGGGGTTCTTTTCTAAGTATCAATAACTAGCATCCTTCTTTTTTGATCTGGTACCGAACCACTGTGCAGCCACCAAGACCCCCTGCTTCCAGGAGTATAGGTCCCTAGTGAGTCTCTGTTTCCTGGGAGATTCATTGGCTCTAGAACAATGAGTAGAGGATATCATGTCTTTAACAACAACTGAAAAGAGCTGCTTTCATTCTGTTTGTTAATGTGTTCTTTGTTATTTATGACTCACAAATTTCTTTTTTTTTTCTTCTTTAAGATTTTATCTATTTATTGAGAGAGAGTGAGCAAGTGAGCAAGCAAGAGGACACAAATGGGAAGGGGCAGAAGGGAAGCAGAAGATTCCCCCCAACCCTTGAGCAGGGATTCCCAATGTGGGGCTCAATCCCTGGACCCTGGGATCATGACCTGAACTGAAGGCAGACACTTAACCAGCTGAGCCACCAGTGCCCTTGTGACTCACAAATTTTTTTTGAGAGTCGCCTTCACTTTTATTTTTATTTTTTGATTTTAATTTATTAGCATATAATGTATTATTTGCTTCAGGGGTACAGGTCTGTGAATCATCAGTCTTACACAATTCACAGCACTCACCATAGCACATACCCTCCCCAATGTCCATAACCCAACCACCCTATCCCTCCCACCCCCCAGTAACCCTCAGTTTGTTTCCTGAGATTAAGAGTCTCTTATGGTTTGTCTTCCTCCCTGGTCCAATCTTGTTACATATTTCCCTCCCTTCACCCCACAACCCCCTGCCCTGGCTCTCAAATTCCCCATATCAGAGAGATCATATGGTAATTTTCTTTCTCTGATTGACTTATTTTGCTTAGCATAATACCCTCTACTTTAGCTCCATCCACGTCGTTTCAAATGGCAAGATTTCGGGGATTTTGATGGCTACATAGTATTCCATTGTGTGTGTGTGTGTGTATATATATATATATATATATATACACACACATACACACACACATACACACATACCACATCTTCTTTATCCATTCATCTGTTGATGAACATCTAGGTTCTTTCCATATTTTGGCTATTGAGGACATTGCTGCTATAAACATTTGGGTGTACTTGTCCCTTTAGATCACTACTTTGGTATCTTTAGGGTAAATACCCAGTAGTGCGATTGCTGGGTCGTACGGTAGCTCTGTTTTCAACGTTTTGAGGAACCTACATACCGTTTTCCAGAGTGGCTGCACCCACTTTCATTCCCACCAACAGTGTAGGAGGGTTCCCCTTTCTCCACATCCTTGCCAACATCTGTCATTTCCTGACTTGTTAATTTTAGTCATTCTGACTGGTGTGAGGTGGTATCTCATTGTGGTTCTGATTTGTATTTCCCTGATGCTGAGTGACGTTCAGCACTTTTTCATGTGTCTGTTGGCCATCTGGATGTTTTCTTTGCAGAAATGTCTGTTCATGTCTTCTGCCCATTTCTTGATTGGATTATTTATTCTTTGGGTGTTGAGTTTGATAAGTTCTTTATAGATATTGGATACTAGCCCTTTATCTGAAATGTCATTTGCAAATATCTTCTCCCATTCTATCAGTTGTCTTTTGGTTTTGTTGACCGTTTCCTTTGCTGTGCAAAAGCTTTTTATCTTGATGAAGTTCCAATAGTTCATTTTTGCCCTTGCTTCCCTTGCCTTTGGCAATGTTTCTAGGAAAAAGTTTCCGCAGCTGAGGTCGAAGAGGTTGCTGCCTGTGTTCTCCTCAAGGATTTGGATGGATTCCTTTCTCAAATTGAGGTCTTTCATCCATTTTGACTCTCTTTTGGGGTGTGGTGTAAGGAAATGGTCCAGTTAAATTTTTCTGCATGTGGCTGTCCAATTTTCCCAGCACTGTTTGTTGAACAGACTGTCTCCTTTTCATTGGACATTCTTTCCTGCTTTGTCAAAGATTAGTTGACCATAGAATTGAGGGTCTATTTCTGGGCTCTCTATTCTGTTCCATTGATCTATGTGTCTATTTTTATGCCAGTACCATACTGTCTTGATGATTATAGCTTTGTAATAGAGCTTGAGGTCTGGAATTGTGATGGCAACAACTTTGGTTTTCTTTTTCAACATCCCTCTAGCTATTCGGGGGCTTTTCTGGTTCCATATAAATTTGGGATTATTTGTTCCATTTCTTTGGAAAAAAATGGAGGTATTTTGATAGGGATTGCATTAAATGTGTAGATGGCTTTAGGTAGCATAGACATGTTCACAATATTTTTCTTCTAGTCCATGAGCTTAGAACCTTTTTCCATTTCTTTGTGTCTTCCCCAGTTTCTTTCATGAGTACTCTATGGTTTACTGAGTACAGATTTTTTGCCTCTTTGGTTAATGTATTCCTAGATATATTATGGTTTGGATCCAGTTGTAAGTGGGATTAACTCCTTAATTTCTCTTTCTTCGATATTGTTGTTGGCATATAGAAATGCAACTGATTTCTGGGTATTGATTTTATATTCTGATACATTACTGAATTCCTAAATGAGTTCTACCAGTTTTCGAGTTCAAGTCTTTTGGTTTTCCACATAAAGTATCATATCAACTACAAAGAGTAAGAGTTTGACTACTTCTCTGCTGATTCGGATGCCTTTTATTTCTTTTTGTTGTCTGATTGCGGGGCTCAGATTTCTAGTGGTATGTTGAATATCAGTGGTGATAGTGGACAGCCCTGCTGTGTTCCTGACCTTAGGGGAAAACCTCTCAGTTTTTCCCCATTGAGAATGATACTCGCTGTGGGTTTTTCATAGATGGCTTTGATGATTTGGAGGTATGTACCCTCTATCCCTACATTGGGAAGAGTTTTGATCAAGAAAAGATGCTGTACTTTGTCAAATGCTTTTTCAGCATCGATTGAGAGTATCCTACGGTTCTTGTTCTTTCTTTTATTAATGTATTGTATCACATTGACTGATTGCAGATGTTGAACCAACCTTGCAGCCTAGGAATAAATCCCACTTGCTCATGGTGAATAATCCTTTTAACAGTCCTTTTATTCACATTTTTAATGTGAATAATCCTTTTAATACTAGCCTGTCGGCTAGTATTTTAGTGAGAATTTTTGCATCCATGTTCATCAAGGATATTGGTCTGTAATTCTCACTTTTACCCTTTGTCTGGGTCTTTGTCTAGTTCGGGGATCAAGGTAATGCTGGTCTCATAAAATGAGTTTGGAAGTTTTCCTTCCATTTCAATTTTTTGGAACAGTTTCAGGAGAATAGGAATTAATTCTTCTTTAAATGCTTGGTAGAATTCCCCTGGGAAGCCATCTGGCCCTGGGCTCTTGTTTGATGGGAGATTTTTGATGACTGCTTCAATCTCCTTACTGGTTATGAGTCTGTTCAGGTTTTCTCTTTCTTCCAGGTTCAGTTTTGGTAGTTTATATGTCTCTAGGAATGCATCCATTTCTTCCAGATTGTCAGTTTTCTGGTATATAGTTGCTCATAATATGTTCTTATAATTGTATTTTCAGGTGTTGGTTGTGATCTCTCCTCTTTCATTCATGATTTTATTAATTTGGGTCCTTTGTCTTTTCTTTTTGATAAGTCTGGCCAAGGGTTTATCAATCTTACTAATTCTTTCAAAGAACTCACTGCTAGTTTTGTTGATCTGTTCTGCTGTTCTTTGGGTTTCTATTTCATTGATTTATACTCTGATCTTTATTATTTCTGTTCTCCTGCTGAGTTTAGGCTTTCTTTACCATTCTTTCTCCAGCTCTTTTAGGTGTACAGTTAGATTGTTTACTTGAGACCTTTCTTGTTTCTTCAGAGAGGCTTGTTTCACTATATACTTTCTTCTCAGGACTGCCTTTGCTGTGTCCCAAAGACTTTGAACCATTGTGTTTTCATTTTCATTTGTTTCCATGAATTTTTTGAATTCTTCTTTAATTTCCTGGTTGACCCATTCATTCTTTAGTAGGATGCTCTTTAGCCTTCATGTATTTGAGTTCTTTCTAACTTTCCTTTTGTGGTTGAGTTTTCATTTCAATGCATTGTGGTCTGCAAATATGCAGAGAATGATCCCAGTCTTTTGGTACTAATTGAGACCTGATTTGTGACCCAGGATGTGATCTATTCTGGAGAATGTTCCATGTGCCCTAGAGAAGAATATGTATTCTGTTGCTTCAGGATGGAATGTTCTGAATGTATCTGTGATGTCCATCTGGTCCAGAGTGTCATTTCAAGCCTTTATTTCCTTGTGGATCTTTTGCTTAGATGTTCTGTCCATCTCAGTGAAGGAGGTGTTAAAGTCCCCTATTATTATTGTATTATTGTCAATGAGTTTCTTTGATTTTGTTATTAATTGGTTTATATAATTGGCTGATCCCATGTTAGGGGCATAGATTTTTAAAATTGTTAGATCTTCTTGTTGGATAGACCCCTTAAGTATGATGTAGTGTTCTTCATCATCTCTTATAGTCTTTGGCTTAAATTCTAATTTATCTGATAGAAGAATTGCCACCCCAGCTTTCTTTTGATGTCCATTAGCATGGTAAATTGTTTTTCACCCTCTCACTTTAAATCTGGAGGTGTCTTTGGGTCTAAAATGAGTTTCTTGTAAACAACATATCAATGGGTCTTTTTTTTTTTTTTTTTTTTTTTTTTTTTTTAAGCCATTCTGATACCCTGTTTCTTTTGATTGGAGCATTTAGCCCATTTACATTCAGGGTAACTATTGAATGATAGGAATTTAGTGCCATTGTATTGCCTGTCAGGTGACTGTTACTGTATATTGTCTCTATTTCTGGTCTGTTACTTTTAGGCTGTGTCTTTGCTTAGAGGAGATTTTTCAATATTTCCTATAAGGTTGGTTTTGTGTTTTCAAATTCTTTTAGTTTTTGTTTGTCCTGGAAGCTTTTTATCTCTCCTATTTTCAATGACAAACCTAGCTGGATATAGTATTCTTGGCTGTATATTTTTCTCATTTAGTGCTCTCAGTATATCATGTCAGTCCTTTCTGGCTTACCAGATCTCTGTGGCTAGGTCTGCTGCCAATGTAATGTTTCTACCATTGTATTGTTACAGACCTCTAGTCCTGAGCTGCTTTCAGGACTTTCTCTTTGTCACTGAGTCTTGTAAGTTTTACTATTAGATGACAGGGTGTGGACCTATTTTTATTGATTTTGAGGAGGGTTCTCTGTGCCTCCTGGACTTTGATGCTTGGTCCCTTTGCAAAATTAGGGAAATTCTCTGGTATAATTTGCTCCAATATACCTTCTGGCCCCCTCTCTCTTTCTTCTTCTTCTGGGATCCCAATCATTCTAATATTGTTTCATCTTATGGTATCACTTATCTCTTGAATTCTCCCCTCATGGTCCAGTAGTTGTTTCTCTCTCCTTTTCTCAGCTTCTTTATTCTCCATCATTTGATCTTCTGTATCACTAATTCTCTCTTCTGCCTCATTTATCCTAGCAGTAAGAGCCTCCATTTTTTATTGCACCTCATTAATATCTGTTTTTATTTCAACTTGGTTAGATTTTAGTTCTTCTATTTCTCCAGAAAGTGATTTTATTTCTCCAGAAAGAGATTCTCTAGTATCTTCCTTGCTTTTTTTGAGCCCACCTAGCACCTTGATAATTGTCATTCTGAACTCTAGTTCTGACATCTTACTAATGTCTGTATGGATTAGGTCCCTGGCTATTGGTACTGCCTCTTTTTTTTTTTATTGTTGTTTGTTTGTTTGTTTGTTTTTGTTTTTTTGAGGTGAGTTTTTCTGCCTTGTCATTTTATCCAGATAAGAACAGATGAATGAAAGAACAAAATACTAAAAGGGTAGCAATGACCCCAGGAAAATACATGCTAATCAAATTGGAAGAGACCAGAAACCAGGGGAGAAGAAAAGAGGGGGAAGATATATATAGTTAGATAGCTAGATAGATATACATATATAGAGAGATAGACTGGTGAATAGAACAGAATCACACACTTGATTTTGAGTGTGTTTTTTTCTGTTAGAGCAAACTTCCTTGTAAAATTTTAAAGAAAAAAACCTATATACAAAAGTAAGGGTAAACATGATGAAGGGATGGAATATGACTGTAAAGATGAAGATTAAAAAAGATTCTAAAAAAGTAATTGATAACATAAGAAGTTGGTTGAAAAATAAAAGAAAATAAAAAGCGGTAGTAATGTGATCAGGCTGAGCACTAGAACAGAGCCATGTACTAGATTTAAGGTATATTTTGATCTGTTAGATGAAACTGTTTTCCAAAATTTTAAAGAAAGAAAAACCTATATGTGTTAAAGACAATGAAGGGGTGGAATATGACTATAACAAAGAAAATTAAAAAGGATATTTTAAGAAAGGTATTGATAGGTTAAAATAGTTTAAAATGGTTAAAGTAGGAAAGAAAAAAATTTAAAAATAGGATAAGAAAAAAATTTTTAAAAATTTAACTTTGAAAGACTAAAGAATCATGGGAAAGGAGCCATGAATTCTATGTGTTGCATTTCCTTGCTCTGGAGTTCCGTGGTTCTCATTGATCGGTGAACTTGGCCTTGGCTGGATGTTCTTGCTGATCTTCTGGGGGAGGGGCCTGTTGCAGTGATCCTCAGATGTCTTTGCCCAAGGAGGAATTGCACCACCCTTGCCAGGGGCCAGGCTCGTCATCTGTTGGGGTTTGCTCTCAGGAGCTTTTGTTCCCTGAATGTTTTCCATAGAGCTCTGGAGAACAGCAATGAAAATGCTGCTTCCCAGTCTCCGGCCCCATAGGAATCAATAGCTCAGTCCTCCACTTCTCAGTACACCATCAGAGAAAAGCAGTCAATTCCTCCCATCTCCCTGGTATCTGGCTGTACTCCGTGCTCACCTGGCCTGTGACTGAGTGTTTCTATCTCTGGCTCACGGCCCCATTTGGAATCTCCAAACACAGCTGATTCCTGCAGCACACTCCCATACCACTCTTCCTGTGGGAGGAATGAAGGGGTCTCCCCAGATCTGCCACTTGTGGGGTCCCACCTCGAAGAGCAGTGACTCAACTCCGCCGTGGATCATGCTTTAAGGTAACCCTGAGCTGAGAGCCCCCTGGTTGGCTGTGTCTCTATAGCTGGCTTCCCTGCTCTGATAATTAGGAGCTCTGCCACACTCAGACACCCCTGGTCTTTTTGTGATCCCGTGGGTCCTGAGACTCCATTGTCCCTGGGGGCTCCACCGCAGCTTAGCCTCTGGGGTGATGTCCCTCAGTGGAGCAGACTCCTAAAAGATCCGATTTTGTGCTCTGCTTTCTACCACTTGCCAGGAGCTGGTCCCTCCTCCCACGGTCTTTCTTCTTATATGTCACCTTGGAGTCACTTCCCTGCACATCCTACCTTTCAGAAAGTGGTCACTTTTCTGTTTCTAGAATTGCTGCTCTTCTTCTCTTTGATCTCCTGTTGAGTTAGTAGGTGCTCAGAATGGTTTGGTAACTATCTAGGTGAGCTCCTGGGACCCAATAATACTTAAGTCTCCTGCTCCTCTGCCATCTGGTTCCCCTCCCCTGACTCACAATTTCTACTAAAACTGAAGATGTTGATTTTTTTTAACTTAATTAATGTATTGATATTTGTTTTAAGTACCTGTTTTATAGCAATGGTCTGATCAACTGTGGTATTCTAAGTGAATTTCAAATATTGAATTTCAAAAGCTCTTAAATCTAATTAATGTTCAATTTCATATGAATTAAAATTTGCTAAACAAAATTTTTACTTTTTTAAAAACATTGTAAAGACACTATTCCTTATAGCTTTTCTGAAGAAAAACGAATCCTGTACCATACCCCCCAAGTAATGGATGGTCCAGGAATGATAAAGGCAAAACAAATTGGGAGCAAGTTTGCAGGAGAGGTCACATGTATATTTTTAAAAATTTTAGTCCTTCTGTATAAGAAAGTGAACACAAAATTCTTTGTTCAGAGTTTCACAAAATCGGAAAGTGATTTAAATGAATACTCATGGGCTTATTCTAATGTGCTTTAGAGAAAACGCTAGATCTTTATTCTCATACATTTAATGTAAAACTTCAGTTTTAATTACAATTGTGAGGGAAAATCACTGATATAAGAAAATACTAAATGATGTGTAGCATGGAGGAGATTCCAGCACCACAAAAATCTGATGGTGCAAATGCTGAAAGTCAGCAAATGCAACTGGGTGGTTTGTCAGTTATTTACCGTCTGAATGCTACCTGAGGCAAGGACATCCAAAAATTGCACTCTGTCTTGGTGTGGTGGCACTGAAAATCTGTGTGTGTGTGTGTGTGTGTGTGTGTACAAGTGTGCATGTGTGCACACACATAGTGTAAGTGAACTCTGATCATGGATGCACAGAAGTTATATAACGTGTTTTGTTGTTGTCTGGTTTGTTTTTGTTTCTTGTTTATGAGAATCGAGACTCTGCAGCCAGATATATCTGCATTTCAATTCTCATTTCTGCCATTTATTAACCATGTGATGCTTAAACTATATTAGATTCAGTTTTCTCACTTATTTATTTGAAGCAATAATTCCTAAAACATTTAGTGTGAATTATAAATGAATCAAATGCAAGAACTTAGAGTGAGTAGCGTATAGAACTTAGAACACTATCTTTAAATATATCCATGTACAGGAATAATGCGGTTAGATTCTGCTCTAGAAAAAGACTTTCAGGATTATTTTTCATAACATGGATGAAGAAAATTTTGGAAAAGTAGTGTATTTTCTTTTGAGCAAGTGGATCATTCTTTCCCCATTGAAGAATTGAACTTCATTATAGCTGGAGCCATTCCTATCATAGGTTGCTAAGGCATACGTCTTGAAGATTAAAAGTACAAAATAATAATTGGAATTAAAATGAATAGAAATCACAGTTTAAGCTCAGCTGCAGCAGTGGTTGCTATCAACAAGCCTGCTTTTATCTGAGTTTTCATTTCTCTGGTAATTAAGAGTCTTGAAAAAAATAAAGTCACCTTTTTATTTTTATCTGATTGGAATAATAGACCTTTTGGCATGAACAATTAAGCTGATGCTGTTCATTTATAAATTAATTGTATGATGGAGAAATGTTCACAGGAATTTTTAGAAAGACATTCTGGTCTACTGTTTAGAACAGAAAGATCCGTCAGCTAAGTGACCTTTTCTGGTTGTGTGATTATTTAGAATTAGATTTTGAGATTAAACATTTCTAACATTGATGTCCTTGGGATCCGTGCACCAAAATTGCATTTCAAAGCAGGGGCCATCACATTATAAAGGCAAAACCTAAAACCATGCACTTCTATGCCTAATCAACACTAAACCCAGTTTTGTACTTTACAGAAAAATGTTACGGTGAAGATACGGTCTTCTGTGCCACTGTTCTGTGGGAGAACCCTGATGTAACCTACTTAAGAAGGCAATATTTCAGTAAACACTACTATTTGTGTGATCGCTAACTGATTTTAATTTTAGAATAAGACTTAACATTTACATAGTAATTTCACAGTACAAAATTGTGCATATATATTATACATTTTGTAACTTAGAGGTTATTCAGTAATGATTACTTTAGAACAAGGATTTTTTCTGTTTTCCTCCATTGATATAAAATGTGCGAAGTATGTATTTCTAAATTAAAATTTGAAAATCCTAAAAAAATACTGAGGTGTGGTTATTTTATTTATTTATTTTTTTAAAGATTTTATTCATTTATTTGACAGCGAGAGAGAGAGATCACAAGTAGGCAGAGAGGCAGGCAGAGAGAGAGAGAGAGGAGAGCAGGCTCTCTGCCGAGCAGAGAACCCGATGTGGGACCCGATCCCAGGACCCCTGAGATCGTGAACTGAGCCGAAGGCAGCGGCTTAACCCACTGAGCCACCCAGGCGCCCGAGGTGTGGTTATTTGTAATGATATTTACTAACACTGATAAATATTCCATGTACGTGACAATCTTACAAACTTCAACAGGCTTTAATTTTTTTCCATTAAGATAGTATTTCTGTTTAAAAGTTTCAGCAACCAAAAGTTTATGCTTTTTCAGCAAAAGACCATACGGTAAATACTTTAGGCTTCGTGAGTTTTAACAAGTCTATGTAACAACAACTTGACTCTGGAGCAAGGCATTATGTAAGCAGAACTTTATGTGAACACTAAAATTTAAATTTTATTTAATTTTCATATGTAATTTATTATTATTATCAGTATTAGTATTAATTTTAGCTATTTCAAGATGTGAAAACTACTTTTAGCTCTCAGGCCATACAGGAACAGATGGCAGCAAGCCAGGTTTGCCCTATAAACTGATTTGCAGACCTCTGATCAGAGGCTGGGAGCATCATCTGTGCTTCAGTGGCTTGCTCTCATTGCATTTTTAGCTACCTTTACTCGTTAGGCTTCTCTTTCATTTGTGAATCTGAAATGTGTCTTCAAGTAACTTCAAGTAATCTGTGGATTCTAAATTATTCTGTCTGGCCTAGAACAAAATCCCTTCCCTTTGTGAGAGAATAGACCTTCATAACTTCAAAGAAAGCCACTCTGACCCTCTTAGAATTCTCTCTCTGTCTCTCAGTGTTTCTTAAACTCTTTCCGGGTGCTTATGTTTAATGGTTGATCTCCTTTGTTTGCTCCTTAATTTTCTCTTCTTTATAACGAGCACACACTAAACAAAAACTTTAAGTTACTATCTGTCTAATGGAGAGTTTAAAAGAATGTTTGTTTCCAAAGATTTTTGTACTAAGCCACAGTTAATGTGGTTGTTAGGAGTGGGAGCTATTGATTTATTTTTGTTGGTTTATATGTTTAAATATAACCTGATTCATTATAAAGATACCTTATTTATAAATGATCAGATAACCTTGGTATTATTTCCTATGGTTATGGGTGGTTAATTAGCACATTAGTTCTTAGTTTCTACAAACTTGACAGACATGGTTATTGAGAGAAAATAATAGTACAAAAAAGTCCTTAATAATTGAGAGAGATGTTAGATAAAGGTCATAAATCCATTTTGTTATTGGAGAGTGGCTTCTAAGAAACCTAATCATAAAATAAGTAATTAAATTAAAATAGTTCATCATCACCTCCCAAACAGCTTTATTCACTCCATTCATTTTTCCAGGTATGCCAATGGCACATTAATGATTATTCCCCTATTTTATTGGGTTCTGTTACGCCTTATCTGTCCAATGGAGGATAGAACCACTTATGATATTAAAGAAACATGCTATCAGTTGCAAGTAGCACTGAATTTTTCTAGATGAAAATATACTAATTTTTACCAACAAATTTCTGACCTCGTTGGTATTGAAAATTGTTTTAAACTGTACCATCTTTAGAAAATAAATTGACTTTTTTTCTTAACAGGTTCTGGATTGAATGACGGACAGTGGCATGAAGTTCGTTTCCTAGCTAAGGAAAATTTTGCCATTCTCACCATCGATGGGGACGAGGCTTCTGCTGTTCGAACTAATAGCCCTCTTCAAGTTAAAACTGGCGACAAGTACTTTTTTGGAGGTAAGACTACCATTTTTTATTGGTTAACTAGTACATTTTTAAAACAGAGTTTCAGTGAAGTTTGATTATGAAGGATTTATATTTGATTCAGTAGACTCAGCACATCTCAAGGAAAACACCAAACTTATTCCATGAGCTAAAGAGTGGCAAGTTTATGCTTCTTCATGATGAAAGTATTCTTATTTTTTTTTTAAGATTTTATTTATTTATTTGACAGAGAGAGATACAAGTAGGCAGAGAGGCAGGCAGAGAGAGTGAGAGGGAAGCAGGCTCCCTGCCGAGCAGAGAGCCCGATGCAGGACTCGATCCCAGGACCCTGAGATCATGACCTGAGCCGAAGGCAGCGGCTTAAACCACTGAGCCACCCAGGCGCCCCTGAAAGTATTCTTATGATGCCACCATATCCTTCTAGTTTAATTCAAATAATTCAAAGTATAAAGCTTGAGATTCTGAATCCACTGATTATCATAATACTACCCTCAAAGTCAGATTCTTGGATCACCTATTGCTGTGTATTTAATTACTCCAAACCTTAGTGGCTTAGAACAACAAACATTGCCTCACAGTTTTGGAAGTGACATCCCATCACTTCAGTTATACACAGTTTGGTAGAAGTGAGTCACTAAATGCAGACCACACTTAAATGAAAGGGATTACATGAGAAGACATGCAAAGAGAACATCTTCGAGGCTGTCTATACCCGTTGCCTTATAGGAAAGCCATCTTATCATATATACTTGGTTCTTAGTAGTGAAAGAATTAGTGAAAAAGAAGGTTCTCTTAAAACAATAAATTCTACTATATGTGAAAAAATGTTGTAGCATGGACCTGAGTATTTTTTCTTTAATTTAAAAAATGTATCTTGCCAGAATTTTTTTTTATCATTAATGAAATGTAGGGACACATCTTTTTATTAACGTGTTCGGTGTGTGTTTTAAATCAATGTATCTTTCACTAGATTATTGAATTCCTCATCCTAAATCACAGAATATAAGATCTAAAAAATAGTATGCATTCTTAGGAAAGGTTTTGTTAAACTTTAAAAACAAATGTGTACATATATCTGCTTCTCAAAATACATTTATTAATATTCACATTTATTTATTTGCTTATTTAAGTCTTTATGTATCAGTATATTTATATATATTTCTAATTATTAGAATAAGCCTATTTGAGAGCATATTGTGTGTCTTGTTCCCTACTATATCCTCTATGGTCTTAGAAAAATTCCTGGAATATAGATGACCAATAAATAGGAATGAATGAGTAAATTTAGAAAAACAAGCAAGAGCAAACATTTTACCCCCAGTGGTTTAAAAGGAGCAATTGAAGCCCACAGTGCTTTACGGACCTGCCGCTGAGTCTGTAGCCGTCAGCTGAGCTCAAGACCTCGGACTCCTGTGCCAGCTGTTTCCTGCTATACATTGTGGTTCAGTGAGTGATAACTCAGAGACCAAAGACCTGAGTTGGACCTCACTGTCTTGAATCTTATGTTGTGTTCATTGGAAGTTTCTAAAAAGGCTTTCAATAAATATTTAATGAGTTGGGTGAAGGTCAGATGAGATGTCTTATAAGTGAATACACTGGGGCTTATTGATGTGAGAAAAAGTAACCCAGTGGCCCAACTGGTTTTTCTGCAAAAACATATTTAATATGATGGGGTTTTGGCCAACAGTTTTCATTGCCATCATATAAAATGGATCACGGTAGTCAGTTGGAAAGCTATTGATAATCCCTACCCATCCAAATGGCAGTGGAATAGCTTTGGCCATCGATGAACATGCTGAATGCCTAAGGCTAGTTTTGGTCTGTTTGCATCTACATGGGTAGCCTCGTAGCTGTAACCGACAAATTTAAGGCACAGAGTTAACGGAATGTGAAGTCTTCAGAGTGTGCCGTTTACTGTTGCTTCATAGATGTTGGTTTTCAAACCCAGTGGTTAGGAGGATATTTTCTCCCTGTTGGGTCTTTTGTCTGCCATTGGGAAATGCTGTCAGCAGATGATCATGATGCCTCTTTGGTTATATCTTCATTAGCTGAATCCTTGGAATATATGAGAATCACCAGGGAAACTTGTTACATGTCAGAATTCTCAGGTCCCACTCCTAGAACTCAATGCAGAATGCTGGGAAAAGAAAGAATTCTAAGCTCTAAGTTATTCTGGCACAAATGATCTGAGGAACAGAATTATAGATCAACCCGAGCCAATTTGCATGCACAGCTTTCAGATTCTTCTGAAAGACGTCAGTCACCAAAAAGTGAGATAAGTGAGAATTAGCTACTGTCGTGGAGCTTAGCCACCGTGAAGCAGTAAAAGGAAGTCACAGGCCAAGGTCTGGTGCACATACAGACATTTATTAAACGAACATTTTTATTAGCAGGTAGGCACAATGCAGTTAATACAGACTGTTCTGTAAGCTTGGTGAAGTCCCAGCTCTCTGACTTGCTATATCTCGAATAAAATGTTCTCTTCAGGCAACTTTCACAGTATTATAGACGCAGGATTCAGCTGCACGCAGCCAGTGCCAAGCAACAGAAAGTCTCCTAAGCTGATGGCTGGTACAGGATCACTAAGTGATCGATACTCCAGAACCATGTCCAAGGCTTCAGGCCACCGGCCTCACTTGCCTTATCTTGTCTACACACAGGCTGGGGGTGTCTATAAAACATGTTTTGTCAAACTATATATCCTTAATATCTTTCATTTCACCACTGAGATATCTTTCCTAACATTTATCTAACATTTATGCTGATTAACAAGGCACTCGTTTCACCAAAGAAAACCCAGTTTGGCATTTAGTAAGTTGATTCGAGGAGCCGACAGCAGAAAACTGAAGTAGCTGCCTCTGCAATGGCGGCTCGTGACTGCCTCTGACCTGCGGCTGCAGAGTTCAAGCTTGCTGTCTCTAGATTGTAAGTCACACACACACAGCTGCCTACAGTCTGTGCTGAAAAGCTTTAAGTTAGTTGTAGGTACTGTAATAAAAACGTCTTAAACATTAGTAGAGTGGAAAGAAAATGGACTTATTCTAAAATATGAGCTTTGAAACACACACTCCTGGCTTGGGATCATGGCTTCACTTAGTTGATAGATCGTTTTAATAATTTACCTTCTTCATCCATTGAAAGGCAGTAGAGTTAAATTATGGTGTGAACATTACCAGAGTAACCTGTTAAATCCAGGACTGATTCCAGGGGATGCTAAGCGCTGACTCCCTTTCCAGTCCATGTGGAATGGACTTTATTTATCTTTATTTAACTCATCAAGGACAGCCCCTTCCAAGGAAGAGTTGAGATTTCAGACCACGTGCTCATCTAAAGCATCTGACCAATTTCTCCGCAAATCAAAGCGTTCCTTCCTCCTTGGTGAAAAACAAATTGTTTTCTTACCAGGTGAAAGCCTTAACTAAAGGTTTGCTGGCCTTGTGTACTCGATTACAGACTTCAGACGTGTACACACTTTGTTTCCTTTGGAGTAAATTCCCGGTCATGTAGCTTCTACTCTCTGCGGCGGTGTCCTACCAGCATGGAGCTTTATCTCTCCATGCCTGCACCCTGCTAATCCCAGCCAAGGTCTTAGTTCTCCTCTGAAACACTCGTGGTCAGATGTTAAAGCACCAAGAATTCTTTTGTCTTGTTCTTTCTCGGTAATAAACAGAGAAAGAAAGAGATTATTCATTTGGGGTGTTCCCTCAGCAACAGTTCTTTTGGTTGCTTTAAGTTTTTCTCTCTACCACTCAACTAGAATTACTTTTGATAAGACTTTGTTAATTTTAATAATCAAAGTAAATTTATTTATTGACTGTTTACCTGGTAATAGGCTTTCTGATACAGGCCAGAGCCCATGGTCATGAGAGAATAGAAGAATTTGTAAATTTCTAAATTTTTTCAGGCTTTGTATTTTTTTTTTTTTTCTGTTGCTTTCGTTTGAAAGAAGGAACTGTGGGCTGAAGAGAAGAAATAAGAAAGTTTCAGAGCTCCTAGAAGGGGGTGGCTGCTCTCAAGAAGGACTTTCCTTCCAAACATACTTCGAAGGTTTCATATATCTTTTCTGTTTTAAAACTGGGATCTAAGTTCATTGTTTTATATTCAGAGATTATAGAGCCCAAGTATAACCCAGGTTTAACGTTGTCATTTATATTATTTGTACAGTTCTCTTACTAATTTTATAGCTACTCTGAGCTCCATCTGGAGGAACCTCTGTTTTGTGCTGGAGACCTGTCATCCAGTTGGATGAGGCTCACATTGTGAAGGACTGTCTCCTTAAAGTTGGTCCATCGAGACATTAACTGTATCTGCAAAACACCTCCACAGCAGCTCCTAGAGTCGTATTTGATTGCGTAACTGGGCACTGTAGCCTATCCAAGTTGACACACAGAATGACCCATCATAGAGTTTTATATATCCTGGATTCAAGATATCACATAAAAATTATAATCAGTTACCTGGTTTAATGTACAGATGAAGGAATACCAGAAACTGCTTTTACAGTTTCCTAATTAAAATCTCCAAGTCTTCTATAGGCTTCTTTTTCTGCTTTGTGTTATTTTATACTTTCTGATGTTACTTATTTTATTCCCCTTCTCTTTTCAATGCTTATTACTAAGATAAAACTTCACAAATGCTAAAATCCACCTATTTCAAGTGTGTGATTCAGTGAGTTTTAGTAAGTATATACAATACTGCAGCCATTACCAGAATCCAGCTCCAAGAGCATTCCTTTCAACTCCCCAGATCCCTTCCTGCCCCTCTGTAGTCAATTTCCACTCCTGCTTTGCCCAGGCAACCATTGATGTGGTTGCTTCTGCCCCTATATTTCTTTTTCTAGACCCTTCCATTTTTGGTGGATTTGCAGTTTCCTTTTTGACTCTTCCATGTAGTTCTAAGACACTTCGCCCTGCCCTCACCTTCTCCAGGGGGACAACTGGGCCCTCTCCTCCTGCTCCAGCTCACCGCCCCTCCCCCACACCCTACCCCCGTCCCTGCCACAGCACTTAATCACACTCTGACATTCTCCACCCTTCATTAGTTACTGTATGGATCATTTACTGTTGGAATCTCCTCTAGAATGTAAGCACAAAGAAGGCAAGGATATTGGTTTTGTTTTCTAATACATCTCGAGTATTTAGAAAAAAATGTCTGGCACATAATAGGTTCTCAATGTCTATTTATTCATTGAATAAATAGTGGTCCCTCATGGATATATTTAATGGTTATATGCACAAGGGGCTACAGGACTTTTTATTCCCACATAGATTGTCAGTTTCTGCCATATACCCCACACCCCCCAAAAATTTAGGTAAGGGGTACTGATTGTGCTCGCATATGATATTCCATTATCACATTTGGGAGGTATAACTTCCCAGCATCTTGAAGATAAAATAATTTCTTATTATGTCAGGTGCAACTTTTTATCTAAGTGTACTACATTTACAACTAATAAGTCTTATTATTATTAATCCTGTCTCTACAGGATTTAGATAATTTCGTTTGGCGAATATTTACTAAAACCTGGCATTATTATTCATACTAGGACAGTGAATAAGTTAGGAAGAATACTTGGCTTTCAAAAAGTTACATTCCAAGTGAAATAACAAATGGGTAAAATGAGTGTATTGTGGAGTCAATAAATCAGGGAAAGGATGGGAAGTTCTCAGGGGAGGTGTTTTGAGAATTTCTTCTTAACCATAAGTTGACCAGAGGAAGGCTCCATTGAGAAGATGGTGTTTGGTCAAAGAGCTCACGGGGTGAAGGGATCAGGGAGGAGAGAGGAGAGAAAGGGCAGGCGCATGTACAGGTGGAGACTGCGTGAGGAAAGGAGGTGGACGTGGCTTTAGGGGTGGGGCCGCTGGGGGCTGGGTGGTGACGGGTCTTTTACTCTGAGTTAAATGGGAAGGCGTTTGAAGATCGGACCAGGGGAGTGTCATGATCTGACTTACATCTTAACATGATCTCTGTGGATGCGGTTTTCAGGAAAGCCTACAGTGGGGATGACTGCAGTAATCCAGACAAAGGAAGGTGGAGACTGGGCGGTAGCAGCGAAGCAAGTAGGAAATGATCAAGTCTGAATCCGTTCTTGGAAGTCAAGCCAACAGGACTTGCCCACTGGCGGGATGTGGGTTGTGATATACAGACAGGGGTCAAAGACAAGAGGGGTCAGTCTGCTTTACAGAAAGCCTAGCGCTTACCCTTTCCCTGTTGCACACTTCCTCCTTCCCCCTCTACACTGTGGGGTCCACTTGGCAGTGTTTCCCTAAAACTTAGTTCTGACTCGTGCTTCATAAACTACTGACAGTGTCTGTCCCATGCAGTGACCTGTCATCCCTTCTTCAAAATCAGCAGGCCTGTGACCTAACCCCCTCACTTTCATGTCCCCCTGTGTCTTCTCTCTCTTGGTTTGCCTGGATGGGATCTGACTCAGTTCTCAAATCTCTCAAGTCTTTGCCAGAGGCTCTTTTTGCTTTATCATCCACTGGGTATAACAAGGTCAGAAGTCTACTGATTTAAAACTGGCTCTTGTAAACTAAAATTCCAATCAGTCTCCGATTTGGAGACCACAGTGCCACTCAGAAGTAGACAAGTGTCATATGATCTTGCTGATACGTGGAATTTGAGAAACAAGGCAGAGGGTCAGAGCGGAAGAGCGGAAGAAATGAAATGGGATGAAACCAGAGAGGGAGGCAAACAATAAGAGACTTGATATCAGGAAACACACTGAGGGTTGCTGGAGTGCAAGGGGGTGCAAGGGATGGGGTGGCTGGGGGATAGACATTGGAGAAGGTACGTGCTGTGGTGAGTGCCGTGAATTGTGTAAGACTGATGAATCACAGACCTGTACCCCTGGGGAAAAGGATATATGTTAATTTAAAAATAAAAAAGAATAGACAACTGGAGGACACTGACTCAAAGCCAAGCAGCTGCTATAGGATAAAATGACTTTTAAAAATGTTAGTTCACATATGACCTTTGAATAGATGTACTTCCAGCTTGAAGGTATGGCCTAACTGTAGTCTTCTCCTGGTCTTTGTTCCATCCATGGTCCAACTAGACTGAGGTTGAAGAGGGTTAGGAGATAAACTACTTACTGTCTTTTTACAAATAAAATGATACCTAACCGTCATCTATATCTGCATAGTACTTACTGCATCTTGTTATTAATGTTGGAACAATTGAGTTCCCCACCTTTTGTGTAAAATGCATCTCTTTATAATACTAATTTAGTATTGCAAATGGCAAGAGACAACTTTTTCTGGCCACCTAACAATTTATGAAACTTCAGAATGAGAAATGAGGAAACCACATCTTAGAACCTTAGAGATTCCTGTAAATTATTAATAGTTTATTTGATTTGGGTTGGCTAGCATTATGTTATAATTGGAATTCATTTTTTTTATTGCTTCCAAACCCATCAATTAGATTTTGTGTGTATATATATATACACATATTTTTTATATATGCATTTTTTTCTTTTGTGCTTTTACTCTTTTACCCTGGTTCAATATTATAATATTATTATATTATATAAAACATTATATTGTTTTTCTCTTTTTTAGCTTCAGCGGGTTGATCCATCCTTAATTGTACTGAGTTAACCTAGAAACTTTCTCAGTTATTAATTTCTTAAAAAGGATTTGATTGTACAAAAACAACTACTTGCCCATGTAAATATTTAGATCAATATTTGCTGTTCTATGCAAATTTATCCCCCACTTTAAAGAAGTACATTTTTAAGCATTTCTTTCCATTATGAGAACATTAATAAGGAGAGACACATTTCTTTTTCAGTCTAATTCCCAGAGTACTTTTGGTTGTATTAGTTTGTTTTCCAATTATATGAATAAAAGAAAAGGGCAAAGAAGAAGAAGGGAATTGCACAATGAAATTGAATACATTAACTTCATCAGAAACTGTTTCTTTGCTGGAGATAGGAAAGTATTCATTACATAGCCCCAAATTCCGAAGACCTTTATATATCTCTAGAAGGAAAAATTGCTTAGGCCTAGGATTCAGGCTAATTAGAGTTATTGTGATATTCTATATGCCTTTGCGTTTTTCTGGCTCTGTGAATGGCTTGTATCGGGAATATTCAGATTTAAGACAGAACTGTAAGTAGTTTTTCAAAGGAGAAAATCATGGAATTATAAAAACTGCTTGACTTGCAAGAATTATCTTAATGCTGCGGCTGTTTATCCCTGGCACCTTCTGCTTCTTACATTGATTTTGCTGCATTGAAATCAGTAGACTAGGGACGCCTGGGTGGCTCAGTTGGTTAAACAGCTGCCTTCGGCTCAGGTCATGATCCTAGTGTCCTGGGATCGAGTCCCATATCGGGCTCCTTGCTCGGCAGGGAGCCTGCTTCTCCCTCTGCCTCTGCCTACTTGTGATCTTTCTCTCTCTGTCTCTCTCTCTCTGACAAATAAATAAATAAAATCTTTAAAAAAAAAAAAAAAAGAAAAGAAATCAGTAGACTAAAAGAACACAATGTTTTGACTGTGGAAATAATATAGATAACTCTATAAATATGTAGGTTAAATATGATTTCTCTGTGTAGTTTTTAGAAAGTATTTTCCTTATCTGGAATGCTCTTACGTTGAAAAATAACAGCCAAATTTTAAAACTGTGCTGACGTGTATATCTGCTACGAATATGTGGTATGTGTCAAGTTTCAAGTTGAGGAACATAAATGTTTCTACACATTATTTTACTCATTGATTTTGCAGTGTTTTATCAAAACAAACAAAAACAAAAGGAAGAAATTCATATCTATATTTTTTTTTTCCATGAGTAATGTGTCTGTTTGGATACTCTAAGAAGCAGGGGTTGGGATGGAATTAGACATTGGAAAGACTTACCAGACAGAATGCCTCTGAAGGCTACAGGAATGAAAGAGGAAGAGCAGGGCTGATACCTGAGGAGGGAGAAAGGGAAGAAGGGGGTTGAGTAGAAAGAGCCCTAGAGGGCTGGCAGTGTTGGCCATGGTCCCTTGCAAAACTGCCTGTTAACATCCACCACCAAATGGAAATGGCTGATTCCTGGTCCTATTGCTCTAGTTAGTAGTTGATTAGAGCAGGCTGGAGGCCATGGCCTCTGCAGAAGGACATCTCTGGACTCTAATAACAGCCAACCCTGGTCGTCAAACAGGAAAGATGAGACAAGCATCCCTCCTTGGCCACCACAAGTGTAAGTAAAAACAAAAGATTGTTCAGAAGTTCTTTTATAGTATTTCTTTACAAACCAGAGAAAAGTGTGTGTTTTTGTTCTTCCTAATATACTTGGTATTTCTGTCTACATTCCTAATTCTCTATGGCAAAATAAAGAGAAGAAATGATTGTAGGGTACTTATTTTTAAAAATTGCTGAGCATTCACATAATACCACTCCTGTATGTGCGGGAAGAAGACTGAGATGGGAGCCCGTGCCTGTGCCGGGCTGTCGGTGTTTGTTTGTCTGCCCGTTTGTTGGGTTTCCTTTGGGCATTCGATTATTCATATACCAGCTTCTTCTCCCTTTGGACGAGGAAGTCAATTCTTTGAGTCTGTGCGTTGTTCACTTTTGCACTGTTGGGGTTTTAAAGAAGATCATAGACTCAAATAAATGAGTTTTTCTTGTCTGGCTCATCCAGGAAGCAATCAAAAAGAGCCTTTGCTAAATTCTCACTTTTTTTTTTTTCCCAAGCCAATCACTTTTTTTTTTTTAATTCTACTTTCTTTTGGCTTTTCACTTGCCCATCTCAGCAACCAGCTATCCTTAAAATAATTAAGAATCATTATTTACTCCCCAAGGGGATTTTACAATAATAAGGAACTTGTAAGGCTCCCTCGCCTTCAAGACCCTAAAAGGATACATCTTCAATGGTGAAATTTCAAGTCTTTTTTAGGGTATAAGGTGTGAGAGAGAAGATGCAGGAGAGACCATTCTAGTAGCATTCAAGTCAGCTGGCTTTACAGTCTGGCACAAAAACGGTATCATTTCAGTTACCTCCTCATCAAAACACCCCTAAACTACTCCAATAGCTGGGTCCTCCAGATCTCCTGTCCCTATGATAAGCATAATAAGTACCAAAAATGTTATAGCACCATCCTCTTAGTGAACCTCATGTGTAAAGAGCCAAAATTCACTCTGATCTCAGAGTCCTGAAGTTGGGAAGGGACCTTCTCTGCCCTCACAGACCTTTATTGGATCAAACAGTGTGAAATATGAAATTTGAATGAGAATGTTCTCTGCCAGCAGTGGACTATGTGATATTACTACCAGGAAGATCTAGATGCCCCAGAAAATCATCAGTAAAACAAAAAAATTTTAAGACTTTCAGATTGTTCCTATTATTTATGGGCTATTGAACAACCTAAGTGATGTGACTCCAGAATGATCTGTGTATATATGGTTTTAGGTTTAATATTTCAAAGAAAGGAATATTTGAAGGGTAGAAAATTCATGTAGAAGAAGAATGGCTCGTGGAAAATAATTAGTTAATGTTATATGCAGAAAGAAAACATTTGAGAAAAATGAGGAGGAATTTCAGTTGGGCTTCAGGATGGAAAGCTGAGCAACCAGGCTGAGTCAGTGGGGAGGGATATCTGTGATGTAGAAGCTCAGAAGTAGGAGTGATTCCGCTGTTTGCTAGGCTAGTGCAAAAGTTAACCAATGATTCCAAGACTGACCTGTAGAGATTTTTTATTTGCTAAGATAATACATGTTTTAAAACAGGATTTCCAGGGCACCTGGGTGACTCAGTCGGTCAAGTGTCAGACTCTTGATTTTGGCTGAGGTCATGATCTCAGGGTGGTGAGATCGAGCCCTGCATTGGGCTCCACCTTCAGCAGTGAGTCCGCTTGAGATGCTCTCTCTCCCTCGCCCTGGACCCCCCCCCCACCTCAAAGTAAGTAAATAAAATCTTTAAAAAATAAAAATAAAACAAGATTTCCCACCTTATCATGCATAAGAATCTTCTAGGGTATTTTTTGTTATAGATTCTTTCTTCCTTCCTTCCTTTCTTTCTTTTGTTGTTTTTTAGGATAATGTTGAGTTGCATCCTTAGTAAAAGTTCGATTCAATAGGTTTGAAGTTAGGCCCAGAAATCTGCATTTTAACCAAGCATTTGGATGAATTCCCTTTTTTTAACTACTTTATCGAGGTATAATTCACACATCATAGAATTTGCCATTTAAAGTATGCAGTTTAGTGGGTTTTTGTATAGTCTCAGAGTTGTGTATATATCATCACAGGCTAATTTTTGGTCCTTTTCATGACCCCAAGTAGAAACCCAAACTCATTAGGAGCCAGTCTGCATTCTCCTACAGTATCTCCCAGCCCTCGACAACTGTGAGTCTACTTTCTGTGTATAGATTTGCCAATTCTAGACACTTTATCATTTTTATTTTAAAAAATATTTTCTTTATTTATTTGACAGAGAGAAAGAGAGAGGGAGAGAATGAGCACAAGCAGGGGGAGCAGCAAGCAGAGGGAGAAGCCAGGTCCCTGCTGAGCAGGGAGCTTGATGCGGAACTTGATCTCAGGACCCTGGGATCATGACCTGAGGCCAAGATAGACACTTAACTGACTGAGCCACCCAGGCGCCCCTGGACATTTTATATAAATGGAATAACATAATAGGTTGTCTTTTATGCCTGGCTTCTTTCATGTACCTTAATGTTTTTGAGGATTATTCAATTTTAACATGTATCACTACTTTATTCCTAATAATTCCTTTAATTCCTAATTCCTAATAATATATTCCTTTATTCCAAATAATATTCTGTTGTATAGGTCTACTACATTTTTTCAGCCATTCATCAGTTGATGGACCTTGGATTGTGTCCATTCTTTGGCTATTGTGAGTAATACTGCTGTGAACATTTGTGTACAAGTTTCTGCATGCATGTAGGTTTCTCTTACTCCTGAATATATACCTGGGAGTGAAATTACTGAGCCTTATGGTAATTATATTTTATTGACTTCCCACACTCTCTCCTGAGTGATCTCAAGCCTGCAGTTTTCTCTCCATACTTAAAGAAACACTAATTTAAGTAATGATTTGGATCAGAATGCAGGAGGAAAAAGAGGTATTTCTTGTATCCAAATAATGAAAACCCTAAATTCCATAAAGGAAGGCAAAGATTAGAGAATAAGGCAGCATGAGAAAATAATAAAACACTGGGTAGTGATGTGAAGCTAATGTCATTAGTGGAAAGTTAGAAATACGAAAGATTGCTTCTCTGCCATTTGGCTAAGATCAAGTAGAGAAATACAAAAGCAAAAATCAGAAAAGAAACAAAGATTTTTTTATCTTGATAGATACAATCTTGACGGTTAAAGAAAATGCTGTTATAAGGTGGTCAACAGAGAAAATAGCAGGAAAAACAAAGTGGGTCTTAGTGGAACTTCTTTATAAAAATAAAGTTTTAAAGCATAACTGAATTTCAGAAGGAAGAACTTTCACAGGTAACATGGAAGAGATGTGAGCTGAGGTAAATGATCCAAGAACAAAATGAGAATCATCAGGGTGAGGTAATGGGAGAGAGATAGTAAAATTTGTCAGGATTTGTTTTTAAAAGTACAAATGAACAAACTAAATAGTCTTTTAACATAGCACCTGTTTAATTATATATTACATTATTTTTAAAGTTGCCACCATTTTTTTTTTTTTAATTTGACAAAAGCTTGTCTGTGCTCTGTGTTAGACACATTTTGCTTTCTGGAAGAGGATGTCCACAAATGTGCTGTGTCAGATACGTTTAAAAAAAGAAAGCTTCTTATTGCATGAAGAATTTTAGAAGTTTTAGTCAATCATAGTTTTTAAAAACAGACAGTGAGGAAAACTGGCAGTGTTTACCACTGTTAGTATACAGAAATAGCCATTTTCACCCTTCTTCCCATACATACAACATTTTACGTTTCTTCGAGTGAGACCATTCCAAAATCTCATTAGTTATTACATCCAGCTCAAATCTGTATCTCTGGATGTTATGTAGCCCTCTACGTCCGGTCAAGATTTGGTTCCTTCTGGTTGAATGAAGTATAGACTGAAGACCAATAACTCAAATATACATTTCTTCCATGAAAAATAAAAGTATAAGAAACATAGCCTTTTCTGGTCTGTAGTAATTTTTAAATCTTGTTAGTCAGGAAGAGCAAGTGACCCTTTTCCTAATGCCCTCTGTGCCCCTCGGGTTCACCCTCTGAGAGAGCCTCTTTGTCCGTTGCTCTCCCCTGCCATCTCTGAAGAGCCCCTCCTCCCCGGCTGCGTGCTTTCATAGTTGACTTCCTGTTGATACAGAGGTGGATGCCTAGAGACTGCTTTACTCCTTCAATGGACACAGATTGTTGTGGGTCATGCTTGTTTCCTTGGCAACATAATTCCTCAGAAACATTGTAGTCTTCTAATCTGTTTCCTTTAAAGTGGCTCTCTGGACAAGGAACCACATCTAAATTTCTGTTCTTGATGAAGCTTTAAGCCTGGTCACTCCATCTTTCTACTTATCTCTGTTTCCTTCCCAGCAGAGCTGTGCCACTCTGATCTTTCTTCAAGAGAATTTGCTGATCTCCCCTCATCTCTTCCTTTCCTGTGGGCTTTCAACTTAATGCCTCGTTTATATCTTGAGGCCTTGAGAAAGAATAACCCTTGATTGGAGGACAACAGCCTAAGTCTGATTATTGCCATAGAGCAGTTTCCCACTGTCTGGTAGATAGCTCTTTTGTTGTTATTTTTGTTTTATTTTAATTTATTATCATCCATGGGTATGTAGTACATGGCAGAATTCTTCTAGAAATCATATATTTTCATCAAATACAGATTAAATCCTAATATATCAAGTCTTAATCAATAAGAAGCCTATTTCTTGCAACTTTTTTTTTTAAATTGTTTTTCCAGCTTAATACTTGAAGGTAATAAAAGACATTTTAGACCACAGTGTTACTCCCTTCTAAGGATATCTCTTGGCAGCTATGGCTTATAGTTACCATACTTTAGGATATAGGTTTTTTTTTTTTTAATCTTTTCCAACTCATAAATTGGGGATTCTCCTTCAGTTCAGATTGCCAACAAGCAGAGAGCACCTGCCATTTTAAAGTGGTTTTATTTTTATCTTAGCCTGCAGGCTGGCTAGTCCTAGACTGAGTTTGTCTCTCTCTTGAAGACTGCTGAACACAGCAAGAAGGAGCCAAAGCACATCAGCATTTGAGTACTCCCTAATATTTCTTCTAATTTCTTCTAAGAGTCCCAGTTGGCATCTGGTTTGCCTTCCAAGGAATAGCAGTTGACAATATGACCAAATATTTTGCTACAAATACCAAAGGCCCCAGCTTTCCAAGCCTGTATTAGCCCAGGCTTCAGGGACTGGTGTCTACTAAAGGCAATTCCGTAAACATATTTTCATGCATCGTACCCGATTTTTAATTATAGTACCAAAGGTGGTATTAGTTTGGATTAGGTTCAGCTCTGAGTGGCAGAGACTGTGATTAACAAGCTAGAGATGTATTTCTTTTTTTCTGTAAAAGAAGATTGAAGGTAAACTCTGAAGGCTGTTGCAGAGCTCCAGGGAGTCAGGAAGCCAGGCTTCTTCTGTCTTTTGCCTTTGCCATTCAGAAGAGTTAGTATTCACCTTGTGGTTTCAAAGGACAGGTTAAGCTCCAGGTATTATATCCAATTTTCAGACAGAAGCAAAGCATGAGAGGGTCTGGGCTCTTTCCTTTAAGGCCACTTTCTGAAGTCCGTATTATGTATGAAACACATCAGGGGCTGAAACTTACGTGGTCACATGATCCTAGGGGAGATTGAATGCCAAGTGCCAGCTAAATGTCTATATCCATGTAAGAGGGGAAAAATTAATAATTGGAGGGTAATTAGCAGTCTCTGTAACAACTCTTCTGTTTAATATTAAATGCTTGATATTATCTTTGAATTTGATTATAGTCTGTGCCCCCAATTTTTTTTTATTTTTTATTTATTTATTTGACAGAGAGAGATCACAAGTAGGCAGGAGGCAGGCAGAGAGAGAGGGAAGCAGGCTTCCTGCTGAGCAGAGAGCCTGATGCGGGACTCGATCCCAGGACCCTGAGATCATGACCTGAGCCGAAGGCAGTGGCCTAACCCACGGAGCCACCCAGGCACCCCCCAATTTTATTTAATAAAGTGATGTCCAATATTATTATTCACTGCTTGGGCAAATTTTGAAAATCTGTGAATGGTTGTTTAATCTAAAGATACCGAGTTTGGGAAATACATTTAAGCAGATTCATTTCTTTTCCAAGTTTTCAATTATCCATCATCCTAGCCTGAAGCTTTTTATAACAAATAATTTAGAGTAGTAAAATTAAATAGCTTTTAAAAAGCAATAGAACATCCTCTAATCATGTATTTATATCTCTGTCATCCCCAATCATATCTTTATTCCCCATAAAAAGCCTAATTCAATAAATTCCTTCCTCTTAAATTAAGGGAGAGTTATTTGACCATTCCTCAAAACATTAGAAGTTATTGAAATTAATGTTGGTTGTTATCTATGAACTTTTTTCTTTAACTCAGAAAGTAAATGATTGTACATTTGTTCATGGATGGTAGAATTTAATCATTAATGTTTTATCTGGAGAAATGGAAATTAAGAGACCAGGAAAACATACTTTTGGATTTAGGAAACTGTCTATACCTCAAGAAGAAGTGAAGTGTATCTGGTGGACAGCTAGATCTTTAGCTCCAAGAGAGCAGGAAACACTCTTGATTTTGCTCTTCCCAGCTTACAAAGATACTTTACAGGGCCTGATGTGCAGAAGGTGCTCGTTACACATCTGCTCAATGAATTACTAAGGGTGATTAACCATGTCATTAAAAATTTGTTCTCTTAGAATTCTGTCGTTTTATGCTAGGAGGCAATTGTATATACATTTTAAACCTTTTTTTTTTTGTATTCTTCTTATTTAAAAAGTGTAAGATATACCGTGCTCTACCTTATATTTTTATCTTTTACTGTGGCATTAAAGTGTAATCTGTAGGAAGGCATAATCTTTCCTTAGACATCAAATCTAAAGGTTAAAGCTGTATTCTACAACACTTGAGTTTCTCCTTAATAAATATCTCTACTTTTTCCTTATGTGAATTTCACTGAATCTTTCTAAAACTTATTTTTTTTTATGTCTGAAGATTATATTGTCCCTTAGGTGCATTTTTCTGATGTATCATTGTTTTTCAAAGAAAAAATCTTTAAACTACCCCAATAGTAAACAATTAACTATTTTTAAAATACATATTAATTTTCTCCTACTAAAAACCTAATTGGCTCAACAGAGATACACTTCAGTATTGTCCTTGTTTGAAATAATGCAACTATCACATAGGGAAAATGGGTTGTTAAAATTCTGTCTGTGGCTGTAGATAATGGCACAGTAGTGGGCAAGCAGCTTCCAGATTTTTTAGAACATCAACATTTCAAATGGTTTTAGAGAAGTGAAATTAGGATACTTAAAAATAACTAAACATAACTTATTGACTATGGTATGAAATGTTGATTTGATATCTCTGAATATCATATACATCATCAAACCAGAGAGATAGTTGGATTTATCCCAGTGGGTGAAATCCATGCATTCTGTCTCCTCGCCACTCCAGTTTCTGCTCCTCTGGTAAGGCAAGAGAATACTATATCTCGGTGGAGGAGAGTTCAAGAATTAGGGAGGGGATGCAGATGTTTTGCCCCACTTACAAAGAACTTAACAAGCAAATATAGCCCTTGTTTGTCATTGCTGTCTAAATATTGATTTGTTTTTCAGCCAGTCAGGTAGCAGCTAAGATTCCCTATATTATAGTGAGAAAATTATGCTAGTCACAACTTCTAGCTACAAAAATTAGTCACAGTTTCCAGCTATATTCAGTGTTGAATTCACAGAATGTGTAATTTTTTTGTGGTAAAATACCTGTAACAAAATTTACTATTTTAACCATTTTAAAGTATATAGTTCAGTGGCATTAAGTATTCTCACTTTGTGGCTGGCTGACCATCACGTCATCCCTGTGCAGAACTTTTCCTCTCCCCAAACTAAAACCTTGTAACTCTTAGACTCCATTAAACAAGGACTTCCATTCCCCTTCCCCCTCTAGTAACCACTATTTTGCTTTCTGTCTCTGAATTTACTGATTCTAGGGACCTCGTGTAAATGGAAGCATATGATACTTGTCCTTTTGTGTCTGGTTTATTTCACTCTTGAGCATCTTGTTTTCAGGTTTCATCCATGTTGTAGCATGTATCAAAATTTCATTTCTATTTATAGCTGAATACTATTCGTGTGTGTGTGTGTGCGTGTGTGTGTGTGTGTGTGTGTGTGTGTGTGTGTGTGTTATCCATTTGCTTATCCATTCATCCATCAATGGAAATGGAGTTTGGGTTGTTTTCACCTCTTGTGAGTAGTGCATGTACAGTGTACAAATGATCTATTTGAGTCCATTCTTTCACTTTTTGGAGATATAAACCCAGAAATGGAATGGCTAGATCATATGGTAATTGTTTTAATTTTTTGAGGAACTTCTGTATTGTTTTCACCATAACTATACCACTTTACATTCCTATCAAAAATGCACAAGAGTTCCAGTTCCACCACATCCTGACCAAGCTTGTTCTGATTTTTTTTCTTTTTCTTCCTTTTTCCTTCCTTCCTTTCTTTTTTCTTTCTTTTTTTTTTTTTTTTACAAAAGCTATCTAAATGGGTATGAAGTGATTGATTTTGTTAATGGTGAGGTGAAATGTGAAGTAGATGTCCTCCTACACTTGGCTTTTACGCTTAGTCTCTCTCCTCTTCTGCAGTGACACAACTAGATTAGATAGTAAGTTCTTTGGGGATGGGAAGAATGTTTACTGCTGTTTTTAACTTTTAATATAATCAGTGTTTAATACATGCTGAATGGGACAATGTATGAGTAAAATATAAGAAAACATGAATGAATTAAGAAACAGACCAATGCATTTTACAATTTCTGTAGAAATAATTGCTAATTTTCCTTTTTGAGACAAGCTATGGAAACCTTCAGGAATCCTAAAACTCCAAAGCTGACTTGAAGTGTCTTGCCATGTTTTTCTACTTGAAAAAATATGCACTCTGAATAGTAATATTCACTGGTTTTTTACTATGTTCTAGGAACTGTTGTTAGCATTTTCCTTAATTTATCTCATTAATCTTCATAATGGCCCTGTATCAGGGGACTGTGATCCTTATGCCCATCTAATAAGGGTAGAAATTAAGCCTCCAGTTGTATGATTTGCCTGAGGGTTGTCAGCTCCTAAGAGTCAGAGTGAGGACTTGAATCTAGGTTTGTCTGATGCTGCATACTAACCTTCTAACCAACATAATATATTGTTCATTAGAATGCCTGCATTTAGTTAGCATCTTCTTCATTATTTCCCAGGTTAAATTATAATCATTGCTTTAAATGCTTCGCAAAACATTCTTACATTAAAATTTAATCAAATTGAATAGATCAGATCAGAATAAAAGGAGTCAGATTAGCTGTATTTTAAAAGTCTCCAAAGGCATGGAGAAGCTACTCCTACATTCATTCCATAGTCATCCAAAGTCTTCAAAGATAATGTGCATTGCACTTTCATTTATTAACTTTTCTCATCTTATATATAGGAATGAGATACTTATGTATAAAGAAGTATATATTTGTTCTATGTTTAGTGGAACTTTAGGTAATATTCTCTTCCTCTAAAGTTCTTTCCTTATTGTCTCTACAGGAATACTTGAAATTTGGGCTAGGGGATTGAAAACAGTTGTGAAAATTTAAATGCTCTCCTAAAAAGTTGATACATGAAGACTTTATCATCCATCAACAGTAGCCAGAGTGAGTTGTTTAGAAAGAGAAGGATCTTGAGAGAAGGAACTATTAGAAAAATAGCAGACAGTCTAATAGGCTTAAATAAACTGGAACTTATGAAAAATACCTACAGTTTTGGGGGAAAATGTAAATATATTGGGACAAAACTAATGAGGATGGGTCAGGCTGAGAATGCGGTGCCATTTTAACAAACAAGAGGAAAGAAGCAGGGTGGGCTACGCCACTCTTTTGTTCTGGCAGTGTTCTTTTCCAAAGAAAATTGGATTTCAAACTGGAAAAAGGAAAAACAAGTATCAGAGAAAGACACTGGAATCTAAAATAGGTGAAGAGGGGTCCCTGAGTGGCTCCTTTGGTTGAGCATCAGACTTCGGCTTGGATCATGATCTTAGGGTCCTGGGTTGAGCTCCCTACTCAGTGGGGAGTCTGCTTGTCCCTGTCCCTCTCCCTCTGCCTATCTTCTGCTGATGCTCTCTCTCTCTCTCTCTCTTTCTCTTAAGTAAATAAAATCTTAAAAGAAAAAATAAATAAAATAGGTGAAGAAAAGAAGAGCCTCTTGTTGCCTGAAAGGGGCTCTGAGCAAAGGATACAGATCAGTGATAGAACTTTTAACTCGTCATTTAAAGGAAAATCTTGCATTCTACTAATTCAGCAACTAATGTAGTTGAGAGTTGCGACTAGCCTCATTTTTTGAGTCTCCAGACCACTCAGGCTCAGTGAAAATACCTGGTTGTTCCAAGTCTCCAGCTACGATGGGGATCTCTCAGTCACAGATGTAAAATGACAGGCTACCATTTATAATGTCTGTGTAATGTATAGTAATGGCTACCATTATTGGCCATTAATAAAGTGAGAGAGAAGATTCCACAAACCCCAGATCTGCATAAGCCTGACTTTAATCACTGTAAAAATAACAAAATTGATGATTAAACTCCTTTATCAATACTTAATAATTACTAATTACTAAAGCAATCAAGTGTCTTACTAAGACTAAGACTCCAGGAGAATTTTTTTTCTTTTTTTAATAGGAGGGATAGGTTTGAAAGATCAAAGGATATTCATTGGTAAGTGATAGTCATTGGAGGAAAAGTGCCCATCCTCAAGCAAGCACACACCATTGGAAAATTGCTACTGAAATAAAGCCAGCCTGCAGGAGTGCACCATATCCCTCAGTCGTCTTGGGGCAAACATGGCAGAGAACCCAATAGATGCTGTAACTTGAATTTGATTTAACAAGGCCTTTGGCAAAATCTGTTCTAGCAAAATCAGGATTTGAACGCAAAACCCTAATTAAGTTCACTAGCTCTTCCTTCAGTATGCAATTTTGACCCCAAATTAAATAGACAAAGACCAAGAGAGGAGAATGTACTACCTTTATAAAGTCTTCTGATTTTGATCTCTCCCCACCTTGAAACTGGGAAGAAAAATAAAACAGAGTAAGACGGGGCTGAGAAAAAAATAAGTCCTCTGATGACTTATCATACACAGAGGTATGCATATGAAATCCTCTGCCATGACCAGAGATAACAGTGAATCTGAGTAGGTTGAGATGAAGGCAAGTGAACTATAAGTATTACAAAAGGCATATTTTTTTTTTTTTAATGGAATAAGGGTCAAAGTTATCTGTGAAGCTACTGTTTCTTGGGGAGAGCTATTAAACTTTGCAAGCAGCTGGCAGTGCGTTTGTAACATAGGGTAGACTTGGCAGCACACGGGCCTCACGGCCGTGGGTGTAAAGGTGCGGTCACCCCTGCCAGGGGTAGGACGCAGAGGAGGGCGGAGTCTGTACCGCCCACTCATAGAACTTCTGTTATAACTTCTCGGACTTGCGGACTCTGGTCTTGACATGTGATTCTTAATATCTCTGATAATTTTTCTTTAGTTACTACCTCAGAACTTTCCTTACAGCTCTATCATCTTTTTCTGCCCTGTCGGTAGCTTAAAGAGGTTCATTTGTGCTGTAGAAATAGTCAACTGAGTGAGGGCCTTAAGAGCAACTCTAAGCCATTACTGTGAAATGAGTGTGAGCCCTTTCCTGTAAAACATGTTTAATCAAAGACTCTAACAATAAAATCAAACCAAACTTACCAAATTTGCAGATGGTACAAACCTGGGAGGAGTAGCTACAAGCAGAATGACACTGTGTAAAAAAAATTTGAAGAGAATTTTGACCATCAGTGTTCGAGCTCTGGTTCTACCATTAACTGGTCGGCCTTAATTTTTTTTACAGTTGAGAAAAGTAAGATTCTGTGAGTTAAGCAACTACACATACCACTAGGAACTGAGAAGAGACTGAAGATCTGTTTGTCGAGAGGCACAGTATACTTTGGTAGCAAACTGAATGGGAGGGCCTGGCAAGGAGGGCAGGGTGGGGACAGGGCTGGTGACCAGGGTGACTAGTTTGGACGGCCAGTGAAACTATGCACATCCATCAGCATGGCAAGGAGAAGGATGTTTATGTTTGGAAGCAAAGATGACATTTCACATAGATAGAGGTTTCTTTCAGACATTCCTGTAGAAACGTCTCATAAACACTTGGGTGAAAGGATAATGTGGAAGTCCCCACCATAACGTTCCAGTGGTGACAGTGACAAACCAAGGAAAGCAGATGGAGAGTAGATTGACGTGGAAATGAGAACCAGTACCTGAGTAGGATGGGACCCCAACTTTGGGGAATGGACACAGGAGACAGAACCCCATGAGAGACTTACTGGAAGCAGGTGGAATAGCTGGCAAAGCGCCAGAGGAGGAGAGAGAACCCAGAATTTGTAGAGTTTGGCTAGGGATGATCTGAGGACTCATCTGGATACATAGAAACGTGTCTTTGACTACTGGCCAGCATGTGCTCCAGTCTTTACTC
This sequence comes from Meles meles, assembly GCF_922984935.1. Taxonomy (NCBI): domain Eukaryota; kingdom Metazoa; phylum Chordata; class Mammalia; order Carnivora; family Mustelidae; genus Meles; species Meles meles. Next base: position 8,235,945 of record NC_060075.1, on the reverse strand, counting down.
TTCCTGCTTATCGGCTCTCCAAGACTTTTCCAAGAGCACTGTTCCTTAGAAGTGTTCTTATCAGCTGCCTCAGTATCCCAGAATGTTGTCCAGCAAGCATCTGGCTTTGCTGTTCTCATGAGAACGACATGCCTTATAAGAACTCTTCTCAGATCTCCCCTCCTTGTTAGGGTCTACCATGACGTGGCTTTGGCAGTACTTAGTATGGAAATCCTAATAAGAAAGGATTCTTGGTATTAGCATTAAGCTAAGTGTTAGTCTGCAGAGCATCAAGGCTGCTCAATGTAATGTTCAGATTATCTTAGGCTGCGTTAATGGAAGGGAGTCATGACCACGAGAAACAATAGCTGTATTTTCTTCTGTACTGGTTAAACTATATCTGTCATGTTCTATTCTGGGGGCCAGATTTTAAGAAAATTAATCCATTTGAATGTATCAAGAATAGGGTGAAATGAAAAATGTTCTGTAAATTGCTTTTTTTGTGTGATGAAAATATCCATAATGGCAACCAATTGGGCTAAGTTTTCAGAACAGAAAACTCCCTTCTGCTTTCTTTCTCCATTCCGCTAAAAGTATGGAGTGCTCCGCAGACCACTCAGCAGATGCCTGCTTGACCTCTGGAAAAGTTCAGCACTGCCAATCAGTAATCAAAAACTTTTAGCAGGGCCTCCTGGGCAGAACACAGAAAATAGCTGAAAGAGAGAGAAAAAGAATTCTAGTACAATGATGATCAGAGTGGTTTCTACTTAATTTTGGAGGGTAGATTTTTTGCAAACACATTTTCACAGACACATAGATTTGGGAAATGTTGGCTTAAAAACATATAGCTTTCTTGCTGCAGGATTCCTCTGAGTATTTAATATGTGAACGTGCAAGTGACTCAGTTTCCCAAATTTATTTGGCCTTTTAAAATGGACCATCTCTAAGTACTAGTACTTCCCAGTACACATTTTGGGACACTGATCTAGGAAGTGGAAAGAGGAGCAGAAAGAAGAAGGAACATGGGGTTATGGTCTAACAGCAGCCCCATGGTAGAGATTTTGATTGATTGTGTGAAGGGGTTGAGCAAGAGGAAAATACCCTTTTAAATAATTTTATTTCAGGGCGCCTGGGTGACTCAGTGGGTTAAAGCCTCTGCCTTCAGCTCAGGTCATGATCCCAGGGATCGAGCCTCACATCAGGCTCTCTGCTCAGCAGGGAGCCTGCTTCCTCTTCTCTCTCTCTCTGCCTGCCTCTCTGCCTACTTGTGATTTATCTCTGTCAAATAAATGAATAAAATCTTTAATAAATAAATAAATAATTTTATTTCATTTCATTTTATCTGCATCATGATAAGTACACTCTGTAATCCCCATCATCTATTTTACGCGCCTTCCCACCCAGCTTCCCTCTGTAACCATCAGTTTGTTCTCTGTAGTTAAGAGTCTGTTTCTTAGTTTGTCTCCCCCCCCCACCCTTTGCTTGTTTTGTTTCTGAAATTCTACATATGAGTGAGATCATACTTGTCTTTCTCTGACTTATTTTGCTTAGCATAATTCTCTCTCGCTCCATCCATGTTGTTGCAAATGGCAAGATGTCATTCTTTTTTATGGCTGAATAATATATAATATACATAGATACCAGCATACATACATACATGTGTGTGTATATACACACATATATACCTTCCCATCAAAGCAGCCTTGGATCTGAGATGAGACGCAATCATTTTATTTAAGCCAGAACTATGAAAAGCTTCAAAGGGGCCCTATGCTTGGATTCTCTACACTGGACTCCTTCCTAAAATGTTTACTCTTTTACTCCTACTCTTCCATCTTCACTTCTGTCTGAAAGGATGATATGCCTAACTCTGGTCCTCTCGAAGCAAAGTTCTGCTCTACTCTCTTCTGAGACAGAAGATAATCTCCTGCAGTGAATTTATCTGCCTCCTTCTGCCCCCTCCTAGTTTTAATATATTCTAGTTTCTTAATGCCAGAAATCTACAAACACCAAATAAACCCCAGATTGGCCTTTGACCTTGCCCATCCTTGATGGTAACATCCCATCTCTTTCATTACTTAATAGGTGAAACTTTTTGGGAAAGTACTTAGTATGTCAGTTGCCTGCACTTCCTCCACTCACTATTTTTTTTCCTAGGTGCATTGTGTTCTCTTACTATCATCTCTAATGATGAATGATTATTTGCAAGAAGAAAAAAATGCTACTTATAACCATAAATACTTCTTGTAGAAGATGAAAACTGTTCCATGACTGGTCTTTTCTTCTGAAAAATCTTGATGGGTTTACTTAGGTCCCTTTAGAGATCAGACTAGAAATGATTTGATCTGAATGCTTTGGAGATCCAGGGGTAATGCTAGAGGAAAGGAATAGCGCAGGGACACTGCAGAACCCAGTGAAACGACAGAAGCTCCGGCTCCTTAGAGTGTGACTCCTTCGCTCGATCAGCTCTTCTCCAGCAGCTCTAAGCACCTGAATGCAGTGCCGTCAGGGACAGTGTCTGTATGTGTGGACGCTAGAAGGGGCTAGTTTCACATCCCGCATAGTGTTGGTGAAGCAGAGATGCACGTGGAGGTCCTCTGGCTCCATACGTCTACTCCCTCATGATGGGCGTTAGTTCATAAAAAATCATTTCTTCAGCGTCTTTTATATCAAACACTCACTTTTTCTCACTTCATCTTCACAGTACTCCTATAAGTTACCACATGGTATTATTCCTATTCTATAAACAAGGAAATCAAAACTCGGGTGAGTTCGAGTGACTTGCCAAGGCTTACAGAATTAGTAAGTGGCGAGGCAGGAATTCATACTACCTTGTACTTAGTAGGTACGTAATAGTCATTGAATTTAATTAGCTTGAGAGTCGTGTAATTTAGTGAATTGGCTGTGGAGTATATCCATCAATTTTTTTTCTGGGGTAGGATATTTTCTTAAATACTGACACACAAGCAAGGACTCATGCTGAGCTAATGCTTCTAATAGAATAACCTAGAAATCTATTACTGTATTGTGGTGCTTTCAGTGCCAGTAAAAACTTTATTTGATTTCTGTTTTTCTCATTTATGCTACCAATGAAGAGGATAGCCTTAGGAAAGTGATTTGCCTGTCATTTGATCTTTATGAAGAAATTACACATAATTAACTTATTTCATTTTTAGTAAGTTACTAATTAGGTGATTCGTTCAGATTCCAGAGGATTAATCTTTTGGCTTCCAGCATGGTAGTAAAAAAGAATCCACTATCATAAAGAAAACAAAATCATCAGGACTTCTTGAGCCCCGAAAGGAAATAAATGATTGAACAAAAGAATGGCAATGAGAGGCTTTAATCTGAGCATTTAAAGTGAAACAGAGATTTAAGAAATCTTATGATCAAAGCAGTCAAGTTAAAATAGAAATAAATTATTTATTTAGCTGAGGGTAACATTTTTCTTTGTAATACTTATTTTTCCTAGAAATTAAGCCCATCATCTCAATTGTATCATAATATTTTAGATTTCACAGCATGAATTATTTGACTCCCATATTATTAAATTAAGCCTTATTGTTCCCAACATGGAGCTTAACATTTAGTATCTAAAGGTCATTGCTATACAAATGTGAGATGAAGAGATAAAGTTTAGCAGCTGTATCCCATTATACTAGTCGGAAAGGAAGGGAAGAAGGAAGGAATAAACAACCGTGGGGACGAGTGGGACGTGCTGAGCAATTAAGCATCTCGTGGGCAGATCTGAGGATCCTGTCATTTTCCTCACATTTTCAGCTTGTGTTTAGAGTCAGGGAGAATAGAACAGTGTTAAGAATTAGAACTAAGTTCAGGGGCGCCTGGGTGGCTCAATGGGTTAAAGCCTCTGCCTTCAGCTCAGGTCATGATCCCAGGGTCCTGGGATCGAGCCCCACATCGGGCTCTCTGCTTAGTGGGGAGCCTGCTTCCCCTTCTTCTCTCTCTGCCTGCCTCTCTGCCTACTTGTAACCTCTGTCTGTCAAATAAATTAAAAAAAAAAAAAAAAAAAAAAGAATTAGAACTAAGTTCAGGTTTTTTCATATGACCTTTGTAATGTGTAAAAATCTTATTTTCAGCAGAAAGATATGGGAGATCTTGCACTCTAATTATGATGATTTTGTTGGGTATTATTTGTGGTACAATTGAGGAGTTTCTAAGGAATGTCATACCCCCCACTGGATTGTGGCATTTTAAGTCTTAGAGTTTTGCTGCTTAATTTCCTCTGGATTTGTTGCTCACATGACTGTGGCCGCATACCTAGCACAGGAGGTACCTGAAGGAAGTTTGTTTAAGCACAACTTTGTGAAAATGAAGTTAAACAGAAAAGCATAGTCAAGTAGTTACAACATTCCTCATTAAGCCTTTGAGTCCTTGGGCTTTGGTTTGGTTCACTGAAGTCTCTCTCCCCTTCGTTACGGAAGTGAAAATGGTCGAGAGAAAATTTGTGTCATTACCTGTTGATGAAAATTGTCAGTTAATGCCTTCCTGCAGATTTTACATGGAGAGGGGAACTTAGAACCCTTCCAGTAAACTGTCTATAAATCAGTGAGAAAATCAGGCTTGCACAGAAGAAATGTCTTTCTGAAATCATGGAAGTCGTTGGTGACAGAGGTAGGATCAGAATTCAGGATACCAACTGTCCAGTTCAGACCTTTCACTGTTCAGTTCTGAGCCTCTGCTCCCACAGGGCGAGGCCCCCAGTGTTAGCTGTGTCCTGATTAATTGCAGAGTCGGACTGTGTCAACCATAGTTAAAAGCCACCCACAATTCTCCAGAACTCTGTGGGAAAGGGCACAAAATTCTGTGGAACAAACCATGGAATTTCCTTCTCAGTTCAGCAGTGAGTATAGCACGACTTTTTGATTAGTGCCAGGCCAGGTGTTACTATCAGCTCAACTGTTTTTTTTTCTCCTTCAATTTTGTGTTTTTCTAAGTGGTGTGTGTGTGTGCCCCAGGAGATAAGCAAGATTAATCAATTGGGGAAATGAAATAAAATATTTAAACTTTTTTTTGCTTATAATTTCTATTTTTGTGTTCATTAATATAATATACTACAATATAATTTAAAAATAGGGGTGCATGGGTGGCTTAGTTGGTTAAGAGTCCGACTCTTGATTTTGGCTCAGGGCATGATCTCTGGGTCACGAGATCGAGCCCTGCATAGTGCTCTTTGCTTAGCAGTCTGCTTGAGAGTCTCCCTCTCCCTCTGCCCCAACCTGGCTTGTGTGTGTACATATATGCGCTCTGTCTCTGTCTCTTTCTCTCTCTCTCTCTCTCTCTCTCTAAGAAAAGAAGAGAGAGGGGAAGAAAGAGGAAGGAGGGAAGGATGGAAGGAAGGAAGAAATAAAGAAAACTGATGCTACTGCTTTTTTCTTAGGGGGTACAATATGAAAAATTTTAGAGACCACCTTCAGAAAGCAAGTCCTACCCATAAGAAAGAATCACTCTATGGTCTGTTTATAAATTGTCATCACTGCATATCACACAGTCTCTATTGGAATCCCTCAATATTCCTGTCATCAATTCTTCTTTCAGGTAAAACAAACCATATTTCAACCTTCCATCGTCTCTAGAATGGTTGTGTTCTCAGATGTGTATGTAACGTTCACAGGACAGCAGGTAGCTTTAGTTATGATCAGTTTGAACACTCAAATTAAAAAAAAACAAAAAACAAAAAAAACTTTGCCCATCAGTAAGATTCTCTAGTTGACCAGCCCTGCCTTTATCAAAAACATTCCTAGAACTACATGTCAAGAGGATTGACTTTGGCTCATAACGTTTGAGGGGGCTGGTCACTGCTTCTCGCTTTACGCTTCATCTAGAAAGGAGGAAGGTGCGGCTCCCAAGTCCAAAACCCGCATCTTCTACCATCAGGTCCATCTGTCCCCTTTCATCTCCTCCACCACTCATGGTGGATTTGTGCTATGTGTGGTGCTGGATAGATCACCTCCTTCTCAGATGATTTTCAGATCATTTCCTGGTTTACAAGATGCTAGGAGTTTTGTGACCCCATCTCTCAGACACGGTAGGAAACTAGTAGGCCAGTCTGCAGCTGCTCTGAGTCTTACAGCAGACTTTGGCGGGAGTTCTATGTAGAGGGAATTCTTCACTGGAAAGTCTCAGTTACATTTCTGAAATATATCTCAGTATTTATTTTCTCAACTGTGGAAAATACACAGAATCATATAAGATTAGGGTGATTGTCTCAGTTACCTTTCCAGGGCAAAGGCAACCAACTCTGATTTTTTTTTTTTCCTAAGCAGATACAGAACACAGGAAAAAGGAGTGCTTTTAATTCTATTGTTAAGTAAATTCCCTCTGGATTGTTAATAAGTCAGAGAGGGGTTGCTTCACACAGCTAGCTGGTAGAAGTGAGGTAGGGTATTATTAAAGCCTATTAGATCAGCAGAGTTCTTTTCAAATTTTTAATAGTAGGGTTTTTAAATCAAATCTGAACTGGAAACATTATAAAGAACAACAAGCATCCCAATGGAGTTGTTTCATAATGATCAGCATCTTAAATCAGCCTTTCAGGCTAACAGAAAGAAAAGAACAACTGCATAAGTTCTTTTTTATGAAACGAGGACCAATGACTCTGTGATCATTAGTGTTTGCTAGTGTGCATATGTGTGGAGATACACGGGAAAAGTGACAGCAGGCAGGCCAGACTGCGGATGGGGCTCTCGGAACACAAAGTGGTAGGGAAAAAGGACAGGAGGAGTGAAGGGCTAAGCTCACAGTGTCGAAGGACCTTTCCTGGGTCTGTATTGTAAAGTGTTTTTGGTGGGGGGCAAAGGGAGGTGGAGGGAGAGAATCTCAAGCAGACTCCACGCCCAGCACAGAGCCCAATGAGGGGCTCAGTCCCAAGACCCTGAGATCATGACCTGCACCAACATCAAGAGTAGGACGGTTAACTGACTGAGCCACGCAGGTGCCCCACAATAAGGTATTTTTAAGTGGCGGTGTATTTTTAATGTTTTCCCTCCAAGATATCTAAAGTCCTTCATACACTTAATGTTATCATTGAAGTGCCTAACTTGACAAATTATGAATTTGCATGTAAAGCTGATAACTGTTTGTCCTTAGGAATAAAATATTCTGAAAAAAGCACAGAAAACTAGCTGAGTTTTATCAAAGCAAAAGGAAATGTTCCTTCAAAATATAACAATTATCATTTAATTGGCTTATTTGCAGGTGTTAAATATTTTAAAAAGTCAAGTAGGTCCCATGAATGTGATTTGATTTGCAAATGTTTCTCATGTCTTGTACTTTTTTAGCTGATTTTAGCTGGGCAGCTACTGTTAGGAAAGGCTTTTTATGCCCAGAATCCAGAGACTTTTAGTGTATTTGTGTCTTCAGGGTAACTTTGCAGATAAATCAGCAGCAGCCTCATTTTGTCTTTATTTGGACTGCACCATTTCATAACTTTGGTGCAGTTGGTAGGGAATTCAGCCAGTCAGTACAGCTGCGCTAAAGAGGATTTGCCTTGATAAATTTTTTACACTTTAGAGGTCATCAGACATTTGGGCCCTGAAGGTAGGACTTGATGATAAAGGCCCTAGAGGTAAGAGCATCCCGAATGTCACTGTCTTACCAAGTAAATTCACATGAGATGAACGTATAGAACTGAAAAAACCAGTCCATTAATTCATACTTCATCAGTGGCATGTTTAAACTCTATCAAAGGCATCTCCTCTCCTTGTGTTGATCTACCTGGGAAGCCCACTCAGTACCCAGTAAATGTTGTGAAAAATGATGGGGAATAGTTTTCATTCATGCCATGATGAAGTCTGAGAAGGTATTTATGTTTTTATATATCCTTAAAATAAATCTGCCGATTTTAATGCCTTAGAGCGATCTAGTGAACTTCCCAGAGAGGTTATAGTAAGTGATAGAGCCCAAATTTGAACTCGGGGCAGCTTATTTTTAAATCGCTCTTTGCTTCAGATAAAATGTCCCTGCTCTCAGCGAGTGTCTGGTGTGTTGCGTTTTCCATGCCCGGCCCATCTCACCAGTGGCTCTGGGACACATTTTGTTGAGATTTCCCACTGATGTTCCTCTTTCTGTTTCCCTTTTGCTGATACTTCCCAGCCTCTATTTACATGACAAGTAGGGTTGCTCTCCAGGTATGTTTCACCTGGAAGTGCAGAAAGGAATTCTGCGTGTCCCATTACGGTTGAATCTCCTGTGTCACCTGCTGAGGGGCAGCTTCCTCTACTTCTGAGCTTAGCGGTACCTGCTCACTGGTGTTCCCGCGCGGAGCAGGCCTGTTTTTTCCAATGTACACTAAAAAGGAGCAGTATTTTAGGACAGGCATATGCTCTTTATGTCAAGTGTTGTGCCTCTAAATCTCTCTCTCACATACACACACACTAAAGAACCCCAAACATGGATTTACTGTTAGATGATTTCTTGGTCGTTTTAATTTTCCTGTTCTGTGAGAATACTCTTTATAACCGTATAAAGTTGACCCCTGGCTTGGCCATCGCCCAGGCTTTAAGACTACCTTCTCACCGACTAAGCCGTTCGTCTTGGTGAGCAAATGCAGTCAACTCTTTGCCCTGTAAAATCTTTGCACTTGCAGAGGGTGAAGCTTCTTGTCAATGTCTAGCCGTTAAAGATGAAACAATTCACAAATTATTTCATTGTCACAAACAATGGTAATTGCTCATTTTCTTTCAGATATTTAAATTTGGATAAAGTTTAAACTATCCCTTCACACTTATTTTAAAAAGTCTCTCCATATTTTGGTGGTCCAGGTACAAACAAAATAAATCACTCTTTTTTCCTGCTGTTTTATAAATACTGTTCACTCTGCCAGGAATGACTTCCGTGCTTGAGGTTCAGTTTAAATGACCAATGACCTTTCTCCCCCATTGCCCTAAGACTCCACTGTTCGGTGCTCTTACTTTATGTTTGTTTAAGAATCTGTTCATATCCCTATTAGCATATGTGCTCTCGTCCTGCAGACTAACTGTAGGCAGGCCTGACTCTTCAGTGTGGCGTATATATTGCTTTACTCTCTGGGGACAATATGTGCTCAGTGGCAGTCATGCAAAACTGCTCACGGGAGGAACGAATGGCTTGAACATGAACTTGTCTGAGAAGTTAAATGAATGTCTCGGGAACTTCTTCTGCAGCTGCGCATATTGAAGTGGGTAAGTGTAGTGATATTCAGGAGTACACGTTTTCAGAATCAGAAACTGTTTGATAGCAGCCACCTTTCACGAGCAGTGTCAATCTGTCCAAGATTACTTCGCAAGTTCTTCATTGGCATCATCTGGTGAATGTCTTTTTTTTTTTTTTTCCAAGATTTTATTTATTTGGCAGAGAGAGACACAGCGAGAGAGGGAGTATGAGCAGGGGGAGTGGGAGAGGGAGAATCTGCTTCTTGCTTCTTCCTGCTTAGCAGGAAGCCCGATACAGGGCTCCATCCCAGGATGCCAGGATCACAACCAGAGCAGAAGGCAGAGGCCCAACCCACTGAGCCACCCAGGCGCCCCTGGTGAATGTCTTTTTAATCGAGCAGCCCTGACCCCAAACCTAGCCAGATCCTGATGTAGGTCTGTTCACACACAAACACACACACACACATGCACACAGAGATATGCGTGCACACACACACACATAATACCAGATCACAGTTAAGGATAGAAATGTTTTTCATCCTAAAAGTTGGGTTACATAAAGTTGGATTACGCACAGTAAGAGTGGAGTATAAATTATGATAACTGTACATGCACTGTTTGGCTTATTAGGCTTTAATTTTATGTAATTTGAAGACCGGTCTCTTTGAGTTTTGTTTGAGCAAAGAGAAATACCCATCGGTAAATGAGTGTGTGCTGTGGAAGCATTTGCTCATGATCTCTCATTTCCCTTTAATGATAACAATGTTATATTACAGCCATCTACTTTTTATCCTTTTCAAGGTAATTTCACATACATTATCTGACTTTGCAACCAACACCCGGTTTAATGTCACAAATGTTTGCAAGCTTATATTTGTATTTTTTAAAGATGATCCTATCCTTAGATGTGGTTACAGATGAAACATACATTTACTTCAGAGCACCAATTCAGCGAGACCCATAGCAATTTCAATTGTGCTCATCCAAGGACAAAATTAGGTCTCAGGATTTAACTCGGGTGGGATAATATAATACAAATAACTTGTTTACCTGAGAGCAGTAGAAACAAAAAGAGACAATCTAAAATGAAAGCTACTACAAAACAGTAATGGAATGTGACGTTAAAAACCACTAATAGATGTTGACTTTCCAAAACAAAATAATAAAAAAAAAGAAAAGGAAAACTTAAGGGTGCTTCCAGAGTTGAGAAACATTTCATGAATTGCAGAGCCCCTCCTCTGATTCTTTCTTTTTTGTTTATACCTCACTTTCTGCACTGACCATGACATTTTCTGTGTTAATAATATACGCGTCTCTCTCCCCTTCTTAATCTGTTGGAGCCTTATGCCTCTTTGATTCGTCTACTCATTAGCAATGCCAAACCTTGCATGGAGAATAGGCAATCAATACATGTTTGTTGAATCGCATTGAACTTTTAAGCAAGGATAAAATTATGCCAACTATAAGCCTACACATTTTCTAAATCGTAAGCAGTTCAACTAAGAAAAAAGGTAAAACAGGACACTCTATTCACGGCATAAGCAACAATAAAATACAGCTTTATGTGGTTTTTCCAGTATGAAATATAGTTATCTTAGCCATAATCTTAGTCTGGTGCTAAATATATTATTCATGACATGTAATTATAATGAGTAGCTTGCCTTTTAAAGAAGATGTATTGATGTTAGCAGTGAGAATGAAATTGGCCATTTTTTCCCCGTAAAGCTCTGTGTTTTCCCCAGGCAATAAGATATGGCTTTGCAAGTAGAATGTGTGGATAAAAAGACGAATTGCGTACTATCTCTGAGCCTCATTTTAATATTTAATTTTACTTTAGGCACATCCTGGTACACTTGAAAAAGCCTTTATTTACTTTTATTTCCTAGCATTAATTTTGTTGCTCTGAAATATAGCAAGTACTTTACTGAGTGTTAAATTAGTTCTAATATTGTGAATATAAGGTTTTACTTTTATGAATGAGTTTCTATTCCCAAAGTCACTCAGTGGTGGAATGGCAACACTGATTTTGAGCCCTCTCCTTCCTTTTTCAGCCCAAGGGTGGATGGCAGAACTAAGCTAGTTCGTTGCCGTGCACTAGCTTAATTCTACTCTTGTCGCCCTCATCTGTAATGGGGGCCTCTGTATCCCTGGGAGCACATAAATGAGGGCATCAAAACTACAAACCCCTGGGTGTAGGCCTGCGCTTTGAACATGGCTACATGTAACGATCAGGATCAGTCGTAGAGATGAGACAGGAGTGCATGTAATTAAAGATGGATCACCTGTTACCGGCCAGGCAGAGTGTCAGGTGTGTTTCTTGTTCACTTTTTCACTCGTCAGATCAACACTGCTATTCACACCTTACAAATGGATCAGTGAGGCTGAGGGACGTTGGGTGACTTTGCAAAGATATCATATGTAGAAAGTGTCTGAGATGAGAGTGGGCCCCAAATCTTCTGGTTCCAAAGCCCATGCCTAGTCCACTCCAGTATGCTGAATCCACAGAACCCACCGTCGCGGGTGATGGCGATGTAGAATCCTGAAGCAGTCTTGCTGTCTCACCACATTTTCTCCCACTTACTGACCAGCACCCCAATTCTACCTGTCTCGCTCCATAATTTTAGATCAAGACTCCAAATGCTGTTAAAATGCAGGTGGAATGCAGTGACTAATAACATTTAAAAACATTTAAGTCCGTCCTTTGTATCTTAGGTCAACCAAAAGCTGAGAGGATAAATTGAGTGAGCTGAATACACAGTGATAACATTTAGAATAAAAAAATAACATTTAGAAAACTCAAAAGACAGATCTTAATTGCCTAACCATTTTGCTCTAGGCTATTGTTATTACCACTTTTCAGAGAGGCTTGTGTGACCCTGGAATATTAAGTGAGCTGAATTGATTGGAAAGGTGTATATCACATGCGCTGTTAAAAGTTCTTCATGGGGGTGTCTGGGTGGCTCAGTGGTTAAGCTGCTGCCTTCGGCCCAGGTCATGATCTCAGGGTCCTGGGATCGAGTCCCGCATTGGGCTCTCTGCTCAGCAGGGAGCCTGCTTCCACCTCTCTCTATCTGCCTCTGCCTACTTGTGATCTCTCTCTGTCAAAAAAAAAAAAAATAATTCTTCATGTGGGGCCTGTGGCACAGTCAGTTAGTGTCTGACTCTTGATTTTGGATCAGATTGTGTTCTTAGGGTCATGAGATTGAGCCCTGCATTGGCCTCTGTGCTAGGTGCGGAGCCTGCTTCAGATTCTCTCTCTCTGACTCTCTCTGCCCCCAACCCCTGCCAAATAAATAAATAAAATCTTAAAAACAAAAACAGTTCTTCATATGCAAAGGATGAATCTGCTGTAGGCCCTGCACCATTACACAAGTGATTGCACACGTCTTAGACCTGTTTTTATTAATGTGTACAAAATTAACTTTTCCTTGTTTTATTTCTTTAAAGTTTTAACAAAATGCATCACTCTGCTCCATCGTTACTGTAAATTTCTGAAAACTACGGGAAGATATCTTTTACTAAACCTACATATAGGATACAAATTCGCCACATAACATCTGATTCTTCTGTTGAACTCTCCATGAGGATTATGTGTTTGAAAGAATGTAACCCTACAGATCTCTGTATATGCGCCAAGAGCTCAGCATTTTCCTCATTATCTAATTACAGTAATAACCCAGGTTATTATTATATTAAATAGTCAGGAAAAGTATGTATATTTTCCCAGTTTTATGTGTTTGTATACATTACTCAGCATCCATATAAAGTTTAAGGATGTGCTGTGGGCTCGTGAGCCAGCATTTAGAATATATCCTGAAACTTCCCAGTGAGGCATCATATGTACACTTAATTATAAAACTGATAACAGTGAAAACTAGTACATTCTAAGTGGATGGAAGTTAATTTCCATATGGTTTTGACATTTTTATTTTTATTTGTGTTTGATGGCAAAAAAAAATTGTCCAGACCTGTTTTAATAAGATAGTTTTATGACTTTGTATAAAAGCTTACAGAAATTTCCTTTGTAGTTAATTGACTGCAAATGGAATTCTTTAGTTACACGTAGGTGATTATGAAGTGAATGTCCCCACATCAACATTTGCCTCTCTTGTTTGAATCAAATATATGTAGGTATCGTCTTTTACTATTTTTCTTTTCTTTTTTTTTTTTTTTTAGAACTTGTGAAGTGAACGTTATGTATTCAATTTATGCAAAAGGTGGAAGTTTTCACTCAACTCCCAAGACTTTATTCTGCTTGGTTAAAATGCCCAGCTAACATATGTTTGCTACAGATAATGTGCCTATTTAAAAACTGGTGTTCAAAAGAGTTGGTCAGTGATAGTTCCTTCTGTCTCATTAAAGACAATATATGCTTCCTACTTTTTCTCTTCCTTCAACAAAGTTAGTGTAGTTGAACTGTATTCAAATTGTCCACCTTATTTTGGAATTCCATTCAAGTGTAGCACTGGGTCTCCACATTTGAATTTAAGGAGAGTTGCGGGAGCATCACATAGTAAATCTAGAAGGAGAAACTACGATTACAGCAGGGAAGAGGAGGGGCCTTTAAGCACTGTGGATCTTCTCCAAATTTTTATCCATTCCTATATATGGAGCCTCAGGCTTACTTCATTAATACCCCTAAAAACTCATGGGTTAATTTTTTAAAAGATTTTATTTATTTATTTGACAGGCAGAGATCACAGGTAGGCAGAGAGGCAGGCAGAGAGAGAGGAGGAAGCAGACTCGCTGCCAAGCAGAGAGCCCCTGATGCGGGGCTTGATCCCAGGACCCTGAGATCATGACCTGAGCAGAAGGAAGAAGCTTTAACACACTGAGCCACCAGGCGCCTTCATGGTTTAATTTTCTACCCATTAATTTCTAAATTCTTGGAAGGACATGTTTTCATGGTAGTCATGGGAACGATATTCTAGAGAGGAGGACTGGATATGACCTTGTGGATCAAGGCCCAGATTAACTTTCACCTCCATCCCAGAGCAGAGAATTTCCAAGCTTCATCCCCTGCCCCCCTCAAGTCATGTCTATCAGTCACTGCCCTTCAGATAAATTAGTCTAAATGAAAAGAGAATCTGGCCACCTGTGTAAAAATGAGTTGTATAAATGTAAAAAAGAAGGAAATAAAGGATATTAAGATATAAAATGTATTTCGCCGGGCACCTGGGTGGCTCAGTGGGTTGAGCCGCTGCCTTCGGCTCAGGTCATGATCTCAGGGTCCTGGGATCGAGTCCCGCATCGGGCTCTCTGCTCAGCAGCGAGCCTGCTTCCCTCTCTCTCTCTCTGTCTGCCTCTCTGTCTACTTGTGATCTCTCTCTGTCAAATAAATAAAATTAAAAAAAAATAAAAAATAAAATGTATTTCATCATGTTAATCCCAGTTCAGAAACTACAGGAATTACCACAGCTTCCAAAATAGGTATTAAAATTCCTAGATTGATCTATTAGAAATGCTTCATAGTCTTTTCCAACTGTGCCTTTTAAACTTATTTGCCCTCATTGATTTTATCACTTTTTCTCAAACATGTTATTCTTATTTCTGCTTTACTTAGTTGTATTCACTATTGTCCTACTGTAAACCATTCATTTATTCACTCATTTATCCATTTATCATTCTATGAATAAAAATACATACTAGGCACTGAGGATATAAAAATGAAAAAAAAAAACAGTTTCTTATATGAGGAGCTGATAGTCTAGTAAAAGAGATAAAACTATAGCATTTAGAGTACGTCTTACTAAGAAGTAGTAAAGAAGGCTTCCGCAAAGCCTGAAAAGTGTGCAGAACCTATCTAAGATGTAAGTCCTGGGCCGTCACTGCTTACATATCTTCCATATTTATCTTAGTTCATAACTCCTTCTTCCTTTCATGAACTGCAACAACGTTTATTGCCTATATTACTTATTTAAAAATAAACCATGAAATCTTGAATTTGCCTGAAACTAATGTGCACTTATATTCTTCTTATTTACCATTATTATTGATGAAAGCAAATTGCTTTAATTGCCCACAATATGAAGTGGTGTCTGTATATACAGTTGGTGCATAATAAACATCCTTGCATGAAAATTTAATGAAAGAGGAAAATAAAAGAATAAAAAATACCAGAACACTATGTTTGATTAGGGAAGATAAAATACAGGGAGCACATACAGGGACATAATATGGAATAAAAAATGTATGAGGAGGTAATACTTTAGTACCACTAGACGTATTTAATATGTTGCAATAGATGAATGCTTTTATGACTTAGTGTTATTTCAGTGACTGATCATTAAATCTTATTAGTGTTACAAGACAGTTTGGGGAGAATACAACTGGTTTAGGAATGAACAGCAGGTAGGCATCACAACAAAACTCTACTTATTATGTATGTGATCCAAAGAGGGAGTGTTGGAAGGAATTTTCAACATAAATGTAAGAGGTAAGGCACTAGGGTCAAAACTGAACCTGTTCTGTTTTCATATGGTGATGACCGATTGGTCCTTTTCTACAAAAATAAATAAATAAAATAAAATAAAATAAATAATAAAATAAAATAAAATAAAAATAAAGGTGACTATTCTATGTTAAGTAATCAGTATGAACCTATCATGAAGGTTCTCTTCTCGTTACTGGTGAGTGGATGAGAAAGATATGTAAGAGCCAGTGTTGGTCAACTTGTTGTTGACCCTAAAAAAGAACCTGTATTAGGGCAAAAACACACTGAAGCTAAGAAGAGTGGTGGTTTGCACAAGACTGGGATTCCATATGATATGGGTAGATCCCTGAGATCACCAGACCTCTATGTTTTTATTATGTGAGGTGATAAAAATGGTAAGTGTTCTCAGTGTTAAGCCCACTGGGAGTCAGAATGTTCCCTAAATTGTATCCTAAGAATTCCTCACTAATGTAAGGACCATTGAAAAGAATCAGAAATCTCAAAATAACTGAAAGACACTTGGGCAATTTAAATATGAATTTACCTGAATTCCTGAAAAGTGAAAGTAAATAAAGCTACTTCTGAGGTTTTTCAATCTTAAAAATGTGCTTTTCATGAGTTAAAAAGTATTTTCCTTGCATAGGATTTTGTTTTTATCCTAATGATAATGACATAAGTGCCTGGTATTTTGTAGGGTGCTTTTCATCAACATGATGATAATTGGGTCTCATAATAACTTTACGAGGTAGATTGAACCAGTACGATAATATTCCAATTTAAATGAGGAAATTGGTAATTCCAGAAGTTTAAATTGTTTGTAAAATCTGAGAAGATGGTAGAGCCCAGATGCCCTCTTGATTTTTCACCTGCCTAACTGCTTATTGGCACTCAGAGCAGATATGATCATTTTAATGGTTTTAACCTCCCTGGGTACACATGTACCATCCCAACTTTTGGTGAATTTGAAGTCAGAAAAGCATTAGTAAATTACAGTGCATTAAAACATAGACATCCTTGCAGACACACTTGAGTGGGTGATAAAGGACAGCCCTGATCTTTCCTGTCCACACCACCTCTTCTGATTCACTGTTACCACAAACATGTGGAGCAAGAGTGTCTCACGTGCCAAAGTTCTTACATGTTTGAAGTATGTTTACATAAGTGTAATTAGCAAGTTAGCAAATTATACCGTCATGGTTCCAGTCATGTTTATCATGGGAAGGTTATTCATTTGCAAGAGTAGAGTCCTTTGTCTTGACTATAGATGTTAAAAAAGAGAATGGGAGAGGTGCTATAGAAATAAATGATGGGACATTTAAACATCTTTTAATTTATTCTAGAGTCTTTATTTCTAAAGACTTGAATAAAACAAGAAAATGTGACTTTTTTCTTTTTAAAAAAATTAATTTCAGTGTAGTTAACATACAGTGTCACGTTAGTTTCAGGTATGCCATATTGTGATTCGACAATTCTGCACATTACTCAGTGCTCATCATCGTAAGTGTACTCTGAATCCCCTTCACTTACAAGTAAATATGATTTTGAATAGAATTCTTAAGTACCTTTTCTGTTCCTCCTTTCTGATGTGAAGTGAATGCAGCATCTATAATTTTGCATGCAAAAGAATATAGTGATTACAAAGTGAAATGACTCATTTATGTTATACTAATTTAATTTCTTTTTATTTATGTTTCCATATTATTCCCCTCAAGATGTATCATGGATATTGGTAATTATACTTTTATATACTTTGTAGTACCCATTTCCCACAAATAATACAAGATTCTTTATAAAGATTGATTAAAATTCAACTTTCAACTTAGTAAGGCAAAATTCTATGTATCAAAATAAAATTAATAACATCAGAGTTCTTGTTCTCTGGTTCTTTAATCTTATTTATGTATATGCATATAATTAGTTTGTTTTTCCTGACATTTGTAAAATCAAAAAGTTTTTCTATAACTGGACATTTGCTGCTTCTCTTTAGTGCTGACTTATAATACCGTATTATTGATATAAAATATGCATTCAGTAGGTAGATGATACATTTCAGATATCAGACTCAAACGAAGCACTATTTTTGCTATGGCATTAAAAACAAAAAATATTTGTCCTTAGCCAATATACCTAGGCCAAATTACTTTATATCAACTAAAAATACACTTGACTGTATCAAGTTTTGACTATCCTAATAATTCCTTCTACTTTAGAAAACCCTCCACAAATAACAAATATGATGATCTTCAAGTGGCTTTTGTTTTTACTAAGATAAATTTAATTTTTTTCCTAGTACAAGGGAAGGAATATTGTTACCAATCAGCACACTCTTTTAAACCCCTGCATTTGAGCAGTCTTTTGAGTTAATGGTTATCTATTAACCTTGCCTCTGTAGCAAAATCTTTTTCTTGTTTGCTGTGTTTTCCTATTTATTTAGTTAGGTCCGAGTTATTGTTTTTAAGTTCCAAAATGTTCCTTTAGTATATCAGGACTACTGTATAGTAGTTTTATCACTTTATGTTTTGAGAACTGCATTAGTGATTTATTTCCATAATGATGTGGAAAATAAAAACACTTAAATGTATTAATCTTACATATATGATAATAGTTCCTAAATATAATAAGCACAGACCATGGCTTTTCTAAACTGTGGACTAATTCTTATTCCTTTTTCATGTCACTAGCTCTTAGAGTAGTCTTAAAACAATGCATACTTTATGGAAAAGAAAAGAAGAGAAGAAGGAAGAAAGGGAGGGAAAAACTAGCCATTCAGACAATCCAAAAATTTCACAACAGCTGCTATTTCAGATGACTGAAATATTTACATATAGCAATGCTCCCTTGTGTTTCTATAATTAACTTCTCTTTCTGGAGAAAAGTATTAAATGTATATTTATTATAGATGAATTTTTTTTTTTTTTTTTTTTTTAATGTGACAGAGATCACAAGTAGGCAGAGAGGCAGGCAGAGAGAGGGGGAAGCAGGCTCCCTGCAGAGCAGAGAGCCCGATGTGGGGCTCGATCAAAGGACCCTGGGACCATGACCTGAGCCGGAGACAGAGGCTCTAACCCACTGAACCACCCAGGCGCCCCTATAGATGAAATTTCTAACTAATAAGGTGTCCGTTGCCACCAAGCAAGCTTACCTTAATCCATCAGTTTCACGCTTTTGCCCCTCTTTCATAAATCAATTATCCAGTAATTTGCACTGATGCACTAGACCTCCAGGCAAGCAGCTCAGAGTGTTCTATCACTAAGAATTATTAAAACAAAAGCTACAACGCTAAGTCTTCAGTGGTAGCTAAAAAGTAGGTAAGGATTGCATAAATCTGATTCCCCAAGACAAGGAGTTCTGTAAATTAAGGGCAAATAGGCAAGTGATTAGGCAATATGTGATTTAAGGTAAAAGTCTTTCAATGATCATGAATGAGTCCTTTTTAAAGACATTGTATTGCATTCACTGAATAAAAATATGCCAGTTCTTCAGTGATTAATAACAAACTGTTTCGTTTCAAATAAGTCAGCTGATTAAAAAAAAGATGAATTTAAATAACATCAGCAAAGGTCATCTGATCTACCTGTTGCTTTAAATAAATTTATGGTATTTTATCCCCAAATTCCTCGGCTGTCAGAAATTTCATGACTGACATGGTCTAAGAAAAGCAAGACATTTGAAATATGCACACAATATGTAGCATGATGATAATGTAGGTTTTATGCAAAAGACATTCAGCAAGTGTGCAATTACTTTGCCCTCAATGACTATAATGTAACAAAAATGGAAATAATTTATAACACCGTGCTCTGTATCAAGTGTGCTTAAGCACTTTTGAGATATGGCAGAGGATCTTGCTTCCCTCAGGACTAATAATGTGCATTTCATCTAAATCATAACTTTAATTAACTGCCCTTGTGAAGACAGTTTTTTTCCCCTCTAAACTTAATCACAGTTGGTATTTAAATGACATATTAAATAAATATTGTTTCCATTGTATTTATTATCAAGTCAAAGGTCTTTGCTTTAAGAAAAATATACACTAGCTCTGCAATTTTTAGAAGTTGTTCAGGGACTTTATGGACTGTACACAGGAGTAAATAACTAATTCGTGCTATACTTTATGGTATTGGCACATTCAAATAGTTTAATTGATTCGGTGCACTCTCTCTCTCTCAAAAACATGAGATCTCTGGCCATGGTAGAATTCTCACTGTTAATTTATATTGCCTGTAATACTGCTTGTTAGTGAATTATTCTATTTCAAAGGCAAAAGTATGTTTTCCCACATGAAAAAAAAATCACATAAATCAGACAGCCAATAACGAAGTAATATAATTGTTACCAGTGGCATGGTAAGTAATAGCGATGCATACAGTCGTTCACTTTGCACAGCTTAACATCATAGATGTTACCACCCTGAGTCTACGAATGGTATTTACTTAAACGTCACTGATGGGACCGCATTATTTAAGTCCCAGACTTTAGTCCTTTTAATTTGCTCTGCATATCAGTTAGCCCGTCTTGTAAAATCGCGTACTGTAAGTCATAATTGTCTTATAGCACTGAGCATTTTGTACTTCATATTTAGTCTATTTTGGGAAGTCCTCTCTCACCTACCACTCTTGAGGCTTTACAAGATAACCAACATCACTGTAGTGTAATCAAGTGCCCTATTCATAGGATAATTATAAGAAATAATTGTTTAATGAAGAAACTCTTTGCACATTAATATAACGTGCATATGAGCGACTGATGAATACTTTCATGAAGGAGAGCATAATTTCCTAACGTGAATTGGTATTTTAATGAAATGGAAGTAACCTTTATTTTATCTTCCTTATTCAAAGTTAGTGAAACTCTCCCCATCCTGGCTTCAGGCTGTGTCCTGAAGTTTTATTGAAAAATGGGACCAGGCTAAGACTGAGGGATAGCCAGATAGCTGGGCCGTACTGCGACCTGTCTTCTGTATTGGGAGCTCACTTAATAACATTTGAAATGAGGGGCGCCTGGGTGGCTCAGTGGGTTAAATCCTCTGCCTTTGGCTCAGGTCATGATCCCAGGGTCCTGGGATCGAGCCCCACATCGGGCTCTCTGCTCAGCAGGGAGCCTGCTTTCTCCTCTCCCTCTGCCTGCCTCTCTGCCTACTTGTGATCTCTGTCTGTCATATAAATAAATAAAATCTTTTAAAAAATTAAAAAAAAACATTTGAAATGATATCCTTGTCTTTTCTGACCTTCACTTTCCTGATTGTAACATAGTCATAAAAATCTGCTATTTTCAGTGACTATAGCAGCTAATATTCTTTTATGTTATTTCCATGGATTAGCTCCATAAGTCCTCATAAAAGTCCCATGAGCTCTCTTACCCTTGTGTGGGTCCCCCCTTGTTACCAGGCCAGCCGCTGAAGAGCTGGCAAGTGGCCTCGTGGTCTGACTACAGACACCTTGCTCATAATCACCAAGTGTCACTCGCCTTTTCTTGATATCTGCATTCCTTAGTCTGGATTGGGTCCTGAAACAACTGAGCCCAGCTGTTGGGTCAGTACCCTGTCCCTAAGGCTGGAGTCCCTCTTTTCATCTTAGAGCAAACTGTCAGAAATCATTTCCCTCACTCCCCGGAGGCTTGGTCCTGCTTATGGGAAACGTGAGCAGGTAATTCGGGTGATGAGAGTCCTTTGATCCTAGAACCAGCAGCACTCAGTGCTGAGATGAATAAACATTTAATCATTTATTTGTCTTTTCTCCTTCCAGCTTAGTGATTCCAGATGATGTTTTTTTTTTTTTTTCATCTTTTGTTCCTTAATTAGCACCTGTTCACTAAATGGGTCAACAAAGCTTTACTCTTTCCCCATCATTGTGTACTTTCCTGGGCACAAATCTTGTTTTATGGTCTCCCCTATCAGATTTCCGATCAACTTCCCTCACTGACCAGTTGACACATTTTGTTGTAATTTCCTCCTTTTAGAGCTTCAGACTTTGTTTTTTTTTTCAAAATTTTTCTTTTTCAGTCAGAAGAGTGGGAAGTGAGTTAATAAAACTTCTGCTTTCATTTTAAAGACCCCTGAGAGATGCTTAACCAGTTGCCTGCTGTGTAAATGTTGAGAATGAAAAACATAAAGTAGATTTACAGCTGCTGTTGTGTCTACATCTAATCCAAACTTTATACACAGTAACAAAAGTAACACTTAGCACTTGGGTGTGTTCTTTCTACAAAAGGCTCCAGAGTGACTTATGTCATAAATTAGATATTAACAACTTTCTCAAAATATTACTGTTTTTAAAAAGTAGGAAATGAAGGCACCTAAGGCTAAATATAAATAGAATTTTCCCCAAAATAAAATCTTGGTTTTCAAGTAAGTGCTTTTTTGCTAGTTTTCTAGTAAACAGGTCTTATTGCCATAAAAATGCATATTTGTGAAAACTTTGAACATGCTTTACAAATCATCTGGTTCTTTTTAAACAAACCTGGTTTGGGTGGTTCTACTATTTTCCTCTACCCGTAAATAAATCTTCTTCCGTCATACAGATGTGTTGGGGCTTTTGGTTTTGTTTTTACTGTATCACCAGTGATCATATCACCCTTCAGTTCCTCCTATGGAGCAAACCCTCATTGTCCTCACTGCATAAGCACACCTGAATACTAGGTGGCAGCTATTTAATGCAATTTGACCAGTATTTGAAAAAAACCTATAGTTTTTGTTGGTGTGTAAATTACGGCATCTGTTTTAATGACTAAAGGGTAGATGAAGAATGGCAGTGTCTGTGAATATGGGGACTTTCACTTTATCTGACAAAGTAGTGGTCTTTCCCCCCTCACTGTCTACAGTTCAGCTGCACTCTTCCTTTCACCGGCTGAGAACAGTGCTTGTTGCCCCAGGTTTTTGCATTTGCTGTTCCCTCCCCCTAGAAGGCTCTTGTGCTTGTCCCTATGGCTATCTGTTTCTTCTTCAAGACTTTCCCCAAATGCCACCTTCTTGATGAGGCTCTCCATGACCTCTTTAAAGTAGAAACAACTATTCTTCCCACACCTCTACTTCTTACCTCTTCTCTGCCTCTTGAATTGTGTCTTTATCCAAAACTTTTATCTTTCTAATATGATACGTTCTTTATTTGTTTGCTTATTGTCTGTCTCCTGCACTCAAGTGTAAACTCTTAAAGTTCAGGGATTTGGATCTGTTGTGTTGACTTCTATATTGTCAGACCCTAAATGGTTGCTTGGCACAACTGTATATTAAGACGTACTGTAGAGGGACGCCTGGGTGGCTCAGTTGGTTAGACGACTGCCTTCGGCTCAGGTCATGACCCCGAAGTTCTGGGATCGAGTCCCGCATCGGGCTCCCAGCTCTTCCTCTGACCTTCTCCTCGCTCATGCTCTCTCTCACTGTCTCTCTCTCAAATAAATAAATAAAATCTTAAAAAAAAAAATGTACTGTAGAATATTGAGCTGCATCACCAATATTCAGAACAGCTCACGCATAAATGACTTTAGAGCCTTTGACCTAGTTTATTTATGCATGTTTGCACATTCATTTAGCATCTTTGTAAACTCTTACATATGACTTCTTAGCTTTAGTCCTGTGTCCTCATTCTTGTGGTGCAGCAATGATACCTAGTCTATATCTTGGCACTTAATTAGTAATTGAATTATTTTTATTAGATTCCAATGCACTCACTGTCATTCATCTTCTAAAGTTGAATGTTGTGGTCTTAGTTTATGATTTTTCCCTTCTCAAATTTCTTCTCTGTCTTGCATATTTGGAATGTGACTTTCAATTCATTCTCTAGCAGGGTGTTACCCATGACAGTCTCTGTCTTTGCAGATGTGAGATATTTTTCAGTAATTCTTCAGACATCTGTAGTTAAGATCATCAGGTGATTTTCTTCCTTCACTTCTACTTCTATTGCCCCAAAACCACTCTCTATAAAATAATCTATTTTTTTTAAAGATTTTATTTATTTGACAGAGAAAGATCACAAGTAGAGAGGCAGGCAGAGAGAGAGAGAAGGAAGCAGGCCCCTGCTGAGCAGAGAGCCCGATGCGGGACTCGATCCCAGGATCCCGAGATCACGACCCGAGCCGAAGGCAGCGGCTTAACCCACTGAGCCACCCAGGCGCCCAAAATAATCTATTTTTCACATGTTTTTCAGTTCACAGGATTCCCTCATCAGACATGAGAAGGAAGAATTTGGCTATCATCCTGTGGTTCTCCTACCTCCTGGGCACTGTTTGTAGATCTTTGTCGATTGTCTGTAGTAATGGGAAGCTTCCGTGGATTCTCAGCTGTCCCCCTGCAATGAAATCAGTAGGGATAAAATTAGGGCTGAGTTAACAGAATTCTATGGGGAAAAAAAGAGGGTAGGTGGGAGTGGAAGAGATCAATGAAGATAAGTGCTTCTCTTGGATAGTACTGGGAGGTTGAACTTACTTACCATCAGGAAGACTTCCCAACTGAGAGTCAGGCAGCCCAAATCAAGGCTCAAAGGTTATATTATGTCAAATAAGAAAGGGAGGTAGAACTCACAGAGATAAAGGCTGAAGTTGTGGAATGCCAAAGTGCTGGTATTTGTAGTTTTAAAAATAATCTGGAATAATCTGGAAACCAGGAAAGATCAAGCAAAGACCCTGAAATTCTAAGGACTAGAGCAACACGGTGAGAAACAATTTGGAAAGAAATTGTGAATTTTTAAAAAATTAAGTTGCAGGATCTTTTTGAGCTCCTGATATTTTTCATCTATTATTAAAAAAACCTTAAGTTAACAGAGTCCATGATTTTCTGAGGGTCATGAATTTTAAAGGCTCTTGGCTGTATGAACACTAATGTGAACACTAATAATTTAATGCTAGGTTATTCTGTCTGGTTCTGTGTGCATGCTTTGCATTTTCATCAATGCACTGCATTGTTTGATCTGCCTATTTTGTTCTTGTTTACCCAGGGATTTCTGAAAATGCAGTCTATACCCTGTATAATTTAACTCTTAAATCACATGGCATTATATAAGTGTGCTTTATCTTCCCATTAATAGTATGCTATCGTAAGTTAATTTCATCATTTAGTATCTTGGTTCCTGTTATAGTTACATTATCACCCCAGTAATAAACAAAAACAAAATTTATTGGTAAGGGAATCAAGATAATCACTTCTTTTTTTTTTTTTTTTTACTGATCGCAGATTGTGTGAGTCAGGGATTGAGCAGGGATGTCTCCGCTCCTTCAAGTCTGAGGTTCAGCTGGCATGACTCAGATAGCTGAGAAGTAACTCAGACTCTGGGAACTGGAATCATCTGCCAGCTTCTTCACCTGGGACCTGGGCTGGCATAGGTGAAGGATGAGTTCAGCTGGTACTGCAGACCAGAACTCTCACATGGGACCCCTCCAGCCAGGCAGACGCATGTGGTCAGTGCGGGGCTCCGAAAGTGAGGGTCGCTTCTCCCTTGCTCTGTTGGTCGTGACAACCCCAAGGCCACCCAGAATCCAGGGGAAGGAATGACCACAGCTCTCCAACAGGAAAAGTATTGGACTGTTTGTAGCTATAAGAAAACTGCCACATTGCCCAAGGAAACACCGAATTGTCTTTACTCCTGGTGTTAATGATAGTTATTTTAGTAGTAGGCTTATTTTTTTTTTTAAAGATTTTGTTTATTTATTTATTTATTTGTCAGAGAGAGAGTGCACGCAGAAACAGGCAGAGGCAGAGGGAGAAGCAGGCTCCCTGCCGAATAAGGGGCCCAATGTGGGACTTTATCCCAGAATTCTGGGATCATGACCTGAGCCGAAACACTGAATGGTCTTTACTCCTGATGTTAGTGATAGTTATTTTAGTAGTAGGCTTATTTTTCTTTAAAGATTTTATTTATTTATTTGTCAGAGAGAGGGAGAGAGTACGCGCAGAAACAGGCAGAGGCAGGGAGAGAAGCAGGCTCCCTCCCGAGCAAGGAGCCTGATGTGGGACTTGATCCCAGAACCCTGGGATCATGCCCTGAGCCGAAGGCAGTAGCTTAGCCAACTGAACCACCCAGGCGTCCCAGTAGGCTTATTTTTAAATGTGACCATTATCTGCACAACATATGAAGAAAGTTACACAGTTTAATGACCATTTGTATTTTTTTAAGGTTGCACTTTGGTTTTTCTTATACCACACTGTTCTCCAGAGGTGTTTTCGGTTGGTCAGTTTGTCCTTTAAATTCATGAATCTATATTGACTTCTGTGACTTAGCCACTACTGACTTTGATAGATCATTTTTTAAAAAGATTTTATTTATTTATGTATTTTAGAGAGTGAGCATGTATGAGCAGGGGGAGGGGCAGAGGGGCAAGGAGAGGCAGTGAATCTCAAGCAGACTATGTGCTGAGCACAGAACCCAACTCACACCTCAGTCTCAGGATCCTGAGATCATGACCTGAGCAGAAACCAAGAAAGTCGGATGCTTAACCAGCTGAGCCACCCAGGTGCTCCTTGATAAGGCACGTATTACATGTGAACTTGGTCTTAGACTCATTTCTACTCCAGTGGCCTGTCTGTTGGTTTTCTATTTTCTACTAACATCTCCATTTTATTTTATAGTGCCCATAGAGTTTCAGGGAAATACACGAAAACGTCAATGTGCCAGTAATTCTTCATCGTTTAGGCTTAATTTTCCAATGCCAAGTTTCTCAAAACTGCTTCCAATATGTGCAGTTTCAGAGTTGGCTTCACCTTGGATTTGCCTTCTCTGATATTGACCCACGTGAATCTTTAAATAAGGTGGGTTTTTTCTTTGTTTGTTTGTTTTGTTTTGTTTTGCCCCATTATACAGACCTGGCTTATTCCTGCCACCAGCTGACACATGTTAGTTTAATCCCTACTTTGTTCAATTTATGTAATCATTTGTAGAATTTCACTGAAAAGGAGACGCACTTGTAGGAAACAAGTAGGATTTTAGTAGTTTTGCTTTCCCTTTTGGTTAACAGAGTGTATGGATATTCTTTGTTGTCAAATAATCAGATTGAAAGCTTGTGTTATCTTCTGTTTGCTTACATAAGCTATTCTATATGCTGTGGAAAAGAATGTGGATTAAGACCTGAAGCACTTGAATAATAAGTATAATTGGAAATTAGTGTCATGTAGTCTTTTCCAAATTTTGTGAGTTTCATTATTTCTGTGTTCATACTAGATAGTTGGAAAATATTATATATATATACACAAGTTTCTCTTGTGTCTTTTTATGTCCTGATAACTTTATTATTTTAACACTAAATTATTTTAACACTAAATACTTTCTATTGTCCGGATGGACCACAGCTTATGTATCCATTCACACTGAGGGACATACATCATGGTTGCTTCCAAGTATTGGCAGTTATGAATAAAACTCTTAAAAAGATCATGTGCAGATTTTTATGTGGGCATAAGTTTTCAACTCCTTTTGATAAACAGCAAGGAGTGTGATTGCTAGACCTTATATCGTAAGAGTATGTTTACTTTTGTAAGAAACCACCAGACCGTCTTCTCAAGTGGTGCACCATTTTTTCATTGCTGCCGGCCATATTTGAGACTTCCTGTTGCTCCATATCCTCATCAGCATTTGCTGTGTGATATCATTTTATTACTGTTTTGTAATATAATATTTGTATAGATTTATTGACATATTTACTTTTTTTTTTTTGCTCACTATTCATTCTAGCATTTCAAAAGTAAGCACGATCCTTTAGAATTTCCTGTACTTAGGATCTCTTGAGTTGTGTTTTTCTGAAAAGGTGTTATAATCTGTAACTGATGCTCCAGTATCTGAATCATTTACTACTTTATTTCTGCTGGCTTTATTCTCTTTCTTTAATATTTGACTCTTTTTGACTCTGTAGATCTCATTTTTGTGTGTGAATTCTTTCCAGTGTATGGTAAGACTCTTTTCCTTCACCAGGAATTCTCCCTAGGTACTTGAGGTCACCTGAGGTCACAATCATTATGTTATTATCTTTAGATAAGTTTATGGATTGATGCTGCTGGGCCTAAATACACATGCTAGCATATGACCCAGACTTTTTAATAAAGGCTATTTTTTTTTTTTTTTTTTGCTCTCCTTTGCTCAGAACCAAGGTATTCTTCCCTAAAGTCCTGAAGGTGGGGAAGGGGAAGTTAAATTTAAATCAGCTTTTCCTTGGATGTATACGTTTTGAAGGATTCTAGTTTAGTGTACAAAGGGGCTCCAGTCTTAACACAATTTGTTAAGCTTGAGTTCTTGACTTCTTTCCCACATTTGCATAGTTTGCCAAAATGAAGTCCAGATTTTCTGGCATTAGCAAATGTCCTCACTTCTGCCATGGTGGGTTTCAAACCACATTTATATATTTAAATATGCATTGTCAGAGGTGCCTGGGTGGCTCAGTTGGCTAAGCATCTCTTGATCTCATCTCAGGTGTTGATCTTAGGGTCGCCAATTCAAAACCTGTGTTACAAAATGCATTTTCAATTAATCTTAGTTTTCTTTTTCCTTTTAATCAGCTACATAATTGATCTGAATAATATACTTGACATTAATAAAAATGAACATTCTATGGTACCTTTTTTCTCTTAAGTGTATCTTCTTAATGTTTGGTTTGGGTTCCTACATAAGATTGGCCTTTAATTTTCCTTTCTCGTACCCTCCTTGTCACAAGTTTTAGTATTAAAGTTACAATATCCACACAATGAGTTGAGAGGGAATTATTTGTTTGTTTCTTCCTCCCCTGTTCACTGTTGCTATAACACTAAAATGAATTTTCAGGGTGAGTAAATTTCATCTATACTATCACATGGGACTTTTTGTGATAAGGCTTTTAGTCACCAATTCAGTTGGTGCAATAGTTATAGGACTATTTAGACATTATGTTCTTTGTAGAGTTTGTATCGCAATGTATATTTCTGTCCATTCTATTAAGTTTTCAAAAATTTGGCATAAAGTTATTCCTACTAGTCTCATTATCCTCTGAATGTTGGATGAATCTGAAATCTTGCCCCCATTTGAGCTTTCTTCATTTTTGTCTTTATCATTCTCAGAAGAGATTTGTCTGCATTATTTATCTTTCAAAGGATAAGTTCTTAGACTCACTAATCCTTTTCACCTTTGTTTTCTGTATCATAGGAAACCATTCCTTTTTAAAACTCATATTTACTTTTTCTTTTTGTTACTTATTAGGGTGAATGCTTAACTGATATTTTATCCTCTATTTTTAATATAGGATTTAAAACTATTGATTTCACTTAATGGTTCTTTTTAGTTGAATCCCACAAGTTTTGTTATACGTATTTTCATTATTGTTTGTTAGTGTTCAATATCTTTTAACATCTGTTGTGATTTTCATTAGTGTATGTGCTATTTAAAAGTGATTTTTATGGGTGCCCTGGGTGGCTCAGTGGGTTAAGCCTCTGCCTTCGACTCAGGTCATGATCTCAGGGTCTGGGGATAGAGCCCCCATGTCTGGCTCTCTGCTCAGTGGGGAGCCTGCTTCCCCACCCCCCCTCCTGCCTCTTTGCCTACTTATGATCTCTGTCTGTCAAATAAATAAATAAAATCTTTTTAAAAAATGATTTTTAAAAATCTTAGATGCATGCACATGTGAACACACACAGACACACACAGGTGATTTTTAGTGATTTCTCTATAATTGCAGTACAGTCAGGGATATTTTCATAGAAATTTGTTGAAAGATTCACATTATGGTTTATTATATAGCCAGTTTTTTAAGGTTTCCACGTTTTCTGAAGAAGACTACATTCTCTGACTGTTGAGCACAGAATTATTTATATCTCTTCATATCTCAGAAATTTGAGTGTCCAGTTTATCATTGTAGAATTAAACAAGAAAATGTATTAAAATTTGTGACACTTGTTTATCGATAATAGCAAACCCTCTTCAACTCATGGTTTCAGGTAGTCTTTCACAAAGACCAACTTCCTCCTTCAATTTATTTAAAAGAGAAAAGGCCTTTCATCTCACTGAAGAGAGGTGTATTTGTAGGGAAATATGGTCTCAGATAATTGCAGGGAATTCCCAGTTCTATGCTGTGCCTCTGCACTGGCAGAGAAACGAGAACTAGTTCCATGAAAATGAGCATTTGGCTGCCACTGTTCCCTTTGCCATTGGCTGTTGTGTAGTGTCGCAGCAGGGTGAAGATACAGGAAAGGTTGCATGACCAGATGGCCACGAGATCAGGGATGTCTAGAAATACAAGTTCTAATTGATTCTGTGAAAAAGACTTTGAGAATTGCTGTAAGGCTAGTCCCAGCTGGATCCAGTCCTTGACTAAAGGATATGATAATAGTAAAGGAGCAGAACTCAGAAGTCGGAAGCAAGATTCTCCCGGCTGTCATGTGAGTCGTCCCTGCAATAGAAAAGGAAAATGGATTCAGTGAGAGAGGAATGTGCCTCCCTCATTGTGGTTATTCTTAAGATGGGTGATTGTGTCAAAATGGTTTTAGCTTCAGGTCACAGGATACTGACAAGCACTAGTTTAAACAATAATGCATTTTAAACTGTCATTATTATTTCATTTACTGAGAAACCTGGAGGGATTTCATTTATTGAGAAGCCAGGAGGGAATGGGTCCCAGATTGGGTGAATTCTTGGTCCCTTGGTGCTAGGTGCTTTATTTTACATTCTGCCATCCTTTGTGGGTTGGACTTTGTAGTCAAATATTTTCCTGCATGGTCATTCTAACAAAACTGTACAGAAGGGCAAGGAGGGATGTCTCTCTCTGTCTCCCTGTCCCTGTCTCTTTCTCTCATACAAACACACATGCATGCATACAACCTGTAAGTGAGAAATAATGCTACCAAAATCCCCTGAAAGATTTTATGTTAGATCCTATTAGTCATGATTCCAGTCTATGCATAATGCCCTAGGTCCATAGAAGCCAGGATGAATGAGTGTCCAGCATGTCCAGCCTCCATTCTGAAAAGCTGGTCTACTCCAAGTATGGGACATGTTTGAAAATATTCTTTGCATAAACAGCAAACAGGATATCCAGAAGAAGATTGTGAGGAATGTCAGGTTTTCTTTTCTCTGTCTTTAATGCAGCTCGTGGCTAAACTGGAGACCTTTCCTTAGACACAGCTCTTACACTGTGTGTGTGTACTTACTTTTTTAAAGGTAATGGTGTCTGATATTTTGAAACACTTCCATAAGGAAAGCCACATTCGGCTGCAGACCCTATGAAAAAGATGATCAAACAGTTGGACCATTTATGTCCTGCCTGGCTTCTCTACCCCACACCCTTAGAGCTGGGAGAAACACCCGAGATCAAGAGCAGCACTAACTGGCCTTGAGCCTCAGGCAAATCATCCCACCTCCCTAGTACTGGGCTAGTCTTTGTTTTTCTGGGTTTTTGTTTTGTTTTTGTTTGAGAGAGAGAGAACACAAGCGAGAGGGAGGAGCAGAGGGAGGGCGAGAAGCAGACTCCCCACTGAGCAGGGAGCCCAACAGGAGGCTGATCCCAGGACCCTGCCATCATGTCCTGAGCGGAAGGTAGACACTTAAGGGACTGAGCCACCCAGGCGCTCCGGGCTGGTCTTTGTTAAGATAAGAGACTGAGTGTGTCCACTGCACAGTTTTTCAGAAGTGCTTCTTTTGCCAGTCACATCTTTCTAAGGTCTCTTTCAGCCATGTTTTTCTCATATTGCTGCAGCACCGAACTGAAACAGAGCTGACATCTCTCCCAACTCATGCAATTTAATAGAAAACCATTAATAAACACCTACTATGTGCAGGGTGCCAAAATGTATCGGTCATGGTACCTTCCCTCTGGGACTCACTGTAGAGATGGTTATTGGAATGTAAGTCAGTATATTAAATTATAAAACTTGGGCAAGACACAGAAATAGCACAAAGGAAGGAAAGCTTCATTGCCATTAGGTTATTCACAATCATGTGAGTGGGTTAGGAACCTCTGGAATCCAGCCCGCAGAAGAGAAAAAAAGCATGGCAATTTGGGGGAAAAAAGGAAGAGACTTGCTACGATTGATTGAGTTTTTCCTTTTCTCTCTTCTTGTTTGTGTCTTTATTTCTAACTTCCAACTAGATACCCTCTCCTAAACCTCCCACGGGGCGTCCCACGTGAACATATACAGAACCAAACTCATTCTCTCTCACTCAAACTTGACCTTTCTCACTCATTACCGGTTGTGAGTTTAAGAGACTTTGGGACATAAATAAAATTTATTGATGTATTTATTTATTTAGGTCTTGGCCTTTCTACCCCACTGTCAAAGAGAAGTGGCTACAGTGTGTGTGCCACAAGGGATTATCAATGAGGGTAGTTAACGATATCGGAGGGTGTTTTAAACCGTAACATTGAACTCACATCACAGAGGGGATTGAACCAATCCAGACATTGTTGAAATGCAGGTGTCAATGAAAAGACTCATATCTAAAATTACAGTATGAGTAAATCAAATTTTTTAAAAAATCTGCAAGTATATGTCACGTGGATTTTTATTTGATTGGGTGATCTACTTTTGTATGACTCTTTTGTGGTAGATTTTAACTACTGCAAATTTATAAGGATAATATTCTAGGTAGAGGCTCCATTTAATTTCCAACAAAAACTATGGCTCACCTTTCTGAGTTGGTTATTTTATGTACTGCTATTGGCCTTTCTTCGGTTTCATATGTGATACATAGCCTAGTGAATAATAAAAAGTATTATTACATTCACTTTAACTCTTAGCCTTTTCTTTGAGTTGCAAGAGGAGACCTTTAATTTTTATGCTTTGAAATTCATGAAAATTGACATTTTTGCCTGATGACTTATTTTTCCGCTCTCATACATCTTTCCTCTTGACTGAATTTAGTCTTTTGTAGTGTTGTAGAGGTGGTAGATTACATAATTCTCCCAGATTCACAGACAATGACTGTGGGCTTGAAGAGTATGCTTGGTAAAATTAGAGAATAATTATATTTTCACAGATATTTTCAGATATAAATCTGAAATGGACATTCTTCTTGTGAATGATATGTTCTTAATAACTATTAGATTAAAAAGACACATCTAGTGCAAAATGTTTGATCATGGCTAAATGAATTATTTTGACTCTATTATTACCCAAGTGTGGCTCATTTGCTATGATAAGAAATACAGGGCTAGATTGTTCCCTCTTTCAGCCTCTCCAGTGTCTCTCACTCATGCATGCATACTCTGTGTGTGTGCATGAGTGTGTGTATTTGGTTATATTTTTTAAATAAGACTTACATACTCATATATATTAAAACATGTGTGTGTACATACTTCAGTCCACAAGGGAAATCAGTGATGATGTAGTGCACTGTTCAGAAATGAACATTGTGCTGTAAACACTGTCTCTGAGTCCCTGCTGCCTAGTGGAGCTTTCTGTGGATGGCAGGTGCTGTAGCTACCATGGATGGAAAGCGGGGGTGCAGCTCTCCATCATGAGCATTCCCTGTAACACAGCCATCAATGAGCTGAAACACTGAAATAGCTCCCCTGTCTACAGGGAGAGCTGCTCAGGCTGTCAGCCCAGGGTACAGGTAGAGTTCTCATCTTAATACATTAATATACAAACATTCCCATACACTTAGCTGATGTGCTCTTACCCTTGAAAGATAAATCCAGCTTTGGGACGCTGACAGAATGAATCTTCTGAACCTGTTAGAAGGAAAGCAGTTTATCGTGATCTGAGATAACCGTGACCTAAAAAAAGGGACGTTGCCTTGTGAGACCACTTAAGAGCAGACCCTGACCATCCTGGCCATATTTGAATGTCCTTTTTGGCATTTGATTGGGAAACGTTTCATCTTAATTCTGTTGGGCTCCTGTCAGAGTTTTCTTCTGTGTGAGTTATTGTACTCAGTTGGTCATTCCTGAACCATGTCCTGGGTACTCCTTCTCCTATCCTCTCAGAAGTCAAGAGGGACCGTGTGCAACTGGGTAGCACATGGTACTTAACTCTCTCTCATGCATTATGACACTTACTCTTCATCTCTAACTTGGCTTTGAATGCTAGAAATAATACCAAGAGACTTTATTCTCCCTGAAACTTCAGGGGAAGGAAGCTTTACGTAGCCAGTTCTGTGATTTGTTTGAATGGCTTCAAGTTAGAGATCCTACTGCTCGCATCTGCAGAGTGCAAACGGGATCTGAACACTTTCGAGAAATAGCTAGGACTCCACCACCTTTACCGATGATGGTCTAGCCCAGCTCCTGGGCAGAGCTCCATTCTACAGACACTGTCTGATGAGCCATAGCCTCACTTCCTCCTCACTTCTCTGTGGCCCCTTTTCGCTTACACTTTATTGCTGACCAACGCCCCTACTGGTTCACATTTCTTCCTTTTATGTGTTAGTGTATTTAATCACGATATTCCAACCGAACTGATCAGCATAGCCTCATAGATGATGAAGGATGTCCTAACTTTTCTTTTTTCTTTTTTCTTTTTTTCTTTAAAATTTATTATTTATTTATTTGACAGACAGAGATCACAAGTAGGCAGAGAGGCAGGCAGAGAAGACAGGAAGGGAAGCAGGCTCCCCGTGGAGCAGAGAGCCGGATGTGGGGCTTGATCCCAGGACCTGGGATCATGACCTGAGCCAAAGGCAGAGGCTTTAACCCACTGAGCTACCCAGGCACCCCTGTCCTAACTTTTCTTAACCCTTTTTGGTGCTTTTAACCAGGACACCAATTTTCCAAAATTCAAAGTGGCCAGACTCAAACCTGCTAATGTTTTCTGTGCTTTGCATATTATCAAAACATGTCCATTTTACTAGATTCTTTTAACCAAGAAAAGCCAGTGTGTTATTAATTTTGAAAACCTACCCTTTTACCACACATTTGAGGTGACAATTTTAAACTAATCATTTCATATTCTTTACTGCAAGGGTAGGAGAAATTTCTTTTACTGGTTTATTATTTTGACTGAGTAAACCCAAAGGAAAGAGGATGTGTCTTATTATTTTAATATTTAATTATTAGAGTATTAAAATATTATTTGAGAGTAAGTTACTACTCATAAAGGAGAGTTCCGGATTTGACAAATGAATCATTCTCTTGAGCTATTTATGGGCATAGACAGTAAGTAGAAGATATGACGTTAAGAAACTTTCCTTCAATGCCCTGGTCTTTATAGTAAGTGTGGATCATGTGTAGTGATGCTTGTTAATTACTGAGAGAGCTGGGAGCATTTCAGTGTATTGTACTCAAGCCCAGGTTTATTTTTAATTTGGTTTGGCTTGGTAAGGAATTGTATTTTCTTTGGCACATTGCTGTATACAGAAAAGATGTGCATTGGAGATAGAATAAACATTTTAAAAAATACAAACTGCCAATATTTTACTTTTGCTTCCAAAAGAAAGACTTGGGAAAGATACATTCATCAGAAGAAAGCAAAGAGAGTCTGCAAATCCATTTGTTTTATGTGTCTTTCTAGCAGGTGGTGGGAGTTTAGTCTAAATAATGGAAAGCCATACTGACAATAAAACTCATTTCACAGAGATGAATCTCAAATATTCCAATAGACCCGAATTTAGCTTGGAAACTGTAACCCTTCAGACTGTCATTCAAATTTTATCATTTTTCTCCCGTCAACTCACACAGGAGCAGGTTTTATCCCTGTTTGCCAAAAAATATGCCTAAGGGATGGTGAAAAACTGCTGATGTTACAGTTTTCTTCAGGGGGAATGTGGCCCCTTAGGAGCTCAATTAAATGGCTAAATGTCTGCTTTTCTATTCATAACATGGTTATTCTGCTATTACCACTAAAAAATAACTTATTGATAGGCCTCCTTGGATCCTTATATTTTCCTCCAGATACAAGTCTAACGTCCATCTTCAAATTTTGCTCACCATTGCATTTATTTGAAATCAGTATTGTTTTTAATTTTTTTTTTTGAACCGTGTGAAGTGTGGCCTGTGACTCATTCATCCGTATGTGGCCATGTAATCTCCCTCACTAATGTGTCCGTACACACTAGGCAGCAAAGCACTTTGAACAGGGGGAGTTTGAGCAAGCGCTCAGTGATGGAGTGTGGCTTTTAGGCTACACTCCGGAGACTTCTGTGAGCCTGTTTACTTCTCCGGAGGAGGAACTGTTAGTCTGCAGCTGGGCTCTGGATGCCTGGGAAGGGAAGGGAACTGGGGATCCCAGGGTGCCCTCTGCAGTGTCCCTGACGAGCCTCCACGGTCGCCAATTTGCACACACACCTTCTCCCTGCATCGACCAGGTTCACTGACATTCCCAGTTGCAGCTTCTCCGAGTATCACTCTTGACAGTC
Source organism: Meles meles (assembly GCF_922984935.1). Classification (NCBI taxonomy): domain Eukaryota; kingdom Metazoa; phylum Chordata; class Mammalia; order Carnivora; family Mustelidae; genus Meles; species Meles meles. The sequence continues at coordinate 8,200,153 of NC_060075.1, read as the reverse complement.
GGTCTTGTGGGGCGGGGGCAGGGGGTGCCCTCTTTCCTGACATGCTGTCCCTTGGGATTTTGAGCCTTTCTGGGGGTCACCTGTGCCTCCTGGCACACGAAGGGGCATGAAGGCACATTTTCCCCTTTCGCCAACTGTTTGTCTTCCTCATCTACTTCATTATCTTCAAAATTCTGTTGAAATGTCTCACCCATCATGCGCTCTGATTCTTCTGACATTGCAGAGTTTCTGCTTTGTTGTTGATCCTGTGACTTGGTGAGTTTTCAGAGACAGAAGTAGAACTGCGCAGAAATAGAACCGCGCTCCATTTATCAAGACCCCAGCAGCAGGAGTTCTTAGATGTTGCAGTTCATAGATATTTATGAGAAACTGACAAATGCTTGTATCCTCTTCCACCGAAATGTATAAGCATAGACAACCCGTGTGATACTGGGGGTGAAGATTTCTGTGTGGGAGGGAAGAAATGTGATAATATGTGGAGTTTTCCTACAGAGGAAACTGGGGGGTTTCCTACAGAAAAACCTACAGAGGATGAGGAGGTTTCATTTGTTTTGAGAAATCTTAAAAGTTGTGTCTGTTAAATTTCCTACTTCAGAGACATATATTTATTGTCAAACATCCATATTTTGGATGCTTACTCTGAATCTTGCTTGTGACTTGGTACAGAGAATACCAGTGGTGGCCCGGGTTGCAGACACTGGGTCAGGGAGAAGTGAGTGATGGAGAGCTGACCTGGGTGTGGTAGGAGGCCAAGGTGTAATTTATGCCCCGGCTGCTCCTGAGGCACTTAGCGGATGGACCTAGAATAGGGGGGAAGGAGAGAGTCATCAGGGAGGTTTTCTTGAGGAAATGATGCTTGGATTTCTTAAATTTTTCTTAAAAATTTCTTTTGTCTATTTGAGTACTATGTATTTAGAATATTTGTAACTGTTTAGTGAATTTTACATTTGCTGTTACATGCTAACCTTTCTTACCCCTGAGGGTGCCTTTTTTCTTCATTGTTTTTGGTTTTATCTTAAAATATATTTTTACCACTTCATCCTCCTCAAGGACAGTGATCATTATTTCTGCGTGTCAGACTGTTTGAGTAATAATTTATGTGCACTCACTGCATTCTCAAAATGATACTGTGAGGGAGATACTATTGTTTTCCTCTATTGAAAGACAAACATCGTAACACAGTTTTAAGTCATTACGTGAAACATATAATCAGTAAACTGGAATGAGCAAGATTAGACTCGGACATGCTTGCCCTGGAGCTTGTACTTCGCCACATATTAATACCAGTGTTGATGTTGTCAGTTATACCAGTATTTCGGGATTCCATCACTAAGGTAGTGTATCATCAGAGCCGCCAGCTGTCTGAACATTTGTATTTGCCTGGCTTATTTTTTCCTTTTTTTTTACTTTCAACTTTTCTTGGTTCCTGTGTTTCAGATGTGCTTCTTGGAAATAGTATGTGGTTGGATTAAAAAAAAAAATCCACTGGTACAACCTCTTTTCATGTGATGTTCAGTGTTGTGAAAATCAATTTTAGCTATTGGGATACTTCGATATATTTCTACCATCTTGTTCTGTTTTTTGCTTCTGCTTTTTCTGTGCCCCTTTTGTTCTCCCTTTTGCTTGATTAAATATTTTTAAAAATATATGTGCCCTCCCCTCAAATGTGAAATGTACATACTCCATATTTTCCATTTTAGGGATTATCTTTATAAGTTTTCCATGAGTATTTGTAAAAGTCCAAAGTAACTTAACATCTTGGTCTTTCTTCAAAACTATGAGAGGAATTTGGTTTATTAGTCTGCTGGGGCTGCCATAACAGAACACCACAGAATGGGGTAGGCAACAGAAGCTTATTTTTTCACACTTCTGGAGGTCCGAAGTCAAAGATCAACGTGCCAGTGCTGATTTCTGGTGAGGCCTCTCTTCCTAGCTGGAAGGATGGCTGCCTTGAGGACTCCTCCTCACAGGACCTTTCTTCAGGGCACTTGAGGGGAGAAAGTGATCTCTGGATCTCTTCCTCTGCTCATAAGAACACTAGTCCTATGGGATTAGGGCCCACACTTATGACCTTAGTTAATCTTTATCAGCTTCTTAAACACCCTATTTCTAAATATAGTCACATTGGAGGTTGAGGCTTTAACATAAGAATTTTGGGAGAGGCGATTCCGTCTCTAACACTTGGCATAATTTAACTTTATATCTCCCACCATCCTGTATCCTACTTTGGCCCTCCATTTTAGTTCTACCTCTTTTTTAACTTTAATATTATCATTTTTATTATTTTATTTTTATATAGTTGATGTATTTTCAGATTTTCCCATGTTTGCCATTCCCCCCGCCCCCAATGCTATGCCTACCTGTATTTCTTTTCTTTTTGGATTTAGTTCCATTCTCCATGACACACTTCCTCTAGTTTTGATGATTTTTAATGGAGAGGGAGTCTGTTGATGGTAACTTGCTTTAATTTTTCTTTGCTGAGAATATCTTAATTATTCTTGATAATTTAGCTTGATATACAATTCTGGATTGGAATTTTATTTTCTTTCAGCAGTTTGAATGTGTTCTACTGCATTCCACCTTCCGTCTTCCCTCCTTAAGAATTTCCCTGTCTCATTTAGGACTCATCTGTTTCCTGTCTTGCTACTGTTTTGCTCCTAGTGATAGGATTTTACACTATTCTGTGTCTATTACATTTATTTTTTTTAAAAATCGGGGGGGGAGATTTATTGTTCTCTTTGAATCTGAATTTTTAATCAGTTCTGGAAAACTCTCAGGCACTATATCTTTGATTTCTCTCAACATTCTCTCTTTCCTCTCCTAAAATTTTAATCTAATATATGTTAGACCATATTTCCGTGTTCCACATTTTAAAATTTGTATTTAATATTTTTAATCACTTTTCATTTCTGGACTACATCCTGGGTATCCAACCTATCTTTCAGTTTACAAATATATTCTATAACTTTGTCTCATGTGCTTAATGCAACTAATAAGTTTTAAATTTTAATAATATATTTTAATTCCTGGAGGATCTATTTGCTTATTTGTCAAATCTGAATGGCTCCTTTTAATAGTACCTCATTCCTTTCTTACATATTTGATTCCACTTTTTATTTCTTTAATTGTTTTTAATGGTTTACCATATTATCCATCCTAAAATCTGAAATTCATGGAGACCAGATTTTTCTATGTGATGATTCTACTAAATCTTGTTCATTATTTTTGTTTTCTTATATTTTGTATTTTTGGATTTTGAGTTTAAATTTCTCGGGTTTTTTTTTCTTCAGCAATCCTATAATTCCAGAGTTAATCCAGAGAAGATTTATACTCCCTTCAAATGACAGCAGCTTGAGACCATTTTTTTTCTATTTTAATTTCTTGGCTTGGGGCTTATACCCTATCATTCCTGTAAATTTGAAAGCCATAATTTCGTTGAGCAAACTGTGGTTCATTTTTCAGAATGATTTTTTTTTTCTTTTTCTTTCTATAGGCTAGGAAAAGAGACAAATTTCCTTGTCATCTTTCTTTGCTGACTAGTGAATTTTTCTCCACTATGCTTCTTCTGAGATTTTAGCATCTTCAGGCTTTATGCGGTAGTGGTGTTGGGCTGGGGAGGGGGTTCCTATTTTTGTACAGCTCCAACACTTGACTTTTAATTCTGCTGGGCCTTTAAACTCCAAACCTCTGCATTACAAAGATTAACAAATAACTTCTGAATGCCAATAGCCCAGAATCATCTGGCACCCTGAATTTCAGCTTTTTCTTTTTCTTTGACCTCTGAAAGTGTCTCCTACAGTACTGGATGCTTAGACATATAATTTAAAGGATGTGTGTTACATCTTTATCTAGCATTTCTGGGTGTTTTGATCTGGAAAAGTTTCAGGCTTCTCACATTGCTATATCATAGGACATGGAAATCTCTGTTGGTTATTATTTCTTATCTCTTTCCCAAATATTCTATAATCTACTAACATTATTGAATGCCTAATATTGTTAAATAAATGCTCTCATAGTAAGAGTTTATATTATGATAAAAAGAGATACAGTAAAAATTGTACAAATGTTTTCATATGGAATGAGTCATTTTTTAAAAACCCACAATAAATGTCAGCATTTGGGAAAAAATATTATTGGAGAATATAGGGTTAGTGAAATTTGAAGCATTCTCAAAATATTTTACCTTCAAACTGACTTCATACTTTGTTGATGAAATTTGCTAAGAGAATACATTTCAAGTGCTCTCGCCACACACAAAAAATAGTAACTCTGTGAGGAGTGGATATGTTAATTAGCTTGACTGTAATAATCATTGAACTATGTGTATGTATATTAAACATCATGTGCTACACATTAAGTATATACATTTTTATTAAAATGCACTTTAAAGCTACCACAGCTTCTCCACCACCCACTTCCGATCCATCTCCAGCATGAAGTCTAAACGATCGTTATTAAAAATATTAGTCTGATAATATTACAACCTGATCAGGAGGCTTTTACTTATCTGATAAAATGAATTAACAAGACTTAAAAACAAACAAACAAACTTCCAACATCGTTCTTTCCCTCTAATATTCTAGATTTCTAAATGCAAAATATATTTGTAATGATTTGCAAAATATGGTATAATATATTAAGAAAAGGAATCTGAAAATGCAGAATCTGACTGAGAGAATCATTTAAAAGGGAAGACTGACATGATGTGATTGACATGATGCATTTCAGGGAGTAAGGATGGAGGTACCAGGGATGACTCTGGTCGTTTGATATGTGCAATGTCTTAGATGAAACTGCAGCGAAGACTTTCTGAGTGGCCACTTGTATAGATAGGGATGATGTGAGAATACCAACTGGGATCAAGAACAATATATCTTGAGTTTGAACATGTATGACACATTGGAATGGAGAATCTTAAGAATCTTCTGGATACATCAATTCTGAGCTCAGAGGAAAATCCTGAAATGGAGATATCATATTCATATATTAGGTAGTTGAAGGGGGTTTGGATAGGACCCTTTTTCCCCTTTATTTATTTATTTATTTATTTTTGACTGAAGTGTAGCTAACTTACAGTGTTACATTAATTCATGTGTCCGCTATAGTGATTCAACAGTTCTGTACATTACTCATTGCTCATCACAGTAAGTGTACCTTAATCCCTTTAATCTATTGTGCCCATCCCTCCACTCACCTCCCATCTGCCAACCACCAGTTTGTTCTCTGTATTTGTTTGTTTCCTTTTTATTTGTTTTTGTTTTTGTTTTGATTCTCAAATTCCACATAGGGAGTGAAATTATATCGTATTTGACTTTATCTCTCTTACTTACTTCACTTAGCATTATACCTTCTAGGTCCATCATGTTGTTGCAGATGGCAAGATCTCATCATCTTTTTATGGTTGAGTAATATTCCATTATGAGAGTGTGTGTGTGTGTGTGTGTGTGTGTGTGTGTGTGTGTGTGTGGTGTGTACCACATCTTCATCCATCCATCTGTTGATGGATTCTTGTGTTGCTTCCATATCATGGCTATTGTAAATCATGCTGCAGTAAATATAGGGCTACATATATCTTTTTGAATTTAGTGTTTTATTTTCTTTGGGTAAACACCCAGTAAGGAGTTACTGGGTTGAATGGTATTTGTATTTTTAATTTTTTGAGGAACCTCTATGCTGATTTCCACAGCAGCTACACAAGTTTGCTTTCCCACCAACACTGCACCAGGCTTCCTTTTTCTCCACATCCTCACCAACACTTGTTGTTTCTTGTCCTTTAATTCTAGCCATTCTGACAAGTATAAGGTGATATCTCATCAAGGTTGTGATTTGCATTTCCCTCGTGATTAGTGATGTTGAGCATTTTCTCATGTGTCGTTTGGCCATTGGTATGTTTTCTTTGGAAAAATATATATTGAGGTCTTGTGCTTATTTTTTGGAGAGGACCATTTTTATGCACAAACTTCCAAGAAAACAGACCTAGCCCAGGGCAGACTTTGACAGCCTCCCACATTTATACAGCAGGTAGAAGACAAGAAATGCATAGAAGAGATTGAAATGAGATTGCTAGAAAAGTACAAAGAAAACCCTGAATGATGTTAGCCAAGGAAGGAAATATTCAAGAAGAAAGAATGGCTTCTCAAACTCTTCAAATATTTGCATTTTATATACTCATATGGATAGGTAGTAACATTCTTTAACACAAACATATTCATGTTTCTGAACTTACCTTCCTGATGAGATTTCAATATTATTGAGGACAAAAATAATGTGGTTTTGGGTCTTTAGTAAATATAAAAATGATTGAAATAATTTAAGCCATTTGGAATAATAAAAATGATAATGATGGTAATTTCTAGATCTTTGGTGTATACCATGGGCCACAGTTTTCTAGGCACTTACTTCATGTGTATATTCTAATTATTCACAACAACCTCCCGTACTAGATTTTTATAATTTTCTCTTTTTTATAAATAAAGAAACAAGAAACAGAGTATTTAAGTATTTACCCATGGTCAAAAAGTGATAGACACAAAATCCCTAGCCTTCTATTTTCTACTCATCCATTATAAAAAGCAGAAAATAAGTATACGTGGAGTAAATATAAATAACATACTAAATTTGAAAAAGTCAAAAGACTATATTAAATAACTTAATTAAAATTAGCTTAAAAATTATCTCCAAAGAGTTAGCCTTTTTCTTAGTACACCATTATTTTATAAAAAGTAGATTTGCTACTGTCTCTGTGCTTGTCCACTTCTCATGTGCTCCTTAAATACTGGAATTTATCATCCACACCCACCTCTCTAGCTCCCCCATATTCCCACTGGCCTAAGTGGTAAACCCAAGTCAAAGTGCCAGTCTTTATGTAACTCCATTCTGTGATCTTTCCCATTCACCAGTGATGATGATGACCATTCCTTCACTTTGTTGACTCATTTCTTCTTGGTTTTTCTTTTCCCTCTTTCTCGTTTTTCTTCACTGGCTTGTTTTTCTGATCCTACCCCTGACATGGAGATGATTTCTAGAGTCCGGACTTCGGTCTCTTTGCTGAGTGCATTATGCAGTTGCTTTCATGCAGTTTCCTCCACCTCCAGAGTATAATTACTCCCAAATCCTTTTCAAACTCGGATCTCTCTCCTGATATGGAGACATTAATATTCACCTGTAGACTGAACATTTCATCTTGGATACCCCCCGGCTACTTCAGACTTGAAAAGTTCAGCTTTGAGCTTGTCAGAACCCACCCACTGCACTTTCTCCTGTCCCCTTTCATCCTACTCCCTAAAGACCGAATGTTCTTCCTGTATCTCCTCTGGTGGGTGAGTCAAAAGCAGTCATCTAGTGGCTCAGCCAGAAATCTAAGAGTCCTTCTAGTTGTCACTGTCTCCATGTACTCCCTGTTTCCAGTGCATCAGCCGGTTCTAGCATATCTTCCTGGGAAATATCTTTCATCTGTTCCTCCTAGGTTAGGTTTACTGACATATTTTAGCTAAGAATTTGGAACTTCTCTTGGGGCACCTCGGTGACTCAGTCGTTAAGCCTCTGCCTTCAGCTCAGGTCATGATCTCGGGGTCCTGGGATGGAGCCAGCATCAGGCTTCCTGCTCAGCAGGGAGTCTGGTTTTCTCTCTGCCCCTTCCCCCCTGCTTGTGTGAGTGTACGTGTGTGAGCTCGCTGTCTCTCAAATAAATTAATTAATTAAATCCAAAAAAAAAAAAAAAAAAAAAAAGAATTTGGAACTTCTCCTGTGCCTCTTTTATAAGACAGTACTGACTTCAGGTTTGCTCTCTGCCACCGCATCCTTACTTCCACCAGAGAGAGAATAACAGGACACAAAATAATCAAGCCATTTTCTTGCTCGCAGTCTTTCACTGTCCGTTTGCTCCTCTAACAGAGAGTTGTCGAGCTCTAGCAGGATTCAAAGTCCTGTGGCATTCTAAAAACAGTATAAATAACAATAAGCACTCAGACAGCATGTCAGATGGCAGTAAGTGTTATGAAGGACAATGGATTGGGTAAAGGGGGCAGAGCTCTAAGAGGCAGGAGTGTTATCTAACTGGTGGCCAACGGAGTCCTGCAGCAGAGACCAGGAAGGATGTGAAGAGGCAAGGTTAAACATCCCCCTTTTTCCAGAACGAAAATCCAAACATCCACTCACTTACCCTTCACCTAACAAATGCAGAGAAGTCCATATAGATGATGTTGTAAAGATTATTTTTTATTTGTTTCCAAACTTTACAGCAGACATCTTGTATCTTGACCATCTCCCACGTACCCCACGGACTATTCTAAGATAAGTAGGGTGGTGAGCTCTATGGCTTGTGAGTCTTTCTTAGCAAATATGGGGTTTTTAAAAAATTAATAGAGAAACAAGACAGTATTATTGATATCACAAAACTAATACACTGAAAGAGGAGAAACACACACACACACACTTATGGAAGTAAATATTTTAAATAAATCAATCCAGATAATTATAAATTTTGACATCTGTGATAAGAAACAAGAAGGCGAAGAACTGGAATGAGGAAATGAATAGAATGATTTTAAATAGGTTGGTCTTGGAAGGTCCTTCTCAAAAGGTGACCTGTGAGCTGACCTGAACCATAAGAATAAGTCAGCCATGAAAAAATGTGAAGAAGAAAATCCGAGGCAGAAAGGGCTTGTTTTCCTGAGGCAGAGGGGCACGAATGGGGAGACTGAAACACTGTGAGCAGGGACAGCCTTCTTACGCATGTAATTAGGGAACTAGCAATGTGGGCCCACAAAGGTATGACAGACCCATTCTAAATGTGATAAATTTACTTCAAATGTAAAGTATATATTGAGGAAAAAAATCAAACTTTTGTAGAATTTTTTTTCTTTTTTCTTTTTTTTTATTGAGTTCAATTAGCTAACATATAGAGCATCATTATTTTATAGAATTTTCTTACATTTGGTTTAATTAATATTGTTTTAATTTTTAAATCTTGAAAGGTGTTCTTAGTGGTTTCACATGTCCTGATATTTGTAGGGTTTAGAAACTGTTTAAATCTGGCGAAGAAGGGTATGCCCTAAAGTTGGAGTGGGAGGTAGGAGTCAGAACATTTCGTCTTTTAAGACCACAGAAGTCTTCTGGGTTTGATAACACAGAGTATCAATATATGAAGATCAAGTGTCAGACCCCCTGCTGGGGAGTCTAACTGAAGAGTAAAAGAGGCCCTTCACTTACATGAAAACCATCACTGAAATTAGGAAGAGCAGTCCCAGTGACAATCCCTGGGCATCGAATGCAGAGTCAAGTGGTGGAAAGAGTAAGTAGGACATGGAGAAATGGAGACGGGATAATTTCATCTTACTGGGAGATAATTTCATCTAAAATAAGGTTCTTGAATGGCAGAGATTTTAGCGTAAACCAGCATTTCATGTTGGATAAAGCATTAACTTTTAAAAAATAGTTTTTATTTTCAGACAGTTTAAAACTTGGGGAAAAAAATGCCAAGATCACAACAACCACCAGTATAAGTTTCACCCAGAGACCTCGTTACATTACCCCATACAGTAACGTCCTGTATAGCGGAAAGACCCCATCTGGCATCACATGTCACACCCGTGTCCCTGCCTCTGCAGTGTCTGCCAAGAGGAATCAGATCCTCCACTGTTTCTCGACTTCCACAGCCTTATCATTCCTGAAGACCTCCTCTGGGTCTGTCTGATGTTTCCTCCTGACAGCACCTGCCTTGTGCCTCTGGGGCAGGAGGACCACCAGCCGATGCTTGTTATCAGGGGCCCCACGTCCATCAGTCCCGTGACTGGTGGTGATAACTTGGATCACTTGATTGCAAAGACGTCTCCACTGTTCCCTGCTGTAAAGCGACTGTTTTCCCCTTTGAAAGTAATGTTTTAAGGGAGACACTTAGAGACTTTCTTTGTTCTCCATCTAACTTTCATCCACGCATTTGAGTATCCATTGATAGTTCTTGTCTGATTTATTTACTATTGTGATGGTTGCCAAATGGTGACTTTCTAGTTCCAGTATGCTTTTTACATTTATTAGTTAGGATAGGGCTGTAGAAACAGATTCCTTTTTCTCTCCATGTAATTATTCATCTTTAGGTGGGTAGACTCATGGATTCCTATGTTTTTTCAATGAGATATGATGTATAAATTTCTCCTTCTCTCCATTCCTTTTTTCTTTTGATACTCAAAATATTTTTAACGCTCAAGTTATTTATTTACTACTTAAATTGTCTAGATTTGAACAATGGAAATCTACTTAAGTCTGACTCCTGTGTCATTCTGATGTGACCCCCATCATTCTTTGAAAACTTTTTTTTTTTTTAACAGTTGACACACAATGTTAGGTTAGTTTCAGGTGTGCAGCATTTTGACACGTCTCTACCTTATGGTATGCTCACAAGTGTAGCTACCATCTGTCACCATACAAAGCTGTTACAGTACCACCAACTCTTCCCTATGGGGGGTCCCTGCATCCCTGTGACTCGTTCATTTCATAACTGGAAGCCTCTACCTCCCACTGCCTTCACCCATTTTGCCCAGCCTCCCACACCCTTCCCCTCTGGCAGCCATCAATTTGTTCTCTGCATTTATGGCTTCGTTTCTGCCTTTCTGTTTGTTCATTTGTTTTGTTTGCTGGATCCCATATATGAGTGAAATCATATGGTTTTTGTCTTTCTCTTTCGGATTTATTTCACTTAGCATAATACCTTCAGTGTCCATCCATTTGTCACAAATGGCAAGATCTCACTTTATTGAAGTTAATAAATCAATTGGGGTGCCTGAGTGGCTCAGGCTGTTAAACATCTGACTCTTGATTTCAGCTCAGGTCAGGATCTCAGGGTTGCAGGATAAAGCTGTGTGTCGGGCTCAACACAAGGTGTGGAGCCTGCTTAAGATTTTCTTCCTCCCTCTGCCTCTGCCCCTCTCCCCGTAAAAAAAAATTTAAAATAAATTAATATTTTTCTTTCTCCAAATTTTTATTTGAATTCCAGTTAGTTCACATATAGCATAATATTAGTTTCAGGTGTACAATGTAGTGATTCAACACTTCCATACAACACCAGGTCCTCAACACAAGTGCACTCCTTAATCCCCATCACCTGGTTCACCCACCCCCCCCCTTCCCCCCCACCTCCCCTCCAGTAACTCTGGTTGTTCACTATAGTTAAGAGTCTGCTTCTTGGTTTTCTCTCTCCTTCTTTTTTCAAAACCCAACGTTCATCTGTTTCTTAAATTCCACATATGAGTGAAATCATATGGTATTTGTCTTTCTCTGATTGACTTACTTCACTTAGCACTATGCCTGTTTCCTATTTTTTCCCTCTTTCTGTCCCATCAGATTCACGTGATAACTTACAGCAGTTTCGATTGGTGTTTTAATGTCAAAACAAATATCAGCATGTTTTCCACTGATGTATTTCTGAATCAAAATCTTAAAACCTTTTGTCAGCAAGAATAATAAAATACTGAGTGGACTTCAAATCAGGTATGACGTTTTTACGTGGGAAGTCTTGAAACAGAAATCCCCAACATAATTACAACAACCCTGCAAAGAGGGAAGTTTTTCCATTTCACTGGTAGTGAGGCAGTTGAGTCTGCAAAGCGACAATTAGTGTGGGTGTCACCCTGCCAGATCGTGGAGCCAGTGACACCCCATGTGTACACAATGCATTTTTTATTCCAAATTCATAGATATTTAAAGTGTTAAGCCAAAAGAAACAAATGTTAATCTCCTCATTCTATATAATCTTTCTATTAACTTGGCAAATTTCAATTAAGTTTAACTTTCTAGCCATTCATTTCTGACCCTCAGAATCCCAGCTGCAAATTTCGATCTCCAAACTATCCTGCTGTTAATCTACTAAGTAGGTTAATGCTTGAGCTTTAGAGCGGCCACTGCAAGTATCGCAGGCACGATACACTGGTCTTTTTCTTGCAGTTACATGTGTACAGAAGGGGAACACACGCAGAAAACAAATAGCATGTTCTTAACTGCTGCATAAAGACTACGTCACAATTTAGGGCTCAGCACAGCAAGAGCTTAGTCACTCTTCTCTGTTTGTGGGCCCATAATTCAGGAACAACTCGGCTGGGAAGTTCTAGCGCGAAGTCCTCGTGTGGTTGTAGCTTTATGGTTCCGGCAGCCGCACTCATCTGAAGGCTTGACAAGGATTGGAAGCTCTGCTTGGAGATGGCTCACTCACACGGCTATAAGCTGCTGCTGGCAGTGGGGTCCTATTTCCTGTCCCTACGGGTGTCTCCCCAGTAGACTGCTTGAGGTTCCCCATGGCCTAGGGGCTGGCTTCCTCAGAGCCAGTGATCCGAGACCAACGTAAAAGCCTCTAAGGCCTTTTTACTACTAGGCCTTGAAAGTCACAGACACACTGTCACTTCTGCAGTGTTCTGTTTGTCACACAAGTCAGCACGGATTCAGCGTAGGAGGGAACCCCACAGGGTATGACTAGCCAGGAGGTGCTGTGTGGCCGTTTTGGAGGTTGGTTACCATGGTTCGCCCTCTGGAACCCAAAGGTCCGTGTCTCTTCCACATGAAAAAGTACACTTACTTCCTTCAAAGGTCCTTTAAAGCTTCCTTCCATTAGAGGGTCTGCTCAGAATCCAGAAACTCATCATGAGTCAAGTTCATACCAACATGAAGCTCCTAGGGAAGTCTGAGAACAAAGGAAGGTATTCAAATAAAGCTTCTCACCTGAAGACCGGTGAACAAGTTTTGTGCCACCCACACACCCAACATATGATGGTCAGATAGGCATCAAGTAACCACTTCAGACTCTCTGGTTCAAAAGGGGGAAATAGAAGCACACAGAAGTAACCAGTCCATAGTGGTTCTAGATTCCAGTCAGGTACTAGTTGGTGATTCCTGGATTAAGGCTCACTTCTAATATTTCTTGGAAGTGTTTCTTCATGGGTCTTGGCTCTGCCCTCTGATTCACAGTTCTACCTCTCTGACCCATGCTTCCTTTTAATATAAAAGTAGCCTTTGTTTATAGCCATATAATTTCCTGCCTGTAGAATTTAGGGTTTAAAGACACAGTTTCTATCTGTCTCATCTCTGTCCCTCTCAGGCCAAGCTGATGGTGTTACCACAAGTATGGCTGTCTTACAAATCTGTGGGTTTCCTTTGATTATGCTGGTTTATTCCATTAAGCAAAAGCCACGTCCAGTATCTGATGAAGATAAGCTTTTTAATTTAATTAAATTTTTTTTTTTACACTGGATTTTTGCTGACATGCTAAGGGAAGAATGCCCTTAGCACTGGTTAACTCAGGGGATCTGTAAGACACTTTAATAAACTGTCTAGCATTTCTTTAGTCTGGATGAATAGTTCTTTGAGGCACCACCTAATACATTTTGGAGGTCTTAAGGTGGGTATCACAGTCATACCTCATTGCCATCTTTACATTATGTTTTACTGGTAGTTGACTTTTGCCTGCAAGTGACTTAAATTTTTGCATTGTTGGCCATCCGGAGAGACTAGAAGTGAGAAAATACTTTCAAATCCATCAAGTCCCACTTTCTTTGTATTTAATGGTTTTCTTTAGTTTTTCTCTCTTCTTTTTCCCCCTTTATTATAAATAGATGTTCAGAATTCTCTGCCTGAAATGTCCTTATCTAGGTTACCCAATTCATTAAGTATGTTTCCTTCCCATATTATCATGATGTGATTTAACTTCCTACTGCAGCATAGCCAGGATCCAGTTTTCTCTCATTTCCAATCACATTTATTCCTTACTTTCCTTTAAGCCATTACTGACAACCTCCTCAAGAGCCATCATCAGGCTTCTGCTCACAGTCCTTGTGAAGCCTGCCCAGCTTACTTGTACATCCCAGTCCTGAGGTCACTGCCACTTCTGTAGGTTTTGTTGTAATTCCCTCCCAGTACAAAATTTATTACTAGGTATTCATTATTGCATAAACAAATTGCCCCAAAATTTAATAGCTGGAAACCATGATTTATTATCTCTCATGGCTTTTCTAGAAGACTGCTCGTGGAATGATCAGCTAGCAGTCTCAGAAACCAAGCCGATACTAGTACCAGAAGTCACACACAACCACCGCTTCATAGTTTTCTACTAACCAGAGTCAGGGCTAACTTAGGGTAGAAGGAGATTAGGAAAGGGTTTGAATACCAGAGGCAAGGATTAATGGACTTCCTCTTGGAAATGTTATACATAATGCAAGGAAAGGAAAAAAAAGACACCCTAAATTTTAATAGATATATATAGTAGTTTGTCCTCTAACTGTCTTCGCCTAGAATGTATCCCATGTAGAAAAGTAAAAGGACTTGACAGTTTCAAACTCCAGAATTTATCAGGGCCAAACAGAACATTGTTAGGAGTGACTGATGAAGTCTTGTTTTATGACCTTAATTATGTCCAATTCATAGTGATCTGTGTGTTACACAGCTGCTTTGCTTCAGAGATCTTGTTCTCACAAATAGATCAACTCATTTTGAAATATTTCAAACCTAGTGTGGATATTTAGAGACTCCCAAGTACTCAAAAAACAGAACCAAATGATCGTCTTGTTAAGAGTAGTCAATAAAGTTACAGCTGGATGTTTTCTCTCTGCTAAGTTTAGACATTATACTCCATTCAATTTTATCTTGATTAAACAGATTGAAAATCATATGTATGCATACAACTAGTCTAAATGGGCCACTTATCTAAGATCAGCAGTTTTCTGAAGAGACTAACAATGCAAATGAAAAAAAATGTGACTTAGGGAAAGATATATACATGTCATATGTTTGATATCAGAAGTAGATTTTTTAAGTCAAGAAATTAATTTAAGTAGAATCCTGTTTTTACATAGTACAGTGTTGATAGAAAAATGATATACAGCTCTGTGATTAACTCTTAAAGGGAATTCAAATGATAATTACTAGACTTGAAATATCATAACCCATTAATAATGGAAGAAAGGGTTCTATTGTCCTAAACTGGTATTACTAGTCAAATAGGACATGTTTTTTAAAAAATCACTTAATGGTCAATTTTTTCGATAAGTTTTCTATTGGAAATTCACTTTTATCAACTTAATGACACATCTTGATCCCAACCCATTCTGTATATTTTTTTTCTGTAGCTGCAATATTAGACTGAAATAAATATGTTAATAACTTTAGAATTTTAAGCAGACAAATTAGTACAGCTTAAATGTGCTCCAATAGTAAATTTGGTGTGAGGAAAAATATGAAAAGTAGATACTTTTTGAGACTTTCTGGAGATAGTTAATGGGATAGAGAAGTATTTTTTTTTTTCCTGTGACTGGCATATAGATTTAATGCACACACTAAGAATTATGCATTTTTTTCCTATTAAAAAGGCATAATTTAGGTAATTGACTCATGTTGGTATTTTAAAGTTATTTTGCAATTAAATTTTTAATGTCTGACTTTAAAATTTGTACATGTATCTTCTGTTGCCTAATAGAACCACCGGTATTTACTTTTTTTTTGTCTTGCTATTCATTCTCTTTTTAGTTTCATTTCTTATCATTTATACTCCCTATATCATATTACTCTATAAGATGGATATTCAGAGGAGGGTACCTGGGCCTTCTGCCTCAGTTTATTTCTTTATGATGTTTCTTTGGATTTGATAAGTCAAGAAATCATTTGTAATGCAAATATCTTTTTGGATTGAGTTAGACATTAATCCATAAAAGAGAGCCACCATAATCAATAATGCTTTAGTTTCTTGACATCTGAATAACAGGGCTCTAGGGTACTAAGAAAATAGAAGTAAATTTGAAGGCAGAAAAGGAAGATAGTAGATAGTTGGGAAAGGTCTAAAGTTTTATGTTTTAATATCTAAAGAGAGAATCAGGTGAGGAAGTGTAGGAGTCAGCCTTCAAGACCAGAGGGACAGAGTGATGTGACAGACCAAGGAAGAAAATGTCATGGAGAAAATATGACAAGTAGATCCCAGAGACAAACATTCACCAGGTTCTACCCTTCCTTCATCTCCTGAAATAATACTGCTTTCTCAAAAGATTCCATTCTTCTGCGTTGAACAGGACATCAACAAGGATCAACAGGACAGGGCGGCTGTGGTCACGGAAGACAGCCAGAGGAATTTCAGTGAAGCATGCTCTACGCAGGATATAACTTTCCCACTTCTTCTCTCTCACAGGTTTCCTGAACCAGATGAGTAACTCCAGTCACTCTGTCCTTCAGCCTTCTTTCCAAGGATGCATGCAGCTCATCCAAGTGGATGACCAACTGGTGAATTTATATGAAGTGGCCCAGAGGAGGCCGGGGAGTTTTGCGAACGTCAGCATCGACATGTGCGCCATTATAGACAGGTATACAGTCTTTCCGTCCTACTTCTACGTGTCCAGACTTCTGAATTCACGCTTTTGTTGTGGGACAAGAGAAACACACACACACACACACCACGTATAAGAGGTAAGGCGGAGGAGCCATCTGTCACGCCTACAGCATATGTGATTTTAGCAGTGACGTTTATAGAAGGACCTGGGTATATATGGTAGAACAATCTGGGATGTCACGCCAATCTCCCTCCGTAAATGTGAGCATTATGCAGGTAATTTTGCAAGCAACAGCTGAGTTATAAAGGAACTCAGTTTATTTTAATTTAGCTTCCTAGCCCACAAGCAGAAATGTCCCTTCTCTTCTTGTGTTGGTCACGACTCATGCTCAGCGTATTTTCCCCTCCAAAGCCCTCTCTTGAAGAAAAAGAAGCTTTAAAAATGTTGACAGGCAGTATGGGAATTTACTGAAACAGAATATTTAATGTAATTGAGTCTGCTTACAAAATATACATACTGAAATATTGCAAAATCGAATCTATGTTCATTTTTGCAAATCTGGAGAGGAGCTTTTTTTTTATATAAAAACCTAGTTGACATCTCACAGAGTAGAAAGATACAACTCTTACATGAACTATTACATCATTACATACACTAACCTTAATATATTTCTAAAAAGTGCCTTTCATTACCATGAAAAGTAGTATGAGATATTTCATCCATAAATAAACCATATCGAACTTTGCGTTGAATTTAACCTGGTGATTTTAGGTGATTTTCTAAACTGTATTCAAATCTTTTATTAGAGGGCTATCTTACTCTGAAAAATAATCTCATTAATTTTATATTTTGCAAGATGAAAGTTTCAGAAGTCTTAGTCTTGCTCCCAACAAAGAGTAGACTTTCAGTCTCTAGTAATCTTACTTCATTTAAGAGGAGATCCTTAGGAAAGTCATCCAAAGACATAAAATGAATCTTAAAAAGACATAAAATCATCTATAATAAAGTAAGTTTGCTGCCATATAATCTCAATAAAATTATATCCATGTGAATGGTAAATTACAGTTTAAATGATGGCTATGGAATGTAACTTTTTAAAGTCTTAATATGTTTATAATGAGAGACTTGATAACATAGCATAGTTCTTATTTCTGTTACGTATTTGCAAATACTCACCCTGTTGGCCTAACCAATTTATATTTAAACAGAACAGTGAACAATTTTAATGGAAATATATTCCTAATTTTTGAACCAGCAATAATGCAATAGCTATTATTTCTGCCTAAAGCAAGTAGTAGCAATAATAAGAAAAACTGAGACATGAATGTTTTAAGACCGTATTTGTGATATTTGATATTTATCTATAAATTTTTATTAATTGTCTTCCATACAGAAAGATTTTTCCTTCTTAGTAATGTGTATACAGCAGATTGAGTTATTTTAGTGCCTTGTCCATTTTCCATGTCAGTAGATTTAATGATATAATAATTTCTGTCAATAAACTAACCCAAGTTAGTTTATTCAGCTTTTGTAAACAGGCTAGATTTTATGGTGATGTTGCTATTTACTTTGAACAGCATGTATCCTGGACATTATGTTTAAATTGTTTGCTACTAAAGAAATATGGGTAAGATGTTGAGACTTTAATGTTTTACTTCCATGGAGGGAGTTGGTGCTAAATTGGCCCCAAAAGAATAAATGGGATTTTTATATATGAAGAAAACAGAAAATGGCATTTCTGATGAGAAGAACAGTGCAAGAAAAGATGGAGAATAGGGAATACAGATTTCAATTTTTGGCAGATACAAGAATATACAAAATATTTTTTCACCAAAATGGGTCAGTCCCATTTTCCATATTACCAAGCATCCTATAGCTGACAGAACAAAGAATATGTCTTTTTTATCCTCCAGGATGATAACCCAGTAGAGTAGCTATGGGGAATTCGTCACCTCTGACAAATCAACATTTCTAAAGTCCGTTAAGGAATCTATTTTCTGTTTGTTCTAGTTTTTGAAGGCAATGACTTCTTTTTTTCCTCCCTAAATTGACGTGTAATTGACATATAACAATATATTAGTTTTAGGTGTAAAATGTAATGAGTGGATATGTATCACAAAATGATCATCAGGGCAATAGTTTATGTACATTAATTTCCAGTATGTGAAAGAACACATTCCTTTATTCATCTAAAATGTTTCCAGCTCAAAATTGTAATCTGTGAAGTGTTGTATTTTTGTATGTTTGAAGACTGTTTTCACCTTATGCCAACCATTGAGGAGCTCACCCTTACTCTGTGTCTTTCCATGTGAGGGCACCAGTGGTTTTACCCTACCTTCATGTAATAGTGACCACCGGATAACACTGGAATGATACATTCCCAGCTCATCTCTAGTCTGATGTTTTCCCTCTAACTAAAACTTTGCAACTGCCCAGTCTGTGCCATTTTATTTTCAAACCATCTGAATTTTCCCTAAGTAAGCCTACAGTGACTCTTTCTTAGTTTGCTCCTTTCAAGAGTTCAGCTTGATTGATTTGAGAGCTATTTTTGAAAGAAAGGGAAAAAAAAGAATAAATGAGAACATAGGGTAAAAAAAAAAATAGAAAAGCTACCACTGGCACAATTTTTATGAAATATTTGGAGATGATAGAAGCAGCTGCAGTGATTTGATGAGTGGAATTTAGGGAAATCATTTGGGGAAGATGATGGGGTTTTGTTGTGTGTCATAGGGGAATACCCTATGATTTGAACTTATTTCTCTTTCTTTGTGTGTGGATTTACATGTGGCTTGTTTTATTTACTTGTTTGGAGCACAGCAATGAATCAAGAAAAGAGTGAGCACACCAAGCTGTAGAATTCAATAGTATGTTCTGAGTGTATCAATGATGCCAGGCACTGTTCTAGGCACATAGGATACATCATTGAACACAATAGACAAAGATCTTTGTACTTGTAAAGGAAGAAAAACAAATGTAATAAGGAAGAAAATATTATAGTAGGAAGAAATAAGTTCTGTGGAGAAGAAAAAAAAAAAAAGAAGAGCAAATCAAGGAGAACTGGCATTCCAAGAGACTGAGGTGTTGGGTTGTAGTCTAAATGGGTTGGTCAGAGTTAGCCTTATTGAAAAGATGATATTA
Source organism: Meles meles (assembly GCF_922984935.1). Taxonomy (NCBI): domain Eukaryota; kingdom Metazoa; phylum Chordata; class Mammalia; order Carnivora; family Mustelidae; genus Meles; species Meles meles. Next base: position 8,180,723 of record NC_060075.1, on the reverse strand, counting down.
ATTCAAGACCTGAAAGAAGTAATAGAATTTGCCAATTCTGTTGGCAAGAGAATAGTCAGTGTGGAGAGGACAGTCAGAGCAACAAGTCTGCCTGGCATGATCTAGGATCAGCACAGGACCAGAATGGCAAATTTGGAAGGACAAGTAGAGTTGTGGGAGAGGAGGCCAGAGAAGTTCTAGAGGCCAGGTCCTGGAGATCTATAGGTTATTTTAACGATTTGGTTTTTATTCTGAGGGAATGAAGGAGCCATGTGGGTTTCTAAGTAGAGCAATGACATGATCTGTCTTAAAAGGATAACTCTGGGGGCACCTGGGTGGCTCAGTGGGTTAAGCCTCTGCCTTCAGCCCAGGTCACATCTCAGGGTCCTGGGATTGAGCCCTGCATCAGGCTCTCTGCTCAGCGGGGAGCCCGCTTCCCCCTCTCTCTCTGCCTGCCTCTCTGCCTACTTGTGATCTCTCTCTGTGTGTCAAATAAGATCTTTAAAAAATAATAATAAAATAAAATAAATAAAAATAAAAGGATAACTGGCTGTGGGAGGAGGAAAGGTAGGAACAAGGAGCCTATTATAGTGATCTAGGTGAGAGGTGCTAGTGGCCTAAGACCAGAGTGCTAGCATAAGACGTAGTGAGATGCAGTCAGTTCTGAATATATTTAGAAAGTAGAGTCAATAGGGTTTCTTGATGGACTAAATATTGCAGTTAGAGAATAAACCCAAATTATTTAGTTTAAGCAACTAGAAGGAAGGAGTTACCATCTTCCAGTGGGAAGACTAGGGCAGAGAAGATTGGTCAAGGGTTGAGGAAAAAGATCAGGAATTCAGTGTTGAAATTTGTGCTGGACACAGTGGACATATCAAGAAGGCAGTTGGCTATATGTAAGTCAGAGGCATGTATCTGCAGATTACACAATAAAATGCTGTCTGATGAAATCTCCATGTTTGCCTGTTGAGGGCCTCTGGTTTCTTTAACTGTATTTCATGAAGAGCCATAGATGTGGAAGGGGAGAACGTGAATAGTGGGCAGAAAGCCTCTTCCAACACTGGGAGCCTGTAGCTTTACCCTTTGAAGGATATCCTGCTCTTGGAGAGGAGGACCTTCATCAAACCTTCAGTTGCTAGTATATTCTCTGAAAATGATAAAATATCTAACAAGTAACTTCTCTGTTTCTCCTGGATGATTGTCACCTTTTACTTGCTCCTAGTGCCCTTATTTTGTTGGCTCCTTGTGGCACATGTCTTCAGGTGCCCACTCAGTTCCTCTTCTCGATCCACTTCTCTCTAACTTCTTTGTAGGTGTGAGCATCTGAGATTCAGAAACCTACTAAACACTCCTAGAACTAAAGTTGGGTTTGTTCACTGCCTCCCATAGGGCATCACAAAGTGGGTAGGGGGCAGTTAGGGAAGGGAATTGGGAAGGAGCCTTGGGCAGATCCTGGCAAGTGTTGGTCACATTTGTAAACTAGGAGAGTTGCAGTAACAGACTGTGGAACTTGTGAATCTCTGTGGAGTTACTGTTTGATTAGCTTGCCTGTGATTCTCATCTAGGACATAGGGGATGACAAATGTGGTGTTAGAATATTTTGAGCTTATGTAGGTGGTGTTCATGACCGGTCTGGCAAACTTTACCTGCTTTGTGAGTAATATTAATAATACAGTACATCTTGCTGGTTGTAATTTCTATATCAATCGTCAGGCCATCCTCATCACTTAGCTCCAGAGAGATATTCTTTCTTTGTCGTAGGCAGGAGTGACAATGGGATACAGTCCTGGCTAATGAGAGACAAGCAGAAGTCAGCTATGGTGTTCTTGAGGAAGCTTTTAGTTTCTTGATACACATGTCACTCCTTCCGCTCCACTGTCCTTGTTCAGAGGCCTGGAGCTGTATGGTCTAGAGTGCCAGCACTCAAGTGATCCGGAGTCAGCAAACACCTTCACTCCTTTTTTGGAGGGAAGAGAAGCATTTTCTGTTTATTTAAGTCACTGTGAGTCAAGTTCTTTTCTTCTTGGAGCCAAAAACATCTGCCCTTTCTCTATCCTCCATTCTAAAGTCAAGCAGTACATTTTTTGTTTTTTTTAACCAGAACACAGAGGAACACATTCCCAAGTAAGGAAATGGCTTCGAAACAAAAGATGGTACATTTATTTTAGGATATATTAAGTTGCATGCCAATGATGTTCCCCAGGGATTGAACTTTGGGGACAAAATGGTCGTTTAGAGGCCAAAGCACATTTATATTGTTAGAATCAGCAGTGGGTAGAAAAATTAGTAAAAGTAGTTCATTAGAATGAGAATCTTCTTGTTAGAATCAGCAGTGGGTAGAAAAATTAGTAAAAGTAGTTCATTAGAATGAGAATCTTCCTTACCTTTCCTATAATCTCCGTTGTAAATATTAAGAAACAAGACCAGTGAACATTCTAGAGAGCAAAGAAAGCATAAAAGGAAGACTAAATGCCCCAACTTAACCACGGCCTACAAAATTACCCCTTGAGAAATTGAATAGACTGGATCCTATTTTTGAGTTAGTAATTAAGTCTTCATTATATTTTTGGATGGAAGTGCATAATCAAAGACCCAGTTTTTATTTTTTTAGTTAAATGGTTTCATTTTTTGTTCAATGCTTTTTTTAAAAAAAAAAAAATTTTTTTAAACATATAATGTATTATTAGCCCCAGGAGTATAAGTCTGTGAATCGTCCGGCTTACAGACTTCACAGCACTCACCATAGCACATACCCTCCCCAATATCCATAATGCAACCACCCTCCCCATCCCCCCATCCCCCCAGCAACCCTCAGTTTGTTTTGTGAGATTAAGAGTCTCTTATGGTTTTTCTCCCTCTCTATCCCATCTTGTTCCATTTCTTCCTTTCCTACCTCCCAAACCCCTATGTTGCCTCTCAAATTCCTCATATTATGGAGATCATATGATAATTGTCTGTCTGTGATTGACTTATTTCGCTCAGCATAATACCCTGTAGTTCTACCCCGTCATTACAAATGGCAAGATTTCATTTCTTTTGATGGCTGCATTGTATTCCATTGTGTATATATATATACCACTTTTTCTTTATCCATTGATCTGTCGATGGACATTTAGGTTCTTTCCATAGTTTGGCTATTGTGGACATTGCTGTTATAAACATTTGGGTGCACATGCCCCTTCAGATCACTGCATTTGTATCTTTAGGGTAAATACCCAGTAGTGCGATTGCTGGGTCATACAGCAGCTCTATTTTTTTTTTCTTTTCTTTCTTTTTTTTTTTTTTAAGATTTTATTTATTTATTTGACAGAGGGAGATCACAAGTAGGCAGAGAGGCAGACAGAGAGAGAGTTGGAAGCAGGCTCCCTGCTGAGCAGAGAGCCTGATGTGGAGCTCGATCCAGGACCCTGGGATCATGACCTGAGCCGAAGACAGAGACTTTAACCCACTGAGCCACCCAGGTGCCCCGACAGCTCTATTTTCAACTTTTTGAGGAATCTCCATGCTGCTTTCCAGAGTGGCTGCACCAGCTTGCATTACCATCAACAATGTAGGAAGGTTCCCCTTTCTCCATATCCTCGCCAGCATCTGTCCTTTCCTGACTTGTTAATTTTAGCCATTCTGACTGGTGTGAAGTGGTATCTCATTGTGGTTCTGATTTGTATTTCCCTGATGCTGAGTGATGTGGAGCACTTTCTCATGTGTCTGTTGTCCATCTGGATGTCTTCTTTGCAGAAATGTCTGTTCATGCCCTCTGCCCATTTCTTGATTGGATTATTTGTTCTTTGGGTGTTGAGTTTAATAAGTTCTTTATAGATTTTGGATACTAGCCCCTTGTCTGATATGTCGTTTGCAAATATCTTCTCCCATTCTGTCAGTTGTCTTTTGGTTTTGTTAACTGTTTCCTTTGTTGTGCAAAAGCTTTTGATCTTGATGAAGTCCCAATAGTCCATTTATGCCCTTGCTTCCCTTGCCTTTGGCGATGTTTCTAGGAAGAAGTTGCTGCGGTTGAGGTTGAAGAGGTTGCTGCCTGTGTTCTTCTCAAGAATTTTGATGGATTCCTTTCTCACATTGAGGTCCATAATCCATTTTGAGTCTATTTTCGTGTGTGGTATAAGGAAATGGTCCAGTTTCATTTTTCTGCATGTGGCTTTCCAGTTTTCCAACACCATTTGTTGAAGAGACTGTCTTTTTTCCATTGGACATTCTTTCCTGCTTTGTCAAAGATTAGTTGACCACAGAGTTGAGGGTCTATTTCTGGGCTCTCTATTCTGTTCCATTGATCTTTGTGTCTGTTTTGTGCCAGTACCATACTGTCTTGATAATGACATCTTTGTAGTAGAGCTTAAAGTCTATAATTGTGATACCACCAAATTTGGCTTTATTTTTCAACATTCCTCTGCCTATTCGAGGTCTTTTCTGGTTCCATATAAATTTTAGGATTATTTGTTCCATTTCTTTGAAAAAATGGATGGTATGTTGGTAGGGACTGCATTAAACATGTAGATTGCTTTAGGTAGCATAGACATTTTCACAATATTTGTTCTTCCAATCCATGAGCATGGAACATTTTTCCATTTCTTGGTGTCTTACTCAATTTCTTTCATGAGTACTTTATAGCTTTCTGAGTACAGATTCTTTGCCTCTTTGGTTAGGTTTATTCCTAAGTATCTTATGGTTTTGGGTGCAGTTGTTAGTGGGAACAACTCCTTAATTTCTCTTTCTTCTGTCTTGCTGTTGGTGTATAGAAATGCAAGTAATTCCTGTGCATTGATTTTATATCCTGACACTTTACTGAATTCCTGTACAAGTTCTAGCAGTTTTGGAGTTCAGTCTTATGGGCTTTCCACAGAAAGTATCATATCATCTGCAAAGAGTGAGAGTTTGACTTCTTCTTTGCGGATTCGGATGCCTTTAATTTCTTTTTGTTGTCTGATTGCTGAGGCTAGGACTTCTAGTACTATGTTGAATATAGCAGTGGTGACAGTGGACATCCCTGCCATGTTCCTGACCTTAAAGGAAAAGCTCCCAATTTTTCTCCATTGAGAATGATACTCACTGTGGGTTTTCATAGATGGCTTTGATGATATGGAGGTATGTACCCTATATCCCTACAATGGGAAGAGTTTTGATCAAGAAAGAATGCTGTACTTTCTCAAATGCTTAATCAGCATCTATTGAGAGTATCATATGGTTCTTGTTCTTTCTTTTATTAGTGTATTGTATTACATTGATTGATTTGCACATGTTGACCCAACCTTGCATCCCAGGAATAAATCCCACTTGGTCGTGGTGAATCATCCTTTTAATGTACTGTTGGATCCTATTGACTAGTGTTTTAGTGAGAATTTTCACATCTGTGTTCATCAAGAATATTGGTCTGTAATTCTCCTTTTTGATGGGGTCTTTGTCTGGTTTGGGGATCAAGATAATGCTGGCCTCATAAAATGAGTTTGGAAGTTCTCCTTCCATTTCAATTTTTTGGAACAGTTTCAGAAGAATAGGAGTTAATTCTTCTTTAAATGCTTGGTAGAATTCCCCTGGGAAGCAATCTGACCCTGGGCTTTTGTTTGTTGGGAGATTTTTGATGACTTTTTCAATCTCCTTACTGGTTATAGGTCTGTTCAGGTTTTCTATTTCTTCCTGGTTCAGTTTTGGTAGTTTATACATCTTTAGGAATGCATTCATTTCTTCTAGATCGTCAAATTTGCTGGCGTTTTATTGCTTATAATATGTTCTTATTATTGTTTGTATTTCTTGGGTTTTGGTTGTAATCTCTCCTCTTTCATTCATATTTTATTAATTTGGGTCCTTTCTCTTTTCTTTTTGGTAAGTCTGGCCAGGGGTTTAGCAGTCTTATTAATACTTTCAAAGAACCAGCTCCTAGTTTTTTTGATTTGTTCTACTGTTTTTTCGGTTTCTATTTCATTGATTTCTGCTCTGATCCTTATTATTTCTCTTCTCCTGCTGGGTTGTAGGCTTTCTTTGCTGTTCTTTTTCCAGTTCCTTTAGGTGTGGGTTTAGGTTATATATTTGAGACATTTTTCTTAAGAAAGGCTTGTTTTCCTCTCAGGACTGCCTTTGTTGTATCTCACAGGTTTTGAACAGTTGTTTTTTCATTTTCATTTGTTTCCATGAGTGTTTTGAATTCTTCTTTAATTTCCGGGTTGACCAGTTCATTCTTTAGTAGGATGCTCTTTAGCCTCCCTGTATTTGGGTTCTTTCCAACTTTCCTTTTGTGATTGAGTTCTAGCTTCATAGCATTGTGGTCTGAAAATATGCATGGAATGATCCCAGTCTTTTGGTACCTGTTGAGACCTGATATGTGACCCAGGATGTGATCTATTCTGGAGAATGTTCCATGTGCCGTAGAGAAGAATGTGTATTCTATTGCTTTGGGATTGAATGTTCTGAATACATCTGTGGTGTCCATCTGGTCCAGTGTGTCATTTAAGGCCTTTATTTCCTTGTTGATCTTTTGCTTGGATGATCTGTCCATTTCAGTGAGGGGGGTGTTAACATCCCCTAGTATTATTGCATTATTATAGATGCGTTTCTTTGATTTTGTTATTAATTGGTTTATATAGTTAGCTACAACCTTGTTAGGGGCATAGATATTCAAATTGTTAGATCTTCTTGTTGGACAGACCCTTTGAGTATGATATAGTGTCCTTCCTTATCTCTTATTATAGTCTTTGGCTTACAATCTAATTTATCTAATATAAGGATTGCCACCCCGGGTTTCTTTTGATGTCCATTGGCATGGTAAATTGTTATCCGCCCCCTCACTTTGAATCTGGTAGTGCCTTTGGGTTATTATGAGTTTCTTGTAGACAGCATATTGATGGGTTCTGTTTTTTATCCATTCTGATACCCTGTGTCTTTTGATTGCGGCATTTTAGCCCATTTACATTCAGGGTAACTATTTTTTTTTTTAATTTTTAATTTTTTATTAACATATAATGTATTATTAGCCCCAGGGGTACAGGTCTGTGAATTGCCAGGTTTATACACTTCACAGCACTCTCCATAGCACATACCCTGTCCAATGTCCATAACCCAACCACCCTCTCCCTACCTCTGTCCCCCCAACAACCCTTAGTTTGTTTTGTGAGATTAAGAGTCTCTTGTGGTTTATCTCCCTCCTGATTCCATCTTGTTTCATTTTTTCCTTAGATTCAGGGTAACTTGAGAGGTATGAATTTAGTGCCAATGTATTGCCTGTAAGGTGACTGTTAGTATATATTGTCTCTGTTCCTTTCTGGTCTACTACTTTTAGGCTCTGTCTTCGCTTTGAGGGCCCCTTTCAATAATTCCTGTAGGGCTGGTTTGGTATTTACAAATTCTTTTAGTTTTTGTTTGTCCTGGAAGCTTTTTATCTCATCTTCTATTTTCAATGATAGCCTAGCTGGATATAGTATTCTTGGCTGCATGTTTTTCTCATTTAGTGTTCTCAATATATCATGCCAGTTCTTTCTGGCCTGCCAGGTCTCTGTGGATAAGTCTGCTGCCAATGTAATATTTTTACCATTGTATGTTAAAGACTTCTTGTCCCAGGCTGCTTTCAGTATTTTCTGTTTGTCACTAAGACTTGTAAGTTTTACTATTAGATGATGGGGTGTGGACCTATTCTTACTGATTTGGGGGGGTGGGATTCTCTGTGCCTCCTGGACTTTGATGCATGGTCTCTTTGCCATATTAGGGAAGTTCTCTATAATAATTTGCCTCAATATACCTTCTGCCCCCCTTCTCTCTTTCTTCTTCTTATCTTCTGATAAGATAAGTTGGTTGGGAAAAGAAAGTGGAGAGAATTTGCTCAGACTGGAGACTAGAGACAAAGCCCTGTGCTAGATTTAGGGTATATTTTGATCTATTAGAAGCAGTTGTATCCCCCAAAAATTTTTTTTAAGATTTTATTCATTTATTTGACAGAGGTCACAAATAGGTAGAGAGGCAAACAGAGAGAGAGGAGGAAGCAGGCTCCCCGCTGAGCAGGGGATGTGGGGCTCGATTCCAGGACCCTGGGATCATGACCTGAGCCAAAGGCAGAGGCTTTAACCCACTGAGCCACCCAGGTGCCCCCCAAAATTTTTTAGAAGAAAAAACCCTATATGTATACAAAATATAAAGTTATATACAATGAAGGATAAAATATGACTAAAATAATGAAGGTTTGAAAAGACTTTTTTAGAAAGGTATTGTTGAGATATACTATTTAAAAAAATGTTTAAAGAGAAAAGAGTAAAAGTTAAAAAAAATAGAATAAGAAAAAAAAAACTAAATAAATTTAATTAACTTTGTAAGACTGAAGAATCATGGGGAGAAAGCCATGAATTCCATGCTTTGCTTTTCCATCCTCTGGAATTCTGCTCTTCTCCTTGATCAGTGAGTTTGGTTTTGGCTGGATGTTCTTGCTGATCTTCTGGGGGAAGAGCCTGTTGCAGTGATTCTCAAGTGTCTTTGCCCATGGTGGAATTGCGCTGCCCTTGCCAGGGGCCGGGCTAAGTTATCTGCTTGGGTTCACTCCTGGAGCTTTTGTTCCCTGAACACTTTCTGTAGAGCTCTGGAGGACGGGAATGAAAATGGTGGCTTCCCAATCTCTACCCGGAGGAGCCGAGAGCTTGGGGCCCCACTCCTCAGTGTGCCCTCGGAGAAAAGTAGTCAAACACTCCTGACTTCCTGGTCTCCAGCCATACTCTGAGCTCACCCAGCCTGTCACCAAGCATTTCTCTCTGGCACACAGCCCCACTAGAGTCTCCAAACCCAGTAGATCCTGCCACTCTGCTCTTCCCACGGATGAAGGTTAGTCTCCCCAGATATGCCACTTGTGGGGTCCCTGCTCAAAGAGCAGTGGTCTGACTGTGCCACGGATCACAGTTAAGGTAACCCCGAGCTGAGAGCTCACTCCTCTGCTCCGTCTCTGTAGCCGGCTTCCCCGCTCTAGTACCTGCGAGCTCTTCGACACTTAGACCCCCCTGATCTTTCTGTGACCCTGTGGGACCTTTGACCATGCTTTCCTGCAAGGGCTCCACCCCTGCTTAGTCCCTGGAGCGATGTCCCTCAGTGGAGCAGACTTCTGAAAGTTCTGATGTTGTGCTCTGTTGCTCCGCTGCTTGCCAGGAGCCTGTGCCTCCCCCTGTAGTCTGTCTTCCTTTCACTTAGGATTCACTTGTCCACACATCCACTTCCAGAAAGTGGTCAATTTTCTGTTTCTAGAATTGCTGCTCTTCTTCTCTTCAATCTCCTTTTGGGTTTGTAAGTGTTCGGAATAGTTTAATAAGCTAGCTGATCTCTTGCTACTTGATGTCGTCTCAGCCTGCTACTCCTCTGCCATCTTGACTTAGGAATTGTTCAGTGCTTTCTTTTCAAGAACATCCACCCAGTTTGATATTTTTCCTTGAAAAAAAAATAAGGATATATATATATATATATATATATATATATATATATATATATATTTTTTTTTTATAAGAGCACTTAAATGAGAGTTGTGTAGAATCACTTAAAACTAAGCTGATTCTGTTGGAAAGGTGAACAGCAAGTAAGTCCATACGTGTTTTCAGTTCAAGGAGATAATGAGTTTCTATAAAAGCAGGTTTAAATTTACAGTCCTAACTTAGAGGAAGAACATATGTAGTGTTCTTTATCCTCTTCTTCTTCTTCTTCTTTTTTTTTTTTTTAGTTTTATGTATTTATTTGTCAAAGAGAGAGAGAGAGCACTTACATAAGCAAGTAGCAGGCAGAGGAAGAAGCAGGCTCCCCTCTGAGCAAGGAGCTCGATGTGGGACTGATCCCAGGATGCTGGGATCAAGATCTGAGCCAAAGGCAGACACTGAACCAACTGAGCCACCCCGGCATCCCAACATTCTTTATCGTCTATATTCTATATTCTAGATCTTCATTTGGTCATTTGCTCCCATTTCACACAGTAGCAGAAAAAAAAAAGTATTTGAAAAGATTTGAACATCCTAATAACTTTATATGTATATTATATATTATATGCATATATAAAAACCAATCAAAATGGGATTCAAACTTAGTCAAAAGTCAAGCTCCCTTTTGGGCTGTTGTCCCATTTTGAGTGGCCTTGACCCCTCCAGAAAGACCCTTGGTTCAGGGCCAAACAACTTACTTGACTTGGGGTCTGTTCCATGCCCTCTACTCCAGTTCCTTCTGGGCTCTCCTGCAGGTCTCCAGCCTGCTGAATGCCCAGGAGTCAACCTCTGTCCCACCTGCCCACTGGTCTGGCAGCTGTTTCTGCTGGCCTAGGGATGATGCCTTAGCTATTGCTGGGCTCAGGTTCTGGGATCTGTGTAACATGATTTGTTTGTCTGGGACTGGTGCACTTAGCACTGAGAACTGAGTGCTAGGAGAAACGCCTTAATTCTGGGTAAAGCAGAACGGTTGGTTACTCAAGATGTGTGCACCCTCTGCCCTCCTTCTCCACATCCCCTTTTTCTGCTCTGCCAGTGATCTAAACATTTTAATAGATGTCATAGGGTCATGCTGTGATTTCTAGATCTCTTAAAACCTGCATATGAGCAGAAATGAATGATGGCCTGTGTACACGGGTAGGGTGTTCGGTGCAGACAGCTACAGTAGGCCTCCCTCTGCCTCAGTTTGTCATGCCTCTGTATCTACTCTATCACACCCACCTCAGGCTGACATGAGGCCTCTATAAATCAGATTCCCAAAGGCAGAAAGCAAGGCACAAGCCACCAGTATCATAGGATGTCTAGTCTCTTGAGACTCATTCAGTCAACAAATACCTAGGGAAGATCACATCAAACAGTGAACACCCTCCTGAGATCAATGCTGAGGTGGTCAGGGAACGTCATTGATCAGACCTTAACTGTCTTAACACTTTGGGTACCTCTTTTTTTTTTTTTTTTTTTTTTTTTGCTTTCAAAGACCTAGCTGTTTCAAACCAAAAGCCTGTTGGTTTTAGACTATCTTCCCAAAATTGAATCCACATGACTGCTAACTTTTTGTTCCAGTCCAGAGTCCAGAGGTGTGTGCTCCCAGCTGCCGGCACACCCCCCCCCCCCCACCATGACAATTTCCTTGATCTTCTGAGTGGACAGTCACAGCACAAGAAGAATTTCATGGAAAATAAACAGAACCAAAACTTGGAATTGAAATATCTGTAAGTTCTGTCCATAGGAAAGGGAAGGCCTGTCTTACAAACATGAATATTTCTGCAGTGACAACATCTATGCCAGACTTTCTTTCTCCTTCACTTGCATCGTTGCCGGGAGTGATCAGCAATCTCTGTGCTGACTGATGAAAGATTACCGGAAACCTTACTGTGAAGGAGAGGAGAGGCAGCGGGGTCAATGCTCAGAGACAAAACACTTTCCCCTTCTTTGCTCCTGCTTTTATTTGTCCTTCAGGATAATCACAAATCCTTACCACGGTTTCTCCAGCTCTGGTGTGTGACAGAGGGTCTTACTGAAACTGGGAGGATCTGTGCACAGGAAAGATACCGGCGTGCTAACCAGCGTGTTCTGCTGAACATAGCCCAAGGGACAAGGCCTGCGTCTCTTAGATGACTGGGTGGCTGTTTGGGCTAAAAAAGTTTTCCAGAAGGTAACTCCCTGGGCATTCCAAGTGGAAAGAGGTCCCACAGGCCTCCGCATTCCAAAGGCCTACACCCTTCAAAACCTTCCATCACCCCCCACGGCTTCTGTGTTACATTTTAGCAAACCCGGTATTATGGCTGATTTCATGCTCTGCATTAAGCCCAACAGATTTTGCTACCCACAAAATGCAGGCCTCTGGGTCTAACACCTTTTCACAGATTTCCAGGCTGACTGGCCCCTTCTGTTCTTTCTTGAGAAATGTTCATGTGGTCAGAGAGGCTGGTCTCAGGCTGTCTCTGCCTCTTGTTCATCAGGCGACATTTTGTCTTTTACCCTTAGGTTCTTATTACCACTGCTGCAGACTTCTGGGAATATGTTACTTTTTTTTTTTTTAATATTTTATTTGACAGAGAGAGATCACAAGTAGATAGAGAGGCAGGCAGAGAGAGAGAGAGGGAAGCAGGCTCCCTGCTGAGCAGAGAGCCCGATGCGGGACTTGATCCCAGGACCCCAAGATCATGACCTGAGCCGAAGGCAGCAGCTTAACCCACTGAGCCACCCAGGCGCCCGGGAATATGTTACTTTTACTACATGGTAATTATGCAAAAGATGTAAGGGAGACGGAAAGCCTCTTGGGGGAACTACATATTATTCAAAACATTGTGCCTGGCTGAATTTTGGCAGCATTGTGACTGATCTCATCAAACTCCAAGGGGCAAAGAGCAGATTGGCTAAAACTCTTTTTGGGAGAACTGGAGCCAATAAACAATTTTTCAGACATGCAGCTGGATTTCCTTTTGGGGGAAACATCCTGAGGATAAGAGTTATTCAGTGTCCTAAAACTGAATCACCAGATTAAAATAAACAGAAAAAAGAGGAGTCACATAATCCAGCTTTATTTTCTTACATGACAGTTCATTTTGTGATTCTTTATTATAGATATGTCTGTCTCTTCACCTTATCTCTGTGTGTTCCCTGTCTGGGATTCCATTGATTTTATATTCCTGCTTATACTTAAACATTTAAGCCATGGTCTTCTATCTAGCACAAAAACATAAACTCAGTGACCTGGAAGCATCATACACCGAGGTGAGCCTCTGTTCAAGCCAGTTGCCTTTCTGAAGTGGTTTCAAAGTGATTTTATTTTTAAGTACAAATAAGGTACTTGAGTGACAAAACTTATTTGAAAAATAAAGTACAGTAGTGAAATGCCAAGGAGATAACTCTCCTAGGAGAAAAAGAAGAAAAAAGTTGAATTAACCATTTTTAAGATTCAACAGCAGCCTAATTCTTCTTTGATGTATTGCGTGTATTAGGACAAAAGAAACTATATTTGCTTTTGGCGTGGCATATAGCTGTGCTTTGACATTTAAATCCCGAGGAAGGCCTAGTGCATAAAAGTAATGTCAGAAAACAGTTATGTGTTTGAAGATAAGCAAAAGGGAAAAAGAAATAATTTTAACATGTAGCTAAATCAACTACAGAGAGATTGAAATGAGTCGTTAAATTTTGGGTTTTTTGTTTGTTTGTTTTTTGCTTTGGGTAATTAGATTACCTGAAAAATAAAAACAGAAGCAAATCATTAAAAATATATACTTAAAATACCTGTCTTAACAATATTTTCTTATCAATTACTTAGATGTATTACAAAATTTTTATTGATTTCTGAAAATGTATTCAACAGCCTTCCCCTTAAACCAACTTCACAAATAATAGACACTCCCTATTCCCTTTGTAAAATACAAAGAGTGATAGCGATAGCCTAGTGGATGAAGAATCTTTGAGCCCGTAGGGGAGACTCCCATCCTTCCTCTGTTGTACATCCCACATGCTGAGTGGGAGTCCCTCATTCATTGTCAATGATGTTAACAAGTACGTTACTGCATATCACACTTGTTATTGTAGTAACAGGGTCTAATTAAATACTGAATGGATTTTCAAATGAGTAGAAACAAAAAGAAATAATTTCCGTTAAAACCAAATTAAAAGGTTTTAGAAAGACAAGTGGCTAAAAGCAAAAAACACTCTCAGTGTAGGTATGGACAAGCCAACTAAAAATTTGCAGAGATCCATTGATTACATTGATTCATTGATTACTTCAGTTTTCCCTGCACTTTATGAAATCAAAGTTAGAAGTTGAGGGTGATGCTTTATGGAACTGGTTCTTCAGAAAGACGGTGGATCGGAATTGTAGAATTCCAAGCAGTGCGCCCAGAGCAATTCCCTCTGGCAAATGACTCTGTCTGTGAATTTTCCTGATGGGGGTTTTAAGTTAAATTAAAATTGTTAAGGTATGTATCCTTTTAATGATTTCTGTCTTTACCTCAGTAAGCCCAACATATTTTAGACTTCTACTGTTCTCTAAACTAGAAATAAATGGAATTAGAATTCACTTTTTTTCTTTTGCTTTCTTTATTCCAAATAATGGGAAGGGTGGGGATAGAGAGGGAGGAAGGAGAATGGGAGGAGAGAAGTGAGGAGGGAGGGGAGGAGGAAAGCAGAAAGGAAGGGAAGTAAAACTGTGAAGTCACATTGCTCTCTAGTGAGTTTATATGGGACATTTTCTACTTTCATTAAAACAGAAATCAGAGGTAAACATTAAAGGCCGTTGTCTATTTTTTATAGGAGTTTGAAATTGGCATTTTCTTTGAAAAATTTCCTTTAGTATTTAAATGACCCATAACCCAAGAAGAAGGAGAAAGGAGTCAGATTTTTCTATGGTAGGAAAAGCACTTTTATTAAGACTTGGAACTGGCCATCATTTTTAGTTTACTTGTTAATTGAGCAGAAGTACTTCATCTTTCTGTGGTTGCATTCGTACTACCTGAAACCAGTTTCAAAAGGGCAAAAAGCTTAGCTTTTTAGATAATGTTGTCTAAAATTCTTTTACTCACCCATTGCCATATTAGAGATAAATACTTCTTTATCATCTGTGTCTGTGAATTCATTGAGGAACTTATTAGAGTCTGAATCTCATTTTGTTTACTGAATTCTGCTTACATCAAAAAGAATGTTACATGAGCAAGGGAGGAACGCAGCTGGAAGGTGGGGAGAGTGTGTGTGTGTGTGTGTGTGTGTGTGTGTGTGTGTGTGTGTTTGGAATGTGGCTGAAGAGTGAATCTTTAATAAATTTTAACAAATAAAATGCAATATCTGAAAAGTGTTCTTAATTAGTAAATAGATTGATTTAAATAGACTTACTTACAGTTGTCATAAGGATAGACCATACAGTGTTTGCTTAAAGGACTAATTTTGCTTACCTTTAACAAGTGCTGCCTTTAAACTTTGAGTCCAGTGGTTTCCTAATCTTTGGTTGTTTGGCAGAATCCCAAAAAGTCTTCATCAACACGAAAATTATTTTCATGGACACAGTACCGTGAAGACCGTCTCTGGGCAAATGAACGTGACACCACAGTGAATTATTATTTTTTGTTTCTTGAAAGTTTAAGCATTCCAAAATTCAGGGGGAAAGACAAACCTTTGCAATTTTAGAGAGTGTCATTTCTGAAGTTAGATAGACATACCATACACAAGGAGGCGCATGGTTCCTTTTGCAGGTTTGTTCTGGTATGTGGACTCAAGAGACATTTCTTACTCTCCCGAGTAGGTCAGAGCACTGCTACTGGTCTACCCAGTGAGAAAACCAAAAGATGCCGAGTAGCATCTCTTCTCCAAGGAATGTAGTAACTTAGCCGTGGGAACAACAAGCAATCATGACATTTGTTTAAAAGCTATATTACGAAGCATGAGCCTCCGGATCACTACAGAGAATAGTTTCTAAGGGAGATTAGTGAAGGGGGCTGTGGTGGCTGATGGAGGCTTCAGAGAACACGTCGAACTTTAGAGCAACAGGAGCCTCATGATAAGAACGAAAGTCAAAGAACATGCCCATGAACGCAGATGAGCAGAAGTGCAGACACACAGATGGCCATGTCATATTTCTGATGAGAAAGGGACTGTTTAGACTAAATGGTGTAGGGGGTCATTTGTTCATTTCTTCATTCACCCATTCATTCCACAGTCGTTCATTGATTACCTGCCATGGGCCAGGGATAATGTTAGTTTAGATGAATAAGACATAACCTTAAGGGCCTCACATCCTTAGTAAAAGAGGCAGATATTACAAAAAGACAATTACTGAGAAAACTGATATGTATGCACAGGGGATGGCGCTTTAATTCTCCCTGGGATTTCCAACGAGGATGGAGGAGATTGCACCGAGGAGCAGTTTGCAGGTCACAGGAAGGACATTCCAGCAGGATGGGAAGCTCATGAAAAAGGCCATGGGTATGAGGAAGAGAGACTTGCAGGGAACTCATGTGTTACCATAGGGTCTTCCAGAAACTGGCAGCTATTAGTATAAAGCTAGCAATTTAGGGAGAACCTATTAGGAAAAGGTCTACTAAATTTTTCATTTTAATTTATTTTCTGGGCAGTTAAGGGACATTTTTTTTTTTAAGATTTTATTTATTTATTTGAGAGAGAGCCTGAGCAGGGTGAGGGCGTGGTCAGAGGGAGAAGGACAAGCAGTCTCCCCACTGAGCAGGGAGCCAGATACGAGGCTCGATCCTGAGACCCTGCGATTATGACCTGAGCCAAAGACAGACACTTAACCCACTGAGCCACCCAGGTGCCCCAGTTAAGGAACTGTTGAAGGATTTGCAGGGAAATCAACTTTTCATCGTTGACATTTGCTCTGATGATCTGAGCAGAGGTCACCACCCCTGATAGCCTGAGTTATCCGTGTAGTGATAGAAAATGGATGGAAAAGGGTAAATCCAAAGTGTTCTAGGATTTGAAGTAAGCTTGTTAGGTGTGGAGGGCATGACGGTATGGATGGGAAAGAGAAATGAGTTTCAGAGTGAGAAAAGGCTTGCAAGGTAACTAAGTTACCTTCACAAGTCCCTGAACAGTGTCTTACTTGAGTATTTTTTTTAGTAATGTGTATATCAGTTAGAGTAAGGTTCTGCTGGTAGAAAACGGTGAGAATTAGGAAGCAATTGAGCATTTCAGGGAGGTCAAAGAGATAAGGTCAAAAGAAGAAAAGCAAAGCTGGGCTAGACACACAGGTAATGACATAATGGAATAAAGAGGAAGACAGGGAAGACCAAAGCTGTACTGTCCCAATATGCAGTCACTAGTCCAGCGGGGCTGCTGGGCACTAAAACAGAGACAGCCTCTAACTGCGCTGTGCTGTTTGTGTAAAATACACCCTAGACTATGAATAACTTGGTACAGATAAAGGAATATTAAATATCTCAGTAATTTAAACTGATTTCATTTTTGTATTAAATGTATTACCAAAATTAATTTCACCTCTCTCTTTTACTTTTTAAATGTAGTTATCACAAAATTTAAAATTACATATGGTATGCGCTCCCATGGCATTTCTGTTGGACGGCATTGATCTAGAATCTCTAGATACTTTGCAGCCAGAAAGGGCTCTGCAGCTCCTGTTTTGGTCTTTTCCAAAGGTGACTTAAAAGATTCATGCGACTTCTGATAAGACTCAACAAGTTGTCCTTTAGAATTATTGTATTTCAGAGACAATGGGGATTCCCAGAAGGTCTGGGAAACTGGCATCATTCTGAAATTTGCAGTCCCTTTTAATTAGTTCGAAGTTCCTTAAGCCCTAAATCTGCTTGCAATACCATCTCCAGAGAAAATCTTTACAGACTTAGAAGCCAGATGTGTTGGTTTTCTGCTGAATATTAATTCTCTATTCATTAAAAATAAAATAAAAAGTTTTCAGTGAAAAAAAAGAGACCTAAATTAAGTAGACCGTATTTTAATTGAGCACAAGTTAGAACTCCTCGGTTCAAAGATTAATTTTCTTCCACTACAGTATCTGTCATTCGTTCGGATGTGTAGAAGTCAATATACGTGAAGTAAAAGTAAAAATCTCAATTAAAAAAATTGTTTTTGGCCTCTAGGAACAAAGATCCAATTATAGTTTTTTTAGACGAATCTGAATTTCTTGTTTTACATGTAAGGTGTTTGACATAGGCAATACAGGCTTGTGTGGTGACTCTCAAAAGCAGAGATCCAGACTCTGACATTTGCTCCAATTTCCGTAGCTCATGGTTTCCACTCACAAAACGGCTGCTTAGAACTTGAGTTATTTCTTCTGTTTTTTTGTGAAGAAAGTAGGAGGCCCACTTTTCAATAAGTTTTCTCAGACTTTGCAACACTTTTTCTTTCATCACTGGCCAGATTCAGTCATGACTACAGTGAATTGCAAGATAGAATGGGAAATCTAGTCTCTTAATTTAGGTACTTCTGTGCCCACTAAAACTTGGGGGTGTGTTACTGAGGTGGGAGAGGACAATTTGTGATGGGATAAAAGAACAGCAGTTGATAGCTCACTTGATATCTCCAAAAAAATTGAAATGTGCTTCCAGGAAAAAAGGTTGGTGCAGCATATGTAAAATTTATTTGTTATATATTTTATGTTTTTCTCCCAACTATTCAAAAATAAGTCTATTTATGAAGCTTCAGCTTTAGGCAATAGACGTCCTGGGGTATTTAAGGATGAATGAGATACAGCCTTTGTCCTCAAAGATTTTGTAATAGAATGGCAAAAATAGGTATAAATTCTAGTTTTTGTCCTGACTGTTTAAATTTCTCCTACTTGAAATTCATTGGTAACTGCTTGCTGTCTTTAGGTAAAAGACCCAAATCTTTAAAAGTAGTGGATGAGCTCTTCTGGTTTGGCCCTTGCCTCCCTCTGCAGCTCCATCTTACACCATTCTGCTCCACACCCTCCGGCCATGCTGCCTTCAGTGGGTGCCTGCAGCGTCCTCTCGGTGGCCTGTGCCCGTACTTTGCCATGGGTCTGGAGTTGCTCTGCTCCTGTCACTCATCACCTCTCCTTTGCCTTCCTCTCCTTCTGATCAGTTCAAAGGTCACTTCCCCAGAAAGGCCATTCCAGGCCCTCTAAGACCAGGTCAGATTCTTTTAAACTTCTTTAAAATCACACATTCAGGACTTTGAGTACATCTCTACCTCCTCTTCTAGACTTTAAACTTTGTAAGAATGGAGACAGACCTGAGCATGATCCGCATTCTGACTGCAGTGCCTAACACGGTACCTGACATGTGATATGCTCTAAACACATATTTTTTTGGTAGAATAAATGAATGAATCTGGTAGTAATATGCTAATAAGAAGGCTTAGAAAGTACGAAGAAGGAAAAGGATAATTTCAGGTGGAGGAATTCAGCAATGTTTTATGGAAGAAATGGGATTAAAACTGACCCTTCCGTGAAGAAAGCATTCTCTAGGAAACTAAGAGAAGCCAGTCATTTTCCTTTTCTTTCCAACTTACTGGTAAAAGAGAAGATTTTGTAGTCATGAGCATATAGAAGTGCAGGGGGAGAATGGTCAAGGTGAGAAGGAGCTTGTTCCAACACATAGTTCCTTAAGAAAACACTGTAGAAACTCAGAAGAGTTGATGGGAGTGCTGTAGCATGGCTGGAACAGATGGGTATAAAACTTAGAGTCCTAAAAGATGCTTGCAAGATAAATAGTTCTGCCAAAAGGAGTGATTCCAAAAAAAGGGGTGAATGATGGAGGAGATGCAGACTCGTCTTAGGCAGGTGAACATGGGGTGAAGAGAGAGGAATGTGAGGAAAACACTCTTAGAAAGGAAAATAGAAAGCTGTTTTTCAGTAAGTCACTGTAGGTCTCTGGTCTTGAAAGGATGCAAACCATTAACAGTATCTAAACATGTGGTTTCTCCATACCTGTTGACTGACTCATCCTAGAGGCTCTCTATAACAATTATATCTTAATTTTGCCCACTCATTGTAAGAAACCGTACAAGTCAGGGTTCTTGAGTATAAACAAACTGGGGGGGGGGGGGAGTAAAGACTCTAGTTAATTTATGAAGAAATATCATTCTCTAGCTCAGAACTGATGGAAGGCAGAATTGAAAATGAGCATGGAAACACCAAACTCTGTCAGTTCTCCCCAGACTATGTTCCAGATTCCCCCTTAGTCATCCAGAGTATACTCCATGACCCTTTGCAGGACCCTCACCTTTGCTCTCTCACGTCAGTTCTCCTGAGTGGAAGGCACTGCCCTGCTTCCCACTTAGCTTGGAATTTCTTCCCGCTGGAGGAGACCAACTGAAACTAGTCCAGGTAGAGACGACTTATCAAAAAGCTACATGTGAAACAATTAGGGACAAGTGCATAGAAATTCAAAAGTAGGTGTCCTAGCAGTAGGATGACCACAGAATTTGCCAGGACACTATGCCACTTTTGAGAATGAAAGGAATACAGCAGGCATGAACTGGTGCTGTGCTGAACAAGCTGAGATTCAAGGTCACCTTACTGAGCAAGTGCAGACCTCACTGAGACTGAAGTGAGCAGAAGTTCTTGATTCGAGATAGTTTTAAAGGCACAAATTCATGGGTTTTCACCCAGACACTCTGCCTGAACATATGAGAGCTACAGGGCACTCATTTCCCCCTTGAATCCCCAAACCAACAGGACTGCTTTGCTTATAGATTTTGTACTTTTCAGATTTTGTGTCGGGCATGCACTGCTCACTTCCTCAGCAACCAATTTGCTGTGGGCAACCCCCAGCGCATCCCTGTTCAACGGCCTCTAGTTTCTGCCTGGATTCAGAGAGGCTAATCTGTCTTCAGTTACAGCTGTGGCCTCTGAGACTGCTTTCAGCGTATGCATGTGATTGAGGCCCACCATCCTGGAAAGCCATCTGGGATCATGAGCAGCCGGGCAGCCTTGGGCTGGAGACAAAGTGGAGAGCCCTCGGAAAGACAGAATCTATCTAGAATCTCGGGGACTTTGTTAAGTTACTTGATCAAGCCTGCACTCACTTCTATACTTGCACTTACTTAAACCAGTAAATTTCCTTTTTTGTGAAGGCAAACTCAGTTGTCTTTTCTGTTATTTACAATTGAATCTATCCAAATGAATACAACTTCAGTTTTCACGGTGCCTCATTTTGGGTCCTACAACAGTTTGGTCTCAGCTCTCATTGTTAGCTGGCCAATAATTCATTCAGTTCTTTTTTTTTTTTTTTTTCTTTTTAAATTAAATTAAATTAAATTTTTTTTTCAGTCTTCCAAAATTCATTGTTTATGCATCACACCCAGTGCTCCATGCAATACGTGCCCTCCTTGATACCCACCACCAGTCTCACCCCACCCCTACACCCCTCCAGAACTCTCAGGTTGTTTCTCAGAGTCCACAGTCTCTCATGGTTTGTCTCCCCCTCCGATTTCCCCCAACTCCCTTCTCTTCTCCATCTCCCAGTATCTTCCATGTTATTCCTTATGCTCCACAAGTAAGTGAAACCATATGATAATTGACTCTCTCTGCTTGACTTATTTCACTCAGCATAATCTTCTCCAGTCCTGACCATGTTGTTACAAAACTTGGGTATTCATCCTTTCTGATGGAGGCATGATACTCCATTGTATATATGGACCATATCTTCTTTATCCATTAGTCCGTTGAATGGCATCTTGGTTCTTTCCACACTTTGGTGACTGTGACCATTGCTGCTATGAACATCGGGGTATGGAAGGCCCTTCTTTTCACCTTATCTGTATCTTTGGGGTAAATACCCAGTAGTGCAATTACAGGGTCATAAGGAAGCTCTATTTTTAATTTCTTAAGGAATCTCCACACTGTTTTCCAAAGTGGCTGTACCAACTTGCATTGTGTAAGAGGTTCCCCTTTCTCCACATCCCCTCCAACACTTGTTGTTTATTGTCTTATTCATTTTGGCCATTCTAACTGGTGTGAGGTGGTATCTCAATGTGATTTTGATTTGAATCTCCCTGATGGCTAATGATGATGAACATTTTTTCATGTGTCTGTTAGCCATTTGTATGTCTCCTTTGGAGAAGTGTCTGTTCATGCTTCTGCCCATTTTTTGATGTGATTATCTGTTTTGTATGTGTTAAGTTTGAGGAATTCTTTATAGAACTTGGATATTCAGTTCTTATTTCAGATGCTAGAGAGGAAATGTGTTGGCTCAATTTATTTATTTATTATTATTATTTTTTTATTTATTATTTTTTTTTTTTACCAGGCTCTCTTCTTAAATCTATGGTTTGGCTTCCTCTGAGTCAGGTGCTCTGTAGAAACTGGTCACTGGGTCTGAGTGGAATAGCTTCTGTCCCCTCTCAAAATACCTGTACCAATTTTCCTCCTATGAGAGGACCAGCAGGACAGGTATTGGGGTGTATGTTAATAGCACTATATGTATACATATATATACACATACATACACACACACACACAAACACATGCATACACACACACACACACTCTCACACACTTACTATAACTCATCTCTGGCATTTTAGAGAACACCTACAAACGAGAAGTTGAATTTCAAGAAAATGTCCCTTTCTTTTCTCATTTTTATTCTTTCCTTTGCAGTATAATTATTATTATATGGAACCCATATCTGAAGATAGTGAGTTTAAATGGATCAAAATTATTGCTCCTTAAAAGCAACACCAAAATTTGTAAGATATGATGCATGCTAATTAAAGTTCAAGGAGCCCTAGGCAAGAAAAAAAGATAAGCCTTTGCTTAAGTTATGCAAAAATGTATTAAATATTCAAGATTAATTAAAATCTAGGAAAAGATTTTTTTTAAGGGTGCCATTTAAAGTTTGCACAAAAGTTAATGCAATTATTATGAAATGTTTGCAATCAAGCTGGTTTGATGAATAAGGGAAGTCAATTAATAATGTAGTGAAATAAGAGTTAATTCATGTTGCTGTAGGTACTTTCTTTCCTTTGTTCCATAAAAATCACTTATGTGAGCATAATAATTACATGCCACTGTTTCACAGAGTGATGGAAACCATAATTCAATGGTATTTATTTATTTTCTAAAACTAATAATATTCCTACCAAACCATATCCTGATGATTTCCACAATGAAAGCTTCATTGGTGGGAAATCAGAAATTTTGATTTCTCGTGCTTTTCTTTGGTAAAAGAAGAAGAAAGCCCATCTTTTACTGAATAGGAGGTTCCTAAATATGAATGCTTGGTTAAAGAATCATCTATCTTGGGGCACCTGGGTGTCTGAGTCATTAAGCATATACCTTTGACTCAGGTCATGATCTCAGGGTCCTGTGATCAAGCCCTACATCAGGCCCCCTGCTCAGTGGGAGCCTGCTTCTCCATCTCCCTCTGCTGCTCCCCTCTGCTTGTGCTCTCTCTCTGTCAAATAAATATATATATTTTTTTAAGAATCATCTATCTAGGGGCGCCTGGGTGGCTCAGTGGTTTAAGCCGCTGCCTTCGGCTCAGGTCATGATCTCAGGGTCCTGGGATCGAGTCCCACATCGGGCTCTCTGCTCGGCAGGGAGCCTGCTTCCCTCTCACTCTCTCTGCCCGCCTCTCTGCCTACTTGTGATCTCTCTCTGGCAAATAAATAAATAAAAAAAAAATCTTAAAAAAAAAAAGAATCATCTATCTATGTTAATAGCACTAAAAAAGTTCTGGTTCCCATTTAATTTGACCTTTATTCTTCAAATCAGAAATATGAACTGGGATATAACTTTTCTTAAGTAGACATAGATACACAGTGAGCTAGTAAAGTCATAATTTTCCAAGAATATCTCCTTTTGTCCATCTGGCACAGTTTGTTATTTGGGGGCCATCACAAAGTGGGGAAATGCTTTCCTGGAGCCCTGATATAAAATTACAAATAAATTTTCCCATAGTAACAATAGTCTAAAACTCAGGAGCAGTGGTTGATCATCAAAATCAAACTTTGTGGGCTGAACTAGGAAAAAAGTCCATCAGCAGCACATTTTTACACCAAAAGGGCAAAAAACCCCTGAATTTTCACACAATTAACTGGCCACTGGACTTTGTCATTATCACCTGTTGGTAATGGAGTAAGGCTCATTCAGAGATAGAAGGCACTTTCTCTAGAAAAGAAAATAGGACAAGTTACCAACTTTCTAATGTATTACAAGTCAGGATTGTATCTAAAGGTAAAGACATCACTTCTGGCCCTGCAGCCAAGTCCGGGAGCACCAGCTTGATGTTCCCTGGGGGTGGAGCCTAAAGCACATCCTTCCCCCTGTGCTCTTAAACCTACTGTGCCTGATAGGAAATCAGAACTCTGCTAAACTCAGTGTTGAAAGTACTCATTACTAAATGGACTCAGAAATACTATAGCTCAAAGCATGTTTCCTAAAAATAAAACATATTTAGCCTATGCAGAAACATCTCCCTCAATACCAGTATTATGAAAAAAATGCCAGCAGCTTTCATACATTGAATCTGCAACCACTGTAGGAGAGAAGATGTGAGCGAGTAAACAAATAGTCATTCAAATGAAAAGGTTCAGAGTGAGTGTTTATTTCCCGGGGTGGAGAATCCTTGCCCTCCTATCTTCACTCTACCCCCTGCCTGTCTTGCCATCTTCCAGCCGGCAAGCAAGTTCCCTGTGGCTCACCTTCTTACAGATTGGAAAACTTTCAAACTCAAGCGTGGCACCACAGGAATGCCCTGCTTGCCTCCTGATGAGCACCCCCCCGCCCCCCGTTCTCCTGCCAGCGCTTCAGCCGTGTGGGCCCCACGTTTTGCCATAGACATGCAGACATGTGGCCAGGGTGATAGATTTTTTTTTTTTTAATGTTTGGTTGGGATATTAAAAAGAGGGGGAAAGACAAGCTCCGTGTTCTACATCATAGCACACTGTCTGGCAGGATGACTCATTTTTATTTAATGACTTTATTTATAAAATGTCTCCTTCCAATTAAGATTGAAAAGTGGGCCAGGGGAGAAGGAAAAGGCTGAAGTTAATATATTTCCTGTGCCTGAGCTTGAAATTTGGCTTGAAGTTTCTTGGAAGCTTTATTTTAATTGTTGGAAAGACAGGATTAGCCAACATAACCCAGCTGGGGCTTCCCTTTTAGATTGTTTACCAGCATTTTTGTGGGCATTGCCTTAGTATATATTACCAGGATTACTATGCAGAATTCACAGAGATTTTTTTCTTCATCTGGGCTCAGGTGTGGGCCAAGCAGCACATGAGCCTGTCACCTGCATCCAGGGTTGGAGCTCTGGAAGACTCATTTGCAGTGGCCCCTCTGAAATTCACTAATCTGATGCCAGGAGCTCTCTCTTGAGTCTTTGCTTTGCCATTTGCTGTGTTGGATAAAAAACTGTCAAAAGGAGTCAATTTTCCTTTCCTACCTAGTCATTTTATCAAAAGAACCTTAGAAGCAGAGGTCCTACCAGCTAGAAAAAGGTACAAATTCATGTTTGTGAAAAATCCCAACATGATCTTTGGGACAAGTGAAAAAAACCCCACTGAACTTGCTAATGGAATTAATTTGTTTAAAATTATAAATTACAACATTCATGAAGTACATATTGCCAGAAATGAAGGCAGTAATCTACACTTAGACTATTTAAATCCAATATGAGAGGTCTATAAGTCAAAATACCATCTCTGTTGAGGTGTTGTTTAAAAAAAAAATTCCTCCATATGAAGTCATTCTAAAATATTAAATCTGGGGGCCCTGGGTGGCTCAGTTGGTTGAGCGACTGCCTTCAGCTCAGGTCATGATCCTGGAGTCTTGGGATGGAGTCCCTCATCAGGCTCTCTGTTCAGCAGGGAGTCTGCTTCTCCCTCTGACCCTCCCCATCTCATGCTCGTTCTCTCTCTGTAACTCATTCTCTCTCTCTCAAATAAATGAATAAAATCTTTAAAAAATAAAATATTAAATATAATCTTTTCTTCTTTCAAAAGAGAGAGGGAGAGGGAGAGAGAGTGCTCACAAGCAGGGGGAGGGGCAGAGGGAGAGGGAGAGAATCTTAAAGCAGGCTCTATGCCCAGCACAGAGCCCAGCGCAGGTTGAGCTGAGCCAATATCAGGAGTCAGATGCTTAACCAACTGAGCCCCCAAAGTATATATTGAACACCACAGTTTTTGACATGACAGTGAATGCACTAACTATAGAAGTGCTGTCAAGAGGAATAAAACAAGAGAGCAAAATATAGAAATAGGGTGTGTTCCATTTCTCCCTGAATTTTTTGAGAAATTTCATTCATTCATTCATGTGTTTATTCAGCAATATTTATGGAGGACCAGAAGAGATGCATTGGTATTCATTTGTACACAACTCAAGATGTTCACTTTTTTTTTCTTTATTGAGGTATAATTGACAAAATTGCAACACATTTAAAGTGTTAACGATGTGATGATTTGGTATATCTATACACTGTGAAAGGGTTCCCATAATCAGGTTAATTAACACATTCATCACCTCATATGGTACCCTTTTTTGTATGTGGTGAGAATGCTTAAATTGGCTCTCAGCAATTTTCAGGTGTACAATACAGAACGGTTAACTTTGTCATCGTGCTTATATCAGATCTTTGGAACTTATTTATCTTATAACTGAAAGCTCGTACTCTTTGAACAACCTTTTTCCATTTCCCCCACTCACTCTGCAGCCCTTGGCAACCTCCATTCCGCTTTCTGTTTCTATAAGCTTGGCTTTTTGTGTATTCACTTATTTTTAGATTCCACATGTTTGTTTTGCTGTACAGTTTTGTCTTCCTCTGGCTTATTTCACTTAGCATGATGCCCTCAAGATTGTCAGAAATGACAGAATTTTATTCCTTTTTAAGGTTTAATAGTATTCCCATTGTATGTATATAGATATCATATTTTCTTTATTTATTAATCTACTGACAGATACTTAGGTCGTTTCCATATCTTGAGCATAGTGAATAACGCTACAGTGAAGGATGTTCGTGTTTCTAACTGAATTCTGTCACATTCTGACAGGTCACCATTGGGAGCAGGGATGCTTGGAATGAACATTGAAAAGTTTTCTTATCAAAAAAGTCTATTTAAATGGATACATTTTTTAAAGGATTATGAAATACTGATATTGTATTAGTTTGCTAAATAGGTTTTACATTGCATATGATTGATGTTAGAAAATACTTGTTGGAAATTATATGCTACACTAATATTATATTATGAACAATTTCTGAGAGCAGTCAAAAATTCAAACTGTACAGCTCAGGTGCAGACCTGAATTTGTAGGTGACTGCTCTAAATTTGTGTCAATATTTGTAATCTAGTCTGCTGAGAATACAAAACTCATGACAAAGAAAGAGGTTTAGGGGGCGTTTTCTTACTTGTCTTCAATGGATGAGAATAAAACAATCCCTGGTAATTGTAGTGTGGGCCGCCCCAGAAAAGCCTGTCTCTGGAGTGTAGAAATACACTTAAGAAGAACACAGATGGAATCTCTGCTCACAGACTTTAGTTTCGACCTTTATGAATTATATCGTATCACTGTTTTGAATTAAGCTATTAGTGACTGATTGTCGGTTTAGTAGCTAACAAATGAGAGGGTGTTTTGAAAAGCAGTGTTTAGTATCATTTAAAATGTTATTTTAAAAGTTGATTTACATTGAGAGGATTTTCTAATATCCCTGTTTCTCTTAGTAACTCATTCACGTCTATACAAAAAATATCGTATTGGAGAAATAGGAAATATTACTGTGAAATATTTTATAGAGAAATATTAATAGACGATAGACATTACAGTTTGTTTTCAATATAGAAATGTGCCATTGGAGGATTAACAGTATTTCTATCCAAAATTCAGTTGTTATCACCCATTTTTCTATTTAAAATTATTAAGCTATAATTATAGTATATTTATCCACATCTAATTTGCACAGTTAAACTATCTGGATATCTAACATATCTTTGTATGTGTGTATATACATATACTATATATATAATATTAGCATATTATATACCACATTTCATACACACGTACGGCGGGGTGGGGGGTGCAGGGCGGTGATCCAGGATGGCAAGATGGCAGCATAGGAAGACCTGGAGCTTACCTCCTCCCACAGACACACCAAATCACTTTTTCCTCCAAAGCAACTAAATGATATTTATTTGGAAACGAATTCAAAACTTTTTTTTTTAAAGACATTACTGAAATATTTTGTTCTCTCCATTTTGGGGCAAACTACATATGGAATAATTCTTGCTGAAAAAGAATGGAAAGCTAGCTGACCAGCTCCCTCTCCAAGAAGGAATAAAAGAGCCTCATTAAGATGGGTAAGAAAGGCAGACAGGTCTTGCCAAAAACCCCACTCCTGGTGCAGTGGCACACAATAGGGAGGCATATCCTGGATACACAGCTTCTCCCTCAGTATCAGGGGTGTGTGCCTTATGTTGGGCACCCCAACTCTTGGGACCTGCAGTGGAGAGATGAAGCCCTAGAAATGTCTGACTTTGGAAACCAGTGGGGCTTACGTCCAGAGAACCCTGCGGGCTTTGTTGATTTGAGATACTCCTTGTGAGGGGCTCACATGTAGACTTACTTATTCCAAGACACACTGCAAAAGCAGCAGTTTGACTGGTGAGTGGGCAGCATGTAAAGGAGATCCGTTTGTTAATCTTAAAGCATCTGCCAGGGGGACAGTTACTAGTTGAGACTTCCTTTGGGAGCAGAGATACTGATGAGTGCCATTTTGTACACTCTCTCTACCTTATTAGTGCAGGGGTCACAAAGAGACAGAGTCTTGCTAAGGCCACAAGTGTACCCCAGCCTCAGCACTCCCCACAGCCTCAGCAAAGCTGGCAGGTGAGCCAATCCACACAGATAATGCCCCTTGATTACCTGACCCTTGTGGCCAGAGGGGCTTGCATTCCTGGGCCCCATGGGACTCTAATAATCAGGAACACAGTTCTGGGCTACCACATCCAGAGCACTGCATGGGCAGCAGACTCAAACACATACCTCTAGTCTGTCTGTGAAAAAGACCCCCCTACTTGTCCTGGAGCTTCAGCCTGAGAAATAGGCCTCAGGGGTGCTCCTGAAGCTATAGAGGTACTCTCGAGTAATGTAGGCAGGAGACCCCATCTGTGAGCCCTCCCTTGAACTCTTCATTGTCTGGTTTCTGCCAGAAAGAAGCTTATGCACCTGTCTGAAGCCCTTATTCTTATAACCATTGCCCAGAGGACACGTCCACATCTTCTAGTCCAGAGGTTAGCTGGCTTTATAGTTGTGGCCCACAGGACTGGGTATGTTTGCATGATTTAACAGCTGCTGTCTGAGGGTATTGTCCTAATCAGCCTGACACTGATCCTTTCCTTTGGATCACTAATAATTAGCAGGTTGAATTCAATAACATGCTAAAAGGATCATACACCATGATTAAATAGGATTTATTCCAGGGATGCAAGGATGGTTTGATGCCCACAAATCAATCAACATGACACAACCATTGTAACAAAACAAAGGATAAAAATTGTATGATCATATCTATAGATGCAGAAAAGGCAAAATTAAACATCCATTTATGATAAAAACTGTTAACAAAATGGATATAGAGAGAACATAGCTCAACATAGAGTGTGAGAGAAATGGAACAGAGGGAGAGGGAGAAGCAGAATTGCTGCTGGACAGGGAGCCTGTTGCAGGACTCAGTTCGAGGACTCTGAGATCATGACCTGAGCTGAAGGCAGATGCTTAAACAACTGAGCCACCCAGATGCCCCTAATGTCATTTTTTTAAAGACTTTATTTATTTATTTTACATACAAAGATTACAAGTAGGCAGAGAAGCAGGCGGGGCAGGGGAGGGGGAAGCAGGCTCCCTGCTGAGCAGAGAGCCCAATGCGGGGCTCAATCCCAGGACCCCAGGATCATGACCTGAGCCGAAGGCAGAGGCTTTAAGCCACTGAGCCATCCAGGCACCCCTCTAATATCATTTTTTACATGATTTTGCTGTATATGCGTTTGCTAAAAAGGATAAAGTCATAATCCCAAGTCCTGTGTTGGAAGTCAGCTGTAGATAAGGATTGATTGAGCTACTTTTCTGACAGGTCATGGAATACAAACAGGTGCTTGGATTGAATAGGAGTTGCTAAGCCTTAAAGGCAGGTCACTGTCAGGCTCTCAGTGTCCTGTATAATAGGCTGAGATATGTAGATTTTTTGATTAATGATCTCTTCTAACTGCAAGACACATGATGAAAAATAAAAGGCATACTTTGACCACCTGTCCAATCCTTTTCCCAATTCCCCAAATTAGATTTTTGTGAAATGCCTGTGGTGGTTATGCCAGTGATGCAGTTTAGTTTACAGGAGTCTTTTAATCAAGTTAAATCAGCCTAGCTGGCTAGGCTGATCTTTTGTTGCAAAGATCATGGAATAAACCAAGCAGCAGTTTATATGCCCAAAGAAAAATCTGATTAAAATGTTTAATATTGTGATCAACCCTTTCATAATCTTAATTATAGAGCACATACTACTTACATTTCTTGAAGTGGTTCCAAAACTACGTTTTCCATTGTTTGTATATTTGATGAATGAGCAGTTTCCTAGACCTCCTTTCCCCCCTTCCACTGCCCCAGTGCTGAAGCTAATCATATCACCTTCTGCCTTTTCTTACTATGGATATTTACGAATCCTTGGCCCATTAGCTCTTCATCTTCGCAGACTTCAATACCTGGACCACTGCCACGTGCTCCAGTAATTCTCCTGTCCTATCCTTTGGAGCTTTCAATATTTCTATCTGCCTCTTAATTATTGGCCCTTCCCTCTGCCACTGATATGATCCCCTAAGATGTCTGATATGATCCCCTAAGATGCCACATAACTCCTGACTTCCAAGGTCGATTCTGGGACCTCAATATTGTCATTACTACACACATCCCATAAGTCTGCTGCTCCTTCTGTCCAGTTCCCTAAGTCACCTGGAAGAAAAGTATATTTTTCCTACACTTGGTTCACTCCTGTCCCCACTTCCCTGCCACCCACTTTCAGTTCCACGTTCTAGCATTATTATGACTTCCTTATAATTACTAACCTCAATTTATTTGTTCCTCTCTCCTTCCATTATACTTGCTCAGAAAAATATTAATGCTGGTTAAGTATGGTTTTCCACGAGCTTTGCATCTCCCCTGGGGTCTCCGGCTGGGGGAAACGTCACAGCTATGCTGAGTGGTCTCATTTCAAACTCCAGGCTGCTGGCTTCACATGGCACCCTCCTGCTGCAGACCTGCGGCATTCCTGGCTCCAGCTTCTTTCCCACACGCCTCCGGCCTATTCTCCTCCCCTTCGGTTGATTATGTTCCCCAGTTCATTAAAATAACAACTTATTTCTTTGTTAGCTTTTAAAACAGTAACAGTTGTGGCCTTCACTTTCTTTGGCCCCATGTTTTCTTGAACCTATTTCAGAGGCTTTCATCTCCAGCAGAGGAGCGCCTCCTGTCCAGTGAGCAGCGGTCTTCATATTGCTGAATCAAATGGGAAATTCTCAGTCTTCATCTTGAGTACTCATCAGTGTTAAATACAGACCTTTCATGTCTCCTTTGGTCTCCCCCTACTGCTTTATCTTATGTAAATTCTTCCTTAGTTTCCTCATCTCTAAGTAATGGAGAGCCCCAGGTTTTAGTCCTTGGACCTTTTCTCTTTTCCATGGACACCCATTACCTAGAGTTCTCACCCCATCTCAGGGTCCTGGATTCTGTCTCCAGGCTCATGCGGCACAAACTTGTATCTCTAGTTCTGTCCTCTCTGTGGAGCCTCAGACCCAACCGCCTATTCACAGTCTAACAGGTATTCATAGGCGTGTGTTGTGTTTTGGTGTGGTTTGGTTTGGTTTGTTTCTGTTCAAGACCAAACTATCCATCAAAAACAAATGGTCCTCTCTCAGCTTTCTCCATATAAGTAAATGTCAGCTCCCTTTCTTCTCTTTACTTTGCCCAAAAACCTTGGCTTCCTCTTTGGCTCTTCCACCACACCTCACATCCCACATGCCACTCAGCGAAGGCTTTCCCCTCATGTATATCCAGAGTCCGCTTCTTTCTTAGGATCCAGGCCAGTTCCAGTGCTGCATGGCATTGCTCAGGAACTTCCTGATTGGTCGGCACAGCAGCGGGGGAGGGGCAGTGGTGGTACCTTTAAGAGAGATGTCTTCTTTCCAGTTAGTGTGGAAACAGAAGGCTGTTCAAATGGAGTTTTATTTACAAAACAATTGCTTTTATTTTCAGACGATGAACATAATACATGTTTAAAACAAGTATTTCTGCACTGTGTAAAAACTTTCTAATCCTACTTATTGGTTCCACACAATGACTGTTGCTTTTAAACAAGCACTGCCCAGCGTTGGGATTAGGCAGGTAGACATTAAGAATAGAGAGATTTTAAGTTGTGTCTTCATTCTATTATAGTCATTTATTTATAGTCTCTTTTATCATCAGAAAGAAAGAGACCGTCTTCCTATGATAACGAGTTGAAATACTATGATGAAAAATTTCCTATGACAAACCTCTGGATCCCTCTCACCTTTGACAGCTCCCATCCTCACTCGCTCACCTCTCCTGAAAAGGCCCAGAAACCAGAGACAGAATATTCCATTAACATCATTAGACACTCCTGATCTAAACAGTCAGCTCTCCTCAAGCAGCCCTCTGTTTGCTCTCTACTCCATTGTCAAAACCATCCAAGTATAATGTAACATGCAGATACCCCCATACATCCTGCAGTTTTTCTCTGACAAGAATTCTTGTGTTGGTACCTGTTGATCTAAATGTGTCTGTTGACCTCTTGTTCCATATGCCCAAGAAAGGATGATGAATTTTTCTTTTTTTAGCTTTCAGTTTTCAAATTAAAATTTTTGTTGTGTGTAGTTGACACACAGTGTTAGTTTCAGGTGTACAACATAGTGATGCCACAAATTTGTTCATTATGCTGTGCTCACACGCAGGTGTAGCTCTCCATGGTCACCATACAACACCATTACAATATCTTTGACTATATTTCTTACTCCTGGGACTTATTCATTCCATAACTTGAAGCGTGTTCTTATCAGTGTTGTTGATTGAGGGGATGTCTTCCTATTGATATGATCATTTGTTACCTGAAGATGTTCTAGCCTTCAGACATTTAACGTGCAATTTCCAACTGAACCTAATAAGGAGCCTTCTATTTGTTCCAACATCAAACATAATCTTGTAGCTCAAAAAGTCAAAGTTGTTTGACTTCAAATGCTAATGTGTCAACTTCTTTTATCATATAATCTTCATAAGGATTTATTATGTAGTATGTCTCATTTCTCATTACTTTAAGATTAGGGATTAAAAATTAGTAATTCAAAAGTGGTAATTTTATCCTGAGCCCCTGTGCTTGCAGACCAGGATTCTGTATCCGTCAGTAATGGAGCTGGGTGGCGAAGATGTATGTATCATAGTGCTTATTTTGTTTTTAAACCAGTCAGTTGTGCTTTTCACTTTTAAAAAAGCAGAAATAATTAGAAAGCTTGTATGTAAATACTTATTATTTTCCATTATTCTTTTTGGAGTTGCTTTAGCCTTTCTCATGTATGATTCCAATTAAAAATTGAACCCCCAACCTGCTCAATGCCCTTCTGAGGGTTGGTGGTAATGGTAGTGTGTGTGTATGTGTGCGTGCGTGTGTGTGTGTGTGTGCACGTGCACGCATGCGCATGTGTGGGTAATGGATATAAAAAAATTGTCGTGGAATATGATCATTTTTTAAAGTCCCGCGGCATGACTTTTCTGATTGGCAGATGCTATATCTGAAGCTTTAAATCAGCTTCAGTCAAATGTTTAGTTACTCCTTTCCATTGAGCAAATAACTCCTTCAGTTTCCACTCTAGCACTTTTAAAGTGTTCTAATGCGTCCTCCACATCTAGTCCTACCAACCACGATCTTCCTTTGTTTAGTTCCGTGGTTAGACCAGAAGATGTTTAGAAAGACAGTGTCTCCAAAGTCACTGTACCTATACCTGCAGTCCTTGTATAAGACCTTTGTAATTCACAGAATTTTTGCCTTCCCCTGCCACCAGTCAGTCATGTTTTAAGAGGTCTGGGAATGAGTCTGCTTTGTTTACCACTGTGTCTTCAATGTCTATCTCAGGAAAGCCTTGTGAGAGATTTCCATTGGATAAATGAAAACTATGGTTGAATGAGGAAATGGATGAATGATCCCATACTCTTCCTCTAAATGTAAGTGACGTAAGTCATCACAAATAGATATCATGCCAAGCAATTTGATAAGGGACCAAAAATCTCAGAGGAGACAGGAACCAGTTGTAACTGGGAGTGTCTGGAAAGGTTTCATGAAATATGGGTTCTTTGAAGAGATAAAGGTGAACTAAGCCAGTACGAACAAAATGAATCCAGTCAGAACAAAGCAAGGTAAAGGCAACTGAGTAGGGAGTACTCAGGGATGTACAATGTGTTTGATAAAGTGGGACAGTATTTTGGCTAAAATATCATAAAACCATCTTGTCCACATGTGGACAGTTTGAATGCAAAGCCAGAAATTGGTATTTTCCTGGGTAGGTAAGTGACGGAAAAAAACAGCAGGGAGTAGATGAAGTACATACTTTCCACACTGAAAATACACGGGATTAAGCGGCAGCCCAGTACAGCACACGAAGGGGAGTACTGATGGAAAAGAGACGTTTTTCTGGGATGCTTTCACATGCATGATGCCCTCCACTGATTTTCCTGGAGTGCTCCAGGCCTTTATCTTTTCTGGGCTTCAGGAAGAGGGCAAGGTTAAAGCTGCATCAAAAGGTGTAAACAGCCCAACTGATTTGTTCATGATGGCTTCCACTTTTTTTTTTTTTTTTTCGTAAAATATTTTATTTATTTATTTGACAGATCACAAGTAGGCAGAGAGGCA
The DNA here is from genome assembly GCF_922984935.1 of Meles meles. Lineage (NCBI taxonomy): Eukaryota > Metazoa > Chordata > Mammalia > Carnivora > Mustelidae > Meles > Meles meles. Next base: position 8,146,441 of record NC_060075.1, on the reverse strand, counting down.
GGCAGAGAGAAAGGAGGAAGCAGACTCCCCGCAGAGCAGAGAGCCCGATGCGGGGCTCCCAGGACCCCGAGATAATGACCTGAGCCGAAGGCAGCGGCTTAATCCACTGAGCCACCCAGGTACCCCTGGCTTCCACTTTTTATAGGCAAACTTAAATATATAATTCTTGGAATAGAACGATGAAAGAGAGGACGTAAAGCGAAGAAAATCTGGCATAGTTTCAGGTTGCAATAGAGTAAAAAGCAATTTGTAAAATTCATTTTCAAACAGAAACATTTAAATGGCAAAGAAGAGTGCAAATAAAGTAAATACTTATTTAATCAGCTCACATTAAAAGAAATACTGAATAGTAACTATACAGCTTAATTTGTTAGTTGACAGATAACAAGTGGGGCAGTTGAAGCAATCACAAAGAGTCCGTCTTGAGTTTATTTTTGCATGAAAACTTCCCAGAATATTGTATCCCACAGTGTACCCTCAGGACTTCACCCAAGGCTTGAGCCTTATAACTTACTCAGGATCACAAAATCACTTCTCTCTTATTAACTCTACTTCATAATCTTGCACTTAATAATACATTTGTGCTGTATTGCTATTTGATATCTTATTTTTTCAGCCAGCTAGCACAAGGCAAGGGCCCTATCTCACACTTTCCTTGAATCTTATGCTCTTCATTTAATAATTAAAATGATAATATCATTGACATTACATACATTGCGTGGAACTGAATGGCCACTAGGACGAAGGATCTGATGGGTCATAGACCTTTCCTTCACTGTTCAGTTTATTTTATGTTCTGTGCAAGCCACCACTGTCCTAGGATTCTAAAGTCCATTTGTATGTTAAATTCTCTGTCTCGAACTGCCATTATTCCCTTAAAACATAGATTTATACTTTAGAAAGAAAGAGGGATAAGAGAAAGAATTCTCCTATTGTTTTATTTCTTACTTATGTGATATCTGTTCTTCTGAGTCTGTGTTTGACCTTGTATATGTTAGAGGTGAAAGTGAGGATAGATTTGGGAATCAAAAACCTGATTCTCTTTACGCTGGTGTTTCCCAACCCATGTTCTCCCTGCTTGTACTTTGAACCTCGTGCAATTATTTTTTTCAGGAAGCATTTGACAAATGCAGTTCAAACTTAATTTAACGATAAAAATGGAGAAAAATGTCTACCTTCAGTGAGGTCACAGTCTGGGAAGAAAGAGATTGAATAATCACCCAGTTAAGTAGCTTGATTTTTTTGTTTAACTGGATTTTTTAATTAACTCAGGATTAACCCATCTGTTCAGTGAAGCTGCTTAGAATAAGAGAAGCTTTCGTTCTAAAGGGTGATTCTCAGAGGTACATATATAGGTGTATGTAAATATGAGTTTACAATTCAAGCTATATCATTTTAGCTTGCCAGCCCAAGATAGCATTCCACTGGGGAGATATTTACAAGGAAACTAGAAAGTAAAGCACATCTCCTAGGCAAGCACTTATCAGTCACCTACCAAGAAGTGGGCACTGACATTCTACACGTGATGTTACTAAGCCCTGGAGCAGCTCCCAATCTGGGGAAGGAATTAAACAGATAAAGAAATCATCACAGTACATGGTGGCGAGTGCCTCTCAGCATGGAGGAGGGAGCATCTCCTTCTACCTGAGGGTGTAGAGGCGGTTTCCAGAGAACGTGGAGTAGGCAGGATAGTTTGGATGAAGGGAACAGCATGGGCAGCCGATTAAGGGAAGTGCAGGTCATTTCCTGGGATTGATTCCTGATTAGGTTGAAAAGACAGTGTCTGAGTCTATTTGGGCTGCTGTGACAAAATGCCGTAGACTGAGTGGCTTACAAACAGTAAACATTAGTTTCTCACAGTTCTGGAGTCTGAGAAGTATAAGATCAAGAGGCTGGCAGATTTGGTGTCTGGTGAAAGCCCCTTCCTAGACAGCCACCTTCCCACTGCAGCCTCACGTGGCAGAAGGAAAGGGAGCACTCGGGGGTCTCTTCTCTGGGGGTGCTAATCCCTTTTATGATGGCCCGGCCCTGTGACCTAGTCACCCCTCAAAGGCCCCACCTCCTAATACCATCACCTCGGTGGTTGGCCCTTCAACATACGAATTTTGGGGAAACGCAAACATCCAGATCATAGCAGGCAGGATCATTGTCCCTTTCTCATCTTATTTTGGGGAATAAGCATTTTTGGTTTATCTGGGGAGTAAGTATTTCTACACAGCAAGCCACAAACCTTGGATCAGTTCTGTGTAAACTAACCAACAAAGGTAAGTATTGGTTCTCCCCTCCTCTAATACAACAGAAGTGATTTCCCTCAGCTGTATGGGCAAACACTGTCTCTTTTGGGTCCTCCCCCTAATACCTTCAGTGAAAATACACTGTAGCTGTTTCCTTTTCTCCCCTGTATATTGCCCTGTGAGCTCGTAATCAGTCGCTGCCATCAGCCTTTAAACACGCTCGAGCCTGTCCCATGGCAGTCTTGGTTCCATATGTAAGTCCCTACAACCTCAGCTTCCTTTGACTGTAAAAACTTCTAGAACAGCTGTCTGTTAGTAGTTCCACACTGCCATTTAATCCTGACCCACTCCTCCATCTCTCGACCAAGACAGCCCTCCTCAAAGGCCATACTAATGACCTGTGTCTCTTACCAAAATGGACTTTTACCTTTTCCTTGTTTCTGCTCTTGAATGCATTTGGCACTATGTCAGTTTTTCTTTCTTGAAATAGTCTCTTACATTCGTCCCCATGACATCACACTCGTATTTTTCTCTTATTTCTTTGGAATCTGCCTGCTGCCACTGGTTTCCTTTTGTAGGCTTGTTTTTCATGCAGGCATTAAATGTGGGTTCCTGAAGACTCAGTACAAAGCTTGCTTCTCCTTCTGCTCTTGGCCTCACATTAGGCAGTCTCATCCACGCCCATGGCTTCAATGTCTTTGCACTCTAAACATTCCCAAATTTAGAGTTCCAGGCAAGACCTGCCTTTTAATATTTCCAGGCTTATTTAATAAACACCTCAAATGCAACTCCTGCCAGATTGAACACATCTGTCATTCCTTATTTCCTAGAATCTGGCCTGACCCCATTGTTTTCTATGTAAGAAATAACATAATTGCCCACCTTTATTCTCTAGGTTAAGAGACCATGAAAAGTGCTTTACAACAGAGTTTCTCAGCCTTGGCACTGTCAGCATTTGGGCCTAGTAATTCTTTGTTGAGAAGATCACCCCTTTACATTATAGGTTGTCCGTCAGCATCCCTGCCTGACCTAAACCCACAAGATGCCATTAGCACCCTCTTCCAGTTGTGACAACCCAGTTGTGTCCAAACATTGCCAAAGGGCTTTTCAAGATGTAAAACCAGCCTTGATGGAGAACCATTGCTTTACAGGGCAGACAAGAAAGTAAGGTGCTTTTATTAAAAACCAGAAATCATATTGACGTTTTCATGGTGTCACTGGAACAGAAGATTTAAGATAGGAAAATAATAAGAAATCTCGCAAGTGAATTATTCAGGTATATGTCTGAGATGATCATATTATGTGTAATTTATAAACCATCAATATTTCCAGTGTTAGGTGCATGCTATGAATTCCATCAGTTATCGAAAAACGCTCTTCATAAAATTTGCCCAAGAAAGGATTTGCCTTAGCACCTCATACTTGTCAGAATGGCTGTCATTACAAAGACAAGAGGAAGATGTTGGCAAGGATGTGGAGAAGAGGAGACCATTGTGCACTGTTGGTGGGCATAAAATGGGTGGAGCCCCTGTGGAAAACAGTATGGAGGTTCCATGAAAAATTATAAACAGAGCGATCATGTGATCCAGCAGTTCCGCTTCTGCGTGTATCCGAAGGAAGTGAAACCACCACCCCGAGAAACCCACACCCCCATATTCATTGCAGCATTATTTGCAATAGCCAAGGTATGGAAACAATCTAAGTGTCCATCAGCTTATGAATGGCTAAAGAAAATGTCACACACACACACACACACACACACAGAGGAATATTACTAGCCATAAAAAAAGAAGGAAATCCTGCCATTTATAACAACATGGATGGACCTTGAGGGCATTATCCTAAGTGAAATAAGTCAGGCAGAGAAAGACAAATACTGTATAATCTCACTCCCATGTGACTCTAAGAAAAATGAGCTCCTAGAAACAACAGATAGGTGGTTCCCAGAGACAGCATGTGGGGAGGATGGGTGAAGGTAGTCAAAAGGTACAAGCTTCCAGCTCTAAGATTATTGTGTTCTGGGGATGTTCTGTACAACATGGTGACCACAGCTAACAATACGGACGGTGTATTTGAAAGTTGCTAACAGAGTAGATCTTAAAAGTTCTCACCCCTCCCCCAAGATGGTAACTGTATGAGGTGATGGGTGGTAAGTTATTGTACTGATCATCTCACGGCATATATATATAGAACCATCGTGTTGTACATCTTAAATTAACACAATGTTATATACCAGACACTCTCAGTAAAACCAGGGGATGGGAGAGATGTGTCTGGTGAGAGCCAAGGAAACGTATCTGGGCTTTGCTGATAGCGCCCGACTATTTTAGAGGATTTTCCCCTCCCCTCCTTCACCTCTAAGCCACAGGCTCACTGCTTCTTGAGTCACATGCTCCCCCTGTCACTCGGTGCCTGGAATCCCCCCTTCACATAACCCTTTTCATCGTTCAGAACATTAACCAGGCATCACTTTCCCAAAAGGCCTTCCCTGCACCCCCAAAGTCACCGCTGTTGTTTTATGCTGTCGGAGAACTGTGCTCCCTTCCTTCTGCACATAACCTAACTGTATCACTGAATGTGCATTTGGATGAGTATTTGAATATTTATTGCACTCAGTAGACTTTAAACAAGTATGTAAGGAATAGACTGTAAAACAAGAATCGCTTGCAGCAGTGTGTATGATTAAACAGAAAGAGAGGGAGGGAGGGAGGAAGGATGGAAGGAACGGACATATCAGGCTTACGGGTTGCTATCTTGCCCACCAATAGCGCAGGATGCTTGAAATCAACAAACACTAAAATAACTCCTTGGTAGATTGGTCATCCACCAGGTCCAGTGCCTTTCCCCTGTGTCATGCCACTTCCTGTATACCATAATTTAAATCCGCATTAGCATCTCAAATACTGTTTTTCAGAGTTGTTGAATTCCCTGGGTAAATACGACACACATTAAAGTTTAAGAAGAAAATATGTCTAAGTGGTAAATGCATTAATTAATTATTTGAAATTTTACTTTGCTCCACAAAGTTTCACAGGTTTTAAACTGAAAATCCTACCTGTAGCTGGTGAGAGTGGGAATATGGTTGGAGGCAATATATAGCAGTTTGTTTGGTCCTAGTGTGTTTACTGTTGGATCATCAGAGGAAAGGGCTGTGGTCCTCAGGTCATCCTGGAACATTCCCTCAGTGTCAAGAGTGAAGCCTCCCATTTGCTTGGTGAATCAATAAGAAAGAGACCTTTTGGGCAAAAATGTTGAATACTGAATTTGACACTTGTTTTGGAATGACAAGTTGTGAATTTCATACTGGAATATGATGTTATCTATCACATATTCAACCGATTTTCATATTTTCACATCAGTTGGAATTTCTTGTGAGCCTGCTTTCTCCTCCATGACCTACAGACTACAATAAAATGGTGTGCCTCTGGGTGTTTGCAGACTGCCTGTGGGTAGACAGTTGCTGTGTTCATATCCAGAACTCCGTGACTTTGTCTAACAGAGGGTTGAAATATCAAAATCTAAAAGCACATCCTTTTCGTTTGATACATCTTCATATTTTAGGACCTAGATAGGAACAATGGCAAAATTTGGACATGTTTAAATATTTAAGAACCATGAAATTAGTATCTATTAAAGTAACAACTCTTTGTTGTCATTTTAAATAATACATGCACTTTCATGTATCGGGAAACTTTTTCATACTCCAGAAGGACATTATCAGTCCACTAAAATAATGAAAAGTTGACAGCAAAAAAGTGGAGGAGAGATATTGAAGCTTATTGAAGGTCACAGAACCAGAAAGGTTAAAACTGAAAGCAGAAAGTGGAAAAGTAAGTTATGGATGACTATTCCCCTGGGCTTCATGTGCAGGGTTATGCCTTCTCTGTATTTGGTAATAGTTGTAGCATGATATCCCACAGTGGCTGAGCTTAATGCCTTAGCAAATATTTTTCCCTGCACCCTGCAAATAACCTTTTTTTTTAATGTTAATTTGAAGTAGCTAAATGGAAACAGAATCCTGTGCATGACTGCTAGAATAAAATCCTGGGGTTTTTTCCTCCCATAATTATAATGTGGAGTATTTTTTTAAATCCCTCCATGCATATTTCAAAATTAAATAGAAATGTTGCCTACCAAGATATTTAGGCTGATGGCCCTATCTTATCCTAAAGTTTGAATTCTCCCTTCTAATTTCTATATTAAGAGAGATCAAATTCTCCAGTGCTTTTCAAGGAAAAAATAAATCCATAATAATAATAAATTCATTTTTAAAGGTTCATATCTTCCATCTACATATGGTCTTATATGTACTTTTAACGTATTCAAAAATGAAGGTTATGCCTGTTCTGCATATCTGATGCGTCTATGTTAATGAGAAGAGGCTGACAAGGAAAAGAAGGAAAGCTATTTTGATTATCTAAGGTAGTGGAACATGAAGTAATTTTTTTTTTTAGTTCTTTTAAAGTGTTTTGTGTCTTTAGTTGCACATGAGGACACCTGCTACTCTGGGAAGTCATAGCACTTCAGATAAATTAGTCACAGTCTACCGTGCTCTGAAAACCAAACTCTAGGGTTCTGGGCAGCTGCCCAACATTTTCTTCTCCCTCTTTAGACCATAGAGATGACCTGAAACATCAGCTTCCCTTTTAACTATCACAAGGCACATTATCTTGTGTATTATCTGTGTATCAGCTGTGTGTGTGTGTGCGTGTATGTATGTGTGAATTCTTGCAAATGTCCTCAATACCTTTATACTTAGTCTTTGGCAACAGGAGAGGGAAAAGCAGATATAATTTTATTGATTCATCAAAAGGTTAATTCTGATTGTAAGGACCTATTTAGAAACTGTCCCTGCTCCTCTTCCCCCAGGGGATTTACTTGGAGACAAGTCCCGGAAACCAGCTCCAGGTAACAAAGCTCAGATACAAGGGGTGGGTCAGGCCAGGTGGGACATCCAATCAGTGGGGGGTTGCATACTGTCTCCCTGGTTACCAAGAAGTAGGGATCTCCGCCCACTGGGAGCCTTTTTGGTGCCAATCCTAATCAAGCTGTAATAGGCTGGTTCTAATGTCTACTAGGATAAATTGTAATTCAGTTGGTCACCTAGCATCACTGTGGGGTTTCCTGTGTGTGTTACAATTTCATTGGTCACTGTGTGTGGTCAGGCCCGACCTCATGGCCTTTGCCCTTAAAAGCTAGTCTGTGAAACAGAGAAGGGTCGCCCTCTCTTATAAGAGGTGCGGCCCCGAACGGTTAGATTCTTGATGCTTGGCGCGAAATAAAGCTTTGCTTGACCTTCGCCTTCTATCAGTCTAGCTCCTTTAATCACGGACCCATTATTGGGGCATAACACTGATGACAGCTTTTTTGTGCAAGCCTGTTCTGGGTAACATAGAGAATGCCAGAATTTTGAAATGTAAGTTTCTTGACTTCTAAGATCAAAATCTTCCCAGAAGAAGTATGGTTCCTTAAAGTTTTGCCACAAGAAGTGAGTGGAGCCCACTTCAGTCTGGAAACCCACAAATCACTACAGAATATTATTAAGGTCGTAACTCTACAGAAAAGCCTCAGCGGCAGCAGGACAAGAAGCCCTGCCAAGATTTGTATTGACCAGTGAATCTTAAACTTGAGCAAGCATCAGAATCAGTGCAGCTTTCTGAGTTAAGCAGGTCTGTAGGAGGGGCAAGGAGAATTTGCATTTTTTTAAAGATTTTATTTATTTATTTAAGAGCAAGAGAGAGTGCATGCATGCAGAAGCAGTGGGGAGAGAGAGAAGGAGAAGCAGGCTCTCTGCTGAGCAGGGAGCCAGTGCCTGACTGTATCCCAGGACCCTGGGATCATGACCTGAGCTGAAGGCAGACACTTCACAGACTGTGCCACCCAGACTGCGATAACTTGCATATCTAACAAACAATTTTGTAATGCTTATGTTGCTGATCTAGGAAACACATTTTGAGAACCACTGCCTTAGGCAATTGGATCTGGGGTCACTATCCACGTGCTTCAGGAAGGAACAGAAAGACCTTGTGATTGTTTGTTTGTTTAAACGGTAACTGTGACTTAGCAAGGCTATAAATGGAGACCTAACCATTTAAACTGGTTTTGTATATTTTCTTTATTTTGGTCTTTTTTTTTTTTTTTTTTTTTTTTTTAAATATCTAAAGTTGACAGGCTGTAAGCCTAGAAACCACTGTAGTGTAATAGTTGAATGTGCTTTGTCTGGTGCTACCCTCCTTCTTGGGTTATCAAATCTCATCTCTGCTTCTCATTAGCTCTGTCGTTTGGAGCAAGTTATTTACACTTTGGGGACAATGGCTTCCTCATCTGTAGAATGGGAATAATAATAGCATTTACTTCACGGTTGCTGCTTTGGATTCTTGACTTAACACATATACTGAATTTAGAACAATGGCTGGCAAATTTAAGTATTTAATAAATCTTGCCTTCTCCTTCTTCGTATTTTTTATTGCATTATTTTTTGATAGCCAGCTCTTACAGGTATTTAAAATGCTCACATATTACCACCCAAATATGCCAATTTATTAATTTATAATTAGAGCATATTATAAGCACTAAGGGAACGAGAGAAGTAATGGTACCCTCTCCAGCATCATCCTACAGAGGAACCCCACCTGGGAATCTGGAATAAGATTAGAAGTCACAGGTCTTATTGCATTGTTCACTCAAGCTATTGGGTGATTTATTCTTCACTAAAAAGAATATTTGCATATGCCAAATGGATTAAATATCCTTATTGACCAGCCAGGGTAACTGTCCATTGAGAAACACTGACAAGGAGTTTGTAACCAGTTTGATTGATTGTTTTTTAAAGAAATTTAAAACAAACACGTTCTAGAAATTTCTAAAGTTATTACTTATTTATTTTTTAATTTGAGTGTAATTCATATGTGGTGCTATATTAGTTTTCGGTTTATGATATCGTGATCCAGCAGTTGTATACATTACTCAGTGCTCATCACTGTAAGTGAACTCTGAGTCCCCTTCACCTGTTTCACCCATCCCCCCACCTTCCCCTTGGCAACCAACAGTTTGTTCTCTATTAAAGGTTTTATTTTTAATTTAATGATAGTTAAGAGTCATAAAAAGCATTGGTTATTATCACATGACCTGAGGAAATCAGCCTATTTCCAAAGAAGAAAGCAAACTAAGAAAACAATAGGAAAACCAAAAGCTCGTAAGTTTGACAACTGCGAGATAAAAATCACGATTAAAGCTGTCAAAGCAGGGGCGCCTGGGTGGCTCAGTGGATTAAGCCGCTGCCTTCGGCTCAGGTCATGATCTCAGGGTCCTGGGATCGAGCCCCCCGTCTGACTCTCTGCTCTGCGGGGAGCCTGCTTCCTCCTCTCTCTCTGCCTGCCTCTCTCTCTGCCTGTCTCTCTGCCTACTTGTGATCTCTCTCTCTGTCAAATAAATAAATTAAAAAAAAAAAAAAAGCTGTCAAAGCAAACACTGCTTGAACAAAATTAAACAGGCAGGAAAGACTTTATTCAAGACCACTGCAATAGTGGGGAGAGGCCAAAACTCAGTCTGAGTTCAGCAGCAATGAAATAAATAGGGCAGGGGAGTTTTTAGAGGCTGGGATGGGGGAATCTGTGCGAGCCATCTGTCTCTAGGGATTAACTTTACCCAAAGGAAAAGTAAAGTTTTTCCTCTCTTCTTGACAGTAGGTAGTTTTATAATTTGAAACAAGGATCCTTGAAGTTAGGATCCTACCCGTCTACAGAGACTGGCAGATAGGGGTGTATTTTTTTCAAGGATTACATTTCAAAGGTATGGGTCCCCTGGGTCCTTAGGAAAACATTCCTGGCTTGTAGAACTGGCAAGAGGCTCTCTAAAAGATTTATATTCCAGTGGGACAGAGAAAAGATCTACAGTTACAAGTTCTCCAAAGTAAATGCTCTAAGAAAGGGGGTGCAGGAGCCTGGAGTCAAGAAGAAGCCTGTCTAAGGTTTAGCCAAGCTGAAGGCAACATGGAGGCCATCTTGTTCAACACCTAGCTTTTATATCGTTTAATCACAGAAGCAGCGTGTGGTCTCCACACACGGTTGGAAAGAAACCAGCGAGAGAGATTGGTGAGGTGCCATGCCAGTTGGAAAAGCATATCTAATTCAAGATTAATGATAATAAGGTGGAATGAAATGAAGAGGAAGCCAAAACCTCATATGGGCATGTGCATAGGCAGACACACAGTGGCCTGAGCAAAAGCCTGGACAGAGGCAGCGCAGAGCATAGAGGGAAGCAAGGGAGACATGCTTTTCATTTTGTCTAAGTCTCTGAAGTCCAGCCCACATGCTTGAAAATGCCTTGGGTACTTCGTACAAGGTTTTGCTACTCCTAGTTCCATAGCAGCAGTCGTCAGCAGTACTCAGTGTCCACCAGCCAGGGTGAGCGGGCCCTTGGTGCTGTGCCCTCATGCTGATGGCTGCATGCCATGGATCCTGCTCTGGGACAGTCATCCCGGTGGCATTTGTAAGCTGACCTGGGTAGCCTGCAGGGTTACCTGGGCTTCTGCGCTCTGCATGTTGAGGCAGGCAATTTATTATCCAACTCTAAACTCCTCAATAAAGCTATTATTTTAAAACCTACAATGTGAAAAAATACTATGACCCTATAAGAGGTTCCTAAATCATACTTAGGTTGAAAAACTTGGAATCTTACGATCTTAAGATTCTCATGTTGGTTTTTAGATGAGTGAACTGAGCCTGAGAGAAGAAAAAGTATCAGGTAAAATGAAATTAGTAGACCAGGAAGATGAGAAAGTTCTAGAAATATATTCCTGGAACAGTGAGTGACTATTCTTAAGAACACTTAAAACAGGCTTCAGACAGGCGCGACGCAAAGGGACAGAAGACCTAGGATCTAACTCTTGCTGCTGTGTACCTGCAGATCGATTCAGCGACCCGATGAACACTGGTTTCCTCATCCAGCAGGGGCTTGGGGTGGGTCGGATGATTGACAAGGCTGTTGAGAGTTCTGGCTCTCTGATTCCTGCTTGGGGTGGGAATTCTAACAAGCTGTGCTTCCTGTTCTGTTTAAATTATAAAATGGTTTGGCTGTGTGAACCCACAACTCGTGAAATGCATACCCTTCTTCCACAGTGTGAGTCCTGCTTCTGGCGTTGCCCGTTTCAATGATTGCTTAATTTTCTTGTGTGTTTTGGGCTTGTGGCAAATAGATCTATTTGTGCAGCAAAAACCCTGGTCAAATATTAGTACAAAATGTTGGTGTTATAAAGTTTGTATGACAGAACAATTTAAGGGCAATAGCCTCACATTTTTAATATAAGAAAATTGTTATTTTATATAGTTTGAAATAAATAGTTCTTAGAATCAAATGAAAGAATTTTGTTTTTATAAATTGTGTCATTTGACAAAATTACTTTGCTTGTAAACTCTGTGCAGCAACTATATTTCATCTTCATGATACTAGAAATAAAACATCCCTCCTTAGAAAATTCATTTGTCCAGATATTAAATATATTCAAAATTAACCACATGTATGTTGATGGAGATATTTTGCTAGGCAAAAAAAATACACCAATATTTCAAAACCAATGAAAACAAATCCATAAGAAGCATTTTGAAAATAGGATTCAGTGTCTGAGAAGAGAAACTTGTAAAAAAAAAAACCTTCTTTGGCAATTATCAGTCATTCTGTTGACCCTAACCAGAGTATGTTGGAGAAGAATCAGAAATAATAACTTACTAACTTTGCAAATGCTTTATTCATATTTATTCATTGACTCTTCTACACAGTATTTAACATCACAAACTCTCACCCTCCCTCCCTCCCTCAACTGGATTAATGAATCCTCATTCGAGACGATCATTTCATCTGGCCGGAAAGGGCTTGCTGGCTGTTGGTGCTCCTTTCTGGGCACATTTTTCTTACATCCCTCTCAATGCTTTCATTGTAGAATAAAGTTTCACAATCCATGCTTAAAATTTCATGTACTCTCTATCCAGTTGGCAGGTGTGGAGAAACTCCCCTAGTATCGAGAAGGGTTTAAAGTTTTTTTGTGTTTTTTTTTTTCATTTTGGACTTTGATGATTATTCTTTCCATTGGAAAGCTGGAAGCTGATATTGTGGCTTCGATGGGGTTCTGTGTTTGGGGGGGGGGGGTTGGTGGAATGTTACAGCCTGGAGCAGAAGGGACATTACCTCGTATAGGTGCACTCTGACTCCCGACCTAGAACACTGGTTTGTGGAGAGTCTTTCCTGAAAGTCCTTCTGTGTGAACCCTGATCTGTTAACCTGTTGGGCCTAGTGACTTTTCCTTCCTTTTCCTTCAGCTGATTCCTTTTATTTATTTCTGTTCCTGTACCTCTTTTCATATTCAAGCTCCAACAGAACATCCTGACATTAACAATGTTTTTGTAGTGCTGTTTTTGCCAGCAGACATCTATTCTGGATTCATAATCACTTCTTTACTTGACTGAAAGCAGAGCCATTTGGGTATTTTTGAATAATATTTTGCTCCAGCTCTTATAGATTAAGTAATAACTTCTGTTGTATACATCTGCGTTTCCTGGGTCTCTTTTGCCTGGCAGTGCCCGATGAATAGCAGATTTTGACTTTTCCGTTCCTCCTCCCTGACCTTAACCAGTATTTTTGTTGCTATGCTTTTGGTGTTGGTGATGGTGGCAGTGGTGGTGTGTATGTGGTGAATTCTTGAAAACAGGATTTTTTTTCAAGTCAGAAACATGATAAGATTGAGTAAACCTGGAGATACTCATATCTTGTGATGTCATTAGGATATAGAAGCTCATCAGCAATTTAGTTCCAAAACAAGGTCTTTGACAGATGGTTAAATACATGCTTGGTTTGACCAAGTCTAAATTTTGGAAGGCGGTGTTTTGCTGACCTCACCTCTACATTCTAGGCCAATACTTTGATTCAAAGACAAAGATCGATACAACTAAACTAATACAAATAAAGAAACAACTTTATTTGTAACTTTCCCACTGATTTATTTACATTGTTACCTTTAGCCTTTAGTTGGGAAAAAAAACTTCATTCCCTGCACTTCTCCAGTCACTGTTTAGCTGCTGTATCTTCTTAGGCAATTAATTACAACAGATCCTGAATTTTTTTCTAGCCCAGTGACATTAGCAAAGTTTCTTAGATTTTCTGGGGTTCAAGGCTTAGCATTAATTTGTAAATCCTTTCCAGCTCTTTTTGGGTTCTAGTAGTCCAGGACATGGCAATATTTTAAAAAATTAAATCCCTGTGCAGGCCTGAGAGAAGTGGGTAAATGTGCCATATGGATGAATTGTCTTCTCTTTAACATGCAAATTTGGATCCATTAATCCTAAAACTTTGAAGAGCATAATCCAAGGAGCCATTCAAATAAACATAACAGTGACTTGTTAGGAAGGCAACTGATTGTAATTGTTTCAAGATCAGCTTCCCCAAGAAGCAGAGATCTGCCAGTTGCCATTGTGAGCCCCTTATTCTTGATTATTATTTGTTTTTATCCTTTGGATCTCAAACCCCCACCCACCATTTGCGTTTTTTATTTCCAGGGAAAGGGTTTTGTATGATTTTAGCTCTACACCCATAAGTCACTTACCCAAAGATAAGGGTATCAGTCATCTATTTGAACGTCCCTGGGAAATTATGATGTATGTGTGGGTGGTGAATACATTCCACCCTTCAAAGGGCAGGGTTACTGGATTAAGAGCATGGTCAGGAAAGCATAGCAGTCATTAAGCTGATCACTTTCCAAACAAAGAAACACAATGCAGTTTGACAGCATAAAAGATCAACGCAATGGAGCCCAACATAGGATAAAACAGAGTGTCAGGGTCTTGGCCTAGCTTTCAAATAATTTTTTTATGAACAATTGTCCTCAAAAAATAAAAAAAAAATCAGTAAAATGGCATAATAAACTGGCTAGAGAATTCCAAATCTTAAAATATGTTCATAATATTTTATTATGATAAGGATTTGTTTGCTTTTGAAATCTCATGACTTCTTTATTTCAGTCTCATTTTCTTATTTTACTGGTGCCATTCCCCTTAGTTGCTAAGAGTGAAGTTAAAACCACCAAATTTTATTTGTTTTGTGATTAGAATTACTTTACAAGTTCTCTGTACATAGATCATTTAATGATAAATGTTTTTCAAAACACTCCATCCCAACAAAGAAAAAAGAGCTATTGGGCAGAAATCAAAGGAGATCCAGGAGCGAGTGCGTTCAGGAGAGAAGTTCAGGTGTGGAAAGTGAGTCTAGGGAAAGGAGGCGGGGCAGGAGACTTGTTTCTCTTACCTGTCTTCCCACCAGGAAGACTGACTTCCTGCTTTACGATTACCTGAAGACTGTGAGGAAAGGTGGTGCTGTTTCTGTCCAGTCTTTTGGCTTGGTGTTTCAATGTTCTTTTGAAAATACAATTATAAAGAAGATCTTAGACTATGGTACAGGAGACCTTCTGGAGGCTCCGAAAGCTTGGGTAGGAAACCACATTGCAGATTTGGTCTCAGAGTTCCAGATCCAGAGACTGTATTTTCAGATTACACTTTCTGTTGGTTAGATTTATTGGAAGAGCCTCCTGCCTCAGTTTCTTTATTGGTTGTTACAGATAAAAGCTGTATTTTGCATACGATCTTGTGAGGACGAAAAGCATTAGAATATTACTTAACACAGAATGTAAGCTGTCACTCTTAGTCTTATGAAGTCTCAGCTGGCATATGCTGGCTTATTAATGTATGAAATATATATTCAAGGGGGCCCAGAATTATTTTATCCTCTCAGAACATTCTATTCATGACATCAAATTAATTGGGAGCTGTTTTTTAGATGTTTTTTAGATGACTCTTTCATGAGAAAAAAAATAGTGGAACAAAGATCTGAGGTTTGCAGTAGTTTTTTTGGGTCTGAGAAAGTCAGCTACACCGCCCACCCACCGTGTGGGTCCCCAGGCTGCTGGGCGCACAGTCCTCAGAACAAAACATACTCTTTCATTTCTATGTGTGTGTCTGCATCTCTCTCTTTCTCTCTCTCTCTGGATAAATCCCCTTTGAATTTTGAGCTACTGTGTCTTGTTTTCTAGATTTTAACAGGGCAGTCTTCCTTCTACTGACAGTTCCTTTTAGTTCCTGCTGCTTATGTTACAGCTTTCATTCAAATGAAATGACATAGGATTCTTTTCTTCCTATTTCAGCTGGAAAAGCCCTGCACTTAAAAATATTCCTGAAAATGGTTATTGCTTATTTTACTGGGATGTTTTGTGGTTATCTGAGGCCTTAAGTACCAAAATTTAATGGGTCTATGCCATCAGTGATGGAATCGGCAGAAGGCAGGTTTAAGAAGTTAGAGACCTACCCAAGTCTGTCAATATTTATAGCCATGACTATGGACAAATCAAACTATCCTCTTACCTTCCTTACAATGAGACAATGAGAGAAGACAATTTCTCCCAAGAGTACCTGAACACCCCCTCAAGAGACTGTTTAAATTATCAAATCAGACTACACTTAATGCAGAGTAATTACTTAGTTAAATTCTTACCGCAGACACCAGCTGGTAGGGACCCATGTTGAGAACAAGGTCAGCTATGAGCAAAATTTAGTGTTATATTTTCCCTGGACATTAATTGCCATATGAGATGAATCTTATGCCTTCTACATAAAAGAGGTATCATGTGAGGGTAAAAGGACTTTTAGTCATCTGATAGGAGAAGCAAGGTCAGTGTGATGAGACAGTAAGGATCAAAGAGGAGAATGGGATGGCTTACAGCTAAAGAGGTGGGCTGGGACCAGGTCGTGCAGAGCCTTGTAAGTTATGCTAAGGTTTCCCACCCTATCCTAAGTGCTGTAGAAGTCGAGAAAGGGAATTTAAGTAGGAAAGTAGTACAATCAATTTTTATTTTTAAAAAAATCACTGTGTTTCCAAATGAAGACCAGATTCGAGGACAGATTTAGCTATGGATTGAGTAAGGGTTGCTTGTCATTTCAACCATGATACAACCAACAGATACGGGCAGGTGGTTAGATGTCAAAGCAGTTTTGGAGAATGATGTGTAAATAACATATTTGCATGTTCTTGCACTCGTGTATTTCTACCTGTGAATAGATTGATTTACATTGTCTTAGTGTCCTTGGGCTGCTATAAAAAAGTACCATAGATTGAGTGGTTTATAAACAGCAGAAATTTATTTCTTACAGTTCTGAAGGCTGAGAAGTGCAAGGTCAAGGCATCAGCAGATTCAGTGTCTGGTGAAAGCCACTTCCTAGATGGCTGTTTTTTCTCTCCACACTCACTTGGGGGAAGGAGCAATCTGGCTCTCTGGGGTTTCTTGCCTAAGGACCTGAATCCCAAACATGAGGGCACCATATTTATGACCTCCTAAACTCTCTCTCTCCTAATACCATTACCTTGGCGGTTAGGATTTCAGCATAGATGAATTTGGGGGGGATACAAATGTTCAGTCCATAGCATAAATGCACATGTATGTTTATAGAATATATATGCATTTATGAACATACATAGAAAAAAGATATAAAACATACACCAAATGTTTACAGTAACCATATTCAAGGTTGTAGGATTTACAGCAATTTTTATTTCCTCCTTTACATTTTCTCTTTTCCTTATGTTATGCAATGAAAATATATCTAAATAAAGGTAACAACAGATATTTATAGAAGGTTATAGAAATTAAATTATAAATAGGGCTAACATCAAGAGAGTCATAACTAACCAAGTTCTGTTACAAAAACTGTTCCCCACTCTCCAATATGTTGCAGTGCTTTTAAAATAAAAATATTTTTTTAGTAATTTTTTTAAAAAGGCAAATTCTTGGAGTGCCTGGGTGGCTCAGTTAGTTAAGCATCCAGCTTTCGATTTCGGCTCAGGTCATGATCTCAGGGCCATGAAATAGAGCCCTGTGCCTGGCTTCATGCTCAGTGGGGAGTCTGCTGGGGATTTTCTCTCTCCCTCTGCCCCTCCCCTTGCTCGCTCACACTCTCTCTCTCTCTCAAATATTAAAAAATCTAAAATAAATAAATAAATAAGTAAAGAAAATAAAAAGGCAAATTCTTGTTTTGTAGATTCTCTCAATTTGTCCATGAATTTATGAATAGCTCTCAAAAAATAAGAAAATAACAACTAATAATGTGGCTGGCTTAATTAAATGTCCTTTGCCACTGAATGACAGGAATTTAATAATGCAACTTTAAAAATTAAATTAATGTTGGTGACCTGCAAATGACATATGATATGTGGTATTTATATTTCCTCTTCTTCTCTCTGTTTCTGAAAATGTAATTAATCTTCATTTTTTCCTTTTATTTTTAAAAGTTAATATTGAAGAGGAATTATCTCCAGATTGTTAGATTAGAATCAATTAAGAGTTCTAAGTCAAATTAAAAAATTGACATCTACAGCAGTTTTCTTTTTTAACTTTAGCAGTTATTTTTTTCCCTCATTATCTGTCTGCATAAGAATCTGGGGCATTCTTACTTAATGGTATATAATAAGCATTAATCAATCCTAAGTGAAAACAAATGAGTTATATATATCTTTGTACTCCCTATTACGTAATATCAGATAATCAATTCTTACTAGAAATTCTGAACAAATATATAAGCAGTTGACAAAAATATTGTTTCCTGGTCTTCTCTTGGATGATGTCTATGATGATAAATATAAAATGTTTTAGTGATGGGAGAAATATCTCTATATTATTAAGTTATATATGTTTAGATATATACACAAATAAACAATGAAACAATAGGGACAGGAGAGAGGTGTCACAAATAACTGTCTAGGAGACAACCTGAAAATGTCTATTTACAAAAATGTATAACCAATAAAAATAAAGTTAAATTGCATTTGATGTAAAATTAAAGGTTAGCTTTCTGTATGTCTACATAATTGGCATTGTTTCTGCTCTATTGGGTACCTTCTTTTATTGGAATTTATTGTTATGTTAATTTCCTCTATCATCCTTTATATGATTGTGTATATACTAAGCCAAGGTAGTAAGTATACTCTTCTAAATAACTAAGAACGTTGAGCATCTTTTTGCTCATGTGTGCTAAATTTGGGCAAGTAGGCTGCATCGTGAAAATTGTAGTAATTTTACAGTGCTATAGGAAGATAATGAACCAGATATTTCTTTAAAAGCACTTTTCCTTTGGTTTCTGATAGAGCAGAGAATCCTAATGGACAGGCAAGACAATTATTTAATGTGTGAAATACTTATATACGTGTTGAAAGGATAACACATCGAATGTGAATATATCTTCTCTAGCTGTCTACACTATCTGCAAGAGGAAGACTTAGCAAGGTGCAAAATGCAACAGACATCTGCAGTCTATTTGTAATGAGCACATTTCTTTCAAAGAGAAATATAAATGTGGAATGCAAAAAGCTTACTGAGGAATCTTCTCATGCTTTCCTTGAGCCCCTCAGGAGGCCTCTGAGTGATGTTCTCATCTAACATGGAGAATCACGTATGCAGATCTGCCAGGGTGGTCCTTGTTGGCAACCTACAACCAGCCAGTCTTTTGTCTTGTGCTCAGTGGGTTGCCTGTGGTGATCATCCTGTCAGGGTAGAGCTCCTTTTGGTCTCATAGTTTCTCTTCACACCAACACTGTCTCTTCTGGTAAACTTTTCATTGTTAACAATTCAAACACTAACTCCTTCCCCACTCCCCATAAGCCAGGATCAATCAGCTATTGTCATGGCGGCTTCTCTGTACCTCCTCCGTCTCCTGGGAGAGTAGAGCATAGAATTCTGGTGAGGACACCGTCCTCATGCTTCTGTAACTATTGCTTTACTCATCTGTACTCTCCTCATTGGAATGCAAAGAAATGGTCTTAAACTGATTTTGGATTCCTAGAACCTTGTCCTGGGCTTGATTCATAGGAAGTGCTCCCAGTTTGATAAATTTTGACTTTTAATTCTCACAACCAACCATGTGGATTAGGCACCATATTCCTCATTTTACAAAAGAGTAAACCTAGATTCAGATTATTTAAGTGATGTGTCCAATACCATTAGTATAAGTGAGCCTGAAAATAATTCCTTGGCTCTCACAAGATCCAACATCCAGAGGATAATTCTAGAATTAAAGAACTATGAAAAACCCTTCAGTGTGTTTTAAAGTGAGAAGTGAAAGTAAGACCAAAGTATGTTTGTTTGCGTTACAAATTTTTTTGAAAAATGTCTTCTTTCTATATATAGTCAGTAGGAAAGTCAAAATTTATGAAACAGGCACCTGAGACACTATTATTTGTTCTTTGAGAGAACTGACCTTTAACACTGGAGCAAAAAATACATTTTAAGAAATTCTGTAATTCAAAGCATTTTGCACTAAAGTCAAACTCACATTATTTTACATCAGCAAAGGATTTGCTCATTTTTGATGTGTTCTTTCCTATATTAATTCAGTACACGTTTCCTGCTCACATATGCTAAGCACTGACGCTTTGTTTAATCTTACCTTAGTCTTACACTTGTTAAAATATTGTCCCATACTGTATATTTCCAATTCAAACATAGAATTAAGATTCTTCGTGATTTGGGATGGTTTTAAATCTTAGGTTTTGTTTATTTTGCAACACGATTTCTAGTTTACACGGAAAATATGTTCCACCAGGGCTATGCCTTCCTCCTCTTCTATGAATTGTCATCATTTCTACAAGGCTTTCTCCTCTTCTAGAGAATTATAGAGTGTTTTGTGATTGTCATTGTTTGATTTAGAATTATAATATAGGACATATATTGAGAATATAGTTTTATATTGGAGGAAAATCACAAGTGATACCAACATTGCCAGGACAGTTTCCCCACAGGGCTGTGATTTCTGAGTATTTGCCCTCTAACTTGAAGAACACAACAAAATTTAATTTCAGGATTTAAAATCTAAGCAGGATTGGTGCTGCTTCATCAGGGGAGCATTGGGTGGTTTATAAACCGAATGCCAGTATGGCTAAAAGAAATCTTCTCCCGGAGCCCATTAACCTTCAAGAAGCCTTAGCTTTTCTTTCCTGACGCAAGTGAAGTGAACAGGATTTTAATAAAAGTCCTGCAGCAGATATTCCTGAAGGGTCAGAGCTCAGGATAAAGCTGCCAACACTGCAACTTTAAGAAAACATCCTGAGGACCTTTAATAACACTGGGTCTGCCAGTGCTCACTGCGGAAGATCTGTATTTTAAAATCCCATTTGAGAAACTGATCCCCCATTTGACAGGATCATGGTCTTTCATCTTATTTTTGGTGTGCAGCAGTTGACTGCATGCCCTGTAGGGGCTGGCCTTTTGTGTGGCTCTGAGGACCTCAGGAAATATTTTTCTGTAGAGATAGATACGCATCCCTGTCCTCAACTGGGACGTTCTGATCACCCATCTCATTAATACTAAATGGCTCTGCGTCTTCAAAAAGTGGAAGGAGCTTAATATTAACAGAAGTAGACTCCATCATGTAAGCTTCTACTCCATGCATTTTCATTTTTGTCTCTTAATCTCTCTTCAACCCTTTATACATTGAATAATCCCTGAAGTCAGCAATCAGAAACATACAACAGTAATTTCAGTATCTCTGTGTGCAGTAATAGGACAAAAGTAAAATTAACACTATATACTCATCAGGTATTATAATTCCAATTTAATAATGAGTAACCAAAGACTTTTAAAAATTAAGTAATTTGCTCACATTATACATGTAATAATTAACAATGCCAGATTCACTGTTTTCAGATCATTTAATCTCAAAAACTCATGCTGTTTAGTCTCTAAGACATAGTTCTCCATTTCTGGCCCCGTCATATCCGTTTAAATTGGTTTAAATGAACAAATAGCTTTTTGGAAGCTTGAATAAAGCCATTAGTAGAAAAGAAAATCTTGATTTAAACCATTTCAGAACATGGACATAGAGGACAACTTCCACATGGTTTTTGTGAAGTATTTTCAACAAAGGCAAATCTGGCAAAGATTTTTATCAAAACAAAGCCAAAAAAAAAAAAAAAAAAAAAAAAAAAACAACCAAGCCCCAAAAACCCATCTCAAACCACTCTCATCTATGGCCATTAACGCAAACATTTAAATAAGATTAAACAGAATTCAACAGCACATTAGAAAAAATATATCATGAATATGCAGGGATTCTTAAGGACATGAAAATGATTCATCAGTAAGAAGCCTAGTGATATGAGTCATCCTATAAATAAAGCCAATGAGAAGATAGCTCCCAGGGATGTTAAAAAGGAATTTGACAAAATTCAATACTGGTTTTTAAAAATAAAACAAAAACAAAAACCAGAAAAATAATTGTTAATAGGAATTAATGGATACTTCTTTAACATGCTTTTGTATTTGCATGTCTATTTATATCCATGCCCAAATCTATATTTCTGTCTCCAAAAGCCAGCATTTTGCTAGCATCCACCATAAAGGCCAACACTAGAGGCATTCCCACTGGAACAAGGTTGTGCTGCCCACGATTTTTACTATCATTTAACTTTCTATTGGAGATAGATGACAAAGAAAGCAATTAGAGGTACACAACTTGAAAAGAAAGAAATAAAACTACCTCTGTTTGTAGATGATATGATTATTTGAGAAACTGAGAAAAATCAATGGAACAAATACCAGATACAAACAGATAATTTAATAAAATAGCAGGGTATAACTTTAACATGGAGAAATCAATAGCCTATATATAATTAAATAAAAGCAGGTTTGAAGATGTAATAAAAAAGAAGAGAAAACTCCTTACCTCAATTTCAAATAATAACAGTTCCCGATATTTTTTTCTTTCTACTTGGGAGATGGGACAAGTGTGGTGTGTGTGGAGAACAAAGAGAAGGTCTTGTGTCTCTGTAGAGGGGGAAAGGGGCAAAATCCAATGGAAGACCTTTTAGGTGGTTCTTACAAAAATTTGGGAGTGGGGTGGGGGATGGGCAAAATAGATAAAAGGGTTTAAGAGCTACAAACTTTCACTTATAAAATATAAGTCACAGAGATGAAAAGTACATCATAGGGAATATCATCAATAATATTCTAATAATTTTGAAAGGTGATCATGGTGGCAAAACTTTATTGTGAGCACTGAGCAATGTACAGACTTTTTGAATTGCATGTGTAACATTATATGTCAATTATACTTCAATGAAAATAAATAAAAAGATTGGGGCGAAATAGAAGTGGTGCTTTAGAAAAATCAATCATAGGAAAAAAAGCAGATATGACGTGATGAGAACCTGAAAAGATGAAGGAGTTGTATAAATGGTTTTATATAAGTAGGAAAAATGTAACATATTTTAAAGGATGTACAATCTCTCTCTCTCTCTTTCTCTCTCTCTCTCTTTTAAGAGAGAGGGAAGCAGGAGGGGCAGAGGAAGAGAGAGAATTTTAAGCATGTTCCATGCTCAGCATGGAGCGCTTCTCAGGACTAGATCTAACTACCCTGAGACCATGACCTGAGCCAAAATCAAGAGTCGGTTGCTTAACCAACTAAACCACCCAGGCATCCCAAAAAGGCTGTACAGTGTTAATGGCTACAATCAGACATTCGTAGAAAGCGGTGGCTTAATTGAGCAAGTTGGAGAAGGTTGACCAGAAGGCTTATAGAATTGTTTGTGGGTGTGGCTGGAGACAGCAGTCAAAGTTGTGCTGTGGAGACTGTGGTCAGTACTTACTACACCAATATTTTTCCTTTCTGACCTTATTTCTTGCTTAAAATAACTCAAAAGTTAGGAAGCAATCAGACTTCCAGTATGGAACCAAAACTAACTGGACACTTTTATTTTTTTCTCTGACATATTCCTTTGTTCTCCCCCAAACCCATCCCCCAAAGCCAAATACAAGATGAAGGAGGAGGAGAACAAAGGGAAAAACAGGTGGAAAAGTCATGTTGGAAGTCATTTGGGAGTTCTGTAGGTTTTCTCAACCACGCACGAGTTGAAGGGTACAAATTAAGGCTCACCAGACATCATCAAGGACGTCGTTTGTTCTACTTCAACCAACAAGCCCGTCCTTCAGTCCTGTCTGTCGGTTTCGGTTCTCAGCCAGGGACTCTCCACCCACCACGTCCCCCAGCCTTGACCCCCCCGGGCAAATGCCATCATCAGAAGAGTCCACCCTTACGGTTTTATATTCCCCAAACCTTGCTTTTTCACCTGACATATATTTAGTTGTTACTTGTCTTCTCCCCATAGAGATATCTTTATAATACCAGAGGAATGTTTTTCTGTTTTCCTTCATTATTGTATTTCCAGAGCCTAAAACTGGAGCTGCCACATGACAGGCAGCCAGTAAATATTATATGAATTAGTAAATGAGCAAAGTGAGTGAGTGAGCAATTTCTGGTAATGGTGTACTCCAAAACTCTCGTAGTCATGTCTTATTTTATAATCAAGACAACTTTGAGAAGGGAAGAAAGCCTCGGAGAACTTTTTCTTAAAACATCTCTATAAGGCTAGACTTCCAGAGGTTTGAAATCCCTCGACTTTTAGCAGAATTTCCTTCTCAGAAGACAGTTTTGCTCTGTCATTTTAATCCATGCACAAATATACCTACATATATACATATATGTATGCATACATAAATTATTATAAATTCTGTACATATTCTCTCCTCCATTTTAATTGACAAAAAATCTGTATGTTTCACTTAAAATTGCTTTTTATGTAGGAAATCTCCTTCCCTTGGTTTTTTTTCCTATGGGGAGTGGAAATATTAAAGAATAGATCACAAAACATTTTTAAAGATTTAAAAAAACATAATGTTTAGTCCTTGTAAGTAGTTTGTCTTTTGCATAAGCAAAGAGTACTCTTATCTGTAGAATATATATTTAAGAAAACCATTGCTTAGATCTAAGATTCTGGGTACCTTCAAATTATAAACAAAGCCGATAAATAAATAAATGCATACATGCATAAATAAATACATAAATAAATAAATAAGCAATACCTATGCTACATAGATCTTATTAATAGAAGAAAGAGTATTTTCTGGCCATCTTTTATTCTTGAGGTCACTGGTTTTCCAAAAGGGAAGAAATTACTTGTTTGTTTTTTTCCTACATTTTGGTCATATCTTAAGCCCTTTTTCCAGCCTTTCTCTTTATCTTGGATTATTTCTTCTTCTAGGAAATCTTCAGACCAGCCTTTGTAAATCCTCAAGACTCTCTGTGGTTTTAGTACGATTTTTTCACTCTATACAAGAGACCATTAGTTCATTAAACTTTTAATGACGGTGATAATCATTAACAACTGATGTATCATTCATATTAATACTACCAGAAACCAAATTTGAAATAATTTTTAAGTTGCTGCCTCCATCAAGGATCATGATGTTGATTTTTTTTTTCTAATTTGCCACTGTATTATGATTAGCTCTGCCCAGAATATATTTTTAAGGATTTTATTTATTTATTTGAGAGAGCACGAGCACACAGTGGGTGAAGGGGAAGAGGGAGAAGGAGAAAGAGGCTCCCCAATGAGTTGGCAGCCGACAGGGGAAGCCATCCCAGGACACTGGGATCACAACCTGAGTGGAAGGTAGATGCTTAACCAACTGAGCCATCCAGACACCCCAAATATTACTCTTACTTAGTGCTGTCCAATTTTTCCAGAATATTCTGTAGTAACGGAGATACTCTGTATCTGCCCTGTCTGACATGGTAGCTATTAGCCACATGTGGCTACTGAGCCCTTGAAATATGGGTAACACAACTGAAGAAGTGGAT
Source organism: Meles meles (assembly GCF_922984935.1). NCBI lineage: Eukaryota > Metazoa > Chordata > Mammalia > Carnivora > Mustelidae > Meles > Meles meles. The sequence goes on along the minus strand of NC_060075.1, from coordinate 8,121,489 downwards.
TTTTAATTTTATTTCATCTTAAAGTATTCCCATTTGGCTAGTGGCTGCCGTACTGAAGACCACAGCTCTGGATTATCACTCCACTTCTGTATTTCTTGTTCTGTCCTCTCTCCATATCTGTCAGAACTGAGGAAGTTGTCCTATACCTCTGGTTCCATGATTAGCTTAGAAAAATGGTTCTCTGCCTGTCGCGGACATAGTTATGACCCTCCTGATGAGCCTGTGAGCGTGCCACCCTGCGTAATAAAGGGACTCTGCAGGTGTGAGTAAATTAAGGATTTCGAGAGGGAGAGATGATCCTGGCTTATCCCAGTGTGCCCAGTGCAATCTCAGAGGTCGTTCTCAGAGGGAGTCATTCTCAGAGGGAGGCCGGAGAGTTAGAGCTGGAGCAGAGGTATAAGAACAGTAAGGACAGAAGTGGGATCAGAGAGCAGGAGGACCCTAAGCTGCTGGCTTTGTCGCTGGAGGAAGTGAGCCAAGGCATGCTGGTGGCCTTGGAGGCTGAAAGAGCAAGGAAATGAATTCTCCCCTGGAACCTCCAAAAGGAAGGCAGCTCTGTGGACACATTTTAAGAGCTGTGGACACAGCTCTGGGACCTCCAGAACTGTGTGATAATACATTTATGTTGCTTGAAGCCACTATGTTCATGGTAACTTGTTAGAGCAGCAATGGGAGATGAGCAGACTGCCCTAGAAGACCCCGTCTGCCCAGTACACGAGTCTGTGGTGATGCTCTCCGGACAGGGCAGGGACTCGATTGTGTATGCCCCGTTCTAAGTGCCTGGGCGCGCCGGTTTTGTAACGCTGGCGTCCCCTATAGCTTCTAAGACCTGTGCCTCTGAAGCTGAAGGATGCTTGTGAGTAAAATATCCCTGTCACGTGCCTCCTGCTGAGAGTAGGCGTCTGCTCCTCTGTGTGTGAAGGCACTGAAGGAAAACCACTGCCCCCTGCCACCCCGCCGCCCCCCAGTGATGGCTGCATCCGCTGAAGAGATGCAGAAACGCTGTTTCATTCATGTTGTTTTGGTTTGTTTTACAGTTTGACTTAGCCTTTCTTTTAAACCACCTTTATTTTGAAGTTAATCATTTTGAAATTGAGCTTTGAGTGCACCTAGGTCAGCTGCACCCCATCGGAGAGGAACAAGTGTCCTTATTTTTCTTGTAAAGGTCCTTTTGTTTTGTTTTGTTTTTGCCATGTCATTCTCTATGTGAGTTTCACTTAAAGAAAATTGGCATTAACTGTAAGATACTACCTAAAGCATCTGTCGGTGCAGCTGGGTATCGTGGGGCTGTAGAACAATCGGGATTTTACCTCATCGTTCTGTATCTGGTTAGGGCAGTCAAGCAGAAATCTTGATTTCTCTACTTAGACAATTGCTAAGCTGAATACATTGACTTCTTACTTTGGAGCAAAATTCTTGTTCGCTTAGTTGTTTCTGTTTTTGTTTTTGTTCCATGGTGGGGCAGATTTCTGTTATGGTGGTATATCCTGAGTTAACCTCAATCATGACAAACCAGAAATGAATTTCTAGATGTACACAGAAGGAAAATACTACAGACTCATGCCTGCTTCTCAATCCAAACAGAGATGGAAACTTATCACTGCACTTGAAAGGGAAATATTTGTGAGGTCTGCTTTGCAGTAGTGACAAAAATAATCAACACTAAAAAAAAAAAAAATCAAATGATACGCTCAGCAGTAAACTCAAGTTTAGACTTGAGTAATTAGGTTTGGGAATACATTTTTGCTACTGAGGCATAAACCCCTAAAAACTCACAGTTTATTAATTATCTGAAATAGACAGAAAACCTTCAGTGTTTTGACATAAACATAATGCCATAATAGCTTAGAGAGAATAAAGTTCAATCAAGAACCTCTAACCAGAAGCAAATTATAGCCTATCAATTTTTCTATAAAGCAATAAGACCACTTTTAAGTAAGATAATAAATCTGTAGAAATGAGCTGTTTGTAATTAAAATGAAGCATGCCAAATTATTTCATGACCATTTATAAAGTCAAGTACCTGTTAATAAAACAGTTAGATTTTCATTGTTATTACTTTCTTTAAAATTATTTCCACTCAAGATGAATTATTTTCTTGAAAGTACTCCAGCTTTGGGGAATTCTGAGATTTAAGTATTCTGGGTTTGAAAAAAACTCCCAAGTGTCTCCATAATTTCGACTCCACTCTACACTTGAAGTGTTGAGTGAGGGTTCTTATTGGCTCCAAATCTATGAGGCAAATAATCGTCATTAGTGAATGACTTGTTTTTTGACATACTATATTTTTTGTCTATTTCTAGTGAACTGAAGAATAGTAGAAGAATGAGTTTGTTTTATACATGGAAAGGTCAACTTTGTAGTGTCATTATAAATAACTTTATGATATCTATCATAGAATAGTGATCAAAATAACAATATAGCCCTGCTGTCAAATCCTTGTGATATCTTGATTTCTGATCTTAAAACTAGATTGAAGATGAAGTACCTAATTAGGAAATGACTGTATGTGAGTGGAGAGTTAACAACCCGAGATATGAACAACAGAACATCTGCCCAATATTTAATACCATTACTAGTCATGATTTAAAATAGTTAAAGTGCCTTTTATCTCTCCTCAACTTTGCTCTTTAAGTTCCAGCCATGATAGGTTCCTACAATGCATAATTTATCAGGCTGTTAAGACCTCCATACCTAGTCTTGCCCACTGGTTCTCACATCTAGGAGTTCCTTCTTAGCTTTTTAACTCTTACCCACCCTGTAGACACCTCAAGCACCATGTCCAATGAGCTTCCATGATGACTAGCGCCCCCCCCCCCCCCACTGCCGCCATAGCATTATATGCATGACTGCCTTCCTATCCAGGAGTATTTTTTTCAGGTTTCTGCAGTAACATTTACTACAGTGTGTTGATTTTACCCATTCCCTTAGACTCCCCAGAACTTCATACAAGGCACAGAACATAATAGGTGCTCAAAAAGTAAATTTTCTGTTTACAAACAAGGCCTAAAGTATTGTCCACTTCTCATTAGTTATTTCTGCAGTAAACCGTAGAAGACATCTTCTCTGGAAAACATTTCATTTTCTAACCCTTTATGACATTAGTCCATTTAGTCACACTGCTGATTTCATTTTTTTGGTTTAAAAAGTAAATTCTCAAATAGAGCCCTAAAGATAACAACATCTTCAACTCTACATAAGGACAAATAGAACAATCTTCAGCATTTCAGTTTGGAAGAAAATCAAATTAATGAGATAGTTGTTCTACACCATGTTGCCCAGGATTTGTAGAAATGAGTTAAAGCCCTAAATGAGAATAATTTTGAAATGATTTATTTCTGTATTCTTGCTTAGCCAGGTATTACTGTAAATAGTGATAATAGTGGGTAATCAACTGGAGATTGTCTTGCAGTAAACATATCAAAGGGAGAAGTAACAGCAATGAGCATACTTATTCTGAAACTCCTAAGTATACCAAAAAATAAAGACGATTATATTTGAATTAGACATGGTTAAATAATCTTTACTAGGACAAGATGTTTGACTGTGGTGAAAGAACCATTTATTGACATTTATGAGATCAGATTTGAGGACTGGAACCCTTGATCTCTTTTTAACAGAAACAAGTGTGAACACTAGAAGACCACGAATAAAGATACTAAGCTGAGTTTTTAGGCTCTGGCAGAAACGAGCTGTGAGATCTTTGGAAAAGTGTTCAGTATGTTTGACCTTCATTATGGGTATCTCCAAAGGAAGTGTTAAGAACAGGGTGTTTGTTTTGCTTTGTTTTTTAATTTTTTATGACCTGAAAGTTCTTTGATTATTTTTGTTCTGGGACATGTATGACAGATGAAGAGAAATCCCTTGTGTGATTTTCCTCCATTCGGTAATTTGTCAGCATGTATTTATTGAAGACCTACTGTGTCTCAGGGGCTGATCCAAGTCTTACAGAGACAGCTGACCTAAAGAAATGTTGAGTATAGAATGTAGAATGTAGTTATGTTACAGTAAATAATGATGGGATAAAACAAAATCTTATGGCATGAAACTGTTAACCTCAAATCCTCTGGCCTCTTAAAGGTTAATTGCCTGCCTTCACACAAACATTTTCAAATTCCCCATCCTGTTAGCAAACATCTCCTTTTTTACTCCCTGGAGGACCAAAATCTGCATATAGCCTTTTTTGCAAATAATACCCATTACAAATTGCCTCTGACAGAAAGATTTCCAACCAACTCACATTACCAATTTGCCTTCCACAGACACTAGCATGTTTTCCAGAAAAAATAATAAGTTAAACAGTGAGGATAACAAAACCATAGCAATTGTTTAAATTGGCTACCACACGATTTGTTTCAAATGAGCTGTTAAAATGTCAGAGATATTCCTTTCATAGTCTTCCTTGTACAAATACAAATACAAAACAAACAAACAAACAAAAAAACAAAAACAAACTCCATAAACATGGTATACCTATTGGACTCTGTGTCAAAAATAAACAAATAGATAAATAAAAGGAAAAGGAAAAAAATAAGGGAAAGAGCCAGACATTGGAAAGAATGTGTCCAGACACTCAAATGTTTCAATGATAGTAAATCCATGTTGTTTTCTTTGCCTGTTTGTTTATTTCTTGGGAAGTAAGGATTACTATTTATCTGTGTATTACATAATTCCCAAAGGTCTCTGGTTTGCAACTGTGATTCTCCATTGTAACTTAGGACAATTAAGTAGGTATATAAAAAGTACAGACAAACACTTGTGCCCAAGTCCAGGCTATGCCATAAATATGCTCGGTGACCTTGGGCTCACTAATTTCACTCAATTTCCAGTTTTTAGTTTCTTCATCTGTAAAACAAGAGGGTTAAATGAGGAGCTCTGTTACTCTTTCTACCTTTATACTTTTACCATGCTATTTTGGTGGTTTTGAATTTTCTTTGAACCCCGAAGTAAACAGATGTGAATTTTGAAATTAAATAAAAAGCTAAAACAAAGAGAGCAACCACAACAAAAACCCAGCAAAAAACACGTACATGTATTATGATCATTTCATGTCATCATAATCTTAATAGGTTATTAATTTAAGGTTTTGGAGCAAAGGTCTTCAACACTGTTGGTGGAAATGGATGTAGTGTCAGATTTCTGAGGCTGCATAAGCAATCTGTTGGGTCTCTAGTCAAAGGAACGAGACTGATACGAGCGAAGGGCAAGCAAAGCTTTATTTTGCGCCAGGCATCGAGAATCAAACTGACCGGCCAGGGCCATCTCTTACAAAGAGGCGACCTCTCTCTGCCTTACAGACTAGCTTTTAAGGGCAAAGGCCATGTGGTTGGGCCTGGCCACATGTAGGTGGCCAATGAGATTGTAACACACAGAGAAAGCTGCACAGTCATGCTAGGTCACACGTAAGTGACCAACTGAATTACAATTTACCCTATAGTAGATATTTGAACTAGCCTATCACCTTGGTCCGAATTGGCTCCCAAAAGGTGCCTAAAGGGTGGGACCCATACTCCTTGGTAGCTAGGAGACAGTGTGTGCCCCCACTGATTGGATGTCTCTACCTGGCCTGACCCACCCTTGTATTCGGGCTTTGTTACCTGGGACTGGTTTCCTGGACTTGTTTTTAAGTAAGTCCCCTGGGGGGGAAGGGGGCAGGGACAGTTTAAGTTTTACTGTATAAACAACAAAGTCATTGTTTAACAGGATGGAGCAAATAGCTCTGGCTAAATAGGCCCTTACAAATCTGCCTGACAAAGGAGCTCATTGTGATAACCCTCCCCTAGTGTGTTTGTCTCCTTTGAGCTTTTTCAAATTACAGTGGGGATAGCAGTCCCTCCTAAAGATTTTGTGTCCATGAATAGTTTACTCTTGGAGGGAGATTTCAGTTTGTTTCTGGACTGCTGACTTAAAAAAAATCAGAACCTACATGCATGGCACAGAATTGTTCAACTCAAGTATAAGGCAGGGTTTATTACCAGTGTTTGAACAGATTCTAATCCTTATCACTGTATCATTTTAAAGTTTATCATATCCTCTGGTTTGACAGGGTTAGTTCTAATTTTCAAAGTCCTGGGCCAGATGTCTGTGTGTCATGGGAGTAGCCTGGGTATTCTGTATTCCCACGTCAGGGGAGTCTTCATTTAACAAATTATGTAATCACAGACTTTCTTCCTTCATTCAGTTCTTCGCTGGTTACTGTAGTTTTCTTCTTTGGAAGGAGGCTTGGGGCAAACGTCACTGAGGCTCCTGGATACAACGTCCAGATTGAATAGGCATTTTTTCAGTTGTTTTATTTGAGTAGAATTCACACACGTTAGCTTCAGATATATGACCTCGTGATTCCGCTCCTCTGTACAGTATGCTCTGTTCACAAGCGGACCTCCCATCTGTCACTACACAACACTGTCACAATTCCGTTGACCAAACACCCTGTGCTGTACCTTTCATTCCCATGAGTTATTCACTCCCGTAACTGGAAGCCTGTGTCTCCCTTTCCCCTTCATCCATTTTGCCCACCGTCCACCCCCCTTCCCTCTGACAACCATCAGTTTACTCTCTATATTTCTAGGTCTGATTCTCTTTTCATTTGTTTATTTTGTTTTATTTATTTTTTTTTAAAGATTTTATTTATTTGACAGAGAGAGATCACAAGTAGGCAGAGAGGCAAGCAGAGAGAGTGAGAGGGAAGCAGGCTCCCTGCCGAGCAGAGAGCCCGATGCGGGACTCGATCCCAGGACCCTGAGATCATGACCTGAGCCGAAGGCAGTGGCCCAAACCACTGAGCCACCCATATACATTTTTTAAAAGTTAATATTATGTAGCTTGTGTGTGTGTGTGTGTGTGTGTGTGTGTGTAGCATAAATGAAAACATTGCCTTATTGATATATGGAGAACAAGGATCTATTAATTGTACAAATCATACATTTCTGCTTTGGGTGAATTTTTTTTTAAGCAAATGCATTCTACATCAACTTTAAGAAGCCATTTGTGTCTCTCTGTTTTTTAGAATACTGGTTTCATCATGTATGATACTTTTTATACCTGCCAACACTGAAAATAGGACATTTTAAACTGATAAGAACAGATACTACACTTGATCTTAGCCAAAAGGCCGAGAAGCGATGAAAATAGGACATTTTAAATGTTCTTCATTAGTAAATATTTGGGAGGTCAGAATACAAAGATGCCTATCCAAAGGGATGTGGTCAGTTTGATTTCAGGGTTGTAAGAAGTGAAGAGCCAATTAAAAAGACGTTGCACTTAAAATATTATATGTCTTATGCAAATTTTCCTCATTTTTAGAAAATATTTTTTAAAATAATGAAATTGCATGTATGCCTTTGGAAGCACAAATTGTAAAATAATTTTATTATTGGTCTCGTGGTAATTTGTTAATAATATCACTTCCTCTAAAATAGTTCATCATCTTAATCTCATAAATATAATTTTATAGTATTCTATAAAAGTTAACTTATACTGTACTTTCTTAATAAAAGAAACCTATAAATTTATGGAGTTTCATTCTTATATTAACCATTATTTTATTATCCTTCTACGATCCTTACCATCCTGGTATTTCTTGGTTTTTATATTTCTTGATATGGATTAACTTGTCAAAATACTGTCTTTGCTAGACTACTGGGTTTTGCCAAGTTTGGGCTTGCTATTCTAATATCTATATCAGTATATGACGACTTCACTCATTTTTCAGAGTAAAGGGCTTATGTTAGATGTGTGTTTCTTTCATCTACAAATAAGATAGCATTCTGGTAGAGGCAGAAATTATGTAAAGCCTTTGGTCAGACAGTTTGACTTACTGTATAATGGTATTATGTTTATATGATAGATTTGAGAGAAATGGACCAGATAATCCAAAACTCACTTAGAGTGCAGCTGTCTGAGACGTTCTCTGTTTCTGCATTCATATACTAGCAAAATGGTACTACAAACCATTTCCAACTATCTAAATGGACTGATAATTCACTTACTCAAAATTCATTCAACAGTTATTTATTTACTCCGTACATTTACGGAGTACATGACAGACAGAATTCTGGGCAATGGATAAAGGGTAGTAGACAGACATAGTCCCTGCCATCATGGAAAGCATAGTTCAAAGAGAAGCCTGACAACAAAGAAATTATTAGGTATATAATTAGAAATTGTGATAGATCCAAAAGAGAGCAAAAAATGGTGGTGGACACGAGGGTGGTGACTACTTCATATTGGAAACGTGTGTGTGAAGGCACAAGGGAAAGAGAATGACCCACTGGTGAAGCAAAAGGAAGGCAGGCGTCATGAGAAGATAGTGGGAGGAAGGGGAGCACAGATTGGCAACAGAGAAGCAGGCAGAGCGGATCATGCAGAGACGGACAGGAGCTCCACATTTTCTCAAGTGCGATGAGAGCACATCAAAAGTCTTTAAACAGTAATGTGACATGATATTAAAGTCCACTCTGGCATTTTGCTGAGAATAATTTAAAGCAAGGCAAGAACAGGCAGGAGGAGAGAGTAGGGAAACATTGTCATCCAGGGAAAGATGATGCTGGGTTGAAATGGATAGGTAGAAGGGCAGAACGTGGACACATTTGAGGCAAGTTTTAGAATTTTAATTCACAAAGCTTTGCTGCTGTTTGATGTAGAAGTGATAGAAACGGGGATGTAAAGAATAACTCCTGCTTTTCTGAGATGAGCTCCCCGACAAATGGTGGTGCCATTAATGGAGATGAGACTGAGCAGGAGAGTGAGAAGGTTAGGGAGTCTAAGTCCTTGTGATGCCTCTGATACCTCCCAGTGAATATGTCAAGAAGCAGGTTAGATACGCGGGTCTGACGCTCTCCAGGGAAGTTTGAACCAGGGAAAGAAGCTTGGAGCCATCCTCGACAGAACCAGGGACTGAGCCCTGAGAACTTCAGAACCTAACAGGTGGGGCAGTTAGGGTGGGGCCAGGAAGCAGCTGAGCAGATGGTCTGGAGCTGGAACGTTGTTCGGAAACCAGACTCCTTGGAATAGTTCTGCACCATCCTCTTGTGTTCAGAGATGCCCGTTCCAGGTCTTGCCATCATTGGTTCATTTTAGGAATGAGGCCAGGAGAGCCTGAAAAGCAAGAACAGTGCATGTCCTTTCCCTTTCAAGGCTTAGGCCAGACAGTGCACTCCCAGAGAGCTTAGTCACACACCCCCAACCCTAAATTAAAAGGAGCCTGGAAAATGGTGTCTTTAGCTGATTGGCTCTATGTTAAGTGAGACATAAATTCTGTTGCCGTAAAAGGAAGAGAGCATAGATTTGGGGAAACGATGTGCAGGAGGTTATTGACTTCTTTCCAAAGCCTGATTCTTTACGTTTTGTTTTTTTTTTTTTTCCCTCGGAGACCGGGATACTCTCCCTTCCAAAAGCAGATGGCCACATGAAAGAGAGAAGATATTGGAACAAAATAAGAGTTATGATAGGAAGGAAGAAAGGGGACAGGGCTGTTGACCAGATACCCACAACTTCCTGCTGTAATCCTCAAGGTAGATGCAAGCTTTCTGCTCTGGCCAAACCCAACAATTCATTATTCTATAGCCACATTTTGCTCTTACTCATACTGGTATAAGCCTTTGCTTTCCCTCCACATGGGAAGGTGCTTCTCTTTCTTTCAGGCTAACCTAAATCTGTGCTTCCTTCAAAGATTAACTTTTCCATAAATCTCAGTGTACTCATATAGTAGTGATATATTATCCTAATTCTGTACCAATATTTTTAATATCAGGCATAGAGATAGACCTGAATTGCCAATTACATTTTGATGAATAAATACAATTTCTTGAGGATAAAGCTGCCTTTATTCTTTGTTTCTCCAGAGTTTGTTTTAGAGTGTCTTGATTGATTAAAAAGAACTTACTGTTATTTATCTAGGTTAAATACTGTTGGGCCTGGAGACAGGTGAAGAACTCGTGATCTTTGCAGTTCCCTCTCCTCCTGTGGGCCTGTGATCTCTTAAAAGATGTTTTATTCATAAAACAATGGGGAATACATTGTAATACTCTAACTCAAAGTAAATTAACAAAGCAAAATAGAGTGAACTCAGGTTTTATTACAACAGAAATTATTTTTAAGATGTTTATATAGTAAGGCTACAATTAATGATTGATGTGGTTGTCTGGAAATGTGTAATTGTTGGAAAGATGCAGACCAAATATGCTTGATTATTCTTAATGGAAACTTTGGCATAATGCAGGAGGTATAATAAAAATCTCTGCATTTAAATATTTCCATAAATAAATGCTTGTTGAAGTGGCACCATCAACATAACATTAAGTTTTCTGGTCGTACAACTATAAAATTAAGTTATGTAGTAATGAAATACTAAATTAGTTGCTGGTATTATGATTCCTTCTCTATATAATTTCAGTTTGAACAGGAAAAAATGTAAGGCAGTGATCTATACTCCATAGAGAGTATGCCTTCAACTAAAACTGAAATCTAATTAGTGTGAAAATAAAAGTAGTAAAATATCGTTGAGATCAATATTGATGGTAATGCAGAAGAGAACTCTGCCGTGATTGTGAAAATAGCTCTGAGAGCCAAAGGTATAAAAAATAGCATTTAAGAAATCAAACTTTCTAAATGAATTTCTGGGCTTGATAAGCAAAATTAAAATTGGGAGCTAAGATGAAAGGAAAAAAAAATTCAAGAGGTAATTTGCTCTGGGATGGTAATTTATAAATCCCTTTAAATAATTTTCCAATAGTTCACAGAATAGCCTACACCTAACCTGAAGTTTTCTTTTCTAAACTTTAGAGCAGTCTACGGCCATACCACCCTGAATGCGCCCAATCTCATCTAAACTTTAGAACAAGGTATATTTAAGGAGCAGGTATAGAATCTGTACTAATCTCTAAGCAGATTAAGAATCACAGACTGACTTCTGTACAATAACTAAGCAGGTGGGAAAGCTCAGGTGAGTCAGACAGAGAATATGGAACTTGATTTTAAGGCCAAATGAAACAGTCCTTATATTCTATGATGATTTCTATGAATTAATTAGGTTGAAACTCAGGTGTTCAGAAATGATCACACCTACCAGGTGGGATTAGGAGATTATCCTATTATCACTGATAATAGGAGAAGGGGCTGCACAGACCACAAATGCCCTTCCTTCATACTGTCTCACCCCCCTCCCCCAACTCCACCCCTGTGCCCTCCCATCTGGGTGATTTCTCCTCTTGGTGCTCTCATTCTTCTTTGAGACCCAGAGCTGGAATGCTCTTGAGCTTTGTCATTCAAAATGAGGTCCTCTAACTCCCAGCTTGAGCATCACTGGAGAATGTTTGAATTGCAGACTCCACCCCATACTTAAGTAATCAGAATCTTCATTTTAACCAGATTTTCAAGTGACTTCTGTGTGCATGAAAGTTTGAGAACTTTGGCGTACCAGCGGCTCAGGATATTAACAAAAGCAAGCTATTCAGAGAGACACCCCACCGTTAATCATTATTGGGTATTGTGTGACTGTATTTCAATGCAACATTCTGGTTTTTATATGGGGTTCTACAGAACCAAATGTAGTTCTAAAGGTAACACAAAGGTTTGCTTTGAATTTTATATAAAACTATTCTAACTATTAAGCACTGTAGAGAGGAAAAAAAGAAAACACTTTCACTGGGTTTTGAAGACCACCATTGTGCTCCGTTATGCTGCCAGAGAAACAGTCTTTAGATTTGAAAGGAAATTTCTTCTGCTGTCTCTGTTTAACTAGTATCCGCAAAAGTGTGCACACTCTGTCCGTAGTGTTTGCTTTTATATTAATTAATTGTTATACACAGGACTCAAACGTTAGCTTTTGTTTGTTTTACCTATTGTGGCATAAGTCAGTTTCATTTGGAAAAAAAAAGCATTCTGATTCAAAAGCATTTTTGAAAAGCAATGCTGCAACCCGAAGGGTGGTTGCAGCCTAAAGAGTGTCCGAGTGTCCGATGCCAGGGCTATCTGGGGATGGAGCTCATTGGCTGCATCCCTTCTGGAGCCCTTTGATCACATCAGATTGACACCTGCCCACTGCTCCCTTGATCCTGCTCAAATCATTCTCTGGTAGCCCCAGGGGAGCCATTGGGATTCAGGTTTGATGCAACTCAAACTTCGAAGCTAGGACCTGCTGTAAAACAAACTATATATTTCATAGTTTACTGGAGCAAGAGTCTGGATGTAAGGCTAAAATCATACATAACACTAACCCATATTTTTTGCAGTAAAAAAGGATGTTTCCGCCAAACGTGGTTCAGTCCCTTGGTATAACTTCACAGTCATCACATTCCCCCATTGCGTCTGTGAGTTGGCCAGCGGGCATTCACTGAAGGAGGGCCAGGCACCTGCCATGCTAAGAAGCAGAAGAGAAAAACCCCTAACTGCAGAGTCGCACCATTTAGAAGACACAAGATGTTCAAGCAATCATTACTAAACAATGTGATAATGGGGTATGGGACTTACACAAATGGTTTTATGCAAGTACAGGAGAAGAAATAAACAGGAAGTAGGAAGCTTGATTAATTTGTATTTTGTTTTGCTTGGTGACTGGCCCTAACATTTTGTTTTTTAAATGTAATGATGAAGTCTTCGGGTTTGAAATTACATTTGAATCCATTCAACGTGGAAATAGAACATTTTTCTCCAGTAAGAACTAAATGCCAGTCATCAGCGTGAGAATAATGTCCCTCTTAAAAATACGAATTATAAGAAAGAGACATTAAAAAAATAAAATACTAAAATCCCACTTAAATAAAAGATGACTTTAAAAGAAATCCTTCATAGTGAATTTTAGGACTATTCACTCCCGTGATGGTTATCTGCTCCTCGCGTTAAGTACGCAGTAGTCTTTTTTTTATCATCGAGAGGTGCGTTTTCTGCTTTGTGCATTATTTAGAGCACATTTAGATTCTAACCTGGTTTTCCTTTGCAAGTCAGTACACTTCTGCACTACTTTCCCCTGAATTAATTGATATAATGAGCTGATGTAAATTACTTTCACTATTAGGCTGAGCTAATATTAACCCACAACCATTTAGAAAGTAAATATACCACACAAGGCATATACATACTGGATTCCAAACTTAAGTATCAAGGATGTTTTTTAATTTTTCCGTAATTTTGGAGTGTCCATCCCATTGCTTCGTCTCATGGTCTGGAGAATCAGGACTGTGGGCATAAACACCTTCTGCTGAGGCCCCTGCCTGGGCCGGTGGGCAGGGGAGGTGGAGTGGGGGGTGGTGTGGTCCTGTCTCCTTGTCAGCACTTTCTAGCTTTCCTGCTGGGAACACTTCCAATGTGTTAATTATGAAAATGCAACTCCCCTTTTAAGGTCCCAGGGAAATGCTCTCAACTGTATATTTTTTTAATATTCTACCTTTATTTATATTCCACCGTTAACTGCTCTGATACCCGTATTTCTATAGCCTTCCCTGTTCTGTTGATGAGTCATCACATTCTACCTGGTGGTGTCTTTTGTGTGACTCCTCCCCCCACCTCCACCTAGGTTGTCTGGTCTTTGGAGAAGGACCTGCTAGTGAGCCTTGATAATGCCAAGCCCAAATTCATATGAAAGACAAGTGCCTTTTTAGCATAGAGTGGACTTCCCATCCCGCCGTGATAATCCAGCATCTTGCCTGTGCTTCTGTTGTATTTCTCCCCATGAACGCTCTTCCTCTGTTTCTTCTCTTACAGTCCTGTCTGTTCATCGAGGCTCTGCTTAAACACTTTACAGTGCGCCCCAGATCTGCATGTGACCCCTCCCGTGTAACTCCATCCTGAAATATTTGCCCCAATTGTTGCACTTTTCATTTCCACCTTACGTGGTAGCTTTCGGTAGATTTACTTCTGTCGGCTGTCAGTTCCTGATATCGACTCACCTTCTGGTTCCCATGTCTTGTGCACGTAGCAGGTGTTCAGTAAATGTTTGTCGCGTGACTGAAGATTTGCAAAGCGTTATGGAGGAATGGCGTTCTCATGGAAGAATCAAAGGTTCCGTGCCTCATGGGGGTGTGCCTGCCACACCCAGGTTAGCATGACTGGTGGTAAATCAAGAAGGGGAAACAGCAAATGCTATCTCCGAAGCAATCCCTATCACATTTTGTAGCAAGCAGCGACCAGGGCATGATGACTAAGCATCCCATGCAGTGTTGCCTGTGACCCACTATTAGAGATCCTACTGTTTTAATCTGGGCAGATGCTTCTATTTTAGAGAGTCTCTTACTAAAATCTTGAAATCTTTTGTGAATGTTAATACATATTAACACCTTCGTCATCTGTGAGCATCTCTATCGGGATCATAAAGAATCGGGTTGTGGGGAAGTTGCAGAGAGGAATTGGTGGGAGGAATCAGGGGAGAGGACCAGGAGAAAGGAAAGAGTCTGCTGCTGAAACAGGAGTGTTTCTGGACAGATTTCAACCTCACTGTCGCGAGGGTACAAGCAAGAGATGCAGCCTGGCCTGGAAGGTGCAGTCCAGATATTCAGGGTCGCCGTATGCTGCCCCTCTCATTCCTCCCTGTCAGTTATCTCCTGTATGAGCATTTCCTCCAAACCTTAAAATTACTTAGCTGGGTAAAATTGTTCCGCTTTTTTAAGTAAGAACTTGATATTGCCAAAGAAACTACAAAGCCACAATTGGCTGCATAGTACATAGAAAAACAAAGATTAGAACATGAAACCTGCATTTCCCCCCTATATTATGCTTGATGCCGCTTCAGGTAGGTGGCTTTCACTGGCCAGCTGGGTATAGGGAGACGACAGAAGACTTAGAAATCTTTTAAGCTAGTCTATTCTGATTGCTCTTGCCATGGCATTATTTCAAAACCTCAAATTGCTACGAAAAGCTCAGTGGTACCCTTTTTTGACTCAGTATTGGTCTTGTTAAAGAATAGGACGGGAAACAAGATGGCTAACCTTCCATCTTTCACCAGGAGGAAATTCAGCTAGTGTCTTTGTTTTTGTGTGAAAGCAAAATAAAATGAGTCTGTGATATGCAAATGAGCCTCTCCACTGTTTGTTAATTTCTACTGTTTACTCAAAAATGGGAAACACCAGGCTCGTGATACATCATCTTTTGTGCGCTTGGCACCTTCCATCATGGATCGTATTAATCTGCTTAAACTAACAAGGATTAATTGCCTTGGTAAGTCAACCTGGCATTGAAATGATATATTGCCCAGACAGCTTGGAATTTGGCCACTCATAAATCTCATTCGTGTGTTGGTTTATTTCTGTTTGTCTCTTTCTCTGACAGATGTGTGCCCAATCACTGTGAGCACGGCGGGAGGTGTTCGCAAACATGGCACAGCTTCCAGTGCGCTTGTGAGGAGACGGGATACAGTGGGGCCACCTGCCACAACTGTGAGTGCCATTTCCTCTCACCCTGACCTTTAGTAGCCCAGACCCCAGGTCTTCGGCAGCCTGGGGAGTGCACCCATTGATCCCGAAGAACCCAGATTTTGTTGTTCCTTCCCCAGCATAGTCCCGTAATCAAGATATCCTCTCTCATGCCTAATGACACAAAAAGAAGGACCAATGTGTCCAGTGTTCCGTAAACATAGTTGGGATTGGAATGCCAATCTTGGACTTGCCTCTGTGTGTCTAAGCCACGTCTGGATAGATGGTTTGGGAAATTGCGTTAGTGCAATGCCTCTAACTGGATTCTCATTTATCAGTTCATCAGAGAGACAGACAGAGTGTAATGTGAACATTCAGTGCCTGGACAGTAATTGTCTCGTGCTCTATCGCAACTATTTGGCCATGTTTTTCAAGTCAGAAAAAGAGGTTAGGAAGTGGAATAAAGTCCATTAAGTTGTATGGCTAAAATAATAACGCAAGAAGGCAAGTTTTTCTAAATATTCGAAGTAAAAAGTGGCTTTCAAAGACAATTAATAGAACACAGATGTGCCTAGATTTACATTACCACTTTACACTGAAAAGTGGAAGTTTGTATTTTTGTCATTTAAAGGATATTTTAAAATGAGTGTCAACTCTATAGTTGTCTAACATTAATTTTCCAAAAATGTGTTGCTGTTTACAAAGCCCTTTTGGAAACAGATTTACCATTAAACATATAGTTGAAAGAAGAAGTTCATCTGTCTGTCACATGTGTATGTGTGTGCATGGTGTGTACGCGTGTGCTTGTGTGTGTAGGGAGAGAGGAAGGGGGAGGGAAAGGGAAGAGCTCCAATCTTCAGTCTCCTCCCAATAGGCTGAAAAACTGAAAATCTAATATTTAAGCCCTCTAATTATACAGACTTCTTTCATTCCACTTCATTTTTAGGAAACAATGACAAAAATATTATCAGAGAAGAGTTCTGGGGATAATAAAAATGCAGGACAGCTCTCTGGGCCTTTCATGTTGTTACTTGTAACAATGTATAATAAGCTGGAATATAAGACCTCAACAAAGAAAAATGTTTGTAATTTATTTTATTGCCTTATTTTGTTTAGGAAGCTGTTCAAAAATAAGAGACAAAAGTGCTCCTTTAAAAATTAACATTAGGGGCACCTGGGTGGCTCAGTGGCTTAAGCCTCAGCCTTCAGCTCAGGTCATAATCTCCAGTCCTGGGCTTGAGGCCCTAGTCAGGCTCTGCTCAGCGGGGAGCCTGCTTCCCCTCTCTCTCTGCGCCTGGCTGTTTGCCTACTTGTGATCTCTGTCTGTCAAATAAATTAATAAAATCTTTTAAAAAAAATTAACAACAGAAGATGAACAAGAAAATAAAAATAGGCACTAGATTAATTTTTGGTAAATGATTTCCATATGGGTACATGGAAAGGTACCTTAATGAATAAAAAATGAAACTGATACTTAAATTAGTAGAATAAAGGATTTATAACTAAAGTTGCCCCTCGCCAATCACACCAAATGTTAACTTTCAGCCTGTGATTTTCATTATGTGATAAATGACGTTTGAATTAGGCAATTTCGACAAAACTTCATACTTTCACTCCACCAATATAATTTATATATTGTGCTACAAATAACACTTTTAACTAGGAGGGATCTTGTTCCTAAATATGAAAATTCTAACTAAAAACAAAGAATAAGAGATTGGTGCTGGTTACAAGAGTTTCCTAACTCTGCTCACTTGATACTGAATGCAAAAGCAAACTGTTCCTCTTCTTTTTTTTTTTTTTTTAATAGCTGCTTCCTTTCATTTAAACAGACAGCAAAGAAAAGGAGATTTTAAAAATATTAAATTTGTTTTCAATTTAAGTGCATGCTACTGGTTTAGCAGCTGACATTTTTTGTTTTGTTTTGTTTTTTTGTTTGTTTGTTTTTAAAGAGTAGTAACTCCAGCTAATAGACCTGTCCTAAGCATATTTAGGTTTGGCCTTAGTGGCAATCTGTAGATATGAAGGAGGGAAATTATCTTCTCCTACCTGTTTGGTATTCCACTTTTGTTTCCATTCATTTTACCATAGAAAGCCTGACCTCTTGTTGTCTTCCCTGAGTGAGGCCAAAATCTTGAAAATCAAGTGTGTGCATAAAGAGAGGTTAGAGGACCACAGTGCATAATTAGAGAAAGGGTTCAGTGATATTATTTGGTTGTGAAAAATATTTATCTTGTACTTTATTGAAGGGTATATGCTTCCAAATAAACTGAAAGACTTGGTATACCTCTTAGTTACTCCCATGGATTAGTTAAAAATTGGGAAGGAGTTGAGGGAAATTGGAAGGGGAAATGAACCACGAGAGACTATGGACTCTGAAAAACAACCTGAGGGTTTTGAAGGGGCGGGGGGTGGGAGGTTGGGGAACCAGGTGGAGGGTAATAGGGAGGGCACGTATTGCATGGAGCACTGGGTGTGTGCAAAAACAATGAATACTGTTACGCTGAAAAGAAATTTTAAAAAAGTGAAAAAAAAAAAAGAAAAATTGGGAAGGAAGGTCTGATCCAGCACATAATAATGGAAAATATATATAATGTATGCCATTCAGTTTGATATAGAATGAACCGTATTACATTTTTACTTAGTGACCACACTCACAGTAAGAGCACTAAGTAAAAAGAAGCCAGCTTCTGAGGCTAACTATGAGATTATCATGCTGTGTGCCTTTGTAGCAAGTCATTTGACTTCTCTTGGACTTCCTTTATTCCCCTCGACTAAATGGCTACTGAGGTCTCTTGTAGTTCTAAACGCTGAGGCTTCCAGTTGCTCATTCTGTGTTCTGGTTTTGAATTTTGTTAAAATTATTAAATACTTTACCTCATTATTCCCTGAAGAGGACGAAGGGTCCCTTTTGAAAAAAGGAGTTATGGTAATTTTATAATGGCACTTCTTTAAAAAGGTAAAAAAAAGAACTAACTAAAGCATCAAGTTTACTGTAACTAAATATTTCATAGAGCTTCAAACATTACAATTGAGCTACTATTTCCACACATTTTCTGATCTGGTCCTAGCTTGGTTGGGGTAAGATAACCATTCCTCAGGAAACCAGCGATCATCAGTCTTAGATGCTGGTGTCCAAGATAGAACCAAGAAGCCCTTTTTTAATAGGTCATACTGCCTGAGTTTGAGCTGGACCCTGTCACTTACTTGTAATCTTTGGGCACTTAGCCTCTTGCAGCTTCACCTTTTTCCTGTTGGAGATGGGTGCAGTGACCCGTGTAAAGACACCTTGAGATTAAATGAGGTGGCTAATGAAAGACACAGATAAGAGCTTTAGCATATATTAGTAATCCGTAAATTTTCACCAGTTCATGCCTATCAGAACAAGGCATCCTTTGATCTGTACTTCTGTACCAGTAATTGTCTGCATCCCACAATTTGTCACTTAATTTCAAGCTGTCACTCATTGTTGTCACTTGTGTGGCAGATTGGGTTTGAAGTACATGATTTCCATAGTTTTCTCTTTTTTCAGAAGAATTGAAGAGAATTAAAAGTAATCTGGATGTGCCTTGGATCTGTATCTATCTATCGGTTGGTTTGTTTATACATGGAAATTCTATTTTCAAATACATTCTCTCTAGGGCTCAGAGGATTGTCATTTACAAACCACTCTCCTGAGGAGTCAGGATGTCTGCCTTTGGATGAGGAAATATCAGCGAAAGCCAGAGGTGGGATAGCAGAAAAGGGCAGGCCAGGTTTGTTCTCCCAAACACTGAAGAGGTTAGTTTGTGACCAAATGATGCAAATACATTAAATTGTTGCAATTTTATACTTTTTAGATTTTCTTATGCAGATATTCCATTCTCGATGAATTTCTGACTAGTAGCATACTGAAACTTAAAATCGTGACAGAGAGTAGGATGATCATGCTGAATATTTCTCTTTTGTTATATTGACTTATCCTCATCCTCTTCAAAGTATGAGGATGTGTCTTTCTTATGAGCAAAGCTTTATGTTCATAGTTAGTCTTTTCTCTCTTCCTGGTGCTTTGTAGACCATCGGTCTCCAAACTTACTTGCCCATACTTCAGGTGCTCTTTAGGATCTAATTACCATCTCGTGTTTTCCACACGTGCTCTTTACACTTCATAATTATGGTGCTCACTTACATAAATTAAATACAAAAAGAAATTCCTTATCTCAGGGCTTAGTAGACTTTTTTTTTTCCCCCTCATGCTGCTGAAGCCTATCTTTGAGCTCAGTCATTCTACACATGATACCAGTCTCTTACTTGGAACTGCCCTAAAAATCCGCAGAATATTCCCAATAATATGAAAGTTGGCAGCTGTCTTCACAAGCCAGAGGACATTTAACAGATATAAACCATGTTTGAGGGTGGAAATTTATGAGAATTATTATTAAATACCAGATCTTCATTCTAAGAGAAAATCTTTTTCCAGATTTTGTTATTAAAAGAGAGATTTTCACCTTGCTCAGATAAATAGGTATTATTATTTGCAGAGGCAGTAAGAGGGGATAAACTGAATGACCTACACAGATCTCTTCAAATTTAAAAATTGTATGATTCTGAGCTCTGAGATACTAAGAAGGTACTGATGTTGCCACACAAATGCAAAACTTAATTTTTTACTAGCCAGTGTTGGAGGAAAAATTAAAATTGAAAAGGACAGTATTCTACATCCTGTAGTCTGGAGCTATTTCTCTGGGTCCATAAATTTGTAAACCATAAATTACACTGCACCTTATTACCACACACATGAAAAGTGCAGTGGATTTCAGTAGCACACACCATGTTATTTATAATCCATTATACTCATAAGTAATTGAATTCAAGGCATAATTTTTAAGAAGAAATGAATCCTATCTGCTTGTAGTCACACTAACCTATAGCATAAACACCCAGATTTATTGGCAGAGAGAGATTTGGTGCCTCCATCTGTTTGGAATGACCACAGTCTGAGACATCAATGAAGACAACTTGGAATCTGAGCGTTGCAACCCTCTTCCCCACCAAGGGGAAAAAAAAAAAAGTATTCACTGTATAGAATCATGTCCTTACAGAACTGGAATCCATCTTGCAGCTATAAATTTAGCAGGCTTATAAGGACCTACTCAAAAATGGCTTGTGTTTTTAATGGTTTTCCACCATACCTTTCCTCCCCTTCCCATTTCCAGTCTCCTTGACCTCCTTTCCTTTCAGTTCTTCACGCATGCCCTGTACCCTCGCACTGTTCTCGCTCCCCTGCCACTGCCACCACCACAGGACTTTTGCACATGCCCCCTCTCTGCTTTGTCCAGTACATTCCTACTCATTCTTCAAATCTCAGTTCAGTAGCCGCCTCCATAAGGAAGGTTTCTATGGCCCTGTAATTAGGTCAAATCTACTTATTCAAACATACATCTTAGCACTGGCAATGATGTTGATTTGACATTTATGATTTGTGATTATTTAGCACTATCTGTGTCGTCCCCTGGACTATACTATCCGAGAGGAGACAGTGCTGGTTTCTGTTGACCACTTAATTCCCAGGGCCCCCCAGCATATATTATGTGCTCAGGGAATGTGTGTAGAATCAAACAGTGAATGAATGACAGACAATGTGAAAATCATCAATAGCTTTTTAAAAATCATGTCCTTGGGGCGCCTGGTTGGCTCAGTGTGTTAAGCCTCTGCCTTCAGCTCAGGTCATGATCTTGGGGCCCTGGGATCGAGCCCCGCATCAGACTCTCTGTTCAGCGGGAATCCTGCTTCCCCCTCTTTTTCTGCCTGCCTCTCTCTGTCAAATAAATAAAATCTTTAAAAATATATATAAAGAAAAAATCATGTCCTTTTACAAATCCATGAAAATGGTGAAGCTATGAAGAGGAAGTAAGCTAACGTGACAAAAGGAAAACAAGAGGATGGCAGATAATAGAAGATGAGTTAGTGAAAGGCCGAGAGGGTAGTGATAGTATTAACAGCAGAAACAGCCAAAAGAGGTATAAAGTTCTAAGAAGTTATATGGAGGAAGTCAGTGTATGAGGAAACAAACCTGCACATTTCCAATAATCATGAGGAAAACATTGGGCCGTGCACGCTAGAGCACGTTCATCATGACTTGTGGACATATGTAGTAGGACTCTCACAGGAAGTTCAACGATGAAATGATATCTCAAGTAATAAAGTGCAGTCAGCTCATGTACTGGCGGTTGTGTGGGCTATTCTAAAGTAGATATGGATATATCTATATAAAACATGTATTTATATATAGTATTTATTTTATATATAATGTAGATATGGTTTAAATATGGACAGGTGAATTACAAAAAAAGTTTAAACTTGGTACAAAATTTGAAGAAGATGAATATAACCCTTTTATTTATCACATAATATCCTACGTATATTCTTGCTACTAGAAAATTACAGAGAGGGAAAAGAACTCAGGATTTGAAATTCGACGTTCTGATGTCAAATCCTCAAATCTTCAGGCTCTACAGCCTTTTCCATCACCTGATTTCTTAGCTGTAGGACAGGAACTCTCTCCCAAATCTATAAATCCTCTGTTCCCTCAAACTGTCTTAGCAGAGTAGTACGAATTTCACTTGTACCCGTAAAGAATGAAGTCAGCTCTTCGAGGGCATGCTGCTGGCCGCTGATAGCAAGGAAGTGAGAAGTATTGGACTGAATCCCCCTCTGCCCACCTCCTTTCTTTTTCCTCCTCCGTGCTGTGTTGGCTTTGTGTTTCGGACAGTCATTTAACCTCTCTGAACTTAACTATCCTTTGGGACAGTCAGTGAAATATTGTCTCTTCTTGTAAATTTAGAAAACATTTGGTATCATTTTGTAACTTTTCTTGTACCACTGAGTCTTTTAAAAGAGGCAGCAAAAGTTTTGTCTGATTAGAAGTAGCTTCAGGTTACAAAGCACTGATGTAGTCGATTCTCTAGGAAAAGATCAGAGGGTGTCTCAATATTTAAGCCAGTACTCACTGAAAAGATAAAAGGCTTTATTAGCAAATATAATGGCTACACAGGCTGATTTACAGTCACAGGGTGAATCTGCTCTTTCTAATAGAGACACAGCGTTAAGTAACCAGATTGGGCTTCTTTGTTAGCCAGTGAACAATTACCAGTCTTCCAATTTTGCCTCCCTTTCTCATCCTTTGCATTCCCACACCATGACCTACTTCAGAGGCTCAGTGTGTCTCTGTCATTAAGGCCTGGGTCCTTGTCATTAAGTAGTGGCCCTAGGACACCACCATGGGACCATGGGACACAGAGAAGCTATACTCCTACCATCGCTTAGTTATTTTTTGTGTGTGCATTCATCAGTATGTCGAGAGTGGACTCCTTTCTGCATGCGGGATAGATGCTGGAATGTGAGAAGACAAGAAGAGGGGAGTATGTAATGTTAATAGCTCCCTCCAAAGGAGTGAGTACTTTCATTAAAAAAGGAAAGCCCTCGGGGCACCTGGGTGACCCAGTTCGTGTCTGATCTCTGCTCAGGTCATGATCTCAGGGTCCTGCATCTCAGGAACCCCAAGTTGGGCTCCCAGCTCAGTGACTCAGTGGGGAGTCCTCTTGTCCCTCTGCCCCTCCCCCACTCATGTGCTCTCACTCTCACTCTCTCTTTCAAATAAATAAATCCTTTAAAAAATAAAATAAAAGCCCTTATAATCTTAACTCATTTACATATCTTCGGCTTTTGTTGGGATTGTGCACTGAGGATAAATTGTTCTGTATGATTACCTCTTATGGTCTAAGTTGCCACCTTTCATCTTACAGAGTATGTAGAAATGTAATTACATGGGAATTGACTTAATATCTTATCATAGATTCCTTGTAATTCTAAGCAGTCATTTCATCTCTTCAGATTTTATCTTCAGATTATCTATCTGTTCATTCCTGGGTTTTTTCTGACCAGGTGGGATGGGAGAGATCAGAGTGAGGAGGAATCGGCTCCAGCACGGTGGTGGGGGGCAGGCGGGATGTGGTTTCCAGGGGCACGTGCCATTAAAATAACAGTAAACCCTTGCTCCGTTGTGTGTGTTCTCTAGAGAAGCTCGGGTCCTCACCAAAGCTGAAGCATTTGGGGAAAGAGGGAAAGGACAAGTGGTGTCACTTCCTGAAATCACATTTATTTAAACGATAATCCCGGCAGCTCCTTCACTCCCGATTTCACCGGGCATCTGTAGCTGGAGTAAGATGGAGAGACACGAGAGACTGCCATCTTTGTAGAAATGTTGGAAGGGGATTTAGAGGCCATTCTCTTTCAGTCACAACCAAATAAATTGCATGGGATTAAAATAGTGCAGGTCATTTGGAGAAACACAGCCCACGGAACTTTACATTTCTAAGGCAGCCCAAATTTCAAATTAATCCCTTCTTTTATGCCTGGCTTTGGAAAGATGGCTAAGATTAAACCTAGAAAGAAAGGATTTAATTTCACTTTTACAAAGACTTTTTCATTAGTTTCAAAAATACATCTTTCTTTTGAATAAAAAAGCCTTTGCAAAAAAGTTGATCTGCGAATGCATATTAAAAAGCAGCCTGCTCTAGAACAGAGCCGTGAAGCTGCGAACTGCACAGAGGCTGTCAAATGCCAGAGCTCCGTCCCTAGGGAGTTGACATTATTCATTAAACCCCTCTGTAGTTGGAATCCCAGCGACCGTCTCAGCCCAGGTTCAGAGTGAAGACAATCACCTCTACACCTTCGCCAAGTTTGGTGACGGGAAAAAAGATAGAGGAGGAGGCTGATTACTGGCAGATAAAGAAGGAAACTTCACAGAATTTTCTATCTACTCAAAAAACAAGAAAGGAGAGTTAAATATAGGGTGCGTCTCTCCTTTCGTCCTTTTAACTTCACCCAAATCAGATGACTTCCTGCTTTCAGATGGACATTAGTCACTGTGCCCCTACTGTAAGTCTTTAGATTTACAAATCCCGAGTAGAGGGTTCCCTGTAATACATAGAAGGTCCCGGGTCATTCGATAATACGGCGTGTCCATTTTGTGTGTAGCCCACTCTGTGGATCACAGAAATGCAGACAAGAGCCTGCTTCTGGCTTGAAAGGGAAGACAGACAAACAGGAAGCATTAATATGTTAGTAGAAGGTGTAAGTAGAAGGCATTATATGTTTATGTGCTAAATCCGGTGTAAAGGCCGGTATGTATAGCATGAGAGAGAAAGGCGTGGACCAAATGCTTGGGAAGGGTTTCAGGACCAGCTGAACCTTGGCCAAGCTCCTTGCTTGCTTGCTTGGGCCTTAAGATTGGAACTGATGGGGAGAAGAGGTACAGCGAAGGCAAAGTTGGAGAGCAGAAATAAACACGGGCTGTGGAGAAGCATGCTCGTGAATGGGACCCACCTTTGGAGCCCACACACTGCCATGGGAATGTCATTCAGATTCTAACATGCCATATGATCCTGGAGAAGTTTCTAAACATTCCTGACTTCCTGTTTGAGTCGCAGGCTGGAGCTAGGATTGTTAAATATTCAGGACTTTTGCTAGCTGGTTGTGAAATCTTGGTAGGAGAATTTACCGCATGGAAATTAACAAGCGCAACATATCTAGGCTCTTTCTTGTAAAGCTGCTCTACCAGAATATCACTGCCCTGATTCCTCCTTAATTAAGCAAGAATTATAGATATGCCTATGCCTATTGTTGTGTAGGGTACAGATAATGTAGAAAATGTCTAGAATGTTTAGAATCGACACAGATGATGCTCAAGAATGATAGTTACCGGTTAAATGTAATATTGTGAACAGATAGGTCTCATCAGAGGAGCGGCAGGGTGAGGAGTTAAGCAGGTGGACTGAGCTAGTCAGAGAACAGTGGTCCTTCACTACCTCAGTACCGACGTACGATTTCAGATGTAATTCTTCATATTTGTTTTTACCACAAAACAACTTCACTTCTATTCTTTATGAGGAAGAGTTGAGCTGTTCTTACTATATTAATCCATAAATGACATCGAAGTCTTCCCTAATAGACAGTTGGTTTATTATTACTTCTGAGCCACGGAGGACTTGTATGATTCCTGAACAATGTTCAGAGAGCATGTAGGAAGGACCATCGGAGTATGTCACGTCACCTCAACCGTCAACATTTCTTTTACTGAAGGGGACAGAAATGTTTTCTGTGGGCGCCTGGGTGGCTCAGTGGTTTAAGCCGCTGCCTTTGGCTCAGGTCATGATCTCAGGGTCCTGGGATCGAGTCCCACATCAGGCTCTCTGCTCGGCAGGGAGCCTGCTTCCCTCTTACTCTCTCTGCCTGCCTCTCTACTTACTTATGATCTCTCTCTGTCAAATAAATACATAAAATCTTTAAAAAAAAAAAAAAATGTTTTCTGTTACTAGGTTTGCTCCAACTATTTAGCTTATAGTATAATCTGAGTTAACCATTGATGAATAATTAGCTCTGTTAGGATACAAAACTAATTTTAAGATTACTTTGTGATTATTAACCTAAAGTTCAAGAATGAGCAGTTTTCTGTCGGATCTCCTCCCATCTGTGACCCAGCTGTGTCAAATTTTATTCCTTAAATTCAAGACACTTGGTTTGGTTTGCTACAGTCTCTGAGAATACAACTACCTGCGATGAATCTAATGATTTTTTTTCACTGTTCACATGACAAAAATCTGAAGAATGAATGATTGGTCCCTGTTTTGTTTTTGCTTTTCCAACATGGTGGACAAAGAGCTCTCTTCATTTCTGTTGTTGTTATGACTACATTCTGCTCTTCTTCTTCCTTTCCAAGCCATCCTGGCAAAAGAATGTAGAGTTCAGATTTTTGGAATCTAGAAAGAAAATGTTTATCTACCCAAATAATTCCTTCTGTTGCATTCATTGTAGATGGCTAATGCCACTAAAAGCAAAAGTTTCCCATGGCAAGTGTAGCAGTTTCCAAGAAAGTGTTGCTGGTTCACTTTTTTGAGTGTTTTCACATTTGAGAGCTTTCAGATTTTAGTAAAATATTTTATTTGAAAATATTTTAATATAGGCAAGTGCACGTGAAGTTCTATAAGTGGATTTGACTAAAAAAATCCAATTTTCACGTAAAGCAAGAGAAAGGTCTAATGGCTTGCAGTTTGTTGGTCTCATTATATAATTGCTTTCCAAAGCTACCATGGGGGCTCCCGCCTGCAAAATATGCCCAAATTATTCTTGAAAGACCTTTCTTGCCATCACAGATGCCAGCACCAAATGCCAGACAAAGTTGGCACCTGCAAAATTGCTGTCATTACTCATTAGCAGGCATCAAAATGTCCTAATAATACTTTTTGCCACTATCCAATCCTGTGGAGACATCAATTAAATATGTCTTGCTTGCCAAGTCATGTGATCAGCTTTCCCTATGCCGGATAAAGCCAAGTGAGACCATTTGGGTAGGTTGGATAAAGAAACACCTTGAAGAGTTTGGCTGTGGAAAGAGAAATTCTTTCCATCCATATTACTGCAATGGAATTCAGAACTCTAGAAAACCCTATTGCTTTTCCCACCATATGGCTGGCTGTTGCTCAGTTGCCCTACTTAGAGAACATCAAGTATTCAATGGAAGGCATATTCCTACTCAGAAAATAACCAACATATTAAGACTTCTTTATGGTTTCAGTGACCTAGATACAGACTTTCTGAATAAATCAAACCTGAATTTTATCAGGTCAGATTGAGTATCTGAAGCTAGATAAATGGAACAGGCTTTGTTAATTCATTGTCCAGAAGGACTATTTTTCCCCCTTTGTATAATTCTTAAAATCTAGTCGGCGGAAGCTATGTGAGAGAGAAGAGAGTATCCTGAACTTTTGCAGGGGGAGAAGATCAGTAACGGAGACCGCCTTGCCTGCTTGCAAGGTAGCAGTTCTGGGAGACAAGCGTGGAACTGAACTTTTATTAGATGCCCCTGGGAAGGCAGGTGGGAAAGTTCAGGCAGCAATCCTTGCTTCCTAGTCAGTAATGGGAGGATCCACTACCCTGTGATTATTGCACAACTGAGGAGGACTGAGCCATTAAGAAAATCTCCTCTGGTCTCTGCGAGGCCAGTCGTCCAAAGGCTGCAAAAGTGGAACAGAGCCGGGGGCGCCTGGGTGGCTCAGTGGGTTAAGCCGCTGCCTTCAGCTCAGGTCATGATCTCGGGGTCCTGGGATCGAGTCCCACATCGGGCTCTCTGCTCAGCGGAGAGCCTGCTTCCCTTCCTCTCTCTCTGCCTGCCTCTCTTATGATTTCTCTCTGTCAAATAAATAAATCTTAAAAAAAAAAAAAAAAAAGTGGAACAGAGCCTGGGAGAGGAAACGGAATTGGCGACGGGTGATGAAGGGCAGTGATTGCAGAATGAATTCTCATCTCGTCCCGGCTGCACCCGTGGCTCAGGACATGCTTCCCACCACTCCCAGGTGAAACGTCGTGTCAAGTCCGTGTTGGAGCTTTTGCTTGGCCTCAGTGCCCTTGCTATAGTGCCGCTGCATGGATGTCATTCCCACGAAGCTCATTTCTACGGCCTAAACTAGTGCGGGGGCCACATGTGTCTTAGAAATAAAAATAATGAAACAGAATGACTCACTGTGCAGAAATAATGTGGAAGACAAATGTATGGAGAAGTCGTGGCAATGCTTTTAGCCATCACAGAAGAGTTTATTAATAGGAAACATTGCCCCATATCTCCTACACATACAGATTAGATGTTGAAAGAACTCACACATAGTAAAAGCATGTTTGTTTAAAACCCAAGTAATTCATCCACTATATAAAAATTTCTAGGGGACGTTGAATCAGGATTCAGTTTGCATTCACTTTCTTTCTTCTTAGCGTCACCCTAAGCTTCCCACACACCACCTGTCTTAAGATGAGATAAACGAACACGAGGCCCTAAACTCTACCACAGTTGGTGCCTTAGCCAGGGAATGGATTCACAGACACTTGATTAGCATCAGTTTCACGTGTGGTAATAACAAAAAAACAAATTTAATCTGCACAAACTGTAATTTTCATGCTGGGATCATTTAGATTCCAGCAGTCTCTGTATTGATTGGGTTCAAGAAAACTATTTTCATTGTGCTTTTTTAATGAGGATGCCCGGTGCAAAATCATACTTGAGTCCTGGAGAACTTCTTGCTTTTCAGACATGCAGCCGTTAGAACTTCAGTGGTTGGGAAAATGGGCTTGCTATCTGTAGGTTTACAGAACATCAAGACCAAGTATATGAAGTTTGAAGAAGAGTAAGGTAGTAGCTGTTTTGAAATACTGACTGATACACTAGTGCGTTGAGATTAGAGACTCTACCTAAAAAAGATAAGTAGATAAGCTTGGGAGGTTGCCTTTTTATAGTCTTCTTATCAGAATATCTGCAACCACTCCATTTTCCTGAATTTTCTATGAATTCTTTTTCCCAGGATGTGGCTACCTGCCACTTCCCAACCAAAGAAGGAAGACTTTAGACAGGGATGGTGGGTGGAGAGACCACAGAGGTGGCTGTCTCACGTTGTAGCTCTGACAAGTTGATTATATATTGGAAGATGTGGCGGAGAAGACACATCCCAGTTCCTGACATTAGTCTCCAGGGATGTTCATCACCCAAAGCAGCTGCTGGAGGAGCAAGTTAGGGAGCCTCTGAGAACGCAGAGGTAACACTCATTGGCTCATGGGTGCATATGAATGCAGCCGCCCCCTAAGGAGTCCCAGCAACAATTAATTACAGTCAGCCCATTCAGTAGAGACAACAGAAAACCATTTAAAACTTTTGAAATTCCATAGCGAGTGCATTTATTTTAAAATCTGTGGCTCATATCTGTGATGTAGTCATACAAATGTATGCATATACCATACATGCAGTAAGTAAACTACCGCCTTATGAATCAGAAGGGTCCGTGTTCAAGGGATCTCTGGTTAGTAGAAATCTGTCCTTTGCTACCCTGTTTTGGACCTGATGAAATATGCATCACACACACACACACACACACACACACACACACACCACACACTGGTGCAAACTCCAGTGACTGATCAGAGGCTGACGTTTTACAGGCTAACTTTTTTGACTTGGTTGCTCGTTCATAAAATACTAATGCAATAAACAATCCCCACGCAGACTTCCCTCTTCTCTGCAAAGTATGGAGACCCAAATGCTGCAAAGCTCGCTGTGGGCTCCTGGCGCAGAAACCATTCTCTCAGCACTCTCCTGACATTATTAATGGCCCTGATGTACAAACCCAGAATAAAATAGAATTAAAACCAAAGTTAATTTCAAGCTCCATTAGAAATTAAAGGTGTTGGCAAAGAAATCAATATTTGCCCAGTACAAAATGACTAAATTCAAAGCAATTAATTCTATTATTTTGTAACTTCTAAAAACTATAAAGGACCTTCAAACTATAAAGTGTTACCACGCTTACACATATACACAATATGTGACTAAAAATAATGACAATGATTTCTAGAAGCAAGACGCAAAAATCTATTTTATTACTTTGTAACCATACCGTGTAGTATACACACTAAAAATGTGTGTCTTAAAATAGAGCCAATTATTCTGTACAATCCATGGCTATTTCCAACAATTACCAACACTCAGTTGTAAATCTGGGAGGATTTAAGGGACAGAAACAAGGCAAAAGAGCAAAGAGATTTATTTAAATGGAATAGATGTATCCATTTCCTTAATTTTACTTTCTTTTTTCCAGCTTTTTTTTTAAGTATTGCTATAGATTAACAAACAAATGGTCTTAAAACACTGTAGTTCTAACTAGTATAAAGTATTTTGCAACCTGTAGGGTTTTAGGTCATAAAAGACATGTAAGTAACAGTCAGTAAAAATTGTTTCATGACAGAGGGGCACCTGGGTGGCTTAGTAGGTTAAGCATCTGCCTTTGTCTTAGGTCAAGATCCCAGAGTCCTGGGATCAAGTCCTGTATCAGGTTCCTTGCTCAGCAGGGAGACTGCTTCTCCCTCTCCCTCTGCCCCTACTCCCTGGTCCTGCTCTCTCTCTCTCTCTCTCTCTCTCACTCTTTTTCTTTCAAATAAAATAAAATCTTAAAAAAAAAAACTTTTTCTTGTCAGAATCACTACCACTTCTTCCCTATCATGCCTTTTCGTCTAAGTCTGAGTTAACAAATGGACCTTTTGCAGGTCCGAGAGGATCAGAATCAAACAGATCTGGATCAGACCTTGTAATGAGGTTGTGTCACTGTTTCCCTCCCCATGTCAAGATAAGAAGCCTCATAAGAACTAACTCAGGCATCAGTTATGGTTTCAGCCTCTGAGGTGAACATTTGTAAAAGATAATGTGGGACAAACCATTGCTTTGCTTAGGAAACATCATAAGGCTTCTGGTTAAATCTTCCTCTTTTGTGGATCAAATCAGTCAATATGATTAAGGCTTGATAGCAAGGGACACACAGGCAGGCACTGGGAGGGCTCGACCAGAGAGAATGGAGCCAATCATTGACAACAGCCTCACTCTTCCAGTCATTAATACTCAACTCCTTGACTTTCAGAAATGTCATCCTTTAAAAAACTGTGAGATATACTTTCCTTAAAGGCATGAGTCATCCAATCGAGTGATAGAGAGTTGGGTTTTGGGAGGTGAGCTTCCTGGCCCACCAGCTCCTATTCTGTCTCTGTCATTGCTCCTCAACGTTCCCCACTAGCTAGAACAGAAGCAAAGGTGTCAGACCAAAGTGATTTCCAACTCTCTTAACTCCCCTCTTGTTCAGCATTTCCTTCCTTCCCATACTGTTTCGAAGGAGAGAGGATGCTGGAGTAAGACAGACCAGGGTGCCGGCCCCACGCCCATTACTTCCTGTGTGTGTGGTCCAAGGTGGTGACTTGACTTCCTTGATCTTTGCTTTCCTTTCTTGTATAAGAAAAGCAATAATACTTACCTGGCCAGGTTTCATCTTCTTTTCTTTTTTTGTCTTTTTTTTAAATAATTTAAAATGTAGGCGAAGTGGATGTTCATTACAAGGGATGTCATGGGCCCTCAGTTGTGGTCACCATTGGTGTTATCACAGAGCTCCATTCCCTGGGTGTTCCTCTCCCTCTTCTATCAGACCTGATCTCACAGGAGCACCGGGTATCTGTCACAGTGCTTTCAGGTGAACATAACACAAGGAAGAGTAAGGAAGCAATAAAATTCCAGAAATTAGAATGCAGAGCTATAGAGAGGGGCGTAGGAATGGAGTGACAACTGTTTAAGAACTAGGACTCTTTCTGAACCTTTCTTATAAATGCATCCAAATAGTTTGAAGATGCTCTCTCCTCCTGCTGCTGGTGGGACATGGCTTCCAGCTTCCCATCTGGATCTGCTCTCATCAGTGAACTCCACATTGGCCGGTTGATGCTAGTTTATTTAAATGGGGCTTCTATGTTTGATACCACTTGCTTTCTACTTATAGCAGCTTTCTTTGTTTTCTGTGACTCAACTACTTCTCTGTTTTGGTTCACTTTGATTGACCCCTTTGTTTGCAGTCTATGTCCTGCCTCACTCTTAAATAATGGTGCTCCCCAGCTTTGTCCTCAGGCTTCTCTTCTCACTTACATACTTCCCCTGAATGCCCCTAACCATGTCTTCAATTTCCATTTAAATGGTGAAAATTCCTTCATCTGCCTTGCTTGTCCAGATCATTCTGCTGGGTCCATTAAACTGTGACCAGCACACAACAGAGACTTAATAAATACTTGTCGAATGTGTGAACATCTTAGTATCCTACATGTTATATCCATATCCTCATTCCACCCTGCCTCACTCTTCCTCCTGTAACACCCATGCATGTAAGTGATGCATTACAAATCCAGTCACTTAAGCAGCAATCGAAAACCCCCACGTCTGATCAGTCCCCAGGTTCAGTATGTTCTACCTCTGATACACCATTTTTGCCCCACCTTTCTCTTGGTAGCTACGTATGAGCCCAGGCTCTCCTCACTTGAGAGTAACTGCAGAGACCTTCCCATTCCTGGTTTTAGAACCTTCAGTTTATCCTCTATGTATCTGCTAAACTGAAATTTCAAAAGAGAGAATCTGATGCCATCACTTACAAGGTTAAAACCTTTCAGTAATTCTTTAAATTTGTTTATCTAAAAGTTGAGTAAGTTACATGATCTAATTTCTGTCTGTCTCCCTGTTGTCCCCCCTCTCTCTCTTCCTTTTCTCCAAGCATTTGGAGCACGTTAGAATGTTCTATACAAGGCTCTGCAGAGAATGCAGTTCCTCCTCTTCCTCTTCTGGTTAATTAACTTCCAAATGTTCTTCACTGCTCTGCTGAAGTTTCATTTCTTGCAGAGGACATTCTGCCATCCTGAGTCTGATTTAGGACCCCACCTTCTGTGCTCCCATACCATGCTGTACACACCCTATCAAAGAAATAGGAACACAGAGTCACTAGATATTTGTTTCTTGATGTTAAAAAAAAAAAAAATCCACAAAGTCTTATTTGACTTCTTATACCAAATCAAAGGACAGGACTAACTCCCAGGACTCCCAACTGCGCTTGTTATATGATGAAAGAGAATTCCATGCATGCCTAAACGGATACTCCCAAGACTACTTATTGGTGGGACAATTGCTTGAAGGAAAGTAGTGGGCTCTTGCTATACTTTCAGTCTTCTCTTTCTGTGTCTCTTCCCTTTGTTGTTCTTTTCCTTTCTAATCTACATCAGATGAGCAAAGGTCTGATACCAGTGCTTTGGGAAATTTGTGGCAGGAGTGGGATTCAATCACTGTCATTTTCCTCATCAGTTATCCTTCAAGATAGTTTATATCTAGTTGTGAAAGGAAAAACAAGATTCCCAAGTAGAGTAATTTTAGGGCAGAAAACCTCCTGGTCCTTGCTTTCTTCCTTGTAAAGTTAGTCTTTAATATAAAGCTTAATCCTTTCACGCTGCCTAGAATGTGTTCAGAGAGTTTCTCTGCAGATTGTTTCATCTGCCAGTTAATTCCTGGTACTTCTGGGAACTGAAGGGAAGAAGCATCTGAGCTGCAGTCACTCAACTCGGAGACTGTCAGTCAGTCCATCAGTTCTATGGATGTCTGGGTTTTCTTTTGTTTTCTCTAAACCAATGATTCTAAAATTTTTGTTTGAAAATTATCTGAGTAAATCTATAAAGTCCAGTTTTCAGGGCACCATTTCAAAAATTTCTGATTCATAAGATCTATGAGAGGCTCAGGGAATCTGCATTTTAACAAACTTGACTGGAAGATTCTAGAATATTCTAATGCAGATGGCTCATACCAATTTGAGGAGGCAGTGAATTTCCCTTTTATTCTTTCCATCCAACCAGAAGATGGAGCCTCCCTGAGGTTCTACTTACTCTAACTCTTTCCTTCCCTTGACTCCATATTCGTCAGATTCTGGGAGATAAAAGGCATCATTTCGTGTGGTCTCACAGAGTGAACTCACCACCTATTCAACCTCAGCCTTGCAATATCATTTCAGTCACTAGCCACATGGACTCTCCATTACCTTAGGGTCTTAGAGTTTTAGTCACCTCGTCTTTACCAGGACATAGGACATGGCCTAGAAGGAGGCCATGGCAGAATACACTGCCAACAGGACCTCAGAAGGAAAGGGAGTCCCCTGGGGTCTTCACACCCCAGCCACGGGATTAGTGGATGTGTGAAGAAGAGGAGAGTATCATTTTGAATCATTCGTTCCAAATTCTTTGTTTTCACATTGAAAGTGCGCTTGAGATAACCACAAGAAAAAATAAAATGTTTTCCCAAAGTGAAATCACAACCGATGCCAATGCAGATGAGAGAAAAATCCCCAAAAGTTTGATTTAAAAGTGGCATCCATAGATTTTGAATCATTACTAATTCATGATCCTTATGCAATGCAACAATTAGTATGCATTTACAAGAGATGCATTAGATGGAAGACATGGTCTATGTCAGTGTTTGTAAATTTTGTTTTATCACAGCACTTCATTCCCAACATGTTTAAATTTCCTAAGTGTTCCTGTGACATGCTCACAGCTTACAAAATAATAACAAGAGAGGAGGCATCGTGTCCCATTACAAATCCAGACAAATAGATGGCGAGCTGGTCTGGCTGTGCATACAGACGACTCTGGTCCTTTCTAGTCTTTCACCCCTCTGGCTACCTTTTTCATGTCAGTGACAAAAGGTGGTACATTTAGTACATCCTGAATACCAAGCTGACACTTCTTTGAACCCTACCCGGCACTTTCTCCTTTTGTTTTGATCTTCATACACTATTTAAAGAGTGACACCAGTACCAAGAATTCAGAGTAATGATTTCCCTCTTTAATTCTACATTTCTTTAAGAAAGGAGTTCTTTCTTCCTCAAGCTGGTTTCTTTTTTTAATGAAAAAGCTAATTATCCTTTAAAGCAACTTTTTTTTTGCATTTTGTAATAAAACTAGGAAGTAATTTAGTAACTTTCTAATAGTAAGTTAATGAGTTTTATCCACAAGCTAGTATCATGTGGTGCATATTTTTTATGTGTACATAATGTTTCTAAACTAAGCCCAGTTGATTTTTTTTTTTTTTTTTACTTTTATCAGCAAGAAAGAGAGGCTAAAAACAGACTCACAGCTCCCCAATGTGCTTAATAGGAGTATTTAACAGCATCCAAACATAGTCACTGTGCACATGGAAAGCTTTTTGCCACAAAATGACAAGGATCAGACACAGATCACTATGTTAGGTATCAGAAAACCTTGTATTTCTTCTGTTCCTGCTGTGTTGGTTGTCCTTGGCTAATACCTATCTTATTTTCTTGACCCTTGCATGACCGAAGAATGCCAATAGGTAGTCTGAGTAGCAGGAGGTCCAAGCACCATAGTAAACCTACATGAATGTTTGTTTGTTTCTTTGCTTGTCTTTAATCACACCCCATAGCTTCCTGAGGTAGGTAATCGCCTTGTGAAAGCATTATAATGGACTGTGGTATATTGCGGGAGTCTTGATAGAAAAGACAGAAACTGGGCACATTTCTGAGGGAAGAAATAATGACTTGGATGAGGAAAATTATAGGCAAGGCATACCACCTAATGGCCATTATATCCTAAAACACAGGGCATGTCTGCTGCCCTGCCATGCCCAGAGATCGCAAACACGCGCACATGTCTGTGGCATCAAAATGTCCACACTCACATTTGCAGATGTGATCATTTGAGATGGCGTTTTCTGGAACCACCAGGGACCATGTTTACTGAAAGAGAGAATTCCGAAATATTTTTTTACAGATCTAATCTTACCTCATCAGTGTAAGAAAGGGCATCTATATGGACCAAAATTTCATACGATAGTGCCTATGTTATAGTTTTGTCTTCTAGTTGGGCTGTCTGCAGTATAGGTCAGACTCTCAGATCTATCCCAGAATCTGGCCATATTCAACTTTCATAAGATACTTTTCCTGTAACTAAATTTAAAAAAATCAAGGCAGTAGGCAAAATTTCATGATAATATCATAAAGAGAAATTTTATACATTAGTTTAGTTAAATTTTGTTAGCCATTAGGAAAGATAAGAATTTTTATTCCTTTTTAGAGAATCTTAAATTGAATCTAAGTCAGGATATGCCCTTACTCTCCAGAGGCCAGTATTTCCAACTTGAATATGACCTTTGGCCAACAATTCCATTTCTGGAATTGTATAGCAAGGAAATAAGTAGGAAATATTTACAAGGAAATATTTACAAAGATTTATGTATGATTTTCATCTCAGCATAGTTTTGGATAATAAGAAATAAGAATACATTTTCATATCCATCAATAGGAATATAGTAAAATAAATGATGATATAATGACATCCTAGGGAGCCCTTAAAGTCACAAAACAGAGCTATATTGTTTGATAGAGAAAACATAAAAAATCTACTCTATGTGACATAGAAAATGAAACTAAGATCAGAACTCATAGTTTAAGAATATACATCCATAAAATACAATAAAATATTAAGTGATTTTTTCCAAATGAGGGGATTATGTGTCATTTTAATACTCCTTTTTTGTGTTTTTATGTTTTGTCTTAGTTGTGTATAAATAAACTATTTTATAATAAATGAAAAACATTTCCACTTTTTAAATGTGGTAAAGAGGAATAAAATAGAAATAAAAAAGACCAAATATTAAGTCCCTAATCATATTTGAAATATCTATTTATCTGTACAAATACCTAAATGGATTGTGAACTCCTCAAGGAAAGAGACTGCGTTAATTTTCTTTTATTCCCCATAGGGCTCTGCAAAAGGGCAAAGAGTAGATGCATCGTAAATATGTTTTGAATAAATGTGTAGCCTCAGTTACGTGGCTTTCCCTCTCCAAGGCTCATTTTTTTCATCCACAAAATAAACATAAGGTTGTCTACCCACCTCACTGGGGATGGCTCTGAGGCCCAAACGAGACAGTACATGTTGCCTGTAAAGCACTCCATGCATGCAAAGGAACATTCGTTTTAACCAAAGTGGTTGTACTCACAGCTGTGATGAAGCAAGTTGTGTCCTCATCCCCAGGGATGGCTCAGAGCAAGATTGTGAAGCAGCAGAAAGTACCAGCTGCCCACCCGGGCCTGCCTTCTTCGCTGTGGGGATGCCCCTTTTCCTCTCTGCCATGTGCCTTCTT
This sequence comes from Meles meles, assembly GCF_922984935.1. Lineage (NCBI taxonomy): Eukaryota > Metazoa > Chordata > Mammalia > Carnivora > Mustelidae > Meles > Meles meles. The sequence goes on along the minus strand of NC_060075.1, from coordinate 8,084,574 downwards.
GCTTATCTCCAGCTCTCATCCGGATTTAATCTCATGAAAACTTGCTCCTGCTGGGATTTGCATTCTCACCAGAGAGGAGAAATTGCAATCTCCTTAAAAACTGTACCATATGTATATATTCTATCATATAGATATCTGCCATATATGTTATACCCCAACACACTTTTATATATATAGTTTTCCAATTTTCGAACATAGATATATATTATGCATATGTCATATATATTAGAAATAATATTAGAAATCTGGAAATATTAGAAATAATATTAGAAATCTGGAAACTATTTTACTCAGAACAAAGTCACAAACTAAACCAAGTCATATGCCTCAGGGAATGCAGTTTATTGGAGTGTTTAGAATAGAATAATGTTTAGAATAGCATTAATTAGGTCAGGATTCCTGGAAAAGTGAGATCTAACCCAAGTGAATTTGTGTGTTAAGTTGATCCGAAGGAGAAGATCATATAATCTAACAAGAATTTACTCACACCAGGCACGGAAAGGAGAATGGGCCCTGCCAGTTTTAAGACCAAACCCCATCTTTGGTGCCTCTCTCCCCTCGCACCCCACAACCAGTCCATGAGCTCCTCACCGCCTCCGTCTCTTCTGCTCTGGATCAGACACCACTGTCCCTTACCTACGATGGCAGTGGCCTCCTGCCTACTCCCACCCATGCCTGCCGCAGTCTACTCCCATCACAGCAACAAGAGTGATCCTGTGAAAATACGTGTTCTGGTCACGTCAGACCCCTTCTCAAAGACCACGGCCTCCAAGACCCTAACCTCTCCCCCTCTGCTGTTGGCTTCTACCACCCTCCCCCTTGCTTGCTCACCTGCTCTCTCAGCTGGAGACCCGGATCTCTGGCTGCTCCATGAGCATATCCGGGGTCATTGCATTTGTGGTTCCGCAGGATACCCAGCTGCCTGGTGAGCTTTATGAAACCCGCCCTGTCTCTGTTCTGATGTCACCTTCGCACTAAGACCTTCCTTGACAATTGATTTATGATGGTAATTACCTCACCTCAGTCTTCCTTCTGCTCCTTCCTGCTTTATTTTTTCTTCACAGCACTTTTCACTTTTTAGTATGCCGTATGATTTACTTAGTCATTGGCTCTCTTACTCGTCTCATGCAACTGGAATATAGATCATGTGAGTTCAGGAAGCTTTGCCTGTGTTGTTCATTTTTGTATCGCCAGCATTTAAAGTAGTGCCTGGCACGTGAGTAGGTCCCTAGTAAATATTCGTTGGGTTACAAGTACTGGGAACAATAAGGAAACTAGTTTGAAGAGACGTGGCTGAAACTAGACTTACTAGAAGTTAGCTCAGTAGATTTCCACTCGGAAAATATTGAGGACTTGCATATTAAGACAGCACTTATGGGGTGGCATACTGATAATTAAATTAAGAGTAGAAACTAATGTAAGTTTTAAGTATAGATCCTAAAATAAATAGTCCCAAATAACTTCTTCCTGGAAAATAAAATCTTACTCTATTTCTATTTATTTATTTGGCAGAGAGAGAGAGAGAGATCACAAGTAGACAGAGAGGCAGTCAGAGAGAGAGAGGGGGAAGCAGGCTCCCTGCTGAGCAGAGAGCCCAATGCGGGGCTTGATTCTAGGACTCCAAGATCGTGACCCGAGCCCAAGGCAGAGGCTTAACCCACTGAGCCATCAGGAGCCCCTAAAATCTTACTCTATTTCTGTTATTACAGCAGAAACAGAGGGATTTAGAAAAATCTAGATAAGTTAATAAGAGATCACAAATTTTTGAAATGTTATAAGAAAACTTAATAAAACTCTTAGAATGAGAATGGGGAAAATGAACAAATATTTCCAGGGGTTGATAAAAATTATCTACTGCTAATCATATGTTTTGTACTTTTTTCAAAAGCTACTCATGTGTAGAATAACATCAAACGAACAAATTATTCATGGGCTCAGAGTGACTCACTATGTACAGTTTACAAATTAATTAGCTTTGTCTTAATCTTTTCAATTGAAAAAGTGTTAAAGTGTTAGTTTATTGCTTACTTCAGTGTTAAAATGCTGGTTAATTGCACAACAGTCTTAGGGGCTAATATTAAGATTCCACTTACAAGCATTAGGGAAACAAAATGCATTTAAGGCAAATCCAGCTAACTTTCCTAAGGCCACGTGCGCTAAAGCTGATGCAGGTTACCAGCTAGCAAGAACACAGAGTTCCCAGGAAGCCTTTCCTCAGCCTAAAGGGCATAAAGGGAAGAAGCAGTTGCCATTAATTCACATGGGAAAATGTGTGAGCGTTCCCAGAGGCCCCAAATAACTTCCCTTAGGCTCTTCATATACCTTAGGACACATCTTTCGAACAGATGTACCAGATAAATCAAGACAAAGCCCAGACGCCGGGCTGTCTGGTGGCTGACACCGGGACGCTGAGCGTGGGTTCTGGACAAGGCGCCAACTTGGGTGCCAGCCGTGGAACAGCTCAGCACAGCAAAAATGCTGAATGCTGTTTTAGCTTTTTGCGTGTTTCTCATAGAGACGAAGATCTTCTTAGGATTTCTTCTGATTAGTGAAAACAGGTAGTAACGTAGGTCTTTCATAAAAGCAAGAGGTCATAGCACAAACTTTTGAAAAGCGGGGATACTGGTAATGCTCCAATACAAAACCACACTCTGGTGATGTGTGTGTAGGAGTTTCTTCATTTGACTTACGCATGTATGGTCGTGTTTATACACACCCTTCGTGGCGTTCGTTTTAGCCACGAAGTCATAAACAGTAGTGTACATTGCTTATAATCATCCTGCACTGGGGTTGGCGAACTCCGAGCCTTTAGTTTCAAGGGTTTTCTTCTTGCTAGTTCTCCTTGTAGTCAGATAGCCGGCTTCAGCCCCCAAATGTCTGCATTCGGGCCACCTTAAGAGGTGATGAATTTTATTAAGATTTGGAATCAGACCAGCTGAGGTATTTAAATGCAAATTGTAAAATGGGATCTGAGGGCATTCACAGGGAGCTGCTTTGCTGCCTGCAGGGGCTCCCGAAGCCCCTCAGGGTCATGGTCATAGGAAACCTCCTTGTCACGTTCCCACTGTGCTCTGAAGGGGTGATGGTGTGTGCAAAATGGAATCAAAATATCAGTGTGATGGCTAGTGGCAAATGCAGGCAACAGTGAGAGAGGAAGTTCTGACAAGGCACAAAAAATCAATTAGCTGATGTCGGGAAAATTATTTCTAAAATACACGGTAGTATATGGGCACTAGAGAAGCAAAACAAGTGTGGACAGCAAGTGTAGGTCGCTACAGAAAGCTGTTATGAGCAAGAAGAACAATACACAGAAAGCAAGTTTTGTTTGCACGCCCGTCAAGAGAGTGCAGCATGGAATAAGTGTGTCTTTCTGCATATTTGGTATCAGTCGTTCCTTTGTTATAATGTTTAATTCAGGTCCCAGAAACTTAGATTTTAATTCCCTAAAAAAATAGTTAGAAATAAAATTGATTGGAATCAGCAGATCGTTTTCTTTTTTCCCCAGTGATTATAGTGTCTTTTTTTTTTCTTTTTTAAAGATTTATTCACTTATTTTAGAGAAAGCACACATGCACGGGCCGGGGCAGAGGGAGAAAATCTCAAGCAGACTTCACACTGAGCGTGGAACTCAATGTAGGGCTTGATCTCATGACCCTCAGAGCATGACCTGAGCTGAAAACAAGAGTTGCTCACTAATTGACTGAGCCACTCAGATGTCCCTATCATCTCAGTGTCTTAAAAAAGAGAGAGAGAGAGAGAGAGAGGCGCCTGGGTGGCTCAATGGGTTAAAGCCTCTGCCTTCAGCTCCGGTCATGATCCCAGGATCAAACCCCACATCGGGCTCTCTGCTCAGCGGGAACCTGCTTCCCCCTCTCTCTTTGCCTGTCTCTCTACCTACTTGTGATCTCTTTCTGTCCAATAAATAAATAAATAATCTTAAAAAAAAAAGATATATTGTCTCTGGAAAAAAATTTTCAAGATGAGATGTGTAATAGGGAGATGTTCGAAAGAATAAAAAAAGGAAAAAGAATCACCTATTGCATCACTGTCTAGATAGAAATAACCACTGTTATTTATTTTGACACATTTTCTAGCTATTTTTTAGTGTGTGTATATGTCAATTCCTTAAAATCAAATTTCATTTTTAGCAGTGAAAATGGAAAGATAAACTTTAAAACATCTGTTATGTAGCATCAGCCTTCCCTCCTTCCGGAGGCTCCAGGGAGAATGTCTCCCCTTGTCTTTCTTACCTTCTGGGTTGTTTCTTTGCTTGGGGCCCTTTTTTCCATTTTTTCCATTTTCAAAGCCAGAGTGGTTGGTTCTCATGGAACATGAGAAAGACTGAACGTTCCATAACTCTGACATTGACTGTCCTGCCTTCCTCGTTCTCTCATAAGGACCCCTGTGTTTATATTGGGTCCACCCGGATAAACCAGAATGACTCCCTCCTCAAGATCCTTAATCACATCTGCAAAGGCCCTTTCACCAGGTAAGGAAAGAGATTCATAAGTTCCAAGGATTAGGAGGTAGACATCTCAGGGTGGCCTTTATTCTGCCTACCACAAATGGAAGCTGTATTCTGTGATTACTTTAAAAAAGAGTAAATTAATACAATCAAACATGTTCTCACCATGTTCCTCCACAGAAATTAGAAAACAATACACAACCATACAGGAATCAGAAAGGACCCTTAGGTCAGTATTTTTCCCACTGGGGGGAGTCTTTCTTCCTTGTCTGCAGATCTGTCAGTATTGTTTCAGCACGGGATTATTTCAAAAATTTCAAATCAGCTCCCAAACCTTTTTCAGATCCTTATTTACCTCTTTTTGCTTCTTTTCCTCATTATTTTTCCACAATTCTCTGTTATGTGGTTATATTACAGAATAAAATATCGGGAGTATGGGAATCCAGGCTGTGAAAACTCAGTTAATTTTTTCATGAATTCCTATCCTTGGCCATCAGTGAGAAGTTTGAAGATGTGTGTAGAATATCACAGTAGTTCAGACCAGGGAGGAAGAGATTCTATAGGAATAACTTGTCTTACAGCTCCCTGTACAACATCAAATCAAACCAAGCAGGAGATGCTTCCGGCTTTTTGCAGGTTTCTCTCTGCAGAATGATCTTACTTATCACGTCTGTCCTTTAAATGCCTACTTTGAAGGAAGGCATCCCACACCTGTGTGTGTCATTCTCCTAGGTCTCTCCTTTCATGGCTTCAGCTTCGTGCTCTGTCCATGAGGTGGATGACGTGCAAAGGGGATGTCCTTTGAGTTGCTAGGATACGGGCACCCCGACATAACTACCGCGGGGAGGGACACCAGAATGAAACGGAAGGGCCTGCATTTGATGTCAGTCCTTCCAGCCGCTCCTAAGAGAAAGTAACATGGGTTTAATGTTTCTCCAAACCCGTCAAGAGCGCTTGACACTACTGTGAATTCTCACCCACCTACAAGATTTTTTAAAACTTCCCAGAAAATTCTAATTCACTATTCATTTCTTCTACTAACGCATCCTTTTCAGTGTTTCCTGCCTTTGCCTAAGTGTTCCCTGAAGGCCTATGCTCAGCCTCTTTCTACTCTGTTGGTGGGATTCTGTCAGTGGGGAAAGTCAGGGACTGGCTGCCTCACTTACTGATCCCTTAGGCTGGCATTTCTGGCAGGCATGGGAGCGACAAATGGGACAGAATCTATCAAGGGATAGTTTATCCCTTTTCTTTTTTTTAACCTAACATGTATGTTTTTATATAACATATTCTTACACAAATTTAAGTTGAGAGTTTGGTGTGTAGATCTGATATAGTGTTATTTTCTATATCGAAGGAACAGAAAACGTATGCTGTCCTAGGCATTCTGTATGGCAAGAGAGGTTGTGTGTGTTTGTGAGTATAAAAGACCGGAGAGCCAGAGACACAAACAGAGACAGAAAAAGTGAAGAATGAATAGAAACCACTCTCAAAGCCCTAGCTGTATCAGCCGGATATATCAGGGAAGGGAGACTCTGGACACATCAGGAGACCTGAGCTACCTGGGGATGTAGAGAACCTACGCAGGACTGGCAGGGGACACAGATGGGTGAGTTGATAGAAAGTCTGGATATCTTCAGCTGAAGTCTTTGAACTTCATTCTGGAAGGTCTTGATTTAATAGGGTTGTACTTCTTAACATAACAAGAGATGATTATGTTAATAAATTATACACAGAGAGGAAAGAAATTTTTTGTGATCAGTTTACTTCAGTAAAACCTCTTTTTTTACTACATCAATTTAAGAATTTTTAAATATTCCAACATGTGCCTTATTTCCTTGAATTATTTTACAGCAGAAACCTTTTCTTGTGGGCCCAGGGATTACAGGATCTCAATGGACCAGGGTTCCCCAAACATGCTTTAGAAGATATTGTTGAAAAGTGTTACGGAAGCGCCCAGATTCCTTGACTTGGTTTTTAATCTAATCTGCAGTGTGGCTTTGAGCAAATAACTTTATTTCTTTGGGTTTTCTTTCTTTCTTTCTTTCTTTCTTTTTTTAACTTGCAAACCAAGGAGGTAGGAAGAAACCAAATGATCTCTAAGCTCCCTTGTTCTAGTAGTCTATAGAAAATATCCCATAATCAGCCTGCTTGGAACATAGATACCAAGCTTGAGGTGAAGTTTCATCCGCAAGGATTGAAACAGTGACGTATGGCATATTTAAGAAAAATACATAGGGGGCGCCTGGGTGGCTCAGTGGGTTGAGCCGCTGCCTTCGGCTCGGGTCATGATCTCAGGGTCCTGGGATCAAGTCCCGCATCGGGCTCTCTGCTCAGCAGCGAGCCTGCTTCCCTCTCTCTCTCTCTGCCTGCCTCTCTACTTGTGATCTCTCTCTGTCAAATAAATAAATAAAATTAAAAAAAAAAACATAATCAACCAGAGTACTCTGATAATGGCTTAGTGTACACTGCCTGGAGGAATCATTTATAACAAAGTCATGCTTTTAAAGGCTAATTTTAATTTTTGCCTCGACCGTAAGTAAGGACTAGCACCTGAAGTATATAGGTCAGTACCTTCTAAGATGTATTTCAGTGTGTGCTCACCAAATCAGTTAGATTTTTTTTTAAAGATTTTATTTATTTATTTGACAGAGAGAGATCACAGGTAGTCAGAGAAGCAGCCAGAGAGAGAGGAAGGGAAGCAGGCTCCCCGCTGAGCAGAGAGCCAGATGTGGGGCTCGATCCCAGGACCCCGGGATCATGACCTGAGCCGAAAGCAGAGGCTTTAACCCACTGAGCCACCCAGGTGCCCCAAATCAGTTAGACTTTTAAATGCAAGTGAAAATGCCTTTGAGTTCAGGCGTAGTGGAAAAACTTGGTCTTAATGGTGAAGACAGAGGAATCACATGCTGATTAGTGTTCTTCCTCCAGGATGTCAACGTGGTGGGAGAGAAAATGCAGGCGTTTCCAAATAGCTTTTTTGGAGGGGAGGGTGACTTTTGTTCGATGTACTTATATTTATTTCCTTAAAATACGAACCATAAATTAAGTTGTTCCTGTCCTTTGGGCAGCAATTGAATACTGTACACTCTTGACTTCCATGAATTATGTAAGACAAGTATTTCTTTTCCTATTTTATAGCTCATAATATCAAGGTTCAAAATTTTAGAGATCATTCCTACCTAAGGCTCTAAAAAGTAGAAAGTTACAGAACTACAAATGAGTGCAATATACAGTCTTGGTATATTCATTGTTTGTATACAGTATCGATTTTCTAAAATATGACCAAATGTATAACATTTCTCACAGAGAGATGTATATATACTGTATAAAAGTCGCCCCAAATAATGTAACCCCCATTGAGTTTTCAAGATCTATTCTTGGAAGAGTCTTGTTTTAGGACTGTAGCTAGTTTTAACTACTAACTCCGAAGCTACATTATGCAGTGGAATTGAAATTATAATGGCCGGAATCTTCTTCATCTTTGATGTCAGATGAGACTGCGTAGGCTCATGAGTGAGCAGAAGATGTTAGGTGTGAAGTACTTTTTATGACAGGAAATATGTCATAGTTTGGGTTCTTCCCCAAACAGTTCCCCAAATGAGGACTTGGCTAAAGGCAGTTTATTTGGGAGGTTATCCTGGAAAGCCCAGGTAAAGGAGTAGAGGTCATGAGACAAGGCTGGGAGAAGGATAATAGAAGGCATATCAAGACGTGAGGGACAGTGGCCATCAGCTGGAGCTCATCATTCCCCTTGGGGAGCCTCCAAGAAACCTTTTGGTTCATGGAGATGCTGTGGCATTGACTCACTGATTCTGCCCCCGACCAGTTCCGGGGGGGCTGTGAGACTACCAGCTGTTGCACGCATCCTGGTTGCACCGGTCCGTGACTGAGCAGCCTCCCTTCGAGCCCAGGAAGGTCTGTGGAGGAGCAGCTGCTTGAGGCGGGAACCTGTCATTGCACTCGGTGTGGTACCGCAACCTCAGCCGCAGCTGAACTCAGAGTCTGTGGAGGGGACAAAGGAAATCCGAAGTTAGTCGTCCCCAATTGTAGGCACTATGGCCATAGTGCCATAGTTTTGGTTTTGGTTGCCACTAGCCTAACATTCTTTGCTTTGGCCACTGTGACTGGTTTTCTAAGGATGCAGGTGCGAATCCTGATGCACAAGGGCAGAGAAGAGCCCAGGAAGAATCTGGAGTGCTGAAGGCTCTCATTCGGTCTCTAACTTGGCTCAGTGTACCAGCTCCTCATTCTCACTCACAATCTCTCCTACACACACACACACACACACACACACACAGACACACACACACCAGTTTTTCTCTTTTCTTGTGCCTCATCAAAGGAAGACTAAGCTCTATCTTTTAGTATCAATTCTATTTTCCTGGTGAAGGGACCCAGACTGACCCACAGGAATGAGGGAGAGTAGATGTAGAATATATAAACCCCATAAGGATGGATATGGCGGAGAGCTGGAGAATGTAGTCCGGATGTAAATCCCTTACCATAACAGAGAAAATCAAATAACCAAGTATAGTAATAACTTGTGGACTTTTTTTTTTTTTAATGACACATTGAACGAGCCTCCAATATACCACATAACTCAGTAACTGTCTGGAAGCTAGGAGATGAGCAGAAGGACAGAGCCAGGTCACAGGTCTGAAACTGTCTTTTAGAAATGGAAGTGAAGTAAGGTGTAAGAATGTCATGCTAGGGGCGCCTGGGTGGCTCAGTGGTTTAAGCTTCTGCCTTCGGCTCAGGTCATGATCCCAGGGTCCTGGGATCGAGTCCCGCATCGGGCTCTCTGCTTGGCGGGGAGCCTGCTTCCTCCTCTCTCTCTCTCTCTCTCTCTGCCTGCCTCTCTGCCTACTTGTGATCTCTCTCTGTCAAATAAATAAAATCTTAAAAAAAAAGTTAAAAAAAATGTCATGCTAATCTTAAAATGGAAAAGAGCTATGTCCATTTTAGGAGCAAACAGTGCAGAAAAATGGGAGTATATCAGCATCATCTATATATACATATGTTTCTGTCATTTATTTTGGCTTTTTGAAGTGAACCCCAGCTGAGCAGCACAGAGTCCCTCCCTCCCTTCGCCTCTTTCTTCTTTCCTTCCGTTGCTCATTGGTTCATTCATTCATTCATTCATTCATTCATTGGTATTGCTATAGGAAGGCAGTGTGCCACACATGCTGAATAAGCAGACACACCAGAAACAAGGTTTCTCTTGGATATAAAGATGAGGCTACAATATAACATTGAGGCTTTTTCCTAGAACTGTTACCATAACATCCTATTCCCCCGAGCAGAGTAATAGTGGTTTTTAAATCAGGCTGTTATGGTGATATTGCCAACTTTTTTCAAAGCAAAAGCCAGAAAACCAAGGGAGTCAAGGTTTAATAAAATAAAAGCAAAGTATATTTGTATACTTTTCTTGTGCGAGGCCTACAGGTTTCCATAAAATAAAAATTTAATGCCTGGGCAATTTTTTCATTATGGATTTCAAGGAGGGCATAAGTTTACCTGCTGTCTACAGAGCACAAAATGATGCGTGCTGGATATTTCTTTTTTCCAGACAGTTTCCATAATGTTCCATTATGATGCTGAATATGGGAAAATTATGCCAGTCACTAGGAAATTGTAGAATTCACCCAGTGGCGGTCAGGCCCCCGTCTGATAAGAGTGTAGCTATCCCCGTGCCGATCGGTGTTAACCTACACACTCAAGCAGGGGTCAGAATGGCATTCAGAATATTCAAGGTGTGATCCATGGCAGTGGGGGTGTTGGTGACAAGGCAATAGTGACAATAATAGCACCTTACTTTTGTCTTAAGTTCTAGGATTCCTAAAGCAGTTTCTCCTACACTGTCTCATTTGTTTCTCCAAAGAATTTCAGGAGACAAAAAAATTATCACTCATGAGTGAAATGTTCCAGGTTGCACAGACCACAGTGATGGAGCCAGAGCTGGAATTCAGTTTGCTGGGGATGTTCTCTCTCATGACACGAGAGAGAAGCGTGAGCTGAAGAGACATGCATTCACTGCACACGTACTTAAGTGATGCAAAAAATGAGAGAAAAATAAGATATTTATAACATTGAATTAAATCTTTTTTTAAAAAAATTTGTTTATTTGAGAGAGAGAGAGAATGCAAATGCAAACAGGAGGAGGGGCAGAGGGACAAAATCTTAAACAGACTCCATGCTGAGCATGGAACCTGTCGCAGGGCCTGATCACTTGACCCTGAGGTCGTGACGTGAGCCATAACTAAGGTCAGATGCTCAAATGACTGAACCACCCAGGTGCCCCTTGAATTAAATCTTTTAAAGTCCGCTGACACGGCCAGAGGAGATAGCACTTTTTAAGCGTCAAGCTTCAAGAAATAAGCGTTAATTATTATTATTTTGTGACATCACTATTCTTTACCCCATCTTCTCAGTGACACCAACTAACCTGGTGAGTGGCTCTAATTATCGTCACAGTTAGATCAGCTTCCATCATGCTGGTGGCAATTGTCATCATTTACTGCGGACACGACTATGCAGTCAGCATGAACTATTAATACTAGTTTAACTGAAGCTGGCGTAAGTAGCTTTATAGCCTCCCTATTTTATAGCTGAAGCAATGGAGGTTCAGGGACCCGAATATCCCAGCTGTTCTGTCAGCCACCCATCAGGGCTTCAAAGATCAGTGTTCCCTGAACTTCCCAGCATGTAGATATAATTCCCTGTCAGCAGAGAGGCCCAGCCTGAGTTTTAGGCCTTGTGTAGGGCAGGAGCCTCATCCGGGGCATCTGACAGTATCTAGGGGCTCTCGTGGTTGTCACATTTGGGGAAGGGAGTGCTGCTGGCATCTGTTGGGGAGAGGCCAGTGATGCTGATAAACATCCTACAAAACACATGACAGCCCCCATGACAAAGAATTTTCGAGTCCTGAATGTCAATAGTACTGAGGTTAAAAGACCCCGGGTATGAGATTGTAAGACTGGGTAATAATAGAATTTATTTTTTTGGTGTTGTTAATTAAATTGAATTTATTTTTTGTTTAATTTTTTATTTATTTCTTATTTTTTATAAACATATAAAGTATTTTTATCCCCAGGGGTACAGGTCTGTGAATCGCCAGGTTTACACACTTCACAGCACTCACCATAGCACATACCCTCCCCAATGTCCATAACCCCCTCCCCCTCTCCCAACCCCACCTCCCCCCAGCAACCCCCAGTTTGTTTTGTGAAATTAAGAGTCACTTATGGTTTGTCTCCCTCCCAATCCCATCTTGTTTCATTTATTCTTCTCCTATCCCCCTAACCCCCCATGTTGCATCTCCACGTCCTCATATCAGGGAGATCATATGATAGTTGTCTTTCTCTGATTGACTTATTTCACTAAGCATGATATCCTCTAGTTCCATCCACATTGCCGCAACTGGCAAGATTTCATTTCTTTTGATGGCTGCATAGTATTCCATTGTGTATATATACCACATCTTCTTTATCCATTCATCTGTTGATGGACATCTAGGTTCTTTCCATAGTTTAGCTGTTGTAACATTGCTGCTATAAACATTCAGGTGCACGTGCTCCTTTGGATCACTACATTTGTATCTTTAGGGTAAATACCCAGTAGTGCAATTGCTGGGTCATAGGGTAGTTATATTTTCAACATTTTGAGGAACCTCCATGCTGTTTTCCCACTGTTGGTGGGAGGAGGGTTCTCCTTTCTCCACATCCTCGCCAGCATCTGTCATTTCCTGACTTGTTAATTTTAGCCATTCTGACTGGTGTGAGGTGATATCTCATTGTGGTTTTGATTTGTATTTCCCTGATGCCGAGTGATGTGGAGCACTTTTTCATGTGTCTGTTGGCCATCTGGATGTCTTCTTTGCAGAAATGTCTGTTCATGTCCTCTGCCCATTTCTTGATTGGATTGTTTGTTCTTTGGGTGTTGAGTTTGCTAAGTTCCTTATAGATTTTGGACACTAGCCCTTTATCTGATGTCATTTGCAAATAGCTTCTCCCATGCTGTCAGTTGTCTTTTGGTTTTGTTAACTGTTTCCTTTGCTATGCAACAGCTTTTGATCTTGACGAAGTCCCAATAGTTCATTTTTGCCCTTGCTTCCCTTGCCTTTGCCGATGTTCCTAGGAAGATGTTGCTGTGGCTGAGGTCAAAGAGGTTGCTGCCTGTGTTCTCCTCAAGGATTTGGATGGATTCCTTTCTCACATTGAGGTCCTTAATTTGTTTTGAGTCTATTTTCGTGTGTGGTGTAAGGAAGTGGTCCAATTTCATTTTTCTGCATGTGGCTGTCCAATTTTCCCAGCACCATTTATTGAAGAGGTTGTCTTTTTTTCCATTGGGCATTCTTTCCTGCTTTGCCAAAGATTAGTTGACCATAGAGTTGAGGGTCTATTTCTGGGTTCTCTATTCTGTTCCATTGATCTATGTGTCTGTTTTGTGTCTTGATGATGACAGCTTTGTAATAGAGCTTGAAGTCCGGAATTGTGATGCCACCAACTTTGGCTTTCTTTTTCAACATTCCTTTGGATATTCAAGGTCTTTTCTGGTTCCATATAGATTTTAAGATTATTTGTTCCATTTCTTTGAAAAAAATGGATGGTATATTGATAGGGATTGCATTAAATGTGTAGACTGCTTTAGGTAGCATAGATATTTTCACAATATTTATTCTTCCAATCCAGGAGCATGGGAGATTTTTCCATTTCTTTGTGTCTTCCTCAATTTCTTTCATGAGTACTTTATAGTTTTCTGCATATAGATTCTTAGCCTCTTTGGTTAGGTTTATTCCTAGGTATCTTATAGTTTTGGGTGCAATTGTAAATGGGATTGACTCCTTAATTTCTCTTTCTTCTGTCTTATTGTTGGTGTAGAGAAATGCAAATGATTTCTGTGCATTGATTTATATCCTGACACTTTACTGAATTCCTGGACAAGTTCTAGCAGTTTTGGAGTGGAGTCTTTTGGGTTTTCCACATATAATATCATATCATCCGCAAAGAGTGATAGTTTGACTTCTTCTTTGCCGATTTGGATGCCTTTAATTTCCTTTTGTTGTCTGATTGCTGAGGCTAGGACTTCTAGTACTATGTTGAATAGCAGTGGTGATAAGGGACATCCCTGCCGTGTTCCTGACCTTAACGGAAAAGCTTTCAGTTTTTCTCCATTGAGAATGATATTTGTGGTGAGTTTTTCATAGATGGCTTTGATAATATTGAGGTATGTGCCCTCTATCCCTACACTTTGAAGAGTTTTGATCGAAGGGATGCTGTACTTTGTCAAATGCTTTTTCAGCATCTATTGAGAGTATCATATGGTTCTTGTTCTTTCTTTTATTAATGTGTTGTATCACATTGATTGATTTGCGGATGTTGAACCAACCTTTCAGTCCTGGAATAAATCCCACTTGGTCGTGGTGAATCATCCTTTTAATGTACTGTTGAATCCTATTGGCTAGTATTTTGGTGAGAATTTTTGCATCTGTGTTCATCAAGGATATTGGTCTGTAGTTCTCTTTTTTGGTGGGATCCTTGTCTGGTTTGGGGATCAAGGTGATGCTGGCCTCATAAAATGAGTTTGGAAGTTTTCCTTCCATTTCTATTTTTTGGAACAGTTTCAGGAGAATAGGAATTAGTTCTTCTTTAAATGTTTGGTAGAATTCCCCTGGGAAGCCATCTGGCCCTGGGCTTTGTTTGTTTGGAGATTTTTGATGACTGTTTCAATCTCCTTACTGGTTATGGGCCTGTTCAGGTTTTCTATTTCTTCCTGGTTCAGTTATGGTAGTTTATATGTCTCTAGGAATGCATCCATTTCTTCCAGATTGTCCAATTTGTTGGCGTAGAGTTGCTCATAGTATGTTCTTAAATTTGTCTGTATTTCCTTGGTGTTAGTTGTGATCTCTCCTCTTTCATTCATGATTTTATTTATTTGGGTCCTTTCTCTTTTCTTTTGGATAAGTCTGGCCAGGGGTTTATCAATCTTATTGATTCTTTCAAAGAACCAGCTCCTAGTTTCGTTGATTTTTTCTATTGTTTTTTTGGTTTCTATTTCATTGATTTCTGCTCTGATCTTTATGATTTCTCTTCTCCTGCTGGGTTTAGGGTTTCTTTCTTGTCCTTTCTCCAGCTCCTTTAGGTGTAGGGTTAGGTTGTGTACTTGAGACCTTTCTTGTTTCTTGAGAAAGGCTTGTACCGCTATATATTTTCCTCCCAGGACTGCCTTTGTTGCGTCCCACAGATTTTGAACCATTGTGTTTTCATTATCATTTGTCTCCATGAATTTTTTCAATTCTTCTTTAATTTTCTGGTTGACCCATTCATTCTTTAGAAGGATGCTGTTTAGTATCCATGTATTTGGGTTCTTTCCAAATTTCCATTTGTGATTGAGTTCTAGCTTCAGAGTATTGTGGTCTGAAAATATGCAGGTAATGATCCTAATCTTTTGATACCGGTTGAGACCTGATTTAGGACCCAGGATATGATATATTCTGGAGAATGTTCCATGTTCACTAGAGAAGAATATGTATTCTGTTGCTTTGAGATGAAATGTTCTGAATATATCTGTGATGTCCATCTGGTCCAGTGTGTCATTTAAGGCCTTTATTTCCTTGTTGATCTTTTGCTTGGATGATCTGTCCATTTCAGTGAGGATAGTGTTAAAGTCCCCTACTATTATTGTATTATTATCGATGTGTTTCTTTGATTTTGTTATTAATTGGTTGATATAGTTGGCTGCTCCCACGTTAGTGGCATAGATATTGAAAATTGTTAGATCTTCTTTTTGGACAGACCCTTTGAGTAAGATATAGTGTCCTTCCTCATCTCTTATTATAGTCTTTGGGTTAAAATCTAATTGATCTGACATAAGGATTGCCACCCCAGCTTTCTTCTGATGCCCATTAGCATGGTAAATTGTTTTTCACCCACTCACTTTAAATCTGGAGGTATCTTCGTGTCTAAAATGAGTTTCTTATAGGCAACATATAGATGGGTTTTTTTTTTTTATCCATTCTGATACCCTGTGTCTTTTTTTTTTTAAATTTTATTTATTCGACAGAGAGAAATCACACTAGGCAGAGAGGCATGCAGAGTGAGAGGAGGAAGCGGGCTCCCTGCGGAGCAGAGAGCCCGATGTGGGGCTCGATCCCAGGACCCTGGGATCATGACATGAGCCGAAGGCAGAGGCTTTAACCCACTGAGCCACCCAGGCGCCCCTACCCTGTGTCTTTTGATGGGGGCATTTATCCCATTAACATTCAGGGTAACTATTGAGAGATATGTATTTAGCGCCATTATATTGCCTGTAAGGTGATGTTACTGTATATTGTCTCTGTACCTTTCTGATCTACTACTTTCAGGCTCTCTCTTTGCTTAGAGGACCCCTTTCATTATTTCCTGTAGAGCTGGTTTGGTGTTTGCAAATTCTTTCAGTTTGTGTTTGTCCTGGAAGATTTTTATCTCTCCTTCTATTTTCAATGATAGCCTAGCTGGATATAATATTCTTGTCTGCATGTTTTTCTCGTTTAGTGCTCTGAATATATCATGCCAGCTCTTTCTGGCCTGCCAGGTCTCTGGATAAGTCTCCTGCCAATCTAATATTTTTACCATTGTATGTTACAGACTTCTTTTCCTGGGCTGCCTTCAGGATTTTCTCTTTGTCACTAAGACTTGTAAATTTTACTATTAGGTGACGGGGTGTGGACCTATTTTTGTTGAATGTGAGGGGGGTTCTCTGTACCTCCTGGAGTTTGATGCTTGTTCCCTTTGCCATATTAGGGAAATTCTCTCCAATAATTCTCTCCAATATACCTTCTGCTCCCCTCTCTCTTTCTTCTTCTTCTGGAATCCCAATTATTCTAATGTTGTTTCATCTTATGGTGTCACTTATCTCTCAAATTCTCCCCTCATGGTCCAGTAGCTGTTTGTCCCTCTTTTGCTCAGCTTCTTTATTCTCTGTCATTTGGTCTTCTATATCACTAATTCTTTCTTCTGCCTCATTTATCCTAGCAGTGAGAGCCTCCATTTTGATTGCACCTCATTAATAGCTTTTTTGATTTCAACTTGGTTAGATTTTAGTTCTTTTATTTCTCCAGAAGGGGCTTTTATATCTCCAGAGAGGGTTTCTCTAATATCTTCCATGCCTTTTTCGAGCCTGGCTAGAACCTTCAGAATCGTCATTCTGAACTCTAGATCTGACATATTACCAATGTCTGTGTTGATTAGGTCCCTAGTCTTCGGTACTGCCTCTTTTTCTTTTTTTTGTGGTGAATTTTTCCGCCTTGTCATTTTGTCCAGATAAGAGGATATGAAGGCGAAAATAAAATACTAAAAGGGTGGCAAAGACTCCAGAAAAATGCACTTTAACCAAATCAGAAGAGACCCCAAATCGTGGGGGGGGGGAGAAAGGGGATAAAAAGAGGTTCAGAAAAAAAAAAAGAAAAAATTTAAAAAAAGAAACAAAGAAAAAATATATATATATATTAGATAAACTAGTCAAAAAACGTTAAAAAAGAAAAGGGTAGGGGCGCCTGTGTGGCTCAGGGGGTTAAGCCTCTGCCTTCAGCTCAGGTCATGATCTCTGGGTCCTGGGATTGAGCCCCGCTTCGGGGTCTCTGCTTAGCGGGGAGCCTGCTTCCTCCTCTCTCTCTGCCTGCATCTCTGCCTACTTGTTACCTCTCTCTGTCAAATAAATAAATAAAATCTTTAAAAAGAAAGAAAAGAGTAAAAGTTTTAAAAAATTTAGCAGAAGAAGAAAAAAGAAAGAAAAAAAAATTGAAAAAATAAAATTGAATTAACCACAAGACGAAAGAATCATGGGGAGAAAGCCATGAGTTCCGTGCTTTGCTTTCTCCTCCTCTGGAATTCCGCTGCTGTCCTTCGTATTGAACCTGCTTTCCTTGGTAGATGAACTTCGTCCTTGCTGGATTTTTTTTGTTGATCTTCTGGGGGAGGGGCCTGTTGTAGTGACTCTCAAGTGTCTTTGCCCGAGGCACAATTGCACTGCCCTTACCAGGTGCCGGACTTAGTAATCCACTTGGGTTTGCTTTCCGGAGCTTCTGTTCCCTGAACGCTTTCCGTAGAGTTCCGGAGGACGGGAATGAAAATGGCGGCCTCCCAGTCTCTGGCCCGGAGGAGCTGAGAGCCGGGGGCCCCACTCCTCAGTGCGCCCCCAGAGAATAGCGCCCAATCATTCCTGTATCCCCGGCCTCTGGCTGCGCTCCAAGCTCACCCAGCCCGCGACCAGTTCAAGGTAACCCTGAGCTGAGAGCTCAGTCCTCGGCTCTGTCTCTGTAGCCGGCTTCTTCGTTCTAATACCTGCGAGCTCTGCGACACTCCGACACCCCCGATCCTTCTGTGACCCTGCGGGACCTGGGGCCACAGTGACCCCGCATGGGCTTCACCCCGGTTTAGCCTCTGGAGCAATGTCCCTCAGTGGAACAGACTTTTAAAAGTCCTGATTTTGTGCTCCGTTGCTCTGCCGCTTGCCGGGAGCCGGCCCCTCCCTCCGCGGTCTATCTTCCCGTCGTTTTGGATTCACTTCTCCGCCAGTCCTACCTTTCAGAAAGTGGTTGATTTTCTGTTTCTAGAATTGCTGTTCTTCTTCTCTTCGATCTCCCGTTGGATTTGTAGGTGTTTGCAATGTTTAGATAAGCTATCGAGCTGATCTCCTGCTACCTGATGTAGTCTCAGCCTGCTACTTCTCCGCCATCTTGACTCCTCCCTTCTAGAATTTATTTTTTTAAAGATTTTTATTTATTTATTTGACAGACAGAGATCACAAGTTAGGCAGCGAGGCAGGCAGAGAGAGGAGGAAGCAGGCTCCCCCCTGAGCAGGGAGCCCGACGCGGAGATCAATCCCAGGACCCCGGGATCACGACCCGAGTGAAGGCAGAGGCTTTAACCCACTGAGCCACCCAGGCGCCCCCAGAAAATTTTTATGTAAATCAGCTGGTCTGTCGCCATTTAAAATTTTATTTGTTGAAAAGATAGAACTCAGTTTCGTCTGGCTCAGGCCCACTTAGTGTACAGAGGAGTGAGCCAGGAGTTCCCTTCTGAAGAACAGACATAGAGCAGCCAGAAAATTCTGAAGGCCTGAGGGATTTTGAGGCTGATGGTTTTGTAAAGTGACTGACACGTTTGACAGTTCCCTACCAAATTACTAAAACCCGAGTCTTTGGCAGGTAAGCAAAACCTATGGCTTTCATAAAAATTAGACCTTTATTTCAAAGATATGACTTAGAAAGTTGAAATTGCAAACACGTTGCTTCCAGGTGAATAGCCAGCTAGAAATCAAAATTTCAAAGGGCAGTGATAACAAGTGATCATTTACTCTGACACTCACAGCCAAGGTGAAGCCTGTTTGTGATAAGAGTTTTAGCTCTGGGGGCGCCTGGGTGGCTCAGTGGGTTAAAAATGGGTTAAAGAATTTAGCTCTGTTATCCCTGAAACAACCCGTGAGTGTCTCTTCAGGAGTCTTTCTGCCGCTTTTCCTTCCCTTACACAAAAATGGATTTTCAAAGATTTTAGGGGCACAGGCCAAGAATAAAGAACCCCCCTTGATTGTACAAACCTCATGTCATCAGCAGTCTTGTGGGGGGGGGCACTGCAAACCCTGGGGCTTCTCTGTCTGGGGGCTGTCCCACTTCTTTGTACCTCGCCCCAGCATCTAGCACTGAATAAGTTCCCAGTAGGGGTTGAAAATGGACCCATAGCTCAGTGAAGACCCACTGACAACAGGTGACCCAAGCTGTGTGAAAACCGACCAGTTAAAAAAAAGTAGAAGTTAAAAGTCACCATGGAAAAAATATTGATGGCTGGAAAGAGCTGGAAGGCTGAGCATGCCTTTGGGCTCCTTTGGGTTTTCCTGCCCTCACCTGTACCATCTGGAGCTGCACAGCAGAATCTGGGAGACCAGAGTCCCTTTGGTTTTGATATACTCCATTTCTAATGGAGTGAAAAAGAAAAGAAATTTTTCTCAAATCTATGATAACTGCTGGGAAATTATTATTCAGCTTCTTGGGTGGTCCTGCTTATGGATAAAGGGTTTATACTTCCCCTAAAGCTCTAATCTTGCATGTGTAATGGATGTAAGTTTTCTTTTATTTTCTTTCTCCTTTCTTTCTTTCCCTCCCTTCCTTCCTTCCTTCCTTCCTTCCTTCCTTCCTTTCTTTCTTTCTTTCTTTCTTTCTTTCTTTCTTTCTTTCTTTCTTTCTTTCTTTCTTTCTTTCTTTCTTTCTTTCTTTCTTTCTTTCTTCTTATGTGTGTGAATGGGCTTTGGCCCCTTGTGTGTCTTCAGGACTTTCTCCTCAGTTATCCCAAAGCATCTGTCTGTGGGTGGGGAACGGGAGGAGAGAACTGAGATAGGAATGCAAATAGAACAGGTTGATAATACTCACCCTCTATCCGCAGAAATAGGCTTTCTCAGGCTCCAGCAGTGTGCTGTGGGAGGTTCACAGATAGGCCTCGCCAAGAGAAAAAAGGATTCTCTAATTTCCTTTACTGTCCTGTTCATGGTATCAGGAGGCAGTTCCAGTGGCCTTGATGGTCATTTTACACAAAGGAGGGTCTAACCAGACCGGAAGAGCAGAGGGAGGTCCACACACACTCATCTCACTGGGGGAAGGGACAGGTATCTGAAAATCTGGGCATTTCTATCTCTCAGCCAGGCATGAACTGGGTTACCTGAGATAACGTTTCTAAATTATTGCATTTGATGACATTTTACAAGATAAAACTAAAGTTTCATGTTTCTTTTCCAAGCATGTTAAAAATCAGTGCCTTCTTTGAAATTTCTTTCCAGTTTATTATTCATCTACCTAAATTCATACATATTTTTATGTATTTGCTCATTTAGCAAATATTTATTGAGTATTGGCCACGCACGAGATACTAGGAATTCAGCAGCAAGTAAATACAGATAACGTCACTTCCCTTAGGGAGCTTACTTTCTAGTTGGAGAAAAAGTAAAATCAACAGTAATACATAATTCTTCTTTTTTTTTTAGATTTTATTTATTTTTTTTTGACAGCGGGAGATCACAAGTAGGCAGAGAGACAGGCATAGAGGGGGCAGGCAGGGGTGAGGGGGAGGAAGCAGGCTCCCTGCTGAGCAGAGAGCCCGATGTGGGGCTCGATCCCAGGACCCTGAGATCATGACCTGAGCAGAAGGCAGAGGCTCAACCCTCTGAGCTACCCAGGCGCCCCAACAGTAATACATAATTCTAACCCACAGTAAGAAGAAGATCAAAGACGATGCTACTTCCTGGTCCTCGTGGTCATGTTCTTCCAACAAGACTGTGTTCTCTGAATGCACAGCGTCTCTAACCCACCTCTTTTGTCAGTGCGCAGAAGGACCTGAGCTCCCACCCAATCCACTCACTTTCCTTTTCAAGACCCACTGTGGCTCCGGTAGCCTGCTGCTCCCTCCCAGGTCCGAACTCTGGCCTCCAACTGCTTGGAACCTCTTCCCACAGACGAGGGATCCCCTCCCACAATGTCATTCCTTCTAAAGTCCCATAAAAGCAGCTCTCATCCACACATGCAGGAATACACACCTTTTCCTCTTTTCCTCCTGTCTTCCCAAATCCCAGGCTTTTCAGTAAGATCCAGCAAGTTTCCCGTGTGCCTTGTTGCATTAAAAGCCCAGCCAGTCCCCACAGATAGCTCCTTCTCGGATCTTCAACTCCTGGCCAGTACTTTGGATCGCAGACTCCCAAACTTGGAAGAACATGCTGGTCTTCTAGTCCAGCCTTGACCCCCATGTGGGAAACAGTTATACCTTCTTATAGGTGGCCTCAGACCTCTACACTCTCTACCGGCGTTCTTCAAATAAGTAAAAAATGTATATACACATACCCACAATGGTGAATTAAATTATTTTAATTTTTCTGTCGCTTAAGCATCCGTAAGCAGAAAACTCTTGATGAATTTTTATGCTTTATGGCTCTTTTAAGATCACAAAAGAAAAAAGTTTTAAATATAAACCCAATGAAAAAGCTAATTAATTCAAAATGATCAACATTAATTTATTGTGACAGTGTTTCACCAAAGCAAAGCATCTGTTCTCAATGTAAATGTGTTACTACTCTCCAACAGGTACTCCCCAAAATGCCATAATGTGACCTTGCTTATCTATGATAGGCTGCTTTTGCCATTTATTAAATAAGCCTGTAGTAGTGGCCATAGCTTTGTCCTAAAGAAATCTCCAGTGCAGACGCAGTGTAGGCAGGACCTAATTACAGGGTGGTGGTCGAGATCAGGGGGTTTTGTTTAATCAACAGACAAGAATTAAAAACTTTAAGCATTTTCACAGAAACATATGTAACTTCTGTAATATATTTTCAGTTTTCCAGGGGTCCAGAAATCCGTGTCATATAGTTTTGGACTGATTTAGGAGTTTATGCTTTGACTCTGCAAATAGATTCTGTGTAAAATGGACTGACAGGAAAGACCAATTTTAACATTTATTCTCTTTTCTTCATAATACTTAACATTGTATGTAGCCTGCTAGATGCTGATAAAAGATTTCTTAAATATATATATATATATATATATACACACACACACACATATATTTATATTTTTATTTCACTATTTTTTCTTATATGAATTTCAGGAAGTTAATTCACAGATCTCTCTATAAGTCTCCCAGGAAAGTAAGTTAGTAATGATTCTTTGATTCCGATTTTCTGGACAAAGACGTACATAAGCTCCATTATACGTTACAGCAGACAACTCCTCAAGATGATGAAAGCCAAATTTAAGGCAAAAGAGACTGAACAATGATCAGTGTAGGAAAATCAAAATCAAGATAACCAAAGGGTCAAGCAGTGCTTTACGGATGCTGAATAAAATGTGGTTGTTGACAGTGAAAATTTCCCGGTTGCAGCCAATTATTTGAAGGACTATCTTTTTCAGACTATTTCCACCTGTCCCCTACAGTGCTAGCAGCTCTGTTATTAAGTCAGTAAAAAACTAATTGCCTTTCTATCTTTGAACATATTTTAGAGACATTCGTATTTTGATGCTTTCAGGGGAAAATAGAGTAAAAACAAATTCAGTAATTCTCAACTGAAAGGCCTGATATCACCTTATGTCAGTTCTTTTTTTCTCCCTGGATATTTTAACTCTTTATCCTGCTTTCCTACTCATTAATGAAAGGCTTTAAAGTAAATGGAGGGAATGCAGTTTTCCTTTTCTCTAGTTATCCTCTCTAAATATCGGTCATCCTTCCGAGTTGGTGAATTGAAGATGTCTCCTCAATCTGTTTTCTTCCAAGTCTTGGTACTCTCCCCAGGCTTCCTCCACTCTCCCACAACTCTCAGCCTGACACTGAGTCTTTTTATTTTTTTTTTTATTTTATTTTTTAAATTTTTTTAAAAGATTTTATTTATTTATTTGTCAGAGAGAGAGACAGCGAGAGTGAGCACAGGCAGACAGAGTGGCAGGCAGAGACAGAGAGAGAAGCAGGCTCCCCGCCGAGCACGGAGCCGGATGTGGGACTCGATCCCAGGACGCTGGGATCGTGACCTGCGCTGAAGGCAGCCGCTTAACCAACTAAGCCACCCAGGCGTCCCATCTTTTTATTTTTTTTTTTAATTATTTTTATTAACATATAATGTATTATTTGCCCCAGGGATACAGGTCTATGAATTGCCAGTTTACACCCTTCACAGCACTCACCATAGCTCATACCCTCCCCAATGTCCATAACCCAACCACACTCTCCCCCCCACCAGCCCCGCAACCCCCAGTTTTTTTTTGAGATTAAGAGTTTCTTATGGTTTCTGACACTGGGTCTTAAAAGTGCTGAGCCCCCTCGCAACTCGGCCCTCTGTGCCTTACCAGCAGTTTGCTTGGTGGGACCCACTCACCTGTAAGGATTCCTGTTCAGCTGTGTGTCCCCGTGCCTTGAACCTACCAGCAGTGAGCGACAGTTCTTTGCCTTCCAAACACAGCCCTTCAAGAAAGGTCCAGAGAAAATTGTCAGGGTCAGTCACATCATGATGTGAATTAACTTATCAGATCCCTTCTCTCTCTGGCAAATACTCAGGAACTGAGTGAAGAGCTAATTAGACATTTATTGGTGGTTCATGGAGTTAATCTGGAAGGAATTTTGGAGGAAAACGCACCAGCTGTGGAGGAGTCCCTGGAGTGGGACTGGGGGCGATAGAAGTCTTCGAGAACAACTTCACAGGTGCCTTCGGGTTAGCCCTGCTTAGGAGGAGCTGATATTCAAAGCACTTAAGAGCTCCTTATGTTTTAACGAAGATTAAATCTTAAACTAATTTCAAAGAATCATATAATTAAATTAAAAGTAGGCCATATCATGAGAAAGAAGTATTTGGCTTTTTCTGGGTATCCAAAAAGGAGACTTAGGATATGTGGTTGTAAATTATGGCGGTCTAGTTTCATCTCAGTGCAAGTTTTAATTATTCATTTGGAAATAGTTAAAACTCTTTAAAACTATTCTTTTTCCCAAGATGGTGAGCTGTCACTCAATACAACTGTTTTATACAGAGGTGAATGATGCCGACTTTGGCCTTACTGTTGAACTTGGGCTACCTCGGATATATCTCCTATTTAAGAATGCTTACAAACTTAGGTCTGAATTATAAGTGAATATGCTCTTTAATTACTTCAAAAAATATATGTGTCTGTATATAGATACACATACATACACACACACAAGCATCAAAAAATGTAAGCTGAGGGCACCTGGGGGATTCAGTCAGTTAAGCACCTGCCTTCAGCTCAGGTCATGATCCCAGGGTCCTGGGATTGAGCCCCACATTGGGCTCTCTGCTCAGCAGGGAGCCTGCTTCTCCCTCTCCCTCTGCCCCTCCCCCGCTCATGCTTTCTCTCTTTCTCTTTTTGTCTCTTTTCTAGATAAATTTTTTTAAAATCTTCTTTTAAAAAATGTAAACTAAATTCTCATCCTAGTAGTATTCTACATATTTCTACCATTTCCAGAATCCTGGTCCTTGGGATGATAAAAGCTGACATAATCATAGCTAGTACTTACAAAGAACTCAGTAATTACAAGACTCTCTTCCCAAACCTCTCCAGGGGGTGGTATTACCGTGTGCCCCATTCTGCAGATAAGGGAGCTAGCTGAGCCACTGTAGGTGAAACGTTGCATTCCGGCTTCCAGAGCGCATAAACTGGGGAGCCAGCCAAGAGTCACACTGTGGCGGCGTCAGAGTCTAGGACTAACAATGGTGCTGCCCACTTGCCAGCACCCCGATAGGAAAATCTCAGAATATCACAGGATAGCTAATCAAATTGAGATTCTGGAATGCTGGCCTGAGTTGCGTTTTACCCCCTATAGCATAAATCTTGACATTTGTACAGAATGAGAAAATAAATCAATGTCAGAACAGCCTTAAAAGCCAACTACAGTTGCTTTATGACTCCAGTGTAGTGACAACACCAACTTCTAGCTGCAGTCAAGTAGAGATTAAGATCATTACACCAAGTCGAAACTCGTTTTCCTTTGCATAGCACTCATCATGTTTTAAGGACAAGTTATAAGCCACAGAATTACAGTTGTAGAGCTAGAAGGGGTCTCAGGGACGGTTCATCCCTCCCTTCTCATCACAGAAGTGAGGCTACTGATCTCCCGTGAGAGGATCTTACTTCAAACCCATGCCATGGCTTCAGGGCTGATCTTCCTGCCTCCACGGTTGGCTTTCTTGTGTCCAGTCTTCCTGTTACAGCCAAAGGGAACTTTTCAAACAGTTGGCTCATTGCACCTGGTTTTCTTTAAACTTCTTCAAACACTCCTCATTACTCTCAGACTAAGTTCAAGTCCTTTAGTTAAAGCACCAGGGGTTTTTTTGAAACCTGGTCTGTGATGGTCTCTAGTCAAATGCTCCTGCTCACTGACCTTGAACTCTGGACTCCAGTCACTACCCTGTGGTGGTAGAATCGCAGCCTGGCCTCTGAGCCTTTGCACATCCAACTCCTTTGCTGTTAGAGCCCTTTCTCTGGCCTCCTCTGGCGATCTCCACTTTCATCATTCCTAAAGGAAGATGACTCTAACCTAGAGGTCACATTTGTTTCATTTTTCAAACGCCCAATGTAAACAATGCCAGTGTTGCTTCCCAACCCATTCCGTAGTCAGAGTAATCATATTTGTGTGTATCTGGACAAGAAGGGCAGTGAGATTTTGCAGCATGGCATCCCCGGGCATGATATGGTAAGCATTCATACCTCATCAATGAGAAAACCAACAAGTCAATGAAACAGAGTTTGCTGGGATCATTTGATGAGGGTATCATGTTGCTACAACATAATCCAATGATTGATGTACCTAATTATGAAAACTGAGTCAGCAAGAAATGGTAATTATATTTAATGTAGTATGATTAAGGAGGCAGAAACTGCAATAACTTTCAGAACGATTTTCACTGAAAATGTTTAAAATAAAATGAGTTTTCATGCTTAAAGGAATGAAAGTAGTTCATCAGTTCATTTCTGTTAAAGATCCAATTATGTGCAAGTTTGTATCAGATGGAGGCATTGTGGTAACAGTCAGGAAATGTAAGTTCTGGTCTCATAATTGACACTGAGTAAGTGGGTGACTTTGGAAGAGCAAGACACCTGATACCTTTGACTCTTAGAGCTAACCTAACACAATGGCTAAGAACAGAGGCCATGGGCTTAAATTCCGTCCTGATTTCAGTACTTTGAAGCTATGTAGCGTTAATTATTTTAATCTCTGTAAGCCTCTGGTTTTTTTGTTTGTAAAATGGAAAGGATAATGCGTACTTCATAGGAGTTCTAGGAAAAACCGATGGTACATCAAGTGTAAGCGACTCAGCAAAGGGTATGACGTACAGTAACAGCTCAAAGAGCTGTTGTTGTTATAATTATTATAATTATTTACAATGAGGGAAATAGATTAGATGCCCTCCAAGGTCTTCTCAAGCTTTAAAATTCTGTGGTTCTATGAACAGCTCATTCCCCAATGATGTCAGATGAATGAGGTTTCACTGTATATTGGGCAAGAAATCAATATGGCCAATTTTCAGTTTTGCACAGTGAGGTAAGGTGAGCAGAGCATGAATTATTCAGAACTTTGGTTACACTCAATATATTTCTATTTGATCTTGGAATGCATAGAACTTTTTAAAAGAATATTTTCCATGCTTCTTATATTGTGTTTAATGATTAAAATGAGTTTGGCCTTTCCGTGTTTGCCAAGTGAAAAGAGATGGAAAAACGCTAGGTACTGTGTTTATGGTATCTTACTTAATCACTCGCCACTTAGGTGAAATCATCCAGCAAGTGAATGGGTGATAGAAAATCAAGCAGGATAATACAGTTGCAGCCCTGATAAAGGGCATGCCTGTGATGGAGAGCCAGCTTCATGGCATCTCCTTATAAAGCTGCTTCAGAATTTCAGGGGGCTTAGGTCCATATGGGGTTTGAAACCCTAAGAGTGAAAAACAGACTATCAAGTGTTTTTCCCACGGATATCTTAATCTTCGAAATGGCCTTAGCACAGAAGTGATGTGTAATTCTAATTAGAATTCCCACACAATGGCTACAGCCCAATGCTCTAAGAGCCTAACTATCAAAACTCATTTATTAGTAAGAATGCTTCCTCACCTACCATGTATATACTTTATCATTTAAAGGAGATAGGTATCTTTTTCCTTCCTCCTCTTCCTCCTTCTTCTTAAATGAACGATTTGTTCAGTGAGACATTTAAATTCTTCAAAGGCAAAAAGCCCATGAAAAACAGACAGGACACCAGGAGTCTCTGCTGGACAGCAGAACTCTCATAACCAGAGCACTTGTTTGAGTCCAGGCTTACACTCACGGACAAGCTGTGTGACTTTGGTAAACGACTAAATCTCTTTGAGCCTTCATTTCTTCCATTATAAACTGGGAATTCACTCTGAAGCTAGCAGAGCTCAGGCTTCAGAGCCCTCACTGGTGTAGGGCAGGTTCACATCTGTTCACACAAAGCATTCAAAGTGTCTTAGTTGTAAGGACCCCAGTCTCATTCCAACTGTCCTCCTCGGCGCAGCCTCCAGCACTTTTGGTGTCTGGCTGAAGGGAAGCTGAGTTTGAGGATACAGTAGTTTTCGGTTTAGTGACTGTATTTATATGGTCTTCAACCGTTTCTGTAGATTATGAAATTCTTGCTGGCATCCTGATCTAGGAATGACTCAAGGGCACTCCCACAGATCATTTTCATAGCTACATTCTCATTTGTATTTGAATATTCTTTTTTCTTTTAAAGAAAACCTCTAAAATGTATTGACTTCAGACCCTGGAAAGCCTGGATCTGCCTCTGAGAATAAGGATACCTGCCTCATACCATTGTTATAAGGATCAATATAGAAGCTTTCCCCCACTTTTGTTCCTCCTCTTCTTTTTCCTTTCTCTTTCTTTTCTAAAATCATATAATAAAGATAGGGATGTTGAGGATTTTTTCCCCAAGACATCTTCCCATCTCAAATAAAATCATACATGAAACCTTGATACATAAAATACTGTAGTAATTGATAGTATTTGTATGAAACTTAAATCCTCACTGTTTGGGGAATGGTCCTCCCCTTTTTAATATAAGCCTCCAAAGAACCACTGTGAGCCTCAGGATTCCATGAGGCCCAGTTTGGAAACATGTGATTTAACTCACTCCTTTCTTTTTATCCTAGAAAAGAACTCCAGAAACACTACACAGACTCCTTTCTTCCCGTTCTGTGTTCAGCCCACCATCTCTATCCTCTTTTTCGGGTTTATGACAATAACTAGAATAATACCTAAAAGTTCAGATGTAAAGCCAACTGGGATCAAAGACTTCTATGTAAAAAATTAAACTCTGAGGGGGGTAGGAGAAGAATAAATGAAACAAGATGGGATCAGAAGGGAGACAAACCATAAGTTACTCTTAATCTCACAAAACAAACCGAGGGTTGCTGGGGGGAGGGGGATTGGAAGAGGGGGGTGGGGTTATGGACATTGGGGAGGGTGTGTGCTATGGTGAGTTCTGTGAAGTGTGTAAACCTGGAGATTCACAGACCTGTACCCCTGGGGATAAAAATACATTATATGTTTATAAAAAAATAAAAAATAATTAAACTCTGAAAATCTCCCCAGGAAGAAAACTGGGGAGAGTCCATGTGCAAAGGAGGCTTTGGGGTGACATGTTAACTGAGGTAGGCAATCCAGGACCCGTAAAAATACAAAACTTTCACATGGTACATGTGCTTAGCTAATGTCATTCTGCAAATAATTAAATTGGAGAGTAATGTTTGCAACACTATGACAGAGACAAAGATAAACATAAACTGCACAAAGATGATGAATGGGCAACCCACGGAGGAACGTGTCTGCATGGCCAGTAAACCCACAGGAAAAAATCCAGCTCTCCGTTGAGAGAAGTGCAGGTAAGTGGCAGTGAGGGACCACTTCACATCCATCAGAGTGGCAACCAGTAGTGATAACACCTACTGCTGATGGGAAGAAGTTAAAAGGCTACCTTCCTTCATTCCTGGTAAAAATGGCAATTGTTACAGACTTTCAGAAAGCAATCCTTAAATATCTGTTGAAATTTTAAAAAAAAAAAAAAAGAAAGAAAGAAAAGAAAAGCAAACCTATTTCCAGTGTCACAGCATGACTTTCATGGGCCTTAGGAACTTTTTACCTGTATGAATTTTTTTTTCCCTGCACTAAATACACACACATAGAAAATATAAAATATATTTTACAACCACATTGATTCCACCAGTTGCCCCTTAAGGTCTTTTGCTCCTTTTGAGTGCTTTTAACCAACTCCACTTTAATGCTGGTCCCCAGTTGCGGGGCACTCTCGTAATGGGGTATTAATTTCCAATGGGTCACTTCTGGTCCCCCTCCACTTCTGTTTATCTTTCACTATCAGTCCCATCGTTTCCACTCCGCTTTACCTCTCCACTGGAGTCTTCCGCCCCCGTAGAGATCCAGAAGTGTATAATCCTACATTTCAGTCTGATTTCATGGGTGTTTAGAGTATTCCGGTAGATAATTAGTTCACTTTAGGGGACCAGTTGAAACAGGGTCTCCTACTTCTCCGCCATCTTGCCCCTCCTTGCTTATGACCACATTGATGTAAAGATGACTGTAATCCAGAATGGATTCATTATTATACCATTCCTATTCATTGTCCCCTCTAGTTTTAAAAGAAATTAAAGATTAAAACATCTGCCAGGTCCTTAAAGCTCTCCGGGGCCCTCAGCCCTGCCCGTGTCTTCTGTGCCTCAGGACATCAGCCCCAACTCCTCACCCACAAGTCTGTCTACTGCCAATCAGTGATAGTCACTGCAGTGTGGCTGAAGTAGCAAAATCTGGAAACAAAGCAAAGACCTTGCAGGCAATTGATGGATAAACTGGGTTGTACCTTGTGTGAACCCATCTTAGTAAAATAATCAAAGCCAAGAGGACATGTCTCTGAGTTTGTGACTCACCTGTTTGCAGTATCTTGTAGCCTCACAAACCTCCATAAAACTCGGTGGCTTCAAACAACATCGATTTTATCTGCCCATGATAACAGTCAGCAACGTGGGCTAGGTTCTGTTGGACATTCCTTTTGCTGGTCTCAGCAGGGGTAATTCAAGCAGGTGCCACCAAATGGCAGCTCACATGGGACTGGATCATCTATGACAGCCTTACTCACAAGTCTGGTGGTTAATCCTTCTCTCGCTGGGGCCATGTGTCTGCAGTGAGCCAGCTCAGGTTTCTTCCCATGGGGGCAGAAGTGTTCTCAAGGGCAAGAAAAGGTAAGCCCAAGTGGCCAACAACATTGCAGATCAAAGCTCATGTCATGTTTGCTAATGTCTCCTTAACAAAGCAAGTCACATGATCAGATCCAGAATCAGTGGTGGAGGGCCAGGGAAATGATGCGAGAGCATGCGTGGAGGGGGGTATGATTCACTGGGAGACACCGTTGATCTATTTCATTTTCTAGTTTCAGTACTCATATTTTTCAGTAGTTTATTTTCTCATTAAATTCCAACAGCTTCATTTGGCATTTAAAATCAGTTATACTGCCTCATTCATTAAATTAGATAAACAATAGTAAAACATTTTTTAGCTGTAAAGTAGTATAAAATATAGTTGTGTTTTTACTTGAATTGCAAAGACAGTTTCACTCAAAATGACTGAAGTTTGCAAAGGAATTCGTACTCTAATCAGAGCCAGATTTGTTGTTTTTGTTGTTGTTGCTGTTAAACTTAGTCTTTTTTAGCTAAAAACAGTTGGAGAATTTCTCACTCCATTGTTTTTCCTCAGCACACATACACACACAGATATAAAACTGAAAAATCCGCTCTTCCTTCAGGAGACTCTACTTTAGTAAAACACACCCTGTTTCCCAAACTGTCTTCCAACAGTAAGAACAAAATATGCCTTTTTCTTGAGAATGATCATAGGAGTATAAATGGTAAAAGTAGGAAATATAAATATGAAAATAGTAAAAAAAATATATAATGATAAAATTAGTATAGACAGTTCAGCATAGCTTAAAAGTAGAGATTCTGTAGCTGGAATTCCTGTGTCCCAGTTCTGACTCTGCCTTTCTTTAGGTCAAAAGTCCTGGAGTAGTGAACTAATTCTTCTGGGCAGATGGCAGGAACAGAGCACTGAGGACAAGCCTCAGAGAACAGCTCTCTCTAAAGGCCAGGAAAAGAAAAATGACAGTGTAGGACACAGTGGAGGAGTGATCAGAAGGTCAGACAGACAAGTGTGAGGACACAGAAAGGCAGAGAAGAGTAAGTTTCAGTGAGGGGATGGTCAACACTGACCACCTCTCCTGAAATCACAGAGAAGGAGGACTTAGTCAAAGTCAGCATAGTCATCAGTGGCATTCTCAAAAGGGAGGCAGGAGTGATAATTTTCTGACTCAAGGCGGTTCGGGTGTAAGTGCTGAAAAAGGGAAGTTCCCTTAGGTTAGATTGACAAATAGGAGTAGAGGGCAGCATGGGTATTTCCCCCCCCCTCCATTACCCAAGGTAGAGGAGACGGGTGCTAATTAACAAAGAAAATGGAGCTAATGGGAAAAAAAGAGACGGAAAATTGAGGAAATATTTCTCTTAAAATGTCAGAAGACTGGCATGAAATAACTTGGCATTGGAAAGGAGTAGTGAAGAAGAGTCCTTCTCTTGTCTTCCTGGCAAGCTCCTACTCATCCTTGAACACTCAGCTCTAAGTCACTTCACAAATGAAGCCTTATCAGACTGTCCTAAGTTGTCCAGTCCCTTATCTAAAGTGTTTGGATATTTTGTTTGTATCTTTTTTTAAAATAACACTCAGCCAATTATACAGCATTTTATTTCTCCACGCACCTACCCCGTACATTAGACAGAAAATTCCGCAGAGCCAGGATCTATGATTTGGTCATTTTGCTTATTTCTAGTATAAGACCTAGCACCAGATCTAGTACCACATTAGTACATATCAGAAAATTAATTAATCAGCAGTGGGAAAGGGAAAAGGACCTATAGGTTACACCAAAGGAGCAAATTACAGGCGTTAACAGAAAGATCTATGTTCTTAGTCTCGTTATTAGAACAGAGTGAAAATGAGAGTGATAAGGTTCAAGATGAGAACAGAGGATTGAGTAGATGGAGAAGGGACAATGTAGCCAGTGTCTATAGGATCTAAGCTAGTGATTAATAGGGTTGTTGAGCTTTGCTGTAGAGACCTATTAAAATGAGAAAGCATGAGTTTGTAGCATGCCCATTTAGTTTAATAGGGTTTTCCCCCCTCATCTTAGTCTTCTGTAACCTAAAAGTAATAAGAAAATACTAGTAGAGCTTCTCCAGACTGATTCATGAAAAAACCAGTGAATTTTATGTTTTGTGGAGCAAAGGTCACAGAGTATCACATGTGGACATTGGTATCACCAAGGAATATGGCAGTCATGATGACACAGAGACAAAGAGTTGTGGTTTTGTGATTAAAATGTTAGTTTTAGCCAAGTTTGGGATTCTTTTTCTTTAGTTTTCTTTAAACTTGTGCTTTGGAGCCAATACCAAGAATGGAAGGACTAGGGAAGAATTAAAAAAAAAAAAAAAAAAAAACAGAAATGGGACAGATGTGGGTAAGAGAGACAGAGTAGAAATGAAGAAATAAGTGTAGATTTTACTCTGATCTTCAGAATATTCTTGAAGGACTGGTCGGGTAAGAGAAATATAAACTATTGATTTATTAACAAGAAATCAAAACTTTTTCATTTTTTTTTCCTTCCAAATTACCTTTTTTCCATTGAGACTTGGACAGGTGAAAGAACCCATGAGAGGGTGATAATGAGTAACATCTCATACAGAAATTGCCCTCATGGAAAGATCATGACATAATATTAGCATGCAGAATATCTGTTGTTTTTTTTTTTTTTTAAATCCACTCTCTCTCTACCACCATCATTTGCTGTGTACCAATTACAAGACAATAGCTCCTCTGGGATATAATGTAGTTTACTCAGGGCATTTACTCAAGCTTTAAAAAAAAAAATAAAAAATCCAAAGAGACAGAAAACATGTGAGGTTAATATTCAGGTATTAATGAGGACTTAGGTATTATGAAGCTTACATGTTTCTAATTAAAAATAATTGCCTGGTCTTAGAATTGGGGAGCTATCATGGGGGGAACGTCTCAGGGCCGCTGCTGCCTCTCTGGATTCTCAGCATGGTTGTGCACAAATAGTTGCCTTAACAGGAATAATGAGATTCTGGAAAAACTACGTTCTCCAAACAAACTCATTAGAGCCTGATTGAGATTGGAAAATCAATTTCATTGTTTCAAATGAGAAATATCTCATTCCAGTAGATAAACCTATTTTTTTTTTTTTTTTTTTTTGATAAACCTATTTTTGAAAGACACATTAAGATCAGAAGGTGACTTAGTGGTTAAAAGGCATCAGCATAAGGAGGGTCCCAGAGATCATCCTATTCTGAATATCACCAACTCACATATGCCCCAGGCCCCTTTCAAGGGCTAACAACAGCTGTTTATCATTTTGTGGTACATCCACGTTTTCCATTAAGAGACTTCTTTATTAATTCAAGAGTAGAGCCTCCAGTAAACCAGTCTCCCTTGTTAGCATCTTGTTCTTGGTCTATGGTAAGTATGTGGTCCATCCACTGTAAGAGAGCAGGAAAGTGAAGACATTCATAAACTATGAATACGCAGAATGTCATGTTACAGCATTTACTAGCA
The DNA here is from genome assembly GCF_922984935.1 of Meles meles. NCBI lineage: Eukaryota > Metazoa > Chordata > Mammalia > Carnivora > Mustelidae > Meles > Meles meles. The sequence goes on along the minus strand of NC_060075.1, from coordinate 8,050,897 downwards.
AATGAGCTATAAAATTATTTTATGCTTCTTTCCAGTTTTATATCAAGTCATTAGAAGTGAACTTTTCCCTTTCTGGGCAATCAGGAAAAGACTACTTATGATGTTACAAAGATAACCTTTATGTATGTGTTCATTTTTGACTTGTGATTAATTTTCTAACATGTTTCATCCTTGGCTACTTCTAGAGATCCATATGCTTTAGAAGGTAATAACGGGAAAGATATATGCCATATGCTTACATGCCTACCTCAAATCATGAGATGTAGAAGGGGTCAAGGAGAGCCTTCCTCAGCTCATCTGCATTAGCAGAGCTCTGGAGAACTGTTGCTTTGTACTATTCAGAGCACTCAGCGTAAGACCTTACACATACGAGCCAAAATAATTATTTTATGTGGAAGATATTTCTCTCTTAAAATTGAAGTAGTAGAACATGGTGGAGAGGCCTCCACATCATCTCTAATTTGGAAAAGCTCCAACTCGGCCCAGTCACTTGGCACCTATGTGTCTGTATTCGTTTCCCGGGACTGCTGTAACAAATAAGCCGACTTAACAGAAATGTATTGCCTTTACAGTTTCAGAGGATAGAAATCCAAAAATCAAGGTCTCTACAGGGTTGATTCCTTCTGAGGCCTGCCAGGGAGAATCTGTTCCGTACATCTCCAGTAGCTTCTTTCTGGTGGCCTCAGACATTCTTTTGCTTATGGTTGACATTCTTCCTGTGTCTTTATATTGTCTTCTCTTGTAGCTATCTGTTTCTGTGTCCGAATGGCCCCTTTCTATAAGTCAATTTGGATTAGGCCTATTGTAGTGCTCTCATCTAAACTTAACCATCTGTAGTATCTTATTTCCAAATCAGGTCAACATCGCACGTCCTGGAGACTGGAACTTCAACATCTTTTATGGGGGATATATTTAAACCCATAGAAATGCCCTTTTTAAATTCTCAGGGGTTTTTGTGAAAATAGAAGCTGTGGTATGGAATCACAGATCTGTGCTTTCTTCTCCATTCCCAGGTACCATAGTGTTTTAATCATATGTGGTGGGTATGTCTTTTTTTTTTTTTTCTTTTTTATTTTTCTTTTTTATAGAGAGAGAGAGAGATTACAAGTAGGCAGAGCAGCAGCCAGAGAGGGGAGGAAGCAGGCTCCCCGCCAAGCAGAGAGCCCGATACGGGGCTCGATCCCAAAGACCCTGAGATCATGACCTGAGCTGAAGGCAGAGGCTTAACCCACTGAGCCACCCAGGCGCCCCTGGTGGGTATGTCTTAACCACTGCTTGGCATGGTATTCAAGATCTTATTGTCATAAGTGGAGGGTAATATTATACACTTAAGGAGAAATCTTAGTATGTATCATAAAATATATTTATACTTCAAAAAGTACAAATTCAAAGCTATCAGACAAAAACGGGGAAGACAAATATGAAAGAACAAAGATTTTAGTCTTCGTTTATAGTATAGCCAATATAAATTAATAGAAAAATGATGGCAATAAATGGGCAATACTCATAACTATACACCCTACAAAAGATTTAAAAGATCTCTCCAATGTACATTTGAAAATAAATTTTCCAAATATTAATAAAAAATACAAATAAAGTAACGTAAAGTGGAGTTTTTGTTGTTGTTGATTGTTTTTTGGGTTTTTTTGCCATATAAGAAACTATTTTTTCTTTTTGTTTGATTTTAAATCAGAGTCTAGCCAGGGCTGGTGAAGATGCATTCACAGGCAAAGTTGTTGTTTTCAGATCCTCAAGAATCTAAAATTGACCTTCAGAACTTAGAGCCACACAGAGCTTTGAGTACCTGACAGCAGCTGATAGAATACGGCCATTGTGTATCCTGGATTTTGAGCAGTTACTTTAACTTCTCACACCACTGAAGGAGGTCTATACAGAGGGAAGAAGGGGGCCTGGAATTCAAAAAGAGAACAAAGGACAAGCTCACCCAAATTGCTCCTGGGGGCAAGAAAACAAGATGTTATCTCTCTCATTTGTGTTATCTGCTCCTTTTTCACAACTCAGCAAGAAGTATAAGTTCTTTTGATAGAAATGCACACATTTAAAAAAAATGACTCTGTCTCACACATCCTAACAAAAACTCCCCTTGCGAATTTAGAAATCTCTACCAAGTTTTATTCTATTTTTGCTTTCATGTTCAAATTCCTACAATGATGGGGTCACCACCCAATTCCACCAAGTAGTTCCTTTTCCTACAGTTTGGTTCTATAAATACCACTGCCCCGAAATATTTAAAAAGTCACTCAAATCGGCTCACTAAATGTATTGTTATGTTTTGCTGTTGTTGTTTTTGGCCCTCTTTCTCTTCCCATGTTTTGTAGCAGTTCAGACTCTTAAGAGTTCTCCGTGGGCGGAGTTCTTCCTTCACACTCTGTCCACGCTCTGGCCGTTCTTTGACTGTGCTTCATCTCCCCGCACAGGAGGCTGGTTGGACAGCTTTGCTCTTCAACCTTTGGCTCTTCCCTCCATCCGCAAGTTGGCTATCTCTCAGAGACCTCACCTGCAGCGTCTGCGCATGACCAGGGGGAGCGTTTCTCCTTGCCCTTGGTTGGGGTGGGGAGGGCAGAGTATGCACGTATTGTTTGGTGTTCTCCTGATGGTTGTAAGCCTAGGGCCATATGGACTTCAAAGTTCAGTACGAACCTTTAAATTTATGCTTCCATCTTTATTCTTCTGCTTAATACTTATTTTGTTAACAACACTAGGAACACATTTGATGCTTAATAACATCTATTCGTTAAGTAGAACGGTCATATTTTTATACAGTTGTGATAAGCGAAATAATTGCCCCTCTCCCCAGTTGTCCTTATCCTGATCTGTGGAACCTTTCATTATGTTACTGTCTATAGCAAAGGGACTCTATGATTAAGTGAAGGCCCATCACATGAGATTATCCTGGATGATCTGGGTGGGCCTAAGATGATCATAGGGCTCCTTAAAACAGAGAGATGTGACAGGGAAATCAGGGAATCAAAGCAACGGAGTGTGGGAAGGACTGGCCTTGAGATGGAGAATTGGGACGAGGACAATGAGCAGGGAATGCTGGTGGGGTCTAGAAGCTGAGCCAGGGGAGAAAAGGGATTTTTCTCCCAGAGTTTTCATAAGGAGCACCGCCCTACAGACACCTTGAATTTAGCCCAGTGAAACCCACCTCAAACTTCTAACCTCCAGAACTGTAAGGTAGTTAAGTTCGTATTGTTTCGGTGCATTAAGGTTTGGTTATCTGTTACAGCAGCCGAGTGAAACTAACGCAGCAGTCCTTTGTCATTTTCTGTTGTACCTAGCATGATGTCACACAGACAACACTCATCGTTTAATGAAAATGATGAACGTACTTAGGATTCCCCACCTTCTGGCATTTTACATGCTGTGGAATTCAGTCTAATGTGTTCAGTAGTAGTATTTCTGAACATCTGAGATGTATTTACGAATATGTACCTTAATACGAGAACTTTTACTTGGGACTAGAGGTCTCAGCAGAGAAAAATTACTTTTCCAATAAATCAATGGACTTGATGAGTCTGTTTATTGCCACATCAGCCCAATTGGCTCTCCGTTCTTGGGCCTGTACTAGCAAAACTCCATCACTGCTGACAGTTCGCGCACGTCTTCACTGGCTGCCGCCTCAGCCCTTGGGCTCTGTCATCTCCTCAGGCTTAATGTGCACAGATTGTGCAAGCCCACGATGCCTCCGCTGGGTCCAGAGCTAACTGGCTGAGACTGCAGGGGAAATGCTTCCGTTAGCTCATTGTCTGCATTAAAATGTCGATATACTCAGTGTTTTTTACTTTACAAAGGGTGTGTGATTTCATTTAATCATCATGATAACTTAGTTGAAGGAGATAGTGTTGCCTTCCTTTCACAGCTGAGAAAACTAAAGTTAAGGGGAGTTTCCACATTGTAAATGCCAGAAAGGAGATTTGAATGAAAATCTCTTAATTCCTTTCTCAGTTATAAAACGAATCCAATTGCATTAGATCCAGGTGTCCTTGCCATTCTACCTCCGTGCCATTGTTCCAGATAATGTATCTCTCAAGTGTATGTTTAATCATAACATAACTTGTGCACATTATAAAGTAATGTGGAAAACACAGAAAGTATAGTTTTAAATCATCCATAATCTTAGAGCTCACAGGTAACCACGGGTACTGCGTGGGTGCGTTCATCCGAGTATATTTCTTTCCGCGTGAATTTTTATTTAGGGTTTTGTATCACAATGCCTCTTCATTATTTTGAGTAAAGTGAGGTGGCAGTCCGGCCTTATTTTATTTAAAATTTTACTGTATTGTCTTTCGGTGTCCTACCTTCCTTGTACTTACACTTAAATATCTATAAAGAATTAGCTCACCCTTCCGGAGTTAACTTTTTTCCAGGATCCGAGCTGTGCCTCTCAAACTGCAGGCAGGACCAGCAGCAGCAGCAGCACTTACAAGCTTGTTAGAACTGCAAATTCTCTGCTGAATCAGAATCTTTGGGGTGAGGCCCAGGAATCCCTGTCTTAACAAGCTCTCCAGGTGATTTTCACGCATGATACCATTTGAACTGAAATACTTGGGTTCCCATTTGTGTTGATGAGGCAAATCAGCTAGTAGGCCTGTCCTTGGTGGAAGTCAAGCAGAATTTAACTGTCAAACTTGGAAGAAAAAGAAGAGAGCTTCTTATATACCCCGATTTCCCTCATCTACAAGCCATCAGCACTTGCTTCTAAGTTACCTGAGTTAAGGTTCGTAGCCCTCGCTAGGGTGTCACTGTGCTTACTTGGATGCACACTTCTTACCATCAGATCATGCTTTCATCAGTTCTGATGCTCCTCTTAAACACCTACCGTGTTTCGAGCGCCTGGGTGGTACCGTCTATTAAGCGTCCAACTCCTGGTTTCAGCTCAGGCCGTGATCATGAGATCCTGATTTAGAGTCCTGGGATTGGGCCCCACGTTGGCCTTCCCACTCAGTGTGGAGTCTGCTTAAAGACCCTTTCTCCCTCTCCCTTTTACCTCCCCTCTTTGTATTCTCTTTCTCTCTCAAATAAATAAATAAACTCTTTAACGAAATCTGCTATTTTAGATTATATGGAATAGAAAAGAAGTATGGATATTCTAGACCCTCCCCTCAAGATAACTCACAGTCTTGTTAGGAAATAAAATTTTCATATATGAAATTCAATTAAAAAGTCAGTCAAATCCTAAATTGACTATAATCAGGTACTACAGTGCATGAGAGGAGCAGCAAATGCCCTGGACTGTACAGGAAGGTGGGTATATTGACTCAGGAGGGTCTCCTTAAGAAAGGAGGACTGTGAGGAGGACCTACAATATTAATCATTAAAAATTCCACATATTAAATGTTTATCATAGCCCAGAGAGAGTGGTTTAGCAATGGGTATTGTTATGTCCTCCAGTTCTTATTACTACATTGTAAATAAATATCTGATACCTCTTCTCCAGACAAGGCTAAAGGAAATTAGGCAGCTTTGCCAATGTTCTCTAAGTAGTACCCTGTGGAGTCAGAATTTCAGCCCAAGTTTGTCTGATTGTAGATCCCTGTTCCTTAGCATTCTTGCCTTAATAGTTAACTATGGTAGAGAAGGTTAATAGATCAAGCTGTTTGTAGTGTGTGACAGAAAAAGGTGACCCTGGGAAAGGTGCCTCACCAGTGTGTAAGTTTATGTGGGCAAGTTGCCCAAACCAGGAAACATCTGTGAGGATTTTGGAAGGTCTTGTATGTGTAGATAGTGATCTGGGATAGGATACCATGGTTACTGAAAAATCATTACATATGTTTTAACATAATGAAAATAATGTTTTAGGACCAGACTAACATTGGCTGAAAAGCTTAATTTGGTGAGAAGTGAAGAGATATTTGGGTAAGACAACCAAATACCGGATAAGGAAAATGGAGTGTTTGCAGGGGCAAAGAGAGTGACCAATTAAATATTTTAAAAAGAAGTGTGAAAGCTTTTAAAGGCAGATTGCCCAAAGGGACTAAAAGGAAAACTTTAGAATTTTAACTTGACATTATGGATCATTTTGAGCTACACACAAAAATTGCAATTATTTGGAGAGTGGTTGCAAAAAATGAGCAAGGCAGTTAGAAATTGTGAGTTTAGGTCATTCTGAACTTACCTTCTTCCTAACTACTTACCCCACCTGCTCTCCGTCTCTAGTTGATTTTAAAAACACATGAATCTGTCCCATCTACTTCATCCTTCCTCATAGTCAAATATGGAACTGGTCACCCTTCACCTGGCCTATGGCAATGACAGCCTATGTGCGCCCATGAATTTCTGAATCACTTCCCTAAAATCTATTGTTTTTCTATAGAAGTTTTCTTTCTAAAGCTTTATGTCTAATTATAGCTTCTTCCTGCTTAGGTTAAAAATCTTCCTCCCTGCCCTTCACTGCAGTATGCTACTTGACATGGCATTAAAAATTAGAGCAACCATAGTTTATTATCCAAATAAGAGACTTGAGAGATTGAAATTGGACATATTAATCATCACACTTGGATGAAAGACACGTCAGCTCTGCCTGGATTTCCAACTGCATCCCCTTCCAGGGGCAACTTATGCATGAGTAACACCAAAATAATTAGTGAGCAAACTCTACAGGTCCTTTATCTGGGGTGCTCGCATCTTTATTTGTGTTGCCTAATCCCCTGCTCAGCGCATGTAGGTACTCAGTATTTGCAGAAGGAAGGGAGGAAAAGAGGATTAAGTAAAACAAAGAATTTGAGAATTGTTTTAGCCTAATATGTTGTTGTGGACGTGCAATTGAATTTGAGGTCTAACATCTTTGGAGAGGAAACCAGGGGCAGCCCAGTGGCAGCACATAGAACATGGAAGCAAAAGGTGGAAAAGAGAGGTCCCAGAAGCAGACCTGCCGTTAATGAACAACAGTTCGCAGTGTGAATTCCAGTGCTCTTTACCAAAAGACTCGATTATCTGTGCATCCAACGATAGCTCTTTACCAGAAATAGTTCTCCGTTTTGTAAAGCGATCTTTTAAAGTCATCTTAAATGTCACTATGGAGCTGTTTTTAAAAGTCTTCCCAGTAGTATTCTAGAAATTATAACGACAAAGGAGTATGCAAATGTCCGTCTTGTACTTTCGAAAACAGGTGCAGTCACTGTGAAAAAAAGAAAATGTGTCAGGAGGATGGGAACAAAAAGAAAAACAATGGAAAAGAACTTATAATTTAATTACCTTGATGTCAGCCTTCTACACAAACTAGATGTGATGTAATTAAAATACCTGTAACAAAATGAAGCAGGGACATTCTTTCCTTTTTCCTGAAAGAAAGGAAGATTAGAAACCTCATGCTGTTTGAGGGAAATGTATACTATCTATGCAAAAAAAGGGTGCATGTGTGTATGTGTGTGTATGTATGTGTGTGTGACAAAGATTTTTTTCTTAGTCGATAGCCCAACAAAATAGCCAATATTTATGGCCTTTCAAAATAAAGTCATATCTATAAATAACTCCAGATTAAATATTATTTCAGTGATCCCTAATGCAACGGATATTACATTTATTTAACAATGTATTGATGGTTGTAGACCTTTCCCCAACTATAAAGCCATAGCAGGAACTTGCTATCTTTGTTGGGTCAGAAACGCTCATAGAGTAAGAACCAGATCATGAATTTAAATGTAGATAAAAACAGCACTCGCTGTAACTGGCGGATATACTGCTCAGTAGCGCTGGCCAGTATTGGATGTGGCTGGGACACCCATCTGGGGAGCCATTTGCTCTGTACCGTGCTCATGTAGGCTGTTCTGTTCTAGCAATCTATGAGCCTTCCTGTGAAGCCTACAAACACCTGGGCCAGACGTCCAATTACTACTGGATAGATCCTGATGGCAGTGGACCTCTGGGGCCTCTGAAAGTCTACTGCAACATGACAGGTAACTATGCCGTATTGATGTTTCATGGACATTTTCTTCTCTATGTTGAGCGTGAACAGTACCACTCAAGTCTGGTTTCTGCTGCACCATGTTCTTTTCACAACATGTAATAAGCTAAATATTGTTGCATTTGTTCAGTGAAATGGTGAAATGTATTTCTAAAGCAATAAAATCTTCTAATCTGTTCTTTATAAACTCTACCTTCTGACTTGAACATTTTAAAATACAAACATGTAGGGGGAAAACTCAGAAAGTGCAATGGAAGGGGGCAGCCCACAGGAAGAGCTGGCCCATGAGGCCGCCGTCTCCACCAGTAACCTGGACTGAGGAACTCAGTATCACTGCTCGACTGTCCACACGCTGCCCATGTCGGGGGGAGCTTAGGGACCCCTTCCGATCTTCCCCGGGCCCTGTAGTTAACAGAAGGAGGCTTTCTTTGGACGGAAATCCCATTCTGGCAGCACCCACAGCTTTCATATATATCTGGAATTTTCGGCAACAGAGGAGAACCTAGTTTTTCTTCACTTCCATATTAAATTTTGGAGTTATGAAATGAAATTATGGGTTATTATAAACTCCCACAATGTGTAAAATATACAGATCTCTAAGAACAGATTTTCTATCAGACATTAGGAATATCTTGTCCTCCAAAGTAGAAGAGTGTGAGGCATGTACCACTCACTGGCTCCAGGAGAGGACCAGCATTTGATGGAAACTCCTTAAGTATTTGATTATAACAGTAATGGTGACAGGACGCTACTTAGAATGATTGCTACATGATCTGTACACTATATGTCAGGTACCATGATAAATTCTTTACTTAGACTACCTGGATTTGCATCCCAGCTCCATCGGTCACCAGGCATATAATCACGGGCACCTTATTAACTGATTTAAACCCAATAAGCCTCAGTATGTTTATCTATAAAATGGATTAATAATAATACCTACCACATAGCATTCTTATGTAAATGAAATAAAATAATATACATATGGTTCTTCCCATATTATCTGACACATGGTAAACTTTCAATGAAGGTTACGGGGAGTAAGGTATTTTTTTTTTTTTAAGGATTAGACAGTTAAATATCTTGCTTATATTATTTAGGTAAGATTCAAACACAAGTTGGTTGGGGACCTAGTGGTTCTTAAATCAGGCAATGCTTTAGAATCATTTATGGGTCGTTTTGTTTTTGTTTTTGTTTTCCATACACACTAAATATCTCTATGCTGAAGACTTTGATTCAGTCTGTTGGTTCACAACACTCCAGGAAAGTTCCCAGGTGTGATCTAAAACAGCCCCTGTACTCAGAGGGCTGGGAGAGAACCAAGAAAGAGACAGGGCCCTCCAGGTTGGTAGGTAGCAGTTTTAATAGGCACAGGGAACTTATATATGACGCCTGTCTTGATGGCAACATAATCTTAACAGTATATGAAGATGCCTCACCTGCGTTCAGTCATGTACACCATACAGTTGTCCTCAACACCACACCACCACTACAAGTTTGTGTCCTTGGAATAGCCCCTGAGAGAGAAAAAGGCAAGTGGAACTCCATTCCAGGCTCAGGGGAAGGGATGAGAAGCCTTGGAGTCCTGGGGTCAGCTCACAGGTCAATGGGCAGTCACGTCTTTTTCCAGTGACATCCCCAGACATAGGTGCTAAGTGGAAATAGGATTGTTCCGCTCAAAAGGAGAACCCTGAAGAGCTTTGTGGGTAAACAGACCCTGTGGAGAATTTCCAGCAACATCAGGAAGCCATGCATGGCCCAGAGCAGAAGGTGGAATGATGAGGACGGGAGTGTAGTATGGAAGGTGTGTAGAGGAAATGGTAACATGGGAGCTATCTTCCCAAAAATATCCTTCCATGCCAAGAACTATGTGTGACCCAGAGAAGAAACCTGCTCATCAGAAAGCTTGGTCTAAGAGTTTACTGGTTTTTGGACTCAGTGCACTCAGGTACTCTCTTAGTTGAACTAAAATACAATCTGTGAGAACTTGATTTAATCTATAAGAATCTTGATTTTTGTTTCTCCTAATATATAAAAAATATGATTATAGTTTAAGCCAATACGCTAAATGCAGTCTGGGCAGTGAAGAGTACAGTACCACTTTCTGCAGGTAGAATATTTTTTTTTCATCATTCAAGATAGGTATCAACACTAGTGTGTCAGGGACACTGAAGGCCAGCAGGCATTCTTTGGCCTTTAACCACCCATCAGCCCTTTCTTCAGCTGGAAAGAACATGAACTTGACATCATGAGGACAGTATGGTACCACATAGCTTGGTTTGGGCTGTTGCAGTTCCAAGAGATAGATGTTGAAGAAGAGGAAGGAATGACAGCATGAGCAATTCTATGAAGTCTTGATATATCAACCACTCTATGTCATGAGAAGGTACATAAGCCTTACTTTATAACTTTTCTGGGAAAAAATAGAGCCCTCCCACATCTCAGTGGCCCAGATGTAATTTGGTATTATCACTGTTGAATATATCACAGATTTTTAAAATGGGAGCAAGACATCTTCTCTGGGGAAGAAGCAATGTCTTGGCAGTGATCATGCTTTTTTTTTTTTCTTCTTTCTACAGATGTTGTGGGATGGGGGAGAGCTGTAAGCTTGTACAGACATAGTGAAAACTATAGGGAAAGGGACCTCCCTGACAGGAAATATCTGATGTAGATTTAGGTAGAAACTAAAGACACTGTTGAAAATTACTTCTGATGTAGATCTATTCTTTGGAATCCTAAACTTCCAATTCTGTTACTAATTTAAAAGATAAAGGAAATTAAAACAGAATTAATGTAGGGCCTTACAGGAAGAAGGGAATCTCCCTTGATTTTTGGACAAGAAGTTCCTCCAAATATTCGTGACCACACTACTGTCAAGTGATGTCTCCAAGTTTTGTTTAACATTATCAAATAAGTAACTTATCCTTTATCCTCACTATGTTTCATATTGAATCATAAGGGAGGACTTGAGGTCTATCCCTTTTAGAGTGTTTTATTGTTTGATTGGTTCCATGATTTCAACCTGTTGATATCTTTTGGTCATCTCAGCTGCTTTTGTTACATTCTCAATTTCTTCTTCATAATGCCTCTTGCAAATCATCCTTATTTTCATCCCCAATTCTGAATGATAGTTTCTTTAAAAACTCAACACTCACCTACTACATGATTCCGCAGTTGCCCTGGTGGGCATTTACCCCAGGGGAATGAAGACAGAGTCACACAGAAACCTGTGCACAGAGGAGCATGGCAGACCTATTGGTAATAGCCAAAAACTGGAAGGCACCCAGATGCCCTTCGACAGGTGAATGGGTAGACAGACTTGGTACATCCATACCGTGGAATTCTCTCTGGCAATAAAAAAGAACAAACAATTGATCCAATGCAACAGACATAAATCTCCAGAGAATTAGGTTGAGTGAAAAAAATCCAATCTCAAAAGATTACGTACTGTCTGATTTTCATTTATATAACATTCTTGAAATGAGAACATGACGGACATGGAGAACAGATTAATGACTCCTGGCAGTGAAGGAGGGATGGGGGTGGGAGCGAAGTGGGCGTGGTGACAGAAGGGCAACATCATGAGGGACTCCGTAGCGTTGGACGAGTTCAGGGTCCTGACCTTACCGGCGGCAATGTCTCGGCTGTTGTGCTGTACTGCGGCTTTGCGTGGTGGCACTACTGGGGGAAGTGACAGAAGCACGCAAGGGACCACTCTGTACTGTTCATCACAGCTGCATGTTGCGTCTACATCACCTCAAGGAAAATGTTTAATTAGAAATATATAATATACACCCAAAAAATCTCAAAGATTATGATTTTTTTCACAGTCTTTGTGGAAAAGAAAATAGTGCTTAAGCATACCTCTAGGATCCTTTAATCCGGGTTTTTTTTGTTTTGTTTTTAATTTATGTGTGCACTATGCATCGGGCACTGTGCCATAGGAGGATAAGTGGATACACTAAATGAATTCCCAACTGATAGTAAAACACATGTTTAAAAAAGCAAATAAACAAGTAATTTTTCTACAAGGAAAAGTAATGGAATTCTGAGCAGTGATTTATTTTGGATGCTGGATTTTAGGTAACGCCTCTCTCTGGAAGCAAACTTTTAGCCGAAATCTAAAGTATGAAAAGAGACAAAGGACTCAAAGAGGTGAGGAGGGGAAACGAGCCCTATAATGAACACCCCAGGCTGTGAAAGAGATTGTTTCATTCCAAGGAGCTGAAACCCCCGTGACTGGAGCCTGGAGCTTGGTGAGCCTCAGGGAGGGGGCTCGAGAAAAGTTGCCAGATGGGCAAGGCCAGGTAGAAAAGTAGAAAGGAGGGTAGTGTGGAAAAAAGCTGGATTTTATGTTTTCAGTTATTTTTCAGTGCAGGGGATAGGAGATCTATGGAGAGGTTTCAAGCAGGAGAATGAGAGGGTCTTGTTTAGAACTAAACAGTTGGGGGGCGCGGGGTTGGGCATGAGTGGCAGAGTGGAAACACCAAGACCAGTTCTGGAGCTTTTGTCAAAGTCCAGGGAGGCATCATCTCCTCCTTGAACTAGAGTGGTGACAGCTGGAGTGATGAGACCGAGATGCATTCTGGATCTGTTCTGAAGCTAGATGGTGACTGACGATGATGATGATGTCAGGGTGGATGACAGGTTGGGTGAGGATGGCTAAGGACAGTCACCAAGAGTAACTCCCCAATACATGGATTGAGTAACCAGGTGGATTACATGTGGAAAATTAAGGGAAGAACAGATTTAGAGAAAATTCAAGAAGTCAGTTTTGGCATAGTTAAGTGTGAGGTGCTATATACCATCTAAATTGAGATGCCAGTTTTGCAATTGGATATAACTTCAAGAAGGATATGAGGGTTAGGGATAGAAATGTGCTAATTTTGAGCATCTGAATATATGAGAAGTGATAATATCACTCGGGTTGATGTAAACAGGGAAAAGGCGTCTCGGGAATGAGCCTTCGGGAACTCACTAGAAATCAGGTCTCTGGTGATGAGGCGGCGTGTCAGCGTGTAGGAGGAGGATGTAACTGAGAGTAAATGGAGGAAGAATGTCTAAGAGCATTTGGGGACGACTGGGTCACCCATATGGATGTCGAAGTGACTGCTTGGGTCCTAGATAATTACAAAACGTTTTGAGGCTGGAGAATGACTTTGAATCCATGCAAATGTCTATAACGAACAAGGCGATGCACCCAAATATGGCCAGTGCCAGCAGGCAGGGTGCAGGGGGCGGGGTTTGTCTGGAAGGGACCAGCCCCACAAAGGGCCGGGGTAGACAGCTTTAGGAAACCATGGAATAGACAGCTGCCCTAGACTCCAGGACCAGTGAAATCTCCCACAAGAACCGCAGGCTCATAAGCCGAGTCTTGAAGAACAAGTGGGTATTGTGGGGCCTGGAAAAGGGGAGAAGGAAAAATAGACCAACTTATAAAATGCTTTGTACAACACGCAAAGGAGTTCAGACATGGTCCTGAGGGAAAAGCCAGCTCGTGATGATGCTGTATTTTTAAAGCATGACTTTGGCAGCCGTGAATGGGATTCTCCAAAGGAGACCCAGATGTAGAACAGGGAGGGACACAAGGGAGAAAACCCCTGTTGTGGTCCAGGCATCAAAACTGAGAGCGTAAGGTAAGTGGCAGTCAGGTAGAGGAGGGGGGGTCGAGTTCGTGGCTATTTAGAAAGTTGAGGCAGCCAGGCTGTGGCTGAAAACGAGAGAGAGCTGAACATGACTGTGGGGTTTCTGCTGTGGGGAACCAACTGATGAGGTGGGCCACGGGAGGCCAAGGGCAGATTAGTGAAGGGGCGAGGCCGTCACCCAGCCTGGCCCAGCTGTCCCCAGCTGGTAGCACACAGATTCCGGGTGGGGCTGGGCATGCCTCAGGCAATCTCTGTGTCTGCGTTTCAGGTTTCCCTGTGAATGAAGTGTAGGCATTGGAATGGAAGGATCTCTTCCCTCCCTCCCATTCTAAAAAAAAAAGAAAGAAAAAGAGAAAAAAGAACAAATTCTATTATTACCATGGAACACGAAAGAAAAATATCACAGTATCCCTGCAGTCAAATCATCTAGAGGCAGAATCCTCTTATCTCAAATAAGCTTGAATTTACTCATTTCTTGGCTGAGTTTGACATGAATTGGCACCCTTCATTTTCTGTGATGAGGCAGGTGTCCTACGCTGCAGTTCTTCTTTTGACGGTCTGCAGTTCAGGGCTACGTGCTCAGAAGTTAGGCCCTAAATGACAGAGCGTCCCAAGTCCCCGGCGTTCTACTAACTGGAGAATGTGTTCCCTGATTCCCCTGTGGACCAGCAGTCATTCTGCGCAAGCCAAGGGCATGAAACGGACTCCTTGTTACCCTCCTTTTCCGTTTCCATCCTCGCTCTGAGAATTTGCTGTTGTAAATACAACTGTCGTAAACATAAACTATCATATATTTGAGTATTTAACTCTGTTATTGGTACATCTTTTTAAACACGTAAGCTTCTGTTTCTATTTTAAGATGCTTCCCAGCATCTTTTCCTAGAAACCTCGAACTTTCGGATTTAAAGCTTCATTTGGTTCTTTCCGCCTGACAGTTAATAATAACAATAGTAAATAAAGCTAGATCCAGTCATTATCCTCGAAACTTGCTCCGTATCCATAAATCAACAGCAGTGTTTTTCTCAATATTCTCTAATCAAATTCATGTTCTTTAAAACTCTCTTCGCATTCATGTTTAATTTTTTTAAATGTAAGTAAGCATCTGCACTGCCGCGCGTGAAGTCTGAAGTCCAAATCAGGAACACCTCCCGCACTCTTCCGAGCGCTCGTTTTGTAGTTTTATCAAAAAGCCATTAAGCTTGTTTACATAATTTGTGCTTTATAAAGCCCTGGGATTTAGCTGATCAAATTCTATTATCCTCTATAATGGTAAAAGCTGTTCATGTCTTTTTAATCTAATATTTATAGAGAGCTTGTTACTCAAGTTCCTGAGCACTTGCACCCAGTAATATCATTTTATTTATTATTATGCTTCTCAGAAGTTTGAGGAGGAAGTGCCGACAGCAAGGAAATGAGTCTCTGCGTGGGGTGCGTGGGTTCTGGTGGGAAGTATCGTGGACCTCCCCCACCGTCCCTGCTCGTGTACCCTACCCTCCAGCAAAGCAAAGCAAAGCAAAGCAGTCTGTTCTCTAGCGTACTCATTTTCTTAGCAGCTTACAATTTATTATCTCACCGTGAACGCCAGTCAGGGGTCTGCCACAGGTGAGCCCGTCCCCTGCTCAGGGCCTCCCAGGCTGAAATGAAGGGGTCAGCAGGGCTGTGAGCACCTCTGAGGCTTAGGATCCTCTTCCGTGTTCATTTGGGTTGTTGATAGAATTCAGTTCCTCGTGCCTTTAAGACCAAGGGTCCCATTTTATGACTGGCTGTTGGCTGTGGATTGCTCTCAGCTTCTCCAGGCTGCTGAGGTCCCAGCGGTGAGTCCCTCCCACAGCCTGGCCATTGGTGGATCTCTCTGGTCTCCAGACCGTCTTTCAAGAGCTCAGTTGATTAGGTCGAACCTACCCAGGATAATTCCCTGATTAACTCCGGTCAGCTGATTGGGGACCTTGCTTAATCTGCCCAATCTCTTTACCTTTGCGATACAGAGTGACCTACCTACAGGAGAGACACCCATCATATTCACTGATCCCCCATATTCAAGGAGTAGGGCTCACATGGGGAGTGTAGGTGCGCTGGTAGGAATCTTGGGGGCCACCTTTGCACCCCTCTTACCACACCTGGCTCCATACACCTCTGTATAGTACTTATAATTCCAGCTACGTGTATCCTCACCTGAACAACAGTGCAACATTTAGTTTGTAAAATATTAAGCCTTTTTTTAATTTGTCTAAGGGTTTTTAGTATATTGTCCAATATAGGAAATTCTGAAAATATGAAAAGCAAAAATAAAAATTGCTTACCAGCTACAGACACGAATTGCTAACAGGTTAGGAAAGGTGTCAGAGAGACTGTATTATAGAGCTGAAGCCACATTTATTATTGAGAGCAAACTGAGCATCAGCTCTATTCTAGGTAGATTACACACAATAATTCATCCATCATCCAGGACTTCACAACAACCCCACAAGGCAGTAACAATACCGACTTCCCTTTTTTCTGGTGAGGAAACTGAAACTCAGAGATACTAAGTCCTGAGCCCCCCAGCAGATCCTGGTAGGTTATGGAGATGGACGTCTTAGAATTGTGTGATTCAGAGCCAGAGTTCCTCGTCTGTGTATGTGTGTGTGTGTGTCTGTGTGCACGTGTGTGCATGTACGTGTACGTGTGTGTGTGTGTTTATAGACATCCATCCCAACACTGGTCCTCATTTTGGATTCTGGACTATGGTCTGTAATATGATCTCTGAAATGAGCACCTCTTACTCAGATCTTTTCATTATCATCATCATCAAAACTTCCTTATCCACCTCTAATTCATTATCTGTGGTTTGGACAGCATTTTTGCGGTAAACTATTTACTTCTTAATTGTCCAACTAATGCCTTGGGGTTTTTAATCAGAGAACACATTTTAAGTGAAATCAACATCTAAACCATTAGGCAATTATTATCAATTTCAGCTCTAAATTCAACTACGAGTTAATATAATTTTCTGAGAGCTTTATAGGCTAAGTTGTGTATGTCCTATCTACCTAGGTTAGTCATCCCTTAGGGTTTGAACCCGACTTTTAGGATAATTAAAATTCTATCACCAATATCTAGTTACACTGTCAATGGAACCTCTTACACTGAAATCTAAGAAAATCTGATGTGAGAATGTAACAAAGTTGAGTGGAATTATATTGGGGATCATCCGTGATATTTACTTTGATTATAGTGCCTCATTCTTCCTTTTTTTGCAAGGAAACCAGCTAGAAATGAGGACACACACGGCTCCCCTATTCTCTGTTGGGCTTATTAACATTCGCAGACTGGGCGCTGCTATGCTTCCAATCCCTCGGTGTTCCCAGATGTCATGAACTATTTCTCTGATGAATTTATGGCCTAAAGTGTACGCCTCAAAACACTGGCTTCTTCCATTTTATTCCCTCTGCTGCTCATTTTATTTTTTTCTCATCACCGGCTTTTTCTCTCCCTCGTCTGTCTCCTGCCCCGGCGCACCTCCTCTGTTGTTAACCCGCACGCAGAATAGCTCTCCTCCTTGTCTTCTCCAGGCACATCGTCTCCTCTCCGCTGACCTCTCACCACCTGTCTTTGTTCAGAAACCTTTGTAATCACTCAGCAACTCCTGCCTCACGCGCTCAGCTATTTCAGTTCCTCACAATCAGTATAAATCTTTGAATTCAATTCTGTTCATACGGCTTCAATTGAAAATCTAGGAACCAACTCACTGATCAAACACAGCCTGAAAAGAGAGCTCTTCTCTGTAACTGATTACCCGCTTGCCCAAGACTCCCTTCTGGATTCAGGCTCTTATTCCGCAGATGGCTTCCCCTGCCAGGCTTTCTTTCAAATCTCTGCATTGTGTGCCAGTCATAGTGATAGGTTAATACTACAAAAGTTCTCAAATGGTGTTTGAACCTAAATCAAGGAAAGGAGAGGAAAGCTGTAAGAGCGGGGTGAGGCTCATGCCACAGGACAGGGTGCAGAAGGGAGTGCAGGATGCCATGGAAAATCAAGAAGGAACGGCCAAAGAGTGGTCACCGGCCCCTCGGGGTCCCCTGGAGCCACCAAAATGGTACCCCACAAGCAGAGGCGCCCACCTCCAAATATTTCCACACACCTACCTTGCCAGGATTTTAAACACACTGCCTTCTGGTGCTCTAAAAGCAATGCCTTTGTTATGGGATCCCTCGTGCCTCCTCAGAAGCCAAGGCTCCTGTCATCTGTGGCGATGGAGTGTTGTTGGTGCCTCTCACATCTGGGGCCCGAGACACTCATCCAGACCACTGTAAGCAGCTCATCCGTCAGGCAGGAAGGGGAGAGAAACACCTTGGAAAATCCAATTAAGGTCAGCTCATTGCTTTGTGATCAGAAACCAGAAGCACAAGAATCATTTCACGTCCATACTAGGAATTCCTCTCTTCTGCCTGGCTTAAAGCCCTTATGTGTGGAGTTCTCTCTCCAAACCCTTTGCCTTTTTCACTTTTGTGGGTCACCTTTCATTCCTTCTGCGGAAATCTATTTCCATACCAGGAGGTTCCTGGCGATTTTGTTGGGAGAATCTCATACAGAAGCTAATTTCTTTTTTTTATATTGTCTTGGTCTCACGGATGGAACCAAGAAAGTTAAAATAAACTGCATCCAAACTCCATGTTGCTAAACTGGCAGATACTGGAATCCTCTCTCCTCGACTGACTTAAATTGGAGCCCTGAAGCGCATCCGTGCCCTACAAATGACCGCCACTCCATGGCAGGTGTCCCGTCTGTGATGAGTGAGAAAGAACGAACTTGTCAAAAATCTCATTGCGTTTATGGACAGAAGACTCTGTTAGGGCTGACCTCTCTTCTCATAATGATTGTCTCATATCCTGTTTTTACTCCTCTTTTTTGACCAAAGAAAATCAGCATTAAAAAGTGAGATTGCGCAAGATCTTGCTACACCATCATCATCATCATCATCATCGCAATCGCTTCCTCTTTGTTTGGCTGAACGTCTGTTTCATTCTGTCTTCCCTGGAACCACGCTGGCCCTTGCACCTCGAAGCCCTCTTGGTTGGGTGTAGCCTTCAGGCCGTGACAAGGCAGCATTCTGTGGGACGTCCAAGGAATGCCTTAGGTGGCAGGGGCGCGGAGGTGAGGGCAGGAAGCCACTCTGTGTATCCTGAGGCCAGTCATGCATGGAATAGAGTCTGACCTATTCTGCTCGCAGTTCTTATAAAAACTGAACTCCTCACGGGCCCACTGATGTTTCCCCTTCTCCACTCCAAACCGCTGGCTGTCTGTGTCTGGGGCATGCCGTCATCAACATGAAGCCTCGCCTCACTGCACCCCTGTCCTTGGGCTAACAGCTTCCTCATCTCTCCCTGCGCTGGATCTCCTGCTTCCCACTCTCCCCGTCTCCCTCCTCCTGGTTTCTCTGTCTCCCTCCAGCACAGCACACCCTTTGGTCACTTCATGACCCTTTACTGTGACCTACCCTTCTCTCGGGAGGTTCGAATATTCTTTTTGTCCCAGACTTTCTGAAATTTCACAACATGCCTTTCACCCTGGCAACGCCTTATACTTCTTTTTATTGTTCTGTTTTGTAATTTGGTCTTTTCTGATTTCTTTCTTCTCTCTAGACT
Source organism: Meles meles (assembly GCF_922984935.1). NCBI lineage: Eukaryota > Metazoa > Chordata > Mammalia > Carnivora > Mustelidae > Meles > Meles meles. The sequence goes on along the minus strand of NC_060075.1, from coordinate 8,031,701 downwards.
GACTTTTCATCATGGCTTTCATCAAAGAGCTCTTTTTTTGTTCCTGGAAAGGTCCTTTTTAATGGTGTTCTAGCCTTGCTTTATGAATGCACACCTTTTCCTTGCCTCTTAAGGATAACTAACGTCTTCCTTTATTGTTTTCTTTTTCTAAATTTCTTAATTCTCATTTTTCTGTCTTTCTTTTTTTTTTCTGATTTCGAGGCCCCTCAGCTTTCCTCAGTTTCTTAATAATTATTAGCTATGTGTTTGTTATTAAGAGTGACAGAGTCTGGTTGCCTTTACACTCTACTCTGGGTTAGAGGTGCCACGTGCCCTGGGGTGCCCAGCACAGACCCACTGGAGCGCACTTGCCCTCGTGTAGTCACTAATAGCTCTCCTTTTACTCTTTCACCTGCAGATTATGTGTGCATATATTATACACTCTAACTTTAATTTCTTTAGGAGGGGAGAAAGTTAAATACCGGTGTTTATTCACCACCCTAACCTGGAAATCCTTTACTTATTTTTAATCCCTTAATTTAATACCATAGGAGCAAATAGGTTTTCAAAACATGACTTTAAAATCTGTAAATTTTCAATATCAATCCACGTGTCCCTTTTATTCAAAGGATGTCATCCTTCTAAGTGCTTGTTACTGACTCTGTATAGGAAGTTATGTGATAGATGCCTTCGTCTATATTATTCCATTTATTCCTTAGCAATAACCCTGAGACATATTAGTGTTCCGATGTTGGTGACATGTGAGCCGAGATCCAGATAGCCTTTAATATTTTCAAACAGCCAATGAGTGTTTAAACACATGATTATCTATGGGCGCTCCTATAAGGCAATTTACAAAAAGCTGTTTACTTAAAGAATATGGGTTTGAATGAGAGACTTTCTTATCTTTTAATGGCATAAATTTATCACTTTTCCCTTTTAATGGAATGAAACATTCTGAGAAACCGTTGCTCTTATAATTAAACTAATGTAAATTATTATTAGTAGTAGTATTTTAAAATTGTCTTTCCCTGGTTCTGATTTCTGCTTGACTAGAGTCTAGGCTGTGATCCAAGATGGCTGCTTTGTTCACTAATGAACCCAGCAGTGTTGTGTCGGGCGGGCACTAATAAATGCCCTGCGGTGAACAGACCTATGCCACTTGGCTCTTTGAGCAGATAGAATAGCAATACTTGGAGATAAGCAGGTAAGCTTGAGTAACCGTATCTAACTCGGTACTAGGTAACAAGTGTGAGACAAGTCCGCCCCTTCTCCAGTTAGAAGACAGATGGTTTTTAGCAGTGGGCTCAGAAGTTGTCTATACAACCCATTCTGCAAGCTTGAAAGTCCAGGCTCTTTATCACTTTACATGTTCTAGCTGCTCCATGTGTGGACTTTCTTTAAGACCAAATATGAAAACATTCCAGAAGCAGGATTGAGTTTACTTTATAAATGGGGTCAGACAACCAGAATCCTGTGATTCAGTGGATGAAGCAGAGTGATTTAAAACTCTAGCCTCAGTCTCCATTATGAAGAATGGAAAAGTAAAGTTTTCCCTTGAGTTTACTCTTTGTTCTTCGGGTGAAAGATTAGGGAGAGTCTCTAAATTATTTTCATCAACCATCTTTGGTGAATACCAGTAATTTCACCAATTTAAAAAAAAAAAAAAACCCATCCCCCATAATGTAACTAGCAACTCAGTGTATTTATGCTCCTTCACAGAATTATTAGTATTAACCGCAGTTCCAGGCCAGCTCAAACAACATTTCCCTTTACATTTTGTCTTGCTCCTTTCTTCTTTCTTATGGCCTCATTTTCAGAGCCTTACAGAATGTTCTTCCTTGGATAGAAGACGAGAGATCTGATATGACTCTAACATATTAATGTAATACGTTTCCTCCTCCAGTGTATCTCCATTTCAAAAAGAATAACAAGAGGAATCCAAATATGGGGAAGATATTCTCAAAGAAAGCACGCTCAATGCCCTTGAAATCATTCCTATCCATAGCCTCCGTCCTGCTTGTCTGTACAGAAAAATCAGGGTCCAAGTGATTTTTGAAAGGCTGTTATGTGAAGCTTTTGTTTATTGAGAGCTGGCAAACCACTATTTTTACTAACTACTCTGTCTTACTTTTGTGTCAGTATCGACTTTATAACAAGTCTTTCTTTTCTCCCTTCCCCATCACTATCCCATTCCATATACAAAAGCTAGAGGAAGGTGAGATTAGAGAAAAAAATTGAATTACATATTACATAGAAAATCACAAAGGAGCTCATACTTATTCTCTGGAAAGATAATTATCTGGAAGGATAATATTCCCAACACTCCCACTCTCCTCAAGTTCCATCTTCTGTTTGAAAGCTCTAAATTCTATTTATTAAAAGCTTTGTATTTTGCATATATAATAATTTTGGTACTTTGAAATCCTCATCTTCATTCATATTTGAAAGTAAAATATTCCCAACTCCCATACAATATGGGAATATTTCCCCCATTGTGGCAAAACATCATTAGGGTCTGTGTATCATTGATGGTTGGGGAGAGGGGGTAAGAACCCAGCTCAGGAGCTTCTGTGGTTGCTGAGATTTTTGTCGTCATATTGTTATTCATGGGTCATCAGTAACTAGAATCTTGTTCAGATATTTTAGGTTAGTAGTGGAAAGTAAAAGAGGAGTAGTGACAGAGACTTAAAAGAGCAGATTAGAAAGAAGTTGGGTTTGGAAGAGATTTATTGTTAAAACCAGTGATATTTTCTTTCCCCCATCTCAAGCCCTGGGCAGAAACCTCATAAAAAACATTTGGACGGACTGCCATGGTCCCATGGAGCATCTGACTCTGTTGCAATGTCATTAAAATGAATTTTTGGTGCCGGTTCAATTTGCCTGTAGCTGTACAGACATGGTCCTATTCATACTGATTGCTCTCCCTTTCATAGTAGTGGGATGAAGAAAAGTGGAAAACCATGTCCAAAAGTAGTCAATGTGTTAAGGTTTTCTTTTTCAATGTTCCTGTCCATGACTTTTTAATAGGCCTACAAGTCCATTAACGATGTTCCTTGATGATAATAATCATGCTTTAAAGGGAATGTTAATTTCTTGTGTCGTCATGGGAAAATATTCAGTGTGCAAATGATTCCTAAAGCATAAAAATCATGCAAATTTTATAAGTATGCAAATCCCATTTCCTTTAACAAAATTACCCAAAAAACCCACATTTATTTATATCACAGAAGTATCATTTTTGACGTAAATATAACTCTTCCACCATTTGCCTTTCATAAAGCATGTTACCTTAACATCAAATTCCACCCTAAATTCTTAGTTTCTCACAGCAATTATTTAGGAATATTGAATATCTTTAATAAATATGCAGGAAAAAATTAGTTCTGAAATATCTTACAAATCTCTCTCTTTTAACTTAATCTTTAAGTTGGCAGTTGGACTTCTCAGTTCCTTCAGTAGATCCTTAATTGATGTGGTTCATAATCCCTTTCTAATTCTGGTCATTAGCCTCTTTTTTTTTTTTTTTTTTATTTGTTTATTTACAGCATAACAGTGTTCATTGTTTTGGCATCACACCCAGTGCTCCATGCAGTACGTGCCCTCCTCATTACCCACCACCTGGTCCCTCAACCTCCCAACCCCCCCAACCCCCGCCGCCCCTTCATAACCCTCTAGTTGTTTTTCAGAGTCCATAGTCTCTCATGGTTCATCTCCCCTTCCAGTTTCCCTCAACTCCCTCTCCTCTCCATCTCCCCATGTCCTCCATGTTATTTGTTATGCTCCACAAATAAGTGAGACCATATGATACTTGACTCTCTCTGCTTGACTTATTTCGCTCAGCATAATTTCTTCCAGTCCCGTCCATGTTGCTACAAAAGTTGGGTATTCGTCCTTTCTGATGGAGGCATAATACTCCATTGTGTATATGGACCACATCTTCCTTATCCATTCATCCGTTGAAGGGCATCTTGGCTCTTTCCACAGTTTGGCGACCATAGCCATTGCTGCAATAAACATTGGGGTACAAATGGCCCTTCTTTTCACTACATCTGTATCTTTGGGGTAAATACCCAGCAGTGCAATTGCAGGGTCATAGGGAAGCTCTATTTTTAATTTCTTCAGGAATCTCCACACTGTTCTCCAAAGTGGCTGCACTAACTTGCATTCCCACCAACAGTGTAAGAGGGTTCCTCTTTCTCCACATCCTCTCCAACACACGTTGTTTCCTGTCTTGCTAATTTTGGCCATTCTAACCGGTGTCAGGTGGTATCTCAATGTGGTTTTAATTTGAATCTCCCTGATGGCTAGTGATGATGAACATTTTTTCATGTGTCTGATAGCCATTTGTATGTCTTCGTTGGAGAAGTGTCTGTTCATATCTTCTGCCCATTTTTTGAAAAAATGAACTTTTGGGACCTCCTCAAGATCAAAAGCTTCTGCACAGCAAAGGAAACAGTCAACAAAACAAAGAGGCAACCCACGGAATGGGAGAAGATATTTGCAAATGACAGTACAGACAAAAGGTTGATATCCAGGATCTATAAAGAACTTCTCAAACTCAACACACACAAAACAGATAATCATATCAAAAAATGGGCAGAAGATATGAACAGACACTTCTCCAACGAAGACATTAGCCTCTTTTTTATTTCAATTTGAATAACTATGATTTGATTAGCGGCAATTTTAATGGTCGCCAGAATAGCATTCTTTCAGACATTAGACAGAGTGTGAGTCATTTCCCACTCGTATCAAGTATCTATGTTTATTATGCTATGTTATCCCCTGGGTACAATTTTTAGAATTTTAATGTGTTTACCTAAGTTTATGTAATTGTTTATTCACTTAACTAGTATTTATTAGTGAATATTATGTGCTAGGCACTGGGGCTACAACAGAACACGTATTAGACATAACATCTGCTTGTGGGGAGCTTATAGTATTATAAATGTGTATAAAATATTTCAAATAATCTAGCAGAGCATTATATGAGTAGCCAAGTTATTTCTATCTGAGACATTGAATTGTTGAAATGAGAAAAAGTTATAAATTTTTTCAGGTTAGTATATATACTGATTTATAGCAATTTCTGATAGGTAAATCATTTATTACCTTGTCAGAATTTCCCAAACTTTAGTGATTTGTTTACCATCTTCACAAGTTTTGCAAAGCCCACAGACCACCAATTAATTAATTAAAGACGTATTTTTGTCTTTAATCAACTTCTGTTTTTTTAACTTATTTTTTTTTTAAGATTTTATTTCTTTGACAGACAGAGATCACAAGTAGGCAGAGAGGCAGGCAGAGAGAGAAGAGGAAGCAGGTTCCCCGCTGAGCAGAGAGTCCGATGTGGGGCTCGATCCCAGGACCCTGAGATCATGACCTGAGCCGAAGGCAGAGGTTTAACTCACTGAGCCACCCAGGTGCCCCCTTTTTAACTTATTCTTATCCAAAGCAACAATATCCATAAAATTGTGTGTTTAATACACTCTCTTTCTGCCTAATGTGCTATTAAAATATATTGCAGGCATAGAACAGAGCTAGTGTGATATGGTATTACGCTTCTCCAAGTCTCAGGGGTACACACACTGGGAAATTCCAGCTTAACCAAGCCCTCGTACCTAACTTAAAATCTTCTTTTTATGAAACTATTAACTTATGTGGCCTTGGAGTAAGAATTGTAACTAGCACAATCCACACATTTTCAAAATCTACTACCTTATCTAAATCCGGGGAAGGCTTATGCATGAGGACTTTCTTTTAAAAACGCGGATATTGTAATTTGGTAGTAAACGGTAGCCCTGGGTCCTCATCTGTCCGCCAGCAGTTGAGTCCTGTTGGCCCAGGTGCTCTTTATTGCCCACATCTGATCTTCGGAGGTTCTCCTCTGTCCTTCCAACCGTAACTCGGATTTCCTATACCATAATCTGTATCTATACTGTAATCTGTGTCTTTGTCCCAGAAGAATACAAGCTGCCCAGGACATTCTAGAGTGACCCCTGCTCCCAACCCTGCTAGTTCTTTACCCAGTACCGCCCTCCCTCTTCTCTCCCGCTGCCTTCCCCTTACCAAACCTACCTGCGTACCAGGAAATGATTTATAGACTTCCGCAAAACTTTGAGCTAAAGAGAATCTGCATCACCTCATCACACCCCATTTTACAGATGAGAGAATCGATGCTTATATTTCGACACTCTCAACTTAAATGCTGACATATATTTAAATCGGATTGGGTACATTCATAGAATGAACCCCAATGATAAATTTTGAACACTTCCTAAAAACATTTGATATTGCTGTCTCTTTTTCAGTCAGCTTACAAAATGATTTTGCCTGTCACTGTCATTATTTGTTTATCCAGTATCTTAGTCATTCATCGCCCACATTTTAAGCCAGTAAACAACAACAATAATAAAGTTCTAATATTTAGCAAACACATGCTGTGTGCTGGGCATTGTGCTTTATGTGCACAAACCTCTCATGAAATGGGTTGTATTGTTGTCCCCTTTGATGTGCGAGACTGGTTAGGCTAGGTAAATAACTGGCCTAAATTCCGAAATTATCAAGCGGTGGAGAGAAACCGGGTTTGTGTCACTTGAAAGGGCACTGCCTCTGTCACTTCCTTATAGCCCCCACTTTATTCCTGGGGCCATGCTAAAGCAATGAGACCCTGCAGATGTATAAGACACAAGGCTTATCTCTTTTTTTTTTTTAAAGATTTTTAAAATTTATTTATTCAAGAGACAGAGATCACAAGTAGGCAGAGAGGCAGGTAGAGGTGGGGGAAGCAGGCTCCCCACTGCGCAGAGAGCCTGATGCGGGGCTTGATCCTAGGACCTTGAGATCATGACCTGAGCCAAAGGCAGAGGCTTAACCCACTGAGCCACCCAGGCACCGCAAGACTTATCCTTAACAAGCCTTCACTCTAGTTCAAATGACTGAAGTAAAAATATCATTCGTCAGATTAAGATCTGGATAACTTTTGGCAATTGTCAAAATTGAAGGCTATCTTCATAGGAAAAAAATTCATGATCATTGATACACACTGCGACCCATGCTGCGGAGGCAGTTCCAGTGCGAACGTTCTTCATCACTTTGGGCAATGATGGAATCACTGAAATAGGTTAGTAACATGGTAAAACGAGCTTGTAGTTTTGTCTCCCCTCTTGAAAGTAAGGACAACATGGAGCTTCTGGTCAACCAGAAAGAAGCCCATAAAGACAGATTCCAGCAACTCAAAGCAAGTGCGTAGTACTCCCCTAACAAAAAGATGGTGACATACCAGCAGGGGAACTTCCCCTTCTCCCATCTAAATCAGGGGAACAATCCTTAGCTCCAACTTTATAGCACCTCAACAGTGAGGACAGTGTTTCCAGTGACATGAGTGCTGTAAAAAGTATACATTATACACAAAGAAGAGACTTTGTACATACTGGGAGCTCAACGAATGAATGTGCCTCACTGATTACAGAAAATACAATAATAAAGCACAGCCATTTAGATAAATAGTTATGAAAATATGTTTTTTTCCTCCTTGTGATACAAAAGATGAGTTAATATTTTTGGAGAAAAAGATATAAATAATTGTTCATTGTAATTGTAGCTTATTAAAAACAGGTTTATTGAAATTTTTAGCTAATAGACTTATTATTTTTATAGGATTTTTATAATTGCCTCAAGCTCCAAACAAGTGAGTGTGAATCATTGACAACCAACTGTAATAATGCGAGTGGTGGTCCTGGAAATTAGCTTTGTGGCCTTGCTTCTTCACCCTGAAGAAGTTTCCAGTAGCACTGTACGTTCCCACTGCAGGTGGCATTGAGAGATTACATTAAGTTGGTTATGGATCATACTGGATGGGTTCACGTTACTAAAATGTAATCTCATTTAAACCAATCTAAATCTGACAAAGTGTGCCATTTTCATACTGTATAGACTCAGCAAGAGGTTGAGACCCCAGACTCTGGCCATTGCAGATCTGTTATTCTTATTTAGAAGTATTGAATTAAATGATATATATGAAAATGTTTTTATACATTAATATGCAGATATGGAACTACAGTACTTTGAAAAATACAAAACAAGTGTCGTTAAACCTCTAGTCTTTACCACACATTCTGGGGTGTATCACAAGGAACAAATCATTCCCTCTAGGGATCCAGGAGTGGAGAAGGTCCTTGTGACATTAGTGGTTTATATATCCTTGTCATCACAACAGAAAAGAATAGCTAATTATCCTCATTTCTAGCTTCTCTTATTAATTACAGCTTCTTTCCACATTTTTCCTTATAGAATGTGAGTCTGTCTGGCCCCATTCTTTCTGAGCTAACCCATATCCTATCCTCATTTTGCCACATATATTGAAGTAACTATAGCAGAAGCAACAAATATTCATCTCAACTTCATGCAAGATAATTTTCACATCCATTTAACTGCTGGCTCCAATCCCCATAGCCTACTTAATTGCTAGTGCTAATATCCTGTTTTTTAAAAAAATTGGTATGCAGGCAGAAAATGCATTAGTGTGTTCCCGGGAAATCAAACAGACACATCCCCAGGAGGTCTCATAAGGTGATATTCATTACACTGGTGACATTATTATTGTCTGGAGACCTTCATCATTGGAGGTAAGGTGGTGAAGCACTAGGAGGGCGACCCATTAACTAAAACTCAGTAGAATGGTGTATAAAACTAAAAAGTCAATTAATTTATAATGAGAAATAATTATCCTGATGCTCAAAAAATGATTGCTTCTTCTCCCTATTGGCAATCCTACATAATCAGATAATTTGGGGGCTTGGACTCAGTACAGAAGGAATTACATAAATCACATAAATTGATGACATCAAGCTAAGCTTGTTTGTTGCAGAGTTTTACTATTTTGGTTTGTTGACCAAACCTCCTTCTCCTTGGATCATTTTTTGACGGCTGTCAACTTGTGCTTCTACAACTCTTTTTTCCCCAAACTTCCAAGGTTGAACAATACCATACTGATCTGTTCTTTTTTTTTTAATCCCTTTCCATATAAATGACATCAGAGTGAAGTTTCTGTATCAGTTGCAAAGTGTTTCAGGAGAGCTGGACTCTGAAGCTGAAGAAATTTGAGGGGTCCCTTACCTAGTTCATTACACTTCTTTTCCTTTACAAGGATGCATCAAAGTCACAGGAGTGAATGAAATTGAAAGTGCTCTTTTAAGATGTTTTGTTTTTTCTTTCTTAGTGGTGCATAAAATAATAGTGTATCTTATAATCGGTGGCCTCCTAAATTAACAAATATGATAATGTATATTTTTAATGAATAGTCCGTCTGTCTACATATATTGGCCATTTTAGAGATGTCTGTGAATTAGAACCAAGATCTCCTTTTTGAAATGGACAAATCTTCATTGACTACTTCCCTGTAAAGGATGGTGGTAGGCAAGCAGCCCTCTTATTCCAGAAGAGGGTATATGTAAGTGCTATTTTAAAATTCAGAGTTTGAAAATGGAAAGATTAAAGTTCTTTATTCATGAGGTGTAATAAAAGGCTATTCCATTACCATATGGTCAAGCCCGTGACATGGTTTGCATGTGAAAAAATGGTAGAGAAATATAAATTTTTGTAAATGAGAAAGAGGAATCAAATGTTGTGTTTTAATCTGTAAATAGAATTTCCTGGAAGAGTAGATTGGCAGCGTCACTACTAGCTGTGTGGAAAATTCAGGGCTCCTTGCCTCTTCTCTGGTCTGGCAGATGCTCCCCGGAAAGAAGTGACAGCTTTGAAGAGGCCGCAGCAGGCATGTGCGCGTCTTCACGCTCAGGCAAGCTGTTCTGTTGGGCTGCCTCCGTGGGGCGGCCTCACAAGCCCTCTGGGGCCGCTTGGCAGCTCCCGGGCACGGGCAGCAAGGCTGGCCAGAACCATGCATGGATCTCATGAGGGGTGGGGCCCGGGGAGACCCTGACCTGACCGGGGTGACCTTCACTGAGAATCCCAGAGACTTGGATTTAACGCCATTTCCCCGAATGTCAGTTACGGATCAGATGCAGATATAGTTGCATGCCCGGGTGAATTAGCTTACCTCATTAAGGAAATTCATTAAATGGTAATACTTTAAGTATACATCCTTAGCTACTGAATTATTTTTATTTGCTGCTTTATTATTTAAGGCAACATAGAAAATAAATATTAATACTATGACTTAGGAATAAAATAAGTGTTGAGCAATAATATAAATATGCAAAATTTTATATATACAGGGAATGATATGGAAGTATGTTCTATATATTATATCATGACATAAAATTTATAATACTATATGATTTATAATTACACATTAAAACATTATATAATTATAATTTAACTATATAGGTTATATAGTATAATTACATATACATATATTTGGGGTATAAGTAAACTTTTGCATATATATAAAATCACTCATCAAGTTATTTGTATAAATAAAATATGTGTTATTTTTTACTTATAAGTACATAATTTATATATTATAAATACATATTTAGAGAGAGAGCAATACTAGGTGTAGGTAAAAAGCAGAGATAATTTGAGGTCAAACTATGTATGCTTATGATCCTTTGTCCTTAATTAGGTTAGGTTTGAAATAATTGAATTTATTCTTAATTTATTTTCTATGAAAGTCTTCTTGTGTTTTAGTCCTCTAAAGGCTTAGAGAGAAAGAAAGCAAGAATAAGAGGGAAATGGGGTAAAGAATGAGGCAGAAATGTAAGAGAAACCCCTAGCACAACCTCTGTGTGTGTGTGTGTGTGTGTGTGTGTGTGTGTGTGTGTGTGTGTCTGTTGGGCTGGTCATACAGTTGTGCGTGTTGTCCCCTGCACAAGGGCAGCCAGACTAGTGAGTCAAAGCTAAACTCAGTCGTGCTCCACCCAGAAGCCAGAGGCTCTGGCTCACGACTGCCTTCATGAAGAAAAGGGCACATTTGTCTTATTCACACAAAGGCACCATATGGGCTATCTCGGCCCAAGTGGTAGAAACACACTTTTCCCATCCAGGCAACATAGAGTCTAAAATTATACCCACAGAAATTCAAGCTGTTGTGTTAATCATTACCTTTTCCAGGCACGGTCTTCTAAAATCCAGTGACACTGTAGTGCGAAGTAGTTTAATTGGTACTTTTTTTGGTAATCAGAGTAGGCACTGGCAACATAAGGAAGCAAAGAAATCTGGACAGAGGAATTCCCAAGAAAGTGGTAAGAAGAAGAGGTGAGAGGGGCTGAAAGCTGACTCACCTACTTCTTCAGGGTCACCTGAACATCCGGGGTGTCTGGATCATGACTGGCCCTTACCAAATCCCCCTCAGTTTGTATTTAATACGTAGAGTATTAAAGGATCAACACTTGAGAAATAGTGCTGTGATTAAAACATTCGTAGAATCTTCTCAGTTCAGATGTGATGTTGGGACCAGACTCAGGTCTGGAGCTCATATGACCACTGACAATGTCATCTGCTTATATCAAGAGAAGTTTCATACCTATCTGTGGTTTTTCCGCCGTGAAGTTGGTGAGCCTTCCTCCATGTGACGTTCCGCAGGCGGTTGATGAAGACAAGAGAATCTGCAGGCTGGGTTCCACCTGGCTGCTTATGCCTACATTTTAGTGTATTTTTTAAATTTCTCAGCTTCATCTTTTAACCTGATACAGTTTGGACTCTGTGTAACCCTGAAAGTCCCTAAACTCTATGTTCAAACATAGACTGTGGGAAGCCAGACATACAGACTTGCATGTGTTCCATTGAAGAATGATTCGTCTAAAACCAACAGTGAAGACTGATGGATACATGGCGAAATGTTGCCAGTACATTCTTCACTGTCTACCTCGCTCTTGAAGATAAGAAAGACTTTTAAAGACGTAAGACTCTTAGTGGTATTTCACGTGGAACCTCGTGATAGAGAACTCAATATATTTGGACACTGTAGGATTTGTTTGTAATTATCTTACAGTCCTTTTTGTGTTTCTTCCCCTTCATGGCAGAATTAGAGGAGAAAACAGCATTCTTCAAAAGTATATATATCAGGAGTGAGAAGCCTTAAACTGTATTTCTCTGCTTTCTAAGTAACTGTGAGACTATGGACAAATTAGTTTGCCTTCCTGGGCCTCTGTTTTCTTATTTATAAAATGAGACATTGAAGTAGTCAAATTTAAACTCACATCCAACCATAAATGTACCATAATGGTAATGTGGAAAATAACGAGTTACTCAGAGCTATTTCTGAATCAAAACATGGGATTATTTTATAAACTGTAGGACTACCTTGTAGAGTCTCAGACTTTCTTCACTGAAAGGAGAAAGAGAAACGAGAGAGTCACTGGATATATTTAGAGCCTCCTTCATCTAAGGGAGCCAGTCACACTACCTAAAGGAAAAGAGGAATATTTTATAAGGACTCCGGTGTGCTTACCAAGGTACCAAGGACCAGAGCTACAACCAGACCAAGTACAAGGACTTAAAAACCGACATACTCAGTAGAGACTAGTTATTGTTTCCAGAACCCAACTCCGTATCTGAAGACAGTCCATATCTGGAGACAATCAACTTGACCCTGCTTGGGTCAGGATTCTCTTCTCAGGACAGTCAGCCATAACCAGATCACTGGGGGCGTCTAGACAAATATCTCAAAAGGCCGTCTATGAGGAGATAATTCTCAAACAAGAAGCTATAGTGGAAACAGATGTACTGGAATCCGTCAACAAGACATATTCCAACTAAGACCCTTCCAGCTACAGTATCCCAAAGATTTGAGTATTTAAATGTATAAAAAAAAATACTGCCCTAGTTTTTAATTCTTGGCTACCCAAGAAAATCATCAATCCGTAGTTACTTTCTTCTCTGTATTGATACAGTAATTAGAACCAAGGCAATTGGATGTGCCATTATGTTCTTTCCCCACATCATAGCACCAGGCAATAATGGAGGGCCAGCTGGGCCAGCCCGGTGCTTCAAGAGAGACGCTCGGAGCTTCTTCAGGCAACTGACATTTATGGGAGCTACGGTATGGCCTCAGTAATTCACGGAACCTCATGACAAGTGCTGGCAAGCAGCTGTTCTGTAGATAGGGGCCTCATCACTTACTCATGTTTGAGACATTTTTACTGGTTCATTGCCTTACTTTAAAGCTTCTTTAATTGTAGGGATGCTACAAAATGTATGCAGCAGCTAGCAATTAAATCAAGAACACCACTCTGCATCGTAAGTGGGTAGGTGGATTACTTACTTCGTGGAGGGGGTAATTGGCTTTTGAATCCCTAAGTTCATGTTTGGCCACCAAAACCCAATGTTTCAAATGATCCATTTATTTCTGTTCAACATTTCCTCTATGGTGAACTGGAAACAAATCTCACTACCACATTATTTGATAGAACCACAGATCTTTAGAATCCAGTGGCCCCTTAGAAATGATTAAGTCCTTACTCTGTATTTTGTTAAAGAAGTAAATGTCTAGAGGGGCGCCTGGGTGGCTCAGTGGGTTAAAGCCTCTGCCTTCAGCTCAGGTCATGATCCCAGGGTCCTGGGATCGAGCCCCGCATCGGGCTCTCTGCTTGGCAGGGAGCCTGCTTCCTCCTCTCTCTCTCTCTCTGCCTGCCTCTCTCCCTACTTGTGATATCTATCTGTCAAATAAATAAATAAATAAATAAATAATCTTTAAAAAAAAAAAAAAAAAAAAAAAGAAGTAAATGTCTAGAGAACTAAAGTAAATGTCCCCAAATCACACAGTTGGTTCTTAAAAGTGCAGAAGCTAGAGGTCAAGTTTGGTGAAACTTGCACGTGCACACACCGCCCCTCCAACACACACACACACACACACACACACACACACACACACACACACAGCATTAGATCAATCATAATCCCTGGTCATACCCTCATTATCCGTCACTGACTAATCACCTTTCATTTAATAACAATATAGTAAGGGCCTTCAAACCCATCATGTCCCAAAAACAGCTAGGACATTGGCAATAATATATGCAACTTATGATCCTTCCAACTCCATGTCCCGTCCCCGACACATAGGTAACCATCAACCTGAATCATGCTTTTCCTTCGTGTCCTTTGTATAGTTTTCTTGCATGTAGATGTAATCCTTAAAGGCATTTCCAAATTTTTTCATTCATGAAAAGCATATCATGCTGTGTATAACTTAATGTTATTAGTAAGGTCCATCCACGTTACGTATGCCATCCTAGAGTGACGTTTTTACTTCCCTGTTAACAGGCTTTTGGAGCGTCTGTAAGTTTTCCTGCTCTGAGCAATGCTGCTATGAATATTCCTGTGAGTGTTTCTCGTCCTAAAGGTACAAGAGCTTCTCGGGGATGAACAGCACAGGCTCCTAGGGTGAGCAGCTACATACGTGATTAGCTTTGCGATGACGAATTACATCCCAAACTGGGGGCACCGGCGCGCACTGCCAAGAGCAAAGCCTTGCGGGTGGTGTCTGTCCGGGGCCAGAAAGCTTCTCCTGTAAAGGGCTAAGCAGGATATGTTTCGGGCTTTGCGGGCCATGAACAGCCTCTGTGGCAGCTACTCAACTCTGCGGCTGTAGGAACAGTAACTGTGCAAATGAACATCTCTCGTTTTAGAGGCACTGACTTTGGAATTCCATGAACTCTTCCTGTTACAAAGTACTATTCCTCCGCTTTCTCCCCCACCATTTCCAAGTGTAAAAAACCTTTCTAACTCTGTGGGTCTACAAACGCAGGTGGCAGCCTATTGACATCTCCACTTCCTTCCTCCCGTCTCCTCCTCGTCTGGGAGTGGTGATTCATTAAAAAGTTGCCTATCACCTGTCATGTGTCATATGCTGTTCCAGATACTAAAGATTCTGTTCACGAATGAAATATGTAAGGATCAAAGGGTGTTAGGTATTATTAAGATAAATCAAGGGAGGTGAACGCTGGTGATAGGAGGTGATGTTTCAGACAGAAAGGTCAGGAAAGGCCTCCCTGGTGGGATGACATGTGAGATGAGCTCTTATTTTTAAATGAGGGATTGGGACATGCAAATATCTGAAAGGAAACAGTTTCAGTGAGGGAGAACAGCAAATCTGTACCCCTCCCCTGAGCTGCACAGTGTATTTTGAATGTCATGCTGACCATCTCTTCCCGAAAATGCCATAGCTCCTCTGACTCTCGTTGGCCAATCTGAACGCCCCAGCCACTGCAATCCTGCGTTGCCCGTGTGGGCGAAAGGCATCTCTCTTCACCTGTCCTCCAAATCAGAACCCTCTAGGTTTTCTTGTCTCTCCCCTCCCCCTTTACTGCAAATATCTGCTTAGTCAACAAGTACTTTCACTTCTTTTTCCTTAGTATCTCTCTTAGTTTGCTTAGGCCACAATAACGAAATACCTCGGACTGAGCAACTGGAAGGACAGAGTCATTTGCTCACAGTTCTGAGGCTGGAAGCCGGTGACTAAGGGGCCAGCAGGGTTGGATTCTTCTGAGGCCTCTCTTCCTGGCTTGCTGATGGCTGCCTTCCCTCCGCGTCCCTGCATGGTCTTGTCTTGGGATGTGCACATGATGGTGTCTTCCTCTCTTCTCACAAGGACACCAGTCATATTGGATTAGGGCCCACCTGTATGACCTCATTTTGCCTTAATTATGTAAGTCTTGAAGGGCCCTATCTCCAACTATAGGCACATTCTGAGGCCCCAGGGGTTAGGGCTTTAGCATATGAATTTTAAAGGGACACAGTTCAGCTCCTAACAGTATCTTCCAATTTAATCTCCCTTTTCTCCCTTTTTGATGTCATTTTCTTACTTAAGGTCCTTCTCTTTTCATTTATGTTTATTGGTTCCCTAATTTTGGTCTGTACGCTTACGTTCTCCCCAAAGTTAGCAGAATAATCGTGTGAAAATGTAAACTTGATCATGTTTTATTCTGCTTGAATCCTTCACTGGTTCCCCGACAATCACGAGGATAGTGTCACCAGCATGTCGGGTGCTCAAGGAACTGCCCCTGTCCATGTGGCCAGTCCTCTCTAACCAGCCAAACTGTCCCCCTCTCAGGTACAAGAAAAGTAGACTACTGGCAGCTCAGGGCATTTGCAGATTCTCTTTGCCTGAAATCCTACCTCTGATCTAATCAAGTCTTTTTGCGTGATTAACTGATACATTCCAAAAATACAGGTCAGTATCATCCTTTATGAAAACCATTAGCAGACCGTCATTTTCAAAATTGTCTAAGTTAGCTGTTCCTCCTGTGGGCCCTCCGACCATCACAGTTTCTTTTCCCAACAGGATATGGTACAATTATTTCTGCCCTGAACTGTGAGGACTGTGTGAGCAGAGACTGTGTCTTGACTGAGACTTGTATCTTCAGTACAGCTAAGTACCTGCTCCTCTTAGGCAATGAATATCTGATATACAAGTGAAGGAATACATAAGTGAATAAAAAAAAGATTAGCTAGAAAGAATATTTTTGTATATTATTTCAATACTCTAACACCATTACGTTTTAAAAATTTATTTATTTATTGAGAGAGAGAGAGAGGTAGCAAGAGATAGAACACGAGAGGGGCTGGGGGTAGAGGGAGACACAGTCTCCCCGCTGAGCAAGGAGCCCAACTCGGGGCTCCATCCCAGGACCTAGGTTCATGACTCGAGCCGAAGACAAAGGCTTAACCGACTGAGCCACCAGGCGCCCCTCTCTAATGGCCAGTATTATAAAGGTAATTCTAGTTAAAAATAAACCTTTAAAAAAAAATTTAAAAAATAAGCCATTAGGTTTTGCTAAGCCAAAAACAAGTACCAAATGGCGTACATGGTGTAATTATGACACTCTGTGTAGTATCCAGACGTTGAAAATTAATAACCACTAATTAAAAGTGGTTGTTTTCTGTTTACAGGTGATGAGTCTGTGTGTAATTCACTTCCTTTTTCCTACTTTCCTGCATTTTTCAAGCTGCCTGAGTTCTATGAAATGTCCCGTGACACTTTACTCATGTTACTAAACTTACCACCTTTTTCTCAACATTCTCAAATTGTATTGCCCTTTACATTTCACTGCCTAAAAAGTAAAAAGTGGTATCTGAAACAAATCATTTGACCACAAATCCACATTTTCATGGGAACTGAAATAAAATGCATAACAAGGTTTGGAGGATAAACTTCTCCAGCCACTGTGAAATTTCCATTACGCCCTTCTTAACTTTTCCGGGTCTTGGCCCCGAGGACAAATGAACAGTCTAATCTTTGATCAAAGGTTACTTCAAGTTAAAATTATCTGCTGTTCTAGAGAAACCCTTCCAAACGGTTGCACCCCATTGCTACGAAGGTGAGAGTCCTTCCCGCGGTTCACATATCGCATAGCTGCAGGATACAACGCAAAAACTTGGAGAAGAGATGAAACCCTCTCAAAGCATTATTTCCATTAAAATGACATCATACCGAGCATTATGGCCAAGATATTTTCAGTTTTTTGCAGCCCTAGCAAAACAAACATTGCCCTTGAGGCAACCTTACAGAATAACTTTTACTTAGGAGAAATGCAGAAGGCAGCAGACGTTCTAATTTTAGGGAAAGGATAAAATAATCATTGTCTGGTTTCTGGGAGCCTTCCCTCTGATCTTCTTCCATGTGCTGTTTATCTCCATGGCTGGATTATAGAGCCATAGAGTTTCAGAGATAGAAGGAATCTTATAGATCATCTAGTATATATGATCTATATATATACATATGCATATATATGTAAATACATATATACACGTATACGTATATACATATATATACACACATACATATATATACACGGCCTCATTTACAGTTGAGGAAATTGAAGCCCAGAGGAGGTCAGGAACATGGCAAAAGACTCGCTCTCCTTCCTCTGAGAGGCCTTGGAAGTGTATCTCAGGATAAGGGGCACGTCTCCGTTGTTAACTTCGGTCGTTGCGTTCTCCTACAGACTCTGTGGTCAGAAGACCCGGGTCCATACTCCTGCTGCCACAAAGCAGTGTGATCTCGGGGAGATTATTTTGTCTTTCAAACCTTCTACTTCCTCAGTTGTAAACTACTAATTTGAAAGGACGTCTCACGTAAAGTTGCATTAGGATTACATGGGAAATTTGCTCGAAACTGGGTTCATAAATAATACTGGTGTTAGCTTTTGTGCCTGCTGTCGTGTTTCTGCTTGGAGTCCACTAGTTGAGCTAAGGCATTCTGGAAGACCAAGATTTCAGAGTTTATGAAGATGGTGGCTTATCGTTTTTGCCTCACACTACTTGGAATGTATCCAGCTTCGACATCCTGTTTCTTCAGAGTTTAGAGACTCACAAGGGAAGAAGAGGGCCTAAACCCAGCACAGTCGCTGGCACTTACTGAGTGCTTGGTCTGTGACTGCTTCTCTCGAAAGTGTTTTCATGCATTTTCCCATTAAGCAGGTACTGTGATAATCCCCTTTTTCACAATGAGAGACAGAGGGATTGCTTTAGACATTGTCAAGGGTTACTTTCTTCCCGCCTTCCACATCGCTCTGTCATGAGGATCTGCCAGCCCCTGGTGTCTCCCTCCCAAAGACCACTTCCAGAGCTGTCCGTGGCTTTTCTGGTGGCGAGAGAGGTCCCTACCTGTTCTCTGACTGTCAGATCCCACTTCTCACCAAGTGTCCCAGTGAGCAAGGTTTCTGGAGCTTGAAGGTGGCCTTCGATGAGGAGCTTAACTACCTAGTATACATCAACCCACATCAGGTATAAGGATTTCTTAGTGATGCCCCTGGAGCAAGAATATGCTTTGAAATACCATCTGATGTGTTTCCTTTCTAGGCCATCCCCCTCTCCATCCCTCCTCTGCACTTGCCAAGGCATCCAGCAAGGCTTGTCACTAGGTCCTGGTGTCCCAGGGAAGGGAGAGCACTCCGATCACTGGAACGGAGAGTTAGTACTCACTTTTGAGCCTCCAAGTAGGCTTTTAGAAACTCTTAGCAAGATAGCAATTTTAAAAGAAGAAAAGGTTTTTCGCAAACCTCTAAAGCTAGGTTTTATCACATTCAAAACAGATTAAAGTGTGCTTTTGAGTGAGAAAGAATCTGATTAAAAAACAAATTCTTGCCACACAACAAGGATGGAAAAAAGGAAACCTTTCTGTCAATGGTGTGTGAAAAAGAGAGAGGAGAGAAGAAGAAAAAAAATGTGGAAAGGAAAGAGAAATGGCGGGAAGGAGATCGGGGTGCGAAAGAGACAGAGTAGAAACGGCCAACCCCCCCTCCCCCCCGACCCCGGGGCCCACCTCTGCATGGTGTGGAGATCCAGGACATGGGGAGAACAGGGTGGCAGGGAACCAGCAGAGGGAGCAACCTCGGATCTGAGAGAAGATCCCCATGAGTCTCTTTAAGTCAAGGATTGTAAATATGCCCGTCATCGTTCCCTGTCCTTAACCTGCAGGACGCTCTCCTGTCACGGCCACGGTCAGGACGCTTGTTACACATCCTCATCTTAACTTTGGGACTTGGGAACCCCGATCTCTATTTACCATCTCTTAACCTTAGCTTTCAAATGATTCACCAATCTATGCGTGCAATGGTGTTGTTATGCCTTATTTTCCAACCTCCAAAGAAGCATCGTTTTTGGAAATGCGATGTTGGTCCGGGCATGAATATCACTCCACCTGATACGTAAGTCATACTTACAAATTAAAGTTTCTCGATTTTTAGAGGGACACTTAGAAATCTTAGGCGACTTGAAATATTCCCTACAAGATGTGCATCATCTCGTCTGAAATAATATATTCGATGGAAGCAAATGATCTGCTGAAGGGTCTTCTTCATCTTAATAGCTTGCAGCCTTATCTCATTCCTCAGGTGCTTCTCCGACTACCGCCAGCACTGGATCATTTGAGCGCACAGCACTTTACCTGAATGGCTCCTGTAGTGGGCATACCTGTCCGCCTTCTCACCTGTCCCGAGGCCCTCCTCAGACATTGAAGTTGTTGAGGCTGGAGTAGAGAAGGTAGAGAGGGAGCACGGAATACGGACAAGCCACGTCCGGCTGTTAGAATCTCACAAGAACCCCTTGACCTCAGTCTTCCTTGAAACCTCTGACAGCCCGAGTCCCCAAGCCTTGTCCTGGGCTCGTCTTGCTCTTTCTAAACATTTGCCCTCACTTACCTCATTAGTTTCCATGGTACTGGATACAGTCGACATGCTGCCGTACCAACAGCCACATCTCCAGCTGTGGCCTTCCTTCTATGCCCCACATGTTGATATCTAATTGTTTACTTGATAGAAGCATTAACTGTCTCTTGAGCATCTCAAGTCTGGCTTGTTAAAAATGGAACTTTCGATCACTCCACCAGCAAAAATATGTTCTTCCATTTACCTGTTGTCTAAGCCAGAAAGCTGGCTGACAATCATCCTACATACATCTCGCCCTGCCTCTCGCTTTCTTCCCCTCTCCCCCTCTCCCTCCCTCCTTCCCTCCTCCACCCCTCTCTCTCCACTATGTACCTTATTGAACCCATCAATAATTTCTATTTTGGGGGACGCCTGAGTGGCTCAGTCAGCAAAGCATCTGCTTTCAGCTCAGGTCATGATCCCAGGGTCCTGGGATCGAGTTCTGCACCTGGCTCCCTGCTCAGCGGGGAATCTCTTTCTCCCTCTGCCTGTTCTGCCTGCCCCTCCCCCTTCTTGTGTGCGCTCACGCTCTCTCTCTCTCTCTCTCTCTCTGGCAAATGAATAAAATCTTTTGAAAAAATAATTTCTATTTTTTTCTATCAAATGTATCTCAAACTCATTCACCGTATTTCCATTGCCAGCACCCTAATTCTTGGAACCATCATCTTTATTCAGGCTATACATTACCTGTCTGCTCCCATCTCATCAACTCTAACCTGTTCTTCAAATAACAGCCAGAGTGGTCTTTTAAAAACAGAAATTGGATTCTGTTGCTTCCCTGCGTGGAAACTTTCCACACTTTCTGTCCTGCCTTGCACCTTTCTCAGGGCCTCACCCTGCACAGAAGGGCTCCCCAGCCTGACCCCACCTGCCTCGGTCAGCCAGGTCTGCTTCCTGAGCCCACTGAGCTCTTTTTCACCTTAGAACCTGTGAATCGTTTGCTACATCTGCCTGCAACTTGCCACCCTTCCGCCCTTGCCCCCCGACCCCCCCTCCATGCTCACCTCCCACCACCAGCTCTTTCAGCTTTTAGGGCCTGTTGAAGTATCAGTTGATCAGAGGCTGCCCCTGCCCACCCTGACTGCTTCCTTCCTGTGAGTGTTTGTTTGTTTGATTGTTTTCTATTTTTTTTATTTAATTTCTTTTCAGTGTAACAGAATTCATTGTTTTTGCACCACACCCTGTGCTCCATGTAATATGTGCCCTCCTTAATACCCACCACCTGGCTCCCCCGACTTCCCACCCCCTGCCCCTTCAAAACCCTCAGGTTGTTTTCAGAGTCCATAGTCTCTCATGGTTCATCTCCCCTTCCAGTTTCCCTCAACTCCCTTCTCCTCTCCGTCTCCCCATGACCTCCATGTTATTTGTTACGCTCCACAAATAAGTGAAACCATATGATACCTGACTCTCTCTGCTTGACTTATTTCACTCAGCATAATCTCTTCCAGTCCCGTCCATGTTGCTACAAAAGTTGGGTATTCATCCTTTCTGATGGAGGCATAATACGCCATAGTGTATACGGACCACATCTTCCTTATCCACTCGTCTGTTGAAGGGCATCCTGGTTCTTTCCACAGTTTGGCGACTGTGGCCATTGCTGCTATGAACATTGGGGTACAGATGGCCCTTCTTTTCACTACATCTGTGTCTTTGGGGTAAATACCCAGCAGTGCAATTGCAGGGTCATAGGGAAGCTCTGTTTTTAATTTCTTAAGGAATCTCCACACTGTTCTCCAAAGTGGCTGCACCAACTTGCATTCCCACCAACAGTGTAAGAGGGTTCCCATTTCTCTACATCCTCTCCAACACACGTTGTTTCCTGTCTTGCCAATTTTGGCCATTCTAACTGGTGTCAGGTGGTATCTCAGTGTGGTTTTAATTTGAATCTCCCTGATGGCTAGTGATGATGAACATTTTTTCATGTGTCTGTTAGCCATTTGGATGTCTTCGTTGGAGAAGTGTATGTTCATATCTTCTGCCCATTTTTTGACATGATTATCTGTTTTGTGTGTGTTGAGTTTGAGGGGTTCTTTATAGATCCTGGATATCAACCTTTTGTCTGTACGGTCATTTGCAAATATCTTCTCCCATTCCGTGGGTTGCCTCTTTGTTTTGTTGACTGTTTCCTTTGCTGTGCAGAAGCTTTTGATCTTGATGAAGTCCCAAAAGTTCATTTTCACTTTTGTTTCCTTTGCCTTTGGAGACATATCTTGAAAGAACTTGCTGTGGTCGATATTGAGGAGGTCACTGCCTATGTTCTCCTCTAGGATTCTGATGGATTCCTGTCTCACGTTGAGGTCTTTTATCCATTTCGAGTTTATCTTTGTGTACAGTGTAAGAGAATGGTCAAGTTTCGTTCTTCTACATATAGCTGTCCAAATTTCCCAGCACCATTTATTGAAGAGACTGTCTTTTTTCCACTGCGTATTTTTTCCTGCTTTGTCGAAGATTATTTGACCATAGAGTTGAGGGTCCATATCTGGGCTCTAAAGGATCTGTTCTCGAAGAACTACAGAACACTCATGAAAGAAATCGAAGAAGACACAAAAAGATGGAAGACCATTCTATTCTCTTGGATTGGAAGAATAAACATTGTTAAAAAATCTATACTGCCTAGAGCAATCTATACTTTCAATGCCATTCCGATCAAAATTCCACTGGTATTTTTCAAAAAGCTGGAGCAAATAATCCTAAAATTTGTATGGAATCAGAAGAGACCCTGAATTGCTAAGGAAATGTTGAAAAAGAAAAACAAAACTGGCAACATCACGTTACCTGATTTCAGGCTTTACACAAAGCTGTGATCACCAAGACAGCATGGTACTGGCGCAAACACAGACACATAGACCAGTGGAACAGAGTAGAGAGCCCAGCTATGGACCCTCAACTTCCTGTGAGTGTTTAACATGACTGTCTGTTTATTCAAATCGCTTGTCCCATGGAGTTTTTATTTTTTTTTTTCTATGTTATCTACAGTCTCTGGAGGTCAAGGCCAGGTCTGTATTATTCACCAGGAACAAGCTTACGGGCTAGGGGCCCAGAGTAAGTGGGGCATGTTTATTGATGAGTGAGTGAATGAATGAATGAATGCGTGAATAGATGCACTTTGGTGGTGCCCACTGATACTATACGAGTTAGATAGGAAATAACGATCCAAGCTCATCTCAGAGATGTACCTTTCCCAGATTTAAATCCCCTTTCAGTCTGCACCCCTACACACACACACACACACACACACACACACACACACACACACGCACACCACCACCACCATCACCACCACCACAGATCCCGCATTCCTTAATAAGCAGTTGGGCTGTTCTCTGCAAAAGTGGGAACTTCTAATTTGCAAACTTGACTTCTAATGGCAGTTCAGAAGTATTTGTCCAGGGATTTAATCTCATGAGTATTTCTTCCAGGCCTTGAGGCAAAGGGCTTCAGGCCCTTCGCTAAGTACCTGTGTCCTGCCCCAGTCAATGACACCATGTGGTCCGATGTGGAATGTTGTTCTGGAATAATACCCAAGGCTTTCCAGTCCTCAGCATTACTAGCAACAGTAGCTAAGGTAAATAGCAGAATTGCTGGGGCCTGCCTAGGATGGTGCGGAGGTGAGAGGCCGTGCGGGAAACCACATGCATCATGGACTGGGAGAGAAGAATTCTAAAGATCATTAACTGTACCAGCAGAGGAGGCAAGAGGCATTGCAGCCCCTGTGGGGTAATTGTGGTTGCCTAAGAGCTTGGCCCCTGCAGATCGACACTGTGTATAAAGCACACCCTTTCCACTCAGTGTCTCATCTGGAGGCATCCCCAACATCATAGACTGTATTTATCAGTGCACAAGTCCCAGGCTGGGAGCTTGTGAAGGATATCGGTGTGTCTTTTTCCTGTGTTGAGCACCACACTGGATGAAACGAACTGCCCGCAGATAAGGCAGTGCGGTAAAGGCGCCTCCACTGCTTACCTGTTACCCAGAATACAGAAAGGGTGTTGAACACTTGCCCAGCGCAAAGAGGTGACTGATAGCTGTAACCAAGGACCGCCCAAATGTGTCGGTGGCTGAAAACAAGAGAAACTGGTTTTCTTATAGTCTTGGAGGCGGTAGATCTGATATTAAGATGGCCTCAGGGTCATGTGCCCTCTGAGGGCTCAAAAGAAACTTTCTTACCTCTTTCATCTTCTGGCGGTTGTAGTCTTTGGTGTTCCTTGGCTTGCAGTGACCGCCTCATTGTCACATGGTGGTATGTCTGTGTGTCCACATTCCCCACTTTAGAGGACACCAGTCGTTGGATTTGGACCCAGCCTAATTCAGTTTGACTCCATCTAAACTTGATTATAATCTGCAAAGAGCCTGTTTTTCAATAAGGTCACATCTACACATTCTGGGTAGATACGAATTTTTTTTTTTTAAGATTTTATTTATTTATTTGACAGACAGAGATCACAAGTAGGCAGAGAGGCAGGCAGAGAGAGGAAGGAAAGCAGGCTCCCTGCTGAGCAGAGAGCCCGATGCGGGGCTCGATTCCAGGACCCTGCGATCATGACCTGAGC
Organism: Meles meles; assembly: GCF_922984935.1. Classification (NCBI taxonomy): domain Eukaryota; kingdom Metazoa; phylum Chordata; class Mammalia; order Carnivora; family Mustelidae; genus Meles; species Meles meles. Next base: position 8,007,058 of record NC_060075.1, on the reverse strand, counting down.
GGAAGGCAGCGGCTTAACCCACTGAGCCACCCAGGTGCCCCGGTAGATACGAATTTTGTGAGAACGACTCTTCAACCCAGTACGGTAGGTTCACTTGGATTCACATGTATCAGATAATAGCTTGACAGTGTTTTTGAGTTGTATTTGACAACAACCTTATGATCACAGCAGTAGAGGAAATAACTAAATTGGAGAATTTAAGCAGACCTGTACAAAAAATTGCAGAGCTTTGTCAAAGTTTATACTTAGATTAACATTCTTTCTGCATGCTGGAAACAGGAACAGACCCCGGGCTTGGGTGTGTTAAGTCCTGATTTGTCCCCTTGCTTGGTCACTCCTTTGGACGCGTCATCTGTCAGCTTTGTTCTAGGAGGATCACACATTCCTACCAATCTAGGGGTTTTTCTCCTTTTTCTTCCTTCTTTCTCACCTGTCACTTTTGTGGAGGGGTCTGTATCCTTCTTCCTCAAAGGGCCACAGAGTGAATACTCAGGTTTTGTGGGCCAGCAGTGGCCAGAGACAGTGTGTCAACAAATCAGCACGGCCGTGTTTGAGTAAGACCTCATTTATGGATGCATGTGTGCATTAATGTAAATTCTGTACAATATTACTCTTCTGATTCTTCTACACATTTAAGACTGTAATGAGCATGGCCACCTTGAGGGCTGTATAAAAAGAAACCAGAGTTTCTGGTCCTCGCCAGGTCTTATTCCTTCTCTCAGGTGATCTGTCTGCCTTCACCTCACCTTGTCTAGCTCAGAGCATGTTCTGCATGATGTAAAACGCTCCCCGTCTCTTTTCTCCCCACTTTCTGTCCTTTCCCTGTCTTTCTTCCTTCTTTCCTCCTGTGCGCACTTGCGCTCTCTCTCCACACCTCCCCCTCATTACTATGTTTCCAAAATAAATATCCACTGCCTCCAAATTATATTTGACAATTGCACTTTAATTATGTTAACTGCTTCCCATTTTCTAAAAATTGAGGGTTAATGATAGTAAGTCATGGGAATACTCATGAGATGGCCATTCCCTTAGTCAAGATGAGAAATAAGCTTTAAAATCCCTACATAAAATGAATACAAATTGTAATCATCCCTTGGTTATTGTTTGAAGCATGTGTTTTCTCTGCTGAGTGATCAGCCTCCAAACATATCTAAAATGAGAACACCATACAGAGTCCTGGGTGCCCATTACGCAGCTTCTACAAGTGGACAGTGGTAACTGATTTCGTTTCATTTGTCTCTGTCCTTCCCACCATGGAATACTTGGAAGCAAGTCCCAGACCTCAGTGATATTTTAGCCTGTATCTATTAAAGATCATGGTTCTTTTTAAAAAAGCGTATCTACAATCTTATTATCATAGCTGAAAAACAATCATAATTTACTATCTTTAAATATCCAGTGTTCGGTTTCCACAGTTGTTTCATGTTTGGGCCGCCTCCATTTCATGGGTCCCGATGTATGAATTAAGTTTTTCATGCCCAGTAGACTTCATACCGAGCACCTGCGTCAGGTAGTCTGTTAGACAATAAGGATTAAGCAATGACAGTGATGCCCTCTTTGCCCTCACTGACCTAACAAGGTTGTGGCTACAGAAAAAAAAAAAAATGTTACAGGTATGATACGAGAAATGCAAAGCCACTGGTAAACATAGATTTTTAGGGGAGCTGATGGAGATGGATGGACATCTAACTTGAACTTGGTACTGGGGCTTGGGCAGTGTATTCTGCCAAGTGCTTAACATCTGAACCCCGATGGACTGAGATGCGCTTGGGCAGGCAGCAGCGTTCCTGACACGGGGCAGAATTTGCTGGGATGAGACTCAACCTAGGATTTAGGAAGCTCCACAGAGAATCATTTTTAAAAAAGTGAAATCACCAAATACGTTTGTACTTCTGTTAAAATTAAAGTGAGAACACCAATTTTAGTCCCTTTGCATATGTTAACTCTGATATTTTAAGGGTTCCTTTCCCTGAAAAGTTATTTCTAGCTAATTATCCTTACCAAGGAACTTAATCTGTCAGACTGTCTTGCTAATGTTCCTCACAATGGGGGCTGGTTCAGGGAATAGAAACAGAGTTAATGGGGAAAATTAAATACTTAGAGGACGTGATTATTTGGGGATTTTCTTCTCAGGTGATAAATGTTATCTGTATCATCATTTTTTCCCCTTTCTTTCTTTCTTTCTTTCTTAAATTAAGCCAGGTGCCTGGGTTAGAAGGGAAGAAGGGCCCTAATGGGAAGTTGTAGGAAGTTGTTTACACCATAATGGGAAGTTGTTTACACCATGGCCCTTTCTGCCCCTAAAGAGGTAAACTGCTAGGATATGTTTGATCTCCCAAAATTTCAGGGAGCAGACAGTGATGTGAGCTTGGGTCAGCATAAAAGGAAGGGCCATCTGGTAAGATTCTGTTCTGTTAATAGCAAATCAAACTATCATTCCAATTGTATGTTTTCTGCTACATCAAAGCTTTTTAGATAGAAACTTCAGAAACAATGTAATTTCTCAAGTTAGCCTGTTACAAGTTAGGTTTAAACTAAGTACTAGCAGAAAATAAAATTTCCCAACAATAAGATATATATACAGTATAACACTAGAGAATGTTAAAGTGTTACATACGTTAAAGAACTTGGTGTAGGTTCTAACTGGGTTTATGATTTTATAGAGTAAATCTTACTGCTTGAATTATTCTGGCGGTTGCCTGAAAATTAGCAGTTACTTTTTTTTTTTTTCTTTATTTATTTGTCAGAGAGAGAGCACAAGCAGAGGGAACAGCAGGCAGAGGAAGAGGCAGGCTTCTGGCTGAGCAAGGAGCCCGACGTGGGAATAAGGCAGGCAGGGTGGGTCTCAGTGAGATGCTATTCCAAAGAGAAGTGAAGGAGTTAGTTCGGAGACCAGGGGAGGCACCGTGAAGACACAGGAGGCAGCCAGGCCCCCAGACAGGGCTGCTTGTCACAGCCCAGCAACAGGTAGAGACCCGTGTGGGGGAGTAATTATTTGAAGTGATCTTTTTGACCTAGTCTGTGCAGTATGTTCAAGGTACTTTTCAATGAACAGGAGGTGTTATCTTTAAAGGTGCACAGGAGTGGTCAGTCACCGATCCTGGATGACGTTTACTTAGTCCCAGGTTGGAAATGAGACCCAAATCTCCTTTCAGTTTCAAGCAACAAGAAGGGAAGTGTCGCATTTCCCTGCCACACGGGGCAGGAGACTCCTAGTTGCCACAGAGACGGACTCCTGACTGTCAGACGCACACGCACTGCATCTCTACCCGGTGTGAGAGGGAAGGGAAGGGAAGATTAGCTTGTCTAAGTATTGACATAAATGCAGTCAATACTCCAGCCGAATCGTAGAAGAATTTTAACATCCCTACAAAGGAACAAAAACATTAACAAATATCCTTCTTCCCTGAAAATAGCTAATGCCTTCTCAGAAAAAAGACACAAACAAGCTCCAAATTGTTTTTCGGGTGGGCGAGAATGATCCGCCGTTATTTATACAAGTTCACAGCACTCGATTTGTCATCCATCTTGGGCTGGAATCGTGAGCATGAAAATAATCAACACTTTCCACCACCTGCAGAACATCGTCTGTACTTTCCGCTCGCTTCCTTGGTGCTTCCTGCAGAGGCCCCATCTGCTTTGCATACCTTATTTCTCAACACGTGGTTTGAGCTGCTTTTTCTGCCCGAGCGGCATACAGAGCCCACGTTAGGAATTGTTCACGCCGCCATGGCCTGCCATTGTGCCATGGCTTCGGTGATATTGGGGGCTGGGCTCCAGAGAAGCTTGTCCTGCTCACGTGGTGTCTTTTGGGGGAGGAAAATGGGACACCGAGTTCCTAATAATTTAAATTATGTCAGTGGGATCATACAGATGGAGGAAAGCGTCTAAACAAAATAACGATCTATGAAAGTTCTGGTCTTCCAACTTGGAAGACTGATGAGATTTCCAAACAGATCCTTCTTCCTTCGGGTATGCGTTCCTATGAGGCTGCAAAGTTTAAGTTTTGCAAAAGAAATTCTTATTAATGCTGTCGCAGTTCATTGGAGATCCTTGCTTGCATCTTGCTCGCAGTTAATGCTCAGTCGCTGATTGATGGAATCAGGATAATAGCCATTGAGACTTCTATGACCACAGAAAGCCAGAGATAAAGTTATTGGAATGCGGTTTTTTGAAGGAGAGATTTAAGGAGGTATGCAACTGAATCCACTACTTTTATCCAGCAGGCCAAGATTTACATGCAATATGGAAAATCTTGGGTGATGCGTATAGTTCGCTCCCCATTGAGTTACTCTAAGAGTGAGAAACCCAAAGTCATTCCTGAAGAGTAGCTATAATAGGCAGTAGAGCTTTCAAGGAAATTGGATGGCGAACAATTGTTGGTTATGCCCCTCTAAGATGTTTTATATGCCATTTTAAATTTAGATAGTCAATAACGTATTCTCTTTTTTAAAAGATTATTTCAGAGTTATATGAATACAGGGGAGGGAAAAAAGCTCTCAGATTAACAGACTGGTCCTCAGCCAGTACAGTGACGTGGTTTGAAAATCAGAAACACTTAGATGCATTTGCAGATGTGTGGGATACACACCCCTTTTCCCCATCGGATTCAGCTCAGATTGGACTTTTATTGAAATATGCTCTATAAGGTGAACTTCAGAGTATGTAGGGATAACATGGAACAGAGCCAAAACAGCCATATATACATGATAAAGAAACTGGTTTCATCCTGGGAGGAGTTATTCTTTGCTTTTTTTCCACTGGTCATTTCCTGTATTTATCAGTTCCTGGTCAGAAGCGCAGCCTTACAAAGAACTGAGTTCTCATGAAGTGAATTACTTGAGAATTACAGATAGGATGAGGACTCAGGGTCACTGGTAGAGGCCACAGAGGGACCTTTCTGATGTGCTCCTGTCAGCACAGCTAAGCGGGGTAATCTTGAAGACCCTGTTTATTGCCACACAGAAGAATCCGTTTCCACAGTACGTTCCCTATGTGTCCCAGCATTTGAAAAATACGATCGAATTATCTGTATTGAAAACATTGTACAATGTGACAGTTTTTAAATATGGGATTGCATGATGAGACAGATGCTAAACTCCCAGTAATCACAGAAAGCACTTGATAGCACATTAATCCAAAGAATATTTGAAATACATTAGTTTATCAGTTCTTCGTGAAAATGGAACTGTGGCAGAAATTTAGAATTTTTCATACCTAGTAGTTTCTATTTGCATTATACACATATCTGGTAACACAGATTATATTAGCACATTACCAGTATGGGAATAAGATTCTTAATTTTTCAGTTATGATACTAGCAAAGGAAAATTTATATAGTATAACTTTTCTAGATGGCGGATATCTGCAGAATTGTTAATATCCATTAGTCACTTAGGATTTAATGGCTCATATGTAACATGCAAGCATTAAAAAGTAATTTGCAAGATGCATCTGTAGCAACTGCCTTATGCCACTAATATAGAGTTTACATATTACCTTCGACAATGCCACAATACTATAAAAAGTTTTAAATCTTTATATACATATATATGGGGGTGTGTGTATTCTTTTTCTAAGCTTTCTTGAGTTATAGCTTTATTGAAATAAAGAATAGTATGTAGAGAATAAGTTCAAGCATGCTACCTGAACTTGCTTCAAACCTTCCAATGCCAAGGGCTTTCCATCTCACACATAACCATCCCTGTTACACCTCAGACTTTAATTTCTACTATTCTCTCCTTCCTCACTCACTGGCCTCCTTGTAGACCTAAACAATACCAGAATATTCCAAAATTAGAATGTTTTCATTTGCACTTTCCCTGTCTGGAATACTTTTCCCTGGACATTCATGTGGCTTGATGGACAACTTTATTCATTTAAACATCATTTAGTGAGTGAGGGCTGTTATGGTTTACTCTGTGTTTGAAAATGTAATCAGACAAAGAAAGACAAATGCCATATGATTTCACTTATATGTGACGTCACTCATGTGGAATCTAAAAACAAAAACAAAAACAAAACACAAAAGAAACAAACAAAACAGAAACTGATTCACAGATTCAGGAAATAAATTCCTTTACTAGATGGGGAGGGGTTGGGTGATGGGCAAAATAGTGCAAGGGAATTAAAAGCTACAAACTTCCAGCTATAAAGTAAATAAATCATGGGGTGGTAATGTACAGCATAGGGAATATAGTCAGTATTATTATAATTAGTGCAGTGACAGATGGTAACTCGACTTGTCATGGGATCATTTCACAATGTATAAAAATATCAAATCGCCATGATGTATACCTGAAACTAATAGGATATCATGTATCAATTATGCTTCCATTTAAAAAAAATTGCAATCTACACCCAACCTAGTCTTCCATTCCCTGTTGTAATTTTTCTCACCATTATCAGTGACTCACTACATATATTTTAATTTTTTACTTATTATCTGTTTTTTTTTCCCCCACTATAATACAAAAGTGTAAACCACAAAAATTTAGAATTTTGTTTTTTCTCTGTGGCTTCCCTAGTGCCTAAATCCATATCTTTCATGTAGTGGGTACTCAATAATGTTTGTTGAATGAGTGAATGGGCTATAAAACGAATATGAAGAAGATGGTGCCCTGAAGACTGATACTGAAAGGTGTGCTGAAACGCCTGGGTCTGGGGTTCAGGGCCAGGCAACCACTAGGACCGAAACGGTAGACACTCTTCAGTTTTAACAAATTGGTTTAATACTTTTTAAAGTCATTGACAGAGACCTTTATAGGTGACCATTTTATTTTACTTGCTTAAGTAATGTTTGCCTTTATGAGCATTATCTTGTGTAAATTAAAAAGGGGTCTGTGATACTTTTAAAAGGGGCCAGAGTAGAATGCTATTTCATTATGAGTTAAAGAATGGAAGTTACGGAATATTGCTACAGGACTCAGATGCCACTAGGTCCTGATGAGGATTTGTTTTTGTTTTTGCTTTTAAAAAAATGTAAGTACAGGATGCCTGAGAGGGTCAATCGGTTAACCATCTGCCTTCGGCTCAGGTCATGATCCCAGTATCTTGGGACGTAGCCCCACATAGGGCTCTTTGCTCAGCAAGGAGCCTGCTTCTCCCTCTGCCTGCCACTCCCTCTGCTTGCTCAGTTTCTCTCCCTCTCTGACAAATAAATACATAAAAACCTTTTTAAAAAATTAAAATTTAAGGGTGCCTCTGTGGCTCAGTTGATTGGGCAACTGCCTTCGGCTCAGTTCATGATCCTGAAGTCCTGGTATCGACTCCCGCATCTGGCTCCCAGCTCCATGGGGAGTCTGCTTCTTCCTCTGACCCCCTCCCCTCTCACGCTCGCTCTCACTCTCTCTCTTTCTCAAGTAAATAAATAAAATCTTTTAAAAAATTAAAATTTATAAAGGTACATAGTGATGAGTTCTCAAATGTTTTCTCAGAGGCCGAGTTTAACAGAAGAGCTAAAGCTCACCTTATTTAATTAATGGACCTTTCCTTAGGGAAAAGTAAGCATGAAGGTCCGGGGTAAATGACAACCAGGGTGTTGTCAGAGTCACGTCAGAAAGAGAGAGAATTACTAAAACACACGGTAGTTGCTTTGCTGTCTCCGAGGAGCTGAAGAAGACCGTTCTGATCAGATCAGGCCAAAGGTGAAAGTGGAAAATCATGATCTTACGGAAAACGTGTTACAACACGGGCACCGTGTTGAACTTGTCCTAGCTGGTTTAAGAAGGGCAGGGTGGAAAGGATGCTGAGGTAGAGGCGTGTTCAACAGATGAAAGGAAACCCGCGTCTAGAGCGAAGCGGCTTGTCCAGGCTCTCGGAAAGGTCATGGCCGAGCCTGAACTTGAACCAGCGTGATTCAGGATGTTCCTAGATCACGTTATTTCTATTCTGTTGATGTTTTCTTAGAATTAAGAAAAGGTCGCGAAGGTCTATTATGTGCTGGATACTGTTCTAAGCACTGTGCCTCCAGCATTGAAAACTGCCCCTGCCTACTCCCCCTCTAACCTGGGGAGCCAGACAGAAGGAAAACATGCACTCAGAGATGGGTACTATGGAGAAAACCGAGCTTGACAAGGAGACAGCAGTCAGCTGCGGTGGGGAGGGGCAAGCAGGGGGAAAGGGCATTGGGGCAGCTAGCAGGAGGGGGAGGCACAGGCCTGCGGATCTCCAGGACAGAGTGAGAGCCAAGGCACCAAGGAGGGGTTGCCAGAGGGGTCTGAAGAAGGCAGGGGTCAGTGTGGCTGGAGCTGGAGGAGCAGCGACGGGGAGGTGAGGAGGGCAGGAGGGGCTGGATCACAAAGGGCCTGCAGCTGTTTCAACAACTAGACTTTCACTCTCAACAAGACCCTGTGCCAGGCAAGGGCTTGGAGCACAGTATCCGAATTCGGCTTATGTTTGCAGAGGCTCAGCTTGGCTGCTGTGCTGACGGTAGGTGTGAGAGCGCAGTGGGGCATGCCGTGGGTGGTTGCAAGGTTTTGTGCGATGGGTGCAGGGGAGGTAGGGGCTTTAACCAGAGTGGGGGTTAGGGGGTGAGGGTCAGGAGTGCTCAGACTCTGCATGGAGAGGGTAGAGTAGACAGGATTCACAGGTGGGTTGGATGAGGAGTGTAGAAGAAAGCGGGGTACATAGTGGGGACCCCATGGCTTTGTCCTGAGCAGCTGAAAGAGCAGAGCTGTCCTTTACCAAAAGGACAACTGCTTGAGAGGCAAGTTCAGAATGTCTCCTTTAATCTGTAGCGCTCTCTCGCGCGCTCTGTTCCCTTGTAATTTATAATTCATTTGTTGAAAAACTAAATTGTATAATTAGTAGAATTTCACGCTGCACAGATTCTGCTGACCTTTCCTGTTAGGGTCATTTAGCATAGTCCCCTCCCCGCAAATATGCACTATTTTCAGTGCATGTTTCTTCGAAGCTGGCAGTAGGGCCGTAAGCTCAGTGAAATCCACGTTTGATTTTGTGCACACTGTTTCCCAGGCGGTGGTGTACCCTCCCACAGGAAGGGGCATGTCCTCTGGTTTGACTCATGGTTATATTAGCAGCTGTGGAGAGCCATTGCTTGGAGCCTCCTTGTTAGAAGTTACAAAATGATGGTCCTCTAATCCCGTCACTTAGTCCTTATTTATGAGCTGAAATATTTCTATACAGAGAACATTAGTTACGTGACGGTTCCTACAGGTAAGGTAAGCTAAATGCTGCTTTCTTCATCCTTATTTCCTAATATTCAGAATAAAGAGTTAGTTACTTGGCATTTTCCAAGATTGAACATTTCTTTGTATTTTAATGAACTCCTGGAATTAAACATCCCTGATGTGTTTTATTCCATCTCAGGAGAATCTTACTGATGTTAAAATCATCCTTCCTCATTCCTAGGGGTTTTCAAACTGCCCTCTATTGCCAATAGCTTATTTGTTTCTGTGTGACATTATGTTCCAGGCTTATCTTGTGCATTTCCAGCCCTGAAATCAGTCACTTCACCCGACAGCTCAGTTTCTCCTAACGAAAAATCATATTGAATGATGACAATCTGGTGCTACAGGTTGTCCTTGTTCGGGGCCTTTTCCAGTGGATGGAGCTAGGACATAGGTCTACATTTTTTCAAAAAGAAAAATTATGGGTTCCTAGTGATGTTTCTAATTCAAATTCAGAAGTATGTAGGGTATTTAACCTCATCAATCTTATATTCGCTTTCCTTTTCACACATTGAAATTTTCAGGGTCCAAAGGATCAGGGTAATTACTCATTTGTATTGTTGCCCACAAAGAGAGCATTTCAGTAACAGAGAAGGTAGGGTTTTTATCTGAAAGGTCACGGTGAGAGGGACATTTGTTGACAAGAGGAGGATGCATATTCTGATCAGAGCAAACAGCATACACAAAGATCCGGAGGCTGGAGAGAGCACAGTCCATTTCAGAAAGAACAGATGCTGTTGCACCAGAGTGATGGGTTAGGGGGAGTCAGGAAGGGAGTCCGAACATGGTGACCCTTCGCTTTCCGTGCTGTGAATGCTGGCATCAGCCAGAGACACAAGCTGTTCCCTGTGTTTAGGAGGTATCTTGCATTTAGTTTTGTTTTTTTTTTTTAAGATTGATTGATTTATTTTAAATATAAGGGGAGAGGGAGAGAGAGAATCCTGAAGCTGCCCCCCGCCTTCACCGAACATGGAGCCCGATGCAGGGCTTGATCTCACCACCCTGAGATGATGGCCGGAACTGAAATCAAGAGTGAGCCGCTTAACTGACAGACAGGGCCACCCAGGCAGCCCTTGCATTTGTTCTTAATAAAAAGCCATTCTTTCTGCTTTGTCTCTAAAGGAGAACGTGCAGGACAGCGCCTGAAGGATGGAGATCGGTAACTCTGTTCTACTACCCCAGTTCAGGGAAAGTGTAGCTCAATTATCTTCCACTCAAAGAAGTGCTTGCATACTAATGACTTATTTCCTGGTATTTTTCTCTGCACAGAGGACAAAGTGTGGACCATAGTGTCTCACGACTTGCAGATGCAGACCACGGTGGTGGGCTACAGCCCAGAGAAGTACTCGGTGACACAGCTCGTGTACAGCGCCTCCATGGACCAGATCAGCGCCGTCACCAGCAGCGCCGAGCATTGCGAGCAGTACGTCTCCTATTTCTGCAAGATGTCGAGGTTGTTGAACACCCCAGGTAGGCTGAGAATAGAGTGTTACTTTTAATTACTATCTCAGCTGGTGCTCGGAATTGCTGAAACAGTCCAACAGGTGCGACTTACTATCTTATGGTCCAGTCTCCAAAGTGCAGGCAGCTGTGAAAAAAAGCAAACCATCACTTGGTTTTTCTGGGGAATGAAACTAAGAAAGTATGATTTTCAGAAGAAAATTCCATTGTTTTCAACAGATTTTTCCAGTTTCGGTGCACGTATGTGTGTCTGAGTGTTTCTGATGCTTAATTATCTGTCATTGCTTTGGACGAACGTGTTTCAGAGCCTCTTGTGAACTCTCAAGTCATACCTTCTGAGTTCAGCTGTCTTTAATGTAAAGCTAAAAGCATTCTAAAGGCTGCCCCTGGTAAATAACATGTAGCGTGGCGATAAAATTTAGAGTCTTTGTTGTCTGTGGTCATTTAACGGTATCTACTTGTCTCAGGTTCGCCCTAATTTTTTTCGTGATGGCTTCCTTTTTGCGATGCCTCGGGGTGTGCGTGTGTGTGTGTGTGGTGTAGAAAATAAAGAGTTTCCAAAGGATACACTAGAAATATCTTTTCCAAGAGATCCATATGCTTTGGGGTTCTTGGCAGCAGATTCAAGATGTTGACAGAAAATGAAATCCCTCAGTCTCTAGTATAACAGAGCATGTAGAAATAAAGCATGTGCTCCGAGTCAGAAAAACAAATGCTCACACTTTTCAGCCTTGCCGCTCTCCAGGTGTGACTTTGGTGGAGTTAATGGGACTCTTAAGCCTTAGGAGCCAGTGTCTTTTTCATTCGAATAGAGATCATAATGCCTACTGCAAAGTGAGTGAGAATTTCATAGGGTCACGTACTAATGCTTACTGTAGGGTTTGATGCCCTTAAGGACTTCACTAATAGCAAGGAGTGTACTTATTATTTTTAATATTGAGCAACTTGAGACGTGGCATCATGCTAATCACAGACCAAGGGGCTATTTGCTGCCCCTAAATCAGTGTTGGATTGGAGGTGCAGAATATTTACGAAGAAGAGTTATAGAAAACATTGTATATGATATATTAAAGATTTGAGTGTTCTTTTAATGTGCAAAGCCTTGTGCTGAAATTATAGATGGGTATGACCTATGGACTCAAAGAAAGTAAAATCTGTAAATTGTGGACATGATTGGTTCAGACTATTAGTGCTTCTGCTGTTTGAGGAAAGGGAGGTGATCATGGCTGGGGTGCTGAGGTGATGCTGAGAGGCAGAAGGACGATTTGAGGATGTTGAAAGAGGGTCAGCAAAAGTCTGGAAGACAATATGAATGATCCTTCAGGTCATGGTGAGAAGTAGCTCAGCAAAAGCAAAGTTTAATAACAACTGGAAGAAATAAGGTTGGAAACTATGTGGGAGAAACGGGATGGGGGTGTGCTGGTTGGGGCATGAGCTAAGTGTTCTGCTGTGGAGCTGGGATTTTTTTTTTTTCCCCTGAAGGTTGGTGCTTCTCAGACTTCGGCAGCCATTGGAAAAACCTAGGATATTAATAACACACAAGTTGCTGAGCCCCAGGCCCCCAAGTTTCTCGCTCACTAGGTCAATGGTGGGGCTTAAGAATTTGCATATATAATGAATCCAACGGACTGAATTGTGTCCTTCCAAAATTTGTGTGATGAAATCCTAGCCCCTGATGTGACTGAATTTGAAATAGGGCTTTTTAGAAGGTAATTAAAGTTAAATGATTTCATAAAGCTGGTGAGATTGGTGGCCTTATAAAAAGACAAAAAGCGAGCTCTTTGTCTCTCCCACGTGAGGACCCAGTGAGAAGGCAACCACGTGCAAGCCAGGGCAAGACAGGATGAGAGCCCTCCCAGAAACCAAGATGGCTGGCAATGTGATCTTGGACTTCCAGCCTCCAAGACCATGAGACAAATGTGTGTTGCATAAGCCCCCCCAGCTGTGGTATTTTGCCCTAGCAGCCTGAATGAATTAATAACATGAGTTCCCAGGCAATGACTTTGAAAACCACTGCCATGGGCCATGGGAAGCCTTCCAAGTCCCTACAACACAGCTGTTCACCCCTGTACTTGCACTCAACATCACTTGATCCTGTTTTCCATACCAGGAAAAGTCAACCAAGGATAATAGAAAATACACTGGGTGTATTATACACACCAGGCACTGGGTGCAGTTAGCAACTTCCATTGGCTTGTTGGCACCAAGTTTCACGAGTGAATGCTCGTTATTGAGGTGCGTTACAAAGATCTCCATCAATTAGTCTTCAGTCACAGGGATGCAGATGAGGGTGAGGGCAAACTGCTGACAAGAAAAATAACTTGGTACCAGCAACTTTATTTTCTTCCATTCTTCTCGTAGACTCCAAAGTCAACTCTTGCTTTTTGAATTTTGCTGTGGTGGTTACAAAACACAGTGTGACTTTTAAACAAGTTCATTTACAGTTTGGGCATGAGGAGAATTAGGTTGGAAGTAAGCAGAAGAGTTTGCCTCTAGTGCTCCTGGTCTTGCTCTGCATTCCTTCCCTCTTCCATCTTGGATGCCCTCCGTCTCCTCCGCGAGCCACCAAGAGGCCTCACACACTACAACGCTCTTTTTCAAAACCAGAGGGTTTCTAAAAGATCAGGAAAAATAGGATAATTTTTTTAAACAGTATTTCAGTTACATTTTCTACTAATAATCTAAACATACTTCTTGTCAATCTCCAGACGTCTTTTCAGGGGGAATAAATACTAAATTGGAAGCATGAGTTAATTGCTAATCTGCACAATAGCAGATTATTTTCTTGTGATTCCAGACATTGTGTTTCCAGACCTTTGTAGATGATTATTGCACTTAATAGATGGTACTTTGAAAATTAGTTTATCATATGCCGCTTGCCTGTACGTACATGTATATGTATATAATTTTCATTCAGAGAAGATTAGCACTTAATAAATGCTGATTGGAATAAAATGAAAATATGTAATTTTAAATATTACTTCATCCTACCTTGAGGCCGTTGTTTTAAACAAGTGTGTGCGTCCCAGTGTTCAGGTTTGTCAGAATGCTGATTCCAGGGCCATACTCCTGGAAGTCTCATTTGATAGAACTTGGTTGGGGCCAGGAATGTTTGCTTTTAAAAAGCCATCCATGGGTAGGTCTGTGATCCAAACACTAAGAAACACCATCTTTTCTTTCTTTTTTTTTTTTTACGATTTTATTTATTTATTTGACACATAGAGATCAGAAGTAGGCAGACAGGCAGGCAGGGAGAGAGGGGAAAGCAGGCTCCCTGCTGAGCAGAGAGCCTGATGCAGGGCTCGATCCCAGGACCCTGAGATTATGACCTGAGCCAAAGGCAGAGGCTTAACCCACTGAGCCACCCAGGTGCCCCAAAAAACACCATCTTTAATTTAGAGTGTGAAGGTCTCTCATGTTAGGCTTTAAGATTTCAATTCTCCATGTTGGAGAAGATTAAAGGGAGTATTAGAATTTGGCCAATTAAAAGAAATGGCATATATAATTACCTGCTCCTTCAGCTAACCTACATTGGCATTGTAATTTTTATTAATCCTTTTCATAGACCTGTCTCTAAATGTTATATGGTGTCTTGTAGCCTTCCCTTCTGAGTCATCCTTCATACTCCCATTTCTGTTTCCCAGATTAGCTACTGTGTAGAACAGCTGAAGCAAGGAAAAGGAGTAGTTGGTGTAGCAAGTGTTTCTGTATGATCATGTTCTGTGTATGTCCAAATAAGAAAGAACACAATTTAATAAAAATCTTTAATTTGCTGTTTTAAGGAGCTAATGTTTGCTGTAATTGTTCCCCCCCCCCCCCCCCTTCCTGGTAACATTCAATTTTAAATATCCATTTACTCGTTCTTAACTAAGACTGAATTATATTGGAACTTCTGTAGTAGTACTTGTGACATCTGTTTGAATACAAAGTATATTCATTATAGTCATGGCAATTAAAATGAATATCAAATGAGTTTGTAATATCTATGCACTTAAAATGTTATTCTTTATTTTAAGAGCCTTACCCTCAAGAGTTCATTTGGGGCTCTGTAGTTCCTAATGATACTTATGATAAAGAGTTGATTTTGTATGCATATGGACCTCATTTTTATTTTGATAAATGTGTGGCTGTACCATCCCATTAGCCAACAAATGTAGAATTAGTCATTATTGGTTTCGCACAACTTTACAAGAGTGGTAATGTTATCTCTTCTTTTTATTACTATAAAGTTTAAAAATGGAATCAATTTTAAAGTAATGGTTTTGCCATTTGCTATGGTCATATCTGTTCTTGCCATGTTACTATGAATTCATCTGGTCTTAGTCAGCTTTGTAAAGGCATAGAAACAAGACAAAGTTACTTCATTCCATAGAAGATCTTGTTTGGAGGAAGGCCTACCAATTTGGGAATGAACTCATTCTACCTTCACAAAGAAAAACATAATGGGTGTCCAAAACCAAAAGGATGTTAACATGGTTTGTACTTATATCCCCAGAACTACAAATGTAGCAATATCTGAACTTAAGAAAGACAGAAATCACTAAACAATGAAGTCTACTTCTGCAATACATACTTTAAGAATCTCAATTTGGTAAGTTAGACACCAAGAGAAGTTTCATTAGATCCCACTTGAGAAACATCTCAGGCAGCCATCCGAAGGTTTTAGATATAATGTTTCCCTCTATATGGATACAACCTATTAGCCTGCTTTAACTTGCTTATTTGTATATCTTAGATGCGCTGGAGTATATATTTATTTTACAAAATATTACACTTTCTAATTAAGGAATTTTTTGTTGAGGTATTTATTCCTTACATCTATCAAGATTTATTTAACTGTAGAGGTGTAAACTTGATATGATTCGTGTTTCTCTGGCTATATTTAGGGTTGTTTTCATTGGTTTCCAGTGTTTCATTTCTTTTAATTTCTCAATGTAGTCTTATTCTCATAAGTCATAGTTTTATTGCTTCTTTTGTTGGAAGAAGCAATATAAATTATCCATCCTTTTGGGTAGTTTACTGTTAGATTTTGTATCTACTGAAAAGGAATTATTTTCGGGGCGCCTGGGTGGCTCAGTGGTTTAAGCTGCTGCCTTCAGCTCGGGTCATGATCTCAGGGTCCTGGGATCGAGTCCCGCATCGGGCTCTCTGCTTGGCAGGGAGCCTGCTTCCTCCTCTCTCTCTCTCTCTGCCTGCCTCTCTCCCTACTTGTGATCTCTATCTGTCAAATAAATAAATAAAATCTTTAAAAAAAAAAAAGGAATTATTTTCCCAATTTTTGCCTGTAAAGTAAGCAGTGTAAAATTCAATATACTTTGATGATACTAAACTGTGATTTAGTGGCATCCAAAAGACAAGAAAACATGACTCTGGTATTTTAAGTTATAACCTAGTTTTAGGAAAAAATTTCTAAACTTTGGTGAAGTTATTAAGAAAGTGAATTTTCCAAGTCAGTCCTGTGCATTATAAGAAAACGTATTGTTTACCTCTTGAAACATAGATAAAAACATTGCTTGATGGTAGCCAAAGTTTAGCATTTTCCTTGTGTCCCGTCAGTATATTAATCACAAGATTAATCATTTATCTCATTCATTATTGTGTCAAGTAATTATAGGACACTGGCGGATTCAGGTAAATGGGCCAACAGAGAGGTAGAAAGAACGAAAAGGGAAAACTAGAGGATTAAATCTAATCATATTCCACACCCAGGCAACTAGACTCCACAGAGGGCGCTGTGATAAAAGAGACAAATTGATCACAGGGAAAATAGAGGCTATTTCAGCAATATGGATAGACTTGATGAACGCCTCAACTGGAATAATGGATGAGATAATCAGTCTATCAATATTTATTGTTTCTTGTGTATCAGGAATTGTGACATGTGAGCAGACATGTGGATTCATACAAGTTAACTAAAAAAAATGGCAGACGGAATTCTAGGTTAGAGATGTCAGAATGTGCAGATTTGGAGATGGAGGGCAGGGGACATGTCCTTGGGAGGAAATGAGAGAGGTCAGAATGGCTGAGGTAGAGACTTTGCAGGTGAGAGACAGAAAGAGAAAGGAGACAAAGGAGAGTCTTGCATGGCCTTAAGGATTCCAATCAAAGGGCAAAGAGAGGTTTTAAGTGGGAGATCCCAGCTGTCCTGTGACGAACAGCATGGAGAGAGAGCCGGGTTCATGGGAAGAGAACATCCCGCACAGGGCCACCACAGTGTAGATGAGACTGGATGTCTGAGAGGCCCCCTGGGCCCTAAGAGGGAAGACTTTCTTTAAAGTGTAGGTAGTAGAATCAACATGAGTCATGATTGCTTATCTGCGGAGTAACTTTAGGAGAGGGGAAAATGCTATCTTCCCTGTACCTGGGAGTAAAGATAAAGTAAATGATTCTGAGCAGTTGTAATGCCTTCATCAGAGGACTCAGAGAGGTCATGGGAAGAGTAAGGAGAGAACATTGAAAGAAAGAAAATGCTAATTTGAAAAGGTGAGTGAAGGAGAGGTTGTAGCTAAAGGACTCAAAAGAGATGATCAGAACAGTAGGAAGAGAGTCAAATTAGGACATCGTAGTAATGAAGAAGCTAAAGGAAAAGAGTGTTTAACAATAAATAAAAAAAAAAAAATGAACAAAAGAAAATTGAGGTGTGGTCAGTGGTGAGACATCATATGAGGGAAGCCAGGCCTTGGCTTTGACTGCTGGGAGGCCCCTGGAGTTTCCTATCTATGGGGTCTGGTGAGGGAACAGCCAATGAAGGTTTTCAAGAAGTTCCATGGTAAGGAGGGATGGCTAAATACAGAATTGCTGCTTAGTCAAAAGACAGAACCAAAACGAGGGTTTGCGAATTCTTTATATTTTTAAAAAACGAGGGAGTTATAAGTAAGTTTATAAATGGAAGAGGCAGTGAAGAGGAAGAGGCTAAAGATGTAAGACGGAAAAGGAATGATGGGGCACCAGAAGAGACAAGAGAATGTGGAATTTGCCTTGACAAAGCAAGTGAACAAACAAAGAAATGCCTGCTCTGAGAAGGGAGGTAAAGGAAAGAATAGAGATTTTCATTAAATTCTATTGACCAACACCATTTTTGACATTTTATCTGCTTTAACTCTCAGAGTTAGATGAACTAGCTTTTATTATCTCCACTTTGCAAAATAGGGCTGAGAGAGGTGAATAAACTCACTGAAGGTCACTGTGACTGGGTGTGAGACAGCGGGGTTCAAATGCAGTCCAGCTTCTCGTAAGCCTTGCCTACTGACTCATTGAGGAGAGCGCGAACATGTGGAGAGCTCAGTGCACCCACCCAACCCAAGTGAGGTAGAGTGAACCCTAGCAGGATCAGTACCCATCCCATCTCTTCAACCACCATGAAAGAACATTTTCCTTTGTGCCATTTACTTTTTCTGTCTCTGATTAGAAATGCTCTTTGCCAAGTGACCTTTGGTCAAGTCCCATATTTCTGATTAATAAATTAATCTGAAGGGCAAATTTACTTGAGGACAGCTTGACTGAGCTCTATTAAAAGGATATTGCCTTTCAAGGTGGCAACTTCTTGAGCTTTGAGGTGTGACTTTGAAAAAGATTGACTTTCTGGAACTTGATGAAGACTTTTTATTTCTGCCATTTTATTTTGTGAGTGCCTGTGCGTAGCTGCTTTTTTTTTTTTTTTTTTTCCATGACTGAAATAGGAATGAAGGTATACTTTGGAGTAATCCTGTATCATGCTGTAGAATTTGGAAAGTGTCTTCTCATATACTTAAGTCATCAACATTTTTTGTTTGTATATCATCTTTTAAATTATCCATTTCAATGACATCATAAAATGAAGATTGACCTAATTGATTACTTTGTGTAAATTATGTTTAAAAGTCTCTCTCTACTCAACAGGATACTGAAAAAAGAACTTTTCATAAAAATCCCTTGGAAATATCTAGTTTTATTAAGAAACATTGAGCAAAAATTGGTTGAATATAGAATAATCTACTAGGTGCTATGAGAATACAAGGAGGGCAAAGAATAGTTTTTAAGCAACATTTGCCTTAAAATAGAGAAACTTTTTTATAATGAAAATAAAGTTATTTATTATCTGAAGGGATTTTACTGGTACATCTTCGATAAAAGATTGAATAAATTTAGAATTCATACCAATTTCTAAAAACATCGGTACGTGTATTTTGTACAGGAAACTATCAGGAGCTCTTCGTGGAATCTTTGAAATGGGAGGCGAGAGGGGTTTTGAGTCCCATGGGCCAGTGTACCACTCCAGGTTCAACCAGAGAAATAAAACTAGTAAGAATATATATATTTAGTAATTTATTGCAAGGAATTGGCTTATGTAATAGTGGAACCCGGCTTGGCAAGCCCAAAGTTGGGGCAGACTGGAACTCAAGATTGAGAAGAGAGCCCCGTGGGTAGAATATCTTCTCAAGGAAGACCAAGTCCTTTTATCCTTTCAGCTGATTGAATCAGGTCCATCCAGCTTCCATGGCCTAATCCCTCTTACTGAAAGTCAACCAAAAATGGACTTACCAACATCTATAAAATACCTGTATAGCAACACCTCGATTCGTGTTTGGTTGAATGACTGAGCACTGGAGCCCAGCTAAGTTTGCACACTAATCTGATCATTGTAGTCAGCAAAGATGATTTTTTAAAAAAAAATGACCAAGTAAGAAATCCATTTCCAGAGTAGCAATGATTTATTCCCTCCGTTGTGCAACATGGAGTTCTCTTGGTCAGCATAGACAGGTCAGAGAGACATATTAGAGGTGTTCGGGGACCTTTTGTTCTCCCATCCCTCCATTTGATGAGGGTGCATGTAAACTTCATGTCAAATTGCCAAGTAAAATACCATTTTCTATGGTTAGAGCAATGGTGATTTGAATGACTCCAGCAGATCAGCTTTATTCAGGTCAAAAACAGAGATTTTCCTTTTCTCTGTGTTGTTTCAAAAAAAAAAAAAATTGCCGGTGTCTATATTCCACATTTTAACCAAAATAGCCTATGTCCATCAGGGACTTGGCAGTGTTCATTCATTGTTGGCTCGAGTTCTGCCTAAAGGCAAACATCTCCATTGACCCAAATAAGTGTACCCCATACCCATTACCTTAGGAAAGCCGCAGGATAGTTCCCTCACTCCATCCACATTACTCTGCATTGTTCCTCTATTTTTACTTTTATAATAGAATCAAATCCCATTGCCATGCAAACTAAACGTACTGTTATAGAAGCTCAGAGAAATTTGGAAGAACTCACTTTTTTAAAGAATGGATAAAAATGAAATAATATATGAGTTTTATTTCAAAGATAGTATGTCTTCCAAGTTTTGTTATTTCCCGACCAGCGAATGACAGAACTTCTCTAAAATACTAAGTCTCCAAAAATGCAGCCGGTTCTATTATCCTGTTTGCCTATGATTTCCCAAAACCAATTGATTGGGTAGTTTTTATAGGACAGTGAATAATATTGCAGAGTGTTAGTCAAATAGGAATGCAATAGCAATTTTGACCTTCATTCCATGTCTTAAATTCTCTTAAAGAAAATAATTCTCTCCCCCAATTCTTGGTACTGGATCTGAAATTCAGGCTAAATGTATTGTCCTTTATATCCTTAAATAAATAATATTTTAAAATCTCTAAATTAGATTATGATGAAAGGAAGAAAAATGGCATTAGTGTTTATTAAATTCTTAACCACGGACATTTACATATATTGGCTCATTCCACCCATCTCCCAAACTTTGTAAATTATATATTATTATTTCCATTTAATACCTGAGGAAACATAGAACTTTGGAAGGGTTAATTCACCAAAGGAAAATAGTAAAAATGGCGCTAAGAGTCCAAATCAAGATTAAAATCTAGGCCTCTGTGCCTCTAGATGCACGTATATTTGCTACCAAAATGTTAAAAAAACAAAACAAAATAACAGGAAAGAGGGGAGAAGGAGAGAGAATAAAAGAAGGGCTTATTAGGGACCACCTAATAAGCTAATTGGGGAAATTTTTAATTTTTCCTAAAGTGCAAAATTAGAATGTGCTTTTAGCACGATTAAAATAGAAGGCTGAAGCATTTTTGTTAAGCAGGAGGCCAAAAGGGACATTTATGGGAGCTGCAAATGCTTCATTTTGAACTTCTACTTTTTTTTTTCAATATCCTCAATTTGGCCCTGACAAGTATATTAAAAAATATGGTTTAGATGACAATTTGTTCGGAACTATATTGAAAAACGTTTGATGGGAAAGAAATAAGAACATGCCTCTCATTCTATAGAGTACTTGACTTTCATGTTTTAATATCAAGGTATTTCAAATAGAACAGGTAAATTGTATAGTGATGAAATAGAAAAATGTTGCAAAAGGTTATCCACTTTCAGACATGAGATATGAAAACAAAATGTTGACGTTTTCTTTCCAGAAGAAACACACGCACTTAAGCCTAACACACATGCCACGCCCAACATTGCATTCTCACCTTATTAATCTGCTGTTGACAGATTGCTCAGAGACCCCATTAGATGGGCAAGAGCAGAGATGGCCAGGTCTGCCTGTGGCTGGGCAGTACCTAAACGGTGGCCCTAAGACATGGACATGGACATAAAACCACCCAGCAGAGACAGAAATTTATTCTCTTAGAGTAGGGAATTATTTCTGCCCAAAGAATATAGCAGCTCTCAGTTCGGGCTTGTAAGTGAGAGGGAGAATGGACAAGGGGAGATGGCTCCCTGTGGGGTAAACAGGAGGGAGGGGCCTTCCTATGCAGGCAGCAGAGGAGGGTGTTGGGGTGGGGGGTGGGGTAAGAGCCCAGGGCAGGAGGACAAGATCAGAAGAAATATGGGGAAATAACTAGAACAAAACAGCTCATTCTGTCTGCACTCAGTCCAGCCAGAGTGTGGATTCTATTTAGTGTCTCATAGTTTTTATAAAATCATAATGATCTAGTTAGCCCAAATGTTAAAATCAATTATCTTTCTTCTTAGAAGGCAGCCATGTAAAGGTCTCCAGAAACCAAATTTTTTTTTATTTTGTTTCATTGCAAAACATCAAGTCGGTAAGGTAATAGAAGCAACCAAATTACTAGGATCAGTGCTATGAAATTGGCAAGTCTAATAAATGAAGCTTAATACATAATCAGGGACAGAGGTTTCAGCTCTGTTAACCACGGTTAGGAGTTTACATGAAGAGAACTGGTAGAATAACTTATAAGGTTTTAATGTAAAAATAGGAAGTGTTAACAAAATAATATCCATCAAAGCAAAGAAGAAACGTGCACTCCCTAAATGAACAGTCACTAAACACAGGTCTCAGACTTTCAGAGATGACCTGAGTTCTGGAATCAGTAGACACATGTTATCCAAACTAATAAAAAGTAGCCAAAAGATGAATTAATATAGCAGATTATTTTAATATCAGTACTTGGCTTTGGAATATTATATAACTTTTAAGAGTGTAACCAGTATCTAAAAGCATTCTGTAAACATGATAATGAAGTTACTAGTTATTCAATGGCAGTGACTTCTTCTCTCCTTCCATCCCTGGGCAATTTATTCTTCTTCCTTCTAGTCTTGCAATAGATATCGTTCAGATTAAAGCATCCGCTTCACTATTTATCTATGCATATATGTGTATATACATATGTATAAGTATGTGTATTTTTTCCCCTGTTGGGGAATGTACCAGTGCATGTCTCTGTGATAAGCTGATGTATCTCTGTGTATTCTAAATACCACACACACTCCCCCATATGGTTCCAAAAATAACTAAGTCAAGCAGAATTCCTCCATGAAACTGGCTAGTTCTGATAGACTTCCTGAAAGTAACAACACACAGAGCTTATTTGAAATGAAAAGAAATCAAACTACTTATATGGAGTAGGTGTTCGCTACTGGAGTTGAAAACATCATTTTTAGGGAAAATAATCAGGCTGGAAAGAACTAAAAGTTGGCTGTAATTTACTACATTGTTAACTACAAGTGAATTTCAGATCAGAAGTTACAGAGGTGGAAAATATTAAAAAGTAAATGGAACTTGATACCATACTGTTAAGGCCAGAGTGTTTTACCAAGAACAGACACATATTCAGTGGAGAGGGGTCAGATTTGGGCAAACATGAGAAATAAAGATCTAAAGTAATATAGACTGAATATGTATAAAAGCATCATCTGGAGTAAGAATAGTCTGGAAATACATAACCCGTTGTTTTTTAAAGAGCTGATTTTCTACTGCCCAGAATTGCTGTTACCCTGTTTTGGGCATCACCTCAAGACAGGGGCAGTCTAACCCAGGTGAAATGTATAAAACATGTATAGGCATAGTTCAGAGAAATTTTTAAAAAGCATAAATGATCTGAGGAGGAGAATTATAATTGGGGTTATATATGTAGGAGGAGAAAGGTCTATAACAAAGAGGAGTCCTTGAGAAAATAAAAATACTGTTGAACCACCTTGGAAGTTTCATTTTTAATGAGAAAGTGCAAAAACAAAGAAATTGGGCTTCACTTATATTAGAAAGGATTTAGTAGAGATTTTATCTGAAGCAACTTCTTAGGATAGTGTAGATGAAATGCATAGAAGTTTCAGAAAGGAAAAGAAACTCAGCTTGCATCAAATTCTGGTAGCTGAAATTGCATCACGTGGAGAAGCCTCGGAGGCTGTCTCTCAAGATAGCTGACATTACCTTAATGAGTTTTCTACGATTCAGAGTCAGATTCTTTTGATAGAACTTGATTTATCAGCACACTCTAGTTTGATCTCAAATATAATCAGAGTCTGGGAGATTGAGATCTACCATCAAAATGCCACTGTATTAATTTCAAATGAGAAGAGTAACTGCTGAAGGGATAGGATGGTCTGGCCAGCGCCTTCTAGCAGGCAAGGTACACAGAGAGCCAAATATAAACCAAGATGCCAGTGTATCAATTTGTAATGAAAAATGGAATGCTAGAGGGACTGGGTGCTTTTGTTCTGTACCCTGCCAAATCGCTCCCTGTAGGGCTGCCACGTGGGGAGCCAAATTAGAATCAGGGGCTTGCTTCTTGAGCATGGACTGGGAGCACGAGGAGTGATTAGGTTTTGAGAGAGGGTCTAGGCTCTCTTTGGACCATGGAGCCAGTTCTCTTAGGCTGCAGTCATGCAAAGTTTGTCTTACCTCCACCTTGGCTATCTGTCTGGATTCCTCCTGCCCTGTCTTTATTATTTAGCTCTGGTAATACATTCAGTCATATTACAGTAGAGTCCTGGTCATCTAGTAGTCGTTTTGTTCCAGTTCTGGCTTTGCATTGATATTTGGGTTCAACGAGAAGAGGATGATCTGATCTTTAAGAGTCTTCAGGAAGTCCTCAAGACCCCTTACTGACAACCAAAGACAACAGAGATGATTTCTTAAAGTTCCTAACAGTTCTCTTTTTTTTCTGGGGGGGTGGGGGTGGGGAGGGTGTTGCCAGTGCTGTGTTATTGCACACAGAGAACTGAATCTCCTTTTCAAAGACGAGGAATGACAAAGGAAAAAAAAAGTTGGGTAGACTTAGACCATGTGGCCTACATATAAGTGAATCCTTAGTGTTTTTCCAGTTCTGAGAGGGAAGTCATCATCATTTGATTGAGATGTTTGCATTCATTGCCCAGAAACTTAGTTTTGGGCCCCCACAGGGATCAAATGGAATATGCAGATAGACTACTTTACTTCTTTGTAGCTTTTATAGATATTTTGATCATTTTCATCATATTCGAGCTTCCAATTTGGAACTGACTGTGAAGATAAAGAAGTACTTGCTCAGCAAAAAAGTCTTAATGTTCAACCATCTACTCCCTGGAAGCTTTTGTGATAATGCATACTACCAAGATAGAGAAACCATTGAGGTGAATAAGCCTTATTATTTATCCATGTGTTACTGTTGCAAATAAAAGGTAGGCCGTGTATGTTTTGCATGGAACTCTGCTGGAAAGCTATCACGTGATAATAGAAAGAAATATAAGGCAGAGGAAATATAAATGGGAATGACTAGAAAGTAATACAATTAATTTATAGCCAGACATGTTAGATTTGTTTAAGATTGACAGCAGAGTTGCCCCTGGGAAGGAGGAGGAGAGCAGGGAATGGATTTTACTTTAAAGAGCTCCTGAAACCTACCAGGATGTGCCTAATGAGGTGATGTAATATAAAACATCACTTGATGTGAAATTTGCATAATGCCTTTTTTCCCTAAGAGATTGCTATGAAAGAATAACAAAGAAACTGAAATGAGGTGGAAAACAAAATAACAAAACACAAATATTTTCTCAGTGTTTGCAAATATTAAAAATAATTTCCTATCTTCTGATTTGTTTGCTCTCCCGAGAGCCCACCTGGATGTCCTCAGAATGTAAAATGATACTTTAATTAATACATTGGGATTTGGATTTCTCTATAACTCTGCCACTTGTATAAAAAATGTTCATGACTGCTTATGAGCCACGCAAAGCCGTGGTCGTGTGAATTACGCCGTGCTGTGCAGGACCAAATGCCTATACGCAGCTTGGATTTAGGCACAAACTGTTGTGGTAAAGAAACCAGTCTTTATGGAGGTTGTCCAAGAAGTCTGTCTCTCCGTTTGGCATCTTTTTTCTTTTACCGGAGAACCTTCTCTTGCCGTGGGTGGCTGTTTTCTGACCAACTCTGCTTATCCAAAGAGGAACCGGTTTTGGTGCTGTCCTGTTGAGATGACACTGTTACCCCAGCGCCATGTCTCTCCCCCCATCACTGCTCCCTTCAGTTTCAGAGGAGGCCTCGTGCTCATGTGGACTTGCTTTAAAATCCTCCCTACAGGGATGGGGAAGGCTGCTGCTGCCAGATATCTTATATTTGTTGCTTCATTGAATTCTAGCATAACGTTCCCAGTCACTGCATCACCTTGTACATATCGTTTCATATTTAAAACCCTTCTTATTTAATTTTGAAACTGCTTTTCATTCCTTCATCTAGCCATTCATTCTCTGAACCAATGTTTATTGACCACCCATTCTCTTCGAGCTACTAAGCTAATTACTGTGGGTGGTTAAGAAAACACTGAAACCTGGGTCCCTAAAGGCAGGGATCACCTCTCGAAGCGGTTTTAAACACCTTCCTTCTAAAGAGAAGTAGGAAGGAGGGAGACTGGTGAGCCTCTGGAACCACACTACACCCAACATTGGCCCTGAAGGCATTGTTCAGTGAGGCCAGTGTTAAAGGATGTGTGGGACAGAGGAAACCATGCACACTTTTCCCTGTCAGCATCCTCAGGCTCCCGCCTGCCCACCTGACATACACGTTAAAATGTAAGTGCTTATATCCAGCCACCTGTGTTCAAAGGACTATTGTCCTGCTTGCGGTTATCATCAACCTATTACAAGCCATTTCCTGAAGATGATGGCATCTATCCTGGGCTTCTTTCCTGCGCCAGGCCCTGCCCACCTTCCCATCCATATTCTAGAGATAAGGCACCTCTGAACCCAGCCCCAAATGCCCTAGCTTCTGCGCTCTCCTTCCCTTTGTCTCAAGGGCCCAGATGGGGTTATTGCGTATTTGGGGGTAAGACTTAATATACTGTCATTTTTCTTTCTGTAGCTCATCTTTTCTGACATCCTTGCATTTTAACTCTAAGCTGTATATTTTTATTTCTGCAAACAGAATTTTGGCCAAAGAAATGTTTAACCCAATTTGGTAAATGTCAGCTTCCCACACTGAGGCACAGTCCACTGGCTCAGGCAGCTCCCTGAGTTCTACAGTAGAACTTAGTGGTAGTGTGGGCTTTGGAGAAAGTTCCTCTGCTCTGACCTTCCAAATTCAGGGGACTCCTTTGTGATTACTTCTCGATATCCATGTCCTCTAGTCTACCAGCCTGTGCCATGACAGAGCACTACCCTAATGGAAAGTCAGTCACCAAAGCCCTCTGCCTTCATATCTCCAACACTAATAAAAGTACCAAACCGTCTCCCTCAGTGCTCTAGCACCACAGACTCTCAGGAGGTGTGTCTTTGTCTTAGCATTTCTTATAGGCTTGCAAGAAAAGCCAATCCTTTCTCAGAAAATTCAATACCAACCTATAATGCTCAGATAGTACAAATATTAAGTATGCAATAACCCCAATGTGATTTATATAACATAAATGCAGCATCAGACACTTTGCCCAATAAATACCCTCCCCTCTTTAAGGACCCTTTTCCAAACTACATTCCAGATTCTGTATCTACACCATGGCCCAAAGGACAACATTCCAGTGTTGTCAGGGGTCATTTAGCCCACTGATAGGATGGCACAGTCCCTACATCTGCCCCCGAGTCAAGGAGCTGATTAATGATGCATTACAGCTCTTGGCAAGAGTCGGAGTAGGAAATAAAATTAAGGTGTAGGGGTTAGGCAGGAAATTCAGATAAAACTACTTGGGAAATGTAGCTAAGCAAGATATAATTATCTAACTTATAATTAGCCCAGAACATCAGGCCTACCATCCCTAAAGGCTTCTTTTTTGCAAAGAGACAAGTGGTACCATCAAGTAGCAGATGGTACTCTTGTATGAGTGTGGGTGAGTAATGGATACCCCTTACCTTAAGAGTGTAGCCCGCTCAGAATTTGTTATAGGAATTCCTATTGGCGCTAACTCATTAGCTTAATAGTTCATTATTTCTGTGTTGTTCATTGCTTTGGGCTTGTGCAGTTACTACATTTAAAAAAAAAAAAAGTTCTGGAAAATTTCCGTAACATCTCTGTCATTCGACCACCTAGAACACCTCGCAAATTAACACAACCAAATTCAATGTTGTCTTAATTTATCAAAAGACAAGAAAGTCGATTGATTTCAACATGTCTCCAACAATTGGTGATATGTTTTGATTTTGTTCCTTAAAATTTCTATGGCATATTCTTTAGAAAAGAGGAAATTTTCCATGTCTAGTGTGTGGTTTTGGTCCCAGTGAGTGTTCCTGCATCAGAGCACCACAAATATGACCCTGGAAATAGCACTCTCATAGCAGCATTGTTTAAAAAAAAAGGCGGAGGGGGGGAAGCTAAATAAAGCCCCTTTGGTTCAAGGAATATGCTGTGGAGAGAGGGAAACCCAGGACCAGAGGACTTTTGGTTTATCTTTACCTAAGAATGAGGTAATCATTCAGTCATTCAATCAAGCAATGACATGCAGGGCTTGTTTATTCCTCCCATTGATCTATAATAGGCCTATGCAGGCGGCTGAAGGCAGCCCAGCCCAGACCATGCTGCCTAGAGGAACTGCTTTCAGTTGTGTGTCCTAAAGGGGAGTCCTAGAGCTACTGGTTTGTAGACGGTTTGTAATCACAGCCCCCAAATGGTATGGTTTTTCCAACCCTGTATTTCTACATGTGCTCTTGTTCATTTAGTCACTCATCCATCCATCCTGCAATGCCTCATTCTTTGTATGAACATCTCCATCTCCTGCAGATCTACTCCAGAGAAGTCACTTGGCCAAGTTCTGTAGAGAATGAAAATAACATCCAGTTTTCTGTGTAGCAATCCCTAAGATGTTAACAGAATATTAAGCTAATATATATTTGTCATTTTATTTAGGGAGTGGAAATGCATAGTAGTGAAATAACTTAAAACAAGAAAGTTTTTATATGATCATATATAAATATATAACTTCTATATAAGCTATATATACAGTTAATTTTATATAGAGATATAATTTTAGAAGCAGTAAACATGATTTCCCATAATTATTTCTTTAACAGTGACAAATAAAACCTCTTAATGCTTATAAATGACTTGGAAAATACTCATTTGTAAACCAATCAAGTAGGGTAATTATTCATTTTTGGAATACAAGGAGAACAGTGATAATGAAATTACCTTCAGCTTTAGATTAGGGCTACCTAGGCTGTTTTGGGATCAAGAATGTTTGCTCAGTAAGAATAGGGCTGTTGACTTTCTAGTCATCACTGTAGGACTAGCCTGTAGAATTGTGCCCAGCACATAGTCATCAACATTTATTATAATAAAGAGTAGTGGAATGATTGAAGGACAGAACACAAAACCCTTTCAGTGATCTGCGAAGACAAATGAAGCATCTTCATAGGGAAATGATGTGGGTTCAGGCACACCTTTTTGCATATATTTCGGGGAAGCACTAGCTCTCCACATGCCCACCCATACCTACTCTGTCTTAGATGAACTAAAAATAGACATGATATGTACGAAAGAGCAACACCCCAAAGCAGAGAGTACAGCTAGGGGCCAGGCCAACCCCTGAAATGTACACAGAGTACTCAGAGGTATTGTTGCCTGTAATAGATTTGATATGAAAGAACTTTTTGGTTTTTTTTTATCAATGGTAACTGATACTACAAAATTATTCCAAATGCTCAGAGTCCATGAATGACATTTAACCTTGTCTTCCATATACCTTGTTTTTGGCCCATAAGTAATATCCTAGGGGAGAAAAACCTCTCTGCTGAAGTATCATTTTGCTCCTTCTTAGGATTAAAATCATTTAAAATAATTGAAACTATTGAAATTATGCCCATGACTCCCCACTTCAGTTTGTATGCCTGTGATTGTGTCCTCCCAAATTCATGTGTTGAAGCCCTAACCCCCTGCATGCAGAATGTGACTGCATTTGGAGACAAGGCCATTAGAGAGGAAATTAGATTAAAATGAGGATGTTAGGACAGGCTCTGACCAGTGTCCTTAGAAGAAGACTCAGGACGCAAGGAGAGACACCAGGTATGTACAGAGAAGAGAGAGCAGATGAAGATGCTGGAAGAAGGAGGCCAGCCATAAGCCTAGGAGACGACTTCGCAGCACAGAAGACTGCCCGTGTCCTGATCTTGGACTTGGAGCCTCCAGAGCTCTGAGAAAATAGGTTTCTATCATTTAAGGGATCCAGTCCACTTTTGTTTTTGAAGCCCTAGCAAATGAATACACCATCTTAAATCTTGTGGATCAGTGTGCGATCTACAAAAAAAAAAAAAAAAAAAACCAAGAATAAGAGGCATCATCATCTCACTCCAAATTATATGATCTTAGTGTCCAATAACTAGGACTCCACCCAAAGGAGCAGCAGCTTTTGACACTACTGTGGGTAAATAGGATATTATTAAGTGTTCTTTCCACACATAAAGAAGAGAAGGAAAATAACATTATATAACATCGACTCTCTGCCAGGCAACTTCATGTTATCTTTTTAAATTAAAAAATTTTTTTTTAATTTTTATTTATTTTTTTAAATTTCTTTTCAGTGTTCCAGAATTCACTGTTTTTGCACCACACCCAGTGCTCCATGCAATACGTGCCCTCCTTGATACCCACCAACAGGCTCACCCAACCTCCCACCCCCCGTTATTTTTTAAGATTCTATGTATTTGGGGGGAAGGGAGGGGCAGAGGGAGAGGCACAGAGAGAATCTTAGGTAGACTCCCAGCAGAGTGTGGAGTCTGAGGCGGGACTTGATCCCAGGACCCTGAAACCACAACCTAAGCGGAAGTCAGGCACTTAACTGACTGAGCCACCCAGGTGCCCCTGTTATCTGATTTATTGTTCAAAGAATATTAGGAGGCAGATATCATTAGTCATATTATATGTATGAGAAAAATGAGGTTCTGGTGGGTTTGGAAATGTGAGGGTTGCCCCTCGGACTTTCACTGGCAAAGCTGGCAAGCACAGTCACACTCGGATGCTGAAACCTACACTTCCTTCTGGACACCACACTGATCATTTCTGAGTCATCACGTTCTGAGGTCATCACACACCTAGGATATCTGCTTGTCAGAGGAAGATGAGAGCATTCCTGGTCACTTAGTTTCCATGCATGAGATGATGGCACTGGAAACATAAAAGCAGGTTTTCTTTTCTATCTCAGATGCAACTAATGGTTTAACATTTTCTCTTTTTTTCCTTGCTGAGAAAAATGCCCAGCAATTAATATAAAAAGAAAGAAATGTGGCTATCTAGACCCTAGTGCTTTCTGTTCATGAATTTGTAGTAAAAGGTCAGACAACAGGTAGTCAAGACGAATCATGTTGCCCCTAAGAATTAAGAGGTGGGGCGCCTGGGTGGCTCAGTGGGTTAAAGCCTCTGCCTTCAGCTCAGGTCATGATCTCAGGGTCCTGGGATCAAGCCTCGCATCGGGCTCTCTGCTCAGCAGGAAGCCTGCTTCCCTTCCTCTCTCTCTGCCTGCCTCTCTGCCTACCTGTGATCTCTGTCTGTCAAATAAATAAATAAAATTAAAAAAAAAAACCTTAAAAAAAGAATTAGGTGATCTGTTCAAGGAAGTCAGTTGAGCATGAGATCATTTCTGATAGTTGAAAGGATACAAGTTAACATATTTTATCACTTTTATGTTTATATTGTATATAATTAATAATTACAGTAAGAATATTATAAAATTGTTTACCATATTCTCTGAAATGAAAAATTGCCTGTTTGTAAATCTATAGAAGGGGCCCCTGGGTGGCTCAGTCTGTTAAGTGTCTGCCTTTCACTCAGGTCATGATCTGAGTCCTGAGATTGAGCCCCATGTCAGTCTCCTTGCTCAGCGGGGAGTCTTCTCCGTCTCCCTCTGCTCTCCCCTTCGCTCTTGCGCTCTGTCTCAAATAAGTAAAATCTTAAAAAACAAAAACAAAAAAACTATAGAAGTCAAACCTAATGGGTTTTATACAAGTTTCTTGCAATATTTTTATTAGTACATATGTCAAAGATACCCAGAAATCAACATAATGATTGATTTTCTTTTGGTATAAGAAACATACCTCTAATTTTCTCTGGGAAAATCCTTTAGCTGGGTAATATGTTTTCAGGTAAAGTGGTGTTAATCTAGTTGAACAAATTTCTTGACCCATCTTATTCATTTTCCTTCAATACAGTGATGTTTCAACATATTCTAATATTTATAATTGTCAATGGCACAAAGTTTTAATTGAATCAATTTTTTTAATTTTTAAAATTGCCATTCTCATTGTTAGTTTCAATTACCTCATTTTCTTAGTCCCTTTTTCTTTCAAAATAACTGTCTATTAGATTTTGGGAGATTTTTACTTTATAATGTAATTATTTCCATTTCCATGATTGCCATTATAAAACCCTATTTTTATTTTTAAGTGAATATCACCAAGTAAGAATGTTGCATTTCTATTGAATACATTTCTGTCCAGGGAAAAATCCTAAATGATTTTAGGGCATCTGACAGCATGGAGACCATTTCATTTAGATATTTGTTAGATATTTGTGTATGGTGGTAGCCAAAAGGACAGTGAATGGGTTTCGGGAGATTTTTTTTTGTTTGTTTCTTTTTTTTTTTTTTTAAAGAGTTTTCTTTTCTTTTTCTTTTTCTTTTTTAGAAGGGAAGAGGAAGCAGGGTGTCTGGCTAACATAAAGAGAAAGACATTTTCTTTTATTCGAAAATAACATTTCACCTGCTTCCAAGCCTGCCGCTGTGTCTGCAAGCTATTACATAATGGGAAAAATCTGTCCCAAGATTGTGTAGTCTGGCTCTCACTGCATCTTTTTCGTTTTTCTGCCACAATTGTAAGACTGATCCTCAGAATTCGGTTCAGTCTTTTTTCTCCTTCAAGATAAGGATGTGTTTTAGCCAGAACACTAAACGGAACATTCTGCGATTTCGCTGCTGTTGTCCCTCTCCAGCAGCACAGTGCAGCTCCTGCTCTTTCATTCTTCCTAAATTTCTTTGCACCTAGGTTGCAAATAGAAATGGCTCCCATCAGACTGAGAATGAAAACCAAAATCCTTATCTTGACTTTACAGGGCCTTTCATGGCTTGGCCCCTGATTATATCTCTGGCCTCATCTATCCCTCTTCCAGTTGTGACACAGCTCAGAGCCCCAAAAAGAGATTCCAAATCTAGTTCTAGTGGTTCTCCACCCAGTGCTCTCAGTTACCAGCCCCTCCCCCACACACTGTGCAAGGGTCGCAGGCCCACAGCTCCTACTGAATCCTGTCTCTAGCCTGAAACCAGTTCTTGGCGTGAGGTCAGATTTTGTTGAGGTCTAATATCCATAGAGAGACGCCTAAAAATCACTAGGTGTACAGTTCGGTTACTTTTCACAAAGCAAATTCACTTATGTAACCAGGACCCAGACCACGAAATAAAATACAACTGTGCCCTAGCAGACCCTTGGCAACCCTTCCAGAACCTACTTCCCCATAGACACAACTACTCACCCGACTTCTGAAACCACAAATGTGTTTTCCTGATTTTGAACTTTATATAAGAATACAGTATGTACTCTTTCGTATCTAGCTCCCTTTGCTCAGTGTTAAATTTGGCAGCTGCATCGTTGTTGAAGGCAACGCAGTTCATCCTCATTGCCGTGGGTGTGGGTGTGGGTATCAGACAACCTGTGCTCTGTTTTTCTGTAGGTGGACATTTCAGTCATTTCCAGTTTGGAAGTCATTCTGCTACTGGGAACAGTCTCATGTGTATACACACACATGCATACAAACATATATGTCTAAGGTATATGTCCAGATTTGGGGTCCTAGCCTATGTGTATGTTCAGCTTTAATAGATGCTTCCAGCTTTCCAAGGTAATCCTACCCAACTTACCTCATCCCAGCAGTGCAGGAGCATTCCTCTTCCTCTGTATCCTTGCAGCCTTTGGTAACCTGTCAATTTACTCATTCCCATGTGTATGCAGGGACATCAGCTCTTTCTAA
Organism: Meles meles; assembly: GCF_922984935.1. Taxonomy (NCBI): domain Eukaryota; kingdom Metazoa; phylum Chordata; class Mammalia; order Carnivora; family Mustelidae; genus Meles; species Meles meles. Next base: position 7,973,764 of record NC_060075.1, on the reverse strand, counting down.
AAACATTATTTTTTTTCTCAAAATAACAAATTTATGTTAACTGTAGGAAAAATAGAACTTGAATAAACAAAGGAAAGTTTTAATTAAGTTTAGAAAAGCAAACAGAGATGAGATATTAAAAACCAGCTGAAGTCCACCACCCAGTGATAACTACTGACATCTCCCTGTTACTCTATTAGACTTTTCCCTGTTTCTGCTTTATAACACAAAATAAGGTGATACTTATGTTTGTGTTACTTAATTTTTTAAAATACAGTGAGAAACTTTCACTATAAGTACATGTCTGCAGTATAAATTTTAATGTCTAAATAAACTTTTATCAAAACCCTTTATTATAATACTAAAATTAATGGCCTCATAAGCATATCTTTGCATAGGTCCTTAATTAATTAATTTTACTAAAATAAAATCCTAAAGTAGAATTGTTTGTGTCAAAGGCTATATCCTTTAAGGCTTTCGGAGAACATTGTCAAACCATATTCCATCCCCACCTGTCATATGCTGTCAACTTCCTCCATCTTTGCCCATGCCGAGTGTGAGAATTCTTATTTGGGTCAGTATGACACTAGCTTATTGATGATATTTACTGTTAGTGCAACAATGACTCTGTTGCCTTTGCACTAAGCCTCCCTACTTCTTCTAGAGTGTGACTGTGGGTGCCTGCGCATGCCCGTCTCCATCCATGGGCTCAGCTAATTCAAAACTTCTTTTGCTTCCATCAGCATCTCTGTTGTCCCCTCTGGCATTCATCGTCGGTTGGCCTTATTCATCCTCCTGTCACATCACTACCACCCCAGGCTTTGGATCATCTCCTAAGATTTCCTTACAGCCCCAAACTAGACTTTTCCCACCCCTAAGTTTATCTATTTTTCCATACTCATCATCTCTTCAGGAAACAGCTATAATAGCAGGTAACCTAGGATCCTGCTTCTTCTGTTCTCATCTAGAAATCTGGGAATTTTTATTCTCCCTGGATCCCATCTTTTATTTATTTTTTTATTTAAATGCAATTAGCCAAGGTATAGTACATCATTAGTTTTTTTTAAATTTAATTTAATGTGTGTGTGTGTTCCAAAATTCATTGTTTGTGCACCACACGCAGTGCTTCATGCAATACGTGCCCTCCATAACACCCACCACCAGTTTCACCCAACACCCCCCTCCCCTCCAAAACCCTCAGTTTGTTTCTCAGAGTCCATAGTCTCTCATGCTTTGTCTCTGCCTCTGATTTCCCCCAACTCACTTCTCTCCTTCACCCAATGTCCTCCATGTTATACCTTATGCTGCACAAGTAAAACCATATGATAATTGGCTCTCTCTTGACTTATTTCACTCAGCATAATCTCTTCCAGTCCCATCCATGTTGATACAAAAGTTGGGTATTCATCCTTTCTGATGGAGGCATGATACTCCATTGTATATATGGACCATATCTTCTTTATCCATTCACCTGTTGAAGGACATCTTGGTTCTTTCCAGTTTGGCGACTGTAGCCATTGCTGTTATGAATGTCGGGGTACAGATGACCCTTCTTTTCACTACATCGGTCTCTTTGGGGTAAATACCTAGTAGTGCGATTGTAGGGCCATAGGGTAACTCTATTATTAATTTCTTAAGGAATCTCCACACTGTTCTCCAAAGTGGCTGCGCCAACTTGCTTTCCCACCAACAGTGTAAGAGGGTTCCCCTTTCTCCACATCCTCTCCAACACTTGTTGTTTCCTGTCTTGTTAATTTTGGCCATTCTAACTGGTGTAAGGTGGTATCTCAGTGTGGTTTTGGTTTGAATCTCACTGATGGCTAATGATGATGAACATTTTTTCATGTGTCTGTTAGCCATTTGTATGTCTTCTTTTTTTTTTTTAAAGATTTTATTTTATTTATTTATTTGACAGAGAGAGATCACAAGTAGGCACAGAAGCAGTCAGAGAGGCAGGCAGAGAGAAAGGGGGAAGCAGGCTCCCCGCTGAGCTGAGAGCCCGATGCGGGGCTCAATCTCAGGACCCTGAGATCATGACCTGAGCCGAAGGCAGAGGCTTTAACCCACTGAGCCACCCAGGCGCTCCCATTTGTATGTCTTCTTTGGAGAAGTGTCTGTTCACGTCTTCTGCCCATTTTTTGATGTGATTATATGTTTTTTGAGTGTTGAGTTTGAGGAGTTCTTTATTGAACTTGGATATCAGCCCTTTGTCTGTAGTGTCACTTGTTAATATCTTCTCCCATTCTCTGGGTTGCCTCTTTGTTTTGTTGACTGTTTCCTTTGTTGTGCAGAAGCTTTTGATCTTGATGAAGTCCCAAAAGTTCATTTTCACTTTTGTTTCCTTTGCCTTTGGGGACAGATCTTGAAAGAAGTTGCTGTGGCCAATGTCGAAGAGGTTACTGCCTATGATTTTGATTATTTTTAATTTTGATAGATTCCTGCCTCATGTTGAGGCCTTTTATCCATTTTGACTTTATCTTTGTGTATGGTGTAAGAGAATGGTTGAGTTTCATTCTTCTACACATAAGCGTCCAATTTTCCCAGCACCATTTATTGAAGATACTCTCTTTTTTCCACTGTATATTTCTTCCTGCTTTGCCAAAGATTAGTTGACCATAGAGTTGAGGGTCCATATCTGGGCTCTCTACTCTGTTCCACTGGTCTATGTGTCTGTTTTTGTGCCAGTACCATGCTGTCTTGGTGATCACAGCTTTCTAATAAAGCTTGAAATCAGGCAACGTGATGCCCCAGTTTTTTTTTTCTTTTTCAACATTTCCTTAGCAATTTGGGGTCTCTTCTGGTTCCATACCAATTTTAGGATTGTTTGTTCCAGCTCCTTGATAAATGCTGGTGGAATTTTGATTAGGATGGCATTGAAAGTATAGATTTATCTAGGCAGTATAGACATTTTAACAATGTTTATTCTTCTGATCCATGAGCATGGAATGCTCTTCCATCTTTTTGTGTCTTCATTTTCTTTCATGAGTGTTCTGTAGTTCCTCGGGTACAGATCCTTTACCTCTTTGGTTAGGTTTATTCCCAGGTATCTTATGGTTCTTGGTGCTATAGTAAATGGAATTGATTCTCTAATTTCCCTTTCTATATTTTCATTATTAGTGTATAAGAAAGCAACTGATTTCTGTATATTGATTTCATATCCTGCCACATTACTGAATTGCTGTATGAGTTCTAGTAGTTTGAGGGTGGAGTCTTTTGGGTTTTCCATATAAAGTATTATGTCACCTGTGAAGAGAGAGAATGTGACTTCTTTGCCAATTTTAACACCTTTTAATTCTTTTTGTTGTCTGATTGCTGCTGTTAGGACTTCTAGTACTATATTGAACAACAGTGGCAAGAGTGGACATCCTTGTCATGTTCCTGATCTCAAACAAAAGGCTGTCAGCTTTTCCCCATTAAGGATGATATTTGCTGTGGGTTTTTTCATAGATAGATTTTATGAAGTTGAGGAATATTCCCCCTCTCTATATACTTTGAATGATTTTAATCAGGAATGGATGCTGTATTTTGTTGAATGCCTTTTCTCCATCAATTGAAAGGACCATGTGGTTCTTCTCTCTTCTCTTATTGATTTGTTCTATCACATTGATTGATTTTTGGATGTTTAACCACCCTTGCATCCCAGGGATAAATCCCACCTGGTCATGGTGGATAATCTTTTTAATGTACTGCTGGATCCTATTAGCTAGGATCTTGTTGAGAATCTTGGCATCCATATTCATCAGGGATATTGGTCTGAAATTCTTTCTGATTGGGGTCTTTGCCTCATTTGGGGATCAGGGTAACTCTGGCTTCATAAGAATCTGGAGGTTTTCCTTATGTTTCTATTTTTTGCAACAGCTTCAGGAGAATAGGTATTATTTCTTCTTAGAATGTTTGATAGAATTCTCGAGGGAATCCATCAGTTTCTGGGTTCTTGTTTTTTGGGAGGTTTTTGATCACTGCTTCAATCTCTTTATTAGATATTGGTCTACTCATGTTGTCAATTTCTTCCTGATTCAGTTTTGGAAGTTTATAGGTTTCCAGGAATGCATCCATTTCATCTAGGTTGCTTAACTTAGTGTCATATAACTGTTGATAATAATTTCTGATGATTATGTCTATTCCTTGGTGTTAGTCATGATCTCTCCCTTTTCATTCATAATTTTATTAATTTGAGTCCTCTCTCTTTTCTTTTGGATTAGTTTGGCCAGTGGTTTATGAATCTTATTGATTCTTTCAAAAAACCAGCTTCTAGTTTCTTTGATGTGTTCTACAATATCTCTAGTTTCTATCTCATTGATCTCTGCTCTAATCTTGATTATTTCCCTTCTTGTGTGTGGGGTAGGCTTAATTTGTTGTTGATTCTCCATTTCTTCAAGTTGTAAAGACAGCTGGTGTATTCTGGATTTTTCAGTTTTTTTGAGTGAGGCTTGGATGGCTATGTATTTCCCCCTTAGGACCGTCTTTGCCATATCCCATAGGTTTTGTACCAATGTGTCTTCATTCTCATTGGTTTCCATGAATTGTTTAAGTTCTTCTTTGATTTCCTGATTGATCCAAACATTCTGAAGCAGGGTGGTGCTGGCTTGGTGGTCACATACTCTTTTAAACCTTGCTGGTCTTAGAAGTTCTTTATCTCACCATCCATTTTGAATGTCAACTGTGCTGGATAAAGTATTCTTGGCTGCATGTTCTTCTCATTTAGTGCCCTGAATATGTCTTGCCAGTCCTTTCTGGCTTGCCAGGTTTCTGTGGACAGATCTGACATTATTCTGATGATTATATCTTCCTCTATATGTAAGGAATCTCTTCCCCCTAGCTGTCCTCAGGAGCTCTTGTCTAAAATTATGATTCATCATTCTTACAACCAGGTGTCTTGAGGTCTTTCTAGATTCATTGATCTTGGGGGATGATCCTTCTGTCTCTAGGACACATCATTAGTTTTGATACAGTGTTCACTGATTCATTAGTTAAATATAACAACCAGGATCCCATATTTTAGAAGTGGCCCTAGTGTTTCCTTATTCCTCTTTCTCCATTAGGTCATGTTCTCCTGTTATTAATAGCTTCTGACAAAAGCGAAGATGGAAGCCTTTAAAAAACATGGGATAACATGCTACCCAATATATAGGATCTGAAATAGTCCTCTGTAATTCTGGAGTGTGTGTTTGTTTTTTCCTGAGTTCTCCATGGGGCCTCAACTCTTCCTCAATCTTGAATCCATGGTGGCTGCAATCAGGAAGAGGCTCAAGGCTCATGACCTAATTATACAAGGATGTTAGTACCTCCTTGAAGTTCTCCTGTCCTTCTGGAGCACATGCCTCAGCCACAGAACAGTAACAAGGAGGACAGTAACAAGGAGCCACAGAACAGTAACAAGGAGGTGGAAGAGTGGCCACAAAGGCCTTCTCCAAGAGGCTCTTTAAAGAAGCAATAGCTCTTGTTCAAACAACTACAGAGAAAACAGTCCTTCAGCTATAGCCACAGACTGAAGAGCTCCATTTTTCAAATTATAGCTTATGAAAAGTTACTATACAGTGTGCTCATCTAAGAAAAAAAGTAAAGTTACTTGGTCAAAATAACGAGGTTGATTTACTTTATATCTTCTAGTAAATAGTTTGAATTCCTAAAAATGGATGTGATATAGAATGTCTCCCAAATTGTTTCCAAAAAATAGCTAACAATACTTATTACACTGGTACTCCTTGTGACTTAAGTCCAGAGATTTTTGTGGGACTTTCAAGTACTTTATCCTCAAGACTTATGTCCTCCTTCCATAAATGTGCTCCCTAGGCAGTGACCAAGTCCCTGCCAAAGGAAGGACAGGCTAAATCAAATGTAATGTCCTCAAAGCAAATGTAACAATATGAGCTCACACCAGACTGTGGGCTCAACCTGCTCATAGAACTTTCTATTCAGTCTTCAGTTCACTAACCATAGGAGATATTATGAAGAACCATTAGAAGGGGGCTATGGCTCCCCAAATTAAGGGTAGCCCTCTATGTTTTCATTATTATGTCTATGTATATGTCTATGTTTCCTTTTTGTTTAGACAGAATAGTCAAAGTTGTGGGGGTGTGGGAGCTAATTGAAGGTAGTCATCATGTGACTGGGTATATTCCATGCCCTGAGTGTTGTGCTGTCTAGTACACAGGTTATTTTATTTAATCTTTGCCACATGCTCATTTTGCTTTTTATCCAAGTAAAAAACAAGATCCAGAGAAGTGAAGTTATTACCCATGGACAGGGCAAATCAGGAGTCTGGATGAAGTTGGGGTGAATCTAAAGATCCTCCTCTCCATTAGAGCGCACTGCCTCCCAGCTCTACAAGAGAAAATAATCTCATCTTCCTGCCACCCCACTGAGAAGCAACAGTGGCCTCTTGTCCTCCCTCGCTCAGTGGCTGGCTTCACTCAGCTCAAGTTGAATGAAGATGAAACTCCCACTGCTGGTGATGGCTGCAGCCCCAGGCGTCCCTACCCATAATTCTGGGGAACAGACAGGAAGAAGGACCAAGACAGGAAGCAGAGATGGTCAGTTCCCGGATGCAGACCAGTGGAGAGGAGACTACGTTTTAAGTGAACATGAGTTTAAGCAAATCTTTAAAAACAATCAGAGGTAGGGGCACCTGGGTGGCTCAGTGGGTTAAGCCGCTGCCTTCGGCTCAGGTCATGATCTCGGGGTCCTGGGATCGAGTCCCGCATCGGGCTCTCTGCTCGGCAGGGAGCCTGCTTCCCTCTCTCTCTCTCTGCCTGCCTCTCTGCCTACTTGTGATCTCTCTCTGTCAAATAAATAAATAAAATCTTAGAAAAAAAAAAACAAACAATCAGAGGTAGTTGAAGAGGTAGAAATCGGGACTATACTTCCTCAGGACTTTAAAAACTGATTTTTAATACATGTTAAGTGATATAATAATTAGTTGAAGCTTTCCAAAAAATTCAAACCTTATGAGGTAGCAATAATAAAATACGTGCCAGAATGTCTTTGAATGCTATTAAATGTAAGTGGTATGTCATTAACAACACTGACTGTTAGGGAGAGGTTTAATAAACAAGAGATATATTGTAACTGTATTTACTTTTACTATTTTTTTTTTAATTCTGAAGGAAATTTCAGACTGGAATACAGAAGCAGAGAGGAAATGAATAATGCATCTGAATAATTGGGCTAGCATGAGATGCTAAGCCTCATTTTCAATGTGGGCAGATAATATGGAAGAAAAGATTTTGGTGTAAAGATGTGGATGCTATTTAAATGGAGAATATTTTTGTTGAAAGCATATCCAGCAACATCTGAATACCAAATAAAAGACTTTACAGTTTCATCTCTCCTTAGAGATTTTTTTTTTTTTTTTAGTTGTTGTTGTTTGGTTTGGGAGAAAATTGCAGCTTAAGATTTTTGAACCACTTCATTTGCAAACTGCTATTACTATAGCTTCTGCCTCTGAAAATGTTTAAAGCTGCAGGCAACGAAAAGACGTGATATTAGAGGTTTTCTTTATAAAGAAAGCTCTCCTATTGTTAAAAAAATGAGTGGTATGACAATACAGTATTATTTATAGAAAGTTATTCATGTAAGTAGTATTTCAATGTGCCGTGCTGAGTTTTTGAGATGATGGACAGCAGAATCTCAGAGAAAATATATTTTACATAGTTGTTTAAATGCGATAGAGTTCAAGTAATTATCTTCATCATGATAAGACCCAAGGAAACTTACACTGATAGTTGGAGCTTGTTCTTAAAATCCGTTCTTTATCACACCATAAGATGAAGCTTGTCACTTGTTTTTTCCTCAAGTAAGGTGAGGTTAGAGCTTCCTGAAGTAGAGTTGAGATTTTCCATTTGATAGCTGAAGAGGTTCTTAGAGCATTCCATTCAGAAGGTTCTTCTCATTTTAGCCTGTCTTATTTAAAAATATGCATAATTGGCTATTTATTTCCTCCTTTCCTAGATCTGTTTATCTTAGGTCTTTCACCTTAGAGAATTGTCCGTTTTACCAGGAGTGTGTTAGTTCCCTAGGGCAGCCACCACCAATTACCACAAACTTGGTGACTTAAAACCACAACAATGTGTCCTCTAATAATTGTAGAGGCCAAAAGTTCGGGGTATGGTCAGGGCCAGACTGCCTCTGAAGGCTCTGGGAGAGACTTCTTCCAACTTCCGGGGATCCAGGCCTTCCTTGGCATATGGTGGCATCACTCCAGTCTCTGCTCTGTCTTCACCTGGCCTTCTCCTTAGTGTCTCATGCGTCTCCAGCCTCCTCCCTCATAGAAAGACACAGTCACTGGAATTATAGCCCATCCTAAATCCATGCTGGTCTTATTTTGGAGAAATCTTAACTATATCTGCAAAGTCCTTATTTCTAAGTAAGATCACTTTCCCAGGAATTAGGGGTTAGGACTTGGATGTATCTTTTTGGGGGGTTACATTTGATCCACATCAAGAGGTTAAGAGCAGATTTGGGAGTTAGGAAAAGCTAGGTTAGAAGCCTGACTTTGCCACTTTCCTTGAGGAAATGTCATCATGTCCATAATTCTTCAGAATATTAGTTTACCTCCTCTGTGCAGTGTGAGCGGTAATGATACTGGCTTTGCAATATCGTGTGAGATAATAGTGTGTATTGTGAGATAATATGTATATGGCAATTAGCCCAGTGCCTTGCGGATAAATGGCAGTTGCAATTGCTTTTTAGGAGACGGTATGGGTTTTTTTGTTTGTTTAGGTATTTTTTTTTTTCCCAGTGAGTAGTTTTATTGGCTTCAGTTTCTATGGAGTCCCTCTTTTCTCTTTTTATAACGGAAGTTACAAAAGACAAAGTACACGCATGAATTGCATCTGTATTGAATAATAGAAATAAGGTTAATTGTGTCCAGTTAGAAGGATGTTTCCTCATGGGATTGTTGTAAGGGTTAAATGGAAGTGATGTTTGTGAAGTGTTGCTACTGTTAAATTCCCTAAAACCTGTTGAATTCACAAGGACAAGGGCAACGCAAGTTCCTTTTTAAACCGCATCATCCCCTAAAACAAGTAATAAATTCATAGATATAATTTAATGACTTTCCAAATAGGCCATACATATCAAAAATTAATAACCAATAATCATGGTTTTACTATCAACTGGTTGTTTCTTTCTAACTTGACCTGAATCCTGTTATTGCATATATACACCTTCCCAGGACAGCTACATGGGTAGTTAAGTTAAGCTCATCAAAACTCCATTCTCCCAAAGTTCTTATTGCCTTCCAGCTGTTTTATACCAATGCCTAATGGTCTCAGAAGGCTTTGAAATTGTTCTGAAGATGTATCTTGTCCAGAAAACCTTTTTGGATTGCTCTCCCACAGAATTAATTATGCTAGAATTATTTTACTAATAACTGAACTTTCTTCCTCCCTAACGGTTGTTCTCTTTGTTGTTGGTTTCTGTTATGGCATTAATCAGAAGATACTGGATATCTGAGTTGATTCTTTGCTACATTAATAATATGTCATTAAGGGCCTTAGCTTTGTTAATACTGTCTTAGGAGACTACAGGACAAAGGTTTCTAACTTGGAGACAAAGCTCTGCCTTCTCTGTCCAGGGCAAGATCAGAAATGATGGTTAGCTAAGAGCATGGAGATCCTGTGCCTGCAGACAGCATGGTTTTAAAGGTGCTCTCCCGGGTTCTCATGTGCACATGACAATCTGCATTTTAATGTCCGTGTCTTCAGAACCATGGAAAGCATATTTAGGTAAATGTGCTAATTAGATCTTTGTAAGCAGCCATATGTTATTTTGGTTTATGAAATTTAAAGAGCAATTAAAAACACATATATTTTACAGCTTATAAGTGGGGGTAGGGAAGGATACAATGCACACAGCATACGTGAATGTGACGGAAGAGCTAAATGAGAGATGTGCCTAATGATCTTACAGGCGAAATTCAACGACGCTTGAAGCTTTTCTTTCGAAAACCATGGGGCCAAGCGACGCTACACATTGAGTCTTGCCATAATTAAATAGAAATGTTTGAAAATGACATTTCAAACCTCTTTTCAACTAGTGTACCTACCTTGGAGAAATTTTCAAAAGAAGTCTGTGGTATGTCTATTTTTAATGAGACCATGTCATTCCTTCTCTGGTGACTTATCCGTTTTTATCAGTTTCACTGTGAAGAGCAGAGTGATGTATGAGTGTGGTAACTTGAGGTGACATCTTACAGTGTGATCCATTATCTGAAAGATTTAGGGAAGGAGCTCTCTGAAAAACATAATTAAGGAAACAAATGTTTTCAGAAATATAATAAAGATCTTTTATGGTTTTGGTTCAGGAACATCCATTTCTGTAATATCATACACTGAGGAAATAGTCTGCCAATCATCTGAATAACACTTGTATTTTGATTTTTTTTGGTTTTGCTTTCCCCACAGAGAAATAAACAAACAAACAAATCATAAACAGACAATAAGGGGGAAAAGGTATCTGGAGTTTGTTTGTTTTTTTTTAAGACATTCCTTCCTAGAAGCTATTAATTGAAAAATAGATTGAAGAAGTAGATTCAAAGGAGACTCGAAAAGGACAAGGTATTTCAAAAACCTGGCCATGTTGTAATGGCGTATTTATTTTCTCACCAGTAAAAATAGGCAGTTGATTGTGTACTGTCTGATGGCCTGGTCTCCTGACTGTTTTGTGGCCCTTGCTTCTTGGTCTGGGTCTATGGAACCAATCAAAATGTTTTTAGTGTTTTTAATCTGCCTCTTAAGGACCCTCCCCCATTTGATTCCACTCAGGGAACTAAAGAATACCATGTTTTCAACAAATGACCTTGTGCCTTGCTTTGGAATTATTTTATTTTTTTTAACAGTTACTTTGGCTGATTCAAGAAGTCTTTAGTTTCCAGGCCAGAATCATAATTTGAAGATACAGAACTCATTAAAAATGAACCCAGAAACTTAAATCAGGATTGCAAAAGAGGACCTGAGTTAAATCAGCTAAGGTGAAAATTTGAAAATATGGTCTTAGCTGTGCCAATTCAAATTGATCAGCTCTGAAGGTCCTAGCTTCTCTGTCTCTTTTTTTGTTTTCTGGTTTTTGTTTTAATTCTACCGGGTACAGAGTCTGAATTTCATCCATTCCTTCCTGAAACTGATCTGTAACCTTACACCTTCACTCAGATTTCTACTTCAGTCACTTTATACAATCATCACCCAAATAGCAGTGAGTAATATGTATATTGTATCAGACTTGCAAAGATTGGAAACAGAAAGAGGATCACGTGGAACATGTTTGTAAGGAAATAGTAGATTCGAAACATAAAAGATACAGAACCGCACTTACCTGTTCTTATTCCTTAAGCAAAATTGGGCTACTGCACGTATTTATATAATAACTGAATAAGGACCACGGCTATAATATCATGGGAGTCCCTTCTAGTTTTGTTAATGGTGGTGGTTTTATTAAGCATCTCGGGCCATATCAGGAGGGATGTTTGTAGCATTCAGCCACTCCCGTATCACGGGCACTGACCGTTTAGAAAGGACTCAAGTGCTAAAGCAGCACTGGAACACGTCGTGAGGCCCCGGCCATTTCTGAGATGTGGAAACATTCGCCGAGAGCGTTTTGGGGAGGGCCCCAGACATTCGGGACTGAGCATAGCGAGACTAGATTTAGGAGGCTTAAGCAGTAGCTGTTTACCAACTGTACAAAGGTATTCCTATATTTGGACAACTGTTACCGTCAAACCAGGGCATATCTCCTAAATATCAGCCATGGACCATGTAAATCAATGAAAGTAGACTTTGATCTAAAGGAGTCATTCTGAGAAAGTAGAGTCATTTCAATGTATATATACACATTGGAGAGATATATATGTGTGTGTGTGTGTGTATACTATATAGTGTACAGTATGTAGTATATATGTAATACATATATTATGGTACGTAGTCCTCTCAAACTAGGTGATAACTGTAATGAACATAACAAATACTTTCCCTACTTAATGCATATATGTGTCATGTGTGTAAAAGCCAAGTTTTACATGAAAGACAGACGGAAGAGCATGATCTATACTGTCCTCAATTGTTTATGTTTGTTTCACTTGGTTTTTATGGGAATAGATCAGTCTTGGAAACTCACTACGAACCTTGTGAAATGGTAAAGACTTAAGCTTTTCTCAAATCTCCAAACTTCCCGGTATGATGAAACAGTGCCTTCTGTTAGTACCTAAATGAATACCAGTCTTCATTGAAGAGGCTGTATTTGTGCTTCAGGGAGTAAAGGCCCCAGGCCTGAGCCCCAGGCACCTACAGGCATACCTGAACTTCCTGAAGTGTATCCCCAGTATCAGCCAGGGCTGGACCAGGAGAAATTACACTTCTCTTCCTAGAGAGCTGTATTTTAGAACTCTCCAAAGCTGGGATCTTCTCCAGTTTGCCTTCCATTATACCCAGTCTCTGGCATGTAGAAGTGATTTCACTGTTTTCTGAATTGATATAATTGCCTTCACGAACATTGTCCCGATGATCTCAAAAACTATTTTCTCAATACAAAGATATTCTTACGTCTGTTTTTCAAGAATCAAGATATTCTCTGAAAGGGGGAATTAGAAAGGGTGGTTGGAGAAAAATTGAAAATATTGAAAAACTTCATTGAAAGCCAAGGTTACTAGAAGGTACAAAAATTTTAATGTAATGTAGGTGAGTGTGTAAGTAGGAAAGACTTGTAATTGGAATGAGGAGATGGGATTTTCTATCTTCTTGCCATAACTCTCATACATAAGCTGCTACAAAGTAACATGTATCAAGGCAGTGTAATAAAGGAGTACAGTGATGAATTTTATGAGATTAAGCTGCAGTTAATTTCCTTATGCATTTAAGATTAATAAGCTGCTAATTAGAATATGCAAATAAAGATTTCTGAAGCCTTAAAAATATTTCCTAGCACTTTACCCATAAATCTCATTAGGTAACTATTTTGTTATATAATTGAGAAATAACAGATTGATGAGCCAATGTAATTATGTGAAATTTACATGTATACAGTATTTTATAATAAAAGACTAATGTTAAAGTAGGGAAAAGTATCTGTAACATCCATTACAGTTATTAGTTGCAAATTGAACTTAGTTTGAAAGTACTTGGTGTCATACAAACTAAAAGCCACACCAAGTAATCGGTATTACAGGTCTGGTGCCTAACTCCACGGTGAGATGCAGCCTGACAGCTGCTCCAACCATGACTGAGATTGTTGTGTTTACGTCTCTCAAACCTCACACCCAAGTACAGGTTTCAGAAAGATGGGTGATCATTCAGACACCTCAGTAACAGTTAATTGCCTCATTATACTAAGTGCAGAAAAGAATTCATATTTCTTAAATTTTTAGGTCTGTGGTTATAGACAGAGGTGCCCGTTTTATGGCAAGCACCACATTCCCACCTAATAGAATTATTCTTGCTTCTAGTCAGGTTTGTTCATTGTAATAGAGTAAGCACCTTATAAGGCTGGAGTGCAAAATGCCACTTGACAATTGTTGTGGTTAGAAAAACTTGTAAAGGGTTTGCATGCACACAAAGAATGAAGGAAGTAGAATGGCCTCTGGTGATCTGTTTATTTCTTTGGCAAGTTCTCAAATGAAATAACAATGAGAACCTACTGAAAATTAATTTAACGGACTGGCCAGAATACCAGAATTACTTTGGACATTCTTTTTCATTTAATAGCTAACAAATACTCACATATTCACGTAACATAAATTACCTTTATACAGTACATCTGGATTTGATGTGCTTGTCCATCATTCATTTGAAGGACAAATGCAGTTGAAGTTCAATTTAAATAGGTAGAATTATAGAACTTGGAGATATACAGATGGTGATTTGTACTTAATAGTGAGAAAATGGAAACTGGAGGCCTTACAGTTTGGATTTATTGCCTGAATGACTAAAAAATAGTGGTGACAGTGGACATCCTTGTCTTGTTCCTGAGCTTAGGGGAAAAGGTCTGTTTTTCCCTATTGAGGATGATGTTGGTAGTGGGTTTTTTGTATATGGCCTATATGATGCCTAAGTATATTCCCTCTAAAACTGCTTTATTGAGGGTTTTTGTCATGAATGGATGATGGACATTGTCAAATGCTTTTTCTGCATCTGTTGAAATGATTCTGTGATTCTTATCCTTTCTCCTATTGATGTGATGTGCCGTGTTGATTGATTACTGAATATTGAACCACCCTTGCAACCCAGGAATAAATCCCATTTGATTGTGGTGAATGATTTTTTAAAATGTATTTTTGGATTCAATTTGCTAGTATTTTGTTGAGGATTTTTGCATCTATGTTCATCAGAGGTACTGGTCTGTAGCTCTCTTTTTGGGGGGGTGTCTTTCTCTGGTGCTGGTATCAGGGTTATGCCGGCCTCATAGAATGAATTTGAAAGTTTCCTTTCCTTTTCTATTTTTTTTTTTTTTTTGGAATAGTTTGAGGAGAATAGGTTTTAATTCTTCTTTAAATGTTTGGTGGAATTTGCCTGTGAAGCCATCTGGTCCTAGAGACATGTGTTTGTTGAGAGTTTTTTGTTTTTAAGGTTTTTTTTTGTTTTGTTTTGTTTTTCTTTTTTAATTACTGATTCAATTTCTTTGCTGGCAATCAGTCTATTCAGACTTTCTCTTTCTTCTTGTTTCAGTTTGGGTAGTTTATGTGTTTCTAGGAATTTATCCATTTCTTCCAGGTCCTGTTTGTTGCCATATAGTTTTTTTTTATTATATTTTCTTATACTTGCCTGTATTTCTCTGGGGTTTGTTGTTATTTCTCCTCTCTCATTTATGATTTTATGTACTTGGATCATTTGTCTTTTTTGCTTGATAAGTTGTACTAGGGGGTTATCAGTGATTTTTTAAAATTATTTTTATTAACATATAATGTATTATTTGCCCCAGAGATACAGGTCTGTGAATCATCAGTCTTACACATTTCATAGCACTCACCATAGCACATACCTTCCAAATGTCCATAACCCCACCACCCTCTCCCTACTCCCCACACCCCAGCAGAGCTCAGTTTGTTTCCTGAGATTAAGAGTCTCTTATGGTTTGTCTCCCTCCTGATCCCATCTTGCTTCAAAGAACCAGCTCCTGGTTTCACTGATCCGTTCTGTTGTGGGGTTTTGCTTGTTTGTTCTTGTTTTTGTTTTTGTTTGTTTCTATATCATTTATATCTGCCCTGATCTTTATTGTTTCCTTCTTTCTACTGTTTTTAGGTTTTGTTTGTTGTTCTTTTTCCAACTTCTTTAGGTGTCAGATTAGGGATTGAGCTTCTTGCTTCTCGAGGTAGGCCTGTATTGCTATAAACTTTCCTCTTAGAACTACTTTTACTGCCTCCCAAAGATTTTGGAACATTGTGTTTTCATTTTCATTTGTTTCCATACATTTTTTTAATTACTTCTTTTATATCCTGGTTGACCCATGCATTGTTTATTAGCGTGTTAATTAACCTCCATGTATTTGTGGTCTTTCCACATTTTTTCTTGGGGTTGACTTCTGGTTTCATAGCATCGTGGTCAGAGAAGATGCATAATATAACTTTGATCTTTTTGAATTTGTTAAGGCTTGTTTTGTGGCCTAATATGTGATCTATTCAGGAGAAATTTCCATGTGCATTAGAAAAATAAAGTGTATTCTGCTGTTTTAGGATAGAATATTTGAATATATCTGTTAAATCCATCTGGTCTAGCTTGTCATTCAAAGCCAATGTTTCCTTGTTGATTTTCTGTTTATTGATGTAAGTGGGGTGTTGAAGTTCCCTATTATTATCATATTATTATAGATTAGCCCCTTTGTGTTTATTATTAACCATTTAATGTATTTGAGTACACCCATGTTGAGTGCATAAATATTTACAATTGTTATTTTTCTTGTTGGACTCTCCCTTTATTATTATATAGTGTCCTTCTTTGTCTCTTGTTACAGTCTTTTTTTTAAGTCTATTTTGTCTGATGTAAGTATTGCTACACTGGCTTTTTTTTTTTTTTTTTAATATACATTTGCATGAAAAATGTTTTTCCATCCCCTCACTTTTAATCTGCAGATGTCTCTAGGTCTAAAATGAGTCCTATAGGCAGCATATAGATGAGTCTTGTCTTTTTTATCCATTCTGTCACCTTATATCTTTTGATTGGAGCATTTATTCATTTACAATCAAAATAACTATTGATAAAAGTGTACTTATTGTCATTTTATTTCTTGTTTATGGTGGTTTCTAAAGATTTTCTCTGATTCAACAGGAATTCTTTAGTATTAGCAAACATTACATGGATACACCTTTTCACTTTTCAACTACATCCTGAAGAACTTTCCAGCTTATTAATGAGTAATAACATAGTCGCCCATAGTTATTTTAAATTATACTATTTATTACTTTAGCAAGTTCTAATAGAATGACCATTGATGGCCCTGAGATACTGCATTCTCTTAAATTACTTCCTACCTTATTAGATATGTTCAAGAAAGTTATAATATTAACTGTATCATAGTATTCTAAGTTTTAAGAGATTGGTAACACAAATATGATATGTAACCTAGAATTCTGTTATCCTGAATATTCAGCTATTTGTGACACCTTGTATTGGGTGAGTTTGCCATATTTGTGTTTTTTGTTTTGTTTTTGTTTTTGTTTAAGATTTTATTTATTTCATAGACAGAGATTACACGTAGGCAGAGAGGCAGGCAGAGAGAGAGAGAGAGGAGGAAGCAGGCTCCCTGCTGAGCAGAGAACCCAATGCGGGGCTCTATCCCAGGACCCTGAAACCATGACCTGAGCCGAAGGCAGAGGCTTAACCCACTGAGCCACCCAGGCGCCTCTCCATATTTGTTTTTAACAAAAGAAAAAATATAGGCTTGTTAGCTATTGATGGGAGCTCCTGGAAGAAGTTATCACTTGTGAGTTAAAACTTACCAAGCTTTAGACTGGGCACCAGTCCCCTTGATTGTCTGTTGCTTATTTAAGATTTGGGGTTTTTAAGTATGGTTAGATTGTTTCCCTTCCAGGCAGGTTTTAAAAACATAATCAGAAGTACGAGCAGGATGGAAGATATCTTTGAAATGTGCTTCATTTCATATTGTTGACAAGTGAGGATCTGAAATAGTTTTCACATCCTATTTCACCTGTTGCGCCGTCACAAAAATCTATTTCCTCTTTTATAAAACCACATTGTTTAAAACTATAAAAGCAAACACAGCAGTGAAGAAATTTTCCCCTGGGTCTGTTTATCATACACTTTAAAACAGAACTATTTGAATACCAAAAATTAGCATTCCCGAATTTGAAGATAGAGACTGTGTTGTTTTGTTTTGTTTTACCACCTGCACGAGGAAAGCCTATTTGAAGAATATTCTTCCAATTCTAATGGCTTGCTGAAAAATCATTTTTATACTGCAGAGTGATGATTCTTGCCACATTCTTCTGATTGGAAGAGTTTCCAAGAGAAACCGAATGGACTTGACTTCTTTTGAAAATATAATCCAGAATGAGAGAGTTAGAAGTATGTATTCATTCTGTAAGTTTCCAGGTGTTCATTCTTAATCATCAGTAAAATATATTTCAGATCCAAACAATGGTAAACTTTACTTCATTCTTTCAGTCGTTCAACAATGAGTGTTTTTTAAGTGCTTATTCTGTGTCAGGCATGTTGTTGACATATTGGGTACAACAATGAACAAAATGGATGAAAAACAATCACTTTATGAAGCTTATATTCTATACAGGGAGACAAGCAAACAAACAGAGAAACAAGCAGATGCATACATACGTGCATACATAAATTACATAGCGTGACAGATGGTACTGTTGCTTTGGAAAAAAAAAATAAAACCAGAGGAATAGTGAGTGCACAATTAGGATTGGAGTGTTAAAATTTCCACGAACATCTGAAGGAGGTGATGATGCCAAATCCTGCAGCTCTCCAGGGAGGTTTGCCCCAGGCCCGGGGACTGGGAGACATAAGAGCCCTGACATTGGGGCATGGGGAAGAGCAAGGAGGACGGTGTGGCCAGAGCCCTGTGACGCAGAAGTCAGGTTACCAGGAAGGGATGGAAGCAGATTTATTGGGCCTTGTGAGCAGTAACAAGGGCACTGGAGAGAAGGGAATGGAAACACTATTGGTAGCTTTTGAGCAGATTGATGAAAGCTTATACGCTTAAACAATAACATTTTTAGCAGCTGTGCACAGAGAAAAGAAGCAGCAATAATATCAGGTAGGAGAACATTGAGTATTCCACGAGGAGATGATGGCGCTTGGACCTGAATGATGGTGATACACGTGGTGACAATTGGCCAGACTCTGGACGTATCCTAGAGTTTGAACCAACTGACTTTTTGTAGTGGTTTCAATATGAAATGTGAGCGAAAGGATGAGTTGGGGATAACCTTAAGGTATTTGACTTGCAAAAACATAGCGTTGTTTGATATAGTTATATATATAGATATAGAAAAATGTAGGAAGAGAATGTTTGGGGGGAAATACCAGAAGTTTAGTTTTAGACCCATGAAGCTTGAGACTCTAAATATACACCTAGGAAAGGTGAGCTGACAAGTGCACGTAGAAGTCTGTATTTTTGAGGAAAAGTCCAGATTAAAGTTCATGCTTGGGTGTTATTGCTGGGAAACTGGTATTTAAAATTATGCATCCAAATAAGATCACTAAGAGTTATGTAGAAAAAGGGAGATAAAGACTAAGCCCTGTGATCTCTAAGATTTATAGTTCGTAAATGAAAAAAACCAGAAGAGAAGGCTGTAGCCAGTTAAGTAAGAGTAAAACCAGAAGAGGAGTCATCCTGAAAGGACAGATGTTTCTGTTGGAGGTGTGCAACGAAATTGTGGGCATGATGGGCTTGAAAGACAACAGGAGGAGAGAAACTGGATAGAGTGAAAGTTCTGCTTCATAGGAAAGTGGAGAAAGATGCTAGCTAGAGGGGAAAAGGGTAAAAAACAAACAAACAGAAAACTTCACAATTTTTAAAGTTGGTTAAAATAGCTACTTTATTTTCTTGGAATTAATCAATAGAGAGAAAAATAAATGATGTGTGAGAAAGAAAGAAGAATTTCTGGAGAATTGACCATGACTGTGCAAGAAATTATGAAATACAGTGCACAAGCAGATGCATTCCTTTATTTTTTTTAAGATTTATTTACTTATTTATTTGAGAGAGAGAGAGAGTGAGAGCACGAGCGGGGCAAGGGCCTGGGGAGGATCAGAGGGAGCGAATCTCACATAGACACACCGCTGAGCGCAGAGCCCACTGTGGAGCTCGATCTCATGACTCTGAAATCATTACCTAAACTGAAACCAAGAGTCACTGGACACTCAGCCACCTAAGCCACCCATGTGTCTCTGATGTTAGAAATAAGGAGTGTTGATCCAAAGTGATAGGAGAGGCAGCAAAGTCTATGGGCTCATGTACCGATCAATTAATGGATATCGTGATGAAAGCTTTGGAGTATTTCTTCTGATTCCTTTTTTTCCCTCAGTGAAGTAAAAAAAAAAAATAAAAACTAAGATGAGAATGTATAGAAGCATCAGAAGGAAAACCAATGCAATAGCCCTCAAGGGGAGAAGAAGAATGAATGGACTAGATGTGTATAGTGGGATTGCCAGATGGCAGTAGAGATGACTCACAAGAGTATAGTGGTCATGAAATGAAAGAAGACAATTCTTCATGCGATTATTGGGATTTTTCCTGGAATTCTATTTGGCTTAGGCGAAAAAGCATACTTTAACCATTGACTGGGGATTGTGTAACTGTGTACAGCATAACAAGAGAGGAGCAAGGGAGTTGTATACAAGTCAGTGAAGGTAATGACCACATGTGGGAGAGGAAATGAGGGAAGGCATGGCCAAGAGAGAGGTGGGAGAGTCAAAGACACTGGAGTTAGTGCACCGAGGACGTGAACTCTCATCTTCCCAATGTTAACTTCCATAGTTAAAAGAAAAGATCTGTGTATGCACATGTTATGATACAGTAGAGCATTTTCCACTCTCCATTGAGAATGATTCTCATCTATTTGTGCTATGCCTCATTTTGCAAGGAGGGCATTCTTATGTAGGGAAATCTTAATGATTATAAATGCCCTGAATATAGTCTACGCTGGCAGAAGCTATGTTTCACTGAAGGAAGAATGCATTAAATGTAATGCGCAAGAAGGATGCATGGCCTTTCCCCGACATTTTTTTTTTTAAATCTCTCTCTCCATTTTAACATTTTTCCTTTATTAAAAAAAAAAATTCTCTTCTTACCATTTGACCTCTGAAAATTCCTGGAAGGGCTGTTTTTATCAGTGGACATTGCTGGAGATAGATAAAGGAGGTGAATTACCGAGAAAAACCAATGATTAAACAATAAAATGCCTATAGCCCAAAAGGGAGATCTCATCTTAAAAAGCAAAGAAAAGAATAGGAAAAAACAAACACCAAAACCTCTAAAAGTACATAAATGCCTAAAAGAGTAATTTTCTTAATGGAAGAACTCATGCTAAATTTACATTGCCATCCCAAAGGCAGCCTCACAGCCCACATTTCCCACTCTCTGGCATACGAGAGCTTCAGTCCCAGCACAGGCTGGCAGGTCGCACACCATAATTGATCATTTGTCTGTGCTTCTTCTGTCCTGTTTGCCTGACAGCAGCTTCTCTTTTAACATTATTTTTTTTCCCTAAGGAGGGCAGTGGAAAATAAAAATGTTAGCCTGAGACAGATGGGGTTAAGATACCAAGAGCCTGGCATGAAGTTGGGCATGAATCTCTGGGAATGAGACCTCAGGAGCTGCTGTGGTTATACTATGTTTCTAAGACAAGAGGAAGTTAAACATACCCATGATTGTGCAAGAGTTTGGTGAGTGACTCTAAGTTCTAGTAGTTGCTTTGGCCCAGTTCTAGCAATTTATAAGTGTTATAAATATCTCAGCCACCCACCTTAACCCAAATGATAGTCTTGAATATTTTACTATACACACACCAGTATTTTGAGGTTTCCGTAGTTTTCTTAAACAACAAAATGCCATCAAATGGCCATTAAAACACACAGTTCATGTTGTAAGAAACAGTTATCACCTTTTTAAATCAGATTTTCCATCACAAGCTGTGTAATTCCAAGTTTCTGGATCTTATTCTACCTTTAGGGGAAAAACAGTATTTGAAATAGGATTTGAGTCAGTATTTGAAAACCAGTATTTGAAGTACAGGATCACTCCTTTAATGTTATAGAATGTTCATTTTTTTATTCTTTGAAAGCAGAGTAGAGTCACAGATGCTTGATCTACCTCTAACATAATTAAAGAGAAGATCTTGTTATCTTTTCCCTCTCGTGTTTTTCTCTTTACACATTTGTCCTATTTCTTTCTACTCCTCTGTAGTGACCTATTTTAATGCTCATTTGTCACTGTGTTATTATAAATAGTGATTTAAAATAGTAAGATACACTTTTTGTTATACATCTTATTGTGTACTGTGAGTGACTACAAAAGAAATTAAAAGTTTGGATCCAAAGATATGAAAGTCTAGAGGGAAGTCATGGGCATGCAGAAGGGAACATGACCTTGTGAAAATTTATGTTTGTAGAATACATGTGATTAAAGTTGGGTGAGATTATTGAAGAACAGTAAGTTTTCCTGGAGGGGCCAGGATTTTTTAAAAGATTTTATTTATTCATTTGTCAGAGAGAGAGATAAATAGAGTGAGTGAGCATAAGCAGGGGGGAATGGCAGGCAGAGGGAGAAGCAGACTCCCCATGGAGCAAGGAGCTGGATACGGAACTTGATCCCAGAACCCTGGGATCATGACCTGAGCCGAACTGAGCCACCCAGGCATCGAAAGAGCCAGGATTTGAATAAGGAGATATTCAGGGGAATAATGAAAAACCGGTTTCATATTGAAGAAGATATTACAAGGGGGAGCTGGACTCAGGTACCACAACTTGCTCCCTTCTATATTTTAGCTATAGTTTTCCCTTGAACCAAAAGGAGCACTCAGATAAACCTAGTGACAGGTGCAATTATACAGTGTTTTTATTTCTCTAGGTTGCATGGCATGAGAAGCTAAAAGTACAGGAAACAAATAATACAGGGTAGCTCTCACCAAACTCATCCTCCAGCCTTCCTGTCTGCTTCTTCGACACTGTCTCCAGAAGATGCTTCAAGAAAGAAGCTCATCTCAGTTCTTTACTATAAATACCCTGAGGTGGGAGTGCTGGATCATGTGGAGGTTCTATTTTAATTTTTTGAGGAACCTCCATAGTGTTTTCCTTAGCAGCTGTGCCATCCTACATTCCCACCCACAGCACACAGCATTCTAGTTCCTCCACATCCTTGCAACACTTCTCTCTCTCTCTCCACACACACACACACACACATATACACACACACACACACACACACACACACACACACAGTAGCCATCCTAACAGGTGTGAGGAGATATTTGAGCTCCTGTGTTTATTGCAACATTATTCACAGTGACCAAGATGCAGAAACCCTCTAAATGCTCATCAGTGGACACAAGGATAAAGGAAATGTGTACACATAGACGGAATATTCTTCCAGCTTGCCGAAGAAGGAAATCCTGCCATATGCAATAGCATGACTGAATCTGGAGGACAGTACACTGAGTGAAATAAGCCTGGCCCAGAAAGACCAATACTGTATGATCCCACTTATATGAAATGTTTAAAGTAGTCTGACTCCAAGAAGCAGAGAAAACAGTGGTTGCCAGGGGCTGGAGGGAGGGGGAATGGGGAGTTGCTATTCAACAGGTAGAAAGTTGCAGTTATGCAAGTTGGCTGTGTTCTAGAGCATCTGCTCTACATCATGCCTATACTTAAACAATACAGTATTGTGCACCAAGAACATGTTCAGAGGGTGGATTTCATGTTAAATGTTATCACAAAAATCAAAAGGGAGTCTCATCTCGCCATTTTCTCACGATTTACTGGGTGAACTGTATACCTTTAGAATGGTCTGTGGTCTTCTTCATGATGCGGGTCCTGGTTCACTAACCTTCTCGCCTTCTCTGCTGGCTCTGTCGTTTCTCGTAAAATGTCTCTTCCCTGTTACCCAGGCAAACTGCCTGATTCTTCGAGATTCAACTCAGATGCCACCTTCTTCATGAAGCTTTCCTCTACGTAGAATACACTCATCCTCTTGGGCTTCTTCCAACCTAAACAGGCTCCTTTCATTTTGCTGCATTTATGGAGAGCCTTCCCTCTACTTCCGTGAGATCCTTGAGGGCAGGGGCTGGGGCTCGCTACTGATCATTGCTGAGCTGCTGCTCTGCCTCAGATATTGTGCCCCGTGTTTGTGACAGTGCTAACCAAAACCAGCAACTGGGGGTTGCGGAAAGGGAGGTGGGTGGGGTAACTGGGAGATGAGCATTAAGGAGGACACGTGATATGGTGACACACAACTAATGAATCATGAACATTACATCAACAACAACAACAAAAAGACCTGAACTCCTCCTTCTTGAAAGTTATTGAGTAATTTTTGAAAAGATGCTCATTAGATAATAATACAAGCAATTATTTTAAACACGTCATAAAGGGAAATTGCAAAGGAGAATACAGACAATGGAAACAATAAATTTTGAGTTATTGTGGTAGGAGGCACCATTAGGAGTCAAGAAAGCCTCTTTGAGTACATAGATTCATATATACATGCATTTCTCTTGATAAGTTGGAATCATTTATAAACGTTTTTAGTTTTTCTTCTGGTTACATTACATATTTTAATAATATAATTAATCATCTACTTCTAGTTGTGCTAACCTTAAACCATATGTATTGACTCTTCAGTGTAGAAGGTGAGGAAATTAAATTGTATTTGCAATGTAACTTTTATAATTGATTTTTGTTTGCATTTATAATGTAATTTATAATTGCTTACCATGCTTCTTTCCCCTTTCCCTCAGGATTTTGGTTCATTATATTGTCACTTTAGTTTTTCGAGCAGTTATTTTTATACACTAGCGTGCTGCTAACTGGCTGTCCAAGTGTGGTTCCAACAAAAAATCTGGTTGATATTTTTATTTATATTGATGAGCAAAACAAAACTTCCTCGTTTGTCCATGATGTGAATTATTCACTAAATTGGATAATAGTTCTCACATCCTAGATGATTGTTTTCTCAGTATTTTTGGTGCTATTCACAATGGATACAGACACAACACGTTTGATGTGCGCAACTAATATTTTCATTACTTTTGTAAGTTAAAGGAGCAGTGTCAAACCCTGTTTTGCCAAGTCACTGAGTTTCTGTGGTGGTGTTGCTCACCCCAGGCCTAACGTCAGGGTACCTGCCTATCTTCTCAGAATGTAGAGGAGGGAAGAGAGGGGCGTTGGCACACTGTTATTAGGATTTCCGTCATGCAATTGCAATGACATAAGCAGCCTCAAGAACAGAGAATATAGTAAAACTGTAGAAAAATAATTTTAAAATTAGGACTTTTGAGTATTTTATATATTTGTTTTCCTTTAATTGTAGATTTATGTACTTTAATGTTTAATAATGGATTTGTTTACCAAGAAACTTGCAAGTGTCCTGAAAATTTAACAGCCATCTCTTAGGAACTAGTTCAGAGGTCAGAAAGAGGAGGGCTCCAACACACCACTGACTTCATACCATTACATAACCTATTTAAACATTTGTTATTGGCTGATTTGTTTTAAAAGAGTCTCTGATACCAGATTTCTATTAAAGATGAGGAAATTAGTGCATGCACTGTTTCTTCTGACTCTTCTTCCCTCCATCCCTAAGTTTCTAAACTCAATGCTGTAATTTATTACTCAGCTCCCTGTAAAACCAATGGCAACTCATTGATACACATTATCACGCATCATCAGAGATGCTAGCCCCTATAATTAGAAAAGAGAAATAGAAAAAAGTAAAACCTTAGGGCAGAAAAAAAATCACTAATAACAAACTTGGCAATTGATGGAGTGAGAAGTATCTTTCCAAGCAGGAAAGAGAACCCAGACATTATGAAGCATAAGGTTGACCAGCTGAGATAAAGAGTCTAATAAATTTGAGTACATATAAACTTTAACATATGTGAGAGGAAAGTGACTAATGTCCTTAATAATTGCTTATTATTTCATTTAAAAAACTATAACTTGATAGAAAAAGTGAATAAATTTATGAAAGGTTGTCCTTTGTGCCTTAAGGAAGCCAAATGAGAGCCAAAGGTCATTCTCCTCCCCACTAATTCTGTTTTTAAAAAATAAACTTTCAGGGTTCCTGGGTGGGCTTAGTCCATTAAGCATCTGCCTTTGACTAGGATCATGATCCGGGTTCCTGGGATGGAGCCCTGAGTAAGGCTTCCTGCTCAGCAGGGAGCCAGCTTCTCCCTCTCCCTGAGCCCTTTCTCCTGCTCATGCGTGCTGGCTCTCTAGCTCTCTCTCAAATAAAATCTTAGAAAAAAAAATTTTTTTTTAAAAGATTTTATTTATTTGACAGACAGAGATCACAAGTAGGCAGAGAGGCAAGCAGAGAGAGAGAGGAGGAGGAAGCAGGCTCCCTGCTGAGCAGAGAACCCGATGCGGGGCTCGATTCCAGGACCCTGGGATCATGACCTGAGCTGAAGGCAGAGGCTTTAACCCACTGAGCCACCCAGGCGCCCCAGAAAAAAAATTTTTAAATAAACTTTTTCTTGGAATAATTTTAGTATTACAGAAAAATTACAACAATGGATTTCTCTTTAATTTTGTAGCATTTTTTTTACCAAGGTGAAATTCCCATAATATCAATTAGCCATAATGCTCTGCCTCTAGCTCCCAAACACCCCAAAGGAACTCCATCCTCATCAAGCGGTTATTCCCATCGCTGCCTCCCTCAGCTCCCAGCAACCACCAGCCTGCACTCTGTCTCTGTGCATTTACCTATTCTGAATATTTTGTGTGTAGGGAATCATACAATATTTGACTTTTTGTGTCTGGCTTCTTTCCCTTAGCACGTTGTCGAGGTTCATCCACCTGCTGGTTCTTAATGGCTTTTCAAGTTCTGACACAAACAAATCGGAAAACTTATTATTTTCCTGCTTTATTCACAGCCTTTCTTTGTTCCTCACCCTATGTTGTGAATGGTCTGAATCAGCTCTGGTCCTAAGTGGGGCCAAAGTTTTCTCTCCCTGGAGGTGTTTTCCTCTCAGTTCCACCGTCGTATCCGGAAAGTAACTGT
The DNA here is from genome assembly GCF_922984935.1 of Meles meles. Lineage (NCBI taxonomy): Eukaryota > Metazoa > Chordata > Mammalia > Carnivora > Mustelidae > Meles > Meles meles. The sequence goes on along the minus strand of NC_060075.1, from coordinate 7,947,601 downwards.
AAACATGGGGGACTGGTGGTGACGTCAGTTAGAGTGTGATGGGAAAGTCTACCGTGGATCTGAGTGAGTTAGAAGAGTGATCGAGGGCAATCATGAGTTGTCGACATTCAGAAGAGCACATCTGGGAGTGTGGTCCAGGTCTAGGGAGGGCCGTGCGCATCGTGCTCCACACCTGTGCGCGTGACCCCGTGAGTGTAACTTGTCCCTGTCCATCACCCTCCTGGTTACAGTGAGCTTACGTCATCCAGCTGTGTTTTATACCCAATAGACTTCACATTCATCCCCAGAAATCACTCTCCCCATTTCCCGCATTTATTCTCTGAGGGCAAGAAGTGTAAACACCACAAAACATATGCCCGAGAGATGAAAGAACAGAGTTGTCATGAGAAGGAAGAAAGGGAAGCAGAAGAAAAGTGATCGAAACTTGGGAACTCACTGGTGTTTTATGAGGAGACACAATGGCTCCCACAGTGCTCTCCTGAAGGAGGGGCCGGCCTGCAAATGAGAAGCTGAAATAAATGGTGTGAGGCCAGTGTTGAGCGTTTACTTGAGAAAAATGGCTTGAAGCAAGAGAGGTCCCTAAATTCCGGGTACCGTTTAAGATGTCACCTGATAACTATTGCTCACGCCTGGCCCCCTGGGTCTTCTCGAGGCTGGGCTGAATGGCTCCCTGTCGTGGCCTCTGGAGAGAGGAGCAGCACCAGAGGCCTCCGTGTCTGCTGTGAAACCCGACGCTTGGAGGATGCAACTCGCTGCATCCGGCGTGCTCCTCTGGGGAATCTCATGTGGGGAAAGCAATTCCACTTTTAAAAATACTTCCAAATTGCTGTGAGGATTCTTCATGAAGCTCCTCTCAGTCACACCCGCGGCTCCTTAGAGATGCATCTCGTTAGTGAGGTCTCTCAGTTTGTCAGACTCTTTTCACGTAAGCTGAGATGTTTTAGATGTTGGACCATTATAGCTGAGTCTTTTTTTCTTCACTTTCATGGAAGAATGACCCTTGTGTAAAGTATAAACTAGGTTTGTTTGCAAGGAAGACACACTCTCCCCTCACATGTTCGCGGGTGAGGGAATCTGTCAGGCGCTGCCTTCGGTTAATGGTAACAGTACCGGAGTCGGCTTGCTTCACTGTAACATTAATTTATCATGTGACTCAGTGAGAGTGGGAATACAGCCCGCAAAAAGCCATAAAAATAAGTTATCAGCCAAGAGGTATTTCAATTTTTTAGAAATTCACTGGTAACTTGCCCATAGATACATTGTATTAAATTACATAAAACAGAGTACACTATGAAAATCAGGTTGGAAATTTGTCTTCTTTTAAAAAAAAATTTCCATTGTCTGTAGTAAACTAGACTTTTTACATGAGACCACTGCAGAATCAGAGATTATATATACTATATATGTATACATACACACACACACACACACACACATACACACATACTAATCCTAACTTTTTACAGACATGTAAAATATTCATTAACCCGAATTCTACGTTTCTCCACCCAACATGCATAGTATATTCAGTTTAACACCAAATACATTTCAGGAAACTTCCTTTTGGTCACGGGCCCTAATCCTCAGAACCTAAGATCATTGGAACCTCACACTGACATTTTCAAAACCCAGTATCTATCTTTGGCACATCTAAGCCAAAATTCACACTAGAATAAAAATGTTCTCATCTATATATCTATATATCACTATATATATCTGATTTGTCTTCTGCTTGTCACAGTTCTCCCTGAAGTCATAGATACGAAAGCAGTTTGAAAACTCTGCTAACAGTGCAAAGAGCTCTGTCAGGGGCAGAGTGTACATGGGTTTGGGGTCCAGCGCTCTAACTAACCACGTAAACATGAGCTTGTCACTGCACCTGTCTCTCTAGTCTGTTTTCTTATCTGGGGGTAAAAAGAAGGATTTCAAGTAGAAAAGTAGTTCCTTTTTTTTTTTTTTAAAGATTTATGTATAGGGGCGCCTGGGTGGCTCAGTGGTTAAAGCCGCTGCCTTCGGCTCAGGTTATGATCTCAGGGTCCTGGGATCGAGCCCCGCATCGGGCTCTCTGCTCAGCAGCAAGCCTGCTTCCCTCTCTCTCTGCCTGCCTCTCTGCCTACTTGTGATCTCTCTCTGTCAAATAAGTAAATAAAAAATCTTAAAAAAAAAAAAAAAGATTTATGTATATATTAGAGAACATGCAGGGGGAGGGGTACAGGGAGAGGGAGAGAGAATATGAAGCAGACTGCATGCTGAGCATGGCGCCCAATGTGGGGCTCAGTCCCAGGATCCTGAGATCATGACCTGAGCTGAAACCAAGAGTTGGCCACTTTGCCTACTACGCCACACGGGCACCCCGGTAGAATGGTGATTCTTAACCAGGAAACCATGAGATCACCTTAGGATTTTTTTTCCTTCTTTTTAATATAGACTCGTCCACACCTCCCTGCTTTCCCCCAACACTATTCTGATTTGGTAGACTTGGGGTTGCTCATTTCTACTTAAACTCCCTTCGGGGAGGTGCTATCTCTCCTCTGGTCCAGCTCTACAAGGCCGCTCTGCAAGCACCTGAGCTGTTCTTACACTTACAACATGTGTAACATTAACAGCAGCAACATCAATGATATTATCAAAAGTGTTGACATCCAGGGCTAGCCAGGAAGTCTTGATCCCGTGAAACTCCCTGATAAGAATTGAGTTAGCTGTTCTCAGTCTATTATGACAACAAACCAATTTCTGAACCAACAACCTTGATGTGTAGTGTAGGACATGGTCCAGCATCTATTCCACTAAAGGTACAGAATACTTGAATGTAGAATTTGCTCCCCCAACTTCTCCCCTGATAAAAACTTGGGACTGAATGGGGATTTCATAACTGCTGCATTCATTGGCAACCTCCCTTCCCCAGAGCCCAGAGGGCTAACAGGTCAGACCAGGCTAAGGGCAAAGTAATAGGAACAGGACTTTCTCAGGTGTACAGATGAGGTGTTAATTGGTGATCTGGGAAAAAGTGCTGCATCTCTTGTACAGTTACCTTTTGAGTCTGTATCCAGGGCCAGCTTCATGGATAAGTGACCTATGCAGTCACACAATGACCCTTTGCTTCTTTTAATGCCGTGCTGTCGCTGTCTTGAAGTTCTTAATTTTGAACAAGGGTCCTGCATTTTCATTTTCTACTAGGCCCTTCAATTTATGGAGCCAGCTGTGTTGTAGTGATCAAAGACTTCGTACCATTTTCTTTGGTTCTCTTCTTTTGCCTTCAAGGAGTACTCTTTAAGTGCGTAGTTTCATCACCAGCAAGAAGCGTCCCCTTCCCTGGCCACAAGCCACATGTCAGCCACAGAGCAAGTTCGTCCTCTTCAGTTCCGATGACAGGCCCATCCTGGTCATTGCAATTTTGTCCTGGAGTGTGGCCATCCTTAACACTTGCCCATGCATCAACCTCATTACCAACCCTGTCCCTTATCCAGAAGAGAGGATGTGGGGCACCTGGGTGGCTCAGTTGGATAAGCCACTGCCTTTGGCTCAGGTCATGATCCCAGAGACCTGGGATCGAAGCCCGTATCAGGCTTTCCCAGCTCAGCAGGGAGCCTGCTTCTCCCTCTCCCTTGGCCCCACCCCCTGCCTGTGTGCTCTCTCTGTCAAATAAATAAATAAAATCTTAAAAAAAAAAAAAAAGAGGGGGGATGTGCTGTCCTAATGCCCAGATCCCAATACTTACAAGACCTCAGATACTAACAACCAAGGTAAGTGACTGCCAAGTAGTCTTCACATACTGGTTCTTCTGACAGAAGTGAATCCAGGAGTGATCATTTCCTTGCTGCTTATAAAGTACTAGCAGGAAAGGGGGAAAGTGGGGCGCCTCCAGAATTTTATTTCTCCTTTAAGTTTTTGATAGCCAACAAGAGGGTTAAGTAAGTGTTATTAAATAAATTTTTAGGAATACAGATCAATAAAATGCCACAAATGAACAGATTTATAATTTTGCTATTTCTAGAGTATGGACAGTATTTATCCATCCATCTATTTATCTATCTATCATTGTATCTATGTCTGTATTTGAAGTAGTTAACTGATGATTTTTCTCCCACTTTTGAAATGGATCAGTGGAGGACCAAGCTAAAAATTCAATATAGTCCATTTTGTAATATGATCCATAATGGGACCCTGCAAATCAATTTAGACAGATAATATAGATAATAGTGTCCAAAAGAGAGGACCATATCCTTTGTGCAGGTTATGCACAGCTAGTCCTGCTCCTGAGAGCTATTTCTCCCAGGGCTTCATGAAAAGAGTATCGCATAATGAGTTTTCAAGCCTCTGTGGTGGCGACAGAGATGTGCGCCCCACATCCTGCTTCAGGCTTCAGGAAAGGACTGGCTGCCTAGCTGAGAGGAGTGTGATCAGCTGATGGCTCCAGCTGTTAGCTCCTCTGAGTCTGTATGGGCTTTCAACCTGAGGTCACACTCTTCTCCAGGTGGCCTCCCAGCAAAGACAGCAGATTAATGTTTCAGGGGCTGGGCCATTTCTGCCCCCTGTAGGACTCCTCCGTCGCGCACGCCATCTTTGTTTGCTCCAGAGCTCTTCCTGGGCTGACAAAGACTTGGTCAAGTCTACATGAAGCCTGTCAGCCCCTGTGCCGTTCCCTGCATTGTGCTCTTTTCTGTGATTGATGCCACCCCCACTAAAACGTTGCAGTCCTGATTCCTTCTCAGCATGTTTCCCAGAGAACACAGTCTGCAAAGCATCCCGACAGTAAATGCAAAGATGAATTTTACAGAGCTCCTTTTTATTAAGATGAAAATGTGCTAGAAAGTCTGAGCACATTTCATGGAGGTAACACAAGGAGGACAGCAGTAGAGCAGAATGGGACTGTCGCGCTCAGCCTGGATTTATTTGGGAAGAAAGGACACCCCACCTCACTTTCCAGCCATTTTCTGTTCCTTGATATGTATTGAGCAACCTTGAGCTGAGCTCAAAATTAGGGTCCCTGGAAACCAAACCATGTCCAGAGACCAGCCCTTGGAGGGCTTCTAGGACTCTGACTTTAAGCCGTATCATCGTCGCAAACTGAGCCTGTTTGTGGAGTGACCCCTTTATTACCTAAGTCTTCTGTCTTCGCTCGTTTTATTATCTTCACAACTCACTGCAAAGCTCAGAAAGCACAGTAATTTTGAATCAGAATTTCAGTCACTAATTTTTTATTTAGCCCCTTATGTCCAATTAATCACTCAGCTTTGTTTATGTTTTCCCAGAAATGTCTCGCCTTTCTCTTGATCATACCATGCCTGACTGATCTTTTGCCTAATTCCATGGCAGAGAAGTGCTATTTGTGCCCCAACTTTGTTTCCTTTTCCTCCTGGGCAGAATAACTGACTGGCATCTTATCAAGCACACGCAAGCATGAATTGTAAATAGGAACTCCTGAGGAGGCTGTGTTTCTGCCCATTGGGGGTCTTGTAAATTACGTTTACAACTTTTTTATCGGTATCGTGATGCTGATGGAGCTATGCATCTCCTGTGAATATGGGCACTGACCATTGAACTGTTCCCTTGGCTAGCATTTGGTACACATTTTAAGCTCCTTAGTTTAGCACGTAAATCACCTACTATTCATGGCATGCTCCCCTCCACCCGCCCCCATCACTGCCCTGCAACTCAGCTACACAAACTAGTGTTCCAGCTCCTGGCAGTTACAATGCTTCATTCTTTGTGCTGTTTGTTGTTGGGAGAATCCTTTTTGTTGCTTCTTGCTTGAAGATAGCTCCTTCAGTCCTTCAAAGCTCAGCCTAAGTGTCCCTTCGTGAGTGAACTTTTCTCTGATCCCCTAGTTTGATTCCTTTCCTTTCATGTGTTTCCACCAAACTTCATGAAAAGAGTATCCGCCATGTGGCTCCTTACATGTTGCTATACCCCAGATACATTGTGAACACCCTGAGAACTGCGATCCTGTGTTATTTGACTTCATATCTGAATGAGCCCAGAACTGTTGAATGGATGCAGTTTGGTTTTCCATTCTGACGTCTTCATACTCTCTCTCTTTTACTCCAGGGCCCAAAATAAACTGTCAGAACAGATGGCTGAAAGGAACTGGCCTCAAGTATGCTAAAAAGTAGGTTTAATTGTGATCATGGACGTGGTTCTTTCTCAGGGGTTCCATTTCTGAAATGGAAATTAATTTGATGCTTCTCTAGAGTGATGTTCAGCATAATGTTATGCCATTTGTAAAGGCCTCTAGGACTCTCCAATGAAGGGCATTTGATATTAGCCTCATTGTTACTTGAAGCTGTGTTTTAGGGTTCATCTGTTTGCTGCTCAGCAAGACATTTGATGTTCTCTTAAGACAGCACATCCCAGGAATAATTAAGAGATTTCTCGAAGGCTCGGGGACACACCTACTTTAATATCAGTGTGCTTTGAATGTTGATCTTGACACCTTTACTTTCAATAATCGTGATGTATTTAAATAATAATCTAACATACAATTAAGGCTCCCTTGTTCCTGTGAAGATTCTGGGTAGAATTTTATAGCAATGATTAGTGAATCTGTTCTCCAGGATTTTACACTGAAAAGAAACCCACATTCTTGAGCTTTTGTGACTTAACTATAACATCTTTCTAAATAAAGACTCTTTGCTAAAACCACAGAAGAAAAAACTGAGGCATTTGTGAGCACAAATAATCCCCAAAGCAAGGATTTAGAATTGTAGTCTCCTCTACTCGTATGCACGCGTCCAACATAGGAGCGGGTCCCCCCCCCCCCCAGGGACTTGGTAGAACGGCCAACATGTATTTGAACTCTGGAGCAGAACAGCTCTCTGCTGCTGACTGCCAAGTGTCATTATTTATGAGATCAGGAACGACAGTGAGGCGCCCGGGTGGCTCAGTGGGTTAAGCCGCTGCCTTCGGCTTAGGTCATGATCTCAGGGTCCTGGGATCCAGCCCCGCATCAGGCTCTCTGCTCAGCAGGAAGCCTGCTTCTCCGTCTGTCTCTCTGCCTGCCTCTCTGCCTACTTGTGATCTCTGTCTGTCAAATAAATAAATAAAATCTTTAAAAAAAAAAAAAAGAAGAAGAAGGAAAGAAAGAAAGAAAGGAACGACTTGATCATGTGGCCATCTCGACAGCTGTAGTCCCCACACGCCTAATAGCAAACAGTCACCTGAGCAGCCATTTCTATGTATGATGTCTCAGGCCCAGAAGCTATAGACGTAAACTGCTAGAGGCAGCTGTGCTTTCCAATTGCCAAACATTCAGAGGTTCCATTTTTAAGACAGGATATCTATTATTAAGACAATCAGCTAAGATGTCTGCTCAAAAGCTGCAAAAGAATCTAGGTCTGCAGCATAAATAGCACATTGATTCCCCTTTCCTGCCAGGGCAGAACATCCCTTCTTTCCTCCTTCTGTAGAGGACACGACTATCTGGAAATACCACTTTGATATGACAACTCCGCATTCAAGAACTTACTATAAGGAAAAGACTTTGATCCAGTCACCGGCTGTGTTTAAAACATGAGACCCTCTGGGATCGGGCTCCATTGTCTTTATCAAGTCCATTTCTCATTCCTCTCACCACCAACCCTGCTGCAGTCCAGTAAGACTCCTCGTGTCTTGCTCCATGTTTTCTACCCACATGACTTCGGCCAAAATACTCCAGTTCCCTGCCCAGCCACATCCTGCCCATTCTTTTGAGGTTTGACATTGAAGCCCCACTGAACCCTAATGGGTCTTCTTCCCACATTAATCAGCAGTCTCTTTAAATTCAATTAATAAACTTCATCACTCATCATTAACAACCTAGGCCTCATAATTCAGCAACAAATTACATACAGGTACACATGATTTTCATATTTCTGTGCATCAAATAGTCTCATCTCTTAAGTTATATCTGAAGCCAAGTGGCCCACGTCGAAGAGGTTACTGCCTAGGTTCTCCTCTAGGATTTTGATGGATTCCCACCTCATGTTGAGGTCTTTCATCCATTTTGAGTTTATCTTTGTGTGTGGCATGTATGTAGTTGTCCAGTTTTCCAAGCACCATTTATTAAAGAGGCTGTCTTTCTTCCATTGGATATTCTTTCCTGCTTTGTCGAAGATTAGTTGACTATAGAACTGAGGGTCCATTTCTAGGCTCTCTACTCTGTCCCATTGATCTCTGTGTCTGTTTGTGCTAGAACCATGCTGTCTTGGTGATCACAGCTTTGTAATAGAGCTTGAAATCAGGCAACGTGATGCCCCCAGCTTTGTTTTTCTTTTTCAACATTTCCTTGGCGATTCAGGGTCTTTTCTGGTTCCATACAAATTTTAGGATTGTTTGTTCTTGCACTTTGAAAAATACCGTTGCTATTTTGATCAGGATGGCCTTGAAAGTATAGATTGCTCTGGGCAGCATAGACATTTTAACAATGTTTATTCTTCTGATCCATGAGCATGGAATATTTTTCTATCTTTTTGTGTCTTCTTCAATTTCTTTGAATAAACCTAACCGAAGAGGTAAAGGATTCTATACTCTATACTTAGAATTCCAATTTTAAAGAAGTCATGTATGTGTTAGCTAATTGAGCTTAAGGAAAAAAAAAAAGGAAAAAAACACTTTTAGGCTAAAATTCCTTTTTTTCTATTTTTTTAAATTAAGGTAAAATTTGCATAAGGTAAAATTCACCCTTTTTGTACATTTCTATGAGTTTTGGCAAATGCATACAGTTGTGTAACCACCACCATAATCAAGATATAGAAAGATTCCATTACCTCAGACTTTTCCTCTGTGACCTTTTGCAGTCAGCCCCCCTCCCGCCTGCCGTTCCTGATGACCACGTACCTGTTTCCTGTCTCTATAGTTTTGTGTCTATGAAACCATATGGAAAGTACACTTTTGTGTGTAGATTCTTTTACTTAGCATAATGTGTCTAGAATTTAATCGTGTTGTATGAATCAGTCGTACATGCCTTGGTATTTCTTTTTTTTTTTAATATTTTATTTATTTGACAGAGAAATCACAACTAGGCAGAGACGCAGGCAGAGAGGCAAGCAGAGAGGCAGGCAGAGAGGCAGGAGGAAGCAGACAGAGAGGCAGGAGGAAGCAGGCAGAGAGAGAGGGGGAAGCAGGCTTGCCACCAAGCAGAGAGCCCAATGTGGGGCTTGATCCCAGGACCCTGGGATCATGACCTGAGCCGAAGGCAGAGGCTTTAACCCACTGAGCCACCCAGGCGCCCCAATGCCTTGGTATTTCTAAGTAAATACTCCATTGTATGGACATACCCAGTATGTGTATACATTTACCAGTTGGGGAATATTTGAGTAATTTCCAATCTGGTGCAATGAAGTCACTATAAACATTCCCACACAGATTTTTGTTTGAACAGACTTTTTATTTCATGTAGATAATTTCCTAGAAGTGGAGTAGCAAGGTAAGTGAATGTTTACCTTTATAAGAACCTTTCAGGTTTTCCACGGTGGCTGTAGCATTCTGCATTTGTACCAGCAATGGATGAGATCCAGTTGCTCATCATCTTAGTCATTGTTATAGGTGTGTAGTGGTATCACATGGTTTTAATTACCATTTACCTAAAGACTAATATCATTACTTTTTCATGTATTTGTTTCTACTGTATTCTTAGTTTCCCTTTGGCTATTTCATGGCACCAGCAAAGTTCCAAGACTGTATTCAGTGCTTCATGAATATTTGTGCAAGGTTGAATTGCAGAACTAGTACCATTCCTTTAATGTGCCAGTTGCCTCCTTTTACTAGCTGCTACCATTTTTTGAGCACCCACTGTGTGCCAGGCACTAAGTGCTTTATGGATGACATCTTATTTAATATTCACAGTATTCACCCTATGGGGGTCATGGGTATTATCTCCACTTGGTAATGGAAAGGGCAAAGAATATTGATCTGTCAGTATTCAAATCCTTCTCTTTCCTTCAAGAGGTTTTGTGTTTATTAAGTTCTGGGACTTTTTTGTACTGCTGCCAATGAGGGGAGAAGTGAATTAAAATAATCCAAAGTAGGCTAAAATGAAGAATTGATCTAGAGATTGGCAGGATTATGGGGAAGAAAGGAACCTGTACTTGGGAGAGGCAAGGAGAGATATGGTTGTAGAGATGGGGTAAAGAGGAAGAGAAAGAGAGGAAATTTGTGTGGGTGGTTGTTTGGTTTGATTTGATTTGGGTTGGGAGAAAAGACAGAGTAGGGAACAGCAACTATGAAGAAAAGGCTTTGGCCAGGTAGACAAATGATAAGAGCACTTAAGATGCTGGCTATTTACTTGCAGAGCATAATTCTTTTGGAGGTTTTTTAAGTGAACTAGCAGGTTTTAGGGGGAGGATTGAATTTGTTTTGATTTTGACAATGGTAAAAATCATAGTGTTTTTTCAGATTTCACTAGCCATCTGGGTCCTCATTTGTGTGTATGTGTGTGCACGTGTCTGTGCGTGTGTGTGTGTGTAGTTCCATACAGTTGTATCCCATGTGCAGCTTTGTGTAACCACCACCACAATCCAGATTTTTTAACGATATTACAAAACTCCATCATGCTACTCGTTTTTAGCCACACCCCCCATCCCTAACCCACTGCAATCATTAGTCCGTCTTCCATCTCTGTGATGAGGTTATTTCAGAAACATCATATATGGGAAATCATGCAGTGTTTGTCCTTTACACACTGGCTTGTTTACTCAGGATGATTCTTTGACGTTTATGCAAGTTCTTGTGTATACCAGTAGTTCTTCCCTTCTGTTACTGAGTAGTGCTCCTTGGGATGAATATATCATGCTTGGTTTCAATATTCACCTAATGAAGGACATTTAGGTGGTTTCCAGTTTGGGGCTATTATGAATAAAGCTGCTATGAACATTTATCTGTCAGTTTCTGAGTCCTTTGGGGGTTTTTTTCAATTAAAAAAAAACTGTCAAACTATTTTCCAGCCTTTTATATTCCTACCAGCAGTGTGTACGTGATCCAGTTTCTCTACCTCCTTGCCAGTATTTGGTGTTAGCATTATTTTTTACTTTAGTTATTCAGATAGGTGTGCAGTGTTATTTTATTATGGTCCTAATATTAATTTTTGTAATGAGTAATGACATTGAACATCTTGTCATGTGCTTATCTGGCACCTGTAAAACCCCTCTTTTGAAACATCTCTTCATATCTTCTGCCCATTTTCTAATTTTATGTTTGTCTTTCACTGCTGAGATTTGAGAGTTATTTATATGTTCTAAACAGTAGCCCTTTGGCAGAGATACAATGGGCAAATATTTTCTCCCAGTCTATAATGTATTTTTTTTTATCCTTAACAGGGTCTGTTAGAGAATAATTTCTTTTCATTTTGATGAGGTCCAGTTTATCAATTTTTCTTATTATGGACCATGCTCTTGGCATCAGGTCTAGGAACTCCTTGCCTCATCCTAGGTCCTGAAGACTTTTTCTTGTTTCTTTCTGGAAATTTTATAGCATGAGATTTTACCTTTAAGTGCATGGTCTACTTTAAGTTGATCTTTGTATAAGATATGACATTAAGGTCAGAGATTACATCATTTATTTATATGTGTAATTTTTTGTTTATGAAACATTCAATCATTCCAGCACCATCATTGAATGGCCATCTTCCTTTTATTCAATTGCTCTTGCTCATTTTTAGGAAATTAACTGGCTGGAATTGGATTTCTATTTCTGTGAGGTCTAATCTGTGCTAAAACTGTTAACAAGACAACTGATTCCTACTCACGCTTCATGTGAATGGGTAGACTGAAACTCTGGGAGTTTAACATGATGTAGCATCTGTCTTTCTGCTCTGTAAATGTCCTTTCCTCAGTATCTGTCTCATATTATTAAGACCAAAAATCGAACAGTATATTTTATAATGTCTTAGATGTCAAAACAGGATCCCTGTGCTGCATTAATGCAGCAAGCCCAGTCTGGTATGGAGCTTGAAATAAACTTCACATTTGTACCTTTCCCTTCAATAAAGTCAGGAGGTTAGGGACTGCAACTCAGCAAATACGGAAGAATCCTTAGGCGTCTTTATAAAATATTTTGAAAGAACCACCAGCAGAATTCTTGGATACTCTTACCTAACTGTGAGTGAAACAAGCCTTTTGATATCTCAAGAAAAAGAAAGAAAAGCAATTGTCTTTCATTTAGCTACTGTCGTTGGTTCTGAAAGGACTGGGTAGCTAGGATTTCAATGATGCTTTATTCTCTTTACACACGGAAAGCTGTAGTGACACAGCTCTGGTCAGGGTCGCTCCTGGCTGTGGAAGGCTCACGACAGCCCTCAAGGTGTGGTGGTGTAAGGTTTAAACTTGCCACACAAATAGTCAAATATAGCAGAAAAGCAGCCCAGGATGACTCAATTACCGGCAGTATCCGCACATAATTTCATGTGTGTTTTCTAACTTGACTTTGAGTCAGGCAATATCAATAAATAAATATAAACAAAAACGAAGACATTTTTATTGAAAGTTTCTTAAAGGCAATACCAAGGGGTGTCTCAGTGGCTCAATCAATTGGGCATCTGACTTGATTTTGGCTCAGATCATGATCTCAGGGTCCTGGGATGAAGCCCCATGTCAGGCTCTTCCCTCAGCTTGGAGTCTGCTTATCTCTCTCCCTCTGCCCTTCCTTCTGCTCATGCTCTCTTCTCTATCTCTAAAATAAATAAATTAACCTTTACAAAAATAAAAAAAAAAATAAAATGAATATTTAAAAAAATAAATAAAATAAAAAATAAAAGACAATGCAAAGGTAACCCCAATACCATCATTCTCTTTTGTTTCTTCTGAGTTCATTTACATTTCTATAACACCAATTATGCTATATTATAACTGTTTACCTGTTAAACGTTCACCCTTCACTAAATAATAAGCTCCTTCAAAGCAAGGATAAATTCATGGTCATCTTTGGAACCATATTGCCTGGTACAGTGCCTGGTTTATGAATGAATACTAATGGCAGCATGATTAATTGTCATTAAATTATCTTATTTATTTAACTTTGACCAGAGAAGGAAAATTGTATCAGCCAGGGATAACTGCCTCAAATACTCTTCATGCATGGGTGGCGTAAGAACCAATGCAGACATAACCAAACTTGAGCTTTCCATAGGCACTTGCATGAGCACACACCATGCAGACAATTGATACAACTTGGCTCTTACTACAAATGGAAATACTCTTGAAGAAGATTATTAGCTTTCTAATTTCTTTGTGCTACAATGCACAGTGACTTTGGGAAATACATGTTCTGCGTGATGTTTACTGACCGTAACATTAAGTTTCCAGTTTTTGTATAAGAATCAGAGCATTAGGGTTAAAAAAAAAAAAAAGAGACTCTTACCAAAAAAAAAAAAAAAAAAAAAAATTCAGTCTTCAGAGAGGTAAATAATTAGATACCACAAGTTCAAAAAGCAGGATTTGTGATCATTTTGATGAGACCTATTTTTGCTGACTCTCCTTGTATCTAAATGGCATCTTCCCACTCTCCTGCCATGAGCACCAGACAAATGGATAGAGAATGATGAACATTGCTCACTGAACTCATTTAGGCCAGCCACTGTTGGTTCCTGCAGAAAGTAATTACTAAAAAATATCACATAGCCATTTACAAATATAAATGCTAAGTTTTGGTTGCAGAGCAGGACTCTGGAGCCCAGTGTAATAGTGTCATAATTATACACATAGATGCTTGTAAACACATGTATGTTTCCAATCAGCTATAACAGTGCTGTGGATAGATCTCCAGAGCTTTAATATCATTATTGCACTGAGACATAAACATTTTTAATAATCTTCCCTTAAGCAATTTCAAAGAAAATCCATGAAAAACCCCCTAACATGGAACTTTTCTTAGAAGAGAAATAAAAAAAATAAAAGGACATAAAGAGATGCTAATATTTTGAGGTTGCCTTCAAGGAAAAGTTTTATTAAAAGATATTTAAAGAGGTTATTATTACATATTTGTGAATGCAAATGTTACTGCCTTCATTTGGTTTTCTGCTACCCACAGGGAATTTCTGTGGCGTGCTTTGCCGGGGAGATCCTCGGTGTCCAGGCACTAGCAAATGCTCCAGTCAGGAATTAGTCCAGTCCGGGAATCAGTAAACAAGGGCAGAAAGGAATGTCTTTCACATTTCTCACATTCGCTGCAGCTGCTGAGCCTGCTGCTCTCTAGGAGCCACAACTGCAGATAGCACTGGTCGCTGCAGCAAATTAAAAGCAAAGCCTGGTACAGTGGTACAGCAAAGCCCACCACTAGATTAATTAAAATTATTCCAAGCTGGCTGGTATTCCAATGTTATAACTTTACATGACAATTTGACAGACTCTGGGTGAATATCCTACCTACTGTATACAGACCTCTCGCTGTCTCTAGATTATTCTACTAGTGGTCGTATATGTAATCAGGGGACAGCACGGCGACAAGGAATGAATTGAAACGTTTTGCACAGAGTCATATTTTCCTTTGGTTGAGAGCGTCACTCAAAATTGTAAATTATCTCACAGGGAGTATGAAAGTTCAGCTCAAATTTGGAACCAAGAATACACGAGTTAATATCTAAATATTAAACACCAGAGTGAAATACTTAAGCATGTTTTCTTTCCCCAGCATCCTTCTCGCAGTCGCCCACGCTGCAGCTTGTGCTCCCCTGTGTTGGAGCTCCTCCGTTACTGCCTCTGTAACTGAAACACCCCCCCTCCCCAGGATTCCCTCACCAGACAAGGTTTTCTTTTCTCTGTCCTTGTTACCGCTACATTAATTGAAAATCCCCTACTTTGTATATTCCCATCATCCCCAGTGAAGGTGAGGTGTTCCCGCCCCTGACACACCCATCCTGTGTGTCTTAACTAAAACAGACACGCCTCTATTCTTTGTGTTTATCACCCAAGCTTACCCCAGTCCTTCTCTTTCTCTTGCATTTTCTTCTTATACTCAGTATCCATTATCACCTCACCCTGTAACTGACACAGACTTTACAAGATCCAGTTTTCCAACTACCAAATGGGTATATGTGTATGTTCTTTCCAATCTAGAGTCACCTAAATGCTAATAGGTTTCAATTTTATCCCAAGAATAAGCAAATAAGAGAGAAAACGTACTGTGTATTTGTGGGAGAGACATTATTCTAAAAATACCTTCTCAAAAACCAATACCAGACCCCAGGGGAAGGTTAATGTTACATGCATTGTATTTCAATTTATTTTCTTCCCGTTGTGTTGAGGATCACCAAACGAGGCAATAACCCTGAAGTGTGGGATCATGTTAAACAAAAGGAGGATGTTTTGATTCATGGATGCACCTTGTTATAGAGACTGTCCTTTTAAAAGTTTGATATGGGCTTTCAGGCCTCTCTGGTACTCTTGTGGGCGTGGGCATCCTGAGCCGCGATCCACAGCCTGGGGGGCCGCGGTGACTTGGTTGTCGTGGCAAATCTCAATAGTTGCCAAATCAACCGAATGTATTAATTAACACATCAGTTCAACAATTACTTATTCAGTGATTTTTTTCTGTGCTCGGCACTCTGTTAGATAATGTTTGTAAATAAAATAAATCTAAGACATAGTTTGTTAAATAGAATCGGTAGGGAGTTTGGTGGGCAGTCATACACAATCTGTCATTCGTTTGGCACTAAACATCAATGCTTTGGGATTTTTGTTTGGGTTTTGTTTTGCTGGGGGTGGGGGGCGTTGCCTAAATATCTCCACGTGAGTAGCCACATGACAGCATTTTTGTTTTGTTTTCTTTGTGTTTGGTTTGGGACTCCATTGACAAAATCA
The DNA here is from genome assembly GCF_922984935.1 of Meles meles. NCBI lineage: Eukaryota > Metazoa > Chordata > Mammalia > Carnivora > Mustelidae > Meles > Meles meles. The sequence goes on along the minus strand of NC_060075.1, from coordinate 7,931,834 downwards.
AGATACATATGTCCAGGCTTTATAGTTTTCAGTCGTTTGCTTAACTGTGTATACTTTACCCCCAAGTGACAAAAGAAAGTCTCTAAGATGTCTGTTAGTCTAAGTGGAGTCAACTTTAGGAAAATGGTGAGGCTGTGGTATTTATGTTTTGTGTTTCCCTTTGCTCCACAATGTGGAACTGTTCTGTGTCCTTCAGGGTGGCATCGGCCCCCATGGGGCCATGACTTGTAAGGAGCTGTCCTCTCTTCCGTTGCATCAACATTTACCTTAACTTCATGCCATTTCTTCAGCGAATTCCAATATCGAGAAATTTATCAATTTCTCTTTGATTTTTATGCCCTCCTTCTTCTGTTGCCCCAGAATGCATCTCTAAGAAATCAAGCATGCAACTCAAATATTAATTAGAATAAAAGCTCATAATGTCATTTTAAGCTGAATGCATTTTGAGAGGGACGTTGGTTCAAGAGTTACTTGGACAGACTGCAGTCTACGTATTTCCATGATTTCCAAGGAGGAGCCATATCGTGGAACACTGATTTATAAACTCACAGGCAATTCTTTACCAGTGCTTCAGGTTATTACTGAACTTTCGAAATTACATGAGACACCGGCATCCTGGATGGGGCATCCCCTTCTGATCTGCACATCTTCAAGTTACAGACCAAGAGGCTATATTATGGTGCAGGGAGAATGAAAACAAAGGTGGTTGGGTACTTTGAAGAGATTTTCTACCCAATATGATGTTCGGTTGTTTCCCTCTCTTGGCTATTTCCATTTAAGGAATTGAGCCCAGTCTTACAACACTGGCGTGGTCTCTCCTCCTCCACAGTGTTGGAAGGATACATGTCCATCCCTTTTCTCTGACATTAGATTTCTCGCAGACTGCCACACTTCTAATTTCATTTGTCAGTAATGTGTTCCAATTTCTGAGATAACAATTAACCTTAAATTAATTACATTTTAAATTGGCTACAATATGTTTTTATAGCAGCACTCAAAACATCATCAGAAGACATTGCATATATCATTGTTGAAGGTGGTTTACTGTTGAGGAGATGTACATGGCTGATAATTCCTTGAGAAGCACCCGAATGCTTGAAACGCTTTGCTAAGGTATGATAGTTCTGGGATTTGACCATAGTTGCAGAGAATCATCTAATTAGGTAGTTTGTATATTCATCCATCTAATTATACTGATGAGCATGTGGGGCAACTATATTTTCTTCTGTAGATATCTATTATATATTTTGTCCATTTCAATAACCTGTCTTCCAGATTTATATTCTATATTAGCACACATTTGTGAGACATGATGGTGAATTTTATGTGTCAAACTGACTAGACCATGATGTGCCCAGATTAAACATTGTTTCTGGGTGTGTCTTAGAAGATGTTTTCAGATGAGATTAGCATTTGAGTTGGTAAACTTCATAAAGCAGATGGCCCTCCCAAATGGAAATAGGCATTACCCAACACATTCAAGATGTGGGTAGGATTAGAAACACAGGAAGGGAGCGTCTGTTTTCTTCCTCCCTGCCTCAGCTGGGACACTGGTCTTCTCATGCCCTGGGCAAGGATTTACACCTTTGGCTCCCCTGATTATTAGGCCTTCAGACTCAAAGTGGAAATCCCCCACCAGTTTGGCAGAGTCTCCAGCTTGCAGACTGCAGAATGTGGGACTTCTCAGCCTCCACAATCGTGTGATCCCATTCCCCATAAGTAATAAATATTTATTTATTAATAGACTCCCATTCCCACACTCTGCCTTGTAGTACCTCCAAACCTGGAATGATACAGTTGAGTGTTCTCAACTAGCATTATTGCTTAAAACATTGACGTTTCCAGAAGCTCATCGAATTAGTTATGTAATATATTAAACGTCATGCCTGCTCTGCAGGCTGTGTCACGGGTCACTTCATCTCTCTGGGCATCTGTGTTCTCAAATGTCAAGATAAAGGAGAGCTGGAAACATAGTATAATCTCTTGTAAGTCTAAAATTCTGGGATTCGATGAGTAATGCTGTGGATACTCTCCTTTTTTGCTTTACTCACATCACACTGACTGACTGATGTGGACTGTTATCTCAAAAAATAAGATTGTTAGCTCTGGAGGGACCTTCATTTTGCAGATAAGGAAACATAGGGTTTGAGTTACTTCTCAAACTTTCCACAGTCCGTAAGTGACTGACGCGAAATGTCATCCTCTCTCCTCTGTGCCATGGCTTTTTTTTTTCTTGTGTTTTTACTTAAATCAGAGATCTTTCAGAGTAAATCTGATCAATGAGATGCAACTCCTATGTACAGATATTTCAGAATATTAAAGTCAGAAAACACGCAAAGGGAGATGAAAAACAGTGTTGGCTAACAGCACCCAGACCGCCGAATTAGCATCAGTTCACAGTCCTGGGGACCGAAATGAAATAAGGACAGACCTAAAGAAATTCAAAGGTTTGGGGCAAGGAAGAAATTTAATAAAAATGGAAATAAGACCTGGAGAAGTACAGCTCTGCTCACGCCATGGACACTCACTCACTGCCATTCAGTTCATCTTTCCTGGAATGTTGGGAAAGAAGGAGGTGCGAGCTCTTTGCAGACTGAAAGGCTTTCTCACCCCAGAATGGCAGAAAAAGGCACAGTCTGCATCTGTCACTGTTGCTAACGGCAACCTCCTTTCCCATACCGCCCGCTTCTCCTATCTGGAAACGTTTCGGGCCGTTTCACTTCACCTCATTCGGTCTCCAGTGCTCACAGCTTGTCCTTCTACATTTTCAAGTATTTTTGCAGCTCCTAGGAATGCCTTTGGAGTTCTCTCTCCGTTCTGCGCCGGGCATTTTTCTCCTTTCATCTATTCTTTGCCTTGTCCCTGCATTTCTTGGCAGCTTCCCTGATGCATTCAGAATCTGAGTCCCTGTGTTGTCCACCTGGAGCCAAGGTAACATTGTATGTCAACTACACTCACATAAAAAAATAAGAAGACAAGAATGAAGCTCTAACATTTTCCATATGCACCAGACCCCTACAATTCAACTCCTTTATAGCATTCAGAAATTTTCTTAAGAGATAGGCCTACCAAAACTCATACTGCAATTAAATGTTAAATCGCATGACTAATGTGCTTTAAAAATGCCCGTAGGCACTAGCTCGAAGGCTAAACAACACACCAATCTGGTGTTTATAAAGTCATTCTAGCTCTTTCTTCTTCAAAGTTCCTGTGGAGTCTTGCAGGACTCTTAAGAACTCTGAGCATGAATGGAAAGGACTGAGTATCAAAGGATGATCTAGTAAATTCAGGTAGGCAGTATGACCCTCTGGCTATGAGAGGAAGAAGTTCTCCAGCCTCACACCTGCAGATTGTTTTTCAGTCTCACTGTCCTTGCTTTGCAAACCAGTCCACCCCAGCCTCTTTAAGGGACAGCTGGATTCAGTTCCTAATGATGTGCTGACCTTGTGAAACCCTCTTTCCAGAGAACTAGTTTCACAGAAGTCTCCACAGGACTTCTTGTAATCCGTGCATAATGTATGTGCTAATCAGACCATGACAGTAACTCCTAATCCTTCTGGATGAATGTACTGAATGTAATCTTTACTTCCCACATAGTTCAGAAGCCAGAGTTCAAAAGTATAGTCCTTGTTTACCTTTTTGGATAACACACCTTCAAAACAGTATTGCAAAGAGAAAGGTGGGATAAACAGAAAACTGTCAAACCGCATGCCACTATTGTAAAGTTGTTGAAAAGGTTGCTTGTCAGAAACGAACGTAATTAGATGACTTAGAAGTAATAACTAATTGCTTTGTCTAGGAACCATTTTCTCCTTGTGCCACAGGCACAAACATTTACTCTAAACTCCTCAAATCAGGGTGAGTTAAGTCTCAGGACTGCTGTTCTGTTTTATCTTCCATCAAGCAAGCAGATAAGAAACAGAAAACGAATTATTGTTGGGTTGTCATCCCTGCAGAGATGATGGTCTAAAAAACGGCCCCACTCCAGGAAGGAGAGAAGACAATCACATCATCCCCTCACCACCTTCTCCACAGTAGAAATTTAGCGGTGAACCTATTACAAAATGTTTAGCCTTTGAAGGGTTGTTATCTCTTCCATGGTAAAAAAAAAAAAGAGGGGGGTTGTCATTGTGAACTTTTAAACTCATTATTTAGCATGATTTTCACACACAGATATACAGGGATTGCACTAAAATCTAAACCAAAGAAACTACTAAAGTCTGACATGGATACTTAGTAGAATTAATGCTGTTGCCTCCAAGGAACCAAAGGTAGAAAGCATGGATGTTGTAAATGCAGGTCTTGCTGTAACGCTGTTGTTCTGTGCTTCAGAAATTGCTGATGATCAAAAGAGTTTCCTGCCTTTTTATATGAAAGTTCTGTCTTGGGCAGGGAGCAAAGAGGAATATGTCACAACTGGTAGGAGGCTCAGTGGGAGATCAGGGGCCCCTTCCCTCTCTTTTTCTCTTGAAGTCCAGCTTCAGCTGTGACTTGGACTCTGCAGATAGAACAAGAAGGAAAGCTGGTTCTCCACCAGAACGTCCTACGTGAGCAGTCTCCATGCCCTCTGGATAAGAGTCACCCAAGCAGGGCATGTATTTTGAATTCTTTTTCAGGTGAATTCATAGGTCTCTACCAAGCAGTCCTCCTGAAGGTGTAGACCCAACACAGGACTAGACAGGAGCATTTCTACATTTCTATCCTCTTTCTGCCAAAAACCGGTTTTATGAATGTGAGAAAATTGTGTGTCTGCTCAAGGCCTCTCTTCCACTCTCTTTCAAAGGGGGACATAGAGCATATGGCTTTCAGTCTTTTCCAGTTTATGAGGAATTGTTTCTGATTGATGAAAGCTTAACATCTCTCTCCAGGGGACATTTCCTTTAAAGAGAGGAGATGTCCCGAGTACCTCCGCAACCCACTCAATCCCTAGTAGACCAAGCTCAATGAGGATCAGTAGGAACTCCATTTTTCCTTCTCCAACTTCCTAGTATCTGGTACACTGGCACCTTGTCGGTGGTGTGGAGTTGCAGATCTGTATTTGAATCAAACAACTCAAAGAACTACCTTCTCAAGAGTAGAATATGAAACCTCCATTGCAGGTACAAGCAGTGAGACCCTCTATCCTTCTTCCTTTCCACATATGATTAATCTTGCAATGGCTGTGTTCATTCCAGTCATTAATCTAATGAGTTAGTCATCAGTTGTATGAGTTTTATCTGATTATTCCAATTCATCACATTTAATTATGTTATTATTTCTGCTTTCCATGAGTGAGGAAAAGAAAGCATTTGCTGAGAATTTTATGTGGTAGGACTATGCTGGGCACCTTATAAGCTCCATCTTATTTAGCAGCATTCTCCAGAACACTGACAAAGGAATTATGACACTTATTTTACAGGTGAGGAAGCAGATTATAGAGTTTAAGTGACTGCCCAGATTCTTATCACTAAGCCACAGCATGGCTGGGATTGGAAACAAGCCTGTCCCAAAGCCCACATTCTTTCCACTACACTGGCTTTGTGTTACCTTACCAAATAATCCAGCATTATTTCTGACATCTCACAATGAGGTTAAGGGAGTACTTGGACAGAAAGCAGAGAAGATCTGTCTGGAATGACTTTTTCTAATGGTAGTGATAGATTACATCGATCCAGTGAGAAGAACATTTCACTGACCAACCCTGTGGTCATCAACATGCATTGTTTTGTGTTTTTGCTGCAACTCATGGTCCAGATAACACCACAGATGATACACCCCTATCAGGCAGCAGGCCGTTTTAGATGGACCATCCATGTTCTTTGTCTCATTAGGGCCATATGCTATCTAGCCAGTGAGTGAACCATAATTCATTCTTTTTCAGATGAGAATGCGTAATCCTAGTTTTATATTTATGTTAGTGATCATCAGTTCTTTCTGTTCTTTGTAAAAAAAAAAAAAAGGTTTCACTTAAGTTTTTGACAGTTATAATAGTGAATAGAACTCATTCTTTTTCTCTGGGGAAGCTAGATATAAATGTAGTCGGGTAATGATCACTGACAGCATCAAGGAAATGTATTTGTTGTATCAGTTTGGAGAAAGAGGATCTTCTATATGAATTCATAAAGTTATGAAAAGATAAATTGAGATTCATTCCCCCTTTTTGGTTAAAACTGTACATAAATCACTTAGTTCCCATAAATATAAAATGGGCATCACAGTGGGCCCAAAATGATGCTGTAACACACCTTGCAGGATTCTGCCATCTTGAAATTAGTGAGGCCATTGACTGCTTTCCATCCCAATTCCTTTCTCTGCTGGGCCACTCTCAGAGCCACTTCCATTCAGTTGCTGTGCTCTCAGGTCCCAAGGTCACAGCTTTGTGTTAGCTCAGTCCTCCATATTGCCAAAAGCTGGCTAGTCTTCACATAGTCATGGCTCTCTTTGCCATGCAACTCTCGGGGCCCAGGTAGCTGTGACTGGAGTCTCTGACAAGCCACCCTGCATCAGATCACGTAACTTGAGAGGTATGGTGGGCGTTTTCTCTTCCTCCAGGCATCCACAGAGAGCTGGCTTCAAGTTTATTTTAGCTCCACTGCCCGCGGTGGGTCAGAGAAGCAGGTTAATTAGGTTAGCTCCTATGTGAGATAGAACTTTGCAGGTGAAAGTGGTTCTGATTCTATTCTGGTCATATGGAAGGCCTTTGCACAATTTCTGTAGTTGTGATGTGTGAAACAAGCTTTTTTTTAAATTTAGAACTTTTAAAGTTTTAGTAAATTTCAACCTCAAGACTGATTTTTAATATTGTCATTTGGAATGAACCAGAAAATAGTAACAAGAGATGTTTAAGTGGAGGAAAATATTTGTATGGCAGTGTCTCACCCCGTCACACCTCATTCCCTGACCTACAGACCCACTGAGGCTTGCTGCTAGAAATAGCTTTATTAAATAGGTTTATCAGAGATCTGAAAGCGGTAATAGAGAGTGAATTCTGTGAGCTTTTCTATGTAAAGAATAAAGTGCTATACTGATAAAGATAAGCTTCAGGCAGTCCAAGATGGGTTTTATTTTTCATTTTTATTTTTTCCAGTTTTATTGAAATAAAATTGACATAGCATTGTATAAGCTTGTGTACAAAATGATGATTTGCTACAAATATATATTGTGAGATGTTTACCATAATGAGGTTAGTTATACATTCTTCACCTCATATAATTACCATTTTGCTGGTGGTGTTATAGTGAGAACATTAAAGCTCCATTTTATAGCAACTTTCAAGTATACAATACGGTATTGTTAACTGTAGTCACCGTGCTATACATTAGATGCCCAGGATTTACTTATCTAATAACTGAAAGTTTGTAGCCTTTGACATTTCCCCTGCCTTCAGCCTCTGGCAACCACAATTCTATTCTGTTTCTGGGAGTAGGCATTTTTAGATTCCACATATAAGTAAGACCATACAGTATTGGTCTTTCTCTATCTGAATTATTTGATTTAGCATAATGCCCTCAGTTCATCCATGTTGTTGCAAATGCCAGGATTTCTTTCTTCCTTATGGCTGATTAATACTCCATTATGTATATGTATCTTCCTTATCCATTCACCCATCAATGGGCAGTAAATAAGTAAATGTTTCCCTGTCTGGGCTATTGTGGATAATTGGCCTAGTTGGCCTTATGAATAGAAACTTGTAGTTCGCTGCTTGTGTAGATAAGTAGACTATATGAGTTTAGGTAAAAATATCATAAGTAATTCCCTGAAGTTATTTTTGGAAGTAAAATGCCAAATATATTATTAAATAATCAAACTGGTTTTGTTTCATTAAGTAAGATTCTCCAGAAGTCAATCCTGATATGAGGATTTGTGGACAAGAGATTTATTAAGGGTATAAGGTAACAGGAAAGCAGAACCAGAAAGAGGTGGAAAACAAGCAAAAAGGAGATCTTGGTCAAAAGTCTTTGAGATCAATGGATAGACCTTAGCTAGTCCCACAGGAGACCTCTGGAGTGAGTTAGAGTTGTTTTGACCAGAGATGATGGAGCTTGCCTGCCATTCCCCCACACCCAACAATTATTGATTACCAAGCTCTGGCGAAGATGTCAGCTTCCAGATACTTCTGATCCTTGGAAGCTCCAGTAGGCAAAGGACAGTCTAGAGCGTATCATTGGTGGTAGTCATTGACAGTATTCTGTGGTCCTATCAACTTAATGTCTGTGTCTCCCCAAAACTTGTACATTGGAACATAATCCCAGTGTGTATTTGGAGGTGGGTCTTTGGAGGTGACTAGATGGTAAGGGTGGAGCACTCGAGAATGGGATTAGTGGTCTTATAAAACAGACACCAGGGAGCTCCCTAACCCTTCCTGCCATGTGAGGTCACAACAGGAAAGAGCTGTCTATGAACTAGGAGGATGCTGGACACTGAAGCTGCCAGTACCTTGACCTTGAGCTTTCAGCCTCGAGAACTGTGAGAACCCTGTGGTACTCTGATACAGCAGCCCAAACCGACTAGGACACATGGATTCAGATTTTCAGACCTGGTTAGTAAGGATGTGAAGGAATCTGGGTCTTCACAGCATTGATCATGGCAATATCTGCTAGGATGGACCTCAAGCCATCCTTCGTGTCCTGACAAGGAAGCTAGGTGTCATTTCAGACACTGGCTTCACAAAACCTGCCTGATGACCAAGGCTAATGTCCTCGGCAATTTAATGGCAAGTACAGCAGGTCCTTTCATGAGGCTGTTTGTTGCTGGGTTGCAGTTTAATCTGTGATTTTCCCTTTTGCTTAAGTGAAATCTGGAAGGGATGCTAAATTAAGAGTCGTCTTCTATCCTGACATGAGGAACAAATAATTTTATGTAACATAGAAATAGAATATTTGAAACTTGTTCAATCTGTTGAAACATGAATTTAACTAGAAATTAATATATAATCCTTTCTTCATGAAACTCTTAATTTGTGATTTAGGCATGCTTCTGTATTAAGCTATACACCGTCACAATAAAATAGAACTATGGGATTGGCTTAATACCAAAGATGAGCTCCTAATGGCCAAGTGTTAGACTCTTTCAAGTCAATGTGCAGTCTTATGGTAAAGTTATCCCCCCAAACAGTCTTGTATTATTAGAGCTAATTGACGTTAATCTAAATTAATCTCTTCACCCTTTTGTGCTCATCACAGCACTTTGCTTAAATCTCCCTACGGTACTTATCCTACTCTATTTCATATTATAGTATATCTATGATATACATCATCCAAGATACTTATCACTATACCAGCTCATAGTAGGTGTTTGAAAACACTCAAATGAAAAAATTGGCCTACGGTTCCCTTTCTTTGAAACATCTTGTCATTATTTTAATAGTCAAGTACGTTTGCTCTTTGAATAATGATTCACCATAGAGTCTCCTAGCTGCTTGTTAATTCTTGACTCCTTCTCTCTGCTCATTTGGAGTCTGTCTGCTGTGTTTCCACAGGATGTGGCAAGCATCAGAGCATATGTTGTCTGCATATGTACCAAAGGAGGCATTTCTTTCTTTCCTTTTCTCCCCAGTGCTCTTCTCTTTAACGTAACTGTAAATTCCCGGAATGTGCATCCTATTTTGAAACAAGATTCAGGCTTTGAATAAGACTTTGCTCAAGTAGAGCGGGATTCTGGGTATTCGACTTGAATACACAAGTTAAGAATTTCATTAACTTTTCTCACTATCTCTGAAAATATATTTTAAAGTAGTCCTTGTCTGTAACTTTGCTCATGCTCAGAAACAGAGTATATTTATATAAAACAAATGCACAGCTTTCTCAAAGATAGAGTAAGAGAAGGGAAAGGCTATCTAATAGGCTTTAATACACTAGTGAATTTCATGGATTTATTTCAGAGCAAATACATGGTCCCCAAATAGAAGCCTTGAGAAGCTGAAAATTGGGAAGAAGACTTGGACTGTATGTGTTCCTATGAGAATTCCATTTTCACTGCACATCAAAAGTCTCTGCTGCTTGTCAGATGTTTCTGTAATAAAGTTTATTATCAGAATAACTAAAAAAATTTCAGACTTAATGTTTGCCACCTCATGTATTTTTTAACACACACTGACGTCAGAGCCAGTAATGTAGTCAGCCGCTGTACTATGCAAGGCGCGAGGTCCAACCAGCCCCTGGTAGGTCTTCTGTGACATGGTCATGATGAGATCTCTCTGTGGTCGTTACTCTTTTGGGAGAAAACCATCTCCATCAGAAATCTCTTCTGGAGAGTGAATGTGGGCTGGCAGAGGGAAGCTGGTAGGGATTATTAGTTCATTAGATTATCACTGAGTAGAATAGAGGTCCCTAAGTTATGGTGGAGCCCGACTTTGATCAGCTGCTCAGAGTCATAAAAAATCTCAAGCTAGAGGGAAGGAATGAGGCAAGGCTACAAGGCTGGATGTCCCAAAACTTACTTTTTTTTTCCCCTCCTCTCCCAGAGTCATGCCTTTTCCTCTTGGTTAAAGGAATCACTTTTCTCCTCAGGCACCAGGGCTTTAAAACTCTGGGTCATTTGGCTGTCATTTGGTCCCCAGTCATCAAGCTTTAGTTATTCTGCTTCTGCTCCTTTTCCTGCTACTTTGGCTCAGGCTCTCACTCCTACCATTCAGCCTGATGCCGATGCCTCCTTCCTGACCTCTTTTAGGTTACCACAGTACTTTTCAGTGCCCGGTGTTTCTTCAATACTGAGTTTATCTACATCTCTGCCTTCTCCACCAGCCCCCTGGGGTACCTCCATTCTCTCCCCCTGCCTTTACCATGGTGGTGGCTGCTCCTGAGCAGAGTATTGGTTGGGACCATGGAGTCCAAAAGATCTTCCCACAGTGCCTGGGTCTGCCTTGTAATAGCTGTGTGACTTTGGCCAAGTTCTGGAATCCTTCTGCCTCTCATTTTCTTTCTTTCTAAAAGGAGATAGTATTAGTGCCTAACTCAAAAGATGGTTGTAAATATTAAATAAGGTAATGCCTGTAAAAAGCTTAGCAGAGTTAAATATTCTTCACAGAGCAGCAGTATTGATGATTAGTGTTGATATCGCTAAGGCTAGATGTTGCCGGAGCTTCAGTGGGGATGGGAATCTTCTAGGTAGATGAACAATATTCTAACAGAGGTGAGATCCCTGCCCTTTCCCCCTTTTATAAACTAAAAACATTTTTAAAAATGAGTGCAATAAGAAGGATTCCTTGATATGATTATTAAATACCAACTTTTCAATTGATTAACCATCAATCTCTATTTGTTGATATAGAAACATGGTCTAAACTTCCAGAAATAATAGCATCATCCTGCCTTATATACCAGCAGCTCATTTTTAAAAAATACACAGTGCTGTCCTTCATGCTATTCGAGGCTGAGCTAACTGTTGAAGATGTCAGAGGACAAGAAATGTTTAGTCCCTTTCTTGAGAAAACTTACTCTCTAACAAGAAAGGAAAATAAAAGATCAGTAACCATTTGCTGCCAGAAGGGCACACCTAGGTCGTCTTCAGATGAACTGGGTCCTTTTACGAATTAGCATAAAAACATTTCTGAAAGGGGGGACAAGGAGCATTATGTGGCTGCTCTCATTCAAAGATCCTGGACTGAGAATTGAGATATCCGGGTTCTAATTTTCCTTCTGCAGTGGAATTGCAGTTTAAGTAAATCAATTGCTCAAGTCACTCTGCCTCTCTCTGACTGAATCAGACGAAGCCTAATGGTGCTTACAAAGCTGTTGTGAGACATAAAAGAGCTCGACAAAGGTAAGGTGCTGTGATGTTCATCATTAGCTCCCAGCTAAAAGCTGAACCTGATATATTCTTGCCATTTCAGAGAAAGCAATCTTCATCTCCAGTTCAATTATGTAGCATAATTTCAAAGAATACTGATGTTAAAATGTGAACTTCACTATCAATGCATTGATCAGACATGATTTTGAATATGTTAAAAGAGAGAACTCCAACCCACAAGCCACTGTCACCCATCAACAGACCCCAATCAAGAACATCTTTAACAGAAGATTGAATTCTCATTTGTTGAAATTCCATGGTGTGCGTTGCTTTATTCCAATTACAAGATGTCTGAACATGAAAATGTAAAGTGATTTCCACTCAGGTCTTAATTTCAAACATCCAGAGTGTGTTTCTTTGTAACTGATGGAGAAGTATGACTGTGATGAAGTCAGTGCAACTTGGTAAAAGAAAAAAGAAAGCTTTTTCCGAACATGCGAACACTCGTGAGCTCAGGGCTCTCATGCATAGATGGAAGACATCTTTAATGTAAAGAAGGTCAAGGATACGCCAGGAGTGAATTCAAGAGTATTCATCAGCACAGCTGTTTCTTTCCACTGAGCTGGAATTATTAAAATCATTTCCCATCTTCAAATATATCTGTTTTATATGCAGAAGTCTTTAACATCAATAGTTATAGATGTGCAGATAAGAATGGTATATGACTCGACAGGCGCTTTAACCAGCTAAGCCACGGCGCCCCTTGTTTTGAAGGGTCAGGGGTGGGAGCTTGGGGGAATAGGTGGTGGGTAATGGGGAGGGCACGTTTTGCATGGAGCACTGGGTGTTGTGCAAAAAGAATGAATACTGTTACGCTGAAAAAATAAATAAAATGGGAAAAAAAGAATGGTATATGACTCAAAGGACTTCTCTTTCATGGGGGATAATCTATATAAATTATTTTATACAAAGAAAAGGATAAAAAGATATTGCCCCTAATCTCTGGGGATGGAGACTAGAAGCCCCTAGGATCGAATGTGTGAGTTTAGATGTGTAATGACATCGATCAGGTGCATATTTCCCTTTAATGTGGTCTTTCTGTGAGAGGATAACATGCTCCCTGCTTATCTCCAGTCATGATAGCGATTGGAACTTGGGCAGAGAGCAGAAGATGGTCTGAAATTAAGAAAAATTCTCTGGCCCCCACTCTGTGTTTGCTCTACTCCATGAACGCTACCAAATTTACCATCTATTAACCCAATGCTAGACTTGGACACAGAATAATCAAGCAGCAAAACCCAACTTTTTATTTCTTGTGCCTCTTAGATTATAGGTCATCAGTAACTCTTTCATGAAGGAATGAGTGGGTCACACAGATGCAGCGCAGTTGAGCGAGCTGATCTCACACCTGCTGTGAGATATTTGAAGGTTGTAAAAACATGAAACCTTCCCAGCCTAACACCTTTCTCCCTTCTTCCTCTGTGGTAGTACGAAAACTCGTCCCATTCCCAGTTCTAACACCTTCTCCACACACAAGGTCCTCCGGCTTATCTCACATTGCTTCTCCTGGGAAACTTTTCTCACCACAGAGGAAAGAATGTAGGGAGGAGTTCTCCTCAGATACCAGTTGGGACCAATTGTTTCTTTGCCCTCTCTGCTGTGGTAGCCCCACAACCCACCAACCCTAAGTCTGCCTCAGAATACATGTACTTTATTAAGAGTGGTGGAATCTCAGTTTTATAAGCGATTTGTAGAACACATGTGTCCCAAGTACACAATTTTGCAATACACTGTGAAAATAACACAATGTAATAATAAGATGTTTCTAAGCCCACACTGTTTTATTCTCCTCCCACTGTGTATGTGTGCATGCGTGTGTATTTTATTTTATTTGTTTTGTTTTGTTTTTACCAGTTCACCTTAACTTTGATGCCGATCCCTAGCTGATCATATGAAGGGATACAAGTAGAGCTGTGGAGAAACAGTTCTTGTACGTTCAATAACAGAGGATCACTTTTGACTCTGGTTGTAAGTGCCTGTTCACTAAGAGCTGAACCTTGGTTGAGGTAGCACGCTATGGATTCTGTCCACAGTATTTCACTGACAAACCTCTGGTCTGTGCGGAAAATGCAGAACCTCCCTCAGTTCCTCTGAGATGGTTTTTAAACCTTGATTAGCATATCTGGGAATCTCCCCCTCTTCACATCATGTCCTCCTTACTCCTCCTTTTTGGGTCATTTTTCTAAAAACCTGATCCGTGTGTCCTCTTCCTTCTCAATTACATCACACTGACAGCTCCTCGGTCTCCTTTTCTCTTTGGTTCTTTCTATATTTGAAACCACAGACTTTTCAGCGTTCCAAGTTTTACTGACTCTGCCTCAAAGATGCTCCAAGTTCTTTTGCAAAATCGAATCTCCATACAAATTTATGTCTTCTGTGATTGACAATTTAATTATAGTATTATGTCCCTTTGCTAATCGCTTCTGGGGACAACTTGAAATCTACAGCGGCTTTAAGGAGATTCCTTTGAGAGCAATTAATGACTTGTTGACCCACCCTGCCCATTCTGAGATAAAGCTTATCTTGCTTGTGGGGCCCTGGACTGGCCAGGTGCATTCCCAGAATGCAAGAACCAGCAAAACGGAGCTTAAGAGGTTGCAGTCATTCACATAGCAGGCACCCTCGCGGAGTCCTTTTCCATTCCAGGGCAATAATCACATGGACTGATTTGCATGATAAAAAAGAACATTCTCATTAATTTTGCAGATTGAATCAAGGTGTGTGGGAAAGATGGAGATATAAATGTACATAATGACCTTCACAACAGGCTAAGAAAAAATTCGCTAGAGCATTGAACCCAGTGATGTTTAAGAGAGATATGGGTTAAGTTGTACATTAAAACATTTTTCAAAAGTAAGGGTACATAAAATGGAGTCTAAGTCACTGCAAGGTAAAAGGTCATGTGAGAAACTTACTGAATATGGGTTAGAATTGTTCTTTTCTGAACCTGTGCATTTAGGATTTTAAAGGCACCACCATTTGGTTGGATATTTTGTTAGTATTCTTGGTGATAAGTAACTGAATTACATCCAGACCTGCTTAAAGGAAAAAAACAACTTGGGGGCCCTGTAATTAAGAAGTCTTCAGAGGAGCGTGAGCTTCAGGCATGGGTGGATCTGAGGATTCGGAAGCTGTCATCCGGAACACTTTCTCTCTCTCAGCTCCACTTGTCTTTCTTGGCTTCATGCTGCTTTCCTTTGGCAAACTTATTCCTGGCACACCTCCCTGGGACTTGGAGCACGTGACCTGAAGGGCTCTGATGGGCCCACCTCTGATGGGGTCACATGTCGCTCCCTGAGCGAATCACTGGGACCAATGCATGGCATATTCTGTGTCATGGCAGATGGGCTCACCTGATTAAAAGTTCTTCAGGATTATGTGGAGTAAGGGGCTGATCCCTCCCCAGCGGAAAAGGTGCTGAGTGGGGGTGGACTGAAACTAGGAAGGAGAGGCAAGGAAGAACTCTTCCTACAGGCCCTCAGAAGATATCTTGATTACTCAAGGCACAAATCAGGAAGGATCTTCCAGAAAGTGTAAGTCATCTAAGTGGTTTACAGGGCTGACAGTGAAGGAGGATGAAGTGGGGCCTCTGAGATTCTGAGGTCTGGATCAATGACAGGACAAAGGTGAATTTTGTAGAAGGTGTTTTTTTGTTGTTGTTTATCTGTTTGCTTTTACAGAAAACAAAACAAATGCTTTTGTTTCGGTAGTGGGGGATGAGTCCTAGAAGTCAGGGGGAGAAAACAAAAAATATTTAATAACTGCTAGTAACGTGTTGGGCAATGTCCTTTGTGTTTTATACAAGCAGCACATGTTTGTACTAATTGAAGTTATTGCATATCAACACTGCATTTTTGTGAAAACATAGAGAACATTTGGGCACATGACTAAACTAATCCACACAATTACAAAGCTTTTAAGTGGCTAAATAATAGCGCATTTAGTGAATATACTGTAGTCAATGATCAATGTCTCTTTTACAAATTTAAGTTTTCTGTTTTATTTTCATAGACAAACATTTTGGGACCACGTCTCTTGTCATTTCCCTAAGACTGACTTCTAGTGAAATTACTGAGTAATAGAATATGAACATATAAAAATTCTTCATTTCTTGTGACATTTCTACACAGAATATTACTATTTTTACCAGCAATGGGGTTAGACGATCCTTACTCCTGGCCAAAGATGGTGATTTTTTCAGTAATTAAACTACGAAATTTATGAAGCAAGCATTCTTGTTTCCTTATAGGGGCTATCATTAAAATCACTTAATAAGCATGTATTAAATTTTAGAGAATGGGCCTATAACCCATAGCAAAATGTATGTTTTAAATTCTGAGCTACAAAGCCAAAGGAGGGAGTTTGTGTTAATGAAGTAAATCTGTTCATTATAATATTGACAACACTCATTGTTGTTGAGGATATATTATATTATATTACATAAAATGATAGTATTCGACCTGGCGATATATATCAAAATTGAAGATGTGTACCTTTTAACACAGGAATTCTATGTTTGGAAGTCTACCCGAGGAGATTGATCAAATACACAAAGTTATACTTAATGATCCTCAATAAGGTCATAAAAGCATCAGAAATACTACATCTAAGTACCCATACCCATCAGTATTAATTTAAAATAACCATGGATATTTATTTAGTGAGTCCGGTGTAGCCATTATAAGGGAGTATCTTAAGTCAGAATTGCCTGTAATGAAATCTTGTTCTATTTCAATCCTGAACAGTAACAGCCTTGTGCCAGTGAGCAAATAGCTTATCTGTGATTCATTTCTATAAAAGTTATTTTGAGCATTGAGTTAGATTTTACACAGGAATAGTTTACCAAATCCTAGGTATTATAATTTTTATTAAATGGAAAAACTTTCATTAAATTATTGGTATTTGCAAGTGATTAAATCGCATGGATGAGGTGTATATGTGTGTGTCTATGTAGCAATCCAAAGTGACATTAACCAAAGTATGCATTGTACTTACAAAGTATGCATTGATCTCTTAGTTGGAGACCATTGGGTGATGTTTGCTTTCTTCTTTATGTTTTTCTCTTTTGCTCAGATTATCTGCACGAGTATTTGTTATCTTCATGATCATAAACAGTTAATGATAACATTTATTTTTTAATCTGATTGTGCAAGAACTTTCTGTAGCAAGTTCTGCACTTCCTAGGTGGCCTGTCCAAAGCTGTGTAGCCCAGTGGTTGCTCGAAGTCAGGAGAACAGAATCTACCATTCCCTAGCACATAGGTCCGTTGACTGCTATTAGCTAAAATAACCAAGGGGAAAAGGAACCGTCTGTGGGTTTAGACTAAAACAGCTAGAAGATTCCAGACTAAAAAACAAAAGCTAGAAGTTCTTCTGTGACCTTGGACAAGACTCATGATCTCTTGGGTACTGCTCTCCATTTGTAAAATCACTCTCTGAAAGTTCCTGTCAACCTAAGTAAAGAGGTTGATTGAGGCAAGTGCAAAGTGTCGTGTATATTCAGAATAGCAGAGGAATTGCAATTTGGAAAACTCATGCTGTAGCAAACCATGGATGACTCTTGAGAGCTTGGGGCAGGCGGTATTTATGGGCAAGGAATACCAAGACAGAGAAGTCCAGCCATAATCCAAGTAGTAAGTTCATTGGCTTGAGGATGGGGAGAGATTCTTGGTGGGTGTGTGTTGGTCAGGAGAGAAGTCTCTTTCTTCTAGAAATCAGGCATTTGTGGGCATTCGGTCTCTTAGTTCTTGAGTTGCATTCTTCTGAAGGTGCATAAGTGAGATTTTCCATTTCATGTCCTCCAGTTCCACTTTAGGTTGAAATCCTTTCACATTCCTGTCCTTATAATATAAAAGATGAGACTTTTGGCACAAGAGAAACATATACTTATTTAGTTAATTACTTGTTCGTTCATCTTAACAAAATCTGAAAATACTAGTGTTAGTCTAAATATGTATTCATATTTGGGGTGGAGGATTGAGGTGGTTGATTCTGCCCTTAAAATCTGAAAAAAGCAAATTTAGGAAAAAGCCAAAGGAAAGGTGTCTTTGCAACTGTATAAAATCTATGACCTTAAAAGTTCGTTTATGCTCGAAAAGATTTCATAAAGTTTTGGGTAAATGTGTGATTAGGTATTTATCATAGGGACTATGGGAATTCCTATTCACAAGTGGGAATTCATTGCCACAACTGCTGAGTTTGAATCATGAGAGGCTGTCGTGGTCCCTCTGCACCACTGTCAGGAGCCAGAAGAAACATGGATAGAATTTGTGCAAACACAAGCTGTCCGTCTTGTGCTCTCTAATTCCTAGATAAGTCTTGATTTCTTAATAAAGTGCCTAAAGTTACCAAATATATATAAAGCCTAAAATATTCATGGACCAAAATTCGGGTATTTTTCTAATATATTTTCCTTCCCATTTTACTATGAAAATACTAGAATACATCCTCTCTTGAAGGCCTGTGTTGTAGCAGGCCCTGTGTCTGGGAGGCTACCTGCATTACCTCTAATCCCCACATTTGACTGTCAGGATGGTATTATTCTCATTTGGTACCAGGAGAAAGTCAAGGCCTGGGAGGTTATGTACATGCACACGTCTAGGGGGTTGGAAGTGGTAGATCTGGATCTACGCACAGCTTATTCTGATGGATAACGCATTGTCCCCAGCTCCTGACACACTGGGCTGGTGATGCTTAATGAGGATCATGGTGGCTTCGGTGGAATTACTCATCTGACTTAATGAGTCTGCTGAACACCAGAAGGTGTCCTGTAGAATATGTTTCTCTGACCCACAATTGACTTCCTTTTACCCTTTCTAACATTTTGACTTCCTTTTTAACCAAAGGAAAGTAACACATTATCGACTCACGTAACAGAACATATTTTCAGAATTTCTAGTAATTTGTTCTGCACAAAGAAAACCTGTACTTTGTCTTTTCCTGAAAGATAATCTTCAGGGTATTTCCCTTGAACCTTTTTTTCCCCCTCTGTAGTTTAGAGAGGCTGTGCAAAGACGGGGAAGAGGCCCCAGGCCAGAAGTTAGGATGACAGCTGGGAGAGCCTAATTGTGACAGGCAGAGTTTGGTCCTTTCCCTGTTTCTTCTGGGAGAATGGAGCTTTCATCCAGTCGGCTGGGAGCCTGGGGAGTAGGGTGTGCCCCTGTGTGTGATGCTAAAGACGGGGGCCCTCCGTGATTGCACAAGGCAGACAATTCATCTGGAAGCTCTAGAAAATGAGAAGCGGGGGGAGTGATCTCTAAATGTCCATCTGGGTTTTGGAAAGTAGAGATTTGAAGTTGGGGCAGGCTTCTTCGTAATTCAATCAGTCACCAAGGTTGGTTTTCATAGCAGTCTGATTCCAGATGTGATCATCACACAATGAACCGTCCCTTAATAAACATTACATTTCCCAGGATCAAAACATCTGCCAGGATTTTCCTCCCAATTTCAAGAGTTTAAATACCACATTATTTTGAATAATGCTCTTCTCTGCTGGTGTTTCTGTATCATGGAGAACAGTTGGAGGCCATGACAGGGAATAAGAGATAAAGGAAAACCTCCCTCCTGTTTTTATAAAAACCGAATTCACTCTACTCACATCCTGCTGTCCAGCCTTGATTCACATGTGCCAATTTCTCTTCTGGCTACTCAGATAAATGTAGCATTTACTGAATAAAGGTGATCGTATTTTCTTCTCTGTGATACAGCAATCTTGGCGGGTCAGAATGCACTTGTTCTCTAGGTACATGATCCATTACATAGAGAGGTATCTCCCTCGTCTGCAACTGGAACCTGATCTCTAACTTATTTCTGTTTTGAACAGAATTTAAAAGCTGATTACCCATCAGAGAAAGAGGCTGGCATAATCAAGTTAGACAAGGGCAGGCTCCTTGGAGTCTCTCTTAGATAGATTTTCTAATAGACTGAAGCTAATTCTGAGACTCTATCTGTCACTAGGAACAGTGTCTAATTCCTATGCAACTGTATGGATTTGTGTGAAATACTCTCTTTCTGAGACCCCCAGACAGTTAGGATTCATCTCCGTTCTGAAGCACTGAACGATTGGAGATGTTCTCCTGTACTAAAAATTATCTGCAGGCGGAATCACGGCAATTCAGGGGTGGTGGATACAATGAAAATAAATGATGTACATGAGCTATGAAAGTAATTAGAACCGGAAATGTTGATGAATTAATCACCATGTCTAGGTACCGATGACAGTGAAATTTTCAAAATTTTTAAAAATTCAATCTTGTTTAAGACAGGAAATAACTTGAGAAGCATTAGAAATAATTTGTAATGGAGGTGAAAATTTCTCTCCGTGGCATTCATTCTCTGTCCTTGGCAAAGGGGATGAAGACCTCCAAATCCTCTGGACAGAATTTAGGGCCTTGACAATGTGAAGTTTGCATGACAGAGAGTTACATATGTCTGGTCTGAGCTAAGGGATGAATTAGAAGTCAAAACAGAAATGGCCTTATCAGCTCAATAATTCAAACTTTGAGGGGCTCCTGGTGGCTCAATTAAGTGTCTGTCTCTTAATTTGGGCTCAGGTTGTGATCTCAGGGTCATGAGATCAAGTCCTGTGATGTGTTGGGCTCCACACTCCATGGGGGCGTCTGCCTGAGATTCTCTCTCCCTTCCTAAAACAATAAAAATAAAAAATAATAAAAAAAAAACTTTGAGGGGAATCTAAAAATAAAATTTAGAGCAAATCACTAGTATAAATAAACTTTTAAAAGGACTATAACACAGTATCAGTGTGAACACTTCTTTTTTTCTTGCTCTTTTAAACACCGGTGTTTCCATCTGTGTTCACTGAAAAGGTCCGGAACCACCAGCGGCAATAACCCCCGAAGCCCAGGGGGTGGGCTCTGCCTACAATGCAAAGGCTAATGATGCCACTTCAAAGGGTCCTAGGAGCCTGCTTAAAGGGGCTCCTGCAGGCAGAAGACGATAGACTTTCAACCTCAGAAACAAGAGTGGCTACAGCCGATTATAACAGATCACCTGTGCCCCCTCCAGTGATGCCATTGATTCGGGTCCACAGCAGATGGTAAAACGTTAGAGCAGATCTGATGGGAAATGAGGGTGGTGGGATCAGGCTGAGACCCCTGAACCATGCTGAGCTGTCTTAGCCTCACGCAGACTTTGTGTTGCCGCTGAGATGGCACAGTGGAAGGTACGGAGAACTGCTTCCGAGGGAGCTTGGAACATCACAGCTCCGGCCCATTCACATCTTTGGATTTCAAGACCCATTGGCGGGAAATACAGAGGTGAGAGTGTCAAGCTAATGCACCAGAAGCAACCAGTCAAATGTGTCACAGACTTGAACAGGGTAATTTTTGTAGTTCCTTCAGTAAGTCAAAGCAAAAAGAAATGGAAAAGGCAAGCATGGGGTGCTGTTACTGCTTCAAAGAAACAAATGAGAGGGGTACATGGGTGCTCAGTCCATGAAGCATCTGACTCTTGGTTCCGGCTCAGGTCATGATCTCAGGGTCCTGGGGTCGAGCCCTGCATGGGCTCTGTGCTCAGCAGGGGATCTGCTTGAGATTCTCACCCTCTGCTCCTCCCCCTGCTCTCTCCCATTCTCTCTCTTTATCTCTAAAATCTTAAAAAAAAAAAAAAAAAAGAAACAAGTGAGATTAACAACCAAGTATAATGTGTGGGACATTATTGGATCCTGATTCAAACCAACCAACCCTAAACATAACCTTTAAGACAACAGGTGAAATTTGAGTATGGACTACATGTTAAGTGATAGTGAGGATAATAATTGTTTACTAAGTTTAGCAGAAGCAATAATACATTGCATTATGTAAGAGAAAAACATAAAATACACTGAAGTATTTATGGGTATATTACTTGATATTTGGAATTTGATTGAAGGTATCTAAGCCAAAAGAAGGAGGGGCATGGAGAAAAGATGGAAATAAATAAAACAAAACAGCAAAGTAATGGTTTTGAGGCTTAGGGACAGATCTGTGTGGACTCTATTTTACACTTGTGGCATGCTTAGAAATTTTTGTAATAAGTTAAACATAAAAGGCACACACACACACACAAAAGACAGACAAGAGACCTTGAGCATGAGCTTCCCCTACAGATATCTATCCATTTATAAGTGTTCCCCAAAATCTATACAACAGAGAGGATTGCGAGTGCTAAGTAGATGCCTACATAAGTACTAAATGGAGTCAAGAAAGAGAAAGATTGGTGAGTGGTAACCTCAGGCAGAAACACTAACCCTGACAGTGTGGCTCCCAGCCTCTTTGATTCCTCTCAGTGATGGGAGTTGCCGGGGAGACTTGTGCTTAGCGACGTTGGGCACCAGGATCGTCCTCAGCCATGTCTCTATAGATGAGTTGGACACGAGTCACATTTGGAGAAAAAATGCAGAGAAACATACTCCTTGGTGATGTGCCACATTTCACATATTTTTGCTGTATTTTGTTTTTGTTTCGGAAAGATCACCAGCATTATATAGCAGTATTAGAGTTAAAATCAGGGCCAAGTTCATGGCTATATGGACGTGCAACCACCAGAGAGCCTTTGCTTAGAAGTGCTCTACAGTCGGTTCAGTCATTGGCTGCCACCATCTTGAAAGTCTTAAACAGGAAGCCTCAAATTTTCAGTTTGCACTGGACCCTCAAAATTATGCAGCCCATCCTGGTTAAAGTATGTATGTTGGGAGAGAGTAGATTTAGTAGACCTGATTAAGTTTATAATTCATTCACCTGAGGGAGTCACTTTTATAATACCTTTGGTTTTTCAACCTCCCGACTCCTCTGGGGTCAGCTAAGCAAACACAGCCTCCAGCACTGTATTATCACTCAGGACACTATTAACTTCATGAACATGACACTCAAAGGCAGAGTCCAATTTTAAAACGTGGTTATTGGTATCTAGATCCAGAATTTGTTTTGAAATAAAATTTTCGGATACAGTTGTGCCTGTCGTTCTAAAACAGTGAGCTTTAAGAAAAGGTCTAGACCTAGGGAGTTCTTCTAGCAATCTTCATAATGCAAACAAATACTTTCTTCTGAGTGTAGTTTTTTTTTTCCTGTTAAAAAAGAATATTTTTACTAAGGGAGTGTTAGCAAAACATGCAAAGTTACTATTTGGTATGTTCATGTTTTAAGAGCAATGGTGATATTCGACTAATAGCAATCTTGCGATGATCTCAGCTGTGTGGAAATCTTTACTGAAGTCCCCTAGAAAGTCACTTGGCATCTTGTAGCCTGTATTCTTGTGAACTGAAAGTTGATCATGGTCTAAGAACACTGAAGAAAGACTGAGACATGAGTGTGAACTAATCACCATTATAAACAGGTTCAAAAAGTAATCCTGAAGGTCAGTATTTAAGAAGAAATTGTTTTGCGTAATTCCTAATTCTTCCAGTATTAATAAGATACTTCCAGAAGGGAATACTTTTCCTAAGAAATTACTATTGTAACTGTAGGCAATAAGTTGTTTTTTAGAAATTAACCTTTTATGGTAACTCCATTGGATCACCAGTTTTTATTATTCCAAAAACAGGAACTTTCTAAGTGGGTTTTCATGTGATATTTGGTATTCAAGAAAGGAACCAAATGATAGTCTCTCAAATTGATGCTACTTTTGACCCTTTTCTCTCATAAGCATATTTATGTTTATCCTGCTTGTCTTTCTCTCCCTCTCCCTCTTTTTCTCCAAATAATATTGATCATAGATTCTTACATAAAAATTTATTTATTCTTTTATAGATGTACCACAATTTATGTGGCCATCCCTCACATGGATAGTTTTCTAAATATTTACTGTTTATAAATATTTACTGTTTCAAATACTGCTGTATTATAGTTCCTTGAAGATTTTTCCACGTTTGTTCTCTTATTTGTATATAAATTCCTAGAGGTATAGTGGAGGGTTATAAGGTAATACATTTAACATTTTGGAACATACGCCCAAAGATTGTGCCAATATACATGTCTGCCAACAGTGGCTTTAGACTATCTTTGCTAACCATTTAACAATGCTGCATATGTTAACTTTTTCAATTCCAGTATTATCAGCAAAAAAAAAAAATTCTAATTTACATTTCTTTTTTTCAACTTTATGGGGGATATGTAACTGACAAAATTGTAAGATACTCCGAGTGTATAATGTGAGATTTTGACCTGCATATATATTATATTATAGAATACAGTGTTATGAACTATAGACACCATGTTATATAGTAGATCCTCAGATGTTATTCATCTCACAAGTGGAAGTTTGCACCCTTTTACCCACTTCCTAATTTCCCCACCTCCCCAGCATTGCAAATCACTTTTCCAATATCTGTTTCTCTGAGTTCAACTTTTTTTTTTTTTTTTAAATCCCACAGATAAGGGAGATCATGCAGTGCTTATCCTTTGCTGGCTCATTTCACTTAGCATAATGTCCTCCACTTTTCATCCATGTCTTGCAAATGGCAGGATATCCATTTCTAAGGCTGAAGTAATATTCCATTGTGTGTATATATTACATTTTCATTAACCATTTATCTGTCAATGGCCATTTAAGTTGTTTCCAATCCTTGGCTATTGTGACTAATCCTGCAATGAATATGGGAATACATATGTCTCTTGGAAATAATGATTTTATTTTCTGTGGGCTTGCTGGATCATATGGTAGTTCTAATTTTTTATTTATTTATTTATTTTCAGTGTAACAGAATTCATTGTTTATGCACCACACCCAGTGCTCCATGCAATACGTGCCCTCCTTAATACCCACCACCTGGCTCCCCCAACCTCCCACTCCTCACCCCTTCAAAGCCCTGAGATTATTTTTCAGAGTCCATAGTCTCTCATGGTTCATCTCCCCCTCCAATTTCCCTCAACTTCCTTCTCCTCTCCATCTCCCCATGTCCTCCATGTTATTTGTTATGCTCCACAAATAAGTGAAACCATATGATAATTTACTTTCTCTGCTTGACTTATTTCACTCAGCTTAATCTCTTCCAGTCCCGTCCATGTTGATACAAAAGTTGGGTATTCTAATTTTAAATTCTTGAGAAACCTCCATACTGTTTTCCACGGTGACTGTCCCAGTTTTCATTTCCATCCAGCAGGGTGTAAGGGTTTCTTTTCTCCACATCTTTGCTAGCTTTTGTTATCTCTTGTTTTTTTTTGATCACAGACATTCATCTAGATATGAAGTGGTATCTCACTGAAGTTTTGATTTGCTTTTCCTGATGATTAATGATGTTGAACACCTTTTCATGTTAGTCATTTATATGTGTTCTTTGTAAAAATGTTTATTCAAATCCTTTGCCCCTTTTTAAATTGGGTTATTTGGGGTTTTGTACCATTGACTTGTATGAGTTCCTTGTATATTTTGGGTACTACCTTTAGTCAAATATGTAGTTTGCAACTTTTTCTCCAGCCATATAGGTTGCCTTTTCATTTTGTTAGTGGTTTCCTTTGCTGTGCAGAATCTTTTCAGTTTGAAGTGCTTCCACCTGTTTATTTTTGCTTTTGTTGCCTTTCTTTCCTTTTGATGTCAAATCAAAAAAGCCATTGCCAAGACCAAGGTCAAGGAGCTATCTTCTCTGTTTTCCTCTTGAGTTTTATGGTTTCATGTCTTAAAAATCGAGTTTTTAAATCCACTTTGAGTTGATTTTTGTGTACAGTGTAAGGTATGGGTCCAGTTTTATTCTTTTGTTTATAGCTATTCAGTCTTCCCAACACCATTTATTGAAGAGACTATCCTTTCCCCATTGTAAATTCTTAGCTTCTTTGTTGTAAATTAATTGGGCATTGATCTTTATGTCTGTTTTTATGCCAGTACCATACTGTTTTTATTAGGATAGCTTTGTAATATGGTTTCAAATCAGGAAATATGATACTTTCAACTCTGTTCTTCTCTCTCAAAATCACCTTGACCGTTCATGGTCTTTTGTGGTTCTATATGAATTTTAAGATTTTTTTTTCTATTTTTGTGAAAAATGCCATTGGAACCTTAATAAGGATTGCACTGAATCTGTAGATGGATTGCTATGGATAATACAGACATTTTAACATATTAATTCTTCCAATCCACAAACACAAATATTTTTTCCCTTTGTGCCTTTTTCAACTTATTTCATCACTGTCTTACAGTTTTCAGTATGTAGATCTTTCACCTTCTTGGTTAAATAATCTACATTTCTTTTATGAGATTTTCAGCTATAGTTATATATTTATTTTTGTGGGAATCATCTGTTTGCATCATGGATCTTTTTTCCATTATATGTGTTTTTCCTGTTGGTTGTAGAAACTCTTTAAACATAAACAATATTAATTAGTTGTTATGTGTGTGTTATATGTGCTGGCCCAGCCTGTCACTTTTCTTTCAACTTTTGGTATATTATCCTTCCCCATACAGAAATTTTAATGGTTTTGTCACTAAATCTTTTACATTTTTCCTTTGGAATTTTGAGTTTATTTTCTTAAAAGGTCTCTCATCACAAATTTATTTTTTTAAATCCCATGTATTTTTTCCGTAATGCATTAATAACTGTATTCTTAAACTTAGATTTGTAAATCAACAGATAGGTGCATTTGTACATGATGAGAAATTCGACCTAATTTTGTTTTTTTTTTCTAAATTTTTATCAATTTTTCCAAAACAAATCAACTGAATCTTCATTTTCCTTACTAATTTATGTGCTTACATATATGTTATCATAAGCAACTGGATTTCGGATTTTAACACTTTCTCAATTTTTTCTTCAGAAGAGTTATTTTATAGGTAGACCATGTCTATGGATAGGGATATGTTTGGTATTTAAACTCCCCAGAGCTGTTATCTATAGCCAGTTCTTTCCTCTTATCTTTATTCACCACTTTCAAGGTAGTGTGCTGTATGTTGGTAAGATACATAGGTGAACAAGCCATTTCTTAAATCTAAAATGGGAAGAAATTGTTCTAACCAGTTACATTTATTAGGTATCAGTTATGTTCTAGATACAGTTTTTTGTTCTTTCGAAAAATTTCCCTTATTTAATTGCCCCAACAAACCTGTTAGTTAGCTATTGTTCCCTCCTATTTTACTGAAAAGGAAGCTAAGGTTCAAAGAGGTCATTAACCTGCCCAATGCCATAAGGTTGTTAGAGAGTTAGAATGGAGACCTACATCTTATGTAAAATCTACTTCCTTACACAAATCTATCCTCACAATTAATGACCTTGGAAGGCCAGTTGTAAATACCTTCAGTGTGATACAAAGTGTTGTGAAAGGAAGACATTAAATGAACTTTTAAGTGAAGGAAGACAAATTTTTTTTTTATTTTGAAGAGGATTTTCAGATGTTGTCTGCAGTCTGTCATGTCCTGTGGACTCTTTGCAGCCTGTTGTCATGACTTCATGTTGTTTTTGGGGACTCTTTTTCCTCCCTTCGTGAGAACTACTTGAGCCATTCATGGTAGTAATAGTTAAATTGCTGCTGATTTACCCAGGCCTATTATTTAGGTTTACAGAGCATCAGCTTTCACCTAAGAACTAAATGAAAATATGAATTGGATTCTGGATTCACCTCTCTGTCGTCATCCCTTTAGTGAATTCATCAGGGTACCCAGAGAACTTCAAAGTTCCAGAATATTCAAATGAGTCTGTTAGAAATGATTATCTAAATGGTCAGATACCTGTCATGAAAGTAAGTTATTAAAGTTATTAAGCCCCCTGGATGAATAACCTCAGAATACACTTACATATCAAGACCAGGGAATCATCTGTCACACCACTTTTTGGTTTAATATTTGTGAATAGGTGTAAGAAGGAGACTATCAGAGACCTACTTCTCACATGATGCAGATTGCCAAGTGACTCAATTCTGTCACCTGTTTTGGTGTGGCTCATCACCTGTGCCTTGTCCAAATATTTCTCTTCCAGCCTTGATTTACTGCTTACCTGACTTTTCCAGACAAGTCGCTGTATTTTTCTTTCCTTTCCTTTATTTTTCTTTTCTTTTTCCTCCATTTTAAAGAGTGCTTGTTTCAGAATATGACATTTTCTTAAATTATCCAAAGAAACAAATTTCCAGGCAGAAGGAAATTTACATTCAGATGTTGTTTAGAGTTTCAAAGACTGAAGGCTTCACTGCCTTCTCTGTAGCAACTCCTTGTCACTTCAGTCCTACTTAGCATCTCATGGCTGTTCCTAAGACAACTCATTTGAAGTCCTAGACATTTCATTTGTACCTTAATTTTGACCTCTCTCAATATAAATAGAACAGAAAACCACTGCATGAATTAGCACAGAATAATAATGCATATTGTCCTTATTCTTTCTTTCAACATTGTAAAACTTAAATTTTCTGTTCTTATTTTTCTCTTAATTGGCACTAGTGTTTCTGTATTTTCTTCATGGTAGTTCCCTTAAGTACGCCTTCAGACAAAAATCTGAGCCTGGAGTTTAATAATTATACCCAACACACCAAGGACTGAGTTCAGTCAAATAAATATTGTAAATGATCAAAAGCCAACTTATTAACATGTGGCAAATGTAATTATTTAATTAGAAATGAAAGGTAGCAAGTTGTATAGATGCAATATGATCATTGTCTTCAAGCTACCTATTTGTGGAGGGCATATTTAATACTTTGTAAGAAAGTTTTATTAAAAAAAAACCACCTGAAACTCTGAAAAGATAGACTAGCTTAAAATGATTAGGAGGGAAGAAATTGTCATTAAAAGAAATAGAAAGTTTATATGCGTATCTCTCCTACTCTCTTAGGATGAAACAAAGTAAAACTGAAAAATGAATCAAACTTAAATGAGGAACAAAATTCTTTTCTTTGAGAATTCAGGAACACATAGTTTTCCAGGTTCATCAATCTGATTACACACAAAGGCAAAATATAGTTGTAGTGAAGAAATTTAATTCTTTTAACATCAGTGCCAAGTCTTTTTCTTGAGAAATTGGGACATTTGATAACTGGTTTATCTCTCTTACTACAAATTAATCTTCTAGAAATTTATTGATAATCTTCCTTTCTTTGCTCTAGTTCCAAGAAGAGCACAGGAGCCCCCACACCAGACAGTGAGAGGCATTCCAACTGTTTTCCCTACATTAAGTTCTAGCTTGGTTTCTGATGCCCTGAATTGTGAAGGAAGAACCAAATGTTCTGTCTCAGGCCAGTTCAGGTTTGAGATGAAGTTGGGGTTGGGAGAAGAGAAGTAGCAGGGCCCTTGAAATTGGTTTTCATCAGTTCAATAAATATTTTACTTCTAACAGCCACAGGCATTTGCTTTAGGTTACTTATTATAAAAGAATGCTGTTCTTTTTCTTTAGATTTTCTTGAAATAAGTCTTCTTAGTTTCCAAAGAGTTCTACTTATCAAGGTAATAAGGTATTTTTATTACTTCACTCATTGCATTTTCCAGATAATAAACTAGTCATAAAACCTTGAAGAAAAAGTAAAAAAAAATTTTTTTTTTTTACATTTATATCCATTACTATTCCTAAGGACAGTCCAGTATCTCTTCCCACTTTTAAACCTTTCTATTAGTTGATTGTGCCTCTACTCCCTGATTAACTCTCGGTTGTTATTAATAGACATGAAATTATTTTTGGAAAATAAATTATGTTCAATGTAGATCTATTAATTCATTTAAAAGTGACCTAATTCCTGCAGCCTGTTTATCTAGACTAGTCAAAGTCTTCTGAATCCCATAAGACAGTTTCTCTGAGGACAACACATTTTTAATATGAGAGAAACCTTGGACGTTCCAAGTAAAATAAAATGTATTTTAAAGCAAAATGAAAAAGAATTACTGACAGCCCAGTGCTCTTTGAAATGAGCACCTACAGCCTACCATTGAGAAGGAAATGGTAAATTTACTTTCTCCCAAATCCATTTGTTAGCTGCAAAGGTGCCCATTATCCGTTTAAATTTGAGACCTGAGATAGCAAAACGAGCCAGATTGTCATATCAGACTCAAAGAAGCAGAGATCTTATGGAGGATCAAACTTTGCTAATAACTTGCCCGATACATGTGAAGACCAAGGCAGTGCATAGAAACGTCTGCCACCACAAGTCAACACCCCAGGATCCTTCCATATGCAACATTAGGATGTGGTCTGGCCCAGATTTAATGTTTGAGATCCATAAGTGATGCATGTAGTTATCAAATGATTCCCTCTGATACATGGATAATAATATAGCTGACCTAACACTTTCCAATGGGTCATATCCCACAAACCCGTAAGTTCCTCTGGTTTGCTAAAACAACCTAGACAGACTGGATACATCCTGCTAGAAGGATTCCACAGGAAGGACTCTCATTATCTTTTTGCTAATAAGTATCACTAGGAGGTCTGATTGGCATGTTTACAAGAAGTCTTTGTTGGATCATTGATTTATTTTTTTCCTCTCTCTCACCTCTTCTTGGGCATCCCCAAGGGAGAGAAGATGGGTTAAAACCAAGTTATGAAGACTTTCCTTTTCAGGACTCAACCCTGTAGCAAATGTTGTTATATTATGTGTTTTTAGTTATCTGTTGCTCTCCATATAATGACTTACCATTTGTAACGCACACCTCACATACCCAGACCTTCAGAATCACTAAATGACAGTTTGTCACTACTGACAGTGATAACATTAGAGCTTCACTAAGGAAAAAAAAAAAATTAGAACTTCTAAAGAATGTATTCCATTCTTTGTGTCTGGTCACTAGCATCATCTGAGGAATTAAGATGCCTTTTCTCCTTAAGATTTAGTCCTGGGATTATTGCCAGATCTTCTACTTATCTCAGTATTTTCTCTTCCTGGTAAATCTTCAACCTACTCTCAGCCATTTAGAGTATAAGAATAGACATCATTCAAACATAAAAAAAATGATTGGAAACAAATTATGTGCATATTGGAAATGTATACATTTGTACCAGAGTTACAGAATCTGGTTTGAATAAATTAACAAATTGTTTGGACGATGTTTGTAGCTCTTCCGGTTTTGTGTCAAGCCATCTACATAATGTTCCTATCCCTTTGGTTCTTAGAATGACAAAGTGCTTAGAGGCTGAATCACCAGGCAGACCTCTTGGCCAAAATCAAACTAGCTGGCCTAGGTAGTTCTAGTCCATCAGTCCCTTAAGTCAGTAAATTGTTATTGAACCCCTACTCTGTGGAGAGTATTATCCTAAATGCTGCGGATCCATTATGGAATAAGATAGTCATGGTTACTGCCTTCATGGTTCTGACCTCTTTATAAATATGTATAGAAGAATCAAGAAAAGAAAAGCAACAAATTATAAATTGTGATAAGCCAAAGGATCTTTGAATTGGGCTTTTTATGATCTTTAGATGCGTATGAGGTCATTCAACAAAGATAACTAGCAAATAAAAGAATATTGAATTATGGATTCCAGCTGCTGGCATTATGCTGTATGGCTTAGGCTCTTTACTAGACTCAAGAATGAAATTAATCATCCAGTGTTGTAGAAAATCAATAAACTTCAAGCTGCTCTGAAAATACTAACGTAAAAATGTTAATACTTTCCTTATAAAGTTATCTGAAATGATAGATAATGACAAATGTCTTGTCTCCTAAAATGCACACTGGAAACTTTGTGAATTCATACTAAGTGATTTTTTCCTTTGAATAATTTAAATTTTAGAGAGTAGGTTCAAATAAAAGATTTTTCTATTCAAGGCATGAGACACCTGTGCCACTTCTTAAGCCTGATCGCCTTTCTCTTTCCTGCTCCGTTGTTTCCAGCCCCAGGCGCATGGAGGTTCCTGTCCTTGGAGCCTGAGTTATATGCAAAAGTGCCATTCAGTTTTTGTTCTGAATATAGTGAGGCTTTAGAAGTTTCCTTCAAAACAGAAACTGTATGAAGGGATAAAGGATATTTCTGTCTTCTGGTCCCCAAACTGCCTCTTTTGGGGCATTGATAGTCACGGTTGTCTTTCCTTTTCCTTCATCTAACCACTGGGTTTCAACCCCCAACCTGTAGAAGATCCATGTTAGGTAGTCAGGAGATAATTATGCAAGGTTCTGTACACAAGGGGGTTATAAACTTACAGGGGAGATATAAATAATCACAGCACCATGGAATTGTACCTTACCAGACATTGGGTTCTAATACCCGAGAAGAAGGCAAAAATAACATATTCAAAATAACACTTAAAAAATTTAAGTTCACCTACAAAATGCAGAATATATGGTAATATTTATAGGCCAGATTAGAAACAATCTAATGAACCCAAAACAATGAGATATTGCTCTAGAACTAGAACAGAACACAGGTTCTTCAACTGAACTTCAGATAACATGGATGGGTTATGTTTATGGGCCACTTTGTATGAAAACAAGCATATTAGACCATCTTGGAACAGCATTATGCTCATGCTATGAGAGACATGGAGAAACTCTGGAACAGTAAGGTCAGTAAAGCAAACACAGACTTGGGACTTCATCCCAGACTCACTAATACTTGAGGCACATATGTACTGAGTGTATGCTGAGCAGAATTGCCTGCTTTACTTAAATCTCTCTGTGTCTCTCTGTCTCTGTCTCTCACAAATACACACCATTCTAATCAACAGGAAGGACATAAGCAGAGCTTCAGAAAGTGTCGATCGTGTGACAACAATGGAACAAAGAATACAGGCAATTTTAGCAGAAATTAGTGGCAGAATAATAGCATGGCTGGAAATTGTAGAATATGATGAATACCTGGTAGAGAGTATAGGCTATATTATAGTAAGTTATATAAAGCCACTGAAGATTTTTGAGACAGATAGTAGCTATAACCTTGCTGGAAGACAAATAGGATGAGTTCAGTTATAAACCTGCTAAATCTGAGCTGTTCTGGGAGCGTTCAGACCCAGCTGGACACTCATACCTAGTCCCTGGGCAGGAAGTCTTAACTGGGTATACAGCCCAATGAGCCACTCCCAGAGATATCTTTTTTGTTGCTGTATCTTCAGTGCCTACAGTGGTTCCAGGCAATAATATTCACTTAGTGAATCATTACTAAATTAACACTATTTGATTATATTGAAGTGATGATGAATTTATAGCTATTTAAACACTATGGATGAATGGAAGGAAAGGAGGAGGGAGGGAGGGAAGGATGGAAGGAAGGAAAGTAGGTCAATTTTGTTTTTCTTGCTAGGCTGTCTCTTAGATTTTTCTAGTCTGAACATTTCCACTAAAGATCTATTGTGTTCAGACACAGTTATCTGTAGACATGAGGCTAAATTCTGGGCAACTTCTGCCACCCCAACAATATTCTTTCAGCGCTGTCAAGAGTAAAGGACCAATATCTAAATGGCCAATGATGAAGAAAACAACTGAGGAGAAACGAGCAGACCCAAGGGCTACAGCTGGGATCAGTCAGTTTGCTAACCGGAGGAACAGGACATCTTACTGAACAGCTAGAGCTATGAAATGCAGACTGTTTGGGGATGAAAGCTGTGGTTCTGGAAGAAAGGAGAAGAGGAGGAGCGTACAGTAATCTGCTCATTTTTCTCTCTTTCCCGAGACTGACGTGGCAGGAGACACCAGAAGAGCGTCCTCGCAGGCATACATTCTGACAGTGGAGAAGAGAGGCAGCTGTGAGGAGACAAGATAGAACAGCTCTCCTGTCTGGGGAGGCAGAGGGCCATTAAACTTGTGAGGTCAGCGTCCTGTTTCTCTAAAGAGATCACATATGGCAAATTCTGCCGAGTGGAAAGGGGTCAAAAAGCCATTTGCTAAAAGGGCAAGCCAAGCCCTTCTCACTTCAGTAGCTTCCTGGGGCATAACTGTAGCGAGACCACTGAACACTTCACACCTCGCTATCACTGCCCAGTGGAGCGCCCTGTGGGAAGCTCAGCCCCGTTCAGGAGAATATTCTTGCTTGAAGGCCTGGGAGTGCACATCCTCAGCATAGACCCCAGAGGGTGTTAGCAAGTGTCTGTGCTCCCCCTCGCCATCCTACAGCCCGGTCTCATGGACAGGTTCCTGGGTATTCCATCAATCCAGTGCTTAGTCAAAACAGAACGATCTCGAGTGTGTTCCTGCGTCGTCATCATCGTCGTTGTCGTTGTTGTTGTTCTTTTTTAACAAGTGATTTATGTATTCTTTAAAATAGAAAATACAGGTAAACCAAAAGAAAACTCAACCATAGTTTTATGACCCAGAGATTTAAACACTATTAACATTTTGGTTTATATACATATTCACTTTAAATTCTATTTATTCAGACAGAATTTTTTCCCAGCTTTATTAAGTTGTAATTGACAAAGAAATATATGTTGTTAAGGGTTACGACTTCATGAGTTGATAATATATCTACATTGTGAAATAATTACCACAAACTTATTAATATATCCACCACTTCACAGTTACCTTTTCTTTCTTCCTTCCTTCCTTTCTTTCCTTCATTTCTTCTTCTTTCTTTCATTTTCTTTCCCTCCCTTCTATCCTTCCTTCCTTTCCATCCTTCCTTCGTCCTTCCCCCTTCCTCTTCCCTCCTTCCCGCCTTCCTTCCTTCCTTTCTTCTTTCCCTCTTTCCTTTTTTCCAGACCTGCCTTCTTTCCATGATCTTACCTTCTATTTTGACACTTTCAAAAACTGTTCTCTGCTTTTTCTTTGTCCTGAATGTTCTACCTTGTTTATTCCAGAAGCAGATCCCTGTCTTGCTATAGGTCATTTTAATAGGTGCTCAGATGCCCTACATGCCGCTCATCGTAGCTGCCAGATCCCAGCCCTGTGGGGCACCTATATCCTGTCAACTGGCTCTTCCCAGCCTGCCAGTGCCCCACTGACTCTTTTGTTTGGTCACCCTGTCACTCCTGCTAAAAGTCCCCAGCACTTTTTAATTTTGCTTTCAAATAGTATTCATAAGAGCACATCCCCCTAATTTTGCTCTTTTGGTCGTTTCTGATCCTTCCTGCTCTTACCTTCCTTCATCATCGCCTGGATTCCCAGACTGACATAGACCAACTCCCTCATACTCCCTGGTGAAAAGCAAAGGGCACCTGCGTCAGAGAGTTGTGCTAGCTTTAAAAGTGAACATAGAGATATTTACATAAATTCAAAAGGTTAAGCATAGGAAAATATTGATGGATCAATATAATACTGCTTTGTCTTTGTGATATGCCGTGATACTCACTGAGGAAGGTCACTAGTTAAATATATCGTAGAGTCTGTAAACTAAATTGCTGGCCTTGCTGAGCAGAGTCCATGAGTAAATCAGAACTGGATCGTGTGTTTCATGGTGAATTCTTAATTTTTAAAAGAAATCAGAGTTCACCCCATCTCTGCTCCAGGCTGCCTGAAAAGCCAAGAGGTTGTGAGAGAGCTGATGTCGTTCATAGACCATTTGGTTTTGGTTGTTCCGTCAATCCCAGTATTTAGAGACCTAGGAATGGTGAGCATAAACGTAGTTCCACATTTTGTGGTCTTTTCTAACAACTTCTGATAACTTCATAATGCTGCTAGAGCTGGTCAGATTTAGTTATGCTTATGAAGTCTATCCTTTTGTATACTAGTGAGCCCAATACTGTGGTTTTAGATAAAATAAGAATAGTTTTCTAAAAATTCACATCTGATCACGTCATGCCCCTGACTGAAGCACTGTTATTTTGGGGCACATTCTCTGAGCTTCCATGAAATAAAACATTTGGCAACTGTTACATTTTATCATCCTGAACATTTTAAAAGTGGCATTCGTTGATCTAGAGTTTACCAATATAAGTGACCCCAGAAAGAAAGAGTTTCATGCTATATTCACTCTAGCATTTGCATAGGGCACCCATAGGAGATATTCAATGATCCCATGATGAATGAGTGAATGAAAATAAATGAACTTATCACTTAAACACTGGGCAAGAAAATATTTTCTGTATTTTTTGTATCTTTATCATAAAATAATTTTAGAACCCTGAGGTTACTGTAATACTACTAGGAAACTCACTATGGGGTACTTAAAAGTTAAAAAAAAAAAAAAAAGAAGAAGAAGGAAAGGCATATGAAAGCACGCTCACCATCATTAGTCAGCAGGTAACGATTAAAACTACAGTGTTAGAGCACTATGCACTAAGAATGCCTAAACAAAAATATCAACAGCACCAAGCATTAGCAAGGATAGGAAGAAAAGGGAACTGTTTCCTGTTGATGTTTGGAACGTAAAATGTTAAGAACATTCTGGAAAACAGTTTTCAGTTTTTTATAAAATACACAATCCTCAATTCTACTGTCAGGGATTTACCCAAGAGAAGTAAAGACATATATCTCTATAATGTCTCTTTTCATTAAAGATACTGACAACTTAGAAACAATTCAGTGTTTAATACAAATCCAGAGGTAAATGGATAAAAATTATGATATGTCCATATAATAGAATACCACTCAGTCAAACAAGGTAGGGGGAGGGGTAAACTAACCATGTGTACCATGGATGGATCTCAAAAAAATCACGAATGAAAAAAGCCAAACTCGGGGCGCCTGGGTGGCTCAGTGGGTTAAAGCCTCTGCCTTCGGCTTAGGTCATGATCCCAGGGTCCTGGGATCGAGCCCCGTGTCAGGCTCTCTGCTCGGCAGGGAGCCTGCTTCCCTTCCTTTCTCTCTGCCTGCCTCTCTGCCTACTTGTGATCTCTGTCTGTCAAATAAATAAATAAAATCTTAAAAAAAAAAAGCCAAACTCAAAAGAGTTGGTACTAACTAATTCTATTAGTACAAAACTCTAGAATAGGCAAACCTAGTCAGTAGTGATAGAAAGGAGGTAAGTGGTTGTCTGGGGCCAGGAGTAGACAGAGACTTGACCATAAGAGAGCACAGGGAACTTTTGAGCTGATGACCAAGTTATAGATCCTGATCATAGTGGTAGTTACGCCGATGTAGGTCTTTGTTGAAATTCATTGAACTATCTGCTGAAAATTAGTGCATTTTATTATATATAACTTACACTGAAAGTTGATTACAAGCTAAACAAAATTAGGAAAAATTTGAAAACCCGGTACCTATTTTTATAATTATAGAAATGTATTATAGGTTTTAATTATCAATATTTTAATCAATTCTTCATAAAATCCTGCTATATAGTTCTTTGATATTGCTAGCGATACTGCTCCTTCATACCCACCGAGTAATAAGCACGCACATAGATACAGTAAAAGAGATGATAGGTTCACACAGTGTTACCCACGTTCCACTGTACTGGTGATGTATTTGAGGCTTTATCTGATCATAAGTATAAGGCAGAAATTCTTTCAAAGGTCAAAATTACCATTTGGAAGAAGGCTGTACTTTAAACCTTTACCTCTGTGAGTTACTTTTCCTAAAGCTTGTTTTGTTATGTTATATCAGGTATAAAGCCATTGAATATCAATTGTTTATCACCTGAGAAAAAAATAGAAAGTGATCAAAAAAAAAAAAACAAACCAAAAACCCCACCTTATCCTAGAAACTGTTTAAAGAAAGCCAAGTTCTGGGGCCCAGTGTGAACCCAGCCGCCCCGCAGCTCCCTGCCTCACCATCTGCGTGTGTAGCGACCCCACAATATAGTGCTTGGCAATGCTGAGAAAGAAGAGATTAAATTATGCCAAGGGTGCCCTCTTAAGGCAGAGAAACCGCCGATCACTTTTGAAAGACTCCTGAAAAGCATTGAAATACTGTTTGCCCTTACGACGTTGTCTTCAAGTTAACTGGCAAATTTACTGATCCAGAATAGAATGTCTCAGATCATGCCAAATAGCCAAGATCTCACAATCATCAGGAGTCAGTCGCACAGGCTAATTGCTAGAATTTAGGGTAACCATTTGACTTACCGCCCAAACCCAGGACATTTTAAGAAAGGGAGTGCTATCAATAATTACGCTGAGACAGCAAGCATAAACCAGAACTGTCCCAGGCAAACTGGGGCCATACCACCCTAGTAATATATAGTATCTGAAGAACGCCTTTCATGTGGTGCCACCCAGGGCCAAACTATAGGAAAATGCCCAAAGAATGTGTAGGGAACATGAATGAAAATGTCTTCACTGCAGTGTCATTCATTTTCACCCAAGGTTTGTTTTTTAACCAAAGACAGGACAGAATTTGGTTTTTGATAACATTTACTCCAACGTCACATAAAGACATGCCCTCTTTCAGCCTACTCTGTTTTTTGTTTTTTTTTTTTTTTTTTTTTCATTTTAGGAAAGAGCTTCATTTTACCTGGAGGGGCATTCTGTCTCTCAGCTCTAAACCCCCCCGGGGACGCACCCAAAAGCACACCTGTGAAGTAGGTTACATAGAGATAAACAGGTTTATTCTCAAAATTGCTGTGTCTTATCCTTTCTCCTGTATCAGTCATTGGTTCCAGATGACAACTGGTAGATTATTTTTTTTTTTTGGATGAATTAAGTGTTCCTAGTCTTTGTTGGAGAATTTAGATTACTGAAAATTTGACAAAGAATTTCTAAAATAAGCATAAATGCTCATTCTATGAAATGTGCCAGTATGTATCAGGGAGTATTGGCTGTTTGTCTGATGGCGAATTATTAAGACAGCATACCAGATACCACTTTTTTCTCTCTAGTGAGTTGTTGACATTTAACTAATTTAGCTATGCTTACATCATCCCTGCTTTAGACTCTTATTTCCTGGTTATTACCAGAAGTCATTTTAAAACACATACCTACTAGAGACCAAAAAAAAAAAAAAAAAAACCAACCCTCCTTATAAAACAAATAAAAGAAACTTGTAAATTGTTTACATTTGTAGAATGCAATATATAAACAGAATTTTGAATGCATTAAGAAGGATATTTTGACTATAAAAATTTTTAAAAACTCACTTCCTTAGAGTTGCCGTTTGAACTAAAACAACCTTCTCCGTTTGTATCACTGACAGCTCTGAGTTGACTCCAGGATCATTACAAAAGAAATGATCATAATACATATAATCTCCTAAGGTACAAATTTTGGAATAGATTATGCCACAAATCAAAGAAGTTGGTCGCTCCTCTACTTTTTCTGTTGCCCTGTCTCCTCAGTTGTGTCATCATTTGATAGTGGATTTGCTTTCGAGAAAAGCTCCTTTTATTTTATTACTTATTATTACTCTAGTAATTAATATTTACATCGTGCCCAGGGCTGTATTACGTGCTTAATTTGCATTATCATCTTTAATCCTCAAGACATCCATCCAACACAGACGGAGGAACCCAGGGGCATCCAGAGGGTGAGGCTGATTCCATAGTGTTTTTAGGATCCCGATAGGTGAAGTGTCCTCACATGAAAAGGAATTGGTGTACTTTTACAAGAAACAAAAGCTTTCTTATGAGAAAAATGAGCCAGAGGTACACTTACATCATGTGTTAGGAGAATTTTTCAGAAACTTTCGGGAGAGGAAATGTGAGGAAGAGAGAGGAAAGAGATGCTGCTTTGTCTGGGGGAACATGACAGTCGAACTGAAACAAGCAGCGTGTGAACAGAATGAAACACCCGAGTGCGGATCTTAGTCTCAGGCGGCTTACCACCTGCTCTGAGCGGCAAGAACTTGAACTGTCCCAGGGAGGGAACTACGCTTCTACTCTTGACAGTCTCCACTAAAGGACAGCAAAGAATCCCCCTGCCCCCCACCCCAAGAAATGGATCCTGATATCCTCAGAATGTTGGAATCAGATTTTTTCCTAGCTTCTGATCTGAGAAGGTTGAAACCACAGGGAAACTGAGCACAGAACGTCTGTTTGCAGTCTCACTCATCAGAAAACACAAGCGGAAGAGGTAGTCCATATACACGATGGAGTATTATGTCTCCATCAGAAAGGATGAATACCCAACTTTTGTAGCAACATGGACGGGACTGGAGGAGATTATGCTGAGCGAAATAAGTCAAGCAGAGAGAGTCAAGTATCATATGGTTTCACTTATTTGTGGAGCATAACAAATGACATGGAGGACATGGGGAGATGGAGAGGAGAGGGAGTTGAGGGAAATTGGAAGGGGAGATGAACCATGAGAGACTATGAACTCTGAAAAACAATCTGAGGGTTTTGAAGGGGCGGGGGGGGTGGGAGGTTGGGGGAACAAGGTGGTGGGTATTGCATGGAGCACTGGGTGTGGTGCAAAAACAATGAATGCTGTTATGCTGAAAAGAAATAAAAATAAATAAAAATAAATTAAAAGAGAAGAAAACACAAGCAGATGCTGCTTCACAATATCCAGCTCTGAGAAGCCAGGTGGGAAGGACACGAAGTGGGATCCTCAGATGGAATCAGTCAGTTGGGAGGAATTTTAGGGTTAAACAAACCATAGGAAAAATGCATCTTTTGAAACCATATTTTTCATCTATTACTTTCCCATATGTAAAACATCTTGAATGTTATTTCAATGCTAGACACATCATTTAGACTCGATACATGCAGACTGATCGATCCAGGGAATGGGAAAAATAGGAAAATGCTTTTTATTTTCCATGATTTTCTGAACTCTTGTCATTAAAATGTGTTTTTGTTTTGTATTTCCCCAATGTCTTTGAAATGGCAT
The DNA here is from genome assembly GCF_922984935.1 of Meles meles. Lineage (NCBI taxonomy): Eukaryota > Metazoa > Chordata > Mammalia > Carnivora > Mustelidae > Meles > Meles meles. The sequence continues at coordinate 7,891,603 of NC_060075.1, read as the reverse complement.
TTCTTGAAAGATAACCAATTTGAGACTTTCAGAAGAGGACAAACAAGCAGTTGATGACTGATTTGCTCATTAATGGCCTGGGGTGTCACGGAAAACAGCTGAGATTCCAGGAAACTCATTTTTAATGGCATTAATGATGCCTTTGAAGGTACAATTACTACTGTAAAACCACAGCCAGTGGCTTATTGCATTTGTCTATTCAGTATGAGCTACAAAAATGTTATAAACCAAAATATTAATAATAATAATAATACTTTTCAAAAGCCATACACTCAAAATGAGCAAACAGTTTTTGCTAGGTCATAATACAGGTCATCATTGGAAAAGATACATGTAGAATTCTATGCCAAAGACCTTATTTTCTTTCTTTTCCTTTTCCTTCTAGTGAGATGGGGAAAACAAGGGATTTTCTATTACTTTGAAAACCAAAATGCAATTATTCACAGAAAAAAAAAACATTTTAATCATTCTTTTTTTTAAAATTTTTTATTTTATTTATTTGACAGAGAGAGAGGTCACAAGTAGACAGAGAGGTAGGCAGAGAGAGGAGGAAGCAGGCTCCCTGCGGAGCAGAGAGCCCGACGCGGGGCTCGATCCCAGGACCCTGAGATCATGACCTGAGCCGAAGGCAGCGGCTTAATCCACTGAGCCACCCAGGCGCCCCCATTTTAATCATTCTTAAATGAATACTTTTAGAAATGAAAATAAAATTTTACTAACAAAATTTTAATTAGCACATAAAATGGAAATTTCTTATATGATTCTTTTAATAGATTTCCTGACTGGTGTTAATTCATGCTAATTGGTAAATAATATAGTAGAGTCAGATAATATATTATCGGAAAAAAAGAGAATAAACATTCTGTGGAGTTATTCTTCAAGAGTTCTAACAAAAAGATTATTTTAAAAGAATCCTTCCCTCCTGAACAGTGCTGAGTATGCTCCTTGTGAGCAGAGAGAAGATCTGAGAATTATCTGAGACCTAAACATCAGCAGTGTCTAGAATAATAACTTTCTCAAAAGAACACAGTGTAAATATCCTTTTTCTTCTGTTTGGTTATTTTGAACAGCATGCATGCTTAACACGAACTCTAGTGAAGTGTTTGATTAGTCAAAGAAAAAGCCAATATTTGAAAAGTTGTTATTCACAGTGGAACTAAAGTAGATATAAGGCAAAATTGTGGTGGGGTTAACATGTTAGAGAGGGACATTGCTGTTCAAAGGATGGGCAAGGAAAGTATACCTTGGGATTAAAGACAAAAGTGCCTAGTAATGATCACTATTCATGTTTCTAGATGAAGAAGCTATGTATGACTAGTGTTTTTTGCCCCACAGGATACTCATAAAGAGCATTGTTTGGCTTGCATGAACATGTTGTTTCCATAATCTAGACTTGGAGAGATTTAAGACACGTATTAGAAATGCTTAGATATAAAAGATTTTACCAACACTGGGAAAGCATGGGTAATGGAATTTTCTAGATCAGTCTGTATGTCCAGGCTTCGGTTGAGGTCAAGGGCAGATCTGCTTCTCATCGTGTGACATATACTAAATAACTTCAGTTTGCTAAGCTTCAATACTATGGAAAGTTGGAGAGTGGCTAGAAGCCTGGTAATGCGTAGGTATCACTTAGTCTTCAGAAAAAATGAAGTTCTACCATATGATCCAGCAGTCTGGCTTGGGGTATCTATCAAAGAACAAAGTAGAAGAAGCTGGACTGTCTTCATCTTCCTGAAATTCTGAAGGATCTGAAGACAGAGGCAGAGTATTCATCTTTGTTTCTCACTGAATGTTTTGACTTTGGAAATCAAAGTAGAATATTTGTGGAATAACAATTGGACACAAAAATAGAACGAAGTTACCAGAATGTTGAACTCCTGTAACACAACCAAGAGCTCCTTGAAAGATGAAAAGAAATGGCATCAGAGGGAGACTTGCCAAACTGATGAAGATGGCTTTGTTTTGACATGTGAGGAGTGGAAGAAAAAGGAACAGATAAAACCATAAGCCTCGATGCTACAGATGAAAACAGCAGTCACACAGAAGGAAAAACAATAGTGGAGGTAACACCATGTTGTTTCAAGAAGAAATAACTAGAAAAATGACTTAGAAGTAATCCTTGGGACTCAGATTTCAAAATGTAGAGAGTATAAGAAAAAAAGAGAAAATATATTTTAAAACTACATATTACAAAAACAACTTTAAAAAAAGATTTATTTATGTGAGAGAGAGAGAGAGCACAGGCACCAGGACACACGTGAGATAGTGGGGGAGGGGCAGAGGGCAAGCAGACTCCCTGCTGACTGTGAAGCCCAGTACAGGGCCTGATCCCAGGACCTGAAGATCACAAACTGAGCTGAAACCAGGAGTCCAGTGCTCAGCTGACTGAACCACCCAGGCAGCCCTGCAGAATCAACTTTGGAAGCACTGGTAAGAGAAATAAAAGCAACATAATTATAATCTTCCTGATCGAACAAATCACCTGCTATCCTTTTAAAATAATTTGTAAAGACTTAAATGTATACTGAATGTGTAAAAATTTTAAAAAGTAAGCTCCGAGGCGCATGCTTGCACACACTCACACAGTCGTGCACACTGACGTTCTAGAATCACATTATAGACGTGGTGCTTTTCATGTTGCTCTTTAATGTATGCTGATAACTTCTTTGTGCCACCGAACGTTCTTCAGCAGCATATGTTTGGCAAAAAATAAAATACTTTGTCATATAAATAGATGACACTATATTCAAATGTTATTTTTGTATATTTAGAATTTTTCCACTTTCTGTTTTTAGAAATAAATTACTTATATCCATATAAATAAATCTTTGAATTGTTCCCTTAAAATATATTCAGAAAAGTGGAAATGCTGGGGGAAAAGGGTATGGAAAATGTTTAACATGTTAATGTTTTCTGATTATAATAGTAATATATGTATGTTACAGAGAATTTAGAAAATATATAAAGTTTCAGAGCAAAATTATAAACTTCCCACTCTACTTTTTATTGCCTCAAATGCATATTTTAATTCTGTAATGCCATTTTCAGTTTCTTTGACATCTCTATTGATTTTATCCACCCTGCTCCCTGTCTTTGTTCTGCCTCATTCCACCCTCTCCCTTTATGACCTGCTTCCAGTTCACAGGGACTTGACCTCCTGCCCCTGGTTCCTGAACTCTTTCAGAAGAGTTTCTTTTAGTTGAATGTTCTTTTTCTTTTATTCTGCAGCATGTTTTCCTTTGGGCAGAAAGGAATGAGAACATAGAGGTTCAGAGCTTGTCCTAGAACACGACTGTCTGGTTTGAGTCCCAGCTCTGGTGTTTCTGAGCAGTGTGATCTTAGCCACATCATTTAAAATATCTCTTTACTCAACTATAGAATGGACATAATACTCATAACTATCTACTAGGGTCTTTGAGGGGGTGAAATGAGCTCATAGATGTGCATCATTTATTATACGCTCAGGAAGTGTTCACTCTTATTTTGGCTCTGTATTGGCCTTTTTTTCGATTTTTCCTTAAAAGGGGGAAATATTTAAAGATTTAATGACTGTCAGTGTGTGTGTGTGTGTGTGTGTGAGAGAGAGAGAGAGAGAGAGAGAGAGAGAGAGAGACTGAGACTATATATTTTGGAGGGGAACAAGTCCAGTCCTCATTGAGGTCAGATTGATGGTCGTAATTCCTAGCTCAGTTCTTGATTCATAGTCACTCACCATGGCTCTTTCACACCATGATGAACTCACTTGCTTCCTCTGTTACGTGGTTAGGTCACAAGATGATCACAGGTGGTCTGTGACAGTCCTCAATCTGTAGTAAGTACGTGCTGCCACCCAAATGGCTTCCATCATTCCCTGTTTGGTAGTTTCACTCCAGAGCGCCATTGCCCCCTGCCCTATGTCCTAACAGAATGAGATGGAAAAATAAAGACAGAGGAGTAGGGGAGTAGATTAGATAAACAAGGACTCCAAAGAAACTAAAAAATATCACTATAGAACTAAAATATACATCAAGAGGATAAAGAACAGGACGGGACCTGTGTATATTTTGCTCTGTAGCTTTCTAAATTTTTCATGTTATTTGATTTTCTATCTCAGAACAGATCTAGAAAGAGATATAATAAAAGCAGAAAAGAGGAAATGAGATTTTATAAAATGCCATTTACAGTAGAATCAAAAGTATCAAGTAATTCTGTGTAATCTAATAGATGTGTTAGTGCTCCAGAGGAAACATTGTAAAACTTAATGAGATATATAAAAGAAAATCTAAATAAATGGAGATATGTAACATGTTCATGAGTTGGAAGACTGAATATTTTAATGATATTACGCTTGCCAAATTGATCTACAGAGTTAATGAAATTGCAATCTAAATTCCAACAGGCTTTTTCTTCAGTAAAAATAGACAGGCTAATTCTAAAGTGTATATGGAGAAATGTCTCCAAAGAAGACATCCAGATGGCCAACAGACACATGAAAAGGTGCTCAACATCATTCATCTTCAGGGAAATGCAAATCAAAACCACAATGAACTATCACCTGTCAGAATAACCAACCTCAACAACACAAGAAACAACAGTTGTTGGTGACGGTGTAGAGAAAAAGGAACACTTGTCCACTGTTGATGGGAATGCATACTGGTGCAGCCACTGTGGAAGACAATAAAGAGGTTCCTCAAAAAAATGAAAATAGAACTACCATACAATCCAGTAATTATGCTGCTTGGGATTTACCCAAAGAATACAAAAACACTAATTCATAAGGACACCTACTCTTCTATGTTTATAGCAGCATTATCTATAATAGCCAAGATATGGAAGCAGCCCAATATCAATTGATAGATGAAAGGATAAAGAAGCTGTGGTCATTCATATATATATGAATATTCCATTATATATATAGAGGAATATTACTCAGCCATAAAAAAGAATGAAACTTGCCAATTTCCACAACATGGATGGATCTAGAGAGTATAATGCTAAATAAAATAAGTCAGTCAGAGAAAGACAAATACCATATGATTTCACTCATATGTAAAATTTAAGAAACAAAACAAATGAACAAAGAGGGAAAAGAGAAAAACAAAAAAAACACTCTTAACTGTGGTTACCAGAGGGGAAGTGGGTAGGGGGGATGGGTGACATAAGTGATGGGGATTAAAAGTACATTTATCTTGATGAGCATTGAGTAATGTATAAAATTGTTGAATCACTCTATTGTACACCTGAAACTAATTTAATACTATAGTTAACTACACTGGAATGCAAATGAATAAAATTTAATAAAAATAAGTAAAAATTAAATTAAAATAAAGTGTGTATGGAAAAGCAAAGGACCAAGAGCAGCCAAAATATTCTGAAAGAAGAAGAAAGTGGAAGGAGCCACTCTGCCATCTATAAATACTAATTATAAAGAAAAGGTCATAATGAGAGTGTAATTTTGGCATAAGAATAAACTGGCAAATCAATGGAATAGAATGGAGAATCCAAAATCAAACTATATTATGGATGCTTCATCTGCGGCCAAAGAAATGGTAGAGTAGCTGCAGTAAAGATACAATTTTAATGAATGGTGCTGGGATTATTAGGTACATATTATAAAAATGAACTCAGACTTGTATATTACACCATTACAAAAAGCAAGCCTTAACAGTAAAAAGTGAAACTATTAAGCTTTCAGAAGATAATATAGGAAAATACCTCAATAATCCTGGGATAGAACATATTTTTAACCAAAAAAAAAGCACAAATCATAATGAAAAAAAGTTCATGAACTTCTGTGCACAGATGCCATAAATAGAATGGAAAGTCATAGAAATAAAGATATTAACATATAACTCCGACAGAGAGGACTCTTACTCAGTAGTGAACCAAATGAGGACTTTGCGGTTGATTCAGGGATGACATCTCCAAGGCAGCGAGGCCAGTAAAAATAACAGGGTGCATCATAAATACAGAAAACAATCTGGTGATTGCCAGAGGGAAGGGGAGTGGAGGGATGGGCAAAGTGGTGAAGGTGAGTGGGAGGTACAGGCTTCCAGCTATGGAATGACTAAGTCACCAGGATAGAAAGTACAGCATAGGGAATACAAGAAATGGTGTTGTGATAGCATTGCATGGTGACAGATTGGAACTACACTTGTGTTGAGCATAGCGTGACCTATAGAGTTGTTGATCACTATGTTGCCCTCCTGAAAGCAATGTTAACATCATGTGTCAACTCTGTTTTAGTAAAAATTTTTTTTAAAGATTTTATTTTATTTATTTGACAGAGAGAGAGATCACAAGTAGGCAGAGAGGCAGGCAGAGAGAGAGGAGGAAGCAGGCTCCCCGCGGAGCAGAGAGCCCGATGTGGGGCTCGATCCCAGGACCCTGAGATCATGACCTGAGCTGAAGGCAGCAGCTTAATCCACTGAGCCCCCCAGGTGCCCCATGTTTTAGTAAAAATTTTTAAAGAGAATACAGCAGTCAGGAAAGAAGTATAATCCAGCCATTTGGGAGAGGTACAAAAAATTCTTAGAAGACAAAATGATAACAGATTTCAGGATAGATGCTGGTGGAGTTACAATTAAAATATTGTATTCTTTTTTTTTAATTGACATATAATGTATTATTTGCCCCAGTGGTACAGGTCTGTAAATCCTCAGGCTTACGTATTTCACAGCATTCAATATAGCACATACCCTCCCCAATGTCCACAACCCAGCCATTCTGTCCCTACCCTGCACCCCCCAGCATCCCTCAGTTTGTTTCATGAGATTGAGTCTCTTATGGCTTGTCTCTCTCCCAATCCCATCTTGTTTCATTTTTTCCTTCCCTACCCCCACAACCCCCAACCGTGCCTTTTAAATTCCTCATATCAAAGAAATCATATGATAATTGTCTTTCTCTGACTTATTTTGCTCAGCATAATACCCTCTACTTCCATCTACATCGTTGCAATTTTCTGATTGCTGAGGCTAGAACTTCTAGTACTATATTGAATAGACCTGCTGTGTTCCTGACCTTACGGGAATAGCTCTCAGTTTTCCCCATTAAGAATGATATTCACTGTAGGTTTTTCATGATGGCTTTGAGGATATTGAGGTATGTACCCTCTCTCCCTGCACTGTGAAGAGTTTTGATCAAGAAAGGGTGCTGTACTTTGTCAAATGCTTTTTCAGCATCTATTGAGAGTATCATATGTTTCTTCTTCTTTGTTTTATTAATGTATTGTATCACATTGACTGATTTTCAGATGTTGAACCAACCTTGCAACCCAAGAAAAAAATCCCACTTGGTCATGGTAAATAATCCTTTTAATATACTGTTGGATCATATGGGCTAGTATTTTGGTGAGAATTTTTGAATCCGTGTTCATCAAGGATATTGGTTGGTAATTCTCATTTTTGATGCGGTCCTTGTTTGGTTTTGGGGACAAGGTAATGCTGGCCCCATAAAACGGGTTTGGAAGTTTTCCTTCCATTTCTGTTTTTTGAAACAGTTTCTTGAGAATAGGTGTTAATTCTTTAAATGTTTGGTAGAATTCCCCTCGGAAGACGTCTGGCCCTAGGCTCTTGTTTTTTTGGGGAGATTTTTGATGACTGTTTCAATCTCTTTACTGGTTAGGGGTCTGTTCAGGTTTTCTATTTCTTCCTGGTTTAGTTTTGGTAGTTTATATGTCTCTAGGAATGCATCATTTCTTCCAGAGTGTCAAATTTGCTCGAGTATAGTTGCTCATAATATGTTCTTATAATTGTATTTCTTAGGTGTTGGTTGTAATCTCTTTTCTTTCATTCATGATTTTATTAATTTGGGTCCTTTCTTCTTTCTTTTTGATAAGTCTGGCCAGGGGTTTATCAATCTTATTAATTCTTTCAAAGAACCAACTCCTAGTTTCATTGGTTTGTTCTACTGTTCTTTTGGATTCTATTTCATTGATTTCTGCTCTGATTTGTATTATTTCTGTGCTGGGTTTAGGCCTTCTTTGCTGTTTTTTCTCCAGCTCCTTTACATGTAGGGTTAGGTTGTGTACTTGAGATCTTTCTTGTTTCTTGAGAAAGGCTTGTATTTCTATATACTGTCTTCTCAGGACTGCCCTTGCTGTGTCTCAAAGATATTGAACAGTTGTGTTTTCATTTTCATTTGTTTCCATGAATTTTTTGAATTCTTCTTTAATTTCCTGGTTGACCCATTCATTCTTTAGTAGGATGCTTTTTAGCCTCCAAGCATTTGAGTTCTTTCCAGGTTTCCTCTTGTGGATGAGTTCTAGTTTCAGAGCATTGTGGTCTGAAAATATGCAGGGAATGATCCCAGTCTTTTGGTACCTGTTGAGACCGAGTTGTGACCCAGGATGTGATCTATTCTGGAGAATGTTCCATGTGCACTAGAGAAGAATGTGTATCCTGTTGCTTTGCAATGGAGTATTCTGAATATATCTGTGATGTCCATCTGGTCCAGTGTGTCATTTAAAGCCTTTATTTCCTTGTTGGTCTTTTGCTTAGATGATCTGTTCATTTCAGTGAGGGGTATGTTAAAGTCCCCTACTATTATTATATTATTGTTAATGTGTTTCTTCGATTTTGTTATTAATTGGTTTATATAATTGGCTGGTCCCGTGTTGGAGCATAGATATTTAAAATTGTTAAATCTTCTTGTTGGACAGAACTTTTAAGTATGATATAGTGTCCTTCCTCATCTCTTATTACAGTCTTTGGCTTCAAATCCAATTTATCTGATATAAGAATTGCTACCCCCACTTTCATTTGATGTCCATTAGCATAGTAAATTGTTTTCCACCCCCTCACTTTAAATCTGGCAGTATCTTTGGGTATAAAATGAGTTTCTTATAAACAGCATATCAATGGGTCTCCTTGTTTTTTAACCATTCTGATTCCCTGTGTCTTTTGATTGGGACATTTAACCCATTTACATTCAGGGTGACTATTGAAAGATGTGAATTTAGTGCCATTGTATTGCCAGTCAGGTGACTATTACTGTATATTGTCTCTGTTCCTTTCTGGTCTGTTACTTTTAGGCTGTCTCTTTGCTTAGAGGAGCCCTTTCAATATTTCCTGTAGGGCTGGTTTGGTGTTTGCAAGTTCTTGAAGTTTTTGTTTGTTCTGGAAGCTTTTTATCTCTTCTTCTATTTTCAGTGACAGCCTAGCTGGATATAGTATTCTTGGCTGCATATTTTTCTCATTTAGTGCTCTGAATATATCGTAACAGTCCTGTCTGGCCTGCCAGGTCTCTGTGGTTAGGTCTGCTGCCAATCTAATATTTCTACCATTGTATGTTACAGACCTCTTGTCCTGAGCTACTTTCAGGATTTTCTCTTTGTCAATAAGACTTGTAAGTTTTACTATTAGATAATTGGGGGGTGGACCTATTTTTGTTGATTTTGAGGGGGATTCTCTGTGCTTCCTAGATTTTGATGCTTGTTCCCTTTGCCATATTAGGGAAATTCTCTACTATAATTTATCTCAATATACCTTCTGCCCCTCTCTGTCTTTGTTCTACTTCTGGGATCCCAATTATTCTAATATTGTTTCATCTTATGGTATCACTTATATCACCAGTTCTCCTCTTGTGGTCCAGTAGTTGTCTCTCTTTTGCTCAGCTTCTTTATTCTCTGTCATTTGGTCTTCTGTATCACTAATTCTCTCTTCTGCCTCATTTATCCTAGCAGTAAGAGCCTCCATTTTTTATTGCACCTCATTAATAGCTTTTTTTATTTCAACTTGGTCAGATTTTAGTTCTTTTATTTCTCCAGAAAGGGATTTTATTTCTCCAGAGAGGGATTCTCTATTATTTTCCACGCTTTTTTTGAGCCCAGCTAGGAACTTGATAATCATTATTATGAACTCTAGTTCTGACATATTACTAATGTCCATATTGACTAGGTCCCTTGCTGTCAGTACTGCCTTTTGTTGTGTTTTTTTGTTTGTTTGTTTGTTTTGTGGTGAGTTTTTCCACCTTGTCATTTTATCCAGATAAGAATAGATGGATGAGAGAACAAAATACTAAAAGGGTGGCAAAGACCCCAGAAAATATATACGCTAACCAAATCAGAAGAGACCTGAAATGGGGGGACAAGAAAAGGAGAAAAAAATTAAAAATAAAAAATAAAAAATTATATATATTAGACTGGTGAATAGAATAGAGCCACCCACTTGATTTTGGGTGTATTCTGGTTTCTTAGAAGAACTCACCTCCCAGAATTTTAAAGAAAGAAAAACTTATGTATATGCAAAAATAAAGGTAAACATGATGAAGGAATGAAATATGACTATAAAAATGAAAATTAAAAAAGATTCTTATAAAGGAATTGATAAGACAAGTTGGTTGGGGAAAAAAACAAAAGGAGAGAATTTGATCAGGCTGGAGACTAGAACAAAGCCATGTGCTAGATTTAGGGTATATTTTGATCTATTAGAAGAAATGGTATACCAAAATTTTAAAGGAAAAAACCTATATGTATACAAAAAATAAGGTTAAATACAGTGAAGGTATAATATGTGACTATAACAATGAAATTTTTAAAAGTTTTTTTTTTAAAAAGTATTGATAAGATAAAATAGTTTAAAAATGTGAAACTAGGGAAGAGGAAAAGTTAAAAAAATAGAACAAGAAAAAAATAAAATTAAAAAATTTAACTTTGAAAGACTAAAGGTTCATGGGGAAAAAGCCATGAATTTTATGTGTTGCTTTCCCCAACTCTGGAGTTCCACAGTTCTCACTGATTGGTGAACTTTGTCTTGGCTGGATGTTCTTGCTAATCTTCTGGGGGAGGGTCCTCTTGCAGTGATTTTCAAATGTCTTTGCCCGAGGCAGAGTTGCACTGCTCTTGCCAGGAGCCAGTGTAAGTAATCTGCTCAGGTTGGTTCTCAGGAGCTTTTGTTCCCTGAATGCTTTCCGTAGAGCTTTGGAGGCTGGGAATGAAAACGGCATCCGCCCGATCTCTGGCCCCAGAGGAGCCAAGAGCTAAGGGCCCCACTCCTCAGTGTGCTCTCAGAGAAAAGTGGTCAGTCCTTCCCATCTCCCTGTTCTCTGGCCACGCTCTAAGCTCACCCAGCCTGTGACCGAGCGTATCTGTCTCTGGCCCCATTTGGAGTCTCCAAACCCAGCAGCAGATTCCTGCCGCATGCTTCCACACTGCTTTTCCCAGAGGAGGAAGGAGGGAATCTCCCCGGATCTACCACTTGTGCGGTCCATGCTTGAAGAGCAGTTACCTGACTGCCCCTTGGATCCCAGTTTAAGGTAACCCAGAGCTGAGACCCCCCACCTCAGCTTCGTCTCTGCATCAGGCTTCCCCTCTCTGATACCTGGCAGCTCTGCCACACTCAGACACCCCCAGTCTTTCTATGACCCCGCGGGTCCTGAGACCACACTGTCCCCGTGAGGGCTCCACCCCTGCTTAGCCTCCGGAGTGATGTCCCTCAGTGGAGCAGACTTCTAAAATTTCTGATTTTGTGCTCCACTGCTCTACAACTTGCCGGGAGCTGGCCCCTCCTGCTGAGGTCTATCTTCCCATCACTTCGGATTCACTTCTCCGCATGTCCTACCTTCTGGAAAGTGGTCGATTTTCTGTTCCTAGAATTGCTGCTCTTCTCTTCTATATCCTATTGAGTTAGTAGGTGCTCAGAATGGTTTGATAACTGTCTAGCTAAGCTCCTGGGACCTGATGATATTTCAGTCTCCTACTCCTCTGCCATCTTGCTTCCTCTAAAATATCGTACTCTCTTAATGCTCCATTTAAAATGAGACACAGAGCAATAAAGTACAATAAGCTTAAAAAAAGGGGGTACCTTTTTACTTTGTTAAGCCACTGAGTTTCCTTTGTTCCTAGTTGGCAGCCACATCAAGGCCACATGACAGTGCTTAAGAATTCTGTTCACATTCTAAATTATATAGGGTATTACTGCTCCTTTTCAGTGATGTCATTGGTCCTCACTTTCCTTTGTGCCTTCAGAGGTATTTTAGAGGGTATTTGAAATCATCTGACCCAACCTGCAGGCCAGATGTCGTCTTAACTCTTTTTTTTTATTCCTAAGGTCTTTGTAATCTTTACTATATGACTCTTTAGTATTAGCATAGATTTGTGATTTAGGTATGTTTTGTGCCATTCCTGTATTCCTTAAAATTACACCAGTAGTTTTCCAGGGTGAAATATAGTCCTACATAATATTCTATTGGGTAATTACAGTTTGTTCAGGTTATCTAATTAGTCTACCATTCCCCCCTTGTAATGAATTTCCTATTACTTCCATGGTATCATAATGATAAAATTTCAGCAAAAGAGAGCTCTTGGATGGAATTTACCAACTATTGGATTTTTAGATAAATTCTCAGGAGTGAGATAACTAGGTCATTGTGGATACATCATGTTATGCTTTTAAAATAACCTTGTCACACTTTTATTGCTGCCAACAATATTTGAAAGTACCAATGACCTTGAAATTTTAGAACCAGAGGAAAAATATGACCTGATGATTATGACTGGGATTTAATAGTATGAGACTCTGGCCTGAATGTCCCTAACTGGATATGATTTTCCTCAAAACAAGTTTTGCCTTTTATCTTCCCTTTCTTGACTTGGAGAGTGGCCCAGCTGCACAGTTCAGACATCTGAATTGACTCCTACCTTAATATAATTCCTCACACCTGATTCCATAAGTATTCTGTCAGCTTTGCTCCCATAATTCTCTTAACACAGTCTCCTTCTCTTGTTCTCAGTGTTGCCTACCTCTCAACTGAACAGAGGCACAGTAACCAGCCTGCCCTCCAGCCTTTCAGACTATTCTTTGTGCTGCCTCCAGAGAGGTGTCCTATGTCACGGATACAGCCATACCGTTCCACAACCCATAACCTCCAGTGGCTCTCACTAACTACTATACAGAGCCAGTCCCTAGCATGTCAGCTAGAACCCTGTCATCATCTGTGGTCACACAGGCTAATAAGCCATTTCCCTAAAATGCCTTTCTTACAGATCACCCACCACCTTTGTGATTATGTCCAACCCTACTGGGATTTCAGCATTTCTTAGGGAGAACTATGTCTTAATCATAGGCTACTGCCCTCTCCCCACCACCGCCACCACCCCTGTGCTTAGCACAAGACCAAGTGCACGTGGGAGATTCTTAGAAACAAACTAAAATGCAGAGAACTAAATTGACTTGAACTCAGCTATATTAATAAACAATTATTACTAAAAGCATAATGAATGATCAGCAAGTAAAAATGAGGGTGATTTCTGCTGATGCGGAGGTGTGTTCATGACCTGAGCCCACCTGAGATTTTGTGAGAACACTTAGATAAGGGTAGCAGTCATATTTATTACAGATGCTGAAAACACAAAACCAGAACGATAGCTAACATGCTAGAAAAAAATAATTGGAATTGAAGATAAATTTGCTAGGCTGAGTCAGAGGTACAGAGTGCAGAACAGCAAATTCTGCTGTTTCTATCTTTATACCATTTGGAGAATTTGATTACCTTTCCACTCTTCACTGCCACCCCAGAGGGTCAGGCCCTCATCTCTCACTTGGTCATGGCCTCCTGACTGATCCCTCTAAGCTCTTCTCAATACCCAGTCAGAATTCCGTGGTTAAAACATAAGCCACACCCTGCCCCTCTTCCAGTGGAAGCCCTCTCATGCCTTTCCATATAGTCCATTATAGTCATTATAGTCCATTCCAAGTCTATTTTATGATCAGTGGGGACCTCAGGATGTGATTCCCATAACCTCTTGAACCTCATCTCTTACTACTGGAATGGTCATTCAGTTTGTTCCAGTGATATTTTCCTGTTTCCTGACCAGTTAGCCATGCTCCTAACTCATCCTCGGATACCCGCTGTACTTCTGCTTGGAATATTCTCCTCTCAGATGTATCCATATAGCTGCCAGCTAAACTTCCAGCTCCCCCAACTTAATATTTAATAACCCTCTTTCATCCTTTACTTTGGTGCTTTAACGCTGCATAGGACCTAGCACATTATATATATTTTATTCTTACTCATTGTCCATCACACAATAAAGTATGAGCTCCATGTGGAAGTGGATTGGGGTCATTTTTTTGTTTACTAATAACTTCCTAAACCTCGGGCAGTGTCTGATGGATAGCAGATACTCAATTATGAACTCAGTTATGAATAAATAAGAAATTCCATGAAGAGAAATAGTAATTTGCTTTTGGGTTCAATATATTGCTTTTAAAATGGGGCAGGCATGACTTAGCATGGTTTAAATTTTTAAAAACACAGCCTGAGAAAGTTAAAACAACAGAATTTCAGGATGGAAATTGTTATGGACTGAATGTTTGATTCCTCCCAAAACTCATGTATTAACACCCAACCCCCAATGTGATTATACTGGGAAGAGAAGGCCTGTATGGAGATAATTAAGTTTAAATGAAGTGTTAAGGGTAGGGTCATGATCCAACTGGATTAGTGTCTGGATAAGAGGAGACACGAGAGAGCTCACTTTCCCCCTGTGTCCACCATGTGAGGACACGGCAAGATGGCAGCCATTTGTTAGTCAGAAATAGAGCTCTCACTAGGAACCAAATCACCCAGCACCTTGGATCTTGGACTTCCCAGCCTCCAGAACTGTGAGAAAGAGTTTAGGCCACCTGGTCTGTAGTGTTCTTTTATGGCAGCCCACGTGGACTAATATAGAAATGTACCTTAAAAAATCATCAAACTTAATTTCCTTTCTTGACAGATAAAGAAAACCAAAGCCAGAGAAGTCAGGTGACTTTCCAAAGGTCACAAAATCAATATATCACAGAATTAAACTCAATATCCAGGTTGCAGCTCAGTGTTTTCGTCCCTTGCTGTGCTGACTCGTGTACCAATCCATGTAATATGTAGTCATTGTAGGGCAGCGGTTCTCAAACCTTAGTCTCAAGGAACTCTGTTCTTCCAAAGACTATACCAGGAATTTTGCCACTAAAAGTTAATGATGGTACTCTTTTCACGATGTCTTAAGGGGGTGAGCAGGTATTTAATTGCTTTTCCCCCCAAATTTTATGTGTTTGGCCAATAAATTTGTCTTACCCCTATGAAAAGATATAAAAGGGGAGAAAAAAGCCAAATATTACTGGAAAAACTCTGAACCATAATTCTCTAAAAGTAATTCTGCCCTTTGGAGGTGTGGAAGGCTGGAAACATGTAATGGGCTTATTTCCTACCAGTACAATTGATCCTGGTTCAAAAGATAGAACGAGTGCTGCTCAGAATTTCCCTATATTCCAAAAAGCATCCCATGACTTCTCAGAGCCCTGCTTCCGAGACCCGTTGAGAAAGCACTGGTGTAACAGCGTGACAGAGGCCCTCAGAAAGCTGTAATGGGCCAGGGCTGAAGTGATAGAGAAGTGTTGTGATCAAAGAGCGCCCCCTCCCCATCCCTCTGTACACAGCACTTGGGGAACATGCACCCGCCATTGTGCTCCTTGCCTCTTCCTTGGTCTCACACTTGACATGTTACTGACTAGCGTCCAGAGATAACAGCAAAGAAATGGAGGGAATGGTTAGTTTGGGAAGTGAAGATTTAGGGGAACGTGGGCCTGTTTGCAGGCTTTTGAAGATCTGAACTAAAGGCGAGGGACTAGATTCATCTGGTGGTGTTTCATGCACAGAGCCAAGCTCTTTGTGCAGACACTGCAGGAAAATCCGTTTTTGACTCAATATAGGAAAAATTAGAGTTGTCGCTGGAAGAGTCCCCTGGTAAAATAATTAGAATGGATTGGAAAGTAACAGGGATGTTCCAGACATCACCCCAGACGGGGTTTAGGAAGTGACTTCAGACAGATGACCTCAGAAGGTCATTCCAGCGTGAAGAGTCTGCCATTCTATGAATGCAAAGAACCAGGCCGTTGTTGATTACAGTGAGTATGTTACCATCAAGTAAAGATGCCTGGTTCTTTCTTACCTTGTAGAGTGGAAGGGTGTAGGGAGCAGACAGGCCTTGGGTAACTGAAATGAACGTGGAGGGAAAAAAGAGTGAAGAGGAATTCTGTACTGTTCTTAGTATCTCCGTATAAGGATGACGTATATTAGAATACAGCACGTCAAACCCAAATACAAATTGCCTCCTGTACTTTGGGGACTGTGTAGAGGAAGAAAAGAGAAAAACTCACTTTCTTTAGATTTGAACAGTCCTCACATTTGGGAACACATAAACCCTATGAATCTCTTTAAGGGCAGGATATTATTTAAAACACCGGAGTAGAAATGTCTAAAGGAGAGAAAAAATAAGGCCCTCCTGTCCTTTCTCTGAAAGTGAAAGGCGGTCATTTAAAGAAAAATTTAGAATGACAGATGTTGGAAGGTGTGCCATCATAAGTTCCTAAAGAGGCCCCCCTCACGCGCCCCCCCCCCCCCCCCGCTATCCCAGGGAAATGGCATCCCCAGGAATGGCCCAGAACAAAGAGAACCCGGGGGACTGCCTCCCAGTGACCTCTACCTGCAGGGTCAGCTGCATGGCCCCTACCTGGGGTGGCCCTAGGGGCAGCAGCTTATGTACTGGGCCTCTGTCCTATATCCTTTCCAGCCTACTTAAGTGAATTCCTTTTGTTTTCAAGGTCTTTGTAAGCAACAGTTAGTAAAACTGATTCTACAACCTACGCCATGGCATTAATAACTAATAGGGCTCTCATATATTTTCCCTCCCACATAATATTTGCCCAATAAGGGCTTTTATGACGCAACCTAATGTGGTGGTAAGGAATGTTAGGCCCACGTGCCTATCAGCATATGCACATAGAACTAATCTTTTTCTCATAGCAATAATATGCATTGACGTTAGGTTTCCTTCCTGCGGTTTTCCGTCAGGGCATCACTCTGTTCTGGATTCAGTGTTTTAAATAATACTTCTTCGTCCTGGTGGGGCTTTCAGATATCTGTGGGTCTGATCCCGCCTCCATCACAGAGCTCATTCATACCCACACATCTGTCTCTTCCTACCTTAATCCCTTCGGTTTCGCCTTCCTTTATTCCAGTTTACTCTTGCAGAGATCTTTTGTGACTTGAGGAGATGAGGTATTTTAAGGAAATGTGAAGATAGTCGAACTCTCCTGGTACCGTCACTTGAGTCACGCCTCAGCATAGTGTCCCCCATTCTGTCCCCAAACTCATCTACATATTTCGTTTTCAGAATTATGTTATTGCCTTTTGCTTACTGTGCCACTGGAAATACATATGTATTCCTTTCTCTGGTGCTGCCTAAAGAGACACACTATAATATTTTTTTAATATGGTAGTCGCAGGTCGGAATAAGGGGAAGACAGATGACTTGTGGGAGGAAGAAATGCTGAAACCCAATTTACTCTGTTGTCGTTATGCTACATTCTTTATGAACTTGACACACTCAGGATGATTCGGAGTAAATATAATTAAGACCAAGGAACATATAAAAATGGTATCTTGGTATTTATACTCGGGAGTAATTATTTGATATTAATGTCATGCTAGAGAAGCTGGGACTATTTTCTGTGGGACTGAAATGTGGCAACAAACAATGGTGATTGGCCCCCTGGTCACGGACAGGGTGGAGGGGCCTTTAGTTTTAACAATCCACAGGGACCAGGGTATCACCCCGGTTTCCTAATGGGAGAACTGGGCTTTGATTTGCACGTGTTCTCAAAAGGGATAAATATATTATGAAATTCAAGCAGCGATGATACTGTTGTCTTTGCAGTCCACACAAGGACTTCCTCATTGGAACCTCAGTGGGTTTGCCCCCAGAGTCCTGTGTGTATGGAAAGGAGAAACTGTGGGTAGAAGATTCAGTTCTGCACAATCATTACAAAAACTTAGCTATGCCTCCCAAGCAATTTTTTGTTTACTTTAGCAGTCTATTCTAAATCAGATATTCAATTCAATTTCCTAAAACTTTATCTATTTGTGGGTCGTATGACCTTTTATAATCTAAACAGAAGCTGTTCACAAAAATAGCTTTAAAAAGGCTAGGAGAATTACCAAAATTATTCTTTTCCTGCTATGACATTAGCGTGCAACCATTTTTTTCTTGTAAATAATGCAACCATTTCAAAGAGGATGCGCCCTCCAGATAATAGTGAATAAAAAATTCAGTGAAAGAAAGTGAGCTTATGGCTGCTATAATTTTCCAGAACCATTATGTGTCCTGCTGCAGCTGGTTTTGTTGGTGCTACTAAGTACTTCCTCCTGGGCCCATCCTTTTAGTGTTTATGAGCATTAAAGGATTGAAGGAAGGGGTGGAGAGTGAAAGTAAATAAAATAAACGTAAGATGCTGATAAAAATTAATATCGTGTGAATGTCACATGTGACTTAGACCAATGGGAATTTTCATGTGGGTTATATATGTTTATAAATTTGGATATGCAAGCATAGGAGATGCATGGAGTAAGAGAAGAAAATCTGTATGAATGAATGAGTTAAGAGAAACAGTAATCCTTACACTTTGTCTGATGGTTTGTAGTTTATGTTAGGATAATGTAGCTTCATTTCTTCAAGTGTTCTTTGATAGCGATCCCCCAATGTAGATAGACAGGTGCTCTTACATAACTATTAAATGATTGAATCTAGCCCTCCTAGCCCTGTTTTCGGACCCCAAGGCCTCTATTTAAAGCATTCTTTCAAAATTCCACACTCTTTCAAAATTCCAACACAAGTTGACGTATTTAATTGAAAGTAATCTAGGAACCTTTCAGCAAAGTAGCGAATGTTTTAGCAGAGTGATAGGTTTTGAAATATGTGTGAAATTGCCTTAAAACTTTTTATCTCTTTGCAAGTCATCAGAAGTTCACCAAAAGTCTACCCTTTTCATCTGCTTTCCTGACATGGGAATTTTAAGAAGTGAATGGAAAAATACCACACTTGACTTGTGAGCAATTGTAGGGAGCCTTGGAAACATAATCCATTCCCCTTTAACAGGTATAGATCTCACCCTAATGCAGTGTGAGACTGGATAGGGTGATATTAGTATGGTGTTTTTCCTATTTTCTTATGCCACAAAATCATTTTTCCACACACCTTGCATAGCTCCTACAAATGATTTTCAAGGGGTCTTTTGGCATGTGAAATTATTTATCATCAAATATTTGTAAATGGAAGTGCTGGGGATGAGACAGAATACAGACAGCTAATTCTAAAGCTGCTCTGAATGACAGGCACAGAGGCAACATGGGCATTTCCAAAAGAGAAAGAACATCAGTCTGTAAAATTGCCTGTCCTAGCTTGATATAGGTCCTCACTGCTCTGAAATGAAGATGAAAATCATTTGCGAAGTGTCTGCATAGAATCATCAGTGGCTGCTCCACTGTATGGAATTAATTAATATATGCACACATACTTTTAAAAAAAGCAACAGAAATGATTTAAAGATTAACATGTTTAGAAAAGAAGTTTCAAGACTTATATGAAAGTATTTCTAAAGTCCATGTTTAAACCTACGCAGATTCGCGTCTAGCCATTGAAAATCCAAATACGGTTTACTTTGGAAATAGAGTTGCCTGGTCCTTAAGAGTAATTACCAGCTTTAGTTTGTGTTATTGGACGGTATCCAGGACAAAAAGAAATAAGATACATGAAAATATTTTCATTCCTGCTGTCAGGGAGTGAACGATTCGGGTTGAGTGTGCATTGGATGTCTACGACAACACCTGTCCAAGCTCTTGGCAGATGCCGGCTTGATGCTTGTGCTCTTCTAGCAAACTAACGGGGTTCCTAAGTCTAACAGAGTAACTATCCAAGTGGGATCTGCTGGACAGTAAGGCTTTGGGGTGCATCTCTCCGGGTGTTTGTTTTTGTTTCTGAATGTGAAAGGCTCAGTCTAGGAGAAGGAATACCATCTAATGAGTGTATATCATTTTCCTACCGTAAGAGGAGGTAATATTTGCTGCAGCTTTAAAATGAAGGAACAGAGGCCCATGGTAATCACGTGCTCCCACAATGGATAGCACTTTCTGGGCATGTCCCTGTAGCTCCCCCCATGGTTACACAATGTTCAGTACAGCAAGACTCCTGGGCTTCAATGACTAAGTTACTAACGTTGTCTTTTTTCTACATTGCTAACAAAAGTGAAAATAATGAAAAAGGCTTATTTTTATATTCCTGTATGACAGTGCCGGTATTTTCTTTCTTTGACTCATTTTTCAAATGTTAGGGGAGTTCCTTAGGTTGTCTTCATAACTAATGAAATTTCGTTTACCTAATGAAATCAAGCTCTTACTGCTAGACTTGTTATCAAAAGAAACCTGGAAACTTAGGGGCAAATCTGGACTTGTCTCAGATCTGTCACTTTGGCCTGTGGTAATAGCAAGCAAGTCACTGAACTTCTCTGAGGCTGTTTGTTCATCCTTACGAGGAAGAGATTGGACTTCCAGCTCCTCCAGAGGCCGTGAATATGGCCCAGATACAAGTAGCCTTGGGGGTGGGGGTAAATCTTTGGAGAAAATTGAAGTTATTTGTCTCGGTACTCCCCAGTGATGGCAGTACCCTAAAGAAGGGGCAGAGTGGCCCTGTCGTGTCTCCAGTCCCATCCTTCATGAATGGCTTACAAGGAAAGGAACTCCCAGAAGAGTGGATCCTTAGAATCTTTGGATCCTTAGGATCCATACACCTGACAGAAGCTCCATTGAGATTGGATGCCTGTGAACAGCGATTGCTAACTGGGCCCAGAGGATTGATCCTTTATCGGCATATGTCCAGTGGCCCAGGGGAAGAGTATGGACATCTGTCTCCCCATGACAGTGAACTTGAAATGAAAACATAAAAGAAAAGTTGAAAATAAGTGAAAAGAGTTTGGATTCCGTGAGATCTGATGTCTTTTCTAGGTTCCAGTATTTTTGCAAGGGTAAGAAAATGCAAAGCAAATCAAGAGTCTCTGTTGCTCAGGGGCACCTGGGTGGCTCAGTGGGTTAAAGCCTCTGCTTTCGGCTCAGGTCATGATCCCAGGGTCCTGGGATGGAGCCCCACATTGGGCTCTCTGCTCAGCGGGGAGACTGCTTCCCTCCTCTCTCTCTCTGCCTGCCTCGCTGTCTACTTGTGAGCTCTCTCTGTCAAATAAATAAGTAAAATCTTTAAAAAAAAAAAAAAAAAGAGTCGCTGTTGATTAGTTTGCAACATTTACAAATATTCAGTCATTATGTTGCGTGCCTAAAACTAAATAAATATATCAAAAATAATTTTAAATAAATTAAATTTAAGAGCCTCTAACTCAAAATTTGACAAGTATCTCTTGTAGCCAAGGCATTGTATGTATACTTTGCCTGTTTATGTCCCTTCCTCTAGGCATGCCAACCACTGCCCCACCCAGCCACTTTAATCTGTCCTCTGACCTGCCAGGTGCCCACTTATCTGGGTGTAGTGGCTACATGTGTGATAGCTAAGTGTGTGGTAGCTTCCAATCCTTAGGCTGTAATCAAGAAGATAATACATTATGTTAGAAATCAATGCTAAAACCTGAATTATGTCCATATTCTATTTTTTTTTTTTTTTGACAAGTTGGGACTATGGGACCTTGTAATTCAAAACAACATCTTTAAATAGTTGCGGTGTGTTCACTGTCAGCTAATTAACAGCCACCCCAATACTTGCCAAATAAATACATGAAGCAAACATTTGTCACAAGAAAGAACATAGTTTTTATCCAAACTATCCTTAGGGTATAATGAGGAAAAGGATGTATAGTGTTATAAATTAATACAGATGAATTATGTCCAGGTTGGAACTTGTGGGACCCTGTCAGTAGTAGTGAGTTCATGAAACTGAACTTTAACTCCTTTTCCTTCAAATTACAGATTTTCCAGAGAATTTAGTTGTTGCTGTTTTTTGTTTGGGTTTGGTTTGTTTGTTGGATCTGAATGTATAGGGGTATTTTAAGATTTTCATTTAATTTTTTCATGAAATTTAAAAGATTTACCATGATCTGAGCCTCTGAGAAGTATGGTTCCTTCCAATGAAAGAGTAAGGTCAACATCCTTTTTAGTACTTACATGCAGTTCCCACGTAGCTTACACAACAGCAATTTATTGTCTTACAGTTGTGGAAGCCAGAAGTCTGAAATCGAGGTGTTGGCAGGGTTGGTTCCTTCTGAGGCTGTGAGGGAGACTCTGTTCCAGGATTTTCGCTGGTTCCTGGTGGTGTTCTGGCAACCTTTCCCGCTTACAGACCCATCCTCCTGATGTCTGCCTTCATATTCATGCGGTCTTCTCTCTATGTGAATATCTGTCTCTGTCCACATTTCCTCTTTCTATAAGGACACCATTCATATTGGATTAGAGCCCACCATAATGACCTCATCTTAACTATAATGACATTGTAATCAACATATTTCCAAATCAGGTCAAATTCTGGGGTATTGAGGGTTAGGATTTTAACATGTGAATTTGTGGCCAAGAGGGTACAGTTCAACCCATAGCAGAGCAGTTACCAAAATAAAACTAAGTAAAAAAAAAAAGGTAAGGCACAAAGGGAAAACTGTATCCATACTGCTCTATGAACTGAAGCGATTATTTAAGATTATCACTTCTGGGTATATTGTAGGGAGAAGATGACCTTTGACTTTGCATCTGAAGCGGACGATTTGGTATCACTACTGTGTGTGTGCGGTCATGCATCTCTTCCTCGAGGAACTCGAATTTGTCCCTTGTATTGTGCATGAGCACGGATGTCATTCATGTAGTGACCCACTGATGCACAGATATTTATTGCAAACCTGCAGTGCTCGGCCCTGCTCTGAGCACCTCAGATACTATGAGTAGTTGAAAGAGACTCTGGCCTGTCCCATGGAGCTTCTAGTCTAGGGGAGAGAGAGAGAGAGAGAGAGAGAGAGAGAGATTGATTCATCAATCATGTCAGTAATTGTAAACCCGTACTTGGACAGTGATCTAAAGTGAGCAGGGGCCACAGCTCTTATGAGTGGCTATAAAAGGCGAATCTAAGCTCATGGGTCTGCTAAGGGAGAGGGAGTTGATGAAACCCACCCAAAGAAATGATGTTTGATTTGGGATCCAAAGGATCTAAAGCCGGGATCACAGTGAAGCGGGAAGGGAATGTTTCATACAAAAGGGAACAAGTGAAAAAAAAAAGGGGGGGGGGAAACAAGTGTTCCAGAAGCCCCATGGCATAAGAGAACGTGTATGTTCAAAAACAAACAGAAAAACCATACTTGACTGTGGACCAGAGCTGGTGTGGGCAGAGTGGGAAATGAACAAAAGAGGTCAGAGAATCTTTATTTTAAGAGGATGGGAATCCACTGGAGGGTTTCCAGCAGGCATGTGGCACGATCAGATTTGTATTTTTTTAAAAATGTTGCTGGCTGCAGTGTTGAGAAGGGATGAGAGCCAGGCTCCAGGGGCTGGCAGACTGTTGGAGAAGTCTAGCTGAGAGGGGACTACAGCTTGTGCTGTCGTGGGGCTGATGGTTATTGACAGATGCCCTCAGTGGCTGTTTGGGAAGTGAAATGGGACAGGATACGGTGATGAGGGAGTATGGAGAGTAAGGATAAGACAATCACCAAGGATGAGTCTTAATTTCTAGTTTAAGAATAGGAGCACTGATAGGAGGTCAGGTTTGTGAGGGAAAACCATGATTTTGTATTTGAAAATGTTGAGTTGGATGTGGCTTTGAGATACCACAGTGCAGATAGCGTGTAGGCAGTTGTAGCCTTCCATCTGGCACTCAGAAGCGGTCTTGGGCAGATGTACACATTCTGGGCTCCTCTGTGAATCGCTGACAGAGCTCTGGTGTGGGTGAGTTGTCACCTAGGGAGAGGACACAGCATGAGTAGAGTCCCTGAAAATTATCTTTGAAACACTCCAACATTTAGTTCCCAGGCAAAAGAGCATATTTCAACAGGCAGAACCTGACAAAACCCAGGAGCCTGGGAATGAATAAAGCCATGAGAAAATGGTGGTTCAGGACAAAGGAGCCAAATGTTGCCTACAGGTCAGTGTGAGAGGTCAGATGTTAGAGGTCAGATGAGATGAGAACAGAAAGGACTCTGTGATGTGGAATTACCTGGT
This sequence comes from Meles meles, assembly GCF_922984935.1. NCBI lineage: Eukaryota > Metazoa > Chordata > Mammalia > Carnivora > Mustelidae > Meles > Meles meles. Next base: position 7,867,621 of record NC_060075.1, on the reverse strand, counting down.
GCCCTAAATACTTCTACTTAGGTGGGAAAGCCCAAAGTCGGTTAGAGAGGGACTGGGGAACAGAAAATGGGTCAAGCAGGTGTAGGGTAAGTGAACAGAGAAGACAGCAACTCAGAAGCCGTGGTAGAAATTAGAGATGCTTGAATGCCACCTTTGGGGGAGATGGAGAACATGCAACGCCAATAAGAGGCAGTAAAGATACGAGTGGACAGAAAAGATTATTAGAAACAAGGCGGGAAATCAGTGAACACCATCTTGTTCAATGAGTAGCCTACACAGTCTGGGATAGACACGTCCAAAGGAACCCAAAGAAGGAGGTGGGAGAGGTCAGGATGGCAGCAAGGAGAAGGCAGAGAGGGCGACAGGCCACGTGGCATGAGCGTGACAAGAGTCAGAGTAAGGACTTGGCCACAGAGGGTCAGGCCTCCATGCCACCAACAAACCGGGGTCACGTGGGGGGAGAGAGACAGCTGCCTCTAGAGAAGGCTGCAGCAGCGGGGGCTTTCACTGGACGTGAGAAGTGATGAAAACAGGGCTGCAAAGCATGTGGGCTTCTGCTCCGCCGCTGCTAGTGGGCTGGAGAACATGTCTCACTCAGCCGGGTGACCATGGTGGCGGGTCACATGGCAGCTCGCTGTGGCGTGGCCGATTCAGGCTAGCCAGGGGCAGCCCACAGAAACGTCCAGAGGAGCAGAGGAAATTTCAGGCACTGTTGGAAGTGTGATTTTGTACATTCGTGGAGAGGAGGGGAGGAGGACGACTGTCAAATCCAAATATTAATGCTGCACAAATAAATTCCAGAATAGTTATTTTATACCAAATGGTTAAAATAACTTATTAATGTCTTGAATTATTCATTATTTTTAGCTGTTTTTACGTTACGTAGCTATAGCCTACAGCTGTACTTTAACATAAAGCTACAACGTTTACCGATTTGAAGTAGTTGAAGAAATGGGAGTATAAGAGTAATTTTTGAAGATGAGCAAAAAATAGCAGACTTCACACACATACGCGCATACACACACACAACACTGCAGAGAAAGCTAGTTACTAACATCCCATTAGTAAGACTTTTTTCATTTTATAATAAGTAATTAGCCAACCACATTAGGCGATAATGAGAGCTAGTAATCACTTTTTTTATTAGAGAAATTAGACGGGACTCATTTGAAGACCCCAGCTAATGCATACATTGTAATGAATATGCAAAAGGTACAAGTTACTTAAGCAAAAGGTGTAAGTTTGGGTACTCCTCCAATCAGAAATAATGACTGGAGATGGGCTGAAAGATAGAGTTACTTTTCTCAACTTGGGGGAGAACATTCTGTGTAAACCCTAAAGGGTTGAGTTGACATTGTAAGCCGGACTGAATTTTGTATGCTCCGAGAGAGTGTCTGAACAGGGTGTGTTTCATGTTTGTGATACTTTGCTGCCAGGAGCAGTAAGAGAATGTGCTATCCCTCTGGTTACATGTGCGGTATCCTGGGTAGCTTAGACTGTTGCATATTTACGAAACCCACAACTAAGTGTAGGGTTTCAAACACCTACTACAGCGGATTCCTTTTGACTGTACGATTTGATGAATAATGAACCGCCCTAGTCAGTTTATACATTCTTCTGAAGAACTTGAGAGAAGAGGCAATCTTTCATGGGAAATAAAATATCTGACTTCACCTTCTACAAAACTCAATGATTATAATACGGCCCTGTCAGGCCATGGGAAGATTACAGGTTGGTGCTTACTACTTCCTTTCCAGATTAGCTAACAAATGCATCGTGAATTTGAGAGACTTGATTAAGACCCCACACCCAGACCATGCTTCCTTGATGCTTATGCTCTTTGCTGCTAAAAGAGTCACGATGTGAAGATCTTCACTGAATTGCATTGTAGATGATCTCTTCATTTCCAGGGCTTTAAATACCATCTATATGCTAATGCCTTCCACATTTCAATTGCTCACACCATCCTCTTCCCTGAGCTCGAAACTTCCATATCCAACTTGCTATTAACATCTCCCTTCAGATGATTCACACTCATCTCAGACTTGACATGACCTGACTTGCCCCCCACCCTCCGCCTTGGCTATTGCAGTGAAAGGAACCATGGTGTACCCAGATTCTGATGCAGAAAAACAGGACCCTCTTCTTCCCTTCCTCCTTGCCTCCATATCTTATCAAGCCTCATGAATCATCCAGTAGGATGTATTTTAAAGTGACAGCTGAGATCCTGCCACTGCCATCCTTACGACCTGTCCTAAATCTAACTTCTCAAGCCAGATCCAAACCACCAACAGCTCTCCCTTCCACTAGCGCGACTGCCCCGGCAGGTCCTTCTCTGTATACACTGCCCTTTCCACTAACAATAAACACGGTAGGGTATTTCATATCCTGAAATACACATCTCGCACAGTCGCTCCCCTGTGCAAATTCTCTGACAACTTCCCATCACCTTAGAATGAAACATTGACTCCTCCCCGGGTCTGCAGGCCCTTGTGCCGTCCAACTCTTGCCTCCCTCTTTGCGTGTGGCTTACTCTGTGTTGGGCTCTTTGTCAGCCACATGGGAGAATCTCCTGACAGCTTCGAAGCTCTTACCTCTCTGCCTGGGGTGCCCTTCCCCCAAATCCTCAGTTGCCGGGTGTCATCACCATTCAGTTTCCTGCTTGAATGTCACATGCTCAAGGAAACCTCCCTCAGCCACTCTGTAAAATCACTCATGGTCCAGCCCTGGCACTCCATGCCACCTGGCTCTCTTTCCTTCATCACCCTTGTCATGTGATTCGTTTGTTTTCTGTCTTCTCGCTACGACAGGAGAACCTTGGGCAGGAGAACCTTGATTTTGCAGGTGAATGGATCCATAGTACCTGCCTGTAAGAGTAGAGCTCGATTAAATATTTGCTGAATGAAAGATAATCATATAATTCTTCCACGGTAATTTTAATTTTAAGCTCTAAACATTACCAGTTGACTCGTGTCCCCAGTACAAGAAAATCTGATTTCTTGTATTACCTCCCACTTTCCCCAGTCCATGCTCCCCCTCGAACTGCACTGGTCATGTTGTTATTTCTGCATGGTAGTGAACAGCAGTACGCACATTCTGTTCTAGAGCTTGAGTCTCAGTTGTTCAAAGTTTTGCATTTGCATGGATTCGATGTATACCTATGTTTCTTACCCCATATTTTACCAACTCTTGGTTGATGGAAGTTTATCATTTCATCATTTTTAAAAGAAATGCTCATAAGAATGAAAGTCCCAGAGGTATTGTTTGTTGGGAAATATGTACCTCCACCTGGATAGCACTTGTTCTGGGTATGACAGTTACTGAGGCATACCGTCTTTCCAGAAGATTCTGCAGACATGATTCTGTTATCTCCTGGTGTGAAGGTACTACAATTAAGAGAACTGAGGGCACCTACGTGGCTCAGTTGGTTGGGCAACTGCCTTCGACTCGGGTCATGATCCTGGAGTCCTGGGATCAAGTCCCGCATCGGGCTCCCAGCTCCTTGAGTCTGCTTCTCCTTGTGACCTTCTCTACTCTCTTACTCTCTTTCTCTCTCAAATAAATAAATAAAATCTTAAAAAAAAAAAAAAGAATTGAGGCCACCTTGATTTCCTTTCCTTTGTCTGGACACCCATGGAATTCTTTGATATCATTTTTCGAGTGATTTCACTACAATGTACTCTGGTGTTTTGGGGTTTGTTTTTTTTTTTTAATCAGTTTCTACAAGTATTCACTGGACAGTTTATGCTTTCTGTAGACTTAATTCTCTTTTAAAAATATTTTCTTATTAGATCATGAATCTTTAAAAATGTTTAAATGTTAAAAATCTTTAAAAATGTTATCTGTGATTTCCAGTTATATTTGTTGTCTTTCATTATTACTATTCTTTTACTAAAATTAATCAACATTGTTGTCCTTTTGAATTTTATTTTATTCATTTTATCTAGTTAGTCCAGGTACTTCTAATTATACTTTCAGCAGAGCCTGATTTTCCTTGTGCTGACTTTTATGTGACTTCCCTTTCTTTTTTTTTTTTTATTTATTTCTTTTCAGCATAACAGAATTCATTGTTTATGCACGACACTCAGTGCTCCATGCAATACATGCCTTCCATAATACCCACCACCTGGCTCCCCCAACCTCCCATCCCCCCGCCCCTTCAAAACCCTCAGATTGTTTTTCTGACTTCTCTTTCTTTGATGATTTTATTTTGTCCTTCCATTTCTTTCCCAAGATCCATCCGCTCATTTTCAGCTCGTTCTATTGTTTTCCACCTCTTTCCAGAGTACTTCTAACCCTTTATCCTTTCTTTGGGCTCTTGTTACTTAAAGGACATATGGTCATACATTTTATCTGCTTTGCGGAACTTCTTACCTGATATATGTTCTCTCTCTCTCCTTCTGTGTGCTGCACTTAAAAAGCAATTTCGGCATTTTTTCATAAGTCTCATGTTCCTCCTTTTTCGTGTTTACTCAGCATTGCATACAGGAACTCCTCCCGCTCCAGCTGTTGGCACAGAGTGCAGGGAAAGGGTGAAGAAGTCACTCAGGACAACACAGTTTGCAGTTTGTCCTGATGTCTTCCATGTCTTCTTGGGTCTCAGCCCTGGGCAGCAAATGAGCTTCGGGCTCACTGTGCGAGATATGCAGCCCACGTTGTTGTGTAATGATTGAGCTTTTATTCCTCTTCAATTAGCAAAAGAGGTAATTTCGGGAAGTGTGTGTCATACACAGGCTCTCTTCCGCTTGGCCACGTGGACGGTCTGGCTCCAGAATCTGTGTCAATGCTCTTGTTTCTCCATTCCGCCTTCCATTCCCAGCCGCTCCTTGTTGCCGCACAGGGCCTGGGGAAGCTTGCTCCGTAGACCATGAAACCGGACCTTGTGGTTCCAAGCTGGATTTTCCTGTTTTTCCTCTGAGGGTGCCACCTTGCTTAGAAGTATTCTTTGCTCTACACAGAACCCTGCCCAGGTTCTGTGGGGTCTGTGGTCCTCTCTCTGTGCCCCCACCTGCCTGTCCCTCTCACGGTCTTTTTCTTTCTATGTTCTGGCATGTTCTTCAGGCATTTACAAACTGCATTAAAAATGGACATTCTTTTTTTAGTAACAGCCTTATTGAGATAGAATTCACATGCTATACAAATCATTTTAAATTATATCATTCAATGCTTTTTAATACATTCGTACAGTTGTGCGGTCACCACCACAGTCAATTTTAGAATATTTTCATCAACCCAAAAGGAAACCTCATACTCGTTAGTAGCCGTTCCCTATTCCCCTCATCTCAGGCTGAAGTGACCAGTAATCTACTTTCTGTGTCCGTGGATATAAGTATCCTGGCCACTGCAAAGAAGTAGAAATCATACAATATTGGGCCTTTTTTGTCTGGCTTTTTTTTTTTTTTTACTAAGCAGATTGTTTTAAAGTTCATGAATTCCATAACATGTCAGAATCTTTTTTTTTTTAAGATTTTATTTATTTCTTAGAGCAGAAAGAGCGCGAGCAGGGGGAAGGGTGGTGGAACAGAGCGAGAGGGAGAAGCAGGCTCCCCACTGACCAGAGAACCCAATGTGGGGCTTGATCCCAGGACACTAGGATCATGACCTGAGCTGAAGGCAGAGTTTTAACCATCTGAGCCACCCAGGTGCCCCAGAACTTTGTTTTTATTGCTGAGTTATATATCATTGTATGCATATACCATCTTTTATTTGGTTCATCAGTTGATAGACACTTGGTTTGTTTTCGCTTTTGAGCTATCATTAACAGTGTTGCTACGAACATTTGTGTGCAAGTATTTCTGTGGACATGTGTTTTCAGTTTTCTTGGATGTATACGAGCAAGTCGAATTGCAGAGTCAAGTTCTAATTCTATGTTTTACATTTTGAGGAGTGTTAGACTGTTTTCCAAAATGTCTGCACATTCTTACATCCCTACCAACATTATCAATGGTTCCAGTCTCTTCCCATTCTTGTCAATACTTGTTGCTGTCTTTTCTTTTCTTTTTATTATGGTCTTCCTGGTGAATGTGAAGTGGTGTTTGTAGTTTGGATTTTTGTTTCCCTGATGAAATGATGTTGAGCATCTCGTCACATGTTTGTTGTCCATGTATGTATCTTGTTTGGAGAAATTTCTACTCATATCCTTTGCCCATTCTTTAAGTTGGGTTATTTGTCTTTTTATTAATGAGTGGCAGGTGTTCTTTTTGTATCATAAATAAAAGTCCCTTATCAGAGACTGGTTTTCAAAAAAATTTCTCTTTTTTGTGGATTCTTTTCACATTTCTAATTGGATCTATTGAAGAATAAAATATAATTTTGATGGTGTCCAGCTTATCTATTTTCCATTTTATTGCCTGTGCTTTGTGTGCCATCTCTTTGAAACCATTGCCTCATCCAAAAGCACAAAGATTTATGCCATCGCTGCATCTAAAAATTTAGTTATATTAGCTGTTATATTTATGTCTTTGATCAATTTTAAATCATTTTTTATACAGTGTGAGGTAGGAGTCCAACTCAATCCTTTTGCATGTAGGTGTCCATTTGTCCCAGGTCCATTTACTGAAAACAACCATTTCCCCCAATTAAATTGTTTGGCAGCCTACTTGAACATGATTTGGCTGTAAACATGCCGTGGTGAAAACCCTCAGTAAAATGTTAAATTGAAATGGCAAGAATAGACAACCTTGTTTTGTTTCTGATTTTAAGAGGAGAACATTCAAAGTATAATGTTAGTTATGGTTATTTTCTTGATGCCTTTATCAGTTTGAAGAAGTTCCTTTCTATTACTAGTTGAGTGTTTTTATTGTGAAAGGGTGTTGACTTTTGTTAAATGCTTTTCCCACATTTATTGAGACAGGAGTGTGGTTTTAGTCCTAACCTGTTGCTATGATATATTAAATTCATCAAGTTTTGGATATTAAACCAACCTTGTAAATCCATCTCATGCATGGTGTTTGATCCTTTTTATATTCCTGAATGTGGTTTGCTAGCATTTCATTTAAGTTTTTTGCATCTGATTCTTAAAGAGAAACAGATCTGTGGTTTTGTTTTCTTATGATGTCTTTTTCTGGTTTTTGTATGAGGGAGGGTAAGACTAACCACATAGTATTAGGAAGTGTTTCCTCCCCTTCTATTTTGTGGAAGATTTTGTGAAGAATTCTTACAAATTATTCTTCAAGTGTTTTATAGAATCACCAGTGAATCCATCTGGGCATGGACCTTCCTTTGTGGCTTATTTCTTAAGAAAAAAAAAAAAAAAAAATTTGTCCTGGGTGTCCTGGGTAGGCCAGTTGGTTAAGCAGCTGCCTTCGGCTCAGGTCATGATCCCAGAGTACTGGGACAGAGCCCCAAGTTGGGTTCCATGCTCAGCGGGAAGTCTATTTCTTCTTCCTCTCTCTCTCCTGCTCGTGCTCATGTTTATTCTCTCTCTCTCTCAAATGAATAAAATAAAATCTTTTAAAAAATAAAAAATATTAGTCCTTACTGTTATAGGCTATTAAGACATTTTATTGCTTTTTGAGTTGGTTTTGCTAGTTTATATCTTTCTAAGAATTTGTCCTTTGCATCTTACTTAATTAGTTGACATATAATTGTTCATAGTATTCCCTTATTATTTTTTTTATTTCTGTAATGTCTATGGTAATGTTCCATATTTCATTCCTGATTTTAGTAATTTGAGTAGATTCTGCATCCTCTGCCTGCATCAGTCTACTTCAAAGTTTGTTGATTTTATTGATCTTTCTGAAGAACAAGACAATTTTTTTAAATATTCTCCATTTTGCTTATCTCCACTCCTGTCTTTATTATTTCCTTCCTATTCTTACCTTGGGTTTAGTTTGCTCTTCTTTTTTCACTGTGTTAAAATACTGTTTGCATGATATAACTTTTCCATTTATTACTTTCAACCCATTTATATGTTTTAATCTAAAGGATATCTCCTAGAGAGACCATAGAGTTAGATCTTATTTTTTTCTCCTCGAGTCTGATAATCTCTGCCTTTGACCCTTTCAAGTTTAATTTTATCACTAATACAGCAGGATTTATGCCTTCTGTTTTGCTTTCTGTTTTCTATCTGTCCCATGTTTTTTATATCCCTCTGTGCTGTTCTTACTGCTTTCACTGCATTTAACTAATATTTTCTGGTGGGATTTTTTTTTAATTTCTAATTTTCTTTCTTGGTTTTGGTTGATTTCATGGGGTAAGGAGAAGCAGAGGTCTTTATTTTCCTGTTTTAAACCAGAAGTTCTCTATTCTGGATCTGTGTTTTATAATACTATGCAACACCCATGGTAGGTATGTGTGAGTTTCATCACAAATCCTTCCCTCTGGGACATCTTTTCAGTTTGGTTCAGTGACTGAGTCAGTGGGTAGTAATAAGGAAATCCGGACTCTTGTCATAACTTATTAACCACTTGTATGGTCATGTGATAGCCAGTGTCTCTCTTGGACTGATATTCTTAGGTGTAAAATGAAGGAGGCATTGAATTAGATTTTATTTAGTGTTCTTTTTGATACCAGTATATTAAAATTCCAAGAACACAATGATTGTATGACCCTAAATACATAAGTATATGAACCAGGTAGAGTCAGATCTTTTGTCTCTTGGACTAGGCAATCTTATCTACAACTGAAGTGATTCGGGGCATAAGATTTAGCTAGATCTACGTTGTAGTAAAATAGTTATTTGTTTTACACCACTGGCCAGTATCCCACTGACCAATCCCTTATGTGTGGATGACCATGGTATAGGGAAGGGAGGAAATACGGACTTTGAAATGATCATAACTATAAGATAGTCGAGGATGCCTCATTAGCATAAGAGCTTTGTGTCCATTCTATACCCATGTCCAATTATTTTGTAAAGATATTTCATTAGAAAATCCATTACCCATTGGTTGTGTACAGTGTGTATACCCCTCAATGGTGACTTATATGCTATTATATACCAAGAGGACATGATCCCTACTCTAATGGGTCACATTTGAAAATTAAAGGGAGAGTAAACACAGAGGCACATTTAATTATTAATGACAGTTGAAGGGAGCGTTAGCACAAATAACGCCAAAGACATTTCTATTTGGCTTGGAATTTTAATATGACTTTTGAGAGATCTATTTACCTAATTATATTTTATCTAGGATGGTATTAAAATGAGCTTCCATTCTCTAAGCACTCACCAACAGTGTGGTAGAAGCCATGTCTACAAAGCATGTTAGTTACAGCAGGAAGCTGGTCCAGGATTAAAAAGCGTTTTGTGAATTATCCATAACAAGGAAAACCTTCATGTAGATAACCAACAATCGAATATACATAAAACCACAGATGACAAAAAACAAACAAACTTCTCTATAACTGAGCACAGCTGGGCAAGGATGCACAGAGGCGCTGAAGGGGCTTCATGGGGAGACTGGAGCCAAGATGATGAGTCTGTAAAAGCCTCGTGCTGATGCCCTCCTGTAGCACATTTCTTTAACATCTTTACAAATGTTCCTGGTCCAGCTGTTTCATGGAACAATGTGGACTTTTATGACCTCTTTGTTACTCTCACTCATTCTTTTACTACCGTGAATAAAGAGCAGATCTCAGACAACTGAGTGTTGTAGTTACTTACTGATCAAAATCACGGAAATATGTTCAATAATTTAATGGATTAAAGAATCCAGAAGTGTCTTGGGATTTATATTTTCAGGCTAATCTGCCTACCCACCGAGTTTCAGTCCCACCCAGATCCGTGGTTACTTGCTATTCAGTTGCAAACCCTCTCGTATTTACAATTATAGTTGGAGGAGCATTCATTTCATCTCCATAATTACTTTCATAAGAAATTATCTCAGTAAGACACCTAAACTTAGTCAGGATCATATTGTATTCTATTATACATGTCTTATATTGATCATGTGTTATATTGCATTAGTCTTCAGTCCCTTGGAACAATTTTTCAGTTTACCTTCCTGCTTTATGAAGACCTCTTCAGTTTAATATTTTGCATTTCAGATTCCCTTGAAACCAGCCAAATATGTTCGTATTGACCAACAATGAATAGAGCATTTGACAAGAGGTGATATTTGATTTAATGCATGTGTGCAGTCAAACTATATGATATCATTTCCATTTTAAGCTGCTTGATAATGACCATCCTATGACAGCATTCCCCAAAATATATTCTACAGAATATTATGTAACAGATACTTTGTCAGAATAAGCTTAAGAAACATTAAGTAAACCAAAGTTAAACAGGTTTGAATTTTAGGACTTATTAGAGATCTGTTGAGAGGCTAATATAACTTATGAATCTCCAGGAAAGGAATATAATATTACAGTCTCCTGACATGTTTCATTGAGCATCTGGTAGGACTAGTGTTCTGATAAATACCCTTTGAGCAACATCCTAATATAAATTTATAAAGAGGAAGAGATAAATGTTTGGACTGTGAAGACTAGACCTTGTTTACTACTTTTATTTCCAGATAGTACAAAAACTCCTCATCAAAATTTTAACATTAAACAAACAGATCAGAAATTTCAATCCAAGCTGAAGAATATGATAATAACATAAAGCAGATATTTAAGTCTTGGGTACCTATAATTATCCTTCAAAGAACATTGTGCTAGTACTCTAATGCGTGTGAACCCTGACAGATTTTTTTTTCTCTTTTGTAATGCAAGTGCCTGATTTAAGCTTTGATTCCCTTCAAAGAAGTACCTACTTCAAAGGCAGTTATCTGGAATAAACACATTGCTAGCCCCCTGACCAGATAAAGAGCCAGGCCACCTTCCCCAACTGAGGGTCCTTTGGCTTAGAAATCTTGTCTGATTTTGATAACTGACCATTTGGACCACTTGTCTTTTCTCTTCCCTTGACTTTAGATTCCTGCTCTTGTATTTTAAATTTACTAGTAAGGAATGAATTTACAAACCCGAAGCTCCCATCCTTGACCCCAGTAACAGTAGAACCCCCAGCCTATGTGTGCACCCTCTCTACCCCCAACCTTGCTTTGTGGCCCATGTTTGCCGTGTAATTTCCAGTTCTCATAACTAATAAACCTCTATTTTTTTCAGTTTTCTGATGGTTATTATTGAAGGGATCTTGCAATTATAATAAAAACCACAGGGGCACCTGTGTGGCTCAGTCAGTTAAGCATTCAACTCTTGATTTCAGCTCAGGTCATGATCTCAGGGTCGTGAGGCCCTGGGTTCAGCTCCACCCTCTGTGGGAAGTCTGCGTGAGATTCTCTCTCTCTCTCTGTCACTTCCCCCAACTCCATCCAATGCTCGCTCACTCTCTCTCAAATAAATAAATATATCTTAAAACGAGAACCTCAAGGACTGGTCCAGGCACAACATTGGTGACTGATAGGATGAGACCATCACAAAGCATCTGAAATAAGTGTATTTATAGCATTTCTGACTGTCTAAGAGGTATAGCTGTAACTTCTCTTTCTGCATAGAAAACAAAATGGTAAACTAATTATGTGAGTAAAACTTACAGATAATATATAATGTGTTCTTTTAGACAATATTGACCATACTCCTACCAAGTAGATTATTGTTAAAGTGCACAAAATTCTTGATTTCACAAGAGATTTTATAAGATCAGTGGTATACATTTGAATATGTTTGGCAAAGGAGTGTGAACATTCCAGTAATATAATTTTATTATTTTCCTTTACGGGTGCCAACCAACTGAGAAATAGATCTAAGGGTCAGATGGGGAATTAAATATAGTACCAGCTTTATGATGGGGTCAATTTAGTTTTGCCTCTAAGGAATGGAAATTACCCAGTAAAACTGGCCTAAAAATTAAAGTAATTCACCAACTCACATAACAAGAAATTCATGAGGAGATCTGCTCCACGATGTCAGAGCTTTGGTACTAACGCAGTTTGTCTCTGGTTTCCGTCTTCCTCTACATGCTTGGCTTCATCCTCAGGCTGGGAAGTGAGAGCACTGTGTTAGTTACAAGTGTGATATCTAGACACAAAAACACCCAAAGGAAGAGGAAAGCCTTCTTTCTTAAGAGTAAGCAGATTTTTCATGGAAACGCCTGCTGACTTTCCCTCACATCTCATTGGCTAGAAATGGGTCACAGGCCATTCCTAAATCCTGGCAGGGATCATGGAATTACCATGAATGGTTTAGACAAATCAGTATTCTGGCACTGGGGATAAAGTCATCTCTCCTTCAGCTGCTTGGGTTTTAGGGAAAGAAAACAAGAGAGGAGGAAATGAATATTGAATTATAATAGGAGTATCTGCTCGATAACTCAACATAGGGGTTCCCTGGGATGGTCAAGTAGTGTTTTCTACTTGTTGCCCTCCCTCTATATTGCTTTATTTGCCTTAGCACCAGGCAAAAATAAAAAAAAAAAAAAAAAGAAAGCTGGTCAGCCTGTTGCTGCTGACTCTTCCCCATGTGCCAACCACAGGCAAAAGCAGCCGGTGTGGAATTTCCCCTTTTCCTGAAAATCCGCATGCTAGGCAGCAGGAGAGAGGGAGAGATGCAAAAGTGGTAAGAGGAACAAGGAGATGATTTTGCTCTTATCTCACCTATTGTAGACGTCACTTCACCTCAGAGAAGAATAAGTGAAAGGATGGAAAGGATGACAGGTATTTATTTCCCCTGCACTTTCCAGGACATGTTGGCAGAATTCCTTCATTCATTGGTGGGAAATCTAGAATAAAATCCAAGGCCTTTCTTAGTAGTGAGGCAAGCATCAGGGGGAGGGGGAGGATGCACTAGTTTTAGTTACCATCAGCAGTCTGGTATGCATCCACCCACCTTGGAATCTGTAGTAATTCCTCATCTTTACCATGTGGGGAGCTAAGTACCGGGTGAGCTCGGTGAAGAAGACACGGTCCCAACCCTAAAAGGACTCCATGCTCTCTGTCTCCATTATGATATAACAAGTAAATAAATATGTGAGAGAAACACTCCCGTATTTTAATCTACAAAGGACTATTGATAAAACAAGGCAAGAAATATTTTCCTGAGAAATGAACTGAGGGTTTTGGAGGGGAGGTGATGAGGGGTTGGATGAGCCTGGTGGTGGGTATTAAGGAGGGCATGTATTGCATGCATGGAGCACTGGGTGTGGTGCATAAACAATGAATTTTGGAACACACACACAAAATTTAATTTATATATATATATATATATTTATATATATATATATATATATATATATATATATATATTTTCCTACCCAATAAGTCCAAGAAGACTTTACCAAATGATAGCTTATAATTTGGGAAGATGAACAGGTTGTCATTGGAATTCCAGACAAAAGGAAGACCCTGGATCAAGGCATAGATACATGGGGCAGAGGTTGTGTTCAGGAAGCTGTGGGTAAACTTCTGTGGTTCAGAAATTATGCCCTCAATTGGATGAATCACAGAGGCAGAAAAGGGAGCTCAGGGAGCTCAGGGTCAGGTTATGGTGGTTTTTAACCAGTCAGTATTATAGTTGAGGCAGAATACTATTTTCCTCTCTCCACCCTAATCTTTGCAATAAAATATTTCATTGGATCTTAGATACTATACGATGTATGCAGTAAGAAAACATAATTAACAGGCCTTCGCCATGGGCACTTGAGGATGGGTATGAAAGAAATGAAACACATAAATTCTTCACACAACAAATATATAGCGTGTGCCAAAATTAAATTAGGTAATACTATAAGACAATGAGGCAATAGTGCCCTTGCTCGGGGCCATTTTTTTAACTCCATTTTTGGAGCCCAAAGCACCTAATTTTGACTGTCCTCCCAAGTATCTTAATTCAGTCATGCTGTCATCAAATAGTTATTGTATGATGTGTGCTAGATAAAAATCTTCATCGTTGAGGGCAGATCTGATTTGGGGAACCCTCCCAAAGTCCCAAAGTATCCAAGTAGGGTGAATAAGGTAGCCGAGCAGATAAAGGACTATCGTTATTGACTAAAACTCTGGTGCAAGTATTCAAGCAGATTTTCTTTTCCTGGTCTGCCCTGCAAACTGTGGAGCACAAAATGAGAACTGTAGATGTAAGGCCCTTTCAAAAGAGAAAAGCATCTTAAGCAAAGGCAGCATCAACTGAGAAAACGGGTCAGTAACTTCCCACTGAGCCTGCTTTGAAGGACACATCACGTTTGGATGTCTGATCCCTGTTCCAGTGAGCCTCCGTACGTCGTAGCAGCTACCTAACTCTCCGTCCCGGAGCACGCGGGAGACACAACATTGCTGGGCAGTTTCAAAGGACTCTCAACTCACTGTGGTCTGCAGCCACCAAAAAAGATCTTTAGGAAGCTTTGGCCCCAGCACGGACCTTCAAAGCAAATATCAGAGAACAAAATGGTATCTACAGAGTCTGAGATGTGTGCTCTGCCTCAGCCCCTCTCAAAGAAGACTTCCAAATCAGAAGAACTCAGTTTCGAGCAAAGAGCTCTTAAATATACCGAGATGATACCATGTATTATTATTCTGTATCATGAATATTTATGTATTAATATGCAATCATATTTTATAAGCATATAACGTATTTGCCTATTAACTAGGCACTCAGCTTGGATCTCTGGGAAGTTCATCAACCTGCCCCCTAAAGTACCATGTGTCAATGACTGTTCACTTAAAGCCGGTACTCCCTCGAGATAAGAAAAAAAATCACAACTATTTGGAAGCAGCAGCAAAAACAGTAGTAGTAGTAATAATAAAAATAATAATAGCTTAGATCATTGAAATGAAAAACTAATAAAGAGAGGAAACGATACCAACAGAATAGTAATGAACAAGAGAAAAACCTTAGAGGGGTGGAAGTTAGGCAGTAAGTTGGCTTCAGGGGAAAAGGGCTGTAAATCACGTTTCTTCAGTTATTTGAGGGAAAGAGGCCACACCAGTGTAGACGGGTTTTTACAGGGAACTCCGGAGGAAGAACATGCTGTCAGTGTGGCATGTCCCTTCTTCCCTTCTTTAGCAAGGATTCGCACGCCCCCACCCCCGCTCGTGAAATTTGCGCCCAAAGAACTGGGACCCCTTGCCCTGCGTTCAGTTGAGTGTCTCTCAGCCTAGAGCCAGGCTCTGCTCTCGGGCACGCGACGCATGCGTACACAGCCCTGCGTTTTTATTTACACAATTGAGCCGGCTGTCTTGGGTCTTGAAGGGGCCACGCGCCGTGCATCTCTTGCCCTTGTACTCGCTGGCAGCAGGGTTCCAGGCTGGCACAGACTGGTCCCTCCGCTAAAGGGTTAGAAGGGTTAGAAGCCACCAACTCCGTCCTGGACGGTGGCCCCTCTTGAGGAGAGTCTCCTTTGTCACTGCGGGCAGTCGCCTAGTTGGAGATTTGCTGACCTTGGAGAGAGTAATATATTTCAGCTCTCCAAAGGCAGGGATGACATCAAACAAAGGGCAGTCTTGGCTCTCCTCTGCGGTGCCAGAGGGACTCTCCACCTGGTTCTGGAAGGAATATGTCTCGTTTCAGTCCACTTCATCTAGCCCCCACGTCTTGGCCTGTTTTGAGGCTGTCAGCTGGAGGCCAATTACTGCCGTTTAGAGAAGTGGATGTTTTAATGTGAATATTTGTCTGCAGGAATCGTATGGAGATCTCTGCCTCATCTCGCAGAAACCCCGTTTTAATACCCGGTAATCTAGCCCTGCGCTTTCCCCACAACAGCGAAACGAATCAGATTCATTCCCCCTATTGCCAGGATTTAATTTCTTGGACTCATTTACATGTCAGCCTTTTTAAGTCTAAGTGAGAATATGAATTCGGGTTTCTCTGTGGCTCATGGAAGTTTTCGCTGTGTTCTTAACAACGTAAGATAATAGAAGACAGTAGCACCCTTGCTTGGGGGCAGTTTTTCTCAATTGTGCACGTTTATTTCTAGCCCATTTTAGTTGAGGTCTGATCCAATCTAGTGCCAAATTGGACATCAAAGTCTTTACTGGTACCAGAAACGCAGACTTAGAAATCTGCCAGATATATAAAGGCATTCACTGATGTTTCTCAGGTTTTTTTTTTTAATATAATGGCCTATTTTCATCAATTGATAACAGATTCTCTAAGAGCCAAACTATCCTTCATTTAAAAAAAAAATCTTGGTTAATGATAGTTAGTGGTGGTGCCTGCTTGACCAGCGTGGTCGCCCTGTGAAGTGTAGAGTCACACTAGAAATTCTATCCTGCAGTCTGGTTGTCCTTTGGGTCAGTGAAAGATTATTCCACAATTTGAAATCTCATCAGTTTAGTGCTCCCCAAAACCTCCCAGAGACTTCATGTTGCCTCTGGGATAAAATATGAGCATGACCTCCAAGGGGCTTTCCACCTGCCTATCTCAGCTCCCCTAACAGCACCCCACCCTGTGCTCTGTCTCAGCTGCCTTCACCCCCCAACGCCGTTCATCCACTAGCATCTCCTCTCAAAAGCTGGCTATCCTCAGCTGCACAGCAGAAATCCAAAACCTGGAGTTTCTACTTGTGCCTGTGCTCATGGCCCCCTGAAGCTTCCCCTCAGTGGTAATGAAAACAATCCAATGCCATTCTTGACTAATTAGCTGAAACGTACAGAGAATGCATTTTATGTCTCCACTGTGCTCCCACAGCACTTAGTCATTCTGTCCATCCATGCATCCATCTGTCATTCAATCAAGTGCTGTGTTCCAGAAAACTAAGTTTTAGCTCAACACTTACATTCTAGAGATTATATTTCTTTAGTAAGCATCTGTTATGTAATGAAATACAAGTTATGAGTCTCTGTACATAGGTAGTTGAGTTTAGTGGCTAAGAGAGGCCAATAAACAGATCAGAATATGATGGAGGACTATATCAGGACTTTTAGGAACATAAACAAGGGGCCCCTAACACACTCTAGTTGTCATTGTGGGATTCAGAACAGTTTCTCTATGAGCTGATCTAAATGTTAAATCACAAATAAGAGAGATACTTGATTTGGTTTTTAAAGAAGTCTTATCATACTCCCATTGATGCCTCCTAACTATTTTGCCAGTCATAGAGAGAGTGCTCAAAAAGTGTTTGATTCACTCATTAGTAATATATTCACTTGTCGTTTATGGAAAAAAGGGGGAGAGAGAGAGAATTGAGACTTTAGTTAAGTGGTTATAAATAAATCTGGGACAGGTCTGTGATGTTGATGGTAAATCTCTTAGGACACCTCAGTTTTCCTCCCCGTGGCCCCCTTTCCATGTGATGTCCCATTGTCACGGGCCTCTCCATGTGGCCCCTCCCTGTAGGATATTCTGGATCTCCTTAAAGCTTGTCAGCTGAGGTCCATGGAAATAAAAGCAGAAGCTACTGGGACTCATACTACCTGGGCCCCTGTAGGGCACGCATCACTTCTGAATCATGGTGCTTGGTCAAAGAAAGCCATGGGCAGGCTAGAAATCCATGATCCTGTCCCTATTCAAGGAGGAGACATGGATCCCGTCTCTCCTGCCTGCTGGGAGTAAAGAATTAAGGAATTGCTGATGGCCATCTTTGGAGACTATCTGTTGCATTCCGTCCTCCTCCCATCACCTTATTCTCTCCACCCTCCCCAACATTGCAATGTGTATATTCAAACTTCTTTCATGTATTTGTCATAAACTGGTTGTTGTGAATGACTCCTATCCCCAACCATGACCCTCGTCCTCTGATTCTCCCTGTATCTTGGAACTTAATGTCTGTGCTTCCGATATTCCTTCCTTGTTTGGCGATAAGAATTTATGACCACATTAAAATGCTTCCAGAACACTACTTCTTTGATAACAGAATTAGCAGTGATGTGCATTTCTTCCCCCCATCCTTCAGGACTCAGTTAAATCTGACTTCTTCTATAAATTCTTTATTGATTCTCCTGAAAAAGGAAGATCTCTCTTTCTAAAATTCATAGCGATGTATTTCTGGAACTTATGGTCTGGTTTTAATTATGGTTAGATATGGGCATGCCTTATCTTTCTAATAACGTAGAAAACTCAGAGGCAAGTAGTAGGATCTACTCATTTTTTAATTCCCCAAACACCATATCATTTTTTGTTTTCTTTATCTCATTTGGAACTTCAGCTGAAGTTTTCCTTCATTGATTATTGGCTTCTCAGCTAGCTATTTTATTTTTGCTCCATATTCCTTTCTGATTTGTGTAGAGATTGATACACAATAAGGTTCTGTCAGTGAGGAAATCTACATTGCAGAGACAGGCTTTTTTTTTTTTTTTTTTTTTCAGTTCCTTGAAAAGTGTGGACCATATGCAAGATCTTCCTGCTCAGGCTAGAACGCAGAGAACGTTCTCACCCTTCTAGTTCCGATCCAGCTCAGTCATCTTTTCATTTCTGAGTCAAGGGGTCAAGTTTTACTGGGAACTGCTGGCCTTGTGCTAGGCAGACATTTATAAATGTGAGGGAAGAAGTGACTCATTCCAACCTGCTCCATGTTCTTAGTCAGTGCATGCTTACAAACACGAGACATGCGGATGCTGGAAATATTTTCGTTTATAGCACTGCTCTACATGACAAATGCCAGCTATCTCTAAAATGTAGCTCTTGAGCTCCTCTTCTAAAATAAGCATTGTTTGGTTTTAATTTTCAGAAAGCCTTCAACTAGAACCAACTACAGTAAAATCTTACAGCACCTTGGACGCATGTTATTTTGCAAGATCACACAGCCATAGGGGTGCAGAGTAGAAGATACAGACTTGGATTTACAACCCCTCTCATTGTAGGAAAGCTGCTTTCTCCATTAGTTCTAGTTTCCTGTGCTAAGAAAGCTGTAATAACATGTACCTCTTGGGTTTTATATTGAGGATAAAATTAGATGGTATGTCAAGGAGTTGCCACATAAATGACAGATTTTGTCCTGTCATGGAAATATACTCTTAGTTAGCATGTGTCCCAGACAACCTCATATATGTTGTAGAATATAATGCATACCTGTCGATTTCATGTGGACAGAAAAATCTAATACTCGATTTTATACTGACATTATTAAAAAACAGGCTTTTCCCTTTCTGTGAATTTTAGATAAGGGACAATTAGATTTTAGATAGGGGACCTTAGCCAGAAGTTTGTATTTAAAGACATATATCTGAATAAATGTTGGAAATCATCTTGTAGAAATGTGAATATAATCTAATGACATGTGGCTGATGCTCTCCTAGTCATCTTTTATCCTCCCTAAATGAATAAACAGTAGGGACCATGCCTTCTTCCTGACCCTGTGATCTCTCCAACTTTAGAATAAGTGGATGGAAGAGGTCACTAAAATCAAAAGTTGTTTCAAGTGTTATTTTGATTATCATCATTTTAAATGCAGTTTTATCCCCTTGCAAGATTAAAACATACCCGGTTTTGTTTCTAACTTATTTGAGAGCAACATCTGACTGGTTGATTACCCTCCCTGTATCAATCTCCAACAAAAGGGGACAGGAGTTTCAATCTGTTAATGAAAAGCAAGAACTAGGTCCCCTTCCCCACTTTTACGGCATCACAGCTACATCAACAAAGGCCAGAAAACAGAGTCGGACGTCTGTTGGCAGTCTTGTCTGAGAGGTGCTCAGTTACAGTGTTCACGCTCAGAACTGATTGATGAAGGTTCGAAAAGGAAGGTATGAGCTCCTAGCAGCCGTGTTCTCTGCTTATCAATCTCATGTGGGCCACAGTATCTTTAAAGAATTACTGTTTCACAGTATCATCGAGTACTGGGCTTTCCAACTCCCTTCTAACTCAGCAGTTCCTGAAATGATGATACTTGAACAATGTTTGGCTTATGAGAACTCGCCACAAGGAAGGAGCAATGCAGGGAGGAAATGCTGTATTGCTGTATCACAGATTAAATAAGTACACGGTTATCAACTATGCTTAAGCCTTTCAGGAGAGAGGAGTTGAGATCAGTGGCTCTATCCTTTGGTATGTCCGTTATGTCTCCCTACTGATTCACTGATGCACATAAATTTTATTTTCAGTTCTTAACCCAAATAATTCAGATTACATTTGTAAGCATCTCAATATCCTTATTATAAGAGGTTTTTTTTCATTTTTTCACTTATTCAATACACTTTCTAGAGTTACTTATTATGTTATATGTAAGTCAATAGAGAAGCCCCCCCTCCACATTGTGGGGATTGCATTCTGACAGAAATGTGATAATAAATACTAAACACAACACATAACATAAAACACTGTAACAGTAACCAATGAGAAGTCTATTAGAAGGACAAAGCAAATAATAGCAGGGTAAGGGGGCGCCTGGGTGGCTCAGTGGGTTAAAGCCTCTGCCTTCGGCTCAGGTCATGATCTCAGGGTCCTGGGATGAGGCCCCACATCAGGCTCTGTGCTCGGCGGGGAGCCTGCTTCCTCCTCTCTCTCTGCCTGCCTCTCTGCCTACTTGAGATCTCTGTCTGTCAAATAAATAAATAAAATCTTTAAAAAAAAATAGGGCAAGGGGGCTGGGGACTAGGGGGCCAGCCTGGGTGAGAAGGTAATGTTGAAGCAGACCTGGCAAAGATGCAAGAACTTTCCAGATGACTGTTTGGGGGAAGAGTAGCCCATCAGGGAAACATCCAGTACAGAGTCTTAGGGCAAGTCTGTGTCTGGGATGTTCAAGGAACCGTAAGGCCAGTGCTCCTGGAGCATATTTCTTACCTTATTCTTTCTTTTCTCACCTGATATCAGTATATATATATATCTTTATCTATAGATATATGTATTTTTTCTTACCTTATTCTTTCTTTTCTCACCTCTGATATCAATATCTATATCTTTATCTATAGATATATGTGTTTCTTTTTTACCTTTAGGGGAATTTATTTTCCCCAAAATATAAAGTGTTTGGTTTGTAAAAATAACATTTAACCATAAAATGATCATTAATCTTGAGGTAGGAACTACCTATTCTCTTCAGAAGAAGCACAGTTCCCCCAAGAATATTTAAATTGGAGAGTTCTTAACACTAAGTATGAAAAGAAATTTGTAGTAATGAAAAAGAAAAAGAGTCAGCACAGGAACCAGCCCTTCCCTGGAAAAACACAGTGCGTGATCTGAGTCCTGTTTCAGCTGCCCCGCCCCCAACTAAGTATGAAAAGAAATTTGTAGTAATGAAAAAGAAAAAGAGTCAGCACAGGAACCAGCCCTTCCCTGGAAAAACACAGTGCGTGATCTGAGTCCTGTTTCAGCTGCCCCGCCCCCAACTGTCTGTCAGCGCCCTGTCCTTCTGGGGCCATCCCAGCCTCTGAGGACCAAGGCACTAAAGCTTCCTTTCTCTGCTCTAGCTTATTCTCATGAGCTGATAAGTCATTACCTCTAAGGGGTGAGTGACTGAGAGGACAGTATATTTCTCCTTAAAAAAAATGAGGGTCTAATAGGAAAATTTCAGCTGACTATGGGAAATGGGAGAAATTTCATATTTAAGTTGCTTCTCTTTCTTACAAAGCAAAGGAACATCTGTTTCATGATGAATCAAGGTGCCCTGCTGATAGAAAGTAACATATACTAATATCATATGATATATACACACACACACACACATATACACACAAACATACAAATTATGGATATTAAAGAACAGGCACATGTTATATATTAAAGCCGTTAGCATTCAAGACAAGATATTAAATTACATTATAGGCACCTGGTCCCTACAGAGCAAG
Organism: Meles meles; assembly: GCF_922984935.1. Classification (NCBI taxonomy): domain Eukaryota; kingdom Metazoa; phylum Chordata; class Mammalia; order Carnivora; family Mustelidae; genus Meles; species Meles meles. The sequence continues at coordinate 7,846,022 of NC_060075.1, read as the reverse complement.
AAGAATTAAATTAAATCACAGATTTGGGGGAAGCATTCGATCCTCAGCTGATGGGGGGAAAATTAGATATTTCACCATATTAAGCTGAAAAAAAGCAGGTCCTGGTGGGCTTACACTGTGTCATAATGCATCAGGAGGGGTTGGTTTAGGATTTTATAGTAATAAATGACATCATTAAAATTACCTTTATGGATGCTGTTGTTACCTGGGAAAGTCAGAGCATCACCGTTTCCTTACCCAGGTAATTGATCTAGTCCCCTAGCAAGCCAAGGAGGTGGTATGTATGTGCCTAGAATTTCTAATACCATAAAATCCCCTTTGGGGAAAAAAAATTGTCATGTCTTTAAACTTCCATGTGTGTGTATATGGTAGAGAAGAAACTAATTGGAGCAGAAGGTAGCTAGAATTTTTAAATGTAATCATTACTGCTTCACAGTTGTGCTGATAGCATCCAACAGGGTTACTTTCTGGGGCAAAACACAGATCACTCCTGCTGTTCTTGGAGAAGGAATGAGGGAAAAACAGACACGTGTTCCCAAGACCTCTTAGCTAAATGAGCACTCTCTAGAAAATATGGTCCGTTCCCAAACTCATCCTTTCCCTTTCCATTGGCGGTTCTGTAAAATAGCCGTCCTGTGAACTGATGAAATAAAATATTTATATTCTGCACATGCACGCATGGAGGAAAATCTCACTTCAATTATAGCAGTTAAGCGGTCTGAAGTAATTTTCCCAGCTAGCATTTGGCCATTCCATTGAGATTGAAGGAATCTGGTACAATAACGGTTCTTATTAATTCACTGCTCTTCATTTTGAAAGAATATTATGATTCCTTTGTGCTGTAAATTGTTTGGGCAGTATGATGGTGCAGTGCCTTGTGCTTATAAAGTCGACATGCTAAGAGGACAAAGTTCTCAGGAACAATAGCTACCATTTACTGTTTGGCACTTTCTAAATGTTCTCTGTAAGATAATTTTTGTTCTGATTCACTTTTCTTTTTGCCTTTCCCAAAAGGGATTTAAGTTAATTACATTTTCTAATGTGACTTTGATATTTCCGTCCCCCCAAATCTTACAAGGAATATGCAGCTGAAATGTCATTCTTGTTCTTTTATTTTCCTGGAAACTCTGATATTAAATATGGGTGTCACACTGGAAAGTTCCACCAGAAGAAAAAGTTAAACAAGGCATAAAATTTACATTAGTAACATCTCATTAACCCATCATCTAGAAAGCTTTTGTTACATGATTTTCATCATTTATGAAATTATTTTGGTGTCTCTCTTGGTCTTTTTTTGTCTATAGGACTGAACTTTGTGGTGCATTTATCTCCATCAAAATGTTATCACTGCATTTGGCATAATTCCTACCACATTCTTCTCCTTTTTTGCAAAAGGATGAAACTAACCTAGTTCGATAATCGTCATTCTTGATTACTCTCTTTGGAAAACAGCTTGAGAGGCACATTATTTAATTAAAATATTCATATTGCCCTTTAAAACCTTTATTTTCTATAACCATTGATTACAAAACCAATTAGTCTTACATGTAAAAACTTACTGCTTTTAGCATCGCACATTTCCGTGCCACTGGGATAGTCATGACTCCATACAACGCGTGCATTTGTGTTCAAACGAGAGGTAGTCTAAAAGTTCACTGCTAAGTCAATGTTTCCATTTGGGGGGAAAAATGTTCTTTAATAAACAAAGTCCTGTAAAAGATAATTGGGTACCTAGGGTAACACCAAAAATAAAATAATTATAACACTTTTGCTAATAATACATCTTAGGATAATACTACTACTAATAATGAACAGGAGCAGCATCGTTAGGCAAATAACTGACAAAATAATATAACTAAAATCGTAGCCCCAAACTGTATTAGAATAAGATCAAGAAACAGAAGGCAGGAGACAAGGGCAAAGAGTGAGGGCCATTCTTCAACTGTATTGGAATAACTCTGATGTCCTACAGTCTGGGAGCACTGCTGATTCCTTCATCAGTAAGGGTAATGCCCTTCTCCTGAGTGATACTGTAGGCCCAGTGTCAGTTCTCATTCAGTCTTCTGTTGCTACCACACCGAATTACCACCAGCTTCATGGGTTCAGACAACCTAAATTTATTATTTCACAGTTCCGTAGGTAACAAGTCTGAGTTGACTCATGTAGTTTCTCTGTTCTGGGTCCCAGGAGACTGAAATCAAGGTTTGACTGGCTGGACTCCTGTCAGGAGGCTCTAGGAAGAATCGTGTCCAAGCTCATTCAGATTGTTGGCAGAATCCACATCTTCGGAAGTATAGGACTATTTTCCTTGCTGGCTGTCAGGAAAGGGCTGCCCTTACCTGCCAGAGGTTGATAAGCTGTGTTGTGGTTTGTAAATTTAAAAAAAAAAAAAAAAGTAAAAAAGTTGAACAGGCTTAATGCAGACACAGAGCATTGTCTCTTTTTTTTTCTTTTTTTTTTTATTTGTTTATTTACAGCATAACAGTGTTCATTGTTTTGGCATCACACCCAGTGCTCCATGCAGTACGTGCCCTCCCTATTACCCACCACCTGGTTCCTCAACCTCCCACCCCACCCCCCGCCCCTTCAAAACCCTCTGGTTGTTTTTCAGAGTCCATAGTCTCTCATGGTTTATCTCCCCTTCCAGTTTCCCTCAACTCCCTCTCCTTTCCATCTCCCCATGTCCTCCATGTTCTTTGTTATGCTCCACAAATAAGTGAGACCATCTGATACTTGACTCTGTCTGCTTGACTTATTTCGCTCAGCATAATCTCTTCCAGTCCCGTCCATGTTGCTACAAAAATTGGGTATTCATCCTTTCTGATGGAGGCATAATACTCCATCGTGTATATGGACCACATCTTCCTTATCCATTCATCCGTTGAAGGGCATCTTGGTTCTTTCCACAGTTTGGCGACCATAGCCATTGCTACAATAAACATTGGGGTACAGATGGCCCTTCTTTTCACTACATCTGTATCTTTGGGGTAAATACCCAGCAGTGCAATTGCAGGGTCATAGGGAAGCTCTATTCTTAATTTCTTGAGGAATCTCCACACTGTACTCCAAAGTGACTGCACTAACTTGCATTCCCACCAACAGTGTAAGAGGGTTCCCCTTTCTCCACATCCTCTCCAACACACGTTTCCTGTCTTGCTAATTTTGGCCATTCTAACTGGTGTCAGGTGGTGTCTCAATTTGGTTTTAATTTGAATCTCCCTGATGGCTAGTGATGATGAACATTTTTTCATGTGTCTGATAGCCATTTGTATGTCTTCGTTGGAGAAGTGTCTGTTCATATCTTCTGCCCATTTTTTGATATGATTATCTGTTTTGTGTGTGTTGAGTTTGAGAAGTTCTTTATAGATCCTGGATATCAACCTTTTGTCTGTACTGTCATTTGCAAATATCTTCTCCCATTCCGTGGGTTGCCTTTTTGTTTTGTTGACTGTTTCCTTTGCTGTGCAGAAGCTTTTGATCTTGATGAAGTCCCAAAAGTTCATTTTCACTTTTGTTTCCTTGGACTTTGGAGACATATCTTGAAAGAAGTTGCTGTGGCTGATATCGAAGAGGTTACTGCCTATGTTCTCCTCTAGGATTCTGATAGATTCCTGTCTCACGTTGAGGTCTTTTATCCATTTCGAGTTTATCTTTGTGTAGGGTGTAAGAGAATGGTCGAGTTTCATTCTTCTACATATCACTGTCCAGTTTTCCCAGCACCATTTATTGAAGAGACTGTCTTTTTTCCATTGAATATCTTTTCCTGTTTTGTCGAAGATTATTTCACCATAGAGTTGAGGGTCCATATCTGGGCTCTCCACTCTGTTCCACTGGTCTATGTGTCTGTTTTTATGCCAGTACCATGCTGTCTTGGTGATCTGGCATCTCTTCCAGACAGATCTGCTGCTGACTGACTGGAACCCTTGGGATAGCAGAGATACTCTCCACTCTAACAATGGGAGAGAATTGTTTTGGGGAGAAATTCTAATGAAGTGATCTAAAACATTAAAAGAGACAATGCTCTCTTGGTGATCAGAGAGCATTGTCTCTTTTAATGTTTTAGATCACTTCATTAGAATTTCTCCCCAAAACAATTCTCTCCCATTGTTAGAGTGGAGAGTATCTCTGCTATCCCAAGGGTTCCAGTCAGTCAGCAGCAGATCTGTCTGGAAGAGATGCCAGTACACAAATGTCCTGGGGAGAAAGGAGGACACTTAAGGGACAGTGATGGGTCCCATTCTAGACTGTTTTGGGATGGATCCTTCATATTGATCATTGAATTTATTAAATTTTCATATGCTGGGGCGCCTGGGTGGCTCAGTGTGTTAAAGCCTCTGCCTTCGGCTCAGGTCATGATCCCAGGGTCCTGGTATTGAGCCCACATCAGGCCCTCCCAGGCTCAGCGGGGAGCCTGCTTCCTCCTCTCTCTCTGCCTGCTTCTCTGCCTACTTGTGATCTCATTCTGCCAAATAAATAAATAAAATCTTTAAAAAAATTTTTTTTTCGTATGCTCCAATATAATGTGAAAATTGACAGAATACATACATCTTATAGAAAATAAGAGTAAAGAAAAGTATTTGAGACTGGAATTAATCCAGAAATACTTCGTAGGAAATTTGGGTCTTGAACTTAAACTTAAAAGGTAGTGGAGATGGTCAACATATACTTTAGTTTATGCTTGGAAATGCTTTTCAAAAACACTTTGGAAGTTAGGATACCAACTGCTTCTTCTGAAAACTGGCAATTAAAAAAAAGAAAAGTATTTATCCTGTCTTTGAAAGAACGGTATTTTTTAGTAATTCAAATGGCTGACTGATCACAAAAATCTCCTTTACAGAAATATGGCAGTAAATACAGAAAAAGTGATAGAGGGGCGCCTGGGTGGCTTAGCCGGTTAAGTGGCTGCCTTGGCTCAGGTCATGATCCTGGGGTCCTGGGATTGAGACCCACATCAGGCTCCCTGCTCAGCAGGGAGTCTGCTTCTCCCTCTCCCTCTGCCTCTTCCCCGGCTTGTGGTCTCTCTCTCTCTCACTCAAATAAATAAGTAAAATCTTAAAAAAAAAAAGTGATAGAATAAGAAAGTCACTATTTTGCAATATTGATGAAATAACTGATTCAGGCAGTGTTATCAGTGATTGAACTCATTAGTTTAAAGATGGAGGAAGAACTAGAGAATACAACACGAAGTGAGAAAACCAGCACCTTTTCCCCCTCCTGATGTGATTTGAAGCACACTGTGTCCTCCATTATGAAGCAGTCTGGCCAGAAAGTTGAACCTGAACCTAATCAAGCCTCAGTCGATAACTTCTAGCCAACCGGAAATAGAGGGAAACAAGTAGTTAAATAGCACAACAATAGAACACACAAAAATCTAGAGTAAGGGATATTTTCTAGGACAAGAGACATAGCTTCTATGCCAAGTTAATGGCATTGAAGGACTGCTGTCGATTTAAAAAAAAGATTTAAAAGGATGTAACAGTGTCTGGATCAACTATATCATATCAACTATAAGAAAAGACATTCTTGAGATGATTATAAAATGTTTATTTTGGACTGGACGCAAGATGACGTTGTTAATCCATAGGCAAGATTGTACCGTTGCCATTCTGTGAATGTCTGTTTTTACAGATGGCTACTTAAAGTATTTAGGCATGAGATCACGTGCTGCGGAGATTTGCTTTTAAAATCTTCAGCAAAGAAGAAAAAATGAAACAAATGTGGTAAAACCTCGATAATTATTCAATGTAAATGACGAGTATATGAAGATTCATGATACTATCTTTCTCTATACATTTGGTAATTATAAAATGTTTCACTAAAATTTTTTAAATCACTTACTCGCACTTAATTATATACCTTAAATCTGTTGATATGTACTTTAACAAACAGGAACAGTATTACTGTGCCATTGTTTTGCAGTGGTATGAGTAGGTATCCCTGTTTTTTTTGTTTTGTTTTTAATATTTTATTTATTTATTTGACAGAGAGAGAGAGGTCACAAGTAGTCAGAGAGGCAGGCAGAGAGAGAGGGAGAAACAGGCTCCTCACTGAACCAAGAGCCCGACGCGGGGCTTGATCCCAGGACCCTGAGATCATGACCTGAGCCAAAGGCAGAGGCTTAAACCACTGAGCCACCCAGGCGCCCCTAGGTATCCCTGTTTTATCAGGTACCTCCTTTTAAGTAGGATGGTCCCTTACATGAGTTTTAAGTAGCTGGTTCCTTATAGGATTGGTCTCATTTCCTTGAGGCTCTATACCTCTGGACTGATATTAATTGATAAGGCTTCTTTCTTGAAATTCCCATTAATCAACCACCTTTGATCAGAAATGCATTCGTTCTGCTAACATAATCCATATGCATTTTTACCCCGTTCCAAGATTTGCAGAAGCTACTTTTGGACTAACAAGAGAACAGGAACAGTAATTGATCATATTTGCTTAGCCATGGAGAGCAACGAGGTGATCAGTCTTGGAAGACCGAGGGAATGAATCCGAAGTGATGGATGCCCAGCGCAGCCGTGTCCGGGCCCTTCTCTGGCTAGACCCGGGGCGGTGCATCGTCTGCTGGGAGGCGCAAACAGAGGTGTTCTTTGGCGGTCGGAGGAGGTGGAGCTTCTGTCAGGCGGAGACGCTTCCATCATTTCTAGAAAAACTGCAGTTCTAGTTTTAATTCTGCCTTCTTCCCCCTTGAATTTGACAATACTAATGCTAAGTTTGTGTATATTTTTTTCTCAATGGTTAGTTATAATCCCTTCCCTCTATTAAGTTTCATTTTCCAATCTTAAAAAAAAAAGCAATTAACAAAATGGCTTAAAGGCTAAATCATTGAGAGAAAATCTCATTTTCTTAGGAGATTCTGTCATTCTTTAAATTTATAGTTATAATTCCTATTTTCAGAAAAAGGGCAGGAAGAAAGGGTAGCTTGATATTCAGATAATACCCTTCAAGGTACATCCGTAAATGTCAAGTTGAACAGAACTCCTCTCTGTTTTTGTTGTATCCTAGAGACCCTGCATCCAGGTTCTTGATGTTTCCTGTAGCGTTTCTCACTCTGTTCTACGGAGCAGTTTTGTTTACAGGTAATTTAAGGTTTGGAAGAGGCTCTGGTTAATTCGACTTCTGGATCAAAGAAGGGGTAATTCAGCTTAAAGGTCACCGTAGAATTTTAATCATCGAGGCGAGAAAGGAAGGAAAGGCACAAACCTCATTAGTGATATAATGGGGGAAAAATTCAGTCTTAGATAAATGGTACCAGCTTCTGAAGCTTTGCTGTAAGCTGGAGCAGCACTAGGAAAAAAGGTTGCATTAGCAATACAGGACTGCAGACCTTGCGTACCTTCCTGATAATACCATTTTCCCGTCAGCTCCTCAGCAGCCTGACTGAAGGGCTCTACCCACCAGCCAGTGCCCCTTGCTCTTTATGTCCCTCTCTCCAGCCCCAGCCGAATCCTGGATTCTGCTTCCCAGACCTTGTGCCTCCTTTTTAAATGATTGTCCTTTCATTTACATTTTAGTTGTATTGTTATTATTTTCTACATTGTAATATTTTACTTAATTTTATTATTTTATTATGTTACTGAGGTATAATTTTCACAGAGTAAGATACAGACGAGAACATACAGTTTGGTAAGTCTTGACAAATGCATCCACCTGTGTATTTCATGTCCCCTCACGATAATAGAACATTTCCGTCCACTTAGAAAGTTCTCTCGTGCCCCGCAAGTCAAAGGAGACCACTGACCTGATTCTATCGGCCTAGATTCGTTCCACCTGTTCCAGAATTTCTTATGTAAGTAGAGTAATACAGACCATACCCTTTGAAGGCTGGCTTTTTGCTTCATCCTAATATTTTTGAGCTTTGGCCTGTTGCTGAGTAGTATTCCACTGAATAAATTACCCCGATTTATGGAGCCATTTTCCAGTTCGGGGGCATTTGGGATGTTTCCAGTTTTTTACTGATACAGATAATGCTGCTATGAATATTCTGGTATGAGTCTTTTGGTATATCTGTTTTTCTTCAGTTCCACCTAGCTTCATCCTTACTGATGTTTACTGTAGTCACGTTTTGATTTTAAGTTTATCCATTCTAGTGGGTTTGTAGTGGTATGTCATTTCGGTTTGTATTTGCTCTGTGATTCATGATGCTGAGTAGGTTTTTTGCTTACCAACTCACATCTTTCTTTGTTGAATGTTCAAGTCATTTGTCTGGTTTTTTGTTGATTATTATTGAGTTACAGAAGTACTTTATTCTGGATCTAAGTCCTTTGAGATATTTACCTCTCTTCATGTGTGAAGGGAAATTATTAATTTTGATGAAGTCCAATTCAACATTTCTTTTATGACTACTACTTTCTGCTCTCATCCAAAAAAACTTGGCCTCCCCAAGGACACAATGAGAGTCTCCTGTGTTTTCTTCCGGAAGTTTTATAATTTTGGCTTTCAGATTGAGGTTATTGGCTCATTTCAAATAAATTTTTGCATAGCGTGTGGTCTAGGGATAGAAATTCTTTTTTTTCTATAGTTGCTCAGTTCCAGAAACATTTGTGGAAAAACTTAAGATTGCTTTCCTCTCCCTATTGAATTCCTTTGGCATCTTTGTTGAAGATCAATCGACCATATAGCTCTGGGTTATTTCTGGGCTATCCCGTCCCATTGATCTAGTTGTCTGTCCTTACTACAATCACGTTCCCTTTGTACTGATAGTAAATTTTTCATGTGCTAATGTGGAAATGGCCCCAAAATGGACTGTTGAGTGGAAAAAGAGTATACTGATCAATGTGTGTAGCATATTGCCATTTTTCTGAAATGACAGAAGGTAAAATTTGTTATGTATGTCAGAATATGCATTTAAAGGGCATCTAGGTGGCTCAGTCTGTTAAGCGTCTGACTTTTGATTTCAGCTCAAGTCATGATCTAAGTGTCCTGGGATCGAATCCCACATCGGTCCAGGTGCTCAGCAGGGCGTCTGCTTGAGACTCTCTCTCCCTCCCCCACCACTGCCTCTTACCCCGACGCGTGTGCTCTCTCTGTCTCTCTCAAATAAATAAATAAATAATTTTTTAAGAATGCGCGCTTAAAACCCTTGAAGGATATGCAGGGTATTAACAGCACTAATAAGAGTAGTTAGGTCTCGCAGGTTGGGAGTGTACGGTAGCTGGGTAGATGTGGGGCAAGAGTATGAAGAAGAATTCTCACTATATTTTTAAATGATATTGACATACCAGTTCTTCATAATAATATTTTTAGGTGAAATTGTATTTTTTCAGCCTTTGAATTTGGTTAATATCCGATTTACTTATTCAACAAATATTTGTTGACTACCTATTGTGTGTTGAGCAATCTTTTAGCCCCTAGGAATATAGAGCGGAACAAAATTGACATATTCCTTATGTACATTCCAGCGGAGGAAAAAGGTAATAAATAATAGACAAATAAAACAAGTATTCATTGAATATGGTAAGTGCTGTGAACAACATAAATAGGAGAGAGAAGAGCAAGACAAACCTGAGTTGGGGGGCGTCTGGAGAAGGACTTTTGGAGGAGTGTAGGAGCTGAGATTGTATGAGCTGAGACTCAACTGCCAAGAATGATTCAGAGGCAGGACAAATTGAGGGGACAGGAGGGGACACTTTCTAGGCAGCGTAAACTGTAAAGAAAGAGGCCCTGCAGGTACAGGTGCCTGAGCAGACTCAGGAAGCAGGCAAGCAGGTGGCAGGTCACAGTGTGAGTGACACAGGGCAAAATCATGGAAACAGGAAGGGTCTCAAGCCAGTAGGACTTTATAGAAAGTGATGAGGAACTTGAGTCTTATTCTAGATGCAGTGGAAAGTTTTTGTCTTTTTTTTTTTTAAATACCCAGTTCTCATCCCATCACGTGCCCTCCTTAATGCCCATCACCCAGTTACCCCGTCCTCCCGCCTCCTCCCCTCCAGCCGCCCTCAGTTTGTTTCCTATGATTAAGAGTCTCTTATGGTTTGTCTCCTTCTCTGTTTTTTTCTTGTTTTGTTTTTTTCCTGTTTTATTTTTTCCTCTCTCAATGGAAAGCTTTTGGAAGGAGTGAAATGATCTGCTCTAAGTTTAAAAAAAATTCATTTTGTTGGGAGAAGAACAGATTAAGTAGAGGATGGCAGTGAGAGAGGAAGAAAATCAGAAATTATTATCACAGAAGCCAACAAAGAAACATGTTTGGAAAAGGAAGAAGTGCTAGATTGTTCCAACTGAGGACAGAGAGCTGTCCGCTAGATTTAGTCATATCGAAGTCCTCTGTGGTCTGATGGGTGCGACGTCTGTGCAACGGTGCGCACAGAGGACGGACCAGAATACGCTGGAAGGTGAATAGATTTTCTGTATTCTGTACCCCCATCCTCACTACACAGTGTGTACACACACACACACACACACAGAGAGCAAATGAAAAGTAGAAAAGTGGGGAAAAAATTTGAAGTTTCTTTCAGGTGTTCTTTAACAGCAGTAAGACAGGGAGATGTTCTATGTGTGTGCAGACGGCACGTCCTTGTGTTACTTTAGCGTACTTGGTACCTATTAAAAATCCTTATAAGGGGGCACCTGGGTGGCTCAGTGGGCTAAAGCCTCTGCCTTCGGCTCAGGTCATGATCTCAGGGTCCTGGGATCGAGCCCCGCATCGGGCTCTCTGCTGAGCAGGGAGCCTGCTTCCTTCTCTCTCTGCCTGCCTCTCTGCCTACTTATGATTTCTGTCTGTGTCAAATACATAAATAAAATCTTTAAAAAAATTCCTTATAAGGAAAACTGCTACATGCTCTTAGTGTTTCAATGACTAAATAAATTAATTTAATAATAAATAAATAAGTAAATATTTAAATATTTATTTAATATTTATATTATACTAAATAAATAAATTTAGTGACTAATTAATTCCACCCTGTTGGAAGTAATATTATGGGAAGCTTCCACTGAAATTTTTAGTATGACATCTAGGTATATTTTTGGGGACCTGTATATTTCACCAGCCTCTCAGATTGTTCCAAACATCCATCTGTAATGACAGAACGTCTCATGATCTTTATCCATCTCACTTACCCACATCAGCGCGACTGATGGAGCCGTACTGCCATACTCCCATAAGGAACCATGTGCGGATCACTGATGCTTCTCCACTAAGCAGACACCAAGTGTTTCAAAGTATGGTGCTGGTGAGTGTCAGTGGAATTTATAGAATATCACCGAGACAGCATCTTCAGTCAAATATATGGCTATCATTTACATGTAGAGGGTTGGGGTCTTGGCTTACTACTTATGAAAAATAATTATATGTAAATTTAAATATTTTACTGCTCAACGAGGAGGAGAAGCGTTCCTCAGATTACAAGTGTGCCCTCTGTGAACATTTCAAGTACAATCCAGGTCCCTAAGCTCACAGGCCACTGGTCACAGATAAAAATCACTACAGTGTAACTCACAGGCCACTGGTCACAGATAAAAATCACTACAGTGTAACCGTGAATCTGTTTCTGGCTTTAATAAAGAAAAGCAAAACTCCACAGGAGTAAATAAACAATCTTACAACAAAAAAATTAAATAAATAAGTATTTTACCGCTCTATTCTTATTTGCTATTTGCCACCTCTCTAAGAGACATTTGGTGCGTAAAATATTATTTAGAGGAGGCACACTGTCTTTCACAGTGAGTACCACCGTCTCAAGCTGATGCTGGATGAAAGCCTGTCTCACAATAATCCAGCACTTTCCACACAGTCTGTTCGACTCCGTCTATCTGAGCCGTCTGCTAATATACCCGTTGTGTTTAACTGTTATAACAAGTAGTGGGTTCTTCTCTGCCCAGTCTTATGCATCCCACTTTATTTACTCTTCTGCCTGGAATCCGCGTGCATCCCCTGCTTTCTGCCTCAGACAGAGGCCCCTGTGCTTGCCCCCTTCCTCTGCAGCCACCATTGCTAGAAACCCAGCTGTAACCAGCAATCTGGCCCGCTGCTAAGAGCTATTAGTGCCAATGTTGTTAATGACCGACCCGGTTGAATGTGGTGATTTAAGAGGTAGACTTACTCCTTGTCTCTCCCTAGGGCCTTGTTCTTAAATGAGATTCCCACGCTGTTTACTCTGCTAGCATAAGGAGTATTAACCACTACCCACCACACTTCATATATCAACACACTGAACTGAAGGAACGGGGAGCTTGAAGCATCTCACCACGTGTCGGGTATGAAGCCACACACCCTGAAGAAACTTGGCACCCCTAATTTTCCCCGAAGGAAGTTGGATCACACTGCCATTTGCTTTGAAGTTATAAATATTATTTCCTTCTGGGGACCAGAGCGGGAGAGGGGTGCAGTGAGATTTCTTTTAGGAACTGAACACATTAGAAGTAACCTGCAAAATCAATACCAATGACTTGCCAGCAAGGGCTGAAAAATCATTGAAGTTATAGAGTGTGCACAGAGGTGAATGGCTTAAAACAAAGGAAATACTGGCCTGGCCAAAAACACTCACAAAAGAGAAGCCATGTAGCAAAGTTCTCTTCCCATTAATTTGACGTTTTGGTAATAATTAACACCATCAACAATGATTACACTTAAAAAGAAAACTAAATACAGGAGCAAATAACTCTGAATAAGGAGGTTCTTTACTGACTCCTTGGCATGACTGAGGTGTGTGTCGTCTTTCTAGTAAACATCAAGGCATTCAGAAGGTGTGTAGGGATGGCTTATCTACATAAACCAGCAAGCCTTTCATTCACTATCCAAGCTTCGTGCATGCCAATATTATGTGCTTAGTGTCTCAAGATTCTATTTAGCAGAATTTCACTTTGAGGGGCTTGGTACAGCCCTTAGAGATTTAACTGCTAGTCTCTCCTTTGTTCAAATGACTGAAATAATGCCTTTCAAATTCCTGGAATTCTTAAGCTTGTGTTTCACAGCAGACAGAAAATAGAATTTCTTCCTTTCTTATTGTCCTCCAGGACCACAAAGCACGTGTCTGCAAAGACAGGGACTCAGCAACCTAACTCTCTAGGCTGGTTGTGATGGAGAGGTCCTGAGAAACAATTAGGTCTCTCTAGCTTGCTCAAGTCCATGACCGATTTGTGTTATGAGAGTGTGTTGGGGCAGGCAGAGGTGGGGGATGGAGGGAGATGCTCTAGGCAATAGGGAGATGATGTCTGTGATTAAAGGTCATTTGAGAGGGAAAAGGTTTAGGCATGTGTGTATCACCAGTATGAATAGCACAAAAGGTAACTATAGATCCCCTCGGACCATTATTTTCCTTGACTTCATTTTTGCCATCTCTGGACATAGAGAGGATTAATATTTGAAAGATTTGTCTCAAAACACAATGTCACTAGAAAAGCCCTCTCTTACTATCTTACTTCTCATTTTTTAATCGCAGAGCCTCTAATTAATATTTAGTAAGTAAGAAGTAAATGGCTAGCCACACAGTGCTTGAAAAGAAGAGCTCTTGGTAATTGCTTGGGGGAGAACAGAAACAAGGGATGTGGATCCCACAATCCCATAATGGCCATCAAGCTCATTCCAAATGGGACAGGTAGATAGGGAGAGGGAAATTTTTGCTTAAGGTGGGTTCAGGATGTGTCAGAATTAGGTTGTGGGAAGTTCAAGTAATTTTATAATGTGTACGAAGTACTGATAAATTCATTTGTTACAGACCGTACTGAAGGCAAAATATTGCTTAAAAAGTCTAATATCTTCTAAATGAAATATGTACCTCACTATTCATGTTTTTATAAATATTTTAGTTGTTTTTGAGAGAGAGTGTGTGTGTGATAATGGATCGGGGGGAGAGGGAGAGAGAATCTCAAGCAGGCTCTACACTCAGCACAGAGCCCAGTTGGGGGCTCAATCTCACAACCCCGAGATCATGACCTGAGCCCAAATTGAGAATCGGATGCTCAACTGACTGAGCCACCAAGCAACCCTGCTAACTATTCATGTTTTTTAAAAAGCATTACAAATATTGGGATTCAATAGTTAAATTTACTTTTATCCTTTGAAATCAAAATAATCCTCATTTTAGTTTCATTTGTTGAGTTGTTAGAAGACCATGCAATACGTGCCCTCCTTAATACCCACCACCAGGCTCACCCAACCCCCCACCCTTTTCCCCTCCAAAACCCTCTGTTTCTCAGAGTCCATAGTCTCTCATGGTTCATCTCCCTCTCCAATTTCCCCCAATTCACTTTTCCTTCCCTTCTCCAGTGTCCTCCATGATATTCCTTATGCTCCACAAGTAAGTGAAACCATATGATAATTGACTCTCTCTGCTTGACTTATTTCACTCAGCATAATCTCCTCCAGTTCCGTCCATGTTGATACAAAAGTTGGGTATTCATCCTTTCTGATGGAGGTACAATATTCCATTGTATATATGGACCACATCTTCCTTATCCATTCATCCGTTGAAGAACATCTTGGTTCTTTCCACAGTTTAGCAACTGTGGCCATTGCTCTATGAACATTAAGGTAAAGATGGCCTTTCTTTTTTTTTTTTAAATATGGAATGCTTCACAAATTTGCGTGTCATCCTTGCGCAGGGGCCATGCTAATCTTCTCTGTATCGTTCCAATTTTAGTATATGTGCTGCCGAAGCGAGCATGATGGCCTTTCTTTTCACTACATCTGTATCTTTGGGGTAAATATCCAGCAGTGCAATTGCAGGGTCATAGGGAAGCTCTATTTTTAATTTTTAAGGAATCTCCACACTGTTCTCCAAAGTGGCTGCACCAACTTGCATTCCCACCAACAGTGTAAGAAGGTTCCCCTTTCTCCACATCCTCGCCAACACATGTTGTTTCCTGTCTTGCTAATTTTGGCCATTCTAACTGGTGTAAGGTGGTATCTCAATGTGGTTTTGGTTTGAATTTCCCTAATGGCTAGTGATGATGAACATTTTTTCATATGTCTGTTAGCCATTTGTATGTCTCCTTTGGAGAAGTGTCTGTTATGTCTTCTGCCCATTTTTTGACATGATTATCTTCCTTTTAAGTGTTGAGTTTGAGGAGTTCTTTATAGATCTTGGATGTTGGCCCTTTGTCTGTGGTGTCATTTGTGAATATCTTTTCCCATTCTATGGGTTGTCTCTTTTTCAGCAGTGCTTTTTTAAAAAAAAAAAAAAAATTTATTTATTCATTTGACAGAGAGAGATCACAAGTAGGCAGAGAGGCAGGCAGAGAGAGAGGAGGGGAAGCAGGCTCCCTGCTGAGCAGAGAGCCCGATGCGGGGCTCCATCCCAGGACCTTGGGATCATGACCTGAGCTGAAGGCAGAGGATTTAACCCACTGAGCCACCCAGGCACCCTCAGCAGTGCTTTTGATGAGTATGCTTGGTAACATCAGGTTGGTTACTAATGGAATATTGACCCAACAATTTATTGAGACAAATCCTTCTGTTTCACTCACATGTGTTTCATATTATAATTATATCTAACACTTTATTTCACAACTTAAATTAGTACAGCTGGGTGGAACTTTGAGAAAGTAAATAATAAAGCTATGAATAGAATTATTAATTATGGTAAAAGTGTGTTATGAAAAGAGAAAGTAGGATTTTTGCTCAGAAAGAAAATTCTTAAGCGTAATAATCATAATCTTTAGTTTAAAAAGGACATCATAAAGGAATATAAGATTTTTGCTTGGACATAGGAAACAACAGAAATAATGTACTTAATATGTGCAAACACAGGCCTGGTATTTTTCACAAGGTGTTTTTCATGCAGCTGAAAGAAGGAAATAGATGTGCATAAAATCAGAATGGGAGACAGCATCTGGTAAACAGGGGCAGAGGAAAGGCGTGTTCTGAGAACATGTGATACAGGCAGCACAGACTTCTCCTCCCTGGAGAAGCCAAGAAAGGCTTTCTGGAAGAGATGATATTGAGGGAAGTATTGAGAGTGAGATGTAAAATAAGATAAAAAGTCTAGAAAATCAATGTTTTTGTATGGTGGACATTTAGATTTTAGTTCCTGTGGTTTTCATAGAGAAGTAGAAGAACCATGAGGTCAGATGTGAGGGGGACAGGTCCTCTCAAGCTAGGGAGCTATAGGTATTCTCTACAAGTCTGGCAGGGGAAAGCCATCAAAAGTTTACGAGCTGGGAGCTATTATAATAAGTTCTATAAAGAACAATATGGCCGTCATGTGCTGGATGGACTCAGAGAAAGACCAAAGCCAAGAAAACTAAGAAAATGTTTTAACAATAATAGTAATAACAATAATAAAGAATTAACTGAGCATTTTACCTGAGATTTCTTTTTTTTATTTTTAAGATTTTTATTATGTATTTGTCAGAGAGAGCAAGAGAGAGAGAGCACAAGCAGGGGGGCTGCAGGCAGAGGGAGAAGCAGGCTCCCCACTGAGCAAGGAGCCTGATGTGGGACTCAATCCTAGGTTCCTGGGATCATGACCTGAGCTGAAAGCAAATGCTTAACCAACTGAGCCACCCAGGTGCCCCTCTACCTGAGATTTCTAATAGAAATATTGAAAGGAATGAATGCAAAAGGAAATCATAGATCCAGTTCAACAAAGATTTAAAATGTGTAAGTGATGATATAAGTTGTGAAATAAAGTGTTAGATGTAATTATAATATGAAACACATGTGAGTGAAGCAGAAGCAATTGTTAGGAATCCATTAATTCTGTGTCTATAATTGGAACAGTTCTAGAATTCTGCATTTTATTTGCCATTCATTTAACTTAAAGATTCCCTTAAGTGTCAACCAATCAATGTGATTGTGATTAAGAATTTCCTCTTAATTTATAATTTAATAGTGGCTGGAGAGTGGAAACTAGAAAGCTATACCCATGCTCTACATTTGGTCCGTAGACACAACAAATTCCAAATTGTGATGCCTCTAAAACAACCATTTGGTGTTTTTACTTCTAGTTTTTCTTCTATTATTTTATGAGAGATATCAATGAGACTTCAACCCAAATCACTGACTAGTATGACTAACAGTCTTCTTTAATACATGAGAAACTCTGGGGTTAATGGAAATTGCTTGCATTTTTCCTCAAGTGAAAAACAATGTGTAGTAAATATAATAATTATCTGGTGAAAGTGGACATGACTCTTCATTATAGGAAAACTTAATGAATCTTGTTGATTCTTCCACCATTATCATCTTATCAAGAAATAGGAAAGAATATTTTTAACTGGATAGGTCCTTCAAGTAAAAACTGAATAAATTTGAAGGGCTGATAGCCTTGTGAGTGATAACTTCAGTAATTACTTATTATTGATGAAAAATATTCTGGTGCCAGATGTTTTCTTCATTTGTTCCATCCTTGGTGGGTAGGTGGGTAAAGTAAAGACTTCTGAATCAACCTGACCACTCCCCGAATCCCACAAAGCCCTCCATAGCAGCATGGCTTTGTCAATCCACCTAACCCCTAGGGGAAAAACTTAGAAGGTAGCTGTGTAAATTGCACACAGTACATGTAGAGTACTTAGCACAGAGCCTGGCACATGGTAGGTGCTTAATAACTACTTGTTGAGTGAATGAATACTTTTACTCTAAGTGGAGTGGACCATGAGGTTTACTAAACAAATTAGATGGTAAGACTTCTTGAGTGCTCACCTCTGTGTCATTGATGAATGAGGAAGGAAAGTTGAAAGAAAGGGGAGAAGTGGATGAACATAGTACACCCATTGAAGACGGGAAGATGTGATTTCTGGGTACCTAACTCTGGGCACACAGGTGCATTGTAGAGTGTGGCTCACTATCCCTTATTTACTACTCACGCTCACTGGAGGGCCCGGTCATCCATGCCCAAGGTGAACGCAGATTTTAGGGAACAGACCAAGTTGGATTCGAGTCCAGTTTACTTTATTTCCAAGTGGGGTGAGCTTAGGCACGTCATTTAAAATTTCTGAGCTTCAACTTCCTCATTTGTAAAGTCTCACAGAGTTGTTGTAAAAAATGGCAGATTACTGAATTCTTCCATCCTCGGACATAGGCACATTTCACATTTTAATTGGGATGATTCTTAAAAATAGTGTTGTGTCCCCTTCGGGGGGAGAAAGTGGCACGTAAAATGATGGGGCCTCCTACAATAAATGGAATCTTAATTTGATGAAATACAGGAAGGTAATAAAGGCAAAGTGCTTTTCACAACATCTGGGACATAATAAACAAAAAGCAAACAGTCTGGAAGGGGACATGCAATGCTGCTGTTGTTACGTTGTGCCACACCGCACCCAGAACACATCCCTTCCCTCGTAAATGCTCATGGACACGCCAGCTCCTATTAATGCCACCCAGAGTACATTTTGCAGAAGAGTAATTAAAGCCTTAAATGTCCTGGTATCTCTAATCATCTAAAGTATCATAACTTTTTAATGTAAAACAATAAAGTCAGGCCGTGAGTACTCAGGGTCTGTGATGTGCTGGGCCCTCTACTAGGCACACATTTTTATTTTTTTCCTAATATGACTTTCATATGATTTAATGTCACCACCACCAATAGCACCATATGGCAGTTTCCTCATTTCCTCTAAAATAATTTACTGAGGCTTTAATGTGTCCAAGTGACCAAACTCTCTATACTGAATTTTTCTCAAGGTTTCTTCAGGACATCAGAAAATAATGGAGGTTTTTTTCAGGTGGCCGTCTACCAACTGGATATGAAATTGGATCAGCTGGAGGCAAGAACAGATGGGATTGAGCAACAGATGGAAAGACCCTGTTTAGGGTATGCAGAATCATTCCGGCAGAATCCATCATACCACAGGAGTTAGTCTCAGTTTGTTAAAGAAAATGAACTGAAGTAGACAATTGAGTTTCTGGGAAATTAATACGGGCTCATACTCTAGAAATAGTCTTGGTTAGGTGTCAATAGGACAGATGAGCTAATGATGCTGAATTAGAAGTCTTAAAACGTCATGCTTGTCAATGATAATGGCTCTCTTTATTGGGTACTTCCTGTGTGGCAGGCACTTTACATCCATACCTCCTTCAGTCCTCACAAAAACCCTACAAGATAGGCATTTTCCCCATTTTACAAAGGATGAAATTGAAGCAGTAAGTAAATTGACTCAAGTCACATGACTCCAGGTGACAGAGCCAGGATTGGAGCTCTGACTCCAAAGTCTGCACAGACTGTGGCCACTCTACTGCGCTGCCTGCCAGTGCTAGTTGGTGTGTGCACAGGAAAGGTTAGAAAGCAAAGGACCGGTCTGGAGGAGTCCTGAGGAGCTTTCCACAGTAACAGGAGGAACAGGCCTACAACAATTTGACCCCTGTGGCAGCTGGCCTGGGTCCTCGCAGGAAACACAGAGTAGCTGCGGCACCCGGTGAAGGAGAGGCTCACAGGGACCGTGCTCGGGCTGTGGTGAACCACGTGGACTCCCTGTAGAAGCCTCCCATCTGCCTCCCTCCCCCTTGAAGGTCTCCAGACTCCTGGAGCGGCAATGATCCAGAAGCGAATCTCCATGGAGAACATGGGCCAGAAGAGCCCCAGGTACCTGTTCATGTCCAAACACATTGTGAGGAATCCTCCTTCCGCTTAGGACAATCAACAAATGGGTGACTCTGAGGTAGTAAGGAAATAAGATTTGGAGCCCAAATCTGTGCCCTGCTCTAACTTTGAAGCAAGGCTGACAAGGAGGAGGGAATCATCGACTGCCTACTGTTTGCCAGGCACTGTGCAGACCATAGACGTGGGTGGAAAGAGGAAAGATAAGGTAAACAGCAGCTGGACTGATGTCTGTCGGGCGCCATGCTCTTTACCTGTCATTTCGTTTCATACAAACTTCTCTCGTGTCAACGAATCCCTGTTGACTACAAAGCCATGTTGTCTGCTCAGCCAAATGTTCGAGAAGCTGGTGCTAGTTTTGATTAAGCAGAGCATAAGCCCATCTTCTGAGAAGAATAACAGAGATGGCAAGTATATTCCCTTAAGGAAGTAAATTTCTTTCTCTGACTTATTTTCATCCAACAAAACAAGACTTTGCAGTTCCATTACCATAGCCTTACTGTCCATACATAAATATCACAGGAATCTTTGAGCTTTCAGGAAGGTAGAGGAATTCTTTAAGCATAAGAATGAGGAATCTTAGGGTGCCTGGGTGGCTCAGTTGTTAAGCATCTGCCTTCAGCTCAGGTAATGTTCCCAGGGTCCTGGGATGGAGCTCCCTGCTCAGCAGGGAAGCCTGCTTTTCCCTCCCCCACTCCCTCTGCTTGTATTTCCTCTCTCACTGTCTATCTCCCTGTCAAACAAATAAATAAAATCTTTAATTAAAAAAAAGAATGAGGGATCTCGGGGTACCTGGGTCAGTTGGCTTGGCATCTGGCTCTTGGTTTTGGCTCAGGTCATGATCTCTTGTCCCTGGTATGGAGCCCCACATCGAGCTGTGCACTCACTGTGGAATCAGCTAGAGGATTTTCTCCTTCTCTCATCTCTCAAATAAGTAAATAAATTTAAATTTAAATTTTCCCCCATCTCTCAAGTAAGTAAATTAAAAAAAAAAAAAAAATGAGGACTGTCTTCCATGCAACCATGCCTGGTAGTAAGAGAATAATAAATGCCTACTGGGTATAAATTAAATTATTAAATTTAAATTATTAACATAAATTATAAATTATATAAGTTTTAATTAAATTAAAGCTATAGGTGTAATATATTCTAGACATTAAATTAATAATAAATCGTCATTAATAGACTGCTTTAAAACAATGGGACTCTGAATATTCATGGCATAAACCTCAGTTTAAGGAAAAATGATATCATAATCTACCATTACACTTATAGTTTGGGACACTAAAAACAATTATAGACCTTGAAAATACATACCAAAAAAATACACGCTGAAGAAATAGAATTTAAAATGGAACTTAATGAATTTTGTGACACAGTTTTTCACATTGTAATAATTCTGAAACTGGGTTGTGCCTTCATAAAGACACATTATAGTCACATTCAGCAAAGTGGCAGTTTGATGTAGCAAGCATTGCTTCCATGCAGATGAACATCAAAGCCTGTGGGATGCTTGTCAGCGTCTGGCAAGAGATTTCCAGAGAAAATAATGGGGCACTGTTATTACTCCCACGAACCAGTAGTCTGAGGAGGGGAAAGGTGAGATGGTGCATTAGATGTGTTTAACAACATTTTAGAAGCAAAAGTAAGAAAAAGAGTCTAGCTCTATGTCATTGCAAAGTGACTTAAAAGCCCAGCACCAAAACATTTTAGCTACTTAGTAGATTTGTGTAAGAGACATCACATTACCTTATCTTCTCATTTAAAACTTCTTTCTCTTTTAAAACTTGTGATTTTTTTAAAGGACATCAGTGACTGAGTCAAAATGTCATTCCATGAGTCAGACTTAAAGTGAAAGAAGTTTCAGAAACAACTTACCCATTGATTGTGCTTGTATTTTCTTTTTTATGTATGTGCAAGAAAGGATTTTTTAAAATCTGGAAGTTTTAAAACAATTCAAAAAGAGATCTTCCAATAAATACAAATTTTTCGGGTGATACAATGTATCACATTTGTTAATGTGGTGGTATTTTCCCTGGTTTTTCACAAAACAGTTGTAACTGCTGACTTCAGAGATACAACAAAATGGGGTTCATCGAAGGGTGCCAGAACACGAGGAGATGGTCTGTCAATCTGGAGACGTATGGTACAGAAGAAATCAGTGCCACGCTGGAAGTTCCTAGGGGTTGTTGTCTTGGTTGTCTCATTAACTGGCTGAGCAACTTTGAGCAAGTCACTTCGTCTCTCCGGACCTCATCTATGCAGCAGGGAGCTGTGCTAGGTGATGTCTGAGCACGGGAGATTCGACGTCAGGAGACAGCTGAATCAGTCTGGAAAATAGAACCTACTCTGGATATTCCAAGGAGAAAGGCCCTTAACGTGGGGCAGTTAGACGCTTACAAAAATGATGGGAAGGCTGCAGTAACTCACCACTGCTGTCTCTTAGCTTCTCCACTGCCGCCAAGGAATTAGATACTGTTGCTGCCCCCCAGGCCAGGAATTGCAGGGAACATCCACCAGTGATCACGGCTGCCAGCAGCTTCTACAAGGGAAACCCACACGTCTACAGACCATTGTCCCTACACGTACTTCTTTTCTGCCCTTCATACCTCACACAGCGGCTTCTTGCTGGTAGAATGTAAAGTAGAACTCGGTCGTCAAGGGATTTGGGGAAACGTGTTCCTGCACTGCCAGTCCCGTGCTATGTGGAGAATACAGAGGAAGGTAGGACAGTTGCTGGGGGCCACAGACAAATGTCTGGCACCCCAGCTGGGGCGCTAGGGGGCTCCAATCAATGCAGGTGTGCAAGGAGTCAGGGACCGTGTTGAGACACAGTCGGACGTTGTAGAGAGGAAGGTCCACATCTGAAGAGTGCTTCAGAGGAAAAATTGAAAGATTGGCTGTGGATTGCCCTTTCCATGCACATTAGCAAGTCAATATAATCTATAAATCAAGTCTCTTTAGCTCTCTGCCAGCTGTCATGTTCTTCTTCCCTGGCTTTCCGTAACAGGAACCGCACCTTCTGCCCCCCTTAGTGCAAGAATAGTGATTTGCCAGCAGACGCTCTGTGAATCAGTCTTTGCGCCGAACATGTTATATTGTTTGGGAACCTGGCTAAATTTTTCCATAACTGCTTTGAAAGTGATTTCCATTTAGAGCTAGGTGGAACAAATTTCTGCTGCCGGCTAAATCTTCTTTTTCTTTTTCTCTGAACAGGATCTCATAAAGAGGACTATTGCTCTTTTGTACTTTTCTGTGATGCATTTTGTGTTGGGGTCTATGAAGGAAGCCATCTAAAAATATATTGAGTGTTGTGAAAATATCCTCATAATTCTGCCAGAATTCAACTTTTTAAAAGTTGCCTTTCTTCTCCCTTTGTGTCTCTTTTTCAATTATCTCTTTCCCTTTGGTACACTGCCAGATTAATATTTCTGGGTCTTTCTAGATACCTACAATGGTTGAAAGGATCCATCTCCCCCTGTGAGAGCCTCATTAAACTCCAGCAGTTTGATGACTGCATGAACTCAAGCCCAGATATAGGGAGAGATGATCGCTTCCAATAGAAAACCCAGCATGACCAGTGGTTGGAATTCTAACTACTTTCTGTGATAGGTGTAATAGGCGGCCCTCGCCCTCTGTTTTGTGTCTGTATCTATGTTATGTCCTACCAGACCCTGGCTAATAATGACGCCGCTATCTAGTTAGTAAGGGTTTTAGCTTATCTCAAGAACATCTTAGTGTGTTTGGGTTATGTTTATCTTAAACTCTACGAGGTGCTTGTTTTCTTTGTAATTCAGCTGAATCAGAAACTTTGGCTCTTTGCTTGCTCATAACTCTAGCTCGTGTTTCTTTAACTTCAGGTGTCAAATTAACTTCACCTGGGGCCCGATCCTCTAATGAGGACAAGAAAAGACGGGGCCCAGATACCATACTGCTTCATCCCTCAGTTAAATGGTCCGCGTAACAATATTTGTTTCTATGCATTGATTTGGCAAGCCATGATCTAGAGCTGACCAACTGGGACTTGCAGTAGATATCCAGCTACTGGGGCGAAGGAGGGCCCTGCCACCTTCCTCATTGACTCAGAGGGAAGGTTGCAAATATTTTAGAACAGGAGAACCGGAGGCCCTAAAGTCAGCAAGGAGCTAGCAGAAATGAGCAGAACCATGAATAGAGTCATGATGTTAAAGATTCATAGAGTAAATGTTCAGAGCTGTAACACAGAGAGAGATCAAGTATAACTCCTCATTCGAAGAGCTCATACACCAGAGAGGGGCCCAACAAGGATGAGATCCAGATCTCTCAACCAGCCAGCCTAATGCTTGCCTCTGTAGCTGCTGTTCTGTTTGGTGGTGGTGAATGGATATGGAGGATTGATATGAATACTGTAAGAAATAAGATAGCCGTAACTCCCACGTTCAATAACTTGTTTGAAATGAACACCATTTTAGTAGCTTGAATGGTGGCCCCTAAAAAGATATGACTAGGTCCTAAAGCCCGGTACCTGTGAACGTGACCTCATTTGGAAGTAGGGTTTTTGCAAGTCCATTTACATTAGGGATCTGGGGATGAGATCTTCCTGCATTCAGAGTCTGCCCTAAATCCAATGATTGGTATCCTTATAAGAGAAAGGAGAAGGAGACTTGGCATATGGACAGAGAGAAGAAGGCCACAGGAAGACCTAAAGAATGCCAGAAGCCACCGGAATTTCGAAGAAGCAAGAACAATTTCTCCCAGAGTCTTGAGGCAGAGTGCAGACCTACTGGCACCTTGATGTCTGATGTCTCACCTCTGGAGCCAAAACAATACATTTCTTTGACTTTCAGCTTCAAATGACCAGGTTTATGGACATTTGTCACAGTAGTGCTAGCAAATGCCTACAATTACTAAAGATTCTAATCGAAACAGGAATCTGGGAAGAAGGTTTAATCGTTCTGATAGCTATTTTTTTGTGTATACAAAAAACATAACAAAGTATACCTCAAATGACATTACTTAGAACTTTTATGGTAGAAAGGACTAGACACATAAGGGCCTCCCCTAAATGCTTTTAGCCCAAAGTCTTAAACACTGAACCTTCCCTAAAAGGCCCCACCCACCTTCCTACTCCACACCCTTCCTCCACTGTGGCAGCTGCATGGTCTCCTCTCCGTTCCTGGAACATGCCAGACCTGCTCCGCCTCAGCTTTGGTGCATCTCTTCTCCTGCTCATTAGACCCCTTCCCCCACCCCGTACTTCCTTCCCCAGTCTGAAATCAACCCCAAAGTGGTACCATTGAGGAAGACCCTGCTGACTCTCAAATAGGTTACTCACCCCCTCCCTTGCCTCTTGTAGAAGATGTCCCAACACCTTTCCTTCTGTTCACGAAACTATCACTGTCTGTAATTCTACGTTTATGACATTGCTAGATTTATTTTTTTTTTATTTTTATTTTTTTTTTGTCATTCCCACTAGACTGTAGCCCCATGAAGGCCGGCCCAGGGCTTTACACTCTCATTGCATTCCGGTGCCAGCAGGGTCCCTGGCAGATTGCAGGCTCTCGGCAATATTTGGTAAATAAACGAATAGTGATATTTAGCCTTGGATGATGCTGGACCCGTTGCTTACACTTCAAGCTGTCGATTGCTCACATAGTTGTCTGTTGTCCACAAAGAAAATGGAAACTGTAAGAAAACCAGCACGAAGTCAGAACTCCAAAATTCATTCATTTTCATGACATCTTATTTTCCTCTGTGAATTTCTGAGTAGATGCACGTTCTGCTCTCACCCAAAAAAGCATTTCAGAAATCGGTAAGCATACCCAAAACGGGCTTAACACCTGTTACAATCACTTCACTTTGCCATTTTCATGGATAGGCCAGTTTGTCTTAATTATCTTTATTCATCTGTGTAATCAATAAACATTTGTTGAGTACCTAATAGGCCAAAGATTACATTCTGAAGTATTCTTGAATCTGTAGGAGAGAAAAGAATATAGTAAGAGAGGAGCTCTGAGTTCTGGTGGGAGGGTGGCGATGGGATGTCCAGGGCACTTATTAAGGACAGAGGGGGACTCAAAATGAGACCAAGGGGTGTTTAAAGGAATATTTTTAGAGAGAGTAACTCCTGAGCTGAGTCTTAAATGAGGAGTAGGAGAAAATGGGTAAAGACATAAAGGTTGGCCTACAGTAGGGTCTCTCATACTTGGCATTCTGGATGGGATAATTCTTCGTTGTGAGGCGCCGTGCTGTCATTTTAGGATGTTATTAACAGCCCTGGCCTCTGTCCTTGGCATGTCAGTGTGACAGCCAAAAAGCCTCCTGACATTGCCAAATATCCTCCAGAATGCAGCCTTCCCCGCTGTTGCGAACCACAGGTCTGGGGCACGGGAAAGAGCTCGTCTAAAGGCAAGGAGTAGCTGGGTGACTACAAGCATTTCCATATAGGTCTTGAGAAGAGTGTTTGGATGGTAGTGCGAGGAGAACGAGGGAAAACGTAAGGCACACATTATGCAAGGATTTCGTGTGTTAGGCTTCGGAGTTTGGGACATCATCCTGAAGGTTCTTGTGAGGAACTGAGGGATTTTAAGTAAAGGAGGAACAAGGGCTAATTTCTGTTTAAGAGAAATCACTCTGATCACAGTGGTAAGGGTGAGTGGAATGGAGATCCGATGAAGGATGTATCCTAGGAGAGTGAGAATAGAGAGGAATGGAAAGACACAAGACGTGTCTAGATCAATCTCCAAGACTTTGTTCAGGATGGTGTCTGTGTTCCGGGCTTGGATGATCAGAAGGTAGAATCCTAAGTATTCTCCAATATCCAGTCGGAATTTGAGCCCCTTAACTTCATGAACCCCATGACTATCTGAGGCTTGAACTCAGAAAAATTACTTGCAAAATGTACGTGAACTCACAGTATGAGGAGTAAAAAATAGCGCTGCCTAAGGCTTCAAATTCAATTAAGCCTTCAAAGATTTCTTGAGACTATTGCCCCCCCATACTACTTTTAAAAGTAATCCATATAATAGAAAACCTCTTAGTAAATTTCCATTTACAATCTCCCCACCTCCAAGTATAGTCTTACGCAAGCAAGACAAATAGGCAAATTGAAGAACTGAAGCCATTTTTCTTGCCTGATTGTCCCCAAATTGTCTTATTTCTTTGCTTCACTTTCTGAGTCTGTATGATAACAGAAAAGGTTGAATTTTTTTTTTAAGTATTTTTAAATAGCTGGATCTTTGACCATACTGAGAGAAATAATCATCAACAGGTAATATAATCATTCTGTAGAACTTCTGTTTTTATTCAGCCTTGTGTCAACATGTAAGGCCTGTCCTTCCTGTGAGAACTGACTGGATAGAGCTTCACAAGCACCCACTGGGAGGGACAGAAGGAGCAGGCTGAGATCTAGGTCATAAAGAGATTTCTCGGCTGGCTGGTGCCACACAGTGTACAAAAACAATGAACAATTCAGGGCAAAGCCTGGTAATTGCAATAGACTCTTTCTGACTGAAAAGTTCCACGCTTCCTCTTTCACAAAGCTAAGAAGGGTAAAAACCATCTTGCCACTGCAAAGGTTTATCTGAAACTCGTCCTGCCTTTCACCAGACGCCATCATCTGGTTCTGACTAGAGACTGAACAAGTCCCAAATGGGAGTAACTCAGATTGAAGTAAGAATGTTTCAAATCTTGACATTTGAAGAATACAAGAAAAGTATTCATACATAAATGAGTTTGAGGTATACATGGGATTTTTCTGGGTGGATAAATCATGTATTTTCAAGTTTGGGGGCTTCAGTGACAACATTAAAAAAAAAATCTTACTAATCTATAAAATGACATGTATTCCTTTTAATTTTTTTAAAGATTTTATTTATTTATTTAACAGAGTGAGAGAGAGAGATCACAAGTAGGCAGAGAGGCAGGCAGAGAGAGAAGGGGAGCAGGCTCCCCTCTGAGCAGAGAGCCCGATGTGGGGCTTGATCCCAGGACTCTGGGATCATGACCTGAGCTGAAGGCAGAGGCTTAACCCGCTGAGCCACCCAGGCGACCCCCCATGTATTCCTTTTTAAAATCAACTTTAATATCATTAAAACATAAAACTTTGGACAAAACAGATTATTTTAAATCATAAGTCAAGCTATAATGCAGAAATTAGAATTACAATACAGAACTCACGTTGATCTAACAGCTAATTCTTTACTATTACTGAAAAGAAACCGTTATTTTTCACTTCCGGTGTGTCCCACACATTGTGCTTGGCATTTCACATGCACAGCTCATTAGCTGCTCCCAAGCATGCGAGGTGGTTCTGTGACTATTCCCATTTTACTGATAAGGAAATTCCCCCCCCAGGTGAAATGACACATGCAGGTCATCCAGCTAGGAAGTGGCAAGCCTGTAATTAGGGGAGAGCATTTTCCCTCTACTTGGTGAGGAAGAAAACAAAGAGAAGCAATTAGTCATTCGTAGATTTTGAATACAGTTTTGGTAAAGACAACTTGTTACAGATACGCCAGTGCTCAGATGGACGCAGCATTTTAAATGAGTACAGAAAGCCATTTTCTGGGCACCTGGGTAGCTCAGTGGGTTAAGACTCTGCCTTCAGCTCAGGTCATGATCTCAGGGTCCTGGGATCAAGTCCCGCATCAGGCTCTCTGCTCCACAGGAAGCCTGCTTCCTCCTCTTCTGTCTCTCTCTGCCTGCCTCTCTGCCTACTTGTGATCTCTCTATCAAATAAATAAAAATCTGTTAAAAAAAAGAAGAAAGCCATTTTCTACATATCTCTAATCATATCTACATATCTCTAATAATAGTGTTACTTTTAAGTTTGTAACTGCTGTAGGTATTCTCACATCCGAGAAGAAGCAGAAGAAAATAATTTTAGCAACGTTTAAAAATTTGTATATTTATACTTCAGTATTTCCATTCCATTTCAGTTATTTTTTTCTTGCTGAAAATGTGCCCTGTCTGGGTTCTCCAAGGCATTTGGGCCTCAAACTTTATTTAATGGTAAGAATACATAATTGAATATTTAATTTCCCGAAATGGCTCCAAATCATCAGAACATAGAGAGAGATTAAGTACCCAGGAACATAAGTTCATAGAATTTAAGGATTCATGATTCATACACAAAACACTAAACCTTTCAATGAATAATTGTATTGTTGCCAGTTTTGAAAGAATTTTAATTTTGTTTCTCTTTCAAAACTAATGCAATCAATGAAAACAGCCTTACACATCTCCATAGAAGAGTCTGTGAATCACATCAGTCATGTCAGGCTCCAGCTAAATCTTCTGAAAAGTGTATTAAATCAGGATGGTAATTGTTCAGTAAAATTTCTCCTCGAAGTATAGTAAATATGATTGATTTAATGTATCATTGAGATTCTACTGGAGAAAAATAGCATAAAACAGCAACATTCTGTTGCCATTTTATAACTTGCGTTTTTGTAAAGTGACCATTAGCATAATATAGTCAGATTATTATGACGGTCTGCACAGATGAAAATATCTCAAAGCCAATATTACATTTTCATCAAGTAAATGACCATGTGTTTCAATAAACACAATTATGAATGTTAATATACCAACAGATTGAGTAATTTGATTCTTCAGCACTGGCGTTTATAGCAGTATAAAACAAATTAATCATCTTCGAGGTAACACTTAGGAATTTAAACTTTGAAAGAATATAATCTGCTTCACTAGATTCTTCCTCTAGTCTTTGCCAAAGAGGAATCAAGAACATGTTCCTCTTTGCCCCCTCCTGAGATCATCTTGTCATTAGGTCATTATCCTGTCCAGCAGCATTATCAACGTAAGGCCAGAGAATTTGGCGTGAATCATCTTTGTTTGATAAGGATCCCCAGGACACCTAGTTGCACAATAGAAGCATCCAAGAAAGTCTGCTTCTCTTGCCTGTTCCATCGGCATGGGCAGTTCCTGAGCATGCTGCTCTCTACCCTTGCACACTTGTCCTCTTTGGACCTCCAGCCCACCCATTTTTATCAGGTCATATCCACTGCCAGCAGGGCAAATGCAATGCACATCATCACTTCCACTTGAACCTTTTGGCTGGGGGCATGTGTTTGGCCTTACGGTGGACGTGCAGGTTACATGGATACAAACAAAAACCAAGAGTCCATGATGATAAGACTTTCAGACTCAAACCCACAGGGCACTTTGGCCTGTAGTAATAACTGAATAGTTAGGTCACACAGAGGAAGACCGTTTCCTAGACAGAGGCAACATTTTTGAGATAATTCACAATTAACCCTTACTTAAGTACAAAGGAATGTTTCTGTATTCCATCACTTTTTCACAAAAATCCTTCAAAAGTAATAAAAGGTTTCTTGGACTTATGAAGGGAGTGTACTGAGAACAGTTTAACCCTCTCCCAAAAATGTATCTTCAACCTTAAAATGATCACTCGCTGTGTTCCTGGGAAGAGTAGAGCTGCAGAATGTACATAGCAGAGGTACCACGGATCCTGATTTGGGTCCTAAAATGGGGTTTCTTGCAAAAGTCCACGTCGTGATCTTCAATTTTAGTCTTGTTTGGTCTTTTAGTCATTTCAGCAAGCTTCTTTGCTAATTCCAAGAACTCCAGAAATGCAGGTACAAGTTCACCTGGTTACCAGGTTGGAATCCAGTTGCTGAATCCAGTAGTGTTGATCAGCGGTTTAATTGGTTACTGCGGTGGAGTGGTACATGCACACTAGTCACCGGTTCTGAGTTCTGTCCCCACAGCCTTCCCCATGGTCTGTCATACTACTGGTCAGTGTCTAGCTCTCATGCCCATTTGCAAACTAAAATTACAAAGGAGGTATGAATGAGAAATGTTCTGTGTCACTTTGAAAATGTGTTCAGATGTTTTGAAAAGTGAAGACTCCTCACCCTGTGAGTGATTTTGCAACATCATTAGATAGAACAGAACACAAAGCTACACTTCTTTCTCTAAAAGGGTTATTTTATTTTATTTTTGCTGAAACTTTGTTTTCCATTGATTTCAAGCGTATTGGCAATTGCTCATTGAAGCATTTTTAGAATGGCTGCTTTAAAATCTTTTCTAGATCATTCTAACATCTCTGTCACCTCAGTATTGCCATCTGTTGATTTTTTTTTTTTAATTCAGTTTGAGATCTTCCTGGGTCTTGGTGCAATGAGTAATTTTTTTGTAAAGGTTTTTTTTATTATTATTATTATTTCTTTAACAGAGAGAGAGATCACAAATAGGCAGAGAGGCAGGCAGAGAGAGAAAGGAGGAAGCAGGCTCCCTGCTGAGCAGAGAACCCGATGGGGGGCTCAATCCCAGGACTCTGAGATCATGACCTGAGCTGAAGGCAGAGGCTTAACCCAGGAGCCTTTTTTTTTTTTTTTTTTTTTTTTACAATGAGTAATTTTTGATTGAAATGTAGACCTTTGGTGGGAGTGCATGGGTGGCCCAGTCATTGAGCATCTGCCTTGGCTCAGGTCATGATCCCAGCATCCTGGGATCAATCCCCACATCGGGCTCCCTGATCAGTGGGAAGCCTGCTTCTCCCTCTCCCACCCACCTCCCCACTTCTGTTCCCTCTCTCGCTGTGTTTCTTTCTGTCAAGTAAGTAAATCTTAAAAAAAAAAAAAGAAATGTAGACGTTTGGGGTGCTGTGTCATGAGACTAGGGGTTTGCTGCTGTCATCTTCTCTCCACTTTTATTTTCCTGTTCCTCCTCCACTTACCGCCGCTCTATGCTGACATTCAAGTAGGACCAGGAAAAAATACGAAGTTGGCTACAGATGGAGCGTTGTAGTTCATGTGTCGCATGAACTCCTCCAGGAAGAAAGGGCTTGTCATTAAAGTGCCTTTATGAGCCCCCGATGGTTGTGAGGCTGAGACCCCTTGTCTTTTCCTTCCATTTGTTGTCCACTCATGTCACTTCCTTGGTGAAGTACCTGAGCGGCCCTGCCACGCTCCAGAACTCTCATTCCCCATCCATATTCAGTCACAACTCACTAGTGAAGATTAATTGGGGAGGAAGGCAAGTCTGAATTAGGAACCACCAAAGTACTACATTGAAAGAAATGCAGGTTTATTGACTTCAATTGTAGGCTTCATTCAAAAATGTGGCTGAAACTGTTACTAAGGAAATGTCTTCAAGGGCCTATTTTAAAGCATAGAAGCAGCACATTTGTACATTAGCAGAAAGGAATGTGCTTTAAATCCTTAACAATCGCTTGTTTTCTTGAGTAGCTTAACCCCTGCTTTTAAAGAATCCTGTTTATTTATTCTCTTAGCAAATCTCATGTAAATCTCAACCCAAGCCTCCCCTGAATTTTTACAAACTCTAAAGTAGGGAAATCCAAATTAGAAGCTTGAGTATATGAGATAGTTCCCCTTCAGGAGTGCTAATTAAGCTGCTTTGCACTGTGAGCACTAGGATCTGATTTGGCACAATTGTTCCACGATCTGAAATCTAACATGATTTTTTCTGGATGACTCTTTTGCTGTAAAGTTTAACAGGCTATGCTAGCTGTCGGTTTGAGTTGGTGATCTACAAATACTAAGCCTTCGATCTTTGAATGTTTCTTGTTCTTTTTTATAGTTGACTCGGGCTTTCATTGATTAAGCAGCTGGTTGTGCAAAGTGCTTCCAGATACCAGTGGCTCAAAACACCGGACCCTGCACATTTTACCATGATATTACTGAACACGTTTAGGCTTGAAAGTGATTGAGAGTTGCAGAGTCATAGTAATACTGTTATAAGACTATGGGACTATTTTCTGAAAAGCTAAGATAATCTTGGAGAAGAATTCGCTCACTCTTGCAAATGGCAGTTGAAATTCAGAGGAAAATTCAAACTCGGAGCAAATGGAAAATCAAAGGTAGTTTTAGATCCAGCGCACCCACCGCGAGATGTTTCTGTGTGGATAGCTTGGATTGCTACCCCTCAGATCAACGGGGCTATTTGCCCAACTAATTCTTATGCTTCCGATTCATAGAACACAAATATGCTTCCTCTTACTGAGGGCAACTGGAGTGTGAGTGAAGAAGATTTGCCCCTATTTGGCCTTGAAGCCTAGCAGTAAAAACTACATGCGCGGTGAAATAGGAAGTAGAGTGGAGATGAAGATTACTTGTTTTTTGAAAGCAGACACGGAAGTGTATTTTCTTGAACTCTATAAGGATTTCGAGGTTGATAATTCATCATACGACTCCGCACTCTCGGTGCTAAACCAATGGAAAAAGAGACCCAAGGGCCAGATAGAAATCAAAACATCCATTCAGATTGTGTTTCTCTAGGCAGATAGCCCCTCAAAGCCCTGCTTTTTAATAAGACACATAAAGTAACCACAGCACGACTGCGTACCCTCAACATTTGGAAAATACTAAGCATCATCACGTTCTCAGCAGCATCCGAGCAGGTACTTCCAGTATTCCAGCACCAGAGCTGCAAGCCCCATGTCACTGTGGAGTACCCAGATGTGCTTCTTGTGACAGAGGAAGGGCTTTTCATTTTAATTAATTTAAATTTAGATTCAGAAATTGCTACTCTGGGAGCGCCTGGTGGCTCAGTTGGCTAAGCGTCTGAGTCTCATGTTGGCTCAGGTCATGGTCTCGGGGTTCTGGGATCGACCGTGGCTCTCCTCAGCGGGGAGTCTGCTTGGGATTCTCTCTCTCCCTCTCCCTCTGCCCCTCCCCTGGCTCATGCTTGCTTGTTCCCCCCACCAATAAAATAAAATAATAATTAAAAATAAAAATTGATATTCCATTCACTTAGTGGAAGACTTTTTAGCCTGTTTGAAACCACAAAACCACGCAGGTATGTGAATCTGCCTTTTCAGCTGTAAACCGTGTGGAATTGAAAGTGTTAACTATTTCCCATTCCGATGAAGGCGCCAGGTTCAGATATGCTCTAAGTAGAAAATACATACAAGATTTCAAAGACATAGTCTAAGAAAAAGAGAACATTAAAGAGTTCATTAATTGCTTACATCAGTTGCATGTTGAAATAGTCCTTTTGGATACATGGGGTTAAATAAAATATTAAAATTCATGTTCAAAAAAGTACATCTGTTTCTCTTGGCTTTTGTAATGCGATGACTGGAGAATTTTCAATTAGGTATGTGGCTCACATTGTACCGCTATTAAGACACTCTGTTAGAGAGTCACGTGGACAGACTTCCATTCTCATTGGCAGGTGTAGGTCCTGATGGAGACTTAACTGAGTCTGGGGGGGAATGAAATGAACTAAGAACAGTAGGAGAAAGAAAAAAAGTCTGGCTTTCAACTGCCCTGGAGGCTGAGTGGTCTAGGCCCATCTGTATCCCTACATGGCTTATGAACCTGAACGCAAGTGGACGAAATCCTTCTTCAACATCCACCGTGCTGCCAAATAACGGTTCCTACCAAAACTGAGGCTTTTAACGCTCTCATTAGCATCTTTGCTTGCTGCTTCTCCCTAAAAGTTGTTTTCTTAAAGCTTTTACTTCCTTTCAGCCTTGATTAACATTGACTATACAAACTGCAATGGAAAAATCTCCTTTTGCCATCTATTTTTCTATTGCTATATGACCTGACGTTCTCTGGAAAGAAAAGTACGAAGAAATGCAGTATCTCCCAATGCCCAGCCCTCCAGAAACCTTACACTCATAGTCTGGTGGAGACAGCACAAAAGGTTGGTTCTCTGGGTGTTTGAAAAGACGTTCTGCCCATGTTGATTTGGAACATGTTCCTTTTCTAACAAAGGCTTGGCTCTTCCCACGTGGATTCTGAAGCCGCCCCAGAAGCAAAACTGGCTCCCCAGCCTAAATTCCCAGGAAGAGGCTCTCCTGACCTAAATAAAGACTCACTTTAGCTGCCCCGTATCTGAACTCTGCTGGATGGTTCAAGGTCCAGGAAACCACCTGGATGACCAGGATACATGCTTTTCCTTGCCACGTGAGGGTAACCCGGTTCATTGTTCCACCCTTCAGCTGGGCCACTCTGCTATGATTCTGCACCTTGACTTCATACTGGAATCACCTGAATAAACTTTAAAAAAAAATAAAGCTAAGATCTGGGGGTTAGGCCAGATCACCTCCAGGAGCATCTCACCTGCTAAGAGGGACCTCAAAAGAGGTTGGCCAACCAGAGGCCTCACTGAATGGTTTCCTCTCTTTGTCAGGACTCTTTACCTTGGTTATCTTATCCCCAGGATAAGGGAATTAACTAACTACAGCCACGATAAATTTATATAAAGGTAAAGAAGGATGTTTCCTGTATTTTTTGGCATGAACTGAATTGAGTGATTATGTTTCCGCTGTACGGGATTATTACATGTGTTTCTGTATAAGATCAGTGTTAATTTTATTCTTTGAGAATGTTTGAATTTCAGTCTTAAAGTGGATCCTTTCTATTATCCTTTGAGTTTAAAAGAGTACGTATCTAAATATCGCATTATTTAGATAACACGTTACATTGCTGTCGGCAAAAGGTTTCAGATGCTGTGCACTTAATGTGGCAGTCTTACACACATTCATGATGTTATTCTGAGTGTGACTCAGAATTCTCACCGTTCGTGTTATCTAAAGGAACCTGGTAGCTGTTAGAGCTAGGTTATTGAGCAGAGCTGGTTTTGTAAGGTTTGGACCTGCCAGACAACAAACAGCCAAGAACTTGACATTATGGAAAGGAGCTCTGCTCTCAGTTGCTGCCAGATGCTAATTGAGAGCAGGGATGCTAGTGCCCTGAAGAAGCAAAGCCCATCTCTTATTTTGAAGCTACAGTTCAGAAATAGAACTCTGACACAATGCAGTTAAGACTTTGGTAAAGCAAGGCAAAGCACTAGAAAAATTAGGGAATCCCTAACTTGAGTGTACATCTCTCATACAGATTACACTAGAGCCCAGAGATTTGCTGTTGCAGGCAATTATGGTACCTGTTGTTAACATTTAAGTCACATGAGTCACTGCAAGGACCTGGGCAACACCGAATCCCTTCAGAGATGGTACTCTGAGACATCTTTCCCATTCCCGTGACACATTAGGATATTTGAAAACATGGGCTCTGCATATATTCCTGACCCACCTGTATTGAACTCGGTGAGGTATTGCTTTCAAGGATGAAGAATTGACATTAATCAAAATGAAAATACTTCCAACATGAAAAGGAGGGCTTTCTATTGTTCATGCTTTTGTTTTCTTTGAGCAGAAGATCTCCACTAAAGAAAACACTGGAAATTCTTGAGATATTTTTAACAAGTGCCTGGATGTATAGGTTCAATTACATCTCCCAAAAAAGATAGGTTGACTTCTTCATCCCCGGAACCTGTGACTACGATGTTATTTGGAAATTGCTGATGCAATCAAGTCAAGTTGGGGTCATTCTGACACGTGGTCCTAACCCAGTGACTGGTGTCCTTATAAGAAGAGAGGACACAGACACACTGGGAGAACTCTATGTGAGGACAAAGGCAGAGAGTTTAGTATCATGGCTACAAGAAAGGAGCACCAAGGATTGCTGGAACCCACCAGGAGGAAGAAGAGGCAGGGACACACTCTCCCTTAGAGCCTTCAGACAAAGCATGGCCCTGACGATGCCTTGATTTCAGACTTCAAGACTCCAGAATTGGGAGCAAATAAACCTCTGTCATTCTGAACCACCCAGGCCATGGTCACAGGTCACGGCAACCCTAGTCAGCCCCTATAAGGGATTGCATCTAAACTCTTCTCTCTTCAAAAACCAAATTTCATTCCTAAAGAGAGTACAACACAAAATGGAAATTCCCAAATTACTCAGAAGTTTTAGAAGTAGTCCTGGGTTCGGAAATGCTGTAAGATTATTTTTTAAACCATATGTTACCAAGAAGTAGGCAAGTTTCTGCATTAACAATACAGAGCTTTGTAACAATTAGCCATCTGTTTATAACACGGTGAGGCATTGACAGCATCTCAATGGAAGCAGGGAAAACAACAGAAATATTACATCTGCCAAGTTCTAGTCATTCGTTATCTTACATAGTAATTTGTTGTCTCATGAGATCACTAAAGAGAGAAAGAACCATGCCGTGCTACAAAATAAACTGCGTAAAGCAGGTAGTTTAATAGCAAATTAATGATGTGCTGACAAGATCAAGAGATGATTAAAAAGAAAAAACAGTCACAGTTTCTGCATGGCAGCCAACAATGCAGGTTTGGAAGATTTCTCCTAAGAAGGTAATATTTATTTTCTCCAGGGAGCTATCTGGAAACAGAGGATAGGACTCTAATATGACTTCTCTCAATGCCAATTTTAAAAAAAATACATATTTCTAGAGTTCAGGTATCATTATCTCGCTGTCTTTCTTGATATCATTCTTAATAATGGGCTTCCGTGTGGTAAAGTCTAAACTCTTTCAATCTTAGCTTGATGGCTGGTTTCACTGTGTTAATAGAATGTGTTAATACAGAGGGATTTATTATCAAGAATAAAGTAAGCTTAAATAGAAATTGTGAAAAGTAAAAGGAAGTAGATGGCAAATATTGCCTGTAGTATTGGTTATAATTATTCATTAAGATAAACTTTGTACATTCAACAATAAGGGTTTTATATATCTCTCTCTTAAATATATGTAATATATATTATAAACTACATATTTGAATATAAAAAATATATATTAAAATATGTACTCAGGTATATAACACATATAAAACAAATTGGATTTATTTTTAAGTTGCTGTAAGATGGCTTTAATCCTTGAAAACCTCCATGAGACTATAAGGTTCATATACTTATTAGCCTGATGAAAACCCTGCTTTTATTATTGGTGGAATCAAACTGTCTTTAAGATGATGACAGAATTTCAAGGGCCACCTTGGGGTGACCCAGTGAGTGACCTGTTATTTTCTTTCTTGTAGATTTCTCCCAGGCAGGGAAGACTGATCACAACTGTTTTCACTAGTCTATTAATCTGAACTCTTCCTTAACGTCCCTCAATCGCTACCCTTATATGTCCCCTTCTCTGTGAACCAGGCTTCTTCCATTTATAAAGATTTGCACCTCATCTAATCAAAAAAGCTCTCTACTGCAAGAAAGAACTGAATTTTTGATCCTAAGGACAGGTAGCTTCTGTCAAAGCAGGGACCACAAATACAATACAAATATTGTACTTAGACCAATGCCTTTGCAACCCCACAGTGATTACTGAGTCATCAGCCTGTTCTTTTAGCAGACACTTGTGCATCTACATATTGTGAAGCGTTATATTACAGGTTGTAAGGGATGTGAAGATAAATAAGGTCCATCCCATACCATATATGCTTTATAACATAAAGGAACAGAGAAATCATGCATAAATGAATACAAAATAAGATAGCAGATGAGAATCCATGGTTGTTCCTTTACTTAGGGCATTCAGCAAACCCACTGAGTGTCTACTGTATGCCAACTTCATCCATCATGAAGGGTGAGAATACAAACTGAACAAGACTTAGATGGCCACCAACCTCAGAGCGTTTCTGTTCCAGCTTGGAGAACAAGACAATTAAAGCAGCAATTAAAACATCATAAGTACAATAAGAGATGAATTCTGAACTACTAAGGGAGGCCATGTATGAGATTGGCAGGTAGCCCAATCTACAGAGTCCAGAAGATATGTCAAAGAGTGGCATAAAAATTAAAACCTGAAAGATGGGAGTTAACCAGTAAGGAACTCTGTGATAATGCAGATAGAACCTAATCACCAGGGAGACTGTCTTTCAGCGAACCACTTCAAGGAAAATTTGGAAGTTGGCACCATCCTTTTGGCCAACCCATCCAACTGGCAAACCCTGGGAATACCTGATGCATAGCTGTGGTTACTACTAGAGGTTTAAAATGGAACTAGGGAAACTTGAAAACAAGTAATTTACCTGCATTGAGTACTTGGATAAGAGATTCATAAAATCAGAGTGAATTCTCGACTAAGACTTTCCCTTAAAAAAAGTAATTACTTTTGGCATAGCATTAATCCTCCCTGCCTTGTCCCCCGTTGTGGTATTTTCAACTTGAGCATCATTGTACCAATTTTAGCCATACTCCCAGCATCCCATCTGTTTGGCTTACTCTGTATCCAGGTAACTTCGTGGCAGCCATTTAAAGCCACAAATACATTTGCTATAATGTGCACCTTTTGTGACCATAATAATGCATGCCGACAATTTATAATTTGTTATCATTTCCAGCGATGTAGTTCCTTATTAACTCTGCTTGACTAAGAAGAGGATTTGAGAGGTAGTCTTATATATGAACTTCCTTGGGATAGAGTAGTTCAGCCTCAAATCTTTATAACTGGAGCTCTCTTCACATCAGTGCTCAGCTGGTACCCTGATTCAGTATTTTTAAAAAATTGTCTATTAAGTATCTCTGGGACTGCTCTTTAATGAAAGAAAAGCTATTTTGTAATGTTTTAATATTATAAAAAATATTTGCCACTAATAGCAAAGTAAGTAAATTAAAAAAAAAAATAGAGTATCACCGTCATTTGGAATATTTCTTAAGCCACCAACTGCGTATGGTATAGCTACTCTAGGAATTCATGCTCACAGCATTCATGGCACTAAACAGCCCAGTGATAGAAAATGGTCTGCAAAGGTATGATCCAAGAAAGCCTTTCAGTGCAGCTGCTTTGTTTTTTTAGAAGCTAAAAATTCACAGAAAAAAATAAATAAATAAAACCTTCAGCAACTCTTCCTGCTACAGTGATCCTGGAGTAATTTACTACGTAGATGACATAGTGCATTTCTACTTTGTTGCTGCATCAGCATGTCATTTTCAAAACACAAACAAGTCTATTAAAGTGCACATCAATTGTACAAAGTAGGATGAAAATGTATGGTTTGATCATGAGGTCTTGCTTTCAGATTCAGTCCCCAAAACAGTGTAAATTTAGAAGAAAAAAGTTTGAGAATACGATAAAAGGGAAAAACTTTAGGTTGACAACAATATGTTAAGAGAATGAGAATTTCAAATTGAACTGTTGAAAGAGCTAAATTTATGCAGACAAAGCGAAAAAGAAATGAATCAAGTCTGGAGGGAAACACGTCAGCACATCACAGACCAGGAAAGCAAGTGAAAGAACAAATGGATATTAATTGCAACTTGCAAAAACAAAAAGGATTAATTTCAAAATAATTAAGGAAAGAAAGTGAAAAAATAAACTATACTGGGAAGACCAACTTTTGATCCAGAAGGACACACAGGTCTCTGAATAATGACGTTAGTTATGATTTTGTTTTTCTGGTTGCTTTCCTGAGGACAGAGACTGCAGCGTGATGGAAAACATATGTTGGGGATAATAACTTTGTGCCAAGGATAAACTGATTTGACCCATTTTCATATCAACTCACAATTTAGCCTAGAGTATTTTACATCTCATCAGTTTACCTATTTAAATTGATCATTGTGACCTTCTTTTATTTCTTAGGTCATCCAGTAAGTATTTATTCAGCATCTAATGTGTGCTAAGTATTTTGCTAGTACTGAGAGAAGCATAAAAATAATTTACAACGATCCTGTGATATGGGCATTACTTCTGCCTTTAACACCCAGGGAGACTGAGGCAAAGCTAAGTTAGATGCCCAAGGTCACAGAGCTAGTAAATGGCAGAATTGGTGTGTCAGTTTGGGTCCTCCAAAAAGCAGATGCCAAGACAGGATTGGCTGTGGAAGAGATTAATGAAAGTGTTTGCCTGGGAGTGAAAAGACGGTGAAGGAATTGAAAGAGTCTGGGAGAGTCTCAGACCATCAGGCAGATCAGACCTTGTGCAGGAAGGAAGAGAAGTTGTTGGGAAATTCCTGGAAAGCAGGGTAGTTGTGGACCTTATGACAAGGACAGGCCTGCCTGTGAGTCCTGCCAGGCCCAGCACTGGGAAGGGAGGCCCAGATGCTAGTGTGCGTGGATTCATTGGTCAGTTGTACCCCCTGCATCAGGGGAGCTGAGAAGCCATTTCACTGGTGCCACAGCTAGGACCCCCAACTCCAAAATCCAAGATGAGAATGAACACACTCTACTGTTCCACCATAGTGAATTTTGGACCCGACATACGATCAGAATATGCGAAGCTTTGTCTGTGGCAACCTCTGTTGATATACATCTTCCCATTTACATACATCTTATACAGTTTTGCCATTCTTGGAGTCCACTTCTGTTTGTATCAGAACTAGAACATCCAAAACAAACATTATGCTCTCTTCCATTAAAATAGGTAGAAATCACCTAGACTGAGAGATGGAATGTAAGGAAAATGGGATTCCCCATATTCTGTTGTATGTGTTTATATAGGTGTGTGTCACATTTACATATAATACGTTATATTACCTGATCTACTGTATATTACACATTATATATATGTCTGTGTGTCACATTTTCTTTATCCATTCACCCACTGGTGGACATTTAAGTTGTTTCCATGTCTTGGCTATTGTTAATTGTTAATATGGGGTATCTTTTTGAGTCAGTTTTCTTCTTTTCAGTTGTTTTCTTCAGGTAAATTCCCAGAAGGGGGATTGCTAGATCATACAGTAGTTCTGTTATTGATTCTTATTTTGTTTTGTTTTGTTTTTGAGGAACCCCCATACTGTTTTCTATAGTGGCTGCACCATTTTACATTCCCATCAACAACCTCTCCAAAACTTGTTACTTCTTGTCTTTTTGATAATAGCCATTTAAACAAGAGTGGCTTAAATAAGAGTGGTTTAAACACTGTGGTTTTTGATTTTCATTTCCCTGATTGTTAGTGATGTTGAGCATCTTTTCATGTGCCTGTTGGCCATCTGTTGTCTTCTTTGGAAAAATGTCCCGTTTAGATATTCTGCCCATTTTTTCATCAGTTTGTTTGGGTTTTTTGCTATTGAGTTGTAAGAGTTCCTCATATATTTTGGATATTAGCCCCTTGTCAAATTCATGATTTGCCAATATTTTCTCTCATTCAGTAGGTTGCCTCTTCATTTCGTTGGTGGTTTCCTTTGCTGCGCAGAAGCTTTTTAGTTTGATCTCATTTCACCTGTTTATTTTTGTTTATGTTGCCTTTGCATTTGATATCAAATAAAAAAAATCAACACTAAAGACAACAGAGAAGCATTTACTGCCTATGTTTTCTCCTAGGGGTTTTATGGCTTGGGATCTTATATTCAAGTCTTTAATCCATCTTGAGTTGATTTTTGGGCATGGAGTAAGAGGTCCAGTCCCATATTTCGCATGTGGCTGTCCACCTCCATTTATTGAAGAGACTGTCTTTTACCCATTGTGTATCTGTGGCATCTTTGGTATAAGTTAATTGACAACATATGTGTAGGTTTATTTCTGGGCTCTTTATTCTGTGCCATTGATCTGTGTGTCTGTTTTCATGTCAATACCGTACTATTTGTATTACTATAGCTTTTTAATATACCTTGAAATTGGGAAGCATGACACCTCTAGCTGTTCTTTCCTCTGGCTTGCTTTGGTTATTTGGGAGTTTTGTGGTCCTACACAAATTTTAGGATTGTTCTGTTTTTGTGAAAAATACCATTGAACTTTTGATAGGGATTCATTGAAACTGTGGATTGCTTTGGATAGTGTGGACATCTTGACCAATTTCATGCTTCCAATCCATGATTACAAATATCTTTACATTTACTCGTGTCTTTTTCAATTTCTTTTTTCAATGTCTTAGAGTTTTGAGTGTACAGGTCTTTCACCTCCTAAGTTAGATTTATTCCTATGTGTTTTACTCTTTTTGGTGCAATTGTAAATGGGATTATTTTCTTGCTGGCTGTTTCTGATAGTTTAGTGTATAGAAATGCAACATATTTTTGTATAGTGATTTTGTATCCTGCAGTTTCACCGAATTCGTTTTTTAGTCCTAACAATTTTTCGATGGAGTCTTCAGGGCTGTCTATAGATTTTATCTATGCCTTATGTTTGTGTCATTTACATGAGGGAAGAGTATCCATGAGATTAAGTCACTTAGTCTGAAGTCCTGCAGGTGGAGGTGAGATTTGAGTGAATGCCACATTCTTTCTCCTGCATGGTCTTTACAGCATATATTATGGGGCTTCGGATTTACCAAGAGCTTCTTCATATACTCTTGCATTGGAACTGTAATACTAACTTGCACTTGACATCCCAACATTCTGGGCCTTAAAGAAGCTCAGTGACTGAACGTGTGTCAGTGCTGTCCACCCCCACCTGCCCCTGACGTGCTACTCCATCTTTGGGCCTCCCCACAACAGAAGTTATTGCAAGAGGTTAAGGACAGCCCACTTGGGATGCGCGGATTTGCCCTCTGCACTCTTTCTTTCCCACTCTTGTTTTGCCTCTTTGTTCATCTTGTCTGTATTCTTCTTCCTTTCTCTTCTTTTTCTTTTTTCCTCTTTTTAGCTAAAGAGAGAGAGAGGAGGAGGAGGGGCAGAGGGAGAGAGAGAATCTGGAACAGGTCCCATGTTCCACACGGAGCCCGACGCAGGACTCAATCTCATGACCCTGAGATCATGATCAAGAGTCAACTGCTTAACCCCACTGAGCCACCCAGGCGCCCCCACAGTCTATATTCTTGGGTTCATCATGCCATATTACTCCTGCAAAGCCGCATGTGTCCCTTTTAGTGGTTCCTTGCCTTGAACCTGAGAAAAATCATAGCAGAGCATTTTAGGGATTTATTCAGCCAAACCTCCACGGGCTGGCCCTGTCACATCTGCCTTGGCAGTCTTTGTCTGGCCTCTCCAAGTTCTGGTGGCCCATTTTCAACTCCCAATTTTTTGCTTGGATTGGAGTGACTGTCTTGACGTATTTCATGTGTTAGTTTTTTCCTGCATTCTAGAATTCTTTTATTCATATAAATGAAACTGATTATAAAATCAGCCCAGTTCCTTGGGGAAGAGGTAGTGGCAGAGGCAGGAAGAGAACCCGCTCCTGTTTGGCCGATCCAGTGCGACTTTACTATTAAAAACACCACGTAGGGGGGCACCTGCGTGGCTCAGTGGGTTAAACCTCTGCCTTCGGCGCAGGGCATGATCTCAGGGTCCTGGGATTGAGCCCCACGTCGGGCTCTCTGCTCAGCGGGAGCCTGCTTTCCCTTCCTCTCTCTCTACCGCCTCTCTGCCTATTTGTGCTCTCTCTGTTAAATAAATATATTAAAAAAAAAAAAAAAAAAACGCCACATAGAAACAGAGAGGAGTCTTCTCGCTCTGTATGTCCTAATTTATTGAAATACTATTTGAAGCATTATTTTGGCTCTTTGGGAATTTCTCTGTTTCTGACATTATCATACTTCAGATGATCTGGGTCTTTTTCTTTCTGATACTCACATATCAGGTACAACTTTGCAATTCTTATTCTTAGCAGCGGATTAGATTTTTGAAGCCCACATGCACCAATAGCAAGGAAAACATCATTTTAGATCATTCACTATCAATCAGGAAACTACAGAAATGAATAAGAATACATATTATTTAATTTATGCTGATGATTTGATGGTTTTAT
Organism: Meles meles; assembly: GCF_922984935.1. Taxonomy (NCBI): domain Eukaryota; kingdom Metazoa; phylum Chordata; class Mammalia; order Carnivora; family Mustelidae; genus Meles; species Meles meles. The sequence goes on along the minus strand of NC_060075.1, from coordinate 7,802,125 downwards.
TCTATTTTTAAATCGGGAAGCACAGGGGTGGCCGACTGGCTCAGTCGGTAGAGCATGGATCTTGGACTTGTAGGTTCAAGCTCCACGTTGGGTATAGAGATTACTTAAAAATAAAACCTTTAAAAATAGATAGATAGTGAAGCCCATTTGCCTTTATCTATCTGGAGATCAAAGATTCACCAATCTGCCTTCAAGGATGGAAGACGGGTTTTTGATGAGCTCTTTCAATAACTAAATGTCATAATGGATTCCTGGAAGGAATTTTAGTGTTCGTGCCTATGACATTTCTGATCGAATTACCTGTGCAATTGTCTTCACAAAATTGTGCAAGAAGAAGAAAAAGTAAACCTTAATTCAATTTATTAATTATATTATGAAGGTTTTTATTTATGAATCAGTAAGAACGCCTACATTTATACAATAAATACTCTCTTTTTGGTACAGATCCCCTCCTCATTTGCATCTCATTGCAGAGTCCAATATGAGGATGATTTTATTCCTCCTAAATATGTTCATTAGGCATCCTTCTCATTTGGAACCCATGCCATAAATATCAAACAAGGGGAAAGAAAAGGAAAATGAACAAATAATTAAAATACAAGTATATAGTATATGCTAGCAGATATTGCTTGTATGAAAAAACATTCCCTATCTCGTTAGATTTATATACAAATAAAAGTGGAGAAAATGGCCAGTACAGGTGCTGATCAGAACCTAAATATGAACGTTTAATAAAAGCGCTAACAGAAAGTTGAAATTTGGTGTTAGAGTACCAATACTGTTGATCAGTCATACTTACTGGCATACGTAATAGAAGATAATGTCCAAAGTCTATCCAGATCACCAGAAACTTCTGTTCTGAAGTGAGATCTATATTCTTACAATTAATGACACTGATTGATCTTCTTATAACTAATGGATCCTAAGCACAACCTTTATTAAAGTAAAAGAGGAAGACATATTCTTGTCCTGATGCCTTCGGAATTAGCTAGGAAAAATGAAAAACATAAAGGTCCCCTCTGCTTCAGAATCCTTTCTGCTGGAGGCTTTCGGTTAATGGACTCAGGGGAGAAACAAACAGATTAAACAAATATGCTTAACACAATCTTTTTGACTTCAGCAGCAGGGATAGATTCACATTTTGGGGTGTTTTCGGCATCACATTCCTCCAGATGACCTTGCCTCCCAAAGCAGATGCAAGTGTTAGCAACACAACCAAGAAGAATTTGCCTTGAAAAATACATGTGAGAGTAGAGTGTGGAGGTAAGGTAAACCGAGGGCTGAATCTCACCACAGTAAAATCCGAGTGATGTCATGTCACTGTCGAGCAGAGAATCAGTCCGTGTATTCTACCCGTAGTAGACCCAGCTCTGTGGGTCTACTACGGACGCCATCCCAGCAACCTCCTGGGGGATGGCCCCTTGCCTGTGCTTTCCATTCTCCTTCATATGTCTTAGTCTTCTTCCTTGTCTCCTTCTGCCCTACTTCCTCAGGTCTTTTTTTTTTCTCTCAGTTTCTTTTCTCCCTCTTTCACTCTCCTTTGGTTTCTCATTTGTCTACTTTGCTACTGAAAACTACTGTGTGTCTTCCTTACGCATGGTCTTATTTCCCTCATCGCTTATTATTGTCTTTGCTGTTGTACAGAGCTTTATGTTTCTTTTTCTTAATTTCAAAAGTAGATTCAAAGAGCCTTTATATTTATGTGTCTCAAAGTCAAAGTGAGTTTTATTTGCACATAAACCTCGGTGTGTGTGTGTGTGTGTGTGTGTGTGTGTCCCATAAAGAGAAGGCAAAGTCACTGTCCCCATTATAGAACAAGATAGATGAAGGAGGTTCATCCCTCTTAGGTCAGTAACTGCAGATAACAAAGTTGCTAAGATTTGTTACTACCTGCTTGGAGTTAAACTGTAAAAAAGATACCACGCCATTCCTTCCTTTGCCTCCACAATTATAATGTTTTAAAATGGCATCTATGGCTGCTGACCTTCCTGGCTTTGCCCTGTTAAGCCATGAGGTACAAACAGTACCTTCTATAAATGTTTAATATGCATTCATTATGCATATCATATTCAGTTTACTGATGCCCACCAGCCAAACCCACCAGGAACACACCAAAGGAAGCTAGATTTTTGAGCCTGCTACAGCAGCGACCAAGCTCACCATAAGGAACCAGGGGTCATCTGAGTAAGAGACGTTTGGGAGGGCGCATTATAGGATTTGATCTGACGGTGGGTCATTTGGGTTTAAAAGAGGGAGGATTTGTTTGGATTGGGTGATGTTGGGAAGTGAACACACCAGGGGGGCTGAGTATCATCTTACTTTTTTCCCAGGAGGCTGGAGGGTGAGGCCAGGTGGGTGGGGAGAGGAGCCCGAGCTATTCGTGTTAGCCAGAAGAGGGAGCTGTTTGGTTATTTTTGTGGCCACACAGCTTACTTTGTGCACATTTAGAGAAGATGAACACACCTTCTTTTGGTCTTGTTTTACCAAGGTCCCGGAGTTACCCCATTTGATTATTGGTGATATTCTGTGGAGCCTGGCTTTCTCCACAGCCTTGCTATGACTTACAAGCTGCCAAATGTCAGGACCTTCTTTTTCTTCCTTTCTCAGGTCCCAGAATAAAAGAAATAATCAGTCAGCTCATTATAGAATAGCCACTATGCCCAGTCCAGAACTAAATGGTAGGGACACCATTTGGAGAAAGACTCATTAATAAAATGCTAAGAAGAAAAAGTAATATAAAAGAACATGAAAGAACTAGAAAAAAGCCAAGATTTGAAACTAAAGTGACTTTAGTTACTTCATTTACCAATTTCATACCAGGGAAATTTCTAAATAAGTTTTGGTGATGTTCTCAATTTATTTCGTAGCTACAAGGAATGTTACAGTCTGTAAATTAATTTTTATAAATAATCCATTGAACTGTTTTCCTCCCCCTGTACCTCTGCTGCTCAAGACACATGGTTATTTGAACCGTTGACAACTTTCTTTTATTCCTAATCACAAATCAGATATACTATATATGTGTATGATACATACGCTTTTTACTTTTAGTTTTTGATGATAACAAATCACTAAAAGAATTTAAATTTGGGAAGAAAAGCCTAAATTGGCAGAATGGTTTGACAGGCTCTCACCAGTGTTTCGGGGCTGCCTGAAGGTTCCCGTTTACACATTACTTTAGAAAATTCGAGGGGGTAACCCTGGTAAAGGCAGACTTTAAGAGGAGTCCTGTCTTCACCTGCACTGTTTCCTACACTAAGCTTTCTCCTCACTAGAATTCTGTGGGGAGAAACCGAGTTTGTCGATGCTGCTTACAGCTGTGGGAGCCATCATGGAGATATCTTTTTCAGTGGAAACTGGAGGGATTTTCTTTTTCTTTTTGTTTGTGAGAAAAAGGTGACATGAGGATATTCTCTTTCAAAGGACAGAAGCTCTAAGAAAGAAGGTGTTGTGTTGTTTGGTTTGGTTTTGAGAAAAATGAATCACCTTTAGGCTTAAAAAGCACAGCAAATAAATAATCCTCCCATGCATCTCCCGGTGAGTAAATAAGCAAACTGTGGTACATCCATACAACAGAATATTACTCAGTAATAATATTAGGGAACCAAACATAAGTATGGGCCCCACCATGGATGACCTTAAGGACAACATGGTAGGGGAAAGAAGCCAGACAGAAGGGGTCACATATATAATTCCATTTACATGAAATGTCCAAGAAAGGCCAGTCTGTGGAAACAGAGCAGATGAGTGGTCACCTGGGAGCACAGGTGTAGGACAGACAGTCCCAAGGGAATGTTGGTGAGGATGGAAATTCTCAGAAACCGCATTGGGGTAACGGTTACACAGCTCTATAAATTTACTGTGCATCATTGAATTGTATATTGAAGATGAGTTCACTTCATGACCTATAAATTATATTTCAGTAAATTATACCGTGGTTTTAAAAAAATGTCATGGCTCTGAGTACAAAATACATACTCTGCACTTCAGTTCTCTTTTTATATTTTATGGTTTTAATTCTTAAAATATACATGTGTGTCTGATACACATGAATATACATAGAAAGGTACATTGATTGCATAAAGTTCATTAATCTCACATGCATACGTATGTGCCAACCATCCAGATCAAGCTGTGAAATATTTCCAGCCTACCAGAGGCTCCATTGTGCCCCATCCCATCAGTACCCCCAGAGGTGACCACTATTCCAACCTGTGTCCCCATGCGTTAGTTCTACCGGTTCTTGAAATGCACAAAAACGAAATCATTTAGTGACTACCCTTTAATGTCTGTCCCATGTCACTCAACAGAATAGCTGTGAGAGCCATTCAGGCATGAAGTACTCCTTTTTCTTCTTGATTTATAAAATTTCATTTTATTAATGAGCCTCACTTTCTTATTGGTGGATGGTAAAATTGCTTTGAGTTTAGGGCTATGAGGATTAAAAAGAAACTACGAAACCTCTTGTACATGCCTTTTTGTGGAGCTTGGCAATTATTTCTCTTAGCTATGTCCCCAAGAGTGGACTACTGGGTTCCAGGTCCGAAATACCATTAGTTTTGATTGATGCTGCCAGCACTTTTCCAGAAGGGTGAGTCGGTGTACACCCCTGTTCGCAGTGGATGAGGATGTCAGTTTCCCTCCATGCTTACCAACACTCTGGATTGTTTGTATGTTTAGTATCACGCGTTCCAGGGTAAGTGTCTACCTGGGCTTGTAATATGCGTTTACCTAATGAACATGGAGGTCGAGTACATTTTAATATGTTTATTGGCCACGTGGATATTATCTCTAGCGAAGTGCCTATTTAGGAATTTTGCCCATTTCCCCCCATTTTTAAAATTGGGTTGTTTTATCTCTTACAGATTTATGGGAGTTTTTAATATATTCTGGATAGGAGTCCTTGCCAAATACATATACTGGAAATATCTTTTCTTGGTCTGTGGCTTGCGTGTTTCACTTTTTTAACAGTGACTTTTGATAGACAGCAGTTCTTAATTTTTAGGAAATATTTCTATTCTTTTCCTCTTAAAGGAAAATTTATAAATTAGGAAGTTGATAGAGCTGCATACCCATCACCACAATCTAGTTCTTTTTAAAAAATTTTTAAAGATTAATTTATTTATCTGTGGGGGGCTACAAATAGGGAGAAGGGCAGAGAGAAAGGGAGATAAGCAGACTCCCCCTGCTGAGCAGGGAGCCCGTTGTGGGGTTCAATCCCAGGACTCTGAGATCATGACCTGAGCCAAAACCAAGAGTCAGAAGCTTCATCGACTGAGCCACTTAAGTGTCCCTCCACTTCAGCTCTTTTTAAATACGGCTTGGAAAATCTGCCCAAGGTCTATAAGAAATAATATGGTAATAAAAACTCTCACCAAAAAATTATCATTCCTGGTATTTCTTCTTGACATGATAAAAGCTACTACTTATCCCAAGAATAAATTTTATGCATGCCTCCTTTGTTAACACATATCACACTGCATAATAATCCTTTGCTTATCTATCTGACTGCTCTCCGAGCTCTGAGACATTCCTATATGGTGTTTAAGAGCCTAGACTTATGAGTTGGTCATACTGAGCATTTCTGGATCTCAGTGTCTCCATCTGTGAAATGGGTGATAATATATATCTCCCAGTCTGTTTTTGTTTTTTTAAGATTTATTTATTTATTTGACAGAGAGATCACAAGTAGGCAGAGAGGCAGGCGGGACGGGGGCGGGGGGGGGAAGCAGGCTCCCCGATGAGCAGAGAGCCTGATGCGGGGCTCGATCCCAGGACCCTGGGATCATGACCTGAGCCTAAGGCAGAGGCTTTAACCCACTGAGCCACCCAGGCGCCCCTCCCAGTCTGTTTCTTAAAGTTATTTCAGATCATGTTTGTTCAGTGCCTACAACAGAGCTGGATATGGTATAGATTCATTATTATTTTGTCTCCAAATCAAGGACATCAAATTAACTCCCGTTCAGCACCTAACACAGTAGGTATTTGCCTCGACCTATCCTACACTCGACCTGTCCTCTGTTACCGAGTTGCCCTTGCTAATGATTTGTATTTTAATCACTTGGTGGTAATTTTATTTTGTAAAATGTCTTTTTATTCTTTGGAAGGAAATTAACGTTTAATATTTGTCCAGATTTATGGCACTCTTCAGTCCATTTTTTTCTGAAAAATTCTTGTTTATTTTTGTCTCTTTAGCAAATACTTCTGTAGATCTAGAGAACAATTTATTGAAGTTTAATGAATTCAACTTAGCCTATTATTATCACTCTGTAATATTTCCTTATTTCATATGGGAAGAAAAGATCATTGTAGAGTCTTTTTTAAATCACTCTTATTTCACCCTGTAAAGAATACAGCAACATATGTCAAATCATTTTGAGAACATACACATTATATGGTTTTCTTTTAAGTCTGATGGTGACAGGCCATAATACTACTGAATAAATTGTTACCAAACTGAAGCTTCTAGGCTCAGTTTCAGTGTTTTATTTAATATTATTCCCACCAGTGTCTTCTGACAGGGTTCAATCTAGATGTTTGTTAATACCTCGAGTTTGCATTCTGAACGGGTTTGCGATCACTGGTGTTTACTCTGTTAAGGTTTTCACAATCCTTGGACTCCGTACTGAGATATCTGGACATTTCTCATTTCTGCACGTGGTAATTTTTAAGTGCCTTCAACTTGCAAAGTAGCAAATTGATATACTCAGGGATTTGTGACAGTTCCTTTCCCAGAGTGCATGACAACCCCCGGGATGTGACTTTGTGTAGGAAAACAAGGCCTCCACCGCTGGCCGGAGGAGCTGCCATCTGGACTCCGAGTTCTGACAAGGAAAGCGTCATCTGCACTGGCTGGGACTCAGACTCAGGGTTACAAACCAGCTCTTGCGAGGAACAAAATGAAGTTGTCAAGAGAATATTTGCCGCCTTTCCGCCAGGCACCATTCAGATATGACAAACTTGCCTCCTGGTTTTATTAAGGCTTACTAATTCTGGAGAAAGAGAGAACTTTTTTTTTTTTTTAAATATGTGCTCATTCAAAGGTCAGAACAATTTTAAGCAAGGGCAGTCATGGTCCCGCAATAAAAATGCAGCAATTTAGCCGTGCAGTAAGTTCACGTAGGGGCTGAGAGAAGCGTTGTGTTTACCTCTCTGGAAAGGGCACTTTAATCAAAAGACTGATGGCAAGACGAGCTTTGAATTTGTTGTTCTGTTGCTTCTGCATCTGCATGAAATTTTGTCTTTGAAACCATGCATTACTGAGACGAGTGATACTGGAGACAAATGCGTGCTCCAGACTAAACAGAAAAATACAGCAGCAGAATGGAGTATTTTGCCCATTTCTGAAATCTCTGTGGTGGTCATCCAGGAAGAGGGACCAAGGGCTAGAGATGGGTCGAGCTGTTTGGGGGGGACATTATCCCCATTGTGACACACTGACACTTGGATCTTTCTTAAGTGTGTGTTTCCTTAGGTGGGTAATGACAGTCCCTGGAAAAGCCAGTGTCTGCTATCTAAACACAGTGTGAAAAATGAAATTTAAACATATAAAAAGCAGTAGTGATGAGATCCAGTTCTCCAGCCTTCCTCTCACAGATGGGAGAAAACGTTTTCTCTCCCGCAGACTTAGGCCTCTCAGCTCCCAACAAGAGGACGTTCTTTAGAAAGCAGTCGGCACTCTCCGGCTATAGGGCTGGTCTCCCCTCTTCTCTAGGTTCCGTTCGTCGCTGCACAGGCAGGCGGCTGCTCCCAAGCCCCAGGTGCCCTCACCGGCAAAAGAAACAGGAGGCAAGATTTTATGCACAGTCAGTCTCCAAGAATCATATGGCAAGATGGGGTGGGTGGTGGGTCATTAGCAGAGATCCAAAATCCTAAAAGAGGAGCAGATTGAGATGAGAGGATCCTGATTCTTACTTGCATTTGAATTGCTTACCTAATTGGACTTGTCCAAGTGAGGGCATGAAATAAAGAGTTGGATGTATTATGCTTGGATCTCGAGGAGAGAGCTGGCTTAAACATAAGCCCCTTTGAGGCATGTGCCTGTGAAAGGCCTGGGCGCAGGTGAGGTTGTACAGAGAGCAGGAGAAGAGGGAGCCAGGAAGCGAGTGTGGAGAACACCCTCCATTGAATTGTTGGAGCAAAACCTATTAAGGCGACCCGGGGACAGAAACAGCAACTGGAGAAGGAGAAGCCATCAGGACCCAGAGAAATTCGAACTCCTGACATCCATGTAATGATCGCTTTGAGACTGATGGTGGCGCTGCTGAGCAGAAAACGCTCCCGGGGCAGCTGGGAAAGTGAAGGGTGCAGGCGGCCCATTGGCTATAATGAGGTGGCAGAGGGAGCGGCGATCTTCCCATGGCCGCTGAACAGTTTGATCAGAGAAGAATCCGCCCAGAAGGGGGCAGGACAAGAGGAAACAGGCACATTCAAGACAGGCAACACTTTTAGAAATTTTTCAATGCTATGCAAGAGGTAGAGAGAGGAAGTAAGGGGGGCACAGCTCCTGGGAAGGTGGGGCAGGGGTGGGACCCCATGTAGGACCGCGGAGAGGACCGAGGTCGGAGAAATTTTAGAGGGCAGTACCTGTGGAGACAGGTGTACCTGTTGGTCACAGAAAGCTGCAGACATTCTCTCTGATCGCCTCTACTTCTCCATGAAATAACACAAGTTCGGTCGCAGAAGAGTGACCGTGACACTCCTTAGACCACAAACACACGTGGATGCGTGTATTTGAATGAAGCAGCCGGCGTTCAGTTGGAGACAGGTTGAGAGAGAGAAATGCAAGCCCGGAGTGCAGGCGGGGTGGTGGGCTGGACTTGCGTGGTGGCAGCATTTCCGCAGCCCTGTGCTGAAGCTGTGGGTTTGGATTCGTGTGGACACTTGGCGAAACGTAGCAGAGGCAGAGAAATGAAGATAAAGTGAGATGGCCCCTGACCTCAGGACAGGTGCAGTCTTAGAAGGAGGTAGACATGGACGCAGATGATGACTCAGTAACATACGGGCTCTGATGGGCTGCACAACTGTTCCAATGAAAATGCACCTCCTGGGGTGCCTGGGTGGCTCAGTCGTTGGGCATCCGCCTTCAGCTCAGGTCATGATCCCAGGGTCCTGGGATCAAGCCCCGCATCAGCTCCCTGCTCCATGGGATGCCTGCTCCATGGGATCCCTCTCCCACTCCCCCTGCTTGCATTCCCTCTCTCGCTGTGTCTCTCTCTGTCAAATAAATAAATGCACTTCCTTTTGCTTGGGAGACTCGGAGAGAACTTGAATGGGAAGACAATGTTTAGATGTAAAGAATAAGTAGTAATAAATCGGCAGAGAAAGGGAAAGCATATTTTTGGTAGTGGGAACAAGTGAGTCATGTTGCTACAGCTGTGAAACTTACAGAAAGGACGGTGCTGCCACATAAACTACTTAGGTCACCTCTGAATACACAGAAAAATCAGAGACTCGTGCAGCGGTAAACCCAGAAGCAGAGATCATCGACATCAGTGCCCCATGTTATAGGGCAGGGGAGAACCTGTGGAAGGGAGAGATGAAGCATGAACCTCATAACGGAGGGAGAACTCAGGGCCACACCTCCTGACTCACGCTTCCGTGCTCACTGCTCGGTGATCCCTGTTTCACCAGTCAGCCTCCACTTGCTGGAATATATAAGGTCTGAACGGGAAGGGTCAGCATTTTCTGGACTGCACTCGCAAGCAGCAGGTGTCTGAACCAGCTGCTTCTAGATGGGGTGATGCTTCGCCACCAGTCTTCATGCCACAGTTAGAACAGAGCTCTGTCATGAGAGGCTCTGGGCTTCTCCCCGTCGCTCTTATGGATCTCTGTATGTTCTGCTGGAGATGTTGCCATAACCCGCCAGGACTGAGGTGCAGGTGGGGAAGGTGTGGTAAAGCCTGTGATGATGAGCTCAGCTGTAATGGAGTAGTCCTTCCCCCAGATCACCTGCCTTATCCCACGGGTCTCTGCGCTCTCTCGGGAACTGTCAGGGTATCAGCCTTCGCTAGACATTGCTCTAACCCTAAAAGGCATAGAGAATAGAGGATAGAACCCAGGAAATCCAGTGTCCCCATAGATGAATGAACAATGCAATAGAAAGCTCTTTGTTTCAACAAATATATTCCATAGTCTTTCGTTTGCTTAAGATTTGCCTGCCTTTGTAAATATAATAGACTGCACACAACTGACATTTATCTCTTGTTTTGGCAAAATTGTCTGTCCTCAGGTCAAGATTCTGAATGTTGGTGTGTGTACAGCATGACGGCGCTAGCAGATGTAGCAAATTGTGCTGATTTGCCATTGACGGTGGGCTATCCCAGGGTCTCCCAGAATATAGGGAGCCTGGTGTGACACAGAATATAGTCCTTTCTCTGCAGACCAGTTAGACTCATCCAGCCTAATGAGCGCGCTGAGGGCTGGGTCTGTTCCCGCTCTTCCCCTTCAAGTCAACCCGCACAGTCTATGGCATCTGTCTATGACATCTGTCAAAACAAGTCCCTGGTCTAACACTGGTTTTAAAAAGGTCAGTGTAAGGTATAAGTGAGCTATGAAGCTACCTGAGAAACTAGATTCAGGATTAAAGTTTGACTCCAGCATTGCTAAGAGGAGAATAGGGATATGATACAGAGTGAAGATGTGATACAAGGTTTGCACATAGGATTATTGCCACAGATGTGGCTGATGGAAAGATAAACTAGTTATGGACACCAGTGCGGACTGCAAGTCTGTGGTCAGAGATGGCTCCATCGACGCCATAACCGCTATCACTTTCCGGAGAGAAATTGCAGTATTTCTCGGATCACTGGAGGCCCCGAAAAACTGTCGTCAGGTAGAACGAAGTTGCCACCGGTGAAATCAACTAACAATGGATACTGCGAAGAATGGTGAAAGTAACAACAGAACAAAAGCAAGTTGTCAAATCCCCCAACACCAGAATCCAGAATATACATATGCTTTCTTAATTTTGTTCTCCTTTCTTTTTCTCCTTTTTTATTTGTTTGGATAAGACAAAGGGACATATAAATAAAGAGTTACATTCATGTAGTTGAAAAATATTTATTGAGCACCTACTGTGGGCAGGCACCACTTATCAGACATCAGTCGCAAAAGCTGAGCCGTAATGGATCTCAGACTGCAGTGGGATGGGAGGCAGAGACCAAAAATAAGCAGCAAACGCAACAGTGTGTAACATAGCCGGAAAGAATCAATGCTGGGGAGTAAGTAGGGCAGGGTCGGGGAAAGGAAAGATGCCTAGGTTATTAAAAGGTAACATTTGAGCAACATCGGAGGGCGAGGGGATGTGAGGGATGTAAACATCACCTGCAAAGCTCCTGAGGTGGGAGGGTGGTGGGCGTTTCAGGATCAGCAGTGGGCACCGCGCCCAGAGCAGCCTGAGCAGGGGAGGAGGGGAGCGGATGAAACTAGAGCAGGGAGCCCAGGTGGGCAGGGATGCAAGTCACAGGGAATGTGGTAAGACTTCCACTTCCGTTCTTAGTGAGAGGAGCTGCCCGGTAGGCGGTGAGCGGAGGCTTGCCACTGCCTGATCAACCCTCGGAGATGGCTCCCGTCTGGAGGTACAAACATGGACACAAGGAAGCCATTTAGTTCAGTGAGACCGGCTCAGCCATCAGTCATTTCCCTCCAACAGCTACTCGGTCATCCCTTCTGTCCACCAACAGTCCTGGAGGCCTGGAGCACCCCAGACCCAGACAGAGTGAGGGAAATGCAGAGAGGAGGAAGCTACAGCCCTACCCCTAGAGAGTGCGCAGGCCAGGCTGGAAGACACACCTAGAGACTAGAACCAGACCCCCTGATCCGGGCTCTTGCTGGCCGGGGGCGGGGAGGGGGGCAGGAGTGGGGACAGTACGCACAGGGTACAAAGGGATCTTACAAAAGAGATCCTTCACAGCTTGGCCCTCTGTGATAAAATGGTCCATCTGTGCCCCATCTGCCGAGCCTGAATCGGGCTGCAAACAGCTAAGAACAGAGGGAACTTTTTGGTTTATCACTGCATGTCCCGGACACCTAGCCCGTAATAGGCCATCAATAAATGCTTGCTGTTTCTTAAATAAAGTGCACAGCACTTAATCTGGGTTGGGTGGGGGAGGGAGAATGGAGCAGGCATGAGTCTCCCAAAGAAAGGGACAGTGGACTGAAGGTCCCCACAGAGCCCCGGCCGTGAGCCCAGCCTGAGCCCAAGCATGGAGATATGGGGAAGCGGGACCTACTCTAGGAACCGAGACCAGTTCTGTGTGTCCAGAGGTTGGGATGTGTCAGCAGGAGGTAAGGCCCCAGCAGCAAGCAGAGCCCTTGTTATAAAAGGTTTGGGGGTGAGATTTGGTATTGAGGCAGCAGGAGTTACTGGAAAACTTTCATTAGGGAAGATGAGGCCATGTGATGCATTGGCACAGGGAGGACAGGCTGAATCAGGAAAATGGGCAGGGGCTCGAAGCATCCTGAGAAGGAAGAGTGATGGAGTAGGTGACTCGTAAGACATGAGCAGAGTGGGGCGCCTGGGTGGCTCAGTGGGTTAAGCCCCTGCCTTCGGCTCCGGTCACGATCCCAGGGTCCTGGGATCGAGCCCCGCATCGGATCGGGCTCTCTGCTCAGCAGGGAACCTGCTTCTCCCTCTCTCCCTGCCTGCCTCTATTCCTACGTGTGATCTCTCTCTGTCTGTCAAATAAATAAATGAAATCTTTAAAAAAAAGAAAGAAATGAGCAGTAAGACATGGCGCCAGACTCTGCCTTCTACTGAGATGAGAGCAGGGAGATGGTGCGTTCCGCTTGGACGTCTGGGGTTACCTTGCATTAAAAGTTCAGTGATAGGCTCGAAACGACTTTGGACATCTCTGCAGTGTCCACGGGCAAAAATAATCACCATGTGTAAGTTCAGCAAGAATATCTTGTGTCAGGCTAAGAGCGGAGGATGTAATAGTCGTGGAATGTCATTGTCACTGCTCTCGTGGGGCTGCTGTTCAGCGAGAGATGAAGAGACAACACCGTCACACGTAGTGATAAATAGCATAATTAAATAATGAAATAAAACCAAACGCCCTGAATAAGAATAATAGGGAGGACCCACTTTTGCTGGTGTGGTCCAGGACATCATCTCCAGGGAGGTGACTTTTAAGTTGAAACTTGAAGAGGACAAAGTGTGAGCAGGGAAGGGGGAAGGGTTCCAGGAGGGACAAAAAGTTCTGCAACAGGCAAGGGGTTAGCAGTAGAGGAGTTGATGTTTAATAAAAAGTGGGACAGTGTATCAAGGCTGGTTATAAAGAAAATGAACAATTTAACTGGGAGGGACAGGTGGCTTTGCTACTTTGCCTTTGACTTCCTAATAGACATCTTAATAAATTTACTCATCTAGGCCTGCAAGGCAACAGTAACCAAAGAGTATCTGAATATTGTATAATCTGTTACAGTCATTACAATCAAACTGAAATCAGTTGCCTTGCCAGAAGAAAAGTGACTAATTGACATAATGTGATGGTCTCTGAAGAACCTCATTTAATATCGGCAGGTTAATCAGCAGGCTAACAAAACAAGTTTTAGTTAAATACTTACAAGGGAAAATTTATCCTGGGCTTTGGGTGTTCAGTTCACTTATTGTCAGGAGAAGAAAAAAAAAAAAAAGAACGAGGGCAAATTTTAGAGGCTTCACTGTTTAAATAAGTATCCCTTTTACCCACTTGAAAAATCTGACACTTACTGTTATTGAATTTTTTGTCATCTCACTGCTCTTCTGTGAGATTGGAGGACTTTGAATTTGTGCCACTTTTATTAACTGCTGTGCCATCGAGAAAGGCTTTAGCATCTTAGTTCCCTGGGAGAAGGGCCAGGTAATGGATGCATAGTGTGTGACTGGCTTGGTGTCCTGTGACTCTGAAAGGACTGAATAGCAAGTGTGGATGTGACCCCATGGGACGTGCTGCTTAAACAGGGTCTTGCTGTGCTGTTTAAGGGTGGTTGCTTTTTTTGTTTTTGTTTTTTGTTTGTTTTTAGATATGGCAGGGTTAGAGGTCAAGGATAATCAGGGTTGGGTTTGTTTTTACTGTTGTTCTGTTTTGTTTTGTTTCTTTTTAACTTGTCCAACAGTTGAGAAGACAGGATTTGTTCAAAATGCCTTGGCTTTAAGATTGATCCTTTCCTCTTGTCCTTTTATGACTCCCCCAGTAATGTCTTCATCTGAGTGGGCTGGAGATAAGAAACTGGGCCTGAGATTTTCTCCCTGGCAATGTAAATGTGGGGCTGACTCGGGCTCCGGTGTGCTGGGAAGAAGCAGTGAGAGTCGTCATAGCGGGTACCCTTCGTGATCAGTATTGGTCCATAACTCACCTTTAACTGCTCTCTGTTAATTGATGTTTGACCACACGTATGTTGAAGACCCTACTGCCCTACAGACCACTTTGTCCTGCTCACATTTCCGGCCGCCCTGTCTCTCTGCTCACACTCACCGGGCTTTCCTCTTTTGATCAGTCACCTTTGCTTACTTGTGTCTTCATCCCCTTGACCTCTTGAAGCTGGATCACTTGAAACATGAAGACTGCCCTTCATGTCCATCAGTGACCTCCTACTCCTCAAGTCCAGGGATATTGGGCAAGTTGTATCCTTCATCTTTCTGGAATGTTCGGTGGTCATGTGTGCGCCTAGGACCCTGCTGGAAGCTGGAGGTACAGCTGGAGGTCTGTTGGGGGCTGAGCAGATCAAACAATTGTAATACAGAATGCCGAATGCAGTAACTGAGGTCTGCATAACCTGTGGCTTAGCACAAAATGGGGAGAAATGTAAGTTACCTTGCGGAATGAGAACGAGACCAGATTTCAGAGAAGTAACCTTTCTTTAAACCACATTGCCTTGGGGCACTTCCGTGGCTCGGTCAGTTAGGCAGCTGCCTTCAGCTCAGGTCATGATCTCAGGGTCCTGGGATCCAACCCCGCATCTGACCAGCTCTCTGCTCAGCAGGGAGTCTGCTTCTCCCTCTCCTTCTGTGCTCTCCTGCTCCATCTCTCTCACTCTCTCAAATAAATAAATAAATACATCTTTAAGGGGGAAAAAAACCATGCCTTGACTCTCTTTCCTCATGGTGACTACTTTTCAGGTCTTTCCTCACCTGCTCATGTGGGCACACTGAAAAGCAAGGAGTTAGCTGGCCTCTCGCCCCATTCTATGTACAGATTCCCTCTCTCAGGCTCTGTGATCACTATGGAATGGTTCACAGATGGACAGTTCAGGCTCCGATCTCTCTTTTGAAGTCAGTCTTGTCTCCTGTCTGTCCTCACAGTTGCTGTATTAGAGGGCTTCTCTACCAGGGGACGATTGGCCTCTGGAGTGAGATAGTTTGTTGTACAGGACTAGCTCGTACATTGCAGGGCTGACGGTCCCTGTCCCCGGGGCACTAAATTCAGGTAGCACTTCGCAAAGGTTCCTGAATCATGCCCCAGCAGGTAGAACCAGCCTCATCACCACCTTAAATGCTCCCCATGTAAAGTAAAACTGAGCCTCTTTTACCCGAACCAGCACCCTCCTCGGAAATAACAATGTCTTTCAAAGCATTCTTATTTCCTTACTCTTAAACCAAGGAGTCACCGCCAACTGTTCCATCTGGTCCCCAGATCCCACTGCCTTCCTTTTACAGCAGATTTACCTCTGCCTCTGTTACGTGACACGCCGTGTTCATGGGACTTCGAGTCTCTATTGCCCCACTCCTAGGATTTCCAGAACATAACATTGGTCATGCTTCCCACTCGCTTTAAAACCACGGTAACAGACTTCCACCCCAGGATTAAGGCTGCATGGGTATCAGAAAAGCCCTCCCCCATAAACATTTTAAAATGCATGAAAAAAGACTTTTTAAAACCCTTTGAAATGTGTAATTGAGATTGCGTGAAAGTGAGGAAGATCCTTAGGGGCCGAAAATGAAGCAAAACTGTGGACCAGCAGCATGAATGTGTGCTAAAAAGCCAGAAGCTGGCCCCGGGGCTTCTGCCAGTTCCTTGCAATTTACAGATTCAGTTTCCATGATGGTGGAGGAAGAAGGGACCAGGCCAGGCAACGAGTATCAAACATCCCTTTACGGGAAACAGATTTCACAGGTCAAGACTTGGGGGGAGGGGGGATGAAACAAAAAATTACAACTTAAAACCCACCTGCCATTCACTGTCCATGCTTTGGTTTGAGGTAAAGAGAAAGAGAAAGAGATTATCACTTGATATTACGGGTAACAGAAAGCCGGTTCTGACACATGTTTACAGGGACATGTCACACTGTTTGTATGGTTGGGGGGGGAAAGTCAAACTGAGAATATATTCTAAAGAAGCCCCAGCTTGGTAATATCCCCAGGTAGCTGAGAAAAGCAAATGCAGATCATCTGAGAGGGCACAACTTCAGTGGGTCTCGGAAAATTCCCACAGAGACTTTGCCAAAAACATCATCCCGAAGGAAAATAATAACCATGAAGTCTGTGGGGAAACAAGATACCATAATTGTGAGAATATAGATATAACTAATAGCATTTTCAGCCCTACAAAACCTTAAGACACTGAAATTATTAGATCAGGTTGTCATTTTTTTTTAAGTTCTTCTCAACTTTATTTATAAATTCAAAGCAATCCCATTCAGAATCCCAGTAAGTTATTTTGTGAACAACAAAATGATTCTAAAGTTTACAGGGAGAGACAAAAGCTCTAGACTGGCCAATGCATTATTAAAAGAAAGGACAAAATTAAAAGACTGACCATGCTGGCTCTTTCAAGGAGAAATAGAAAGTACGATTAAGGAAGACGCTAGCAAAAATGAGAAGTGTCATTTGAAAAAGAACCAAATAAAAGTTGTAGGAATCAAAATGTCATCAAAATAAAAATTAAAAGCATCATGGCAGAGTTAAGCAGCAGTTTCCACTCAGCTGAAGTGAGAAGAGTGAAATGAAAAACAGATTCTGAAGGAAATTTCCCAAAAATCTGCCCAGGGAGGCAAAGAATTATTAAATGTGAAAAAGAGGTTAAAAGCAAGAAAATGAGATCAATAACATCTAATACATATCCAGTTGGAGTTCTGGAAGAAGAAAGTAAAAGGAGTCAAACCCTATTTGGGGCATATTAGCTAAGAATTCACCAGAACGGAAGAAAATATGCAGATTTCAGATTAAGAAGTCACAATGTATGCAAACAAGAGTGAGGAAAATGCCCCACTAGACAGAAAGAAAATACAGATCACCCATAGAAAGAATAGATATTAAGCTGACCTGACCATTGACTTCTTCACAGTGGAAACCTATAGCCACTGGAATATTCTCAAACTTTAGTGGGAACATAACCATCACCCTTGAAAATACCTGCCAGAAAACCATCTATTATGAATAGAGTCTAAATAAAGACATTTTCAGACAAACAAGGGTAACTACAGATCAGGAAAATTTTTAAATTATTAAGTATATAGAGCAGCACTTTCAAAAGAACTTTCTGAGGTGACAAAACGTTTGCTGTCCAGTGTGATAGCCCCTACTACAGGTGGCTAGGTGACTGAGGAACGAAATCTTGATTTTATATCATTGTAATTCATTTGAATTTTAGTAGCCGCATGTAGCTATTGGCGACCTATTAGGCAACCCAGATGGGATTAATGAGCATAACCAACAGGTATGAGTTAATGAGCACATAGAGAACAATTAGAGAATAAATTTTTCTCAAGTACCGGTAAGGAATTTTTTAATATTGACCACAAACTGAACCCTGTAAAACAAATCTCAACAAATTTTAGATTACTGATATTACATAAATGCTCTTCTCTGACCAAGATCATATTAAATTTTAAAAATCAACTAAAAAGACATTTTTAAAACATGACAGCGTGAAGTGAAACTTAACAATTAGAAATTTTACAAGACATTTGTAAATAATCTCTGAGTCACAGAAGAATTAATAATCAAAATTAGATAATACATACTGCTCAATGAAAGTGACAATACCATCCAAAACATAAGAAATATTCCTAAGTGATATTTTGATAGAATTGATAGTCCTGAATGCATTCATTAAAAAATTAGGCTAAAAACTATTGAGCTAAGCCTCTACCTTGAAAATTAGACAAAGAACTCAAGGCTACATCTAAAGAAAGTAGAACAGACAAAATAAATATAAAAGTAGGAACTGATGAACCGTAAGTCAAACATTGAAAAAGGATCAACAGGGGCACCAGGGCATCTCAGTCAGTTAAGCGTCCGACTCTTGATTTCAGCTCAGGTCGTGATCTCAGGGTCGTGAGATCAAGCCCTACATCGGGCTCCATGCTCCTAATTCTTAAAATATCAACAAAGTCAATTCTTTAAAAAGATTAGTGAAATCTATAAGCTTCTAAGTAGACTTCAGAAGAAACGCTAAAGGGGGATATAAATACAACTCTTTACCAATATATTTAAATGTTTAGATGTAACAGACAGAATCATAGAAAATACAGCACATAAATGAGTACAGCAGATATGCAAGAACAGAAATATAAATGGATATGACCTCATAACAAAGACATTAAGTTTTATTAGCCTCAGATAATTTAGGAATGATTCCAATCTTTTTTTATTAATATTGTATTTATTTGTCAGAGAGAGAGCACAAGCAGTAGGAGCGGCAAGCCGAGGAAGAAGCAGGCTCACTGCTCGGCAAGGATCCCACTGCGGGGCTCCATCCAGAACCCTGGGCTTATGACCTGAGCTGAAGACGCTTAACCAACTGAGCCACCCAGGCATCCTGGAATGATTCCAGTCTTATACAGTGCTCAAACCATTCTTTGAAGCCAGTATTAACTTGATACCAAAGCATAGTGATAATACAACATGGAGAAATGTCAGGCCAATGTCATTCATGAACATAGTAGCAAAAATCCAAAACAAATGAGCAAAGAATCCCATATATATAAAAGTAGTGATTTATCTCAACAAAGTTGATTATTTTACAAGTACCATCATTGAAAAGATATCTATAAATGCAGTTTACCACATTAACAACTAAAAGGGGGGAAACATATTATCATCTCATTCAATGCAGACAAAGCATTGAATAAAATTAAATATGATGTTAAAAAAATTAGCAAATAGGAAATGGAAGGGGAACACGCTTAAACAAAAAGAAGAAATGTTTTTTAAAGGTGACAGCAAGGGGAACCTGGGTGGCTCAGTAGGTTAAAGCCTCTACCTTCAGCTCAGGTAATGATCCCAGGGTCCTGGGATCGAACCCCACAATGGGGCTCAATAAAATATTTTTATTGTATCAGGGCAATAAATAATAATAAGAAAGTAGATAATAATACTAAATAATAATAATAAATAAAAACAATAAATAATAATATAAGTAAGAAATAATAAAAATAAAAAACAATAAATAATTAAAAAGTAGACAAAAATATTTTTATTTTATCAGGGCAATAGATAAATAAGGAAATGTTAACTTCATCTAACAAAATAAAATTAAGAATGTTTCCTCATTAAAAGCACCAAAAAATAAAGTTTACAGGGTCTCTGAGTGGCTCAGTCAGTTAAGCATCCAACTCTTGATTTCAGCTCGGGTCATGATCTCAGAGTCATGAGACTGAGCCCCACCTGGGGCTCCATGGTCCATGTGGAGTCTGCTTGACTCTCTCCCTCTCCTTCTGTCCCTGCTTGCACTCTCTCTAAAATAAATAAAATAAAATCTTTAAAAGAAAAAGGGAAATTTACATTATTACAGTTATTAAGAAATTATCTTCCTAGCATTTTCTACAAGTCAATAAAACACACAAAAAAAATCCAATAAGAAAATGGGCAAAAAATATGAACAGATTTTTTTAAAGAAGGGAAGATAAATGAATAAACTTGGAAAGGCAAACAATCGTAGAAGTAATCAGTGAAGTATAACTAAAACCATAAAGATGTACTCTTTGTCACTCACTACTTGTCACAGTTAGCAGCATAATACCAAGGATTGTCAAGGATTTTAAAGTTTTATGTACTGCTGGTAGGATTCTGCATTCATGCAGGTGCTTCAGATGAACAATTTCAAACTGCACAAACCATATGACCTAACAATGGCACAGTAGGATCATGCTCAAAGCTCTTAGGCATTTTCACAAAGCATGTTGAAATAGCAAAAAACTAGACACGGCCCAATGTTGATTAATATTAGAATTAATAAAGTGTGATATATTCAAAGAGCCCATACCGTAATAACAATGATAGTAAACTAAGCGCAAGTCTATTTTATTATTCTTTATACCTATGTAAAAAGGTATTAAACTTTGTGTTTATATGACTTGTATTTGTGTGTGTAAAATATTTTAACATCCGAAATTTTATTTATTTATTTACTTATTTGGGAGAGAGAATGTGTGTACATGCACACGTGAACAGGGGTGGATGGTGCAGAAGGAGAAGGAGAGAGAGAGAATCCTCAAACAGACTCCCCACTGTGCACGGGCCCAACACCGGAGCTCGACCCCAGGACCCGAGATTGTGACCTGAGCTGAAATCAAGAGTCAGACTCTTAACCGACTGTGCCACCCAAGAACCCTTTAACATCTAAAAAGTTTGTAACTAGACTCCGCATTACTTAAAAACTAAAGTGCAAACACCGTGAAAGTACCCAAAACCATTTCTCCAACCATAAATTCTGCTTTGCTACACAGCTCCCAGCAGCCTGATTACCCCATAGTTCCAGAAAAGAAGTTGGATGTTTTCTGGCCTCATACCTTGGCACAGCCATTCAGGAGATGCTGAAATGCTCCTAACTTCCTCCTGGTTTCCTGGCTCCATCAAAGCTGCTCTCAGATCTGCCTCCTTACGGAGACCCTCCAGTCCACCTTGATCCTTGGTAATTGTTTCTTTCTCCAAAATCCTACAAGACCCATTGCCTGAACGCAGAGGGCCCATTGCCTGCTCCTATGGCATCCTGTGTATATTTTTTCCATCTTATTATGTGTATGTCCTATTAGATATCAAGGCATAAAACTTTCATAATTGTAAATTATTGAACATGGTCTTTTCCGCTAACTCAGGAGCTTCGATTGGGAATTGGGTTTTCACCCCCTTTCCCCAAATTGCCTCCCCAGCACTGAAAAGGTGATTCTTAATTATGTAGTATGCCATTTCAGTTGCAAAGCACTATTTTGATACTAATTGAAAAAGTTATAGTTGTTTAAATTAACTTGTTAAAGTTACAGTTGTCCTTTAAATATGAAATGTGCTGAAATGCATCTATTATCATTCGATGAAAGTCGAGGCACAAGATACCGACTATTTCAGTATAAATTATGGGCCTGGGGTAAGACATGTTTTAACAAACAAATACAGTGTTTAATGAAAAATGAAGTAAAGGGAACAGCCAATACTCAATCCAGTCATCGTCCCTGTTATCCAGTTTAATTCCCTCTAAATTCATTCTATAATGAGGAGAAGAAATATTTGAAGTAATTGGTCAGGGCTTTTTGGGTGGAAAAGACTAGAAAAGCATATGATTAAATCCACATGCAATAGCATGAGGTTGCACTGATCACTTTGGAATTACTAGTCCCACTTGTTCCTGGGGCCGTGGTACGAAGGAATTAGCCAGAGTAACTAAGGGGGTCCATAAATGCCGTGACCTCTGTGGAAAGCGGGGCCAAGTTAACATAGAGTGCGTTGGCCTATTCTGTTCTCTTTAATACTGCTCAGAATAACGAACTCCCGTCTGATCTGTCACTTCAATTCCGTTCAAATTAATAAAATCTAATTCATTTGAATAGGATTCAAAGTGATTTGATTCAGTTCAATCAAATGCCGCTCAGTGGAATCAGTCCTTGATTGAAATCTATTACGTTCAGTTCAAGAAAATAAATTTAAATATTATGCAGTAAAATTAATTTTTAATTAACTAACATTTCAGTTCAGGTCCATTTTGATCTGAACTTCAATTCTCCACTTCTAAATTTGGTCCCCATTCAAGTTCATAAAATATAGTAGAATCCAGCGTAATCCTAAAAGGTGCACCAGGAGGCTAATCAACGGCGTTCATTTCTGTTCACCCTAATCAAATGAGTTTAGTGACATTCATCACAAAGAGAGAAATGCTCACCTTTCACTACCATATTGAATGTTTATATTATAACTTCAAAATTATGAGTTTTCCCAACTTCACAACACTGTCGGTAATATGAACTCTGTAAGACTTTTTTGGATTCATTCTTTGTTTGGTCTGTCTATTAACATAGAAGCAGATGGCTAGGAAACAAAAGAAAATGTTATTATCAGTTTAATAAGCTGATTTCACAAAATTTGTAGGCAGCTTGAAGTGATAGGTCTTTGTCATCTGTAAAATGCCAAGATACAGGATGTTTCATTTTATTTTTAAAGCTTTTAATCTAAAGAGTAAAATACAGGCATTTGGAATCAAAACCACACTTATGAAATTTGAAAAAAGAAAGGTTACAATGACTATTCTGAAAAGAAAAAAATGGGAATTTTAAATGGAGGTGTTGCTGTAGTAAACCCCACTGGCATCTTTTCATTTCTTCCCTGGAAAGTGAAGTCCTAGCTCAGTATTCCAGTGGGACGCGGGCACCAACCTCTCAGTAGTCTGTGACCTAAACCCACACTGCCATTGCCTCAGCAGGATATGGCAGGTCTGTCTGACGATAAGAATCATCAGGGCCTTAGTGACTGAATCTCCCTCTGAGATTGTTATTCTGTAGATATTATTTTGTAGGCCAGGGAATCTAGAGCGTTGATAAGAACCTCAGGTTCTTTTTTTTTTTTTTTAAACATTTATTTGACAGAGACAGATCACAAGTAGATAGAGAGGCAGGCAGAGAGAGAGAGAGAGAGAGAGAGAGGGAAGCAGGCTCCCTGCTGAGCAGAGAGCCCCATGTGGGACTCGATCCCAGGACCCCGAGATCATGACCTGAGCCGAAGGCAGCGGCTTAACCCACTGAGCCACCCAGGCGCCCCAGGAACCTCAGGTTCTTATCAAGAACTCTTATCAAGAACTCTCTGAGGTACATTGGAAACTCTTCTCTCTACTAATGTCCTGCTAGAGGGAAAAAAGGCAAAAGCAATCACTCCACGACTTCACCCCCCAGCCCTCATCTTTCTAGAAGAATCCTGAGACTTCCACGGTCCAGTTCTTAGAAGTGATTGCATGGGGACAAACTCTACATGGTGAAGAAGGGGGGCTGCCTGTATTTAAGGCAGAGAACTCTAGGACTGGCGGCCTGTGCTTGGGGGCAAGGGGAGCTGTGATACCCGGCATTAGCTGGCATGGTTCACACCTCATACTGACGGAAGAGGGGAATGTGGCCTGCTTCATCTTCCAAATTATTGCTAGCAAATTCTGTGGAGGGCTCTGTAGTAGCTACAGCACCTCCAAATTTCCTCTTGGCACCAGCCCAGCCCAGGACTTACTGTGAGGTTTTACCTTCCTTCTTCTCTAGGTTATTTGTCTGGCAAGGAAGGTTCTCACAGGTAACGAGTGCTTTGTGCCTATGGTCCAGAATTATGCCAATTAAAGATGGCCCCTATGCTCACTGTGTGTGCCTTGCCACGGAGTGCCGTCACCAGATCGGAGTGATCGGCTGAAATTGGTGTCGTGGAGGGGCAAAGATTCGGTAGTGCTTTGGCGAGGACAGGACAGGGGAGGAAATGGGTGACTTTCAAGAGCAAGAGTTGCTTCTGTAGAAAGCAGGCCCAGCTGGCACTGTAGGGGCTTCAACAGCCAGGTTGCTGCCTGGTGCCGGAGGACAGGGACCAGGGAGGGAGCGGCCTGCAGGGGACACCAAGCAGAGCTCTGAAAGGCAGGTTTCTGCTGCAGTTTGTACCTGCTGTTTGCCCTGCCAAACAGCCCCCTCGGAGTCTCTAACAGATCACGTAGGTAAATGGATCGTAGTAGACAAAATAAAACTGGATTTCATCAAGCTGAAAATACGCTTTTATGTTTTCATTTCAGAGATTGTAAACCTTGTGGTATTGTTTTTAATACCCTCTAGAAGTGGATGAGGTGTAAGTGTCCCAGGGACCATAAGGGCGGGGTCTTCTCTGGGAGTGCGCCATGATAACATAATTTAAGCAGATATCAAGGTTCTTTGTGTAGCCCAGAAGTATTAAAGACCACATCTTAAAAAATCACACATTTTCTTTCTTTCTTTTTTTTTTTTTTAGATTTTACCCATTTATTCGACAGAGAGAGATCACAAGTAGGCAGAGAGGCAGGCAGAGAGAGAGGAAGGAAAGCAGGCTGCTTGCTGAGCAGAGAGCCCGAGGCGGGGCTTGATCCCAGGACCCTGGGATCATGACCTGAGCCAAAGGCAGAGGCTTTAACCCACTGAGCCACCCAGGCGTCCCCAAAAAATCACACATTTTCATCCAAAGTTCCCCATGCACCTGTCCTAGGGTTTCTCTCAACTTGTTAGTGGGGCGGGGGGAGTAGACAGAGAGTCTCTTGGTTTCTTCAAGTCCTAAGAAGCAGGTGGCCTCTTTCCCTTCCTCCTCCACCTGTTGTCATGCACACAACAATCAACCCTTCAGCATAAAGAAGCTTGAGCTTGAGCACAGACAGTGCAGTGATTGTATGTAATTCAATCGCTAATCTGGTTGTTTTAATACAAGGTGCCTTACTTTGATACTTTAGTGGCTAGTCAGCTTTGAATAGGGTTTACTAATTTTGTCCCAGTGGTTACGCCCACTGAGTGTAGTTAACAGAAATCTTCATATTTTGAGGTTACAGAAGTTCTTAAACCCATGGCCCTGGATAATTAAATTATTTCTCTTCTAACCACTTCTTATTCTTGTCTTTTGAAAGTCTTTCCATTTTTATCACCTTTAACTGCTTTTCCCCAGAGCCAATTAACAGGTAAATAATGATTTGTAAGGCAAAGTGTAGTACTTCATTAGCATAGCACCGGAATAAGGCAATTCTTTGTTCAATGCAAATTGAACCATTTCCTTGCTGAATACAAAATATGTGCCAAATTAATAATTTATTTTAGTTACAGTGATTTGATTCAACCAAAATGTGCCAATGCTAATAACAAAGGGTACAATTTGCTTTCTTCCCAGCATATGGGTTTCTCACTGGCATGCTTCTGTTCATGGCAGAACATTTTGTACTGTGCTTACTTATTTTCCTTAGAGGGGGAAAAAATAGCTTCGATCTGGAGTCACCTTAACTGGAAACAGTAGCCATATAAGGTTATAGGTGACTCCAGTCAATGGTGAGGGATGGGGAAGAACTGGGGAATTGGGCCACTCTTACCTGCTCTCTAGCCTGTTGCCTCCTGCACTGAAAAAGGGAAACGTCAGTGCAGATCATCCTGCTGGATCCCACCCTGGTATCTAATAAGAGTCTCTCCCTATAGGAACTGAGGGTCCTGCCAAGTAAGATTAGCTCAGAGCCTAGATCCCACAGAGTTTCAGGCCTTCTGCTGGAATAACCACTGCCCAAACAACATGACAATGAAACTTCCTCTCTTTGGGGGGATGGGGGTTTATTCTGACTCCCCACAGGTGCTGTTAGCAATCCATGGGCTCTCTGGTCCATTTCCCCTGCCACACATTTCTCAGAATCTCATGCTAAAGGAGAGACAGAAAATTACCTTGCTCCTTTTACTGACATTGTTCTGATTTTTATAAAGAATACTGAACCTCATTCAACTTCTCTCACTCGTGCAATTTACCATCACTGTCTATAATGGAAATATAATAGTGTTAAGTTGTTTCTCTTGGTTGCTGGAAGACATTAATTGAAACTGAGCTGAAGTTTTAGATATAGACTCTTCCAAGGGCTGTTTGAATGACAAGAAGGGCAAGGGAGTTTCCTGCTAGACAGCCCATTAACCCCAGTTCCACAGATGTCTGCTTTGTTTCATCCCCTCTACCAGATGTGTTGGTATCTCCTAGTTTCCAAAACAATGATAGTAACCAAAATTTCCTTGGAGGGAAAGAACTTAGCATTAGGTCACCTTGAAGAGATGCAGTGTGATAAATAGACGTGATAGCCAGTCTAGGTCATGTTTCTACATTTTTGGGGTCAAGTTGTGGTCTGGAAGGCCCCAGGGACATTTGCAAGGTCAGCATGGTACTGCCCTCCTTTGCCCTCTCCCTGTAACATGGCCTAGAGTTGGGATCAACAGAGACCTTATTCAGGTTACTGGCCGGCTGGCCTGGCTCAGGTTTTATAGTTTCCTTAAATGGAATTTTTCAAGCCTTATTTTTTTAAAGTTTTGACTGCATCAAAAGAGTATAGTTTGTTATTGCTCATGGTTCCAACACTAGGAAACATCGGTGTGGATGCTTTTACTCTCTACTCTGACGGAAGAGAAGGGAGAAGCAAGCATGCAAACAGACAAAAACACCTTGAATTCAGAAAGCAAACACAGGTGTCTTTATTCTGGGACATGGCCCACATAGGCAAAAGATAGGCTTCCGAGTGGACCCTTATCTCAAAGACCTGGCCTCTTCCTCCCTTCAGAACAGGGTACTGAAATCTCCCATTCTGCTGTTCACCAGATCAAGTCAAATATATTTTTAAAAATTCTTGTGCTATAAATGATCTAGCAAAGGGAAAAAAATAATAACTTTCCCAAATTAAGTCAACACAAGTAGAAAACCTAAAAATATGTATGAAGTAGGAGACTATCTAATTCTTTTCTAAGTTTGGAGTGTTTGCTCATTTACTACATCAAGCCCGAACTTCCCAGAAGAGTTTCATGACTTTAAATTGCCCACCTAAAAACAATTTACAATTGCACCAAAACATATAATAAACATCTAGCAATAAAACTAACCAAAGAGGGGGTTCCTGGGTGGCTCAGTGGGTTAAGCCTCTGCCTTTGGCTCAGGTCATGATCTCAGGGTCCTGGGATCAAGCCCTGCATCGGGCTCTCTGCTCAGCTGGGAGCCTGCCTCCCCCACTCTCTCTCTGCCTGCCTCTCTGTCTACTTGTGATCTCTGTCAAATAAATAAATGATTTTTATCATTTATAATCTTTATTTTTAAAGATTTTTAAAATCTTTAAAAAAATAAAAAAACTAACCAGAGAGGTGAAAGACTTATACTCTGAAAACTATAAGATATTAATAAAAGAAATTGAAGACAACCCAAACAAATGCTCAGGGATTAGAAGAATTAATGTTCGTACTACCCAAAGCCATCTATAGATTCAATCCAATTTCTGTCAAAAAAACAATAGTATTTTTCATACAACTACAACAAATAACCCTATAATTTGTATGGAACCACAAAAGACCCCAAATAGCCAAAACAATCTTGAGAAAGAAGAACAAAACTGGAGGTATCACAATCCCAAATTTTAAGATATATTACAAACCTGTGGTAATCAAAACAGTGTGATACTGGCACACACACACACACACACACACACATATATACCCCAAAGACACATAGATCAGTGGAACAGGATAGAGAGCCCAGAAATAAACCCTCCCTTATATGGCCAGTGAATCAACACAAACAAGGCAAAAATATACAATGGGGAAAACACAGTCTCTTCAGTAAAATTTGCTGGGAAAACTGGATGGCTACTTGCAAAGAATGAAACTGGATTACCTTCTTACATCATACATAAAAATAAATTCAAAATGAATTAGAGACCTAAATGTAAGACATGAACCCTTAAAACTACTAATAGAAAACATAGCCAGTCATCTCTTAGACATCAGCCCTAGTGACATATTTGTGGATATGTCTCTTCAGGCAAGGGAAATAAAAGCAAAAATAAACTACACCAAGATTAAAAAATCTTTTGCACAGCAAAGGAAACCATCAAAAAAATGAAAAGATAATCTGCTGACTGGGAGAAGATATTTTCAAATGATATATCCAATAAGGGGTTAGTATCCAAAATATATAAAGAATTTATACAACTGAACATCCAAAAAACCCCAGATAATCTGATTAAAAATGGGCAGAGGATGTGAATAAGACATTTTTCTGAAGAAGACATCCAGATGGCCAAAAAACACATGAGAAGAAACTCAACATCACTCATCATCATGGAAATGTGAATCAAAACCACAGGGAGATACCTCATGCCAGTCAAATGGCTATTATCTATAAGACAAAAGTAACAAGTGTTAGAAAAGATGTAGAGGAAAGGAAACCCTCAGATACTATTGGCAGGAACATAAAGTAGTTTAACCACTGTGGAAAACAGTATTGAGTTTCCTTAAAAAATTAAACATAGAACTACCATACGATCCAGTAATTCCACTATGGAGTATTTACACAAAGAAAGCAAAACATTAACTTGAAAAGATACATGCACCCCTGTGTTTATTGCAATATTATTTATAATAGCTAAGATATGGAAGCAACCCTAGTGTCCACTGACTGATGAATGGATAAAGAAGACAGGGTGTGTGTGTGTGTGTGTGTGTGTGTGTGTGTGTGTGTGTGTAAAAGGATATTACTTGGCCATAAAATAATGCAGTCTTGTCATTTACATCAATATGGATAGACCTAAAGGGTCTTATGCTAAATGAAATAAGTCAAAGACAGACAAATACCATATCATTTCACTTATATGTGGAATCTAAAAAACAAAACGAATGAACAAACAAAAAGCCAGAGTCATAAAAACAAAGAACAGACTGATGGTTGGCTAGAAGGAAAGAGGGTGGGAGGTGGGTGAAACAGGTGAAGGGGGTTGAGAGTTACAAACTTCCAGTTATAAAATAAATAACTCACAAAGATGAAAAGTACAGCAGTGGGAATACAGTTAATAATATCGTAGTAACATTGCATGGTGACAGATGGGGACTGCCCTTACTATGATGAGCACTGAGTAATGTATAGAATTGTTGAATCGCTATGTTGTACACCTGAAACTAATATAACATCATATGTCAACGATACTTCAGTAATAAAAATAAATAAACTGTCTACCTTTAAAAAAAAATGATTGGTGTATCTAAGACAGTTCTGCATGCAATTCCAGTGTGGCTCTTGCCTCATTTTTATTTCTGAGCACTTATACGGACAGACACTGGCAGAAGTGTCTACCTAGCATCCCAAAAGGGTGGGTGAGTTCTCCTAATGAAATTCTAGTACACCTGAAGATTTTAATTGACTGGCCTTCTTGGCTTCCTGGCTGGCACCACCCCTAATAGATTCCATTCCCTCCCAGCTTCCTGCAAGAGAAGCTGTTCCTAGGACCTCCCTTCCTCCCACTCCATTCCCTCCCCCGCCCGCCACTGCCTGGCTTCATCTTGCCATCATTCACCTGAAACTCCTTCCAACAAAGTCTCCTGTGACCTTGCAGCTGTCCAATTAAAAGAAAAAGTTAAGATTCTCATCTTCATGGATTTCACTATGAAATAATCTGGCAATTCTGAACACTCTGTCTTCTGGAAGTTCTTTGCTTATTTTCCCTCCACCCTTTCTGACTGCTCCCTCTACTGGGTCCATGATGGCCGTCTGCCTCTCTTTTTCTTCTCCAAATGTTCCTGTAATCCAGCAGATTCCAGTGGCGTCTCTCCTGCAAGCAGTATTGTCTCTTTTACACTCATCGTTCCTAAAATGATTTTCAGCCCAAAGAATGTTCCTAAGATCCAGTCTTCTATAGCCAACTGCCTAGTTTATGTATTGAATTCATCATCCTTTCCTCAACATTCCCCAAACTTCTTACCTTCCTACCTAACCTCTTTTCTGCCTTGGCGAAACACATTAGCCAAGCCAAAAGTAGGGAGATTACTTCCTACCCTGCCTCCCACCCTAATCCCAAAATCCGACACCAATTATATCTCACTAAGTTCTTTCTAATTTATCTTCCTCTCCATTTCCACTCTGTTTTATTATTTCTTTCTGTGTTAACATAGGAGCATCACATCTGGCCTCCCTGACTTCATCCCCCAGAAATCTTTCATCTTACTGTGTAGATCTTTAAGATATAAATTTGAAAATTGCCTGCATTAAATCCTTTAATTGGCTCACATTACTTACAGGATGAAGTCCAGTCTCTTTGTGTTGGGAGGAAGTAAACACTGACAGGAATAAACCAATGTGAAGTAATTTCTTATTTGAACAAAGATTTTTTGTGTGTGAGGCGCTCATCTACTATTACTACTACCCCTGCTACCCTTTCAAACATACTTCTTCAGCTCTATTTTACTTCAGCCCTATTATTATATTTGAAATATTGATTGAATTTCAAACATACTTCTTCAGCCCTATTTTATTTTACTGTGTAAAATAATTTACCAATACACTCCTACATATGTTTTCCATTTAGAACTTTCTCTCTCTGACTTTTGCATTCTGCTGCCTCTGCCCACAGCATTTACCTCTCTTACATCCTTATTCACCTGGGTAATGCCCATTCAGCCTTCAACAAATATCTTATGTCTTCTAGGAAACCTTCCTTCATGACCTCCTTTCCCTTACTCAGGCTCCTGTGTGTCATAAATCTTATTAAGTTCAATCTGTATCATTTTCTTCCATCAATTCTGCTGAGTTTATCATGTTTAACACACAATGGAAACTCAAGTGATGTTTGATGATTGGATTAATGAGCAAATACTTGAGTGAATATTTAGGCCAAATAATAAAGGCACATGTATTGTATAAGAGAGCATTGTATGATGTCTTATGAGATACAGCATCGAATTTCTGGCTTGGGAACAGATCTGCAGTGTGATTGAGAGAATCCCTTCAGCTTTCTAAACCTCAGTTTCCTTACCTGTAAAATAAGGGGATCAGACTGAGATACAATGAAGGTCATTTGACTCTGATAGTTTATGATCCCCTTGACTGTTGCTTTCCAGAAAAGCCCAACTAGTCATGAACTTAGCTGTAATTTACAGAGTCAGTGCCCCATCTACATGCCTTCATCATGGTTGTCCCCACCTGGCCAGCCTCTCTTCTGAGTAGACACCTAAGTTACTGAAGCTTGAATGTCCGAGCTTCTTCCAGGGAAAGAGGTACCTATCCTGGTGGGGAAAACGTAGGCTTACCATTCTTTGTTGTATTTTTTTTCCTGTTGTATTTTTTTTCCTGTTGTATTTTTTTTTATTAAATATTCCTTTGATTGAAATACATTTACTTGTGAGAGGGTAATATGATATTCAGTCTACCAGGATTCGACACTGCCTCTGGGGACGGAGGTGTACAGTTGACATCAGCATGGTCAAGCCTAGTCCACTTCATGGTGTCTTTCCCCTTTCTCGTAGATGGCAGCCCTTACACCTGGTGGGTTGGCAAAGCCAATGAGAAGCACTACTACTGGGGCGGCTCTGGGCCTGGCATTCAGAAGTGCGCCTGCGGCATCGAGCGGAACTGCACAGACCCCAGATACTACTGTAACTGTGATGCGGATTACAAGCAGTGGTGAGTACAAGCTCCCCTCCCAGTGTGCCTTTAGGTCAGACTAATTCTGTAGCAGAGAACATTGAAAATTGCTGAAATAATAAGAGGAGGAGTGGTAAGCAGTGTTTGGGGGCTAACCCAGGTGACAAATGTCAGAAACACAAAAATATAAAAACAGAGAGAGGTCAGTGTTACGAAGGTGTGCATTTAGAAATAAGCAGACACATAATTGATGTGTTTCTGTTTTACTCAGTAGAAGAATAATGAACCATGTAGCAGAAGGTGATTTACACTATGAAATGTACTTTGTAGCAGTGGAGGGAATGACTGTGGGCAGGGAGCCCATGTGAGGGGACAGGGGCTGTCCACAGTAAACAGTCTCCTGTGAATGCTTCCACTTCCTACCCTGTTTGCTTTGAGTAGCTGCACAAGAGAAAAGGAGGGGGGAGGGGAAGGGAAAGAAAAAAGTCGTTCCTTGCTCTATCTTCAGCAGCAGTGCTCACGGATCTCCTTTTCCTTCCTGCCTTGAACTGTTTATAACTCTGATACCGATCAGTTTAAGAAAGATCTATTTCGGGTTTCTTTCATCACTTTCCTGGCTTTTGTTCTGCTTCACAGTGGATGGCTGGGTCTGTGTCAGTAATAGATAAAGATAAAATCAGCTGTCATTCAGCATGAAAAAGAGAGGCCCCAGAAGTTTTGGTGGAAGACTATAAACCTAAGTAGGGCTCTCCCCAGAAGCACACAGTGCGCACCTGCTTCTCACGATGTCAGAAACACAGAGAGCCCTCTGTGTTCCTCTCCTGCCTCTGGACAGCAACGGAGGGCGTGACTCTGGCTCTGAATTTCCTCAAGAACACACACAGTCTACTTTGGTCTGCCTGTGTTTCACACTATTTAGAAGGACAATTGACAAATTCATTCTACCAGTTAACGGAAAACTAATTCTAAACATAAAGTTGTGTGATTTCCAGGTCGGGTGTCTACCTATTTTCCAAAAGCCATTTTTCTTTTACTAAATGAAATGAATTACCAATCCCATATATCTCAGTATTTTGGAATCGTGCATAAATGAGCGTACGTGCAGAAATAGCTACCATTATTCTTTTTTTTTTTTTTAAGATTTTATTTGTTTATTTGACAGATAGAGATCACAAGTAGGCAGAGAGGCAAGCAGAGAGAGAGTGGAGGAAACAGGCTTCCCGCTGAGCAGAGAGCCTGATGTGGGGCTTGATCCCAGGACCCTGGGATCATGACCTGAGCCAAAGGCAGAGGCTTTAACCCAATGAGCCACCCAGGCGCCCCGATACCATTATTCTTTAATTGTGGTTTAGTATAAAGAGAAAATCATGATATTCTGTTTTTAATTTTATTTGTTTGAAAGATGTCTCTACACACATATTCACACACTCCACCAAGATTGGAAGTCAGGAGGGCGGAAGCCAAAGGCGCAGGGCTCTGAAGTTAACTTTTCATTCTTTCATTCAGTCACTCATTAACTCAACAGATACTGATTGAATTTTATATGCCAACAACTCTTCTAGGTACGGAGGACAAAACAGTGAATGTGAAGAACAAGATCTGACTTGATTTATGATGTTGTTGTCATTTTTTACTGGCTGTATGTCCTTAAGCAAGTTCTGTGGACTCTGATTCATTTGTTTCTTCATCGTTGACTCCCACTCCCTTCAAGAAGCTGACTTTGAGTGCATTTTCTCCAAGTAGGAGACGTGGGAGCCCTGTCCCAGATGGCTCATTGTCTAGCAATGCAGTGTTCATCCTACCACAGAGGACAGTTGAGTAGTCAGGGAAAGGAAAATCTAGTGCATGCATCCAAGCAAAATTCATTTTTGTCAGACATCATGGTCAGTGCTAGGGATACAATGGTAAATGGAACATGCACTTTGTCTTTGAAAGAGCTCAAAAGTTAGTTGGAGGACAAAGCCCACAGAAATAGCATAATACAATCAGTACTTTGAAGAAGTCATTGCAGGATACAGCAAAAACAGTGGAAGAAAATTTAAATCTAGGGGCATGTGGGTGGCTCCGTTGGTTAAGCATCTGACTTGGGCTCAGGTCATGATGTCAGGGGCCTGGGATTGAGCCCTGCCATCGGGCCCCCTGCTCGGTAGGGAGTCTGTTTCTCCCTCTGCCTCTCCCCTGCCTTCTCGCTTGCTCTCTCTCTCTGTCTCTCTCAAAGAAATAAATAAAAATATTTTTAAAAATAAAATTTAAATCTAACTGCAGGATTGGAGGAAAGGGTTAGTTAGATCCTCACAGGAAAAAGGATGTTTGGAAGAGAAGTAAGAATTTGCTAGGCTCACTCTTCCTTAGAATATCGTCTTGGAGGAGAAGCATGAGCAGCTTGGGCAGTTTGGGGAGCCATCAGGGAAGTAGATTTGGAATGCATTGCGGAGAGGAGAGGAACCACGGTCACGCTTAGTTTGTGGGAGGTGCAGCATTGGAGCTTCCATTCTTTTCCAAGGGTTGTGGGAGTTTGAATTTATCAGCCACAAGCCCCATGGAGGTCAGCATGGGGCGGGGGCGGGGAGACCACAGCAGTCCTTGAAAGTCATCAAAGGCTGAAGGCACAGCCACAAAGGAGACAGAAAACGTA
Source organism: Meles meles (assembly GCF_922984935.1). Lineage (NCBI taxonomy): Eukaryota > Metazoa > Chordata > Mammalia > Carnivora > Mustelidae > Meles > Meles meles. The sequence continues at coordinate 7,768,193 of NC_060075.1, read as the reverse complement.
GGAGATGTTCGGGAAGTGGTATCTGCAGGAGTAGATAGGCCTGTCCAAGAAGAAAGGGAGGAGTCTGGGTAGACACCCCTTTGGGCCCTTGGAAATGGAAAGGAAGCCAAGCCACGTGTCAGGCTAAGGAAGAAAAGCACTGAGGAGTAGATGAGGAGTTCAGCTTTGAAAGGATTAAGATGGAGGTGGCGGTTAACGTCCTGTCTCAATCCGGAAGGCACCATTCATGGGATTACTGAGAAGAAATAGAGATTTCAGAGAAATGTATTTGCATTTGAAATCACTTCCAAGAACATCCCTGAATTCAGGTCACAGATGAGAAGACTCCTTGCGGGAAGACCTGTTCCCTGGGCTCACAGACACGCCAGGCTCCAGAGTCCTGATAGGCTCATACCTGTTCCCGGTCTCTGAGGGTTCCTGGGATGGCTGGTGTGTGGTCCCATTCTGTACCAGTAGCAGTGAAGACACGCTCACCACTAGCCCTCACCTCTCCACTTCTTGTAAAGTTTTCTAAGGCCCCCAACAGAGGCACTATATTTTGAGTAAACTGAAACATATAATGAATATGACTACAATAAATAGCTATCAAGATGATCTTCTCTATTTAGACAAGAAAGAGAGCTTTCAGTGGTGGCTTACTGGTCTTTGAACTCACCAGCCCCTGGCAAAGGGCCTGCTCTGTGGATATTTTAAAAATGTTTTTAAAATGGCCCAGATTTGCCACTTTTGAGGCAGCTTTTAACCACTCTGAAACTTAGATTTGTTGTCTGTATAATAAAAATAAATCTTGATCAGCAGACAAGCATGAGAGCAAATGGGAATATAGATTATGAAAACAGTCTGTAAATTATGTAGTAACGGATACATAGTTCTTTGCAATTCTTCATTCTGTAATTTCCCTCCAAGTTTTAATGATTCCAAATGAATCTTTAGAAATGAAAACAGACTGTGGACAGTGAGTCCCTTCATGCCCTGGCCCAGCAGCAGACCCCAAGTCCAAGTCTACGACACCACGTGGCAGGGGTGTGGATGGGCTCTACTGGCGAGGCTCACATCAGATGTCATCAAAAGACAAGGTGTAGGTCCTCCAGCCCCATCTGACCTCAGGCAGAGATGCTGGAGCCAGACTGTGGTACTGAACACAGCAGGGGTCTAGTTCCAAGGAAACCCTTGCTCCCCTGACTTCCCAAAGGGCAAGAATGAGAGCAGTTTTGTTGGTGGAGGCAATCTTAGTGCACCAGCTGGGCTGCGTGAAGGGAACAGCTGTTCATAGGCATTGTCTGAGGTCCTCTTTTCACCCAGAACAGGGAGAGGCTGCAGCCCTTCTAGGAAGCTGACTTCGGGTGCAACCTCCTTGACTAGAAGGGGGGGTGCTTCCCAGCTGGTTCACTGTCCAGGCAACCCGGAATATGTGTTCTCAAGATCACGAGGATCCAGATCTTTTTGTCCTGCCACAGATGAGAGCGAAGAGATTCGGGAGAAGGAAAACCTCGTGCCTAAGTCCAAGTGAAATTCACAGATGTGAAACCACACTTGCTGTGATACGTGAAAGGACAGATGAAGGTTCTACTTCTGAAGCTCAGGCTTTCAGGCTCCGTGTCCAGCTAAGAAAGTTACTCTCTCCAATAATCTTACTTCACTCACTGTGAATCATTTGATTAAAATTGAGTAAGGCTGACATGGGGATGAAGCTCCCCCATGCCCTTTCCTGTGTGTGTGACCTACATCAGCACAACTGGCTTCTGTAAGTTCCTATGTCGGCAAAACGTAGCCAGATAGCCCTTCCCAGTTCATGCAAAGATTTGGTAAAGTGCCGTTGTAAATGAATGTTTGAAATTACAGGCGGGCATATTATTTTTACTACTTGAATATTGAATGGAACCCTAGCAACATTTGTTAACAATTTCTTAAATTACAGTTACTTAAATGGGGGCCCGGGAAAATGTAAATTATGTTCCACAAATTATATTAGAAATGAGAAGCAGAGAGAAGACCTAGACCCAGGTTTCCAAACTCACAGTCCAGTGTTTTTCTGTAACATCATGATCAAGAAAGACTATTAACATTGTTTTTATCTTTTTACTGATTTATGAATTTACTGTTTATAGCCATCTCTAAGTTTTAAACCTAAAGTTTAAACAAACAGACCACATATTTTATGTTCTTCTTAAAGAAAAGCAATCTAAGCATTTATTATTATTTACTAGAGTAAAATACGCAAAAATGGGGCTGGGATAAATGAGACTATAGCTCAGGACACAAGCAGGCCTCCCAGCAAATCGACAATGGCCTGTGAGAACTATAACCATCTCAACGATTGCCTGATTATCTATGCTGTGAGAAGTTTTACACAGTTATTTCTGAGATGGAATGTAATTTAACATTTATGATTTACTATTTGCAGCAATAGTAAATATTCCCACTTACTGTGCCAGAATCCTAATTAAGTGAGCCTTGGCCTCAGCTAAGTGCCCAACACTGGGTAATTCCTGGTCTTTTGCAGCCTGACCCAATGAGCTAAATCATCACATCTGAAATTAGCAGTTCCAAAAATGGAATTACCAGTGAAGGCGTGCCAGTCATTGCTTAAGTGCCCTTCTCCCATTCTACTTGTAGAATTTCTGGGTGATTGTGTCTTGGCCAAGATGAGCACATACAGAGGGGGTGATGAGCCTGGTGAAAAGCCATGAGCAAGCCTGTGTGTTAAAGTTAGTGGGCCGTTCCCACCTCCATCGCAGAAAGGCCAGGCACATGCCTACTTGCATGTCCCATTCCACTCACCCCGCATGAAACTGGCTTCTCTGTAGGTCTTTCCTTCCTGGGCCAGAAATAATCCATGACCAGCTCTTTATAGGCAGCAGAGAACCTCTTTAATGTTTTAAAATCAGAAACATCTGATTCAGTTAGCTTACTAGCAAACAAGTGTTAAGTACTTAGAATATTTTGAAAAGTAATCATTACACAGTTTTTCATGGTTTCTAAACCGTTTCATCTAATCTTTTTAAATAATATTTCTACCTGAAACCTGTTTATTTTTACTCAAAGTGGAATATTTATATATGCATTCTCGTTTGCCACGTTGTTCACATCATAATAGTGAATATTTGGGGCTATTAATTATGTGTCAGACATTGTTTCAAGAGCTTGAATGTATCATGCCATTTAAACACGACATTGGCCCTACAATTAAAGTACTATTTTATCTGCTCCAAAGAGGTTAAGTTACTTTCCCAAGGTCACACAGTTAGTAAGTGGTAGAGCTAAGATTCAAACCCTAGGCAGGCCAACTCCAAACTCATGCTTAGACAGTACACAGCGAGGCATGTTAAGAAAAATTTTTTCTATATACACACTGTATAGAGTATGGCAAGAAAGCCACCTTTTAATGGCAGTTTGGAAAGTGCTATCAAAAGTTAAACACATATTCTTTGAGCATTTTACTATATGGCATTGCCTTTCTTGAACAAATATGGACAAATATAGGTACTGGATTTTCCATTTTTTGTAGTAATCAAAACAAAAGAAACCCAAACTGAAATTTCCATTAATAGAATTTTAGATAACTATTACTGATGTTAGGTTGTTGAAGGAAAGAAGGGAGTAGACACTCAAATACTTGCAAAGAAAAATGGCCAAAATGAAAATGCAAAAAGAAAGTTGAAGAATAATCTGTATGATATGAATCTGTTTGTTTGACTTTTTTTTAAATGCGTATACAGCTATAACCCTTATACATGTATAGACAAGTTCTGGAAACCATACAAAATAAACCATTAATAATAGTTAACACAGTGAACGAAGGATATGAGGGTCTATGGAAGTTTTGTCTTTATCCCCTTCTATATCTTAATTAGCCTTTGAATATCTTGGCATGATCATAGCTAAGCCATTAAATTAAAATTTTTATAAGTAGCTTAAACATCTAAAATGACGGGTATGTGGGTGGCTCAGTTGGCTAAGCATCCAGTTCTTGATTTTGGCTCAGGTCATGAACTCAGGGTTGTGAGATCCAGCCCTACGTCAGACTTTACACTTGGTGGCAAGTCAACTTGAAATTCTCTCCCTCTCCCTCTGTCCCTCCCTACCCTCTTCTCTCTCAAGTAAATAAATAGATCTTTTAAAAAAATCTAAAGTGAAAAAGTAAGGGCCCCCACAGATACCCTGTTACATAACACCAAATACTATTTTCCTAAGAAAGTAGAGAGAAGAATAAGTTTCAACAACAGAAAAAAAGCATCTCCATTCTTGATTCTGCTAGCCCCAATATTGGAATGAGTTTCTTAAAAAATAGGAGGAGGTCTCTCTCCCATTTATCACAGTGACACACAATATCCAGGTCGTTAGCCTTTGAACCACATGCAGAATATTGGGTTTTTAAAATTATTATTACTTTTATTAACATATAATGTATTATTTGCCCCAGGGGTACAGGTCTGTGAATCATCAGGCTTACACATTTCACAGCACTCACCATAGCACATTCCATCCCCAATGTCCATAACCCTACCACCCTCTCCCTACCTCCCACGCCCCAGCAACCCTCAGTTTGTTTTTTGAGATTAAGAGTCTCTTGTGGTTTGTCTCCCTCCTGATCCCATCTTGTTTCACTTTTTCCTGCCTCTCAATTTCCTCATATCAGAGAGATCATATGATAATTGTCTTTCTCTGGTTGACTTATTTCGCTCAGCATAATAATACCCTCTAGTTCCATCCAGGTCATTGCAAATGGCAAGATTTTGGTTTTTTAATGGCTGCATAGTACTCCATTGTATGTATATACCCCTCTTCTTTATCTATTCATCTGTTGATGGACATCTAGGCTCTTTCCAGAGTTTGACTATTGTGAAAATTGCTGCTATAAACATGTGCCCCTTCGGATCACTACATTTGTATCTTTCAGGTAAATACCCAGTAGTGCAATTGCTGGGTCATAGGGTAACTCTATTTTCAACTTTTTGAGGGACGTGCTGTTTTCCATAGTGGCTGCACCAGCTTGCATTCTCACCAACAATGTAGGAAGGTTCCCCTTTCTCTGCATCCTTGCCAACATCTGTTGTTTCCTGACTTGTTAATTTTATTTCCCTGATGCCAAATGATGCTGAGCAACTGTTTTATTACCTTGATCTGAATTCTGTAAAACTCATGCTGGTGTTTTTAAACCTTCTGGGGTCCTGCTTGGGACAACGGTCCCTTCATATCTCAAGACTGGGTGATCTGATTCTTGCCTCATAGAGGGTGTGATACTATGAGTGGTACAGGTATCCGTCACAAGGCACGCTCTTCTGATTGCGAAACTGACCAAACAACAGCCAATATTCAAATAAATGTGTGAGCGTGAGTGTGTAAAATGAAAAGTATTAAAATGGATAGTTATCGATACATTTCCTTTTTAGAGGCATAAATGGAGCTGACCTTTAATCTAATGAAGGCCATCCTCATTAATTTAAGCTTTGTTTAAAAAAGCAAAGAGGAGGGACACCTCAGTTGGTTAAGTGTATGCCTTCAGCTCAGGTCATGATCCCAGGGTCCTGGGATCGAGTCCCAATTCGGGCTCAGTGGCGAGCCCATTTCTTCCTCTCCCTCTGCCACTCCCCCTACTTATGCTCTCTCTATCCCTCTCTGACAAATACATAAAATCTTTAAAAAAAAAAAAAAAAGGAATAAAGAAAGAAGAGGAAGAAAAAGGAAAGTATTTATTTTAAACCAGTTTAGCCCCAGATTTCAGCGTGTCTCGGTGTCAGCATGGGGCCTGAGACAATTTCAGGCAGGTCCCTCGGCTCCCTGTACTTTTTAATCCTTCTGCTTCCGCTGTGAAGTCTGCCGGTCAATTTGCCTGCACCGTGAAGTTGCATCTAAAGAGGCTATTCCTGGAAAGCCTAGCTCCGAAGCTTGTTTAGAAGTGTAACTACTTTTCAATATGTGGGTCAGAGCTCAGAGCCGAAGGCAAGGGCTCCTGCTCTTTCAATAGGCATTCGCCCTGGGATCGGAAATGGGAAGCAGCAGCGAGAGGCTCCCGGAGGCGCGTGCTGGACAGCTCCAGATGCAAAGCGTCCCTGCGGGGTTGGAAGACCTCTTGGCTAAGGGGGGTAGGGAGACGTCGCTCCTTGTTTCCAGCGGAGGCATAAAAATGATAGATCGTATTCTGTCTCGGGGATATTTTGGTGCCAACTTGCTTGGCACAGCCTAGAATCTCCTGTCACCTCTCGGATTGTATCATGACAGAAAGGTAATTGGGCACCGGAGAAGATGTCAGCAGACTGTCAATACGGTTTGACCACTGCCCCTAAATAATATTGATGACACGAAAGCAAGAGGGATTAATCAGGTGGGAGCCTGTCAGATGTTCAGAGTATGCGGCAGGTTCCCGAGATAAATAGCCCCTCCGACAGAATGCTAAACGGACTCCAATGGAAGAGACGATATAGCGGTCTTGAGGACAACAGAACCAAGATGCCAGAGAGCTTTTGGAGAAAACACAGCTCGCTTTCCATCCCCCTCTCCCCAGCAGGCTTTAGAAAGAGAGCAGTCCATGATAGTTTCTGGGGGAAAAAATTGCATCCTCCCTAAGAATCGATCATGAAAAAGGATCAGATTGAAAGTCGTGTCATGTGGTTTACAGCAAAGAGCTGAAACAGCGGGTTTGAAACACCATGTGACTGCACCCTCGGGGTGCCATGTGCGTGCCCTGTGGTTGCCCTGCGGACGCAGCCCATCTGTCTGTTGGTTTGCTCTGGCCCTCTGAGAGATCAGGCCCATTCCACATGAAGCTTACCATCACACCGTCCTTACTGTGCCAGCCGCCTTTCCTGGGCCTTTCACAGATGCTGGACCCTCTGTCGCTACAGCTTCTTTCTTACTGCAGCTCACACCTAAACCTGAGCTCCAAACAGGACTGTGCCAACCTTCCGAAAGAACTTTGGAGTTTGATGCTCCCCCATCCTACACGTTGATCACTGATTACCACTGTCTGGCTTCATAGAAACTAGAATCTCCTAGGAAACATTCAGAATGAGGGATCATCAGGCTGTGCCTCAGGGTAATTAAATCAGAATCTCTGGGGATTGGGTCTGACCATCCTGGATTCTGCAGACTCCCGAGTTTTCAAGTGGGTAGCCAGGGTTGAGAGTCACTGTTGCTGGCTAAGTTGAGCTCACGTAATAAAAAATAAATAAATAAACCTTAAGCAAGACATGACCTTAATTCTCTTTTGGGGGGCAAAAGAAGCCCATGCTCCTTCCAGCAATCAGCACTCACGTTCTTAAGAGTTTGACAACATCCTCAGGATCCAGTAGGGCTTCTAGAGCTCCAGCCATCACATTCACGTTCCAGGTGGAAGGTAAGAAGGGGATAAAGAAAGGGTGATTTCTCCCTCTGAAAATGACTTATACACGACTTTCATGTACAAATCGTTAACTGGAACTTAGTTACATGAGCACACCTGCAAAGCTGTCTGGGTTAGGTAGCTTTTAGCTGGGTGTGAATGTGCCTCACTAAAAACGAGGGTTCTCGGGGCACCTGGGTGGCTCAGTGGGTTAAAGCCTCTGCCTTCGGCTCAGGTCATGTTCCCAGCGTCCTGGGATCGAGCACCGCATCGGGCTCTCTGCTCAGGGGAGAGCCTGCTTCCCTTCCTCTATCTATCCGCCTGCCTCTCTGCCTAGTTGTGATCTCTGTCTGTCAAATAAATAAATAAAAATCTTTAAAAAAAAAAACCAAAAAACAAAAACGAGGGTTCTCTCGCCAACATTGAAGGGGAATGAGCCTGCTGGTATCCTGTTCAGACACCTTCATGAGTTCCCTTCACGATTAAATCCGAACTCATTCAAGTTACTATTTCAAGCCTTCCAGAGTCTCTCCCCATCTTACCTGTCAGCTCAACCTCGCTGTCCACCATGGCCATTCCGAGAACTTGTATCCTTTCTCACTGCTGGCCCTTCAACATGTGCCTAAAACATCCTGTCTCACATCTGCCAACCAAATGTCACTCTCCACTAAAGATGAGCTCCCATGCTTGTTTCTCACGGAAACCTCCCCTGCTCGCCCCCACCCCCAACATCTTGCCAGAATCCTACTTAGAGGCTTGTTTTCCCAGTTCCCAAAGCCAATTTATTATAAAGTTAGTTTGGGTCTTACCTGTAACAGTTTTGCCTCCTCTCTCATACTGTAATCTTCATGAGGCCAAACACCACACCTCATTCATGTTTATAAATCCTTTATGCCTACCACCTGCTGCTACTCGGCAACAATTTACAATTTGAATTAAGTGTGTAGCACTTCAGAGATTTGGATTTTTGTAGTGTTTTTGTCATGAACCATAAACACAAAAGAGACACCTATGCTTTAGTCTTTGAAGATTTTTTTGTACAATGTACAGCAAAAATTGGAAAGTTATTTTTTTTAAGATTTTATTTATTTGACAGAGAGAGAGAGATCACAAGTAGGCAGAGAGGCAGGCAGAGAGAGAGGGGGAAGCAGGCTCCCCGCTGAGCAGAGAGCCCGACACGGGGCTCGATCCCAGGACCCTGGGATCATGACCCAAGCCGAAGGCAGAGGCTTTAACCCACTGAGCCACCCAGGCACCCCTGGAAAGTTATTTTATAATTTTTTTTAATATTTTATTTATTTGACAGAGAGAAATCACAACTAGGCAGAGAAGCAGGCAGAGAGAGAGGAGGAAGCAGGCTCCCTGTGGAGCAGAGAGCCCGATGTGGGGCTCGATCCCAGGACCCTGGGATCATGACCTGAGCCGAAGGCAGAGGCTTTTAACCCACTGAGCCGCCCAGGCACCCCTGGAAAGTTATTTTTGTATAGAATTGTACTGTTATTCAGCCAAGACAGTTCTTAAAATGTGGATAATATGTGATCTGTACTCACATATTACACATATCTACATACATATTAAATACACATACTACATTATTACATGTGATGTGTAATAATGTTATTAATTTGTGGGGGGGAGCATGCTCAATGTGTTCAGCTAATTAAATGCCTGATATTAACATGAAATAAGTTACTCTATATGCAAGAAAATAAATGCTTGAGATGGAAATACAAGAGGTTTGGAAGATGGAGGAGATGAGCCCTGGTAATAATACTGAGAACAACACTGAGAAGAGTGTTCCTGTACATGGGCAGATAATGTGTGTTAGGCAGGATAATGATCCCCAAAGATGTTCAGGTCCTAATTTCCAGAACCTGAGAATATGTCACCTTACACAGCAGAAGGGGCTTTGAAGATGTGATTAAGTGTACCTTGAAATGGCAGATTATTCTGGATTATCAGGCTGGGCCCAGTCTCATCACAGGAGTCCTTAGAAATGGAGAATGTTTCCCAGCTGTGGTCAGAAGGAACTCTGGTGATGGAGGAAGGATCGGAGAAAGCCCAGCTTGTTATCTTTGCAGGGGAAGGAGGAGGTCCATGAACCAAGAACATGGGCATCCCCTGGATGCTGGAGAAGGCAAGGAAATGGATTTTCCCACAGCAGCTCCAGAAAGAAGCTGAGCCTTGACAACACCTTGATTTTAGTCCCATTGGATTCATGCTGGAATGTTAGTCTATAGAACTGTAAGATAACAGCCCTGTGCTGTCTTAAGCCATGTAGTTTGTGGTAATTTGCTATGGCAGCGAGAGAAAGCTTATAGATCTGTTTTTTTGCTATGGTTGTATCATTGAAAACACTCTGCAAAACATTGCTTCTCTCTCATAGCGCCGTAGAGTCAGGGTTGACTGGCAGAAGAATAGCCTTGCAGCTAGCTTAAAAAGAATGTCCTTGTAGGTGATCTTATGGCCAATGCCACACTCCAGCGCCCATCCATCACTTGCTGATGCAAGAGCATCAAGCCCGTGGAGAGAACATACACGGTCTTCCTTGGATGTATGGCTCTCTTGACCAGGGAGGATTGGTTGCCAGTTCTTATCTGAGATTGCGTCTCCTTCAGGTGGATGACTGTCTCGCTGATGATACGAATTTTTCCAGCTCAGAAATGTTCCTGTCTCCAGGCACTCATTCATCCATGTCCAAGGCCCTGCTATGTACCAGGGCTGTGCGGGGCCCTCCGGCTGGTCCTGAGAAGCACAGGGAGGGTGGGCAACTTTAATACTATGCCTCCTGCTGAAAGATTTAGGATGTCTTCCTGATTCCTTCAACATTTTAATTTCACAACTTGATCCTGCTTTTTCTCCTCTTCCTTCTCCTCCACTTCTCCTCCTCCTTCTTCTTTTTGTTTTAATTGACAGGCAGAGAAATGAGTGGATAATGAGGGTTTTATCCTTTTCTTATTTTCATAATAACTAATGAATTAAAGAGGGACATTAGGGGCATTATGGGATTTCCGATTGTAATACCTCGTTTCATGGCAGATGCCGTTAGCCTGCACTGTGGCCTGTCTGCCTCTGGCCTTGATCTGTTATTTATAGCCTGTTAAATTCTGCATTGTCCAGATAGCCCCAACTCTGTTAGCAGTGAGCTTTTATAGCTAGGACAAGACCTGGAAAATAATGAGCAGTATTATTTCCTGTTATTATTATTTGGGGATATTTGGTCAGCTTCACTGCATGAAAACTATCCTATTTTCTAGGGGCCTTGATGCAGTAGTCAATTATAAGATAGATTTTCCTGGAGTTGTTTGTCCATTCATTTCGCCAGTTGCGCAGCGAGTGTCCGTTGTGCTGTCTACTCATGCGAGCGACCTACGAGACAATGTCAGCCCTGAACTGCACACGTCCGCTTACACGCGGATTTTTTTTCAGTAAATACGGTACAGTTGTGTCAATGTCTTTTCTCTTCCTGGTGATTTTCTTAATAACATTTCCTTTTCTCTAGCTTACTTTATTGTAAAAATATATAATACATGTGACATAAAAAAGTATGTGTTAGTGAACTATGTATGTTATTAGTAATGTTTCTAGTCAAGAGTAGGGTATGAGGAGTTAAGGTTTTGGGGAATCAAAAGTGATCTGTGGACTTTTGACTCTGGGTGGTTTGTGGGGAGAGGAAGTGGATGGGAGAGGTCAGCCCTCTAACCCCCACATTGTTGAAGGGCAGGGCAGGGAGGTTTATTTGATGAGAATACAAGCTAACACTAGGACACAGAGTTGGGCTGGAGACTGAATATTTTCAAATCTAAGAAAACTTGTAAACCCCTTCTAGAGAAAGAAAACCCTCCCAAGAGAATGATTAAGAATGATCCTGTCAGGTCCCAATTAGCCACAAACAAATTATCCCCATTATAGACTATCCATACTGTTTATTTCTACTATAGAAAGCATTACAATAATCATGTTCAATCCTTGTTGCATTTTAAATTGAATGCAAATTACAACTATTGAAAAGCAAACGAAGGCCCGAGGAAAATAAATGAAGAAATATGGTGAAGGAGAAAAGAGCACTGATGGGAAATAGCCAGTCTGGCTCATTGAGAGCAGCTATCGCATTTCTGAATGTCTGTCCTGGCTTCCTGTTGCCTGTGCCCAACCCTGCTTATAATTCAAAGTCAGTGTTGAAAGAAATCCATCATTGACAGTGCGTGGCAGCCTTCCGCAGGGTCAGGCCAGGGCGTCGGGAGGGCCACTGCCCAAGCTTCCCTCTCCTTTTCAAGGGCGCAGACTGCCTCCAAGTCTTCCATAAACATACTGATGGATCCTCAGGGACTTTTCAGGGACACTGTAGGGTAGGAAATCTGGAAGGAACGTGATGACATGCCCATGACATTTGGGATTTTTTTCTAGTGCTGGGTTATTTTCCACAGCAGGTCATTCCTACTGTTGGTTTGCCCCCCGATGTTTAGTCCAGGTTGTAAAGTCTAGAAACCACTCGAACTATCCACAGTATTCCCTGTGAGTGTGCAGCCATTCCAACTGTAGGAGCACTTCAGACCATGTTCATCAGGGTTAACTCCCTCAAGACTGTATTCAGAAAGAAAAATGGGTCAGAGGGGCATGATAGATGACTGTTAGTAAAAAGAGGATGCCAAAATCAGCTGTTAGCATTTATCCCAAGCTCACTGTGAGGCCTCAATGTGACAGGACCACCAAAATACACAACAAAATAAAACACCCTTGGTATCTCCTCAGTGAAGTGTCCAGATCACAGGAGTCTACGGCATCAGCTGTACTGAAGTATTGTATCTGGTACTGGGAAACCAGAACACGTCAGTGAGGTCAGGGAATTTGATGGGTACTCTGCATGAGGAACAGCTGAGGAAAAGAGGAGGGAAGGAAGGAAAGCAGGCCACTATTTAGCGCAGGCGTTCCTTAAGCTATGGGATGAGTTGTGGCCCCTAAAAAACTAGGTTGAAGTACTAACCCCAGCACATGGGAATGTCACCTTATCTGGCCTTAAGGTCTTTGCAGATGTTGTCAAGTTGAGATGAGGTTGTTAGGCTGATGAGTGGTGTCCTCGAGCAGAAGAAGAGAAGAGGCACAGAGACAGACACACACAAAGAAGAGAACACCATGCAAAGACATACACACAAGGGGAACGCCCCGCAAGGATGGAGGCAGAGACTGGAACCATGTATCTATGAGCCAGGGAACGCTGAGGGTTCCAGCAACGCCACAAGCTAAGAGAATGGCATGGACCAGATCGTCCCCTAGACCCTTCAGAGCGATCTAGAGACACCTTGATTTTGGATTCTAGCCTCTAAGAAGTGTTGGAAAATAGATTTCTGTTGTTTTAAGCCACCCAGTTTGAGGTCCCTGGTGACTCCAGCCCCAGGAAACCAGTGCCTCCAGCTGTGCTGGCTGCCAAGCGGACGCACTTCCATGTGGACGGCTGCGGGCACTTACTGGGGTCTTCTCAAGTGCTGACCACTGCTCAGAGCATTTTATCTGCAGATCTTCATGGAATCCTTACAACGGCCCTCGCAAGTAGGTACCGTCTTTAGGACAAGCTTGTAAATAAGGAAACCAAGGCTTAGAGAGGCTGAGGAACTTGCCCAGGACCGCACAGTTAATGAATAAGGAACGGGATGAATGGAGGCAATCTAATGCTGAGCCCCATGATTTTTACAAGTATGCTACATGTCCTCTGGAGAGAAAGGCGAGTGAGAACAACGAGTCAAAGAACTAAAAATAGCTAGGGAGGATGTAGCAGAGAAGGTTCAAGATACTACAGTGTCTCTTTGAGAAAGATGAAAGAAAGAAATGCAGCCTGACAGTGTCCTCCAGGAATCCTTGCGGGGAGCACAGGAGCTGGGCTGTTGCAGAGGAGCGGTGACCAAGGTAAACAGAGGTGGTTGTCAACACCTCTCTGATCAGAAAGAAACAGAATGCATGTGGAAATTGGGGCTGATAGGGAGACCCAATAAAGTTTCTAGAAAGAACAGGCAAAAGAAATAGAAATGAACCATTCAGTTCAAAATTATTATTAAATTAAGACGCATAGCATCGTATCAATGATTTCTCATCAATGTGCCACCATTATCATTTTAGTGAGTATAAACATATATTTGATGCCTCTCCAGTAATGCTTAAGTTCTCTCCAGTTTCTCTCCAGTAATGCTTAAGTTCTTGCCATGATCCTTCTCTGCAGCCCTGCCTTGCGAGAAGTGCGTAGATGGCTGCTGCTGGTGTCCTAATCACTTCCACCTGGAAATGCTTCTTTCCCTGTCACCTGACTTTTCCTGCACACACCAGGTTTGTGTCTTTTGTTCAGGTCTTCCTCCCATGTCCTCATACTTCAATGATCTCCCTGCTCCATCCATTCTTTTTCCTCATGAAGAACATACTTCCATTCCCAGGAGCCTGTCTTCCCGAAATCTTAAGTCATGGCCGTGACGACTCCAAACCAAAATTTCCTCTTTAACCAGCTGAGGTGTCATCCTTGACCAGGTGCACCCTTGACCAGGTGCACCCAAGTCCCCTGTAAAACCACCAGAGGCATCACCAGAAACCTCCCATGAATCTGCGGCAGGCCTTCCTCTCTAGAGATGCAGGGCAAAGTCTTATTCTACCGTGAATTTCCAGCCAATCATGGAGCCCATCATTCATTGGCAAGCTTTTGGAAAAGACAAGAAATTCTAAGAAGTTAATTGTATAGATGTATACTTCATACAATACTACAAGTAAATTAATTTTATTTTTAATACATTGTATTTGGGGGGCAGTTTGAAGGTCACAGCAACATTGAGTGGAAGGTACAGAGTCCTAATATACCTCCTCCCTCCCAACACACACACTGCCTCCCCAACTATCAACATCCCCCCCCACCAGGGTGGCACATTTATTACAATAGACGAAGATACACTGGCAGCTTGCTGTCACCCAAAGCCCGTAGTCTACATTAGGAGTCACTCCTGGTGTACATGTGATGGGTTTGGATAAATATATAATGACATGTATCCACCATTATAGGTCACACTGAGCAATTTCTCTGCCCTAAAAATCCTCTGTGCTGCACCTGTTCATCCCTCTTTCTCCCCAACTCCTGCCAACCATTAATTTTTTTATGGTCTCCCCAGTTTTGCCTTTTGTGGAATGTCATATAGTGAATCATACATCATGTAGCCTTTTCAGATTTAGCTAATTTTATTTTAATAAAGATAAAGTTAAATAGTACATGGAAGAAATTAGAGGTGGTGACATTGTGAAAACCTATATATATATATATATATATATATAATATTATATTCTACTAGAAATTTAAATCAGATGCAAATGTCCTTTGAGCTCGATGTAACTTGTTCAAATGAAATCTTAGCTAAAAGTTCAATGTGAAAAGAGATTCAAAGTGTCTCCAGGCAAAGGGAGGGAGCCGTTGAAGGCTCCACCAACCACAGGCATCCCTCACCCATCACCCTCAACAATGGGCAACAAGGATTTTTATGACTCCTCCCGTGGCTTCACAAAGCACAGTGTTAAAACCACAGATCTCATGGGGCACTTGGCTGACTCCATGGAGGGTGTGACTCTTGATCTTGGGGTTATGAGTTGGAGCCCCACGTTGGGTGTAGAAATTACTTAAAAAAACAAAATCTTTAAAAAAAAAAATACAACACAGATATGGGGCACCTGGGTGGTTCAGTGGGTTAAAGCCTCTGCCTTTGGCTTAGGTCATGATCCTAGGGTCCTGGGATCGAGCCCCGCATTGGGCTCTCTGCTCAGCTAGGAGCCTGCTTCCTCCTCTCTCTCTGCCTGCCTCTCTGCTTACTTGTGATCTCTGTCTGTCAAATAAATAAATAAAATCTTTAACAACAACAACAACAACAAAAACCCACAGATTTCAGAAAATGGGACTTAAAGGTTTAGGAATATAACAAAAATGTCTTCTTTCTTCCATAACAAAATGTGAAAAGCAGCCTATAAAATCTGATCTGTTTGACTTATGCTTTTTAATCCCTTAGCATATACTTACTCAAGTTTGTGGAAGAACTGATATTTGTGAACCAAAGATACTACTAATAGTCAAAACACAAAGAAAATTAAACCCAACATCTTTCATATGATGAATACTTTAAATTACTGTGATCTACGTATAACTGAATCCATCCCAAATTGAAATTAAAATTTGATTGATTGACTGGTATACAGATCGTAGTCCATGAAAACTTCCTATATTCTTTGTTCCAGAATTTATCTTGTGAGCATTTAGGATAAGTATCCAAAAATGAGAGGAGAAAAAGAAAGATTTTATAAAGGAAAACTGGGGACAGAGGGGAAATCTCCATTTCCCCTCCAGAAAACAATGTTTTTAAAATACATTGTTGGTTCAAGTTCAAGTAATAAGCCGATGGAGTTTTCGACTCCTAAGACAAGTTGACATATGTAGAAGTCATTTGGTGATTTGGAGATGTCTGAGGACTATATTTCCTTGTTAATTTGAATTATTTATAATCCAGTAATTAATTACACAGAGTGAAATTGAATTGCTAATAAATGCCAGAGAAACCAATTTAAATTGGCATTCATCTCCAAAGTTGGCTCCTATGTAATCACAGCAGATTTCTCAAGGTTTAATATTTACTATAATAAGTCAATAACACAACTGCACATATTAGAAATGGTAGATAATCTCCTCCCAAAATAAATATAATATACATGTTAGATTTAGTTTTTGATTGATGTGGACAATCTTTTTGAAGATTTCCATTTCCTAAAGATAACTTTTTAAGCAAGGAAAATGGACAATGTTCTGTTCTTCTGTTCTTCCAGTTATCGACCTATTCACTGGACCTATGTTCCTCTCTCTCTCATCTCTCTTTTTTAAGATTTTACTTATTTATTTGAAAGAGAGAAAGAGCATGAGCAGGGAGAGGGGCAGAGAGAGAAGCAGACTTCCCACCGAGCAGGGAGCCTGATGTGGGGCTTAATCCCAGGACCCCAAGATCATGACCTGAGCTGAGGTCTGATGATTAACCAACTGAGCCACCCAGATGCTCCTGCACCTGTCTCTTAGTAACATCCAACATGGTAGCCGGCAGTAGCAACCCAAGTCATTCTGAGAAACCTCTGAAGGTCAGGTTTGAGTGTTTGAAATACCATGGACATTTGTAGATCAGTGAAGGTTAAAAAGAAGTTTGATTGACTGTAAGGCTTAGAAAAGTGGAATAAATACGATTTCAAACATCGTGAAATCAAACAGCTACGACGTTCAAAAGAATTGGCAGGCATAGGCTAGTGAATCGGCCAGTATCATCGTTCTTTCAAAAGAAATTGCCAAACCCAAGTCAGATCTTTTCACTCATGCAATATCTTCAGAATTTCATGAAATAGAATAAGCTATGTTTCACCAATGAACTTTGAAATGTTGGACTAAATGCAGAAAAGCTCTTTCCTGATTCAGGAGTTACTGATGCTGCCTGGGAGGTTTTCTCTGTGGGACCCAGGGAGCAGACCCCAGAGTCAAGCTCTGGGCCACTGCACTATTTTCCTCTTACAGAATTTCCTAAACAGGTCAAATGAGTGGTTTTTCGCCCATGAGCCTGTTTCGCATACTCTGTATTTATGCAAGGGGCTGTTGCTTTAAACAATTTATTCATGATTCTATGTATGAAATAGTTGGGTTGTATAATTAAAGAATACTGAATTACGCCACCTACGGGTTGTGTGGCCTTTCCCATTGTTTCTTTGTCTGTTAGAACCTGTTTCTTCCCCTGGTGTACTGGCACCAGTAGAACTCAGTCATCCCTCCAAAGTCAGAAATTAATTAGCGTGTTGCTTATTTCTGAGATTCTCTAAGGTACGGAGTTTTGGTTATCAAAGGTCACCAAACTCTCAGTTCTCCAAATCCTCTTTAAGTTGGGAAGCCTGCATACGGTGATGAGCAGGAAGTGAATTAAACCATAAATGTTACACTTTCAGACTCAGGAGGGATCTGAAGTGTCTAGTTCAAGGCTTTCTACTAAGAGGGCAAAGAAGAGAATGGCAGGTGTAAATGTCATCTCCAGCTCTGGAGTCCTGAACCGCCCACATTACCACAGAAAGACAGGGCTATACATCTCACAACTTATGAATATAACTTAATTTAATATATATAATTATAAATTATAGTTTAATAATAATAAATTTGATAATAATAATTTTAAATTATCACTTAATCAATTTTAAATATAATTTACCCACTGGTTCTTAGAGCCAGCAGGTAAATAAAACCCAAAAGATGAAAAGCATCAATGTGTCCCCTACCTTCCCCCAAATACTTGGCTGCTAGAAATGCACATAAATATGTCACTTTCCAGTTCTACTGTTGCACGTGTTCCAAAAAAATTTTTTTGACTCCTGTTGCATTTAAATTTGAAGGACAAATATGGAGATTTTTAGAATGGCTTATTCTATTTGGTACATTTCAGAGCTCACTCTGGTAGAACGTTTAGCTCTGTCTTTGACCATGAAGTTTAGATGTTACATTGCCTAGTAATCAGATGTAAAGCCATTCTTTGCATTTAAAAGATTTGGATAAATCCTTTATTGGAAAATACTCAGGCTGAATTTAGGGATCTGGATGTATTTGCATTAGCTCCCAATTGGGTTTTAGCCACCTTTTGGTCCGTTGCGAGTTGAAATTGCATAACTGAAATGTTTATGAGATTTTGTTAAACCAGTGTTGAGAGAGAACATATGGTGATGTATGATTCAAGGTTACCGACTGAATTCTCTATTTTCAGCTTCTTTCTGAACCCTTATAAATACCCAGTGAGTTCTGGCATGCTCTTGCTCTTCTGTTCTGGTCGTGTAATTTATGATTAAAAGAAAAGCTTCCTTTTAGAATAAATTTTTCACTTACTGTGTTGGAAAAAAAAAATTCTTAGTCTAGCTCTTCTGCTCAAAACTTTTTTTTTAAAAAACCCTTCTATACATTTGCTCTCTCTCCGCATCATGGATGTGTTTATCTAGAAATCATGTATGCGCTGTAGCATGCAGGATCTCAGTCTCCTAGAAGAGATGCAGCATTGCACTTGCTTTGCACCCATTTTCATTCCTCACTTGGCTTCCGAAAGCTCTCCTTTTCACTTGAATCTAGTAAAAGCTCGTTTGAGTGTGTGCTTTTGAGTGGTTAAAAAAATAAGTCTAAAATAAATAACTAGTCCTTCTTTGTACTCTTTAAAACATATATTGATTTTTTTTATAATTGCCCTAAAATACCTAAACATAAGAACTTTTATTTAAGCACATTAAGTCTTGATAATAAATTCATTTATAAAGGAAGTTTAGGGAAAGCAAAATAAAACAAAAAGATGTGACTATTAGATCACATATCTGGGCACATAGATCCTATCTCTTGTGCAGGGCTGTATTTTTGGACATTTTTTTTTAATATCCACCTATTATGAACCAGTGGACCTTGACCCCAAGGGTGAGTGGGGTGGGTATCGCTAGAAGGCTGGTCTGTCAGGTGTGGCTTAATCTGAAAGGCAGAGAGGGGCTGATCGTAAAAGAGAGTGGGATATTAATGGTGAGCTTTTGTGTTTGCAGCACCCTGGAATATGAAAGCGAAAGAGAGTTAACAGTTCAACATGAACTAATAAAGGATACTGTTGAGAAGGTATCTTGGGAGTTGGTTTTGCTCCACTCAACTATGAAATGACTACATGTATTCATTTCTCTCTCCCCTCTCTCATTCTGAGGCTGTAATAAATAGGTGTTTCTTCTTTTTCTCATCTTTCTTTAAATCTGTCTTCTTGAAATGAAATAGATAAAAACAACCCTGCACCCTCTGCCCCTTGATAGTTGCCATAGGTCTGTTCAGTTAAGCAGTCTTGACACTCCAGCGTTGATTTGAGGGACACATTACTCAACAGGAGAAACACAATGGTTGCGTTCTTGTTTCTTTCACTCTGGGCCCTGGTCTCATAAATGAAGGTCTGGAGGTTTCTGTGCTTCTCTGATACAGTAGACAAAACACAATACACCAAACAAGTGAATGAGTTAGAATAAGCTTTAGCAGCCATGGATAAGATCGAACCCATCGCCATTGGGCAAAGGAGACCTAAAAGTATAGAGTGAAACCTGCTGCCATCTTTGCCAGTATCCCCCTGGGGTCCAGAGACTCCCCCACCTCACCCCCACCACTGAGTCCCACCTGTCTGATTTTTTGCCTGGACTTTTTTCTTAGATCTCTCACTGCTGAACTTAAGAGAAGAAGGACATGGCAGGCCAGTCAGTCTTATCTGGGTTGTGGGAAAAGTCAGAGGACAGAGCCAGATTGGTCTTTTGGTGAATCCTGTGACCAACTACCTTTAGAATTTGTGTTGCTTAGTCACATTGCCAGACCCTTAATGTTTTCTCACAAAGATCTTTAAATTGCCTTCCCCCAGCTTCCCACCTGCCGTATACACCCACCCAACATGACACCTTCCAACATGCAGGGGTTCCCTAGGGTTTTACCAATACCGAGCAATAAATACAAAGTCAGATCCTCATTAGTGGCCAACACCGTATGAGTCAAAAATAATATAATGAATGGAACACAGCTGGAGGGCGAATGTTCTCTGAGGCTGCTGGTCCTCTGAACCCTCGTACTGCCCATTCTGGTGCCTTATTCCTGTATTGTGGTGCCTTCTTACAGGCATCCCTGCTATCTTTTCCTTTCCATGCTGCATTGGGCACTTCATTCTCAGGAAGTGAACCTTACTTCCTGGAGCAGACCAGCATGCTTGATAATGTCCAAGTCCACTGGACAAAAGCACCAACTTTGTGTCTGAATTCCCTGGGTGGTACCAAAGAGCAACGTTAAAACTCTCATTTCCTAGACCTCACTGAGGTGTTAATAACATCCTAGATTTTTTTTTTTTTACCATGACTTGGAGATTAATACTTCGTCAGTAATCATGAGATAAGAGGGATATGGGGTTAAAGACCCTAAGTGCTCTGAAATCATACTGTAAAAGGCTAATGATAAGGATAAGTAATTACCATTAACAAGCCCCCAAGATGCAGCAAGTGCCTTAGACCTTTACCATGGTAAATCCTCATGAGAGTCCTCTGAAGCAGGGGTAGTGTCCCCACTTCTCAAGTGCCCCAGGTGAGTTTCACCAGGGGCAACTCTCTTTCTCTCCATCTTGCAGCTTCAAATTGGTAGGTAGGTTTTGACCCCATGTCTGACTCCAGATTCATTTTCTTTTTACAACCCCAGTTCCATGGAGATAGAAACTATCAGCCATAATCACTGCTGCTTGTCCTGCATTTAAAGTCTTTTTTCTAAAGTTAAGGCTCACTTTCCCCACTCATAAAATTATGCATGTAACGAAAAGGAATGTATGTAAAAGGAATGCATGTAAAGAAAAGGAAGAAATGGAGGGAATTCTTTTACTACTGGATACCAGGCTTTTATTGAAGCATGCAGGATGGAGCAACAAGACAGATGGATGGCAAAAGAGGATGAAAGTCTAGCAACCGATCCACAGCAGAAAGAACTTGATTTTTTTTTTTTTAAGATTTATTTATTTGACAGACAGATCACAAGTAGGTAGAGGCAGGCAGAGAGAGAGGAAGGGAAGCAGGTTACCCCCTGAGCAGAGAGCCCGATGCGGGGCTTGATCCCAGGACACTGGGATCATGATCTGAGCTGAAGGCAGAGGCTTTAACCCACTGAGCCACCCAGGCGCCCCAAGAACTTGGTATTTTAAGAGGAAACATGAGGACTTAAAAGGAAAAGAAAATCAATGATGTTGTACTAATTAGATTTCAATATTTGAAAAATAAGATAGATTCTTCCTCCTCAAACAGAAATATTCAGAGATTCATAGACCTCAATGTTAAAAAAAAAAAGAAAGAAAATTTAAATGTGTAAAATGATAAAACTTTAAAAGTATTAAAGGAAAATGGAGATGATACCCCTGACATCCAGGGAAGAAAGAGCAAACCATAAGGAATATGTTAATAAACTGGACCTAATCAAAATTTGAAAATATTCATGTGAAAACAAACCACTCTAGGTAAATCTAAAACATGTGTAACAGATAAAAGGAAGGTAATTATATAACCAAGACTAGGATCCAAGCTATTCTAACAAACTCCTATAGTCGATAAAAGGAATGAAGCAGGGGTGCCTGGGTGGCTCAGTGGGTTAAGCCTCTGCCTTCAGCTCAGGTCATGATCCCAGGGTCTTGGGATCGAGCCCCACATCGGGCTCTTCTCAGCAGGGTGCCTTCTCCCTCCACCATCTGCCTGTCTCTCTGCTTACTTATGATCTCTGTCAAATAAATAAATAAAATCTTTTAAAAACAAAAAAGGAATGAGGCAACACTTAAAATTTGAATTAGAAACTAGCTAGAATGATTTAGTTTTACATTTTAAAGTAATAACTTAATAGCCACCACATTTATATCCCTACCGTCTTACTGGTTTTTATTAAATGTCTTTCCATCTGTAGTCTTCTTCCAGACCCTGACCAAAATTTCAGAGAAGCCCCAATTCTGGGCCCCAGGGGTGAGCACAGATCCTTTAGACAGAGCCATGCCACAGAAACAAAAATGGGCCCAGAGAATGGGAATTTCAAAACAGACCTTCTCATTTTAAATGTGACTGGTTTTCATGGGTAGGAAAGGTAATGGGGAGTTTGTGTTTTTCGGTGGGGATTTTTTTAGCGATTGCTCTAAATTTGTATGGTTTCTAAAATACACACTCCTTTCCAAAAATAGGTCTCTGTTTGCCTCTGCTCAGACGCCATGGATTGTGTTCAGTTTTCACCAAACACAGGTAGCCTGGGCCCTTACAGTTCTCTAGTCTTCCAGCTAAAAAGAAACTGGAGAGCCTTGACTCTCCTGTCTGGAGTCCTGCCTGACCCCATGCCCAGCCTAGCTGGAGGTTAATGGCCAGCAGCGTAGAGCCTGTCTGGAGCCAAGGTGGATGCCCGGTGATTCCAGTTACGGCTAAAAATTTTCATTCCACTGTTCACTGTCAATTTCATCAATCCATGTTCCCACTGCCCTAGCCCAAGGGCTCCTTGATCTTAAATATTCAGTGGTTAAATGTCAGCACAACAACCCCCTCTTCATCACGTAGGACAAACAAATTTTAAAATCAATTAAAAGATGTTAACATAAAATAGAATCATATAATTAAATATGTACCAGGAACCAAAAAAGGGGAGGGGGAAGCAGATAGCATTTTACTTGCCTTTAAATAAAAAGCCATGTATTTTAAGTCTGTGAGATGAAAACAGTCATGAATCTATGTGAATCCTCCAGCAACTACCCAGAGAATTTTGTGGTCCCATGCCTATAGTTCAAGCAGGGACACTCAAAACATACAAGGGTGCATTTAAATGCATTGAGATGAATAACAAAGTAGCTTTCAAATCATCATATTCTGATCAAAAGTAAAGGCAGCTGTGCATTTCCAGTCACACACATGTGCACACACACACACACACACACACACGTGCACGCACTCACCAGTGGATTGCAAGGAAAGGTAGGTAAGTACACTATTCTGAAAGGTTGTCCTTCTCTTCCCACCCGAGGCTGAGAGTTACTTGGTTTAACTTGACTCACCCTTGGTGTCCTTCAAAGCTATAAATTTCAAAACAAAGACAATCAGAGCTTTCAAAGTGATTCTCAAAGCAATTTAACACTCAAATTTACCAGTATATGTAGTGATTCAGATATTATTGCTTCTGATAGAGGAAAACGAAAGGCATAGTCAAGCCCACAGGGCAGTTGTGGTACAGTATGATCTTGTAAATCAGATTCACTGAGCCTGAGTTTCTAAACGTGAGGGAAAATCTTTTAGAAAGATCTGTGAAACAAATAAATTATCATACCGTCTAACTCTAAGTCCCAATAATGCTCTTCCTTCTAGTATTTGAGGCAACCAGTAGAAAAAAGAGAAATTTCTAAATTATCGTACATTTCTCTTGTAAAAGAGTGATTTTTCGTTGTTAAAGTACGTTTTGAGGTTATTATTAGCTGGAATTACCCCAATAATTTTCAACAAGAAACTACACGTGCCCTCCCTGACCGTAGACTTACGTCCACCCCCAGCTTGGTGCTGAGAGGGTGTTAAAATGGGAGGAACTGAAGGAGTCCCCCCGAGAACACGAACTGGATTAGGGCACAGGGAGGAGAACCTGAGGAAGGCTTTGTGATGAGGCATCTCATGGGTGGAAGAGAGAGACCCTGGAAGGGATGACAGGGACCATGGGCTTATTTGTAAACCAGGGTTCGAGTGCACGAAATTTGTGAGGTAAATAAAATAGCAGTAAAGGGTGAGAAATCTGCCTCCCACCAGGATTCCCAGTAGCTTTCCTGGAAAGGGTTAGCCCTCCCTTCTCCCCTGCCTGCAGTAAAATATTATTCATAACACACACAAGTTTCTAGACAACACTCACAGAAAAAGTTGTCATGGCCAAGGGACTGTCTCTCCCCAGAGAGCCAAGCAGACAGAAAATAGCTGTGTGTCTTTATAAACAAACCCTTTGTGAATGACAGTGGACACACAAACATGTCAGTCTTCCAACCGAGTTCTCACTCACTCAATTGCCAGGTTTGCTCTCATTTTGATTACAGAATAAAATGTAATTAGTATATTTTGAATGAGTCCAAATGTAACACATTAAGGTACAGTAATCACTATAAAATGATGAGTTGTGATTGGATGTCCCCACAAATGAGGGACATTTAAAGGCAGGACCATTTGTTGCTTCATTGGTGCTGCGTTTAAAGCTATCACCTTTCCCTGGGTGAATATATAGTTTTAAGATTTAAGGGATTATGCAGGATTGGAGCTTGACAGTCAGAAACAGCTATCCTGACATATTTAACATATGTAAGTTCTTTGATAATGAGACCATGTCTACTTAAGAACCTGATGGTTGCCTTTCTTTTTTGGCCACACTTTTCTGAATGTTTTCCCAGTGAGTACGCCACTGTAATCTATCTGCTTCTGAGAGAAGTTGGGTTCGTGTGCGGTCACGGTTTTCTCTTCAGTCTGACAGTGAATCTCGCTACTATTTCTGGGGTTCTACAGGTCCCCCATCTCAGCAGGGCTTAGAGCAGATCTAGAGCAGTGGTCCTAGGGGCTCACGGTCCAACGCAGGAATGGCAGCTTATGAAGCAAAGGCTTTGCCCCGTATAGGAGTTTTGTCTGTTTCCTGTTTCCAGGGCTAACTCAGCAACAGGTCAATAGGGACCAACACTGATGGATTGCCCAGGGACACTGGAATTTTAAATAGCGTATTAAAATAGTTAAATTCACTGTAGAATTAAACCTTCCATCCTGTAGCATTAAACCTTTTATTCTGTATCAAATTAAAAAAAAATCATTGATAAATGTTTTCTGATAACTCTTAAGACAGGTTGCCTAAGAGGAGAAATCATAAAAGCATTCAATCATACATGATTTGAGAGCATCCCACCTGAATATCCACGCTTTGTAGGAAAACTGCCCATGGCTTCCCAACCAGATATTGCAGACACCTATTTGGATACGTCGGGATCCCCACTGATCAGCAAGGTGGAAGCTTCATCTTTCCCTCGAGCTACAGTTGTCTCTATAACTTAGGTCTAGTAATTCGAGCTCTGCCCAGTGCAGGGAGAAGTACAGAAAACACACACGTCTTATTTCCCAGCCCTTCAAGCATGTGACAACTGCTGTCAAGTCATCTTTAAGATGTCACCAGACCTAACATCCCCAGTTCCCACAGTTGTTCTGGAATCTTACCTCCCCTGACTCGATCGTGCCTGTGAGTGTTCTGATTATGGCAACCAGATATAAATACAGATGTTCAGGTCTGTCCTGATGGGGGCTGATCCAGTCAGACTGTGCACGTCTCGCTTTGTTTGGGATACCAGATCCTTCAGTGCGTGCCAATGAAAGACTAACTTTTCATGTAAATTCATTTACTTCACTGCTGGCACAAATGGCATTTTTTTTAAAGATTTTACTTATTTGTTCAAGAGAAAGAGAACACACGCAGGGGGAGCAGCAGAAGGAGAGGGAGAAGCAGCCTCCCCATTGAGCAGGGAGCTGGCTGAGGGGCTCCATCCCAGGACCTTGGGTTGATGACCTGATCTGAAGGAAGATGCTCAACCAACTGAGTCCCCCAGGCGCCCCCCAGATGGCAGTTTTGTGTCAAGTCCTCTAATTATCTTCCCATGATTACATTTAACAAATGATGTTCGGTCCTCTCTCTTTATTTTATATCTTGAAATTTAAACCAGAAAATTTCCACTTAATCCTCTTGGATTATGGATTATTTTCTAGATCCTGTTAATCTTGCCAAGAATACTATATGAAAACATCTAAGTTTGGCTCATCCACAGACGTCATGAGTTTGCTTGCTCTTCCAAGTTGTTGCTCAGATGACACAGAAAAAGGCCAAGAGCAGACACGGGCCCCATGCACCTGCGGAAGTACGTCTCCAGCAGTTCACTGAGTGGAGGGTGCGCCCGCCACCTCCATCACTCAACCACATTCCAACATGGCAGCAAGACTTGACGAGCGACTCGATCAAATGCTGTTCTGGAAGGAAGGATGCGCACTAAGGGGCTTTGCCAGTCTTTTCCATCTCCATGCAGGCTAACTTCTAGAGTCTTCTTTTATTTCTAACTGCTCATGGACCTACTGTTTAATGGAAGATCCAGCCTACCAGCTTCCCATTTTTATTTTTTCTTCTCTCTGCCATTTTGAAAATCAATAAGACGTAGTAACTTTGTTCTCCAGAAACATTCAACATAAAAATATAAAATTTTGCTGGTATCTCTTCTGAGCAAGCCAGTGCATTCATATTAAGTAAACACCATAGTTCAGAACGTGCGTGAGTACTGTGATTATTCTACATTGACTCCTGATTTTCCAAGATGTTCATGATACATAAAGAGGGGATGTTATTATTTAAAAACAATTCCCGGCAAGAAAATGACAACACATGAAGGAAGCAGCATTTCATGTTTCTAACAAGACCATCTGCCTACGAGCAAGATTTTTTAAAATTCGTAATTGAAAAGAAGATGCTGTTAAGAGACATATGCCCGTGTTTACAAGTTAAGGGATACTGGCAAGTGTTTGTGTTTGCCAGTACTCTTACAGGCAACTGCTACACAGAATGGGGAAAATTAAAATCGGTAATTACCTTCCTGGTCTGCCATTGTTTTAAATGTGCTTGGGATTTCCTAAGCGTCCATTCTGAATAATTACTTGTGATAAGTTTAAATGTTCTCACTGAAAGGGCTGTAGGATGGGTACTCAGCTGTTTTGCAAAGTGAGTACTTTGATGATAACAAATTCTCTTTCCTCTTGTTTCCCCCCAGTGCTGGCGACATTGTGTTTATAGCTCAATTTGTAGATAATCCTTCAAGCTACACTTTTTCTTAGGCACAGCCATTATAAATGTCTTCTTCCATTTGGCCTTGGCACTGCTTGGAACTTGAAATTGCTATTTGCTGCCTGCCAATTACAGAATAATTTAAGGTTTGACGCTTCCAGGCAAAGTTCTTGAAATACACAAAAGGAATATGTTAAGGTGGAATGCATAATATTTTCTCTGCATCGCATGGCTTCAATAGATTGCTTAGAATTATAGCCAAATTGCTAAACAAATCAATGGGGAAAAAATTCTTTCCTTTAAGGAGGTGTTTTGTGATGGCTTCAGCATCCTTTTTTTTTTTTTGGTGGGAGCACAGGAAATATTTTCAAACAGATTTACGTTGTTTGCCACTGACTGATTGGGATCTGCGAAAATGGGTGTAAACATAGATAAAACTTTGACTTAGAATTTAAATTTCTGTGAAACAAAGCAAGATGTGATTATTTTAAAAAATCAATGTCGAATAATGAAGAAGGAAGGGAATGAGAGAGTTAAGTTTCATGGATCTTTTCAACTCTGAAGTGTAATAAGTTTTCTTCTTTGTGTATTTGTGTCTAAATTATTCAGCATTTACAGTGCAAAGCAGGAAAGCTGTAAAGCAAAGTAAATTTGTGGTTTAAAAGGGTCAAGTATAATTTTGAGGACTCAAAAAGCTTTTTGTTTGGGACAGTAGAAGGAAATGTGCTGATTACTATGAGAATAAGAAAATGAGAAATGAATTATTTATGTCAGCCTGCCATCATGTCTGCAACATCTGGAAGGGCATTCAGGCACAGTTTACTTACACGCGTGTGCATACACACACACAGAGACACACAAAACCCACCCAGACAGAAGTCTTCCTCTTGGCCAATTATAATCATACTCAGATACCAAAAGATGGTTTCAAAATTCTTTTCTTGACTCTTCCCACCTAGGTGCCTTGGATGTACTCCCAGGAGTGCTTTCCCCATTTTCTTTTTCTACCTCATCCTCCAAACACATAGCACAAATACGCAGCAGTGGGGTCTGCAAACCTTGCCCTAGCTTCTCCTTAGGAAGCTACTGTCTTCAGGATAGAGCAGCAGCAAGGTAAACAAAAGTAGCTTCCAGAATAACTTGTTTGTGAAAAGGCTTTCATATCACCAGGGGTGAGGGTGAGATTAGGGAGGAGAGACAATGAAGTGATCATCTAACATTGTACTGTATTTCCCTTCCGGTTTACTTAAGTCACAGACAGAAATCCCAAAGCATGAATGAAGACTTCAGAGACTGTGAACACGGGGAGGTGGAAACCAAAAAAAGCGGGAAAATAAATACCAAGAAATGCCTCCAAATAAAGCAGATTGCTTGGTTTATGTGGAAGAAAATCAACCCGAGGATGGGAGGCTTTCTATGTGGCTTTTCCAGGAAAGGGTCCAAATTTCAGCAAGTTTTGGTGATCGTAGGTATAGAGAAGAGAAGGTGTTCCCTCTACCCTCGTAGGTTCAGTAGCGGGGTTTATGAACTAAACCAATTATGGACACATTGGCAGGAGAAAAGGTACACACATTTGTTAACTTTTAATATTACACGCCCAGGGCATCATGGGCAGGGGATTGAGTCTCCGCCTACAATGGCAAGATTTTAGAGCTTCTATACCACTCTAATAAAGGAAAGGGAGAGGGGGTGGAAGCCAGTCAGGGGAGAAGAAATGGTTTTTAGGAAAGATGGATGGGCCCATAAAAGCATAGGTGGGAGGGTTGATAGTTTGTGATAGTTTGTCTGGGTATATGCGGTATGGACTTCCAGCCTCCTCTCCAGTGATAATCATCAGTCATTCCTGGTTGATAAAACTCCCAAGGAAAGGGATCTATGACAACTGAGTTCCTTTGGGAGAACCTGTCTTTAGGCAGATAAGGGGAGTTCAGAAAAAGCCTTTCCCTTCACCTGCTGTTTTTCATGTGCCTTCAGTTCAAAATAATATAACTAAGTGGCATATTTTAGGGTAGCATATCTTGAACTTCAGTGGTCAAGGATGGTTCTCCAAAGAAGGATGAATTCTTTTGTTGATTAGCAGTTGTCAACTGTCACATGGACAGTTGAGTTTTTGATGGAGAGAAATGGACGCTAATGTCATATATAAGAGTGAGTATTGTGCCTGGAAGGCTCAGTCAGTTAAATGTCCAACTCTTGATTTCAGCTCGGGTCATGATCTCAGGGTCATGAGATAGAACCCCGCCTTGGCTCTGAGCTGAATGTGGAGCCAACTTGAGATTTTCTCTCTCTCCCTCTCCTCTGTCCACCTCCACCCCTACTCGTGCCACCAACCTGCCTGCCTTCCTTCCTTTATTTCTTTTTTTTTTTTTTTAAAGATTTTATTCATTTATTTGGCAGAGAGAGATCACAAGTAGGCAGAGAGGCAGGCAGAGAGAGAGAGAGAGAGGGAGAAGCAGGCTCCCTGCTGAGCAGAGAGCCCGATGCGGGACTCGATCCCAGGACCCTGAGATCATGACCTGAGCCGAAGGCAGCAGCTTAACCCACTGAGCCACCCAGGCGCCCCCTTCCTTTATTTCTAAAAAGGGTGTATGGGAAGACCAGAACCCACCAAAACCACACTGGGATGGTCTCAGTCTTTCTGAGACTCACACATCACAAAGAAAGATATTAAACCTTAACAGATTGCAAAATGAGTGCCCCATACACAACAGAAGCTCAATGAGTCTAAGCTGGAAATGGCTTTCTCTTTTAGAAATGTCTTATTTATTTTAAAAATAAACTTGGATTTGTTTGTTCTTCATAATCTTGGAGATGATCAAGATTTCAAGAGGAGACATGAACTCTTTTGCCTTAATGACCAGCCACCAAATTAAAATTCGTTTCTACACAACATTTTTTTAAATTTGTCTCACAGTCTACAAGGAGAGAAGGGAAAAGGCAACATACCTTAAAAATTAATTTTTCTTCCTAACCCCATGTTTTTGCAGATTTGGTCATAGTTTCCTCAAAGTCTGGTCTAAATTTTCCTTCATTTTAACTATCCTCAGTGATGAATTTAGAATTTCATTCTAACCATTCCAAAAAAACAAAAACAAAAACTCCACAGTATGCGAACAAGATGATCAGAACCATGTAGAACAGAAAAGTATATGTTTTTAGGTCTGTGGCAAAAACATTGTCTCCTCTACAAAGCCATGAGAGGAATCCCACCTAGCTCAGGAAAGCCTTAAAAGGAAACTTACATCTAGAAGCACAGATGTGAGTGTTTTTCTGGTACAGCATAGCTGGTTTTTCTCCCAGTAAGAGGGATTTCAAAAGAAACCTAGTAAGAAATAGAATGAGTGAATCCAGTGACATTCTAATGGATGGACAGATCTGGGAGGTTTGGTGCAACTCCACCAGGGCATTTGGAAGCCCAAGAAGCTGGTCTAAAGCTTGACCCTGGGCTCTAAGTCAGGGAACCCAAACCAGATTTAGGGAATTGCTTCACAGGAAGCTCCAGAAAGAACAGCTTCCATCCAAGACTGAGGGTTTGAGTCGAGGTCCGGATAAAATGGATGATACCTGGTTACTTCCCATAAGAACATCATGGGGCTATGATTTGATTTGGCAGTTGAAGAGAAAACTACAGGCCCAAAATGATAGCACTTAGGTTAAAGCTCTGAGATAGTAAACCAAGACTTTAATACCTGACCTGCCTGCAGTTTCAACCACTCAGGAATGTAAGGTACCTTTAGCCAGTCAACATGAGAATTTCCTGGTCAGCACTAGGAAAGCCTAAACCAATGGACTCTTTCCTCCTCATAATTTCCTTTTCCACTCCCTCTCTACCTTTAAAAATCTTTCCTCTTCTGTAGCCTTTTGGAGCTCCCATCTACTTGCTAGACAGGATGCTGCCGGATTCATGAACTGATAGAATTTACTTAGTTATATCTGTGTTATTCAATAGCAGTAAGACCCAAAAAGAAACAGTCATTTACTGTGGGTGCAGGGTCAGCTAGATTTCTCCCAGATGCCAAATACAAGCGCCATTTTCCTGTCAGGTGCCCATTTCCACCCACCACTGGCTTGAGCAAGGGAGTCTATTGCAGCAAGTTGCCTTTGTAAACACCTCTGCTCTCCAGAATCCTGAGTGGTATCTCAGACCCAAGTCCAGGATGCGTTGAACACCAAATACTGTTACAAAGGCATAATAACTTACCCTGCACTAACTTTGCTAACTGAAGACTGTTTTCAGCTGTGAGTGTGTCAACAGGATTAATGCAATCCCTAAGATTGGCTAGCCCATCAGATAAGTATGATGAACTCTCCTCAGTCCCAAGGGAACTGGCTTTTATATTACAACTTGAGCTATTCATCTAGAAAGCTTAAAAAAAATGTCCTTACACTTTTGTTTATTGTGCTTATCACAAGTCCTGGAAGCTCTCATTTGCATTGCTAATAGCCCTCCTTCGAAGTTTGTTGACATTTCAGCTGATCTTTAATGTGCTTTAATGTTTTAACACCCTTGGACAAAGTCAGTTCCGCAAAGGAAGAAGGACAGCCCCTAGGTGCCCCCGTGGAAGCTACAGGAACACACAGACCCATGTTCTCTCTCCATGCGTGAGCTCTGTTCCGCCCAAAGCACCATACTCTGGAGTCCAAACAAACACTGGAGAGCTGGGCCCTGCGAAGAGGGAAAAGGAGAAAGGCGTTTATACATGTCCTTGAAGGGAGAATGTGAGGGCAGAGAAGAGAGCCAAAGGACAATAGTCAGGAAAAGTACAGAAAGGTAAATTTATAATCTATTCCAGGGGGTAAATCAGGGTATTTTTTTCTGTAATAGCGTAAGGGCCTATTTAGCCAGAGCGATGCCATCCGGTTAAACAGTGATTTTGTTGTTTATGCAATAAAACTTAAACTGACCCTGCCCCTCCCCCCAGGGGACGTACTTAAAAACAAGTCCCGGAAACCAGTCCCAGGTAACAAAGCCCACATACAAGGGCGGGTCAAGCCAGGTGGAGACATCCAATCAGTGGGGGTGCATACTGTTTCCTAGCTACCAAGGAGTATGGGCCCGGCCCTTTGGGCGCCTTTTGGATGCCAATTCTGACCAAGGTGATAGGCTAGTTCAAATATCGACTAGGGTAAATTGTAATTCAATTGGTCATCTGTGTGTGGCCAGGCTCAACCACATGGCCTTTGCTCTATAAAAGCTAGTCTGTAAGGCAGAGAGAGGTCGCCTCTTTGTAAGAGACGGCCCTGACTGGTCAGTTTGATTCTCGATGCTTGGCGTGAAATAAAGCTTTGCTTGACCTTCACTTTATATCAGTCTCGTTCCTTTGATCATGGACCAAACAATAGGGATGGGGGAGAGAGAAGGTTCATTACTGACCATCAATAGGCTTTATAGTAGAGAGAGAATGGTCTGCACCACTATATAATAAAAGAAATATCTTGCTTCTTAGAATATATGTCCTAGATTACATTAGGAAAGGGTGATGCTGATAAGGACCAGGTACTAAATCTGGGACCAAAAGGTTAAGAATCTGGGACCAAAAGGTTAAGAATAGTTAGGAATGACCCAGTTATGTTTTGGGAATATATGTACAAACAGCTGAACTCAAAATAATAGCTCTAATAGAAAATGTTAAAGAACAGTTCAAAATTTTTGAGCAATAGGTATCTTGAAAAGAAATCTCATTATGAGAATTCATTCTGATATGATTTCAATTTTAGAAATTGGGTTCCAGGGGCACCTGGGTGGCTCAGGGGGTTAAAGCCTCTGCCTTTGGCTCAGGTCATGATCCCGGGGTCCTGGAATCGAACCCTGCATCAGGCTTTCTGCTCCGCAAGCAGCCTGTTTTCCTCCTCTCTCTCTGCCTGCCTCTCTGCCTACTTGTGATCTCTGTCTGTCAAATAAATAAATAAAATCTTAAAAAAAAAAGAAAATAAATTGGGTTTCATCTAGTTAGATAGTTAGATAGGTAAGATTTAGATGAAGACCTACAATCTAATGGTGATATTGTAGGGACAGAAAACTTTTCCCTTTTCCCTTCTAGGTTCCTTGGCTGGTCTAATAATTAAATTGATGTAAGAGAGATGAATGGGAGAAAAATAAATTTGGGACTTACAGGAGCTCCATGAATATATGGGACTCTCTGGCGATTGGGTACTTGACATTTATTTACCATCCTGAATAAAGAAGAAGGGGGTCGGGGTCTGGGGCTTCAAAGGGGAGGGAGGCAATTCACTGGAAAAAGAGAATGGCAAATACTGGGCAAACAGATGTTTGCCATGCCATGCTGGTAAGTCTTTCTGATATAAAGAGTTTCTCTAGTGATTGTTCTCTTCTGGTTCAGAACCCCTATATAAATTCTTTTAGATAGCTAAGGGGGAAGTAAAGAGTTTTTTCAGAATCTGCTGGGTTCCAATTTCCCCTGCTTGAAATAACCTATGTGCCAAAGTGTCAAATTCTGGGGTGGCATTTTCTGCTCCCTTTCAGTGTAAAAATTAAGATCATTCTTCAGTTCAAAGTATAAAGTGTATTTATATCCCAGTTAAAATCGGGTACATTTAAATCTCTTCTTTTCATTGATATAGATCATTGACACATTAAGTTGAACATATTTCTTCAAGTAATTAAATGTATTCCACCTGGTGGTATGTTAATTATCAGAGATTATTAGCAGCTAAGTGTTTCAAGGGAATTCAGGATAGTATATTTTAAAAACTGGGGCTGTAGGTACACCTGGGTGGCTCAGTCTATTAAGCGTCGGACTCTTGGTTTCCACTCAGGGTTGTGAGGTCATGATCTCAGGATCATGGCACTGAGCCCCATGCCAAACTCAGTGCTCAGCTGGAAGCCTGCTTGAGATTCTCTCCCTTCCCTTCTGTCCCTCCCCCTGCTCACGTGTGCATGCATACACACACACATACTCTCTAAAATAAATAAAATCTTTAAATAAATAAATAAATAAAAATAAAAACTTGGACTGTAGTCCACAGAAAGAACTAATTTTATGTTGACCAAATACAGACACACATAAACCCAGTCACTTCACACATGTGTTCAAAACTGAAATTAAAGCTTTATGAAATAATGCTAACTTCTACTTTGTATAGAACCTGATGTTCTCTCTTATGTTCTATTTTTTTCCATTTGTTAATGCCAATCATGATCTTGAAAATTGAAATTACCATCACAGATCTCAACCTGCAGTTTGAAAAACATTGCCTTGGGGAATACTAGTCCAACTTTTACACTGCACACTTAGAGGAATTTCAGGAGTTTGGGTGGTATTCTCAGCATCACATAGACAGCATTGAAGCAAGCCTGTGCTGATATCTGGTCTTTCAAGTTGTGGCCCAGTGAGTTTTCCCCAGTCCCATGTTGTTTCCAAGTATGTAGCCCTCCTTCCCTCTCAGATTTGACAAAGTCAGCATTATTCTATGGATACTCTTGCTCACTTTGCATTTTCTCAGGTTTATGGGAAGCACTAATTGTACCCAATGTAAACTACATGTTCCTCTGTCTCTCCCTCTCTGTTCTTTCTGAGAATAGTTTATATTCTCCTCAGTATCCCCTAAAGCAGGCTGGTGGGGAATGACTGAATCCTAAGACAAGCTCGTGTAGTCAAATAGTTTAAATTTTATACGAG
Organism: Meles meles; assembly: GCF_922984935.1. Lineage (NCBI taxonomy): Eukaryota > Metazoa > Chordata > Mammalia > Carnivora > Mustelidae > Meles > Meles meles. The sequence continues at coordinate 7,733,851 of NC_060075.1, read as the reverse complement.
TGGGACAAAGTACTGGCATCAAAGTGGCCCTAGATATCCCTCCCCCCTTCCAAGGCAGATTGATTCTATTGGTTGTGCTGATCAGAATAAGTGGGAAAAGAATTGACGAGGTCTGAGACCAGCAGTATGAGTATCCTAGCGCTCCTGCAACGAAGCAGCACAAACTGGGTGACTTAAAACAACCAACATGTATTGTCTTAACAGTTCCTGGGGCCAGAAGTCTGAAATCAAGGTGTCAGCAGGGCCATGTTCTCTGTCCCAGCTGCTAGTGTTAGTAGCAAACCTTGACATACCCTTGGATTATAGACATATCATTTCAGTTGCTGCCTCTGGCATCACATGGCATTCAGTCTATGTCTTCTGTGTGCCAGTTTCCCTAATTTATATGGATTAGGGTCAACCCTACTCGAGTATAACCTCATCTTAACTTGAATACTTCTGCGAAGATCCGGTTTCCAAATAAGGTTGCTTTCACATGTACTAGGGATTAGAACTTGAAAATGTAGTTGTGGGTGGAATCCAATTCTGCCCACTATAGACACTAAATCAGTTCACACTACAGATCTAGAAGAGATAGAGAGGAGAGTGGGATAAAAGGGACATAGGCAGTAGGATATGAAAGCAAGCTAAAGAAATATTTTCAGGGGAGAAAATGGAGAGAGAGTAGATGGGCCAATAAAATATGGAGAGAGATGTGTATGAAGACAACTTGAAGTCATTCTGCTTTGGCTCATGCAACGTAATTAGCCTTTAATGCTTCCTCCCATAGACCTCTACAAAGCCGTACCCTACCTTCTAAGACTTTTTGTTCAGGTCAGATTAAGGTTTATTTCTGATATTATACTATTTCAGGAAGCAGTCCACAAGTGACCCAGCATTATTTTAAATATAATAAAAGCTGTTAAAGGTCAATTTTATTATGAATAGGAAAACATCATTGCATTTTAACCACAGCCTTACATTTTTACTTAAGCAGTGACATTTACATAACTTATTTGCAAATGATTGAATATTGATTCAGTGATATGCATCTCACTATTTTATCTAGTGGACTACCTATATTTCTGGTATTGAAAAGCGTGGTCATTTTCAGTTATTAATTGATATTTGAAAGTGATAGTGAATAGTTTTTTCTAAATTTTTTTTTAAAGATTTTATTTATTTATTTGACAGACAGAGATCACAAGTAGGTAGAGAGGCAGGCAGAGAGAGAGGAGGAAGCAGGCTTCCTGCTGAGCAGAGAGCCCGAGGTGGGGCTCGATCCCAGGACCCTGAGACCATGACCTGAGCCGAAGGCAGAGGCTTAACCCACTGAGCCACCCAGGTGCCCCAGTTTTTTCTAAATTTTTAGGTAATTATTTTACTTTAATTGTCTTAGAAACTGTCAGTTTCTTTATTCATCATACAGCAATGTGTGTTCAGTATCTAAAATGTGTTAACCACAATTCTATGCACTAAAAATATAATAATGAAAAATATGGTTAGTCCTTTTATGTTGACAGAGTCTATTGGAATTAACAGAAGTTTCTATTCATGGAAAGGCACCATATGAAAAGCATAAAACAATATAAAAGGTGAAAAACAAGATCCTATGCATATACAAATAGATATTCATACATATATGAACATACATATATATTCAACTGTAGTTTAATTTTTTAATCTACATCTTATTGCCTTTTTCCAGCTTTGTCGAGGTGTAACAGACAAAGAAAATTGTAATATATTTAAATTGTACTAGGTGATGATGTAATACACTTATACATTGTGAAAGGATTTCCACCCTTGCATTAATTAGCAAATCCATCGTCTCATATAGCAAACTCTTTTGTTTTGTTTTGTTGCTTTTGGTGTGAACACCTAAGTTCTGCTCTCCACAATTTCAGTACTACAGTCCAAAGTTATCGCCTGCAGTCACTATATCCTCAGACATCATTCGTCTTTTAACTCAATGTTTGTGCCCTTTTACCAACCTCTCCCCATTTCCCTCTTACCTCCACCCTGGCAGTCACCATTCTGCTCTGTTTATGAGTTTGACTTTTTTCTTCTAGATTCCACATATAAGTGATACCATGCAGTATTTTTCTTTGTCTGGCTTATTTCACTGAGCATAATGTCCTCCAGTTTCATCCATGTTGTTGCAAATGACAGGATTTCCTTCTTTTTAAGTCTGTATAATATTCCATTGGGTGTATATATACACCACATTTCATTCATCCATTGGCAGACATTTTAGTTGTTTCTGTGTCTTGATTATTGTAAATAATGCTGCAGCGAACATGGAGGGTGGGGTTGTAAAAATAATCTCTTTAAGGTAATGATCTCATTTCCTTTGGATTTATACCCAGAAATGGTAGTTCTATTTTTAATTTCTTGAAGAGCTTCCATACTGTTTTCCATTGTGGCTATGCAAGTTTACATCCCCACCAACATTGTAGAAGTGTTGCCTTTTCTCTACATTCTTAGCAGCACTTGTTATCTCTTGTCTTTATAATCACCATCCTAACAGGTGTGAGGTGGTAATTCACTGTAGCTCTGGTTTGCATTACCTTGTTGGTTAGTGATGTTGAGCACCTTTGGATGTTCCTGTTGACAGTTGTAGGTCTTCTTTGGGAAAATGTCTCTTCCAGTCCTTTGCCCATTTTTGTAAATTTAATTCTTTGAAGTTTTTTGCTCTTGAGTTGGATTAGTTCCTTGTGTATTTTGGATATTAACTCACCATCATATATGTTGTTTGCAAACACTTTCTTCCATTCTATTGGCTGTCTTTTCATTTCGTTTATGGATTCCTTTACTGTCCAGAAGCTTTTTAATTTGATATAGTACCATCTGTTTAGTTTTGCTTTTGTTGCCTTACTTTTGTGTCTTGTTCAAAAAAATTATTGCCAAGACCAATACCTGTTTTTTCCATGATTTTTATAGTTTCAGGCCTTAATCCAAGTCTTTAATCCATTTCAAGTTGATTTTTATAATGGTGCAAAATGGGGGTCAAGTTTCATTCTTTTGCATGTGGATATCCACATTAGCACCTGGGTGAAAAATTTTTCCTATACCATTTATTGAGGAAACCATTATTTCTCCATTGCATATTCTTGGCTCCTGTGTTAAAAATTAGTTGACCATTACTTAGGAGTTTATTTCTACACTCTCTGTTCTGCTCCATTGATATATATGTCTGTTTTTATGCCAGTTTCATACTGTTTTGATTACTATAGCATTCTAATATAGTTTTAAATAAGGAAGTGGTAATGTCTCCAGGTTTGTTCTTTTATCTCAAGATTCTTTGGCTATTGAGGTCTTCTGTGGTTTCATCCAAATGTTAGAGTGGTTTTGTCTTTTTCTGTGAAAAATGCCATTGGAATTTGGATAGAACTTGCATTAAATCTGTAAATTATTTTGGGTAGTATAGACAATTTAACAATAGTAATTGCTCCATTCCATGAACATGGGATATCTTTCCATTTATTTGTGTTTTCTTCAGTTTTTTTCTTTAATATTTTATAGTTTTCAGTATACTTAATTGCTTTTAAAAAATATTTTATAGCATCTTTTTGGCATCTTTATCAAATTATTAATGACTCTAATTCATATGGTAAAATATGTTTTACACACATACATACACAGACACATGTGCACTAGTTCCTCTACCAACATTAATATTACTAGGTGATAAATAGACAAACTAAACAGAATAGAGTCAAGAAATAGACACATAAATATAAGATACTTAATTTATGACAGAACTGGCCTGACAAATCAGTGAGAAAAGGATGAAAAGATGGTCTTTTAAATAAACTGTTATGGGACACTCAGGGATCCATAGGGAAAAGAAGAAAATTATACATATAAATCAAATCCAAGTCAATTAAAAACCCAAATGTAAAGACAAACATAAGAGCTCTTATGAATTAAAAAAGAAAAATATCTTTATGAACTTGAAGTAGGAAAGCTTTTTTTAAACATGATTAGAAAAAAAAAAACAAAAACTGAATTTCCCTGGAAACAGAAAAGCAGATATTAGCACATAAAACTTTTCTTAATGTATTAAATATTTGAAATTGGGTATGTGAAATTCCTTTTTAATTATTTCCATTTTGATCTTCCAGTTAATTACCTAATTTAGTCTATAGTATGAAATCTTGGAAGCTGTTTGTAATTATAAGTAGTGAAATAACATTTCTAGTTTTTTTTTTTATTTCTAATTATAAAATGTCATTGAATAACAACAAGGAATCCATTTTATTACAGGAACCTTGCTTTAGGAAAGATTGTATTTTTTTCCTTAAATCTACTTAATAAAAAGATACAATTTACTGGTTAAAAATAAGCCATCTAGGGGCGCCTGGGTGGCTCAGTGGGTTAAAACCTCTGCCTTTAGCTTGGGTCATGATCCCAGGGTCTTGGGATCAAGCCCCACATGGGGCTCTCTGCTCCGCAGGGAGCCTGCTTCCTCCTCTCTCTCTGCCTGCCTCTCTGCCTAGTTGTGATTTCTTTCTGTCAAATAAATAAAATATTTTTTAAAAAAATAAGCCATCTAATAGAAAGAGTATCATATAAGCTTACCAGCATAGCAAAAACTAAATCTCATGGTTATTTTTTCTTACAGTTATTATTTTTATAGACAACAGTATGTACTTTAAAACGCTTTCTGGGTTTTGTGTATGTGTGTTATTTTCTATCACCGTGCACAAGAAAACTGATCATGATATAAATAGATAGGCCTGCACACAAAAGACCCAGAAACCCAGAGGAGTACCCTTGGGAGAGCAGAACTGCAAATCTCAGGTCGTTCAGCAGTTAGACCAGCACTGGGGCTAGGGAGGAGAGGCGGGGCATGAACCAGGGAGGCAGGAAAGTTGCTTTTCACAAAAGACCTCAAAATCCTTAGGCTGAAAATTCTTCCATAACTGTAACAGAGGGAAAAAATTTAAAACCAAATGGCTGACTAGGGCAAGTGATTTCAATGAAAGAAGATGAGATAATTTCGCACTACTTTTTCTTTCCATTTCTTTGGACCCTCTGAAATCTGACCACTTATACTATTGTCTTTGGAAATGCATCACAGATAAAATGACTGTTTTAATTAATAATAATAGCTTACATGTGCAGTGCTTTGCACTTTTCATACAATTTCTTTTATTTCATTGAAGAAGCACCTATTAAAAGAAGAACATGTAATTTTTTTCCTATTTTGTTCAAAATTGTGCTACTAAATGATGAGTGATTTAAAGTAGCCTAGTTTTTACCCACTGATGGAGTCATCTAAGGCATTGCTTTTCAAATTATGGCTTGTGAAATCATTTTAGTGGTCTGTGATCAACACTGTTTAAAATACTATAAATTAGAATGCAAAATGTCAGAATCCACCAAACGTTTGAAGGGTAACTATTTTGTAGAATTTTCTTTCAGTATCGTTTCAGTTGTGTGTGCATACAGGGTCCCAGGGAAACAATAAGTTTCTTACCCTTGATCAGAGTAAAACCCTTTGGGGAAAACCAGTCTAGGAATACAAAATTCCTTAGTCTATTTGGTTTCAGAGTACTGAAATCCTATTAAATTTTCCTTATTAAATTAAGGCAGTATTCTCAAACTGTGTTCTCAGTAAAGTGGTTCTAGGAGACATTAATAAGTGACCAGGGGAGGAAAAAAAATTTTTTTTGATCAAAAAAGTTATAAAAATGTTACATACTAGAAACCACATTTGAACATTCATATAGAACAATTGCAGCCTATCAGATGGCTCTGAAAAATCCAGCAATAAGGGAACCTGTTCCTTCAATTAATTTGAGCACATGATATTTTTCATAGCAATTTGTCATCCAGCTGTTTGAAGAAAGTTCAGATGAGGCACTGCTCTCTAGAAGAATCCCACAGTGGGGTGTCATACCTGAGTCTTATTCAGAGAATGGCTGTGTATTGATATCTCATGAGGTCTTTCGTGTTAAGTCCTACAGAGCACGTTTTTTTATCGGCATGTCTTCAGCGGGACTCTTACTAGAAACTGAATAGGGACCCATATACCTGAAACTCAGAAGTGACACAGGACCACTTGGGGTATACAACGGCAGAGAGAGCATTGAGAAGTTCAACAACTTAGATTCCAGATCTCTCTTGTTACTGCTTTCCCCTTACACATGGGAGCTTGACTGGTCTTCAGATTTGCATATAGGATCTCTAGTAGAATCAGGAGAAATTCTGCTTTTTCTTCTTCTTTTCTTTGGTTTTATTGAGATATACTTGGCATACGGTACTGTGTAAGTTTCCAGAATACAGCATAATGTCCTGACTTATATATATTGTGAAATGATCACCACAGCAGATTTGGTGGACATCCATCATCTCATACAGATGCAAAAAAGAAAAACAAAACAAAACACATTTTTTTCCTTGTGATGAGAACTCATAGGATCTGCTCCTTTAACAGCCTTCAAATATACCAGACAGCAGCCTTAACTATAGTCATCTGGTTGGACAGGACATCCCCAGTCCTCATATATCTTATAAGTGGAAGTCAGTACTTTTTGACTGCTTCATCCAATTTCCCACCTGCATGCCCCACCCCCATCCCCTACCCCACCTCTGATAACCACGAATCGTATCTCTTTGGTTTCTTTTCTTTTATTTCCTACCTGACTTATTCACTGAGCATCATGCCTTCAAGGCCCATCCCTGTTGTTGCAAATGGCAGAATTTCCTGTTTCTTTATGGATGAATTATATATACTGTATATATAATTGATAAATATAATATCATAATTGATATATACATCAATATACACAATAATTGATATAAATGTCATTAGACACAATAATTGATATATATATCAGTAGACGCTTGGGTTGTTTCTGCATCTTGGCCATTGTAACTAGAACTGTGGTGAACACAGGGGTGCAGATAGCTCTTCCTTAGACATTGTTTTCATTTCCTTTGGACATATGGAATTGCTGCTTATTTTTACTGATACAATTTAGAGTGACTTGAGGAGAAAACATGCCCATTCCAACAAGATTGGGTGTAGAAAACTCCAAACACTTATAGAGGAAGTTTTTCTAGAGTGCCTCCAATATTTGGAAATCTCTCTCTCATGTCTGTCTTCCTTTTCATCCCACCCAGCCTCCAGTATCTCTACAAAAACAGCTACACCCACTTTATTCTTCCTGTTTGGTGCATCCAAACAAAGAGTCTAACAGGGTTGTGCCATGGATACTGAGTTTCCTACCACTAATAAAATGGCAGGATGCTTTCTCAAAGTTCAATTTAGGGACAATAAATATCATTTGACATTTCTTGCATACCCAATTATATAGATTAAGATTTCTCTGGAACAGTAATGAACAAAGATTTTTGTCTCAGAACCCCATTATAATCATATAAATTGATGACCCCATAAGCTTTTATTTATGCTTTTACATATCAGTATTTAATGTATTAGAAATTAAAGCTGAAACACTGTTAAATATTAATTAATTTATTTTAAGCTAACAGTTAAAAACCTACTACTTGTTAGCATAACATATACTTATATAAAAAAGCTTACATTTTCCCAAAACAAACAAACAAAAAGATTAATTAGAAGGCATTGTTTCATGATTTTACAAATCTCTTTAATGTCCAATTCAACAGAAGCAGCTGAGTTCTCATAATCAGTCTGCCAAGCCTCTAAAAAATTCTGCTATACATTGATGAGAGAAAGAGAGGGAAAAGGGAAATAAGATCTTAGTATTACTATGGAAACAGTCTAGCCCAATAGTCTAAGGATGCCAGGAAAGGTCCCCAGGGGTTCCAGCTGGCCCCAGCCCACACTGAGAGAACTTCAGCCCTGACACTTGCTGTCAGGTAGCAGAGGAAGCGGATGCGATGGTAGAGAGTCAGAGGGCAGGGAGCAACTCACTGGCTGACTCACCCCTCCACCGGCAGGTCCTGCACAGTCCCCGGCCCAGGGGAGCAGAAATCCCTCCTGTTGAGGGGGAAGATATCCTGGAAGCTCCAAGCCGAGGTGGAGGTAGAACAAAGGAGTCATCCCCATATTTGACCTCCGTGCAGCAAGTCCCCAAAGGACGGCTGATGATCAGGGAACGTATTTGACCTCAGAACTGCTGCTTGTCGTCAAGCCATGTTTTAAAGTAGTAGCTATTCATGGCGAGATATTTTTCTCCCAAGAAAGAATCCGCAGTTAAAACGAAATTACAATTTGCACATTGCAAATCTTGACAACAATTCAGTATTTGTTTTTTTTTTTTTTTAAATCTTTTTTTTTTTTTAAGATTTTTTATTTATTTATTTGACAGAGAGAGAGATCACAAGTAGACAGAGAGGCAGGCAGAGAGAGAGAGAGGGAAGCAGGCTTGCCGCTGAGCAGAAAGCCCGATGTGGGGCTCGATCCCAGGACCCTGAGATCATGACCCGAGCCGAAGGCAGCGGCTTAACCCACTGAGCCACCCAGGCGCCCCACAATTCAGTATTTGTAGCCCACTCAGCCTATTTAGCTACTTGTTTTGTTTATATATACTAGTTCTTTCAAATACCATAAAATAACCATATTTGAATAACTCAATAAATATGCATTATTAAATTTGAATTTTATAACACAGAATTTGGTTACTTTTCATGTCTTAAAAAGCACAAAATGCACAGGTGATATTTATGTGTACACTTTCCAATAATGTTTTCCAAAGGACTCTTGGAGGAAGGCTCAGGGGGATTACTTCTCTGGCAGCGGGTAAAAAAAAGAATAGCCCTCGATGAGATAAGCAGGAGCCCATCAGAAGATCTGTTTTCTTTTGATTCATGTTCAAATGGGCTGTGACTCAAAACAAAATTCTGGAAACCTCCGAAAGAAAAGTTTACATCTCTTCTGCTTTCTCCCAAATCTGGATGGAGTTGGCAGCATAGACTTGAATGAAATCTTGCAATTAGTCTGAGAAGCTCATTAGGAGAGCCAAATTGTTCTCAGCTTTCTGCCTTGCCTGAAGGCTGACGTGCCCACACTGAAGCGCAGGGAGGCATCCCTTCTTGGGGAGTCGAGTTGCTCAGCCCCAGCCCCCAACCTCCACCCTGCCGAACTCGCATGTTGAATCTTTTACCCCCATATCCCAGAACGGGACTGCATTTGAAGATGGCATCTATAACGAGGCCATTGAGTTAAAAAGAGGTCTTTAGTTTGGGTGCCCATATAGTGTGACTGCTGTCCTTATAGGAAGAGATTAGGGCACAGACCTGTATGTGCCCAGAGGAAGGACCACGTGAGGACAATAAAAAGATGGCCATCTGCAAGTCAAGAGAGGCCTCAGAGGAAACCAAGTCCACTGACACTTTGATCTTGGACTTCCAGCCTCCAGAACTGTGACAGATTTCTGTTGTTTGAGCTGCCCTGTCGGTGGTATTTTGTTATGGTGATCCTAGCACACCAACACACACTTCCTTTCACTCAGACTCTGAAATGACCAACGAACACCAGGCTCTCGTGGGCAATTCTAGTTCATCTTCTATTTTTTTTTCACCTGTGTCAAAAATCAGATTACTTTCTAAAAATAGTTAACATATTTACTTGTTTTGAGAGTCAAAAATTATTGAAACACATAAAGTGAAAGCTTTTCTCTCACCCCCGAACTTCATTTGTCCCATAGTATCTGTTATGAATTGATTTTTGTAGAGCCATTCTATTATGATATATAAGATATCTAGGAAGGTACCCAAGATCAAACATGCATAACACAGCGATTCTTCCCAAAGCAATTACTCGTGTAACCACCCCACAGATGAAAAAACAAAATGGAACACTACCGGCCAGTCTGAAAGTAACCTTCATGTTCTCTGCTCCATCTTCCTGAAAGTATCCACTACCCTGACTTCTAACACCATAAATTTGGTGTGTAAGTTTCTTTACTTTATATGAATAGAATCCTGCCTGGACTGTGTGCCTAGATTGCTTGTACTCGGTACGAAGATCGCTAGATTCACGCATGTTATACAGAGCTCTAGTTGATTTCATTGTTATAGTGTCCCGTGTTATAAACATGCCACAGCTTAAACTGTTGATGGAAACTTGAGTTGTTTCCGATTTTGAGCTGGTCAAGTAATGCCACTGAACATTCTTGTTTCCATCTCCGGGTGCACACGAGCATGGTTCTTGTTGTTGGTTTTACTCTATGGAAGAGTAGAATTGCATGATCAAAGACTACACGAATCTTCAGCTTCCGTAGACAATGACAGACTTTTTAAAAGCAGTTTTACTAATTTACATGTCTGTCAGGATGATTTAAGGTTCATTGTTCACATACTCACCAGCACTGGGTAATGTCAATTTTGAAAAAATATTTTCAGCTGTTCTGGTACTTGTGTAATGACTGGGATTTCAACATATGGATTTGGGGAAACATAAGCATTCAGTCTCTAGCACTGTCTTTTATGTCAAATTTAAGATGTCTTTTCCTACCTGGAAATCACAGAGTTATTCTCCTTGGTGATTTCCTAGGTGTGTTATTTTGTAGTTCATCTTTAAATTTACATTTCACCTGGAATTGGGTTTTGTGCATCGTATAAAACAGACATCAAACTTCATATCTTCTCCCTCGTTTCTTACCACCATTTTTTGGCAAGTTTGTCCCTTTCCTGCGGCATTTTTCTGCCATATGTATCATAAGTTAAGGGCTCATAAAAAGTGGGACTGTTTCTGGATGCTCTGTTTTATGCTATTCCATCATTCTAATTTTCTTTCTATCATGGAATAATATTACTAATTACTTTAGCTTTTAAAAGTTTTGATATCCAGTGGAATTAATCATCCCTCCACTTCCTTCTTCTTCAGTTGTGTCTCTAGATTCACAATACCACCATTTGGACCTATAATGGCTTTAAAAAATGCCTATTCCTCATCTTCTTGCTCCATTGATTTGAGGTTAACTCCCTACCTCTAGACTCTTGGAAATCTGAGAAAGGTAGAATGTCAGTTGTGTTTCTCGGAAAGTTGCAAATGCTAAAAATCATCCTGATTGGTAAGCTGTGTCTAGTTTGGAAAGACTGAGTAAGAGGTGTATTTGGGGGGCTTCCCTGAGTCTGCAGCACTCTTGTAACTGCATATACCCCTTGCTTGGACCTGTAGGAGCCATGCCCATGGGACTGTTGTAAGAGAGATTCTCTCCTATGCACCATGGGGCTTCTAAGCCAGAAAGGCTCCAACATCTGTTTGACATTTCTTGTCCTAATGTGCTTGAACTGACTATGTGCGTGCCCGAGAATAGCCCCTAAACTCCTATAAGGACAATGCTCCTCGTACTTGTACTCTCCCCTACTGGTATGCCCTGTTTATATTTAGTCCTGAATCCCCTGAATAAGCTGATGCCAAGAAAGGGTCGTTGGAATTTCTCACAGAAGTAGAAAAAAAAATCCCAAATTTCATATGGAAACCACAAAAGACTCCAAATAGCAAAAACAATCCTGAGAAAAAAGATGGTCAGAAAAAAAAGAAAGACTTGAAAGTTTAAAAAAAAAATTGAGATTCCTAGGTCATTGTTCCAAATTGCAAAGACAATTATGTATCCAGTTTTAGTTAAATAAGAAGTTAAACATTTTGCAATTCTGAAGTTATCAGTAGAGTTGGTATACTGAAATCAAAGTTTAAAATGCCATGAACACTGAATTATAGACATATATATAAAAGAAATAAAATTGAATATATAACAGAGGTACAAAGAAGAAATATTAATAAATGTCATGCTTCTAAGTAAAGGAGTAGTTTGAATTAGGCATCTAGAAGTTTACTCCTATGTCTTAAATGTGTTGTTTCCTTATTCAATATATTTAATTGATTATAATAATCACCAGAAAAATTAGATACTCATGTAAATATTAGACAGCAAGTATTGTTCAACATTGGAATACAAATTACCTTCTCCCTAGAGGCTATTTTCCTTTTATTTATGTATGTAGTTAAATGTTGGGAGAGCAGGAAGGTATCAGAATCACTCTGATCTGAAATCAGAGATAGCAAATATCTCACAGCAACTCAAAAAAATCTTTAAGGAAGTCAAGCTTCACCAGGCTTTCCAGGTGATTATGAGGCCCTCATTTCCTTTTGATTGAGAAAAGTGAAGAGTTGGACATAGCCATTGGTTTCAGATGGGTGCGTACGTTGATTTTATAGTGGGTTCTCTTTTCTTCCCGGGAGTGGAATTCCGTTTATGGGTTGATTCATGAACTTAGGATGAAATATCTTACTAGATTATTACAGATACAAGACATTGCATAATTTTGTTAAAATGTTATCATACAAATTCCAACATGTTGTGAGCTAAGTTATTCTACCCTAACTAAAGCTCGGTTCCCCACGGAGGTCAAGTGTATATATATATATATATATACATATATATATATATTTTTTTAAAGATTTTATTCATTTATTTGAAAGACAGAAATTACAAGTAGGCAGAGAGAGAGAGGAGGAAGCAGGCTCCCTGCTGAGCAGAGAGCCCAATGCAGGGCTCGATCCCAGGACCCTGGGATCATGACCTGAGCCGAAGGCAGAGGCTTTAACCCACTGAGCCACCCAGGCGCCCCTCAAGTATATATTTTAAGTAGAGACAGTGAAATCGCCGCTTTGGTCTGCAGGCCAAGTTAACTCCTAAACCATCCGTTTGCTTTATGTCCCCTAGTCTTATGCATCTGAATCACCTGAGACTATTGCTAAATGCAGTCTTTTCAGGGGGGTTCAGAATGGCGCCCACAAATCCACATCTCTAACAGGCTTTCAGATGATGCTGTCCCAACAGGTCTAAGCACCACACTGAACACAGCTCTACGCAATTCTTTTTTTTTTTTTAAAGATTTATTTATTTGACAGAGAGAAATCACAAGAGAGGCAGGCAGAGAGAGAGGAAGGGAAGCAGGCTCTCCGCCGAGCAGAGAGCCCGATGCGGGACTCGATCCCAGGACCCCGAGATCATGACCTGAGCTGAAGGCAGCGGCTTAACCCACTGAGCCACCCAGGCGCCCCTCTACGCAATTCTTTTATGTTTACTTACTTAATAGGATTCTGAAAACCCAGGTAGGAATCAGTTGTTTAAAATCCTTTCACTCCTTTCTTTGCCCACTGGGGGCTTTTATTTCTGTGTCACATCATTTTGATAATAATAAAACAAATCGCATTCCTCTGGTTCCATCCAAATTAGCAGTCCTGGAAACTTGAGCCATATTTCGGTTCTGTTCGGTTACTTCTCAGGTCCCAGCATTGGCCCAAATATGACCAAAAGATGTTTTTTTGCCTCCTTCTAGCATCTGCCAGGGCCCTTCTCCCCTGCTCCTTCTGCTGTTTGCATGTCTCGGCATTTTCCCAGGACAAACGTGGGGTGTCCAGTATTCAGGCCGTTGGGTCCAGTTCAGCCACCTACCATCACTTCAACTGATCAAAGTCATTCAAATCAGTTTCTCATTGCATGCTTTATAGTAGTGACTTGAAACAAGAGTGTTACCACGTTCTATCCAACATCACTCCCTGCCCCCCCAAGCTGGGTCCACTATCGAGAACCAAGCTTAGCCCCCCAGGTCTCTTCTTCTTTTAGGCCCAGAAACTCCATGCAACACCACTTTGACAAGCCACTCCTTCACCCTTCATTCCCACAACAAGCCCACAGAACCACAGGAATCATGGAGTGACTACAGTTCAGTCTCTTAAATTGAGATTCTCACCTATGTTATAATACGGCGTTCCTGATTGGGTAAGGGAAAATAATAGCCAGTGTTTAGTGAGGGCTGGGAGAAGCAGATGAATGACCTGATGGAATGCATTTGTCAGCATGTGTAACTGATGAATGAGTAGGACACGTCAGGGTTATAGGAAGGAGCTTTATGCCACCACTGGCAAAATTTGAAGCAGCAAAAAGGCAAAGAAACCCAATGCATGGCAATACGATTAACCGAAGAGATGGGCCTGGCTTCCGGTCATGGGGTTATTAAAAATGTTCAGCTATGTTCAGTCAAAACACCTCTCTAAATTTGGGTTAGCAGAAAGAAGCCTGCTAAATATGAGACCTTTCCAAACAGACAAGGAGAATAATTATATACTTATATAATAGTAATGTTAATATGAAGTATTTGACCAACATCGCTGGAATATATCCTATCCCAAGTAAATCAAAAAACAGGATGAGCCGACCATGCCGAGGTCAGGAAAGAAGAGGCCATGGTGTTAGCTTCTCCTTCTGTGGTGCTTCACGCGCTCTGTGAAAGACGCCATAGCCACATACATTGGGCCCTGTCTTATTTTTGAGCCCCAGAAATAAGTCTTTCCCTTTTTCCTGTAAATTGGGGTTGTAAGTAGAAACCTACATGCAGGAAATTCTCGAGGACAACAAAATCCCTGGCTGGTGAGGCTAAGTAAGAGGACCAGTCATACCCAAGGAGGTAATGCCTCAGATTATAGAAGTCCAGGGCATCCCCTTTTTTTAAAAAGTCTTCTAAGTCAACTGTCTTTTGATTCTATATACTTCTGTCTCCTTCTCAGATCTAACCTGTTCATACCAGGCATCTTCTGCCCGCTCCTTGAGAAGTCTGCATGTTCTTTGTAGAAGTTCATTCGTGGGTGCCTGGGTGGCTCAGTTGATTAAGCAACTGCCTTCAGCTCAGGTCACAATCCCAGAGTCCCTGAATCGAGTCCCGCATTGGGCTCCCACCTCCATGGGGAGTCTGCTTCTCCCTCTGACCTTCTTGTCTCTCATGCTCTCTCTCACTGTCTCTCTTTCAGGTAAATAAAATATTAAAAAAAAAAAGAGGTTCATTCATATTCCCTGTACTCAACTTTTCTCTCCTGCCTGCCTCAACATTTTCTCTCTTGTTATCCCTGTACTGTACTGAAAAAACCCCTGTTTCTCCCTATCTCGTGCCCCCTTCTAAAATGGTTGTGTTTCCTTTTGATCTGTCGTACTTTCTAAACCAAGGATATTTGATATTTCCTGAAGAAGTCAGAGAGGTACCTCTCATGTGCCCATCTGAGACTAGCTGGCACGATCCCATAACGGATACACAGAGCATCCGCACACAAGATGTTGCAAAGGTACACATGTGGAGATGAAAGCGCCCCCACCTGACGGTTGGCACTGTGAACATCGCATTCTGTGAAGCGTGCCCCAGAGTCCACCTTCTCAGAGAGCCATGGTTTCTGGGAATGGCATCATTAGTAATGTGTTCAATAGCCTTCCAGTAAAAGACTTTAAATAGAGGGAGAACTTTTCTATCAGGTAATAGTAAAACATTTACTTCCACATATACTCGCTTTAACCAGCTTGAACAAATTCATTATTCCCAGGAGATTATTGTCATTGGTAATTCGGTAATAAAAGATTCTAGATAAGGTGCATTTTAGTCACTGGCATTATAATTTTTATTTCAGATTCTCACTAATCGAGTATTCATTATCTAATTATAATTAAAGTTCACAATTCCCTAAAGAATGCTTATAATGATTTAAACGAATATGGACTTAATTAAAGGAATTAAATTAGGGGATTAAAATCATTCAAAGGGGGTAAATTTTATTCTGAAAGAACTACAGAAATGGAATACCAGGAAAGAAAAAAATAGGGGAAGGCAACAGAAAATTAGTAAAAAAAGAAGCAACACAGATCTCTGGTGTGCTCTGATGGAGAAATACCATTGTAACTTAATTATCTTCAGTTATTTAAAAAATAAATAAGACACAAGTCGTCTAGCAAGTTCCTTGAAGACCAGAGCTATGACTGGTCTGATAGGATTAATTTTTGCCTTCCCGACTTGACCAGTGATAGAGCCTGAAACCTGTAGACTCTCGATAGTCATTAAATGAATAAGGAAGCGAACTCTGTCTCAGAAATTTAACACGTAAGTTCAAGTCCTTCTTCAAGTCAGCTTGTAGATACAGGGCTTAAAGGAATTCATATTTGAATCTAGTTCGAATGTGTGGCCTTGAGTTAGAGTGCTGGTTGATATGCTCTGGCATTACATTTGAGGCTGATGAGGCCATCCCAGCGGCAGCCAGTCTCACGGGCAGAGCTGGAAACTGGTAAATTGTCTCTTTCTCTTGTGAACTCTTTCCTGCTACAGATGGAGATCATCCCTCATTATCTGAGAGAAAGCGTGAACCTAGAGCAGAATTAGGCTTCTTTATACACGTGTTCAGTTTGTGTTCTAGTCATGTTAAACATTAAAGAGGAAAGGATTTGGAGCCATGTCAGCCATAACTATATTCTCCACATAAATAAATTGCAATGAGAGTCCAGAGGAAGAGGTAATTAATTCATTTTGGAGAAATGAGGGAAAGTTTCACGGAAGAGATGACAACTGGACAAGGCCTTAAGAATGAGTGGAATTTTAACAGACAGGTAAAATGGGAAGGACATTCCAGAACAGGGAACAGGTACAGAAGAAAGTGTGAAAGTAAACAAAATTGAATAATAATAAATGGCTCAGGTGGCAAAGAGACAAAGAGCAGATACCACAGTATGTTCTATGTGCTCTGAACCCTCAGAAGACATGGAATATTGGAACAGACATTGTGAAGAGGCCAGGATTGGGAACTTGAACTTCATGCTAGAAAACAATAATGAGCCACCAATGCTTTCTCCCTCTGGAGCTATAACTTTCATAGTCTGAAGTGTACAGATCATAAACATACAGTTCAGTTGTTTTTATGTATTGATATATTCATGAAATTATTGCCTAGATCAAGATCTAGAACAAGAACATAGCTTCCTAGCTCCCTTGTACCTTTTCCTAGACAGTCCCCACAAAGTTTACTTTTCTGACTCCTATTACCATAAGTAATTTTTGCCTGTTCTTGCCTATCTTAGAAATGGATTCATTCTAGCATGTACTCTTCTGTGTTTGGCTTTTTTTCCCCAATTTTTTGTTTTTGAGATTTACTGTATTTTTTTGTGTAGCTGTGGTTCATTTTATTTCCTTACTGTGTCTTATTCCATCATTTTTTTTCCCCATGGAAGGAAAATTAATGGGTTTTATCACAGAAGCCCAAGAGTTACCCTATACCAGTTGGTTAAAACACACATATCTCTGAAGATTTTATTTATTTGAGAGGAAGAGAATGAGAGAGAGCACATGCAAGAACAGGGAGAGGGAGAAGCAGATTCCCAGCTGAGCAGAGATCCTGATGCTGGGCTCAGTCCCAGGACTCTGGGATCATGATCTGAGCCAAAGACAGATGCTTTAACCGACTGAGCCACCCAGGCGGCACTTGACATATCTTTCTATGATGGGAACAGTACACAATGGCAGCTATAACATCAATAATTAAGATGTTAAGGACTCACCAATATTTTCTATTTTCTGTCTCTTAATCTCATTTGTTAAGCTCTAAAAGTGATCAGCCTTGAAAGCTGCATTTGAAAGACCATAGAAAGACAAAAACCATGCTTCACAGAATGGTACAAAGCAAAACATTATTTTTTAGGGTATTAATATGTATACTGGGAAAAAAGTCCCTTTTCCAGGTGGGTTAAAGGTAAATATGTTTTACTCAGTGTAGAGATTGTCCTAATCTTTGTTATACTCATTGGTATTTTGTGTCTCCACGAGTGACATATGGAATATATGTAGCATTTCCCACACTTGGGAGATCAAATATCTCTCCCCTCCCCCCCCGCACCAGAAAACTGACAACCCTCTACCAGAATTAATGTTTTCCCAAACTCAACAGAAAAAGTGATATACAGCTGTTTGGACTTGTGATATACAACTGTTGTGGTATACAACAAAAGTGATACACAACTGTTGTGAATTATGTCATTTGCCACCCAAAGTCATGTTAAGGTCCTAACCCCCAGTGTGACTATGTTTGGAGATAGATAGGGCCTTTGAGGAGATAATTAAGATTAAATGAGGTCATAACAGTGGAACCCTAGTCCCTTAGGGTGGGTGTCCTTAAAAGAAGAGGAAGAGACACAGACCGTGGGAGGACATGTCTGTCAGCTGCGGAGAGAAGCCTCAGCAGGCAGCCCTAACCAGCCCTTTGATCTAGACTTCCAGCCTCTGGGACTGCAGGAAAATAAATGCCCATTTCTTGCCCCTCCCATCCCCTTCTGTGGTGCCTTCTTGCGACAGCTCCAGCAGACAACAACCTCCAAGTCAAGTAAGAATCGTTGGACCTTTCAAGGAAATAAGCAACTAAATTCCCCCAGGCTTGTTTGTATCACTTGCCTGTTTGATTTTCAGATTATTTGCAAACTGGACCCTCTGCCCTATCACAAGAATGGGGCAACTTCCCCTTCTGGCTCCTCACAAGAGCCAAATGAATTCACACAAACAAGACGTTCACATGTTTCATTCTCTCCATAAAACCACTACTAAATTGAGTTTTGCTTTGTTTAAGATTTGCATTGCCCTGCAAGTTGCAGCCACTCACTCCTTTCTCTGATGGCATTTGCAATCCCTCAGTTAATGACAATGGATATTTACTGCCTTTCTTCTAAAGGGAGGATTTATATGGCTTTTAATTTGTGTAAGTTGGACTGCATCATAAATGGTTCACCCTCTAAATTACAAAGTAAGCTTGCCAGTGGAGATGACCTTGTTTATTAAAATCCAATTAACGGAAGTTTTAGAATGTCCCTGAGAGGGTTACTGAATTTCTGTTTTTCTCCAAACCCAATAAACATCCAAGACCTAGCTGGTTGAGTGAACCACAGAACTCAGAACCTCACTGTGAAGTTATCTGGTTAGTGCTTCCTTCAGCCATTTTCTCCAAGAGTGCATTTCTCCAAGAATCGTTTCCCAAAATAGTACTGGCTAGCCTAGTTCAGAAGCCAGCTGTATCTCACTTCTGATTTGATTAGAAATCTGATCTGATCTGATTTGAAGAAAGAGACCGAGGTGCTCTTTGCTCCCAGGATCTCATGGAACAAGAGGACATAGAACTTGTTATTTACATTCTCCAAAAATGAGCATAATGTCCTCATAATGTGCCCCTTTGAGTCATTCTCTGGACAAAGATCCATGCTGTCTATATGCTCTCTGTATACAGAAGATATGCATGAGTTTTGCTTCCAAGTCTGGATAAGAATGTGGGCAAAATGATAATAGACATATGTGATAAGCCATAATTAATTGACTCAGCTCCCAGTCTGTGAACAAAAATCTCAAACTCCAGTAGTCTTAGGATTATCCTATCACTTCTTCCATTTGTCATTTCTCGTCCCAACTTTATTTTTTAAATTTATTTATTTATTAGATTTTATTCATTTATTTGACAGAGAGAGACAGCAAGAGAGGGAACACAAGCAGGGGGAGAGGGAAAGGAGGAAGCAGGCCTCTTGCTGAGCAGGGAGCCCAGAGCGGGGCTTGATCCCAGAGCCCTGGAATCATGCCTGAGCCAAAGGCAGACTCTCAATGACTGAGCCACCCAGGCTCCCCTCTCATCCCAGCTTTAAAACAAGAGTTTACAGTTGATCTCTCCTCTCTCCTTTTCCATTTGATGACTAATAACTGAGATTTTTTTTTCATTACTTTCCTGGAAGTCTTTAAGATATGCCCACCAATGATCTCCATACTGCTATACCCAATGGGCACGTTTTTAAAATACTAGACACTTTTTGTGATATTTAATATAATTAGCTGCTTTTTTTTCCCTCCCTGAAGTTCTCTATTCCCTTGCCTTGTCTTACACATAATTGTTTTGGCTCTTTCCCAGATCTCAGATCATTTATTTTCAATTTCCTTGGGTTGTCCTTCTTCCTTCATGCTTGAGACTAATCACATTCTTACGCCTCTTCCTGTGGCTGTCTTTGGCTTTACCTTAGTCACAGTTATTGAGAGATGTTTTAGAATTTTGTTTTTATTTGAACCATCTCATCCTGAGGAGTAAATGTTTTTCATTATCATTGCTGAGGCCTTTTTCACATATCTGCGTTTCACAGCATCTTCAAGATATTGATAACATAAAAAATACATATATTGATCATCTTAAGGGCCCCCCAGAGTCCAGAGACAGGTAGAGGAAACCACTTCTACCTTCAAACAATCTTTGGTGTCCACTAGGGGAATAAAATGACCTGCTGAGATGAAGTGGGAATGACAAGGTATGTCAAAAATGATGTGATGTTTGTAGAGAAAAGATTGTGGTAGAATCGATATAAGCATCATTTCTATGGATTTGTGTTACTTGGAGGGAGCTTTAGAAATAACAACAGGAAGAAAAAGCAGTGCTTCTTAGTTAAAAGAAGAATGCTTATATCATTGAAAAACAGAGCCTTTTAAAAAGGACGAGCAAATCGATAAAATAAAAATTCAAGGTATATTGAACTTTCTTCTGAGGCTGGATTCATCAGAACTAAATGCTCTTTTGCAAAGATCCATCTGTTTAGTAAAAATTTAGGGAGGAGAGAGTCTGATGATTGTTTTTCATGATTGGGAAGCTCTGCAGGGACAGTGAAAGAATACCTTATATACATAATGAGATGAAAATTCGCTGTTATAAAAATTAGCCAGATTTAGAGGGTCTTTAATACCCAAGGAAGGGATCAGAAATTAGGTTTCTTCTGTTGTCTTGGAGTTTCAGCACTGGCTCCAAGGCTAGGAACTAGGCATAGGAGACGCCCCCATTGTAACTCTGGGTGCAGCTCTACCAACATTACCCAGTTACCTACCCCAGGTGATGCAGGAGAAGCCTAACATTTCCTGGAGAAGGCTAAGAGACCAGTGGGAAAGATTTATTTGCAGCGTTGTTAGCATATTCTCTCTGTCTGTAACCATCAGCACCATCGTGAGAGCGGGAAGAGGGGAACTCCTGGGGAATGAATCAGAGAGCTTGCCCCATGTTTGCTGGAGTGAAATATGATGGCATGGACTCATATCTGCCCAGAGGAGGGGTGAAGGGACATGGCATGTTGTCAGTTGCCTCCCCTTTCAGAGTTCCAAGAGACAAGAGTGCATTGTGGGCCATATAGAACCTATGGGATGAAGCCAACCATGGAACCCACCCCAAACTCATCGAGCCAGGAGTGAGACTGAAGGTGATCCTGAAAATGCAGAGGGGAGACATCAGTGATCAGATACACACGCCATTCCAATCTCTGCATTTGTCTGTTACTTACAAATGAAGTTTCAGGAACACTGTAGGAACCCAGAATTTCACCCTAATTTTTAAAGATACATGAGGCTAGTACAAATGAAGGTGTTCCCAATGGTTACTTTTGAGTTGACCTTTGAGTTGACCGTGAACTGCTAGAGATGAAAATACATGAAAAATAGTCCAAACTAGTCCTCAATCCAGTGAGACAAATTTGCTATGTGATAAAAATATAGACTCTCATATCTTTTCTAGAAAAACAACTTAAATTATTTTAGCAGAATTTGAGAAATATAAACATGCACCTCCCTTTTTCTAGCTTCTGCAATAGGGAGATTGGTTTGTTTTGCCTAATTCAGCCACTAAGTAAATACCTTAGACCAACTATAGTTTTATTCTGAATCTGTTACCTCATCTGAAAAATAAGGGTGATAACTAGATCATCTCCCAAAACATAGGCTGGATACTATATTAACAGTTTCTAGAGAAACTACATAGAACAGCAAAGTCCTGTGCTCAAAGACTTCCACTGATTTCACCCCTTGAGAAATAGACCTTCATGATGTTTTATGCCACATTTTTAAGTTAGCCAAATTTTTTGCAACGATTATGACTTGTTGATCTAGAATTAGAAAACAAACAAGCAAACAGTAAGTGAAATCAGAGAACTACAGGGGAGGAAAAAAGTATTTTCCTCTACCTAGCATAGGATCTCCAGCTGGGTCTTCTCAGTTAGACTGGCCAGAGACAGATTAGTAAAAGGAAAACAGAAGTTTCATAGCATGAGCCTGATGTATATTCCCATAAGAGCACTCAGTGATGAATAACCCAAAATATGTCTAGAACTTGGACTTTCATACCATCTTAAGCCAAGGACAAAGGGGTTTGGGCTTCTGGGTGGGAGACAAGTTATGAGAAAGGGAACAGGAAAGTATAGCAACCAAGAGCTGTTTAGTAAGATTTGTTTTGCAGATTAAGTCAGTGTCTTCTCCATTGAAAAGAGTTGTTGAGAGTCCTTCTTTCAGGTACAGAAGAGGGAGACATGTCTACAAAAGGAAATTTCCTTTATGAAATAAACATTTGTGCCTCTTCTAGAGATTTTCCTGTTTCCACTGATCTCAGTGGGCTTTAGTTCAAAAGAATCTATATACCAAAGGAGCCTATTCAGAACCAAGATATAGTACAACTTATCTTTATAAAGAACCAACAGCCCAGATAAATTCAGCAGCTTACTTTTAAGTAGAAGAAGGGTTAAATTTGTACTATAGTCTTTAAGATCTAATTCTTCCCACTATAATAATTATCTATGAGACTTCGAATTGATTACTAGTTTTCTAAAGGAAAAAATAAAACCTCAATTAGAGGAAAGGGATAATAAAAGTTTTTCAAGAGCATTTAAGGAACTTCCATTATGAAAAGAGTTTTCTTTCTCATCTTTCACCATTGATAGTAAGCACATACTAATTGCTATTTTAGGATTGTGCCTACTTAACTTATGTGTTTGTTCATGTATTTATTCAGTCATGAAACATATGGAGAGAACTACTTTTAGGTGTCTACTAGTATTTGGTTTATAAGGTTGCATGAGACAATATATATGGCCTCAAGGAACTTGCATTCCAGAAGGAAAATCAAAGAAGAACATTTTGCATAGAATCCCGAAATGGTTACTAAGGGTTTTCTAAGAGATTCTAAACTGAAGAGATAATTGTCTTGCATTTACAAAAGGCCTAAGCTATTCCCACTGAACAGGAGTAATTGAATCTGTAATTACTTTCATTTCATAGGGGACATAGACATGGATTCTAAAGATCTAATTGTGATGGTTGTTTTCTTAATTACTCTAATTGCTTTGTAGAGAACACTACCTTTCATCCGTTGAAGAAAGCTCAATAGTCAATAGTGACTGAGGACACCATTAGAAGAATTTTAAAAGTTCTACTTTACTGTGTATCAGACTTGGTTGTTTCTTTCAGTGTCTGATGATCCAGCCATGCTGAGATAGCCCCCGTGTGTTCTGGGAACAAAGGCATTGGCTTTTGGTCATGACTTTTGTAAAGGAACATAAAAGAACAGACAAACCAGCTCCACGCTGACAGTCGGGTTGCCCTTCTAAGAACATGTCATCACCTCACCTCACCTCCCTACAGTCATTTCCTTAACTCCCCAATCCAGCCTCCACAATTCATAGAGATCTGCTTTCTGGAAGTAGGCCTTTGTCCCATTCCATGGCTTCTATTAAAAATGGGTGGAAATAATGGTTTGTCACATTATTCCCAGGAGGCAGGTGTTAATAGGGGTCAGGATAGAGGGATAATGGGAGCATTAGTTTCTTGTTAAGGGAAAGGCAGTAGGGTACATCCTCAGGCAGAGAAAATTTTGAAAGACAGAGTTGATGACCAAAAGAAAAGACAAAGGATAAAAATTTCCATTTCATTTAAAAAAAATGTTTTAACTAGAAGTGGCCTTGACTTAAGTTTATTTGTTTCCCATATTTATTATGTACATTAGGTATGAACTAGTACACAGTAGAGTAGCATTTGGCATTATACCATGAAGAAGCATCTCATTCCTGGGTAGAGTCACTTTGTGTATTGGGTGTGTTCCTGAAGAATTCTTTGGGAGTAAAATTTGTCCGGTTCAACTGTATGCATATCCCTATTTCCTTGTACTTCCAGAGTTACAAGAATTAAATGAGATCATCCATGGGCAAAACACTGTAAATATTTTAAAATTATACAACCGTAAGTTATTTATGTGCTTTTTGACTCAAAAGATGGAAAGACGGGGGTGCCTGGGTGGCTCAGTGGGTTAAGCCTCTGCCTTCAGCTCAGGTCATGATCCCAAGGTCCTGGGATCGAGCCCCACTTCGGGCTCTCTGCTCAGCAGGGAGCCTGCTTCCTCCTCTCTCTCTGCCTGCCTCTCTGCCTACTTGTGATCTGTCTGTCAAATAAATAAATAAAATCTTTAAAAAAAGATGTAAAGACTAAGAATGCAAAAGTTTTTTGATAAAAACAACTACTAATGAATCTAACATTTTTAGTGGAACTTATTAGAGGAATATTAACTTCCCAGAAAAATTCAGGAAAATTCTTGTACGGTTTTACCTTTTGATCTACTTTTTCTAATTACTTACTAAGAAAGAAGTATGTGTCTGGAGCTATTAGGAGGCAGAAAGGAGGGAAAGATAACAAAAACTTACAGGTAATGTGGACATATTTTTTTGAGCCAAAAATCGCACAGAATATTACAAAGAGTTTAGAAATAGTCCTTGAGATGAAGATGTGCTAAAAAGTATTGGCATTTCCAGGATATCACCACTGCAAATGGTGATGGGTAAACAGAACTCTAGTGTTAGGCATGTCCTGAAAAACCAAGAGCATTTGATTTTTGAGGAATGAGGTACAGTTCCTATTTTATTTTATTTATATTATTTTTTTAACATACAATGTATTATTTGCTTTAGGGGAACAGGTCTGTGAATCATGAGTCTTACTCATGATTAATCATGAGTCTTACTTACAAGTCATAGCACTCCCCACAGCATATACCCTCCCCAATGTCCATAACCCAGCCACCTTATCCACCCCATTACAGCAACCCCCAGTTTGTTTCCTGAGATTAGAGTCTCTTATGGTTTCTCTCCCTCCGTTGTCCCATCTTATTTCATTTTTTCCCCTCCCTTTCCCCCATGGCCTCCCCATCCTGCCTCTCAAATTCCTCATATCAGAGAGATCATATGATAATTGTCTTTCAGTGATTCACTTATTTCACTCAGTATAATACCCTCTAATTCCATCCACATCATTGCAAATGGCAAGATTTCGTTTTTGGATAGCTGCATAGGATTCCATTGCATATCTATACCACATAATCCATTCATCTGTTGATGGTCATCTAGGTTCTTTCCATAGTTTGGCTATTGTGGACATTCATGCTATAAATATTGGGTTGCACGTGCCTCTTCGGATCACTACATTTGTATCTTTAGGGTAAATACCCAGTGGTGCGATTGCTAGGTCATAGGGTAGTTCTATTTTCAACTTTTTGAGGAAACTCCATACTATTTTCCAGAGTGATTGCACCAGCTTGCATTCCCTCCAGCAGTGTAGGAGGGCTCCCCTTTCTCCATATTCTTGCCAACACTTGTCAGTTCCTGACTGGTTAATTTTAGCCATTCTGACTGGTGTGAGGTGGTACCTCACTGTGGTTTTGATTTGTATTTCCCTGATGCCGAGTGATGTGGAGCACTTTTTCATGTGTCTGTTGGCCATTTGGATATCTTCTTTGCAGAAATGTCTGTTCATGTCTTCTGCCCATTTCTTGATTGGACTCTGTTCTTTGGGTGTTGAGTTTGATAAGCTCTTTAGAGATTTTAAATTCTAGCCTTTCATTGGATATGTCATTTGTGAATATCTTCTCCCATTCTGTCGGTTGTCTTTTGGTTTTCTTTGCTGTGCAGAACCTTTTGATCTTGAGAAGTCCCAATAATTTATTTTTGCCCTTGCTTCCCTTGCCTTTGATGATGTTTCTAGGAAGAAGTTGCTCTGGCTGAGGTTTAAGAGGTTGCTGCCTGTGTTCTCCTCAAGGATTTTGATGGATTCGTGTCTCACATTGAGGTTTTTTTCATCCATTTTGAGTCTATTTTTATGTGTGGTGTGAGGAAATGGTCCAGTTTCTTCTGCATGTGGCTGTCCAACTTTCCCAATGCCATTTGTTGAACAGACTGTCATTTTCCATTGGATATTCTCTCCTGCTTTATCCAAGATTAGATGACCATAGAGTTGAGGGTCCATTTCTGGGCTCTCTATTCTGTTCTATTGATCTATATGTCTGTTTCTATTCCAGTACCATACTGTCTTGATGATTACAGGGATCAACTCCTTAATTTCTCTTTCTTCTGTCTTGCTATTGGTATATATAAATATATATAAGTCTGACCAGGGGTTTATCAATCTTGTTGATTCTTTCAAAGAACAAGCTCCTAGTTTCGTTGGTTTGTTCTATTGTTCTTTTGGTTTCTTCTTCTCTCTCTTTTTTTTTTTAAAGATTCTATTTATTCACTTTGAGAGACAGAGAGAGATCACAAGTAGACAGAGAAGTAGGCAGAGAGAGAGAAGCAGGCTCCCCACCAAGCAGACAGCCCGATGCGTGACTCGATCCCAGGACCCTGAGACCGTGACCTGAGCCGAAGGCAGGCTCAACCTACTGAGCCAATCAGATGCCCCATGTTCTTTTGGTTTCTGTTTCATTGATTTCTGATCTGATTTTTATTATTTCTGTTCTCCTGCTTGGTTTAGGCTTTCTTTACTGTTCTTTCTCCAGCTTCTTTAGGTGTAGGGTTAGGTTGTGTACTTGAGACCTTTCTTTTTTCTAGAGGAAGACTTGTATCACTATATACTTTTCCCTTCAGACCACCTTTGCTGCATCCCAAAGATTTTGAACAGTTGTGTTTTCATTTTCATTTGGTTCCATGAATTTTTAAAAATTCTTCTTTAATTTCCTGGTTGACCGATTCATTCTTTAGAAGGATGCTCTTTAGTCTCCGTGTATTTGGATTCTTTCCAACTTTCCTCTTGTGGTTGAGTTCTAGTTTCAGAGCATTATGGTCTGAAAATAGGCAGAGATTGATCCCAGTCTTTTGGTACTGGTTGAGACCTGATTTGTGACCCAGGATATGATCTATTCTGGAGAATGTTCCATGTTCACTAGAGAAAAATGTCTATTCTGTTGCCTTGCAATGGAATGTTCTGAATACATCTTTGATGTCCATCTGGTCCAGTGTGTTATTTAAAGCCTTTATTTCCTTGTTGATCTTTTGCTTAGATGATCTATCCATTTTAGTGAGGAGGTGTTAAAGTCCCCTACTATTATTGTATTATTGTCAATATGTTTCTTTGATTTTGTTATTAATTGGTTTATATAATTGCCTGCTCCCCTGTTAGGGGAATAGATATTTAAAATTGTTAGATCTTCTTGTTGGACAGACCCTTTAAGTACGACATAGTGTCCTTCCTCATTTCTTATTATAGTCTTTGGCTTAAAATCTAATTTATCTGATGTAATGATTTCCACCCCAGCTTTCTTTTGATGTCAATTAGCATGGTAAATTGTTTTCCACCCACTCACTTTAAGTCTGGCAGTGTCTTTGGGTCTAAAATGAGTTTCTTGTAGATAGCATATTGATGAGTCTTGTTTTTGTAGCCATTCTGATACCCTGTGTCTTTTGATTAGGGCATTTAACCCATTTACATTCGGGGTAACTATTGAAAGATATGAATTTAGTGCCATTGTATTGCCTATAAGGTGACTGTTACTGTATATTGTCTCTGTTCCTTTCTAGTCTATTACTTCTAGGCTCTCTCTTTGCTTAGAGGACTTCTTACAATATTTCCTGTAGGAGTGGTTGGTGTTTGCAAATTCTTTTAGGTTTTGTTTGTCCTGGAAGCTTTTTATCTCTCCTTCTATTTTCAATGACAGCCTAGCTGGATAAAGTATTCTTGGCTGTATATTTTTCTCATTTATTGCTCTGAGTATATCATGACTGTCCTTTCTGGCCTGCCAGGTCTCTGTGGATAGGTCTGCTCCCAATAAAATATTTCTACCATTGTATGTTACAGACCTCTTGTTTCAAGCTGCTTTCAGATTTTTCTCTTTGTCAATAAGACTTGTAAATTTTACTATTACATGATGGGGTGTGGACCTATTTTTTATTGAATTTGAGGGGGATTCTCTGTACCTCCTAGATTTTGATACTTATTCCCTTTGCCATATTAGGGAAATTCTCTACTATAATTTGCTCCAATATACCTTCTGCCCCTCTCTTTCTTCATCTTCTGGGATCCCAATTATTCTAATATTGTTTTTTCTTATGGTATCAGTTATGTCTCTAATTCTCCCCTCGTGGTCCAGTAGTTATTTATCTCTCTTTTTCTCAGCTTCTTTATTACACATCATTTGGTCTTCTATATCACTAATTCTCTCTTTTTCCTCATTTATCATAGCAGTAAGAGCCTCCATTTTTAATTGCATCTCATTAATAGCTTTATTAATTTCAACTTGTTTAGATTTTAGTTCTTTTATTTCTTCAGAAAAGGATTTTATTTTTTTATTTCTCCTGAAAGGGATGCTCTAATATCTTCCATGTTTTTTTTGAGCCCATTAGGCACCTTGATAATTGTCATTCTGAACTCTAATTCTGACATCTTACTAATGTCCCTATTGATTACATCCCTGGCCTTTGGTACTACCTCTTGTTCTTTTTTTTTTTTTTTTTTTTTTGAGTTGAGTTTTTCTGCCTTGTCATTTTATCCAGATAAGAAAGATGAATGAGAGATCAAAATACAAAAAGGGTAGCAACGACCACAGAAAATATCCACTAACCAAATTGGAAGACAGCAGAAACTGGGGGGAGAAGAAAGGGGGGGGGAGAAAAAAATATATATATGGAGAGAGATTGATTGATTTTGGGTGTATTTTGGTCTTTTAGAAGAAACTGCTTCCCAAAATTTTAAAGAAAGAAAAACTTACATATATACCAAATAAGGGTAAACACAACGAAAGGATGGAATATGACTATAAAGGTGAAAATTTAAAAATATTGTAAAAGAGGAATGGATATGATAAAGATGTTAGTTGAAAAAATAAAATAGAGGAAAGAATATGATCAGGCTGGAGACTAGAGCAAAGCCGTGTGCTAGATTTAGGGTATATTTTTATCTGTTAGAAGAAACTGTATCCCAAAATTTTAAAGAAAGAAAAACCTTTATGTATACAAAAAATAAAGTGAAATACAATGATGGGATAGAATATGACTTTAACAATGAAAATTAAAGATTTTCTTTAAAGGTATTGATAAGATAAAATAGTTTAAAAAGGTTAAAATAGGGAGCACCTGGGTGGCTCAGTGGGTTAAAGCCTCTGCCTTTGACTCAGGTCATGATCCCAGGGTCCTGAGATCGAGTGCCGCATCGGGCTCTCTGCTCAGCGGGGAGCCTGCTTCTCCCTCTCTCTCTGTCTGCCTCTCTGCCTACTTGTGATCTCTGTCAATTTAAAAAAATCTTATAAAGAAAGATTTATAAGAAAGTCTATTCTAGAGGATGTATCCAAATTTAAAAAAAAAAGGTTAAAATAGGAAAGAGGAAAAATTTTTTAAAAATAGAATAAGAAAAAAATAAAATTAAAAAAATTTAACTTTGAAAGGCTAAAAAATCATGGGAAAAGAGCATAAATTCTACAGGTTGCTTTCCCCTAGCTCTGGAGTTCCACAGTTTTCATTGGTCATAGAACTTGGTTTGGCTGGATGTTCTTGTTGATCTTCTGGTGGAGGGACCTGTTAGAGTGATTCTCAAATGTCTTTGCCCCAGGCAGAATTGCACTGCCCTTGCCAGGGGCCAGGCTAAGTATTCTGCTTTGGTTCACTCTCGGGAGCTTTTGTTCCCTGAACGCTTTCCATACTGCTTTGGAGGATGGGAATGAAAATGGTGGCCTCCTAGTCTCCGACCTGGAGGAGCTGAGAGCTCAGTGCCCCACTCCTCAGTGCACCCTCAGAGAAAATCAGTCCATCCTTCCCATCTCCCTGGTCTGCAGCTGCACTCTGAGCTCATCTGGCCTGTGACCAAGTGTTTCTCTCTGATGCACAGCCCTGCTTGGAGTCTTCAAACCCAGTAGATTCCTCTTGCATGCTCCCATGCCACTTCTCTCAGAGGAGGAAGAAAGTGATCTCCCCGGAATCTGCCATTTGTGGGGTCCCTGCTCAAAAAGCAGTGGTCTGACTATGCCTCGGATCACAGTTTAAGGTAACCCCCAGTTGAGAGCCCAGTGCTCAGCTCCGTCTCTGCAGCCAGCCTTCCCACTCCGATACCTGGGAGCTCTGCCACACTCAGACACCCCTGGTCTTTTTGTGTCCCCAAGGGTCCTGAGACCACACTGTTCCCACGAGAGCTCCATCCCCTGCTTAGCCTCTGGAGTGACATCCCTCAGTAGAGCAGGCTTCTAAATTTCCGATTTTGTGCTCACTGCCCTACTGCTTGCCAGGAACTGGCCCCTCCCACTGCAGTCTATCTTCCTGTGTATCGCCTCAGATTCACTTCTCTGCATATCCTACCTTCCAGAAGGTGGTTGCTTTTCTGTTCCTAGAGTTGCTGCTCTTCTTCTCTTCTCTCTCTCTCTCTCGTAGGCATTCAGAACGGTTTGATAACCAGCTAGCTGAATTCCTGGGACCAGGCAAAAATTAGGTCTTCTACTTCTTCCTCATCTTTCTCCTCCCCTCAGTTCCTATTTTAAAGATAGTCTGGGAAGGTGACAGGCATAGCAGGCTGGGGTAAAGGGTACAAATGTTGAATAAGAAATGAGGATGAGACTTGAACATGGGTAAAATTGGTGGAGTGTCCTGCGCCATTTTAAAATCTCATCTCCTGTTAAAGAATGCTTATAGGAGTCAAAGGTGAGAACAGACTGAATAGGGTATCCAAGCAAGTGTTCTGAGATCCTACTTAGGAAACAAGGTGGGTGGAATATGTAAACATTGATACAGGGTAAGGACCCTAAAAAAAGGGAGTCAGTGATTCTGTAGCCCCAGGTACATAGTCACAAAGCCAGAAAATGGACCATTTCATAATTCCACCTGCTAGCACTTCCAGTGACATGTGTAGAAAGGAAATGTTTTTCCCATTGAAAGCTGGTGTTTATGACTGTCTACAGTCCTTTTTTTTTAACATGACTATTGAAATATAATTTACATACTGTAGAATTCACCCATTTTAAGTATATGATTCAAGGAATTTTAGTAAATTCACTGAGCTGTGCCAAAGAAATCACCTCAGTCCCAATTTAAGACATGTTCATTCCCCCTATAAGATTTCTGTTTATCATAAATCCTTGTTCCCATGCCCAACCCCGTGCAACCACTAATCTAGTTTCTGTCTCTATAACTTTGCCTTGTCTGGACATTTCATATAAATGAATTTATAGAATATGTGGTCTTCTCTGTCTGGCTTGTTTCACTTAGCATGATGTATTGTTTTGTTTATATTTTATTTATTTCTTTGAGAGAGAGAGAGAGACAGTGAGAGGGAGCATGAGAGGGGAGAAGCAGGACTCCCCATGGGGCTGGGAGCCCAATGTGAGACTCGATCCTCAGACTCCAGGATCGTGACCTGAGCCGAAGGCAATCGCTTAACCAACTGAGCCACCCAGGTGCCCCAGCACGATGTGTTTGAGGTTTATTCGTTTTGCTTATTTCATTTTGCCTATTTCACTACCCTTATTGCTGAATAATGTTCCATTGTATGGATACACTACACTTTGTTTATCCATTCACTAACTGATAGACATTTGAGTTGTTTCCACTTTTGGGTATTATGAATAAAGCTGCTATGAACAGCTACCTAAAATTCCCTGTGTGACCATCAGCTTTCATTTCTCTTGAGTAGATGGCCACAATGGAGTTATCAGATCATATGGTAAATCTGTGCTTAACTTTTTAAAAATTTTTATTTATTTATTTGAGAAAGAGTACAAGGGGAGAGGCAGAGGGCAAGGGAGAGAAAGAATTTCGAGCAGACTCCCTACTGAGCACAGAGCCTGACACAGGGCTTGCTTGATCCCATGACCCCAAGGTCATGACTTGAGCTGAAATCAAGAGCCAGCTGCTTAACCGACTGACCGACCCAGGCCCCCTGTGCTTAACTTTTAAGAAACTGCTGAAGTATATTCAAAAGCAACTGTGCCACTTTATGATGCCACCAGCAATGCATGATTATTCCAGCTTCTTCCAATCCTCATCAAAACTTGTTATTGCCTATTTATATTATTATAGCTACTCTGGTAAGAGGGATATGTCATCTCAGTCTAGTTTTAATGGCATTTTTCTCTGGCGATAATGCTAAGCACCATCTTGTGCCTTTATGTTCCATTTCTATGCCTCTTTGTAAGCTAAAACTTTATAGCTAAAACTTTGACTTTCCTGGATTCTTTCAGAAATTTCTAGCTTTGGTGATGCTGTGATGGAAATGCATAAAGCTCACTGACTGGAATTCTGGTAGTGGTTGTTGTTTTTAAGTAGACAAGTAGTTCTAAAACTTCACAAAGGAGAAATTCTTCTCTGCTAAAATTATAGCACAAATTCATAGCATGGTAAATTTTATAACATTCAGTGGAAATCAAGCTCACAATTGCAAAAGTTTGGGATATCTGTTTTTCTTGGGGTCTCTCTCCCTCTCCCTCTCTCTCTCTTTTTTTTTTTTTTCCACTGAGCTAAGGGCAACGCCAAACTGCCTAGAGGTTTGTTTGCTTTCTCAGTAGGTTAAGAACAGAAGGCAAGAGAAGAGCAGACAGAATTCTTCAGGAAAATAGTACTGAAGCAAAATAACAGTAAGACCAGCTTAGAGAAGGAAAATCCATAGAATCAAATTCTACTGTAATAACAAAGCTGATAGAAATGTTATGCAAGAGTCTTGAGTTCAGGGCCTGTTTGAAATGGATGATAGAATTTTTCTAATGTACAAGCACAGTAACAGATGTAATTAGATTATGCTGACATGATAAATAGTTACTGAATATCTCCCTAAATTAGATTGACCTCCATCTGTAAAGATCATAACTTTCAATGAAGGCTTGTTTTGCTTGCTAAATAATTTTCATACAGGTGCTAAGACAGCAGTCTTATACGTGTGTTCATGGGTCTCTTTCCAGATCTGTTTATGTCTTTTCACCTACATGTCTTTTTTCAAAGTGTGTTGTGCTTCCTAAGGCAGCAGAATATACATTCTTTTGAAATGCACTTGAGGCTTTCTCCAGAAGAGCTCACCTATTAGGTCAGCCTATCAGGCCTCAAGGAATACAAAAAGATTGAAATCATCCATGCACCTTTTCTGGCCACAAAGCTATGAAACTAGACGTCAACCACAAGAAGAAATTTGGAAAGACCATGAATACATGGAGTTTAAACTACATGCTACTAAACTATGAATAGGTCAACCAGAAAATAAAAGAAGAAATAAAAAATACATGGAAAGAAGAGAAGATGAAAACACAATAGCCCAAAACCTTTGGAATGCTGCAAAAAATGGTCCTGAGAGGAAAGTATACAGCAATACAGGCCTACCTCAAGAAGCAAGAAAATTTTCAAACAAACAACAAAAAGAACAACAAATGAAGCCTAAAGCCAGCAGAAGGAAGGAAATGATAAATATTAGAACAGAAACAAATGATATAGAAACTTAAAACAAAAACAAAACAATAGAACAGATCAATGAAACCAGGAGCTGATTCTTTGAAAAAATCAATTAAATTGATAAGTTTCTACCCAGAATTTAAAAAAAAAAAAGAGGGAGAGAGAGAGAGAGGGAGAGAGAGAGGACCCAAATAAAATCACAAATGAGAGAGGAGAAATAACAACCAACACCACAGAAATACAATTACAAGAGAATATTATGAAAAAGTATATGCCAACAAATTGGACAACCTGGGAGAAATGAATCAATTCCTAGAAACATGTAAACTACCAAAGCTGAAACAGGAAGAAATAGAAAACTTGAACAGACCAATAACCAGCAAAGAAATTGAATCAGTAATCAAAACTCTTGCAACCAACACAAGTCCAGTGTCAGACGGCTTCACGGGAATTCTACCAAATATTTAAAGAAGAGTTAATACCTATTCTTCTCAAACTATTCCAAAAAATAGAAAAGGAAGGAAAACTTCCAAATTCATTCTGTGAGACCAGCATTACCCTGATCCCAAAACTAGATAAAGATGCCACTAAAAAAGATAACTACAGGTCAAGCCCTGATGAAGATGGATGCAGAAATTCCTAATAAAATACTAGCAAACCAAATCCAACCATACATTAAAAAAAAAAAAAAATCAGTCACTATAATCGAGTGGGATTTACTCCTGGGCTGCAGGGGTGTGGTTCGGTATTTGCAAATCAATCAATGTGATACACCACATTAATAAAAGAAAGGATAAGAACCATATGACCATTTCAATAGATGCAGAAAAAACATTTGATAAAGTACAGCATCCATGCATGATACAAACCCTCAACAAAGTAGGTTTAGAGGGAACATAACCTCAGCATCACAGAGACCATGTGTGAAAAACCCAAATATCAACCTCAATGGGGAAAAACTGAGAGCTTTTACTCTGTGATCAGGAAAAAGACAAGGATGTCCCCTCTCACCACCTTTATTCAACATAGTACTGGAAGTCCTAGCCACAGCAATGAGACAACAAAAAGAAATAAAGGCCTCCAAATTGGTAAGGAAGAATTAAAACTTTCACTGTATGCAGATGATGTGACACTATATAGAAAACCCAAAGACTCCACCCAAAAACTGCCAGAACTGATAAACAAATTCAGTAAAGTTGCAGGATACAAAATCAACATTCCAAAATCTGTTGCATTTTTATACACTAAGCAGCAGAAAGAAATTAAGGAATCAATCCCATTTACAATTGCACCAAAAACAGTAAGATACTTAGGAATAAACCTAACCAGAGAGGTGAAAGACCTGTGCTCTGACACCATAAAACACTGATGAAAAAAACTGAAGACAACACACAAGGAAAAACATCCCATGCTCACAGATTGTAAGAAAAAATATTGTTAAAATATCTCTACTACCCAAAGCAATCTACAGATTTAATGCAATCCCTATCAAAATACCACCAACATTTTTTACAGAGCTAGAACAAGCAATCGTAAAATTTGTGTGGAACCACAGAAGACTCTGAATAGCCAAAGCAGCCTTAAATCAGAAAGGCCAGACTGGAGGCATCACAGTTCTGGACTTCAGTGTATATTACAAAGCTGTAATGATCTAAACAGTATGGTACTGGCACAAAGATAGACACACAGATCAACAGAACAGAATAGAAAACCCAGAAATGAACCCACAACTATATGGTCAATTAATCTTTGACAAAAGTGGCAAGAAACTGCAATGAGAAAAAGACAGTCTCTTCAGCAAATGGTATTGGGAAAACTGCACAGCTACACACAAAAGAATGAAACTGGACCACTTCCTTATACCATACACAAAAATAAACTAAATGTGAGACCTGAAACCATCAAAATCCTAGAGGAGAACACAGGCAGTAACCTCTTTGATATCAGCCATAGCAACTTCTTTCTAGATATGTCTCTCCTGAGGCAAGGGAAACAAAAGCAAAAATAGACTATTGAGACTTCATCAAAATAAAAGACTTCTGCATAGTGAAGGAAACAATCAACAAAACTAAATTCAGCCTCTGGAATGGGAGGGCAAATGACATATCTGCTAAAGGATTGGTATCCAAAATATATAAAGAACTTATAAAACTCAACACCCCAAGAATGAATAATCCAATTTTAAAAAATGGGCAGAAAACATGGATAGACATTTTACCAAAGAAGACAAGCAGATGACCAACAGACATGAAAAAATGCTCAACATCACTGATCATCAGGGACATACAAATCAAAACTACAATGAGATATCACCTAACACCTGTCAGAATGGCTCAAATCAACAACTCAAGAAACAACAGGTGTTGGTGAGGATGTGGAAAAAGGGGAACCGTCTTGCACTGTAGCTGGGAATGCAAGCTGGTGCCACCACTCTGGAAAACTGTATCAAAAAGTTAAATATAGAACTGCCCTACAATCCAGCTATTGCACTATGAGGTATTTATCCAAAGAATACAAGAACACTAATTCAGAGGGATACATGCACCCTGATGTTTATAGCAGCATTATCTATAATAGCCAAATTATGGAAACAGCCCAAGTGTCCATCGACTGATAAAGAAGTGGTATATATTTATATATAAAGATATAAATATATATATAAATAAAGATATATATATATAGTGAAATCTTATTTAGCCATAAGAAAGAATGAAATCTTGCCATTTGCAGAGACATGGATGAAGCCAGATTGTATAATGCTAAGCGAAATAATTATTCTCAGTCAGAGAAACACAAATACCATATGATTTCATTTATATGTGGAATTTAAGAAACAATACAAGCAAAGGGAAAAAGTAAGAGAGAGAGAGAGGGAAAGAGAAAGACAAAGCAAGATGCAGACTCTTAATTATAGAGAATAAACTCATGGTTACCATAGAGGAAGAGAGGGGTAGGGGAACGGGTGAGCTAGGTGACAGGGATTAAAGAGTGCACTTATTGCAATGAGCACAGGGCAATGTATAGAACTGTTGACTCACTATATTGTACACCTAAAACTAATATAACATAGTATGTTAACTAAGTGGAATTTAAATAAAAACTTTTAAAAAGACAGGACAGTGGGCCATGCTATGAAGTCACATCAGAAACTCGGTGCTAGTCACACCACTTCATTGCCGTCTCTGAATTTGTTTTCACAACCTATTTGTTTCTAGCAGAGTTCACTGCCTTGTGATTTTCACACACAGCCATTTGTGACTTTAAAATCTCTGGGGTCCTACTTAGATCTCTGCTCAAAAATGATTGGGGGGGGCTGTATCTATTTTTCTCATCTGATCATTTTTCTTCCTTTTGTCTTGGCTTGGTAAGGAATATTTGAGTATTACAACTATTTGCTGATCTGAAGCCTTTGGTAAACTCCAATATGCCATTAAAAACTAATTAATTTTGGGATGCGGTAGTTCTCGACCTCTCTTTTAGGGTGTAGATGAAGTAAGGGATGCATGAGAATAAAACATTATGGCTCTCTTTGAACTCACAACTTAAAAATAACCTCAACATTTCAGGAGATCTAATTGTATCTAAAAGGAACTCTCCATTTATGAGATTATTACAAAGATTTAAAAGTTGTGTCTCTAAGTTGTTAACCTGTGTAGGTATATAAATTCTTAAAAAGTTACACACGTCCAGTTTCATCAAGAAGATCACATAATGATTGGGATATTCCCAAATATCTGTTTCAAATTGCTCCTAGATTAGCACAGATTTTGTTATGAAGGGGTTATTTTCTCACTCACGTAAATGAACGAACAATAGCAAGTATTGGCATAGACGTTGAGCATCCTGATACATGACTGCTTGCCATATAGTGCAGTCAATCAAAACATTAATTATTAACAAAGTTAAATTATTCCTCACTGTTCAGTTAAATAAATTTTAGCTTAAATGTTTCTTTCCCCACGTCAGAGATATTCCCCTGTCTCTTCCCTAACCCTCAACTATGGGGACGAGTTACATGACAGACCACCATGATAGTCAGTGGAATATTGGCTCAATAAATTCCCAAAGGAAAAATGGATCCTGATGATTAGGAGCAGGAGTTGACCAATTTCTTCTATAAAGGGCCAGATAATAAATATTTTAGGCTTCAAGGGCCATATGGTCTCTGTCACAACTACTCAACTTTGCCATATAATATAAAGCACCATAGACCATGTGTTAAAAAAAAAAGGTTACATTTCAATAAAAGTTTATTTATGGACACTCAATTTGAATTTCATATAATATTCTCATGACACAAAATATTCTCCTCGGGATTTTTTCCAACCCCTTAATATGCAAAGATCATTCTTGGCTCATGGGCCATAAGAGAACAGGCAATGAGATGAATAGTTGTTAGCACTTAGTTCACAGACCCCTGATCTAGAGTCATGTAATTCTAAGTGATAATGAATTTGTGGAGAATATCAGCCTGAAATTCCACAGGAACACACATCATTCCTAGGAGGCTGTCAAACTCCAGTGTGTCATTAAAAGGTGTTTTCATTTGTTGTTGCTTTAGGAAACACTGCGTATCA
The DNA here is from genome assembly GCF_922984935.1 of Meles meles. Lineage (NCBI taxonomy): Eukaryota > Metazoa > Chordata > Mammalia > Carnivora > Mustelidae > Meles > Meles meles. The sequence continues at coordinate 7,696,053 of NC_060075.1, read as the reverse complement.
GGTTTAATGGCAGACTTTCTTTTCCTTTCTAATTTAACTTTAATTGATAGAAGTCCCAATAAAAGAAGTTGGGTTTGCAAAATATTGCACGAGGTACTTGAGGCCAGGTCATTAGTAGATACAATGTCAGTAAGAATCATGATCTTAGTTCTCAATTGATAACAAATTTTTAAAAAAGAAACATTATTTTGAAAGCTCAAGGGCAATGAAAATACTAAAGGAGTGTAAAAATACACTTGTTTGAGGCCCACTGGCTGAATTCTGACTCCTTTCTGGGTTTTCCGTGGATCCTGACCCATGAGGGAGTATGTGTTCGCTGACATTTGAGAAGACTGGAAGAATGAGTAACTATTCCTAACAACATAGCATTTTAAAGGCAGGCTTCCAAGTTGGTTCCCCTCAATTTTCTGAACTATTTGCCAAGAGATGTGAAAGACAAATCTTTAACCTGACTGTTGAATGGCCTCTCGTATTCTGCTATCATCCAAAGTCAGATTTTGTATGTACAATTTCAAAATTTTTACTTATATTCACATTGCACAGTGCCAAAAAAAAAATCATACAAAAGGGTAAATTTAGTGGAATGACTTTATAATGATCTGTGCCTCCCATTCATCCAGCCCCAAATGAGGGGATTTCTCAACCACAGCAGCACAAAAAAAGGATAAGGGGACAGGGATCTCTTGTTAAGGTGAAGTCTGTGCTGCACCATATGTCATGTTGGGCTCATCTTCTAGATTTCTAGGCTTTCCTTCCTTTATTTAGGGTGGGTGCAGGGTAGAGTTAGGAGACCTGAAACATGATAAGTATAGAATAAGCAGGAAAATGAATCCAAGAGAAAAACAGACCAGGCTTGAGTCTTCACTCTTCATTATAGATGGAAATAGACACCTGGTGAGCCCCTGCTCTATGTTGGGAACTTCACATAAATTCTTTCAGTTGTTGAAATAAACAAGAAAAGAGGAAGGAAAAAAGTGTCCCTTATTTAGCTGATGCACAGCAAGGAAGAAAGCCAACTCTTTTGAAGCAACTGAGGAGACAAAGGGATTTTTTAATAGAGTTTTGTTTCATATGTTATCCAAGAGATCAGGTTGACTTCGTTGAACTTTTGATTTCCTGACAACAGCAAACACATGCGTGCTCAAGCGTTTGGTGGGTGTTTTTCATGCAGTGTACGAGTCTACTCCCACTCTAGAATAGGATGCAACCTATTAGTTGGGACTGTCTGGAAATCAGGATGTGAATTCCATTTTCCAGAAAGCAATGATGTCACAACTGCTTCGGGGTAATACACCCTGAGACCACCTGATGGAAGAGAGAACAACTCTTTGACTGTGGTTCTACTTAGTGAAACTGTGAGCATGTATTGGAATGTGGTCAATTATCAGACAATTGAAACAATTATCGGAAAAGAAATGTTTCTGATTTAGCCTCCTCATACTTTTCTGTTTTTCCCTGTGATTCAGGAGGAAGGACGCTGGCTTCTTATCCTACAAAGACCACCTGCCAGTAAGCCAGGTGGTAGTTGGAGATACCGACCGGCAAGGCTCAGAAGCCAAACTGAGCGTGGGCCCCCTGCGCTGCCAAGGAGACAGTAAGTTTGCCCAGAAGCTGTGGCTTGCACTTTCTTATCAGTTTGAAATAGCGTTTCCCAGAAAATCAGAGGATGGCAGGAAACAGACTTGCTCTGCTATAACTCCTGAAGAAACATACCATGCAATGAGAACAGTCAAATGGAGAGCTCGATAGACCTTAATACATACAGGAGGGTTACAACCGTCAAGTCTCCAGGACAGGAGCCTAGATTTGGGCATAAAACATGAATATCCATCTTCCTTGAATATTCGTATGTAACAAGTTTGACTACCTAAGTTTATGGTGATATAAATAGCCATGCTAATAGCAGACAAGTGGCAGTCAACAGCTGTGATTCCACTGAGTGCTGCTGTTAATGCCATTAGCATGACTATTTATATCACCATAAACTGAATTATGGTGATATAAATAGTAGCATTATGGCTTAATGTATCATTGTAAACTTGGATTATGGTCATATAAAGTTTGACATTATTGCTATCAAATTTCATCATCATCAGAGCTCCATGGTCCCCTGTAAGCCAAGGATTGTTTCTGTAACTCCGTCTTGCTTTCGGGTTTCGGCACCACAGAGAGGAATTTGGGGCTGCTAGCTTGGACTGTGGGAGGTCAGGGAGTTAGAACGATGATCCCGCCTAATTAAGGGCATCATTAGGATTTTATGTTGTTTGATACCCTTCAATGTGCTTTATGTGCAGTCGGAGGGAAACGGTGTCGGGTTGCTATGGGGATTCTACGGTGAGCATCCTGGGTATCATTTCCCCTCTTCTTGACTGTGCACATGATTTGGGCAACTCCCTTGGGAGTTCTGTGCTTTTTGTGATTCTGTGCTAGGCACCGGGAGACCTAGATTGTGTTCCTTGAATAACTGACTTTCCGGGAGACCTCAAGCAAGCCCCTCTGCTTTCTCGGCCGTGGTAATGAGAATACCACCTGCGTCCCAACTCCTCCTGGGGAGGCCATAAAGATTTTAGTGCCTGGATCCGGATTCCTCCTAGCAAAGCATTCTGTGCGATGGAATATTATTACCATGTCCATAAATCAAGGGAGAATGAGACCTACTCGATGTAATAAATTATTGCATCGACTCCAAGAGGTGTCCTAAGGAATGTAATGGTGCATGCTTCAGTGTTTACTACTTAGTAAATTGGGGCTGTTGGCAATTAAACAAGGCAATGTTCCTGATACAAAAGAGAGATGGAGTTTGTGCTGATTTTTCTTTTCTTAGTTAGAGAAAATGAAAATGCTTCCTTGAAAATTGAGGCTGGTCAAAGTGCTTTATCATCCATTTATTGAACAATAATACTTTATTCGTCAGTAGGACTCAGTAGGACTATACAATAAGAAATTTGATTTCAACTGCTTAAGAAGAAGATATTGACATAAAATAATAATAAGTATGCATTTTAAAAATATTTTGTGTGATGGATGTGTGATAGAATCGCTCTCAAAATAGGCAGATTCTCATGTGCTATCTGAAGAAAATCAGTTTCATTATGTCATAATTATTCATTAATATATAAATGTAAAATATTTCTCACTCATTAAGTTGAATTCTGGAGTTAGCTATGAATTAAAGAAAGGGTGCCCCATGAAGTAATTGTTTAATTTGGGACAGTTATAAAAATTGCACTTCTGCGAACTTTTGTTACCACTCTTCAAGAGAAGATTCCAGCCACATTAAATAGTATAGGTACAAGTATATTAACAGCTTATCACTAAATCTTAGCTTGTTTCCCTTAATCAATTTATCAGCCTTCAAGAAGAATTTATTACTTATCTGCTATTTATCTGGCACTTTACTAGATACTTGAGATGTAAGAAAAAGACATTAAACTCCATTTTGAGAAATACACAAGAAAAATTATTAGAAAACAAAATATTTTATAATAGAAGATTAGATTTTGCAAAATGAAATTAGTGCCACTGATGACCAAGAAAAGAGTGTGATATAGTGTATTTCAGGCAGACTTTATATTTCAAAAGAGAAAATAGGAGAAGTTTAGCGCTCAATGTTTATTTGCATTTCTTTTCCAAGGCTGCTGTTCTTAGAGACATGTTTAGGACCCGTTGTTAAGACAAAGAGCTGTCTCATTTGTTGGCATTGTGTGAGCTCAGTGTCTTTGCAGTACTGAAGCTTTAGAGAGACTCTTAATCCATATTTTGCCTGATACTACATGAACCAAAAGCACAGTCAATATTTAACGAATGGGGGCACAGTAATGAGAAAGAGTTCCACGTCCTATCAGTTTACAGTTTTTTTTTTTTTTTAAAGATTTTATTTATTTATTTGACAGAGAGAGATACAAGTAGGCAGAGAGGCAGGAAGAGAGAGAGTGAGAGGGAAGCAGGCTCCCTGCCGAGCAGAGAGCCCGATGCGGGACTCGATCCCAGGACCCTGAGATCATGACCTGAGCCGAAGGCAGCGGCTTAAACCACTGAGCCACCCAGGCGCCCCCAGTTTACAGTTTTTAACATGTTTGATTTCCACCGATATTTACAGCCCCCCAAGAGGTGGGGAAGGTAAAGTATTAGCCCTTCTGTTTACAAATGAACAAACTATTTCTTTTAAAATGTCATTTACACTACAAATTTCTATATACACTTGCAACCTCTGGGGAGCTCCAGGAGGAAAGACAGAGCAGATAATAGAAACAGTTTTTTCTGTGCAAGGTCAAGGTTGTTTCCCTGAGTTGGTTGATCATTTCATTAAGTTATTAAAAAAAAAAAAAGCCATTTAGGTCTTATCCCAACCACCCATGTCCAGCTACCAATATAGCATGAATGTTTCGGGGATTAAATTCCAATTGTTATAATTTTAAAAGTGGCATAGTAGCCTTAGCCTTTTGTTTATAGAGATTAACTGACTTTGTGTCATTTACTGAAGGCTGTACAAAGCTACAGTTCCAAAAAGCAAATCCATTGTTGGAAAATGTCTTTCTCTATTCGAGGAGTCCAGCAATGACAGCTTGGAAAACTGTGTCTTGAATTAGGTCTCTATACTATCCCCCAGTCTTGGAGAATGAAATAATTTTTGGAGGCTCTGACCAACCGTTTCAGTGGTTTCAGTTGATTTCATCGTGCCTGCTGAGTTTCATTTTTACTGTGACTCATCTGAACTCATAGACCCATATAATCCAAATGCTAAAGAAAATCAGTGACTTCCACTGGGCTCTGCTGCATTTCCCTTATAGTGCTGAAAATGCTTATGCTTCTAGAGTTTAGTGTTCTGAGACTGGTGGTGGTGGTGATGGTGGTTGATTTTTTTTTTTTTTTAAGACATGTTCAGATGAAAACCTCAAATCTAAATAAAACTGAAAGTATGACTAGTGATGGGTGCTTAAGCTAAGATAAAAAGTGTGGTGAAGTTACAAATTCCCCTCTTAAATCAGGCACCCTCACCAAAGAAGAAACAAAAGAGCTATTTAGAGGATCAGCCACTGGTATGTAGAAGCGGTTTTCAAATGTGAATGAATCATCCTTCTTGCAGTGAGTTGCTAACCTTCTGTCGAATCCATACACAAATAAAATATTTCAGATTCAGGAGGTAGAAATCTTGTTCATAGTATATATAGTGAATATAATTAATTATAAAAATAAAGTGTGTGCTAGATAATTGCTTTATTCTCAGCTTTATGAGCTAAAGATTTCCCATATCTTCTCTAGGGATTCAGGGACTTTAAAAAAATTAATTAGCAGCAAGTTTGCTACAAAAGCAAGTGTTTTCAATACATGTGGGTAGAGACCATTCGTGAAAGTGTGTTACTCCAGCCTTCTTCCCTGTCCATGCCAGAAACCCACCTTGGCTGTGAGGTAGGCCAGCCGGGCACTGGGCTCAAATGGGGTGTTTCAAATCCAAATCCAGTTTCTCAGAGATGACTCCGAGAGGCCAAGAAGGAAAGATGAGGAGAAAAGCAACAAATCCAGTGCGGGAACACAGGAGGGCGGGGACAAAGCTAGGGGTGAAGGAAATAAGCCGGTGATGGAGTTTCATCCAAACCAGCGTGGACATCAGTTCATCAGTTCTCTGCAAATGTAATCGTATGTGTGGACAAGGTCAAGGTTGTGTGGGCAAGGTCAAGGTTGTGTGGGCAAGGTCAAGGTTGTGCATGCTCTCTTTACTGTGAGACTCTCAAAAGCCACAGCCCTAACCAGCCATTCGCTCACCAAGAAAGACAAGGCAATGACTATACCCGCACCTTGTTTCTCCACAGATAAGACATTTCCGACGGTAATACAGATGAGTACATTCTCCACAGGGTGTGCCCAGCACACACACGGGTCACACCATCTCCCTGTGAGCATCAGTGTGAGACACCCTCCGTGCACAGAGGAGGACCATACAAGGAGAGAGGGGCAGCCGCTCACCTGGGCTCAGAATGCCATCCCGATTATGGAGAGGAAGCCAATACTTGAGCTCCAGAGAGGAGTAGAGAGTTTGCTCATCCCCTTACTTTGTTGCTCTAGGCTTGGAAGAGATGAGGAAGGCAAAGGGCACATTGTAAACTAAGCACTTTACATTCATGTCTTTATTGACTCTCCCAACATCCTGGATGAGGTGGCATCTTTGACTCGAGCGTACCAATGAGAAAATACAACCAGATTTATGGGGTGATTTGCCAGTAAATTTCAGACCTGGGGCCAGAAGGTTTGTGTGGTGCTAGAGCTGATCCCAGAATGGATAATTTGATCAATCTCAGAAGGTGCTCCCTATCCTTTCCCCTTCCCCATGTTTTCCCACAAAATGTAGCTAAATGCACTTGCTTCAAGGACCGCTGCAAGCAAGAGCACAGAGTCAGAGGACCCTCGGAGATCAAACAGTGCGGACCCTGCATGGTACAGACCAGCGAACCTGGGTCTAGGGAGGTTAAGTGACCGGCCCAGGGTCTCCCAGCGGGTGTATGGCAGAGCACGTTGAGACAGTTTAGCACAAGCTTTCATCTTTAGTAATTCCCTGTGGCCAAGACTAATGTTGAGTCCAGAGAGGGAGCTTTGACCTGGAACGCTGACCTCAGGTCCCTGCCTCCCAACAGCCGAGCAGTGTAATAACATGGGACCAGCACTCTTAACTCTCCCCGCGCCGTGAGATCAACCGTCTGGAAAACCTGATCGAAAACCCACAGCCTTGGGGATGCAGGGTCAGTGGCAGAAAGTTGGTAACTTGTGTGTTTCGTTTTGGTTTGGTTTGGTTTTTACTTCTGCCTTAGGTAGTTTTCTCGTTGACAGTAGAAGACAGGAAAATAATCGAGAATGATGTGTAGAAATGATAAACCTCTATTTTTTTCTTAATGTCCCAGCCTCCGCCACTGTTGCCATGGGCTGCTACCAACTGAGAAGCAGGAGTAGCTCTAAGAACAAGCAGAAATAGTGAAATGTTCACGATCAAAAAGTAGGCTGATTCCCATTAAAGGACTGGAGAGCCCTCTGGGCTCTGGGCGGATCTGAGAGCAGATCCAGTTACAAAGGCAGCAGAGGGAAAGAGAAGGAAGGTTTAGCTTTGGTCTTCTGGACCCCAGAGTGACTTTAAACAATTACAAGAGGACAAGTCCCCCAGAAGAATCAGCTCTTTGATGCTCTTGAGCCGTTTCACTTTAGCCACAGTGTCAGTTCGAAAATGGGAAGTAAAGTTAGTTACAGTTTAGGGGAAAAAAAAGTATTTCTGTTTTACAGTAGATATGGTATTTGTGTGTGTGTGTGTGTGTGTGTGTGACTGATTTTCCTACCTGTCCTTTCAAATATTGCTCACGTTTGGAGGAATCATCACATCCCACAGAGGAGATTTGTCTGAGTCCTGCTGTATCATTGCCTCTATCCCTTCCCTAAATTTGGCCCTCTGCAGAAGTGAAACAGGAGGAACTTTGTTCTGTCCATTTAATCTCCATGATTGTTCTTTTGATGGACTTTCCCCAGTGATCTCTCTAAACCATTTGTGGAAGAGATTTAGACTTGTTCTGGTTATCTGAAATTATGTCTGCAATCCTGACACTAAGGGCTTGGAATTAGCATGGATTTCATGGTCCCCTAACAAGGCTGCCTTCACTTTGGATGTGGGCCACAAGTCTAGGGGTTCCAGGCCACCCCTGCTCCTCTGACCAACTGACTATAAATTTGGGGCTTCGAACTATCCCCTCAGGATCATTAATGAACTAGAATGACTCACAGAATTCAGGAAAGCACTATATTTAAGATTAAAATTTTATCATAAAGGTCACAGATCAAGAGTAGCTGAATGGAATGATACACACTGTGAAGCTGGAGAGTCTCAGATGCGAAGCTCTCCTGTCCTCTCCTTGTGGAGTGAGGACACATCACCCTCCCCACCCATCCGTGTATGTTACCGACCAGCTTGCCAAGCTTTGGGTGTCCAGAGTTTTCAGAGGAGTTTCATACGTAGACGTGATTGAATAAATCATTGGCCACATAATTGAATTCAGTCTCCAGCATGTCTTCCTTCTCCCCGCTGGAGTTGGGGCTGATAGCTCCTGGCTCAAAGCCCCAACCCTCAAATCCCTCAGTTGGTTTTTCTGGCAAAGCCAGCCCCCATCTTGAAACAAGGTAAGACCCACCACTGGTCACCTCATCGGCATAAAACATCAGGACCTACCATGAATAACAAAGGCCTTCTTTCACTCAAAAAATCTTTTATTTTATTTTTTTTTTCAGTGTTCCAAAATTCATTGTTTATGCATCACACCCAGTGCTCCATGCAATATGTGTCCTCCTTAATACCCACCACCAGGCTCACCCACCCCCCCACCCCCTCCCCTCCAAAACCCCCAGTTTGTTTCTCAGAGTCCACAGTCTCTCATGGTTTGTCTCCCCCTCCGATTTCTCCCAACTCCCTTCTCCTCTTCGTCTCCCCATGTCCTCCATGTTATTTCTTATGCTCCGCAAGTAAGTGAAACCATATGATAATTGACTCTCTCTGCTTGACTTATTTCACTCAGCATCATCTCCTCCAGTCCCATCCATGTTGCTACAAAAATTGGGTATTCATCCTTTCTGATGGAGGCATCATCCTCCATAGTGTATATGGACCACATCTTCCTTATCCATTCGTCCGTTGAAGGGCATCTTGACTCTTTCCACAGTTTGGCGACTGTGGCCATCACTCAAAAAATCTTACGAGCCTGGAAGTTCCGTTCCAGGAACTTGGCATGAAGACCAGATGGATTGTGATGACACCATAGTACATTTTCTTTATCTCTTTGCATTCTTGGTGCTCCCTACCCCCAGCAGTGGGTGGGACCTTAGGCAGAGGCCTACATCCCAGTGTCAATGGCAATGCTTACATCGAGATACTCAAATGTGTGTTCATTAGATGAGTACGAATGGTTAAATAACCTCAGCAGATTTAAATGAGCATTTCAGGCGTCTGACCGTGGAGGCAGTGCCACGAGGCTCTTCATGATGAATTGCGGAAAACTTTCACAGACAATTGCCAACAGGGGTCGAGGAGAGGAGCTGTCACTCGATTTATATACACAACTAGTTTTAACCTCAACAAGGTTTTTGCCCATTTATTCATCTTAACTAAATGAAAACCTTGATTCCTTTGTACCTTGAAAATCCCTTGAATCTGATGATTATCTTCAAATTAAGGATTAAAAAAGAACTTTTGCCTAGTTTTTCTATTTTCTCTGGCATTCCTAAATTAAGATGCACGGGAAGTATTAAATTTATAGAACTCATTGTTTCATCTAAATTAGATTAACCCCCCTGGCCCCTCAGAGACCCAAGCAGACTGTTCCACACTTTTGTTTATCCATGTCTCAAGGTTATTACTGACAAAATTACAATTAGTCAGTACTTTGAACCTATTGTTAGGATGCTAAAGTGTGAGCTATAAACTACCTCACTCCGGCATAATTAAAACCGTGTTCCAGTTCACCTGCTTTATGATACTGCTTGGCTTTCCATAATCCCTGTATGTAGCCTTGGACACTCAGAAACTTCACTGAAGAAAACCTTTAAAAACCTCCTCTTCTTGAAGTTTGCGGATACTCCCAAAGTAACAATCTTACTAAAGTCACTGGGATTGAAAAAAATTATGCTAACCTATTGCATTATGTATTCCGTCTTTAAGATAAATCTTAGTTCAAAACTCACCAGATACGTGCCTAGAAGGCAGTGCATTTGAATTTGTGTTCACCGACTGGCATGGTAAACTGTTCCACTGCCTACGTGTATGGTCTCAGTGGAAAAGTAAAGGGGACCCCGTGGCCCATCCATCCATTTTCTCATTGAGCCGGCCCAATAGTCAGTGGTATTAAAGGAAATGAATCCTTCAGGCTGCCTGAGAGGGGGAAATTATCAGTTCCTAGACTGATGCTTAATTGAGACTCTCTCTCTCAGTCCTTAAGTGTGAATAGAGAAACCAGACTCAGAAAGGGCAGCGTGGTCTTTTGATGAAGGAGAGGTCATTTGCCCATTAAGATTCTATGTGTGACTCTTCTGTTCAGGGGGGTTTTTTTGTTTGTTTGTTTGTTTGTTTTGTTGTTTTGTTTTTGTTTTTGACTTAAGCTTTAAACAGTGAAATAGCTTGACAACCTCTTCTGGAATCCCTATGTCTGACACTTTAAGTATACCTTAATTCCATTCTTGTAGATTATCCTAATCAATTTTGTTTCACAGCATTTAGGCCTTTAGAATGTAATTCTGTTACACTGAATAGATGAAAATTGAGCTTGAACTTAAAATATGGCCTGTTATTTAACAGAACTATTTCACTGGTTTTTAACAGATTTGTGATAAGACATATATATACCTCAGATATTCTGCCCTGGTTTCTTTTCCATTTTCATACCTGAGATAAGGGTGCGACTGACTCAAGAAGTCAGGATTGCCATGAGATGACCTCATTTTCGCTGAGTGCTTGGCTTACTCTTATCGTTTGACCAAAGATGCTAAGTTAGCTCCAACTGCCTCGGTTTTCTACATAAAAAAATAAATAAATAAATAAAACCAAAAACAACACAGAAAGTAAAAAGTTAGCACTTTTTGTCAAATATCCTAACACCTTGGAATTGAATTTGTAAAAAGACAGCTGGACCCGAGAATTAGAGCTGAGAAGGTACTCTCGCACATTTTATTTCTAATGTTTATTTATTTATTTATTTCAAAGAGATAAAGTCTTCATCTTAATCCTCCAAATTTACAGGTGGAAAAATGTGTCTGGTATTTTTTAAGTATAATGAGATTCTGATGCACCAAAATTAAGTTTGGTTGTTTCTTTGCAAAACTGACAATTTTTCTGGCTTATGCTGATGACCCCCAAAAGAAGTCACTCTAACAGCTATAGAAAATCAGACAATGGCTCGAAGTAGCATCTGTAATAAAGGAAACTTTACAGCTTCTCTTTGGGGTTAAGGAGAAAGAACAAGCTATTGATTCCACTCTGGGCTTTAGGTGGTGGCCTTAACATACCTGAAACTGGTCACTTATTCATGAGCAGTTAACTAGATTTCCTCTTATGACATTACAAATGTCATAAGAGACATTTGTTTAATATGCTAAGAGAAACCAACAAAAGTAATTCAATTCGGAACATCGATTCCGTGCATCTGTACCCCTGCAGATGCGAAGCCTAAGGTGGGTGATGGTCCAGTGAGGCCAAAAGAAAGACCTGAGATAGCAGCTGAGACATAGGTTTATTGGGGGATCTTGGGTACGGGGAGTCCAGGAGCAGCCGACTGGACTGGACAAAGCGTCTGTTGTTCGGATCTGTGCGCGGCAAGTTTTATATCGTAGCAACTTACCCTAGGGACTGTCAGTGGCCTTTCCCCTCCTTGCTGAGCCAGTGTTTCCAAGGGGATCAAGGCCTGGACACTTGTCATTGCAAGGAAGACACCCCAAGTTGGCCACTTCCAGGCTTCTGATGTTGAACACAAAACAACACATTCTGCACATTCTGCTTGATGAGAATTTAGAGAGAGGACAGATGTCTACATTCTCAGGATAGTGGTCAGCAGAGGCATTCAGCATGTGCTTGCACAAACTAGCCATCCAGGAGGTACCGTACAGATTCTTAGCACTTTTCATTTTTGAGAAATCTCCTAAACTATTTTTCTAACTCTTCTTAGCCTTCTTAACTCCAGTAGCCAGGCCTCCTTCCGACTTGTTGACATCCTTCTGCAAGGACCCCCATTAGACAATCAAGAAAAAACTGGATGACATTTATATTTAGGAAAAAGTAATGTAGTGTCTACCATTTCTGTTTCATATAGCTACTCCCTCCCTTTTACACACACACACACAGAACACACACAACACACACACACACAACACACACAAGCAGAAATGCTTACGCTGAGAATTTCACATTTGTGCTTATTGCTGATATAGTTACCTCAATCCTGAACCTCCTTTAACTCCATGGTAACCCCAACTGGGGGCTCAAAACTACTGAGATCAGTGTAGTTGGAGGAACTCTTGTTAAAGATGGGAGAAAGACAAAATGAGATTAGGAGTCAGATTGCATCTCTCCCCTGTTCCCTTGGAGACTGTGGGGACAGGGACACACTGTAGTCAACTCCAAGAATGCTCTCTGTCCCACATGGCCTGGATCCATCCCAGGCTTCAACACATGTTTTAGGGCTTGGTCCTAAGGGGGGAAAATCACCTTTCTCATTTAAAAGTTTAAACATTGAATTAATGATGAACTAATCCTTAATTCAGAACGAGTCTATGTATGTATAGAGAGGGAGTTCAATAATAAATTTGAGTCTGTGGCCTTTTGTGCTTGTGTTTTAAGAATCAGTTTGTGCTATTTGACCCAAAAAGCCATGAAGAAGATGAGCTATTCTCTCCGAAAGCAGCTCTCCACTGGGGGAGAAATAGGGCACTAAGGAGCCAGGATTTTGCTTTCCTTTGCTGGCCTGTTACTTGGCATTCTAGAGCAGCGCTACCCAATGGTTTACTGTGATGATAGAAATGTTCTTTAATTTGTGTGGTTCATTTGGTAGCCTCTAGACACAGGTGGCTACTGAGCATTTGAAATGTGACTAGTGTGACCTTGGATCTGAATTTTTAACTTTACTTAATTTTAGTTAGCTAAAATTTAAAGAGCCCCATATGGCTAGTGGTTGCCATATTGGACCTCATAGCTTTAGTACAACAGTGAGAGGCTGCTTTCAGGACCTGAGAACCTGTCCTCATCTGGAATTCAGTCTTCCTTGTGGCTAGGAGTTGGCCTGCTCTGATCCTTCCTGGAGTACTAATAGATTAAAGATGAAGAAAGAGAAAAGGTGGGCTCTGCCTTGGCAGAAGGGACTAAGAAGTACCTAGGATATATGTCACTGCACACAGAACATTTTCTCAGCTGCTCCATAAAATTCTCCATGTATCAGCCAGGAAGACGGTGTAGAATATAACATTATAAATGTAAAATAAGAAGTGTTTTTTTTTTATGATGTGAGTTTTCATTTCATTATGGATTCTACTCTTGGGATAATTTGTCTGCAGAGTAGAATTGTGTTTAGAGGCTTACTTCATTGGTTTCAATCTTTTCAAACTTTATTTTAACTTTATGTTTTGAAATGCAGTACATTCTCCATTTTGCCTACTGACAAAAGACTAAAATAATAGTATTTCAAAAAGAGATATGGTTGCATTATGTCAACAACAACATACGTTACAAAATAAGGTGGAAGCCTATAAGTAATAATCAGGTAGACCTGCTTGCAGAGGTCTTCGTACAGCTTCTCTAGAACTGTGCTTAACCAGTAAGACCTGCGGAGCAGATGGGGTACGCCTCTCTCACCAGCTTGCCCATTCCACACCCCTCCAACCTCGGGATCTCATGAGTGATGCGTTCACATCTCAACACTTTTTGCTGCCACTCATAACCTGTCTCCTTCCTAGGGTACCAGTTTAATGTCATCATTTACAATCTGGGGATAAACACCGATTGTTCAAGGGGAATGTAGTAGGAGAGAGTTGTATAGAGCTGTAGCTGCTAAGCGCTAGTTTGAGCCACTTGAGGCAAGCTTGGGATGGGGAAGGTAAGTGCTATGGGTCACATGTTTTTGTCTTCCCAGTATCAAGCTCCTTAGCAGGACCAGCTAAGAAATGGACAGAGCCTGGTGCAAAACAAAAATGCAGGACCCCTTGTTAAAAACTATTAGGAATTTCAGAACAATGCAGTGGAACATTAAGCCAAGTGTGGAGCCCTTCTAAATCTGCATGGGTCACCAACCCATGTTCCTGGGCACAGGGCAGAAGGCAAGGTCAGCCGCAGACCCTGGGTGTCCTTGGGGTTATAGTAGGCCTGCAGGAAGTTACCTGATGGCTTTGTTTCTCTGGTCAGTTTGAACATTTGTGGACATTTTGTGTTCCTTGAAACCATAATGAAAATCAAACCATCTATGGGACACCATTCAACACAGGGACTTACACATATTGGTAGGCCATACCGAATTATTGAGTATTTCCCAAATTTGTCTGATCACAAAAATTCCCTAAAGTGCATATCAAAATGCAAATCCCCAGGTTCTTCCCCCACAGACTTCGGTTCAGAATTCTAGACTGGAGCCCCAGACTCTGTTTTTAAGAAGTTTCCTAAAAGGTTTTTGTGACAGGGAAATTATAGAAACTCTAAGAACACAGCATTTGGGGACAGACAGACCTAGGCTCCAACTTTCCATTTATCAGCAGTGTGACATTGGGAAAGTTGTTTAATTTCACTAGGCTTCAATTTCCTCATCTGTAAAATAGAGATAATTATGCTTAGTACAAAAGGTTGCTATGGGGATAAAATGAGACAAGTGTATGTAAAGAGCTTCAAACAGTGACTGGTGCAGTAAGTTCCAATAATGGTAGTAATACATATTATACAAAAAGAATAAAACTTCTTTAAACCCCTCAGTCTTGTAAAACTAATATGAATTAAACATAAATGCAAATTGCTAAATGCAACCATTATTATTTCTGACAAAGTCACTCAGAAATAATTAATTATAATCTGAGGTGAACAAAAGAATCAATCACCAATGGCAAATATATTTTGAGCACCAGCTGTATACAAGGCATTGTGACAGGCTACAGACCAATAGTTTTGGCAACCAAGGAATTTATAACCTAGGTCAGAATATGATAGCGGGATGAGAAGATGCGTCTCTTTTACAAGGAAGCACAGAGAGGTAAAAGCAGATTGCCCCACCTGGAGAGGGATCTTGACAGAAGGAAGAGGGAAATGACTAGAAGTCATTGCATGTGCGGTTGATGCAGTGGGCAGAGGGCTTGAACTATGACAATCAGTAGACCAAACTGATAGAAGCAAAAGGATCCTGTAGAAAAGTAGGCACACGACACATAGGAAGCCTTGGAGAAATACTCAAATGAGAAAATGAGACCTGAACTGGAACCAGAGAGTCCTGTAAATGCTGACCCTAAGAGCTGAATACATTCTGCAGGCAGTTTGTGAGCCAGAAAGAGGAGGGAGGAGTCATCTTCCAGAGGTTTAATTTAATTAAAATATTAAACTCTTCACGTAGGCTTAGTTTCAAAGATCTGGGCTAATGCGGTGTGTCTTTCTAAAATGTGTATTTTATTTTTTTCCCCAGGTGCCCCTCATATTTGGTTTTTATTTTTTTAATTTTTTTTGTTAACATCTAATGTATTATTTGTTTCAGGGCTTCAGGTCTGTGAATCATCAGTCTTACACAATCCACAGCACTCACCATAGCACACACCCTCCCCAGTGTCCATAACCCAACCACTCTATCCCACCCAGTCCCCTCCCTTCCAGTAACCCTCAGTTTGTCTCCTGAGATGAAGAGTCTCTTAGGTTTGTCTCCCTCTCTGGTTTCATCTTGTTTCATTTTTCCCTCCATTCCCCTGTGATCCTCTGTCTTTTTTCTCAAATTCTTCATATCAGTGAGATCATATGATAATTGTCTTTCTCTCATTGATTTATTTCACTTAGCATAATACCCTCTAGTTCCATCCACATCATCGCAAACGGCAAGATTTTGGTTTTTTTGTCAACTGCTTAGTATTCCATCGTGTATATATACACCACTTCTTCTTTATCCATTCATCTGTTGATGGGCATCTAGGTTCTTTCCATAGTTTGGCTATTGTGGACATTGCTGCCATAAACATTCAGGTGCACATGCTCCTTTGGATCACTACATTTGTATCTTTGGGGTAAATACCCAGTAGTGCGATTGCTGGGTCATAGGGTAGTTCTATTTTCAACTTTTTGAGGAACCTCCCTGCTGTTTTCCAGAGTGGCTGCGCCAGCTTGCATTCCCACCAACAGCGTAGGAGGGTTCCCCTTTCTCTACATCCTCGCCAACACCTGTCAGTTCCTGACTTGTTAACTTTAGCCATTCTGACTGGTGTGAGATGGTATCTCACTGTGGTTTTGATTTGTATTTCCCTGATGCTGAGTGATGTGGAGCACTTTTTCATACGTCTGTTGGCCATTTGGATTTCTTCTTTGCAGAAATGTCTGTTCATGTCTTCTGCCCATTTCTTGATTGGATTGTTTGTTCTTTGGGTGTTGAGTTTGCAAAGTTCTCTCTAGATTTTGAATACTAGCCTTTTATCTGATATGTCATTTGCAAATATCTTTTCCCATTCTGTTGGTTTTCTTTGGTTTTAAAATGTGTATTTTAAAAAATAAAAGGAGCATTGCTAATTAAGAAAATGAGGTAATTCAGTGAAGGTGTGATGGTAGGTCCACGTCCAATATTGATATAATATAAACACACATTGAAAACACTGTCAGATTCTCATAACAGCCATCTTTCAAGACTTTTTAAAGCTACTAATTTTAGACAAGCCTTTCTCAATTGTGTGAAAACTTTCAGACAAGGATAGTATTTTAATATTTTTAATAAGTCTGTAAATTGGTGAGTGCTGACTCTTGTTTTGCTTCATTTATATATGGGGACAGCTGTGGGTCAAATTAATGTCCCCCAAAAGGAAATGTTGGAGTCCTAACCCTCCCCCACCCAGTGCCTGTGACTGTTGACTTTCTTTGGAAATAGGTCTTTGCAGATGATCAAGTCAAGATGACGTCACGCTGGAACTGGGTGGGCTCTAGTCCTGTGTGATTGGTATCCTATTAAGAGAAGACAAAGTCACAGAAACACACAGGGAAGAGATGGGCATTGTCTTGACACAGGTAAGAATTCAGGGGGTTGCCGCCAGCCACCGCAAGCTAGAGGAGACTCTAGTTTAGCAGACCCTCAGAACCTTTGAAAGGAACCAACCCTTCCAACACCTGGATTTAGAACTCCTCGTCCCCACAAACTACTCGAATAAAACTTCCATTGTGTTCAGCACGCAGTGTGTGGTGCATTACCACAGCAGCCCTGAAAACCTCACACACCCCCTGGGTCCCTCACCAGGCACACGCCAGGTGGAGTGGCTGTGCTCATTACCTAAAGTGCAGCTAAGAAGTGTTGAAAGCCCCAAGGCGAGGATGATCTAATTTAGTGTGAAGTCTACACCCTACAGAGCAGTTTATTTGAGAGCAAAGAGTCCTATTCACAGGAAAACCAAGCTCAGTTCCTAGTGCTCTTCTGGGCTGTGGGCACGCTCACCCTGTGCCCTTCTGAGGAGGTCTGTGTGGCAAAACCTAGGACTAAACAATTGTCACATAATAATAATCGTATAGTAGTGATTATAAATAACACGGATTCAGTATTAACCACGTGTCACGTGTAGTTGAAACACCTCACGGGTCAATTCATTTAATCCTCACAAGTACCCTATAAAGAAGGTAATGGTCTTCCTACTTGGCGGGTGGGAAAACCGAGACAAAAGGAGCTTCAGTCATGGGCTTCAAGTCACACAGTAAATGGCAGGGCTGGAATCTAATCCAGGCAAACTGGTTCCAAAGCCGTGTCTTGGCCTTTAGAATTTAGCAGTTTAGGCTTTCCCAGACCCATGTCAAGAAAACCTCGTCCTTCTGCAGAGCGAGAGAAAGATCCCCAGGCTCTAGATTCCAAAGCTCTACGGAGAGCTGAGGACTTAGAAACACAGCTGTGTTCATTTCCTGGAGCTGCCTTTAGAAACTGCCACCAACTTGGTGGTTTAAAATTAATAGTTCTGGAGGCCAAAAGGCCAAAATCAAGGCCTTGGCAGGGCCAGGATCTCCCAGGAGGCTCTCGAGAAGGATCCTTTCTGCCTTTTCCAGATTCTGGTGACTCCTGGAATTTCTTGGTTTACGGTGACATAACTCTAGTCTCTCCCGCTGTCTTCGCATGGCCTTCTACCTTCTGTATGGGTCTCTGTGTTCTTTTCTGTCTCTCATAAGGACACCCTCATTGGATTGGGGCCCCAGGTCCCCGCATGATCTCTTCTTGATCCTTATCTTAATTGCATCTGCAAAGACCCTGTTTCCAAATAATGTCACAGTCCGAGGTTCTGGATGGGCATAAATTTTGGAACAACAGGATTCAACCTGCTACAATGATCGAGAAACATCTAGCTAGTTCAGCAGAGAAGCAGATCTGCTACAAGCCTCTCAGCCCCTGGAGCCTTAGAACTTTGTCCCATCGACCTTCGCCTTTCAGCCAAGGACTCAGCACAGATCTTGGCATACAGCAAGGCTCTAAGTAATGTACAGATTCCATGGCAGCAACTCACCCCAGGAGAGGTGCAGAGCACCCCACCTGGAAGATCCCATCACAGGGTTGTCATTGCTGACACCAGATTTGTTATTGTTAAAATTCATTTTTTAGTATCTCATGATCGGTGGCTTTGAGGTGTAAGAGAACTTGGTGATTAATGTCACAGTTGCAGTAATTAGAGACACCAGTTCATGAATGATTGACATAAAAGAATCAGGACTCCTCTTATTCTAAGCTAAATTAAAAATTAAATATGTAATATATATATGCTTGGGTTATGGAAAAGCTGTATATTAAATTGAGGATTTGTTCTTCTTTGATAAGGGATCTACGGAGCCATCTAGGTATATAACATTTGTGAGAAAGATCTTTAAAATTAAGTGTTTTTCTTGGAGCATGTAGAAATGTTACAAAACATTTCTGTAGGATTCTCTGATCTGATTTTTTTCAAATTGGTATTTTTTAAAAGATTGATTTATTTTATTTTAGAGAGAGAGAGAGTACAAGCAAGGGGAGGGGCAGAGAGAGGAGAGAATCCTCAAGCAGCTCCATGCTGAGCACAGAGCCTGATGCGGGGCCAGTTCGTGCTAAGCACACGACCCTGAGATTATGACCTGAGCTTAAACCAAGTGTTGCGTGCTTAACCGACTGAACCATCTAGGTACCCCTCAAGTTGGTATTTTTTTAAATAGTTCAGCTATTAAAGTTCATGCATCAGCTTGTGTTCAGAAATAAGCTTAATTATTCATCAATTCACAACCTTGTATATATGGCTTTCTGAATGGATGGCATTTTCTATGTCTGTAAATTTTTTATTAAATAAGTTATTTTAGTGGGGTTATGGACATTGGGGAGGGTATGTGCTATGATGAGTGCTGTGAAGTGTGTAAACCTGGTGACTCAGAGACCTCTACCCCTGGGGCTAATAATACATTATATGTTAATAAAAAAATTAAAAAATTATTTAAAAAATAATAAATAAATAAGTTATTTTATGCTGAAAACTCATTCCTTAAAAAATGATTTTACTACTAACAAAGACCATTATGATCACAAATTCTTTGTCCATGGCTTGATGCTATCTTTCTGTACTGGAATTAGCTTCATATAGAGTTAGTTATTATGTTAAAAAGTAGAGCATCTCCAAATTTCTACAAGATACTTGTTCTCTCCTTCAGTACCCCCATCCACCTCCCAGCCCCATATGTCTTTTCATGATGGGAAGATAATAAGCATCCTTTTTTAAAATGACAGAAAAGTGTTCATCAAGAATATCATAAAGCTCTGATAGACCGAACATGTATTTAGAACAAGCATTCAGTGCATCGTTACTTTTTCTTTGAATGAAGAATTCACTTACCTTTGTTCCCCATTGCTAGAAAAATGCACATTTTCATATGCATGCAAAATTTTGCATGTAATTTCAGAGAGAGTAGAAACACTTTGAAGGTCATATGTAAACCCAAGGCTAAGAATGGAGACCAACATTTATTATCCATTTATTATGATAATCCATCATTTCTCTTAATACAAAATACTTGAGTTAGCCAGTAAGATTTATTGAAATGACACACTTACTTTTGCCCCAAATCTTGATGCTTTCAGAGGAAAAAATGATTTTAAAAATGATTTTAAAAATATTTTATTACAGTATTACAGTACAGTACAGTTAGCCAGTAAGATTTATTGAAATGACACACTTACTTTTGCCCCAAATCTTGATGTTTTCAGAGGAAAAAATGATTTTTAAAATACTTTATTACAGTATTACAGTACCGTACAGGATCTTCAAAGTCTCATACTGAAATCACTACCTCAGTTTCTCTTAAATGGCTTTCATTCCTTCACTGGAATGTAAGGGATTTTGAGTCCAGGACCCAGTCTTGCTCATCCCTGTATCTGCTACAGAGCCTGGTATAACGTTTACACATAAAGGGAGCTCAAACAGTGCTACGGTTCTGTTGTTATGTAATTTTTTAAAAAATAGGAGTGCTTATTATGTATGCATATAGAAATTTAAGTATCTGCTACCCAAAAAGTCATCTGTGTTTAAAGAGATACACGGCACTCAGAGAGAAAGATGAAAGGCATATTTGAATTAGACCCAGAGGAGATGCCAGGGGGCCTTCCTTTGCTCATATGAGAGGCTCCAGGAAGGCAAGTGGAAAATCTTGCATTGACAGGGAACATTCTACTTTTTGGATGAAGTGAGCAAAGGAGAACGCTCTGTTGCTCCAAGATGAGTTCTCAAGTTCTTTCCCAAGAAAGCAACAGGCACTAGCTGGGAAGTATGTAGGACAGAATGCACAGATCCTTCTAATCATTTCTCATTCAGGTCACCCTGAAGGGATGAGATCAGAATCCCTAAGGACTAGATTTGATAAGTAGGATCAACATGTATCTAGGATACCTCTCCAATCACTAATACTTCCTATTGGCTTACTAACACCTAAAACCTCTATAGCATATAAAAGGTTTTTAGTTCTAATATAAAGAAGAAAATCTTGCTAAGATACCAGATGAAATTTATTCATCCTAAATTTACAAGAGTACAAGAGAGATCATAGCTCCTCTCCATTTCCATTAATGAGGAACGGTAACTAGGAGACAGAGTTGGGGGTGGAGTTACCACTGAAAATTGGCAAAGCTATCAAAAGTTGAATTTGGGGAAAAAGACATTCCATCTTTCCCTGGGATTGTCTGTATTGTCAATCCAATTAGATGAATATATGTAGAAATCTTGTATAAAAAAAATGTTTATATGGCTAACCACTGTCCTTCACAAAACTTTGTAATTTATTAAATTTGTGCATGATGATTTCTCCCCTTGCTTGATTAGTTTCCTTCTAAAGAGAGTTCATTCATAGGAGTTTCACTAAGATAATAGATAATTAGCTTCTTGGCAGCAAAACTACTTCTAATTTATCTCTGGGCCCCCAATGCCTACAACCGTGCCTATAGCATAAATCTTGTGCTCAATCAAGATGATTAGATGCATACTTCTTGAATATAGATAACAAAAATATCTATTACAAATCTAAGTGATTTATTAGTTGATTCTGTAAAGAAAGGATTCATGATAACTCATAAAAATTCATTCGGTATTTCATCAAATATTAAAATTATTTCAAAAGTAAGTTAGCAATAGAGCAAATTAAGTGATGGTATATAACTCATAAACAAATCTGTCCTCCTTTGAACAAGGAGACAAAATGTTTCGGCATGTGGTTTTTATGCTACAGGTCAGCATAAACACTGTTCTTTTAAACCATGGTGAAACTAATAGTCTAATATTCCAAGTTCTTCATTATGCCAACCCTAGGACAAAATTTCTAGTATGTGATTATGTCTTGTATTTTAATAAGGTATTTCTCAATTGACTGCTTTACATAAATTGTATAGTTATTAATAAGAATTATTACCACAGAAATTTTTCTTAGTTTATGATAGAATTAAAATAGCCTTTTAAGTCTTAAAAACATTAACAAGAAAATCTTGATGGTGTGAACTCAGCTAATAATAATACCTCATGTTCAGTCTGGCAGGTATGGTGCAAAGTTTCCAATGAACAACAGTACCTTTTATGAAATATGAGAAATTTTGTTCATTTGCCCTTTAGATGCCGGCCCCTTAGTTTCCTACATCAGGTATGGCCTTTTTTTTCTTTTCTTTCATGTGGAACTTCTTCCAGCAAGCTCCCATAAGACAACAGATGACCCAGCGGAGTATCCATTTAAAACGGTATAAACAAAGAGGGCTCCTTTCTTGGCTCCCGTTCTTTAAAATTTAATTAAAATGCTTCGTCTTTCATCACAGAAATGGTTTCTGTTCCAACCTCTTAGCCTTGTTATTAGTTATAGTTTGGTTAGATTTTTAAATAGAACTGGAATTTTTTCAGTGTTTCTGAAAGGAAGAAATAGTGCCGTGTGGAGTACTTGTCAGCCTGTCCCAGGAAAGAATTTTTTTTTTTAAGATTTTATTTACTTATTTGACAGACAAGGAGGTGGAGAGGCAGGCAGAGACAGAGGAGGAAGCAGGCTCCCCGCTGAGCGGAGAGCCCGATGTGAGGCTTGATCCTAGGACCCTGGGATCATGACCTGAGCTGAAGGCAGAGGCTTTAACCCACTGAGCCACCCAGGCGCCCCCCAGGAAAGAATTTTTAATTGAACGCCTCTCTTCCTCATCTTTAGCTACTCCAGATAGCTCGTGAAGCAAGTCTAGGTGAATCACAGAGTAAATTGAGGTGCCCTGTTCTGCTTTCCTGAGGAAACTGTTTCTGACCACACTGAGTTCTCCTCTTTCTTGGGTGTATTCTCAATTATAGATTTTCTTGGTAACTTTCCATCCTTCCGGTGGTTGCCATTTCTACATAAATGCTTTATGGGGCACCTGAGTGGCTCAGTGGGTTAAGTATCTACCTCTGGCTCAGGTCATGATCCCAGAGTCCTGAGACCAAGCCCACATAAAGGCTTCTTGCTCAGCGGAGAGCCTGCTTCTCCCTCTTCCTCTTCCTGCTGCTGCCCCCATGCCTGCTCCCCTCTGCTTGTGCTGTCTCTCTTGTCTTTCTTGCTAGCTCTCTGTGTGTCAAATAAACAAATGAAATCTTTAAAAAAATCAAAAACAAATGCTTTCCATTTATTTATGAAAGAACCTAACCTTCAAAAACAGGCCTGAAACTTTGCGTATGGTTCTCCCTGAATGACTCCTGGAGATGCCAAGGTAGAGAGTGCAAACAAATGCACCATCGTGTCTTCCCAAAGCCCCGCTGTTCATCTCCCTGACTCCCCTTGCATCCGCTCAAGGAACGGACAGATGCTGAAGGGCACTGAAATAGCTAAGTGGCGTCCAGAGGAACGCGCAGATGTCATAAACAGGAAAATTGGGGCTAAAGGTGAAACAGCATCTTACAAATGCCTTCCCTCTAAAAGCTCTATCTTATTTTAGAGCTATATGATCCATGGAGGACTTTATCATAAATGGATCTGAACAAGCCAAGAAGCTTCTGAGGGTTCTGCTTCAGTAGTCTGGCATGTTTTAGAAGGATTCTTGCTTAGTTACTTAAGAGACCTTTGTTTGGATTCGGCTGTTCCCCACAATGGTTTATGACGTAAGTCACTGTGATTTGGTGGGATTCTGTAAGGATGTTTCTCCTGGGCTCCATGTTAAACTAGGAAACCCTTGCTTTCAATAATCTGACTCGGTGTCTGCATGACTTTTAAAAATCCTATGTACATATAAGATCTTGGGGATAAAAAACCCACAATCCGGAACTACAGAAAGATGTGCATATTACTAAAAACCTCCACGGATCCATTTTACCTAAATCACCCATTCTGAATGCAAAACCTCATGAAAGCACAGGCCCAGGCACAGAGAATAGTGTTATCAACATCTGGAAATAATGGTGCCGACAGACCCAAGCAACAAACAAGAAAAACAAAAGTCTACTGGATGCCAGGTAGCCTAGGAGAAATTTGTAATTTCCAGAGGAGTCGTGGGGGGAAGGCCTGAATTAGGTTTATAGATTTGATACCAGGTGGCTAGTGCTGAAGATTTCTATTTTTTGTCTTTGGTATGTTTGTTTTAACACATGCTCAGAGGAAAAAGAAAAAAGATTGATGGGAGAAATCTTTAATTCACATTCTGTTATTTCATGTAAGTGGGCAATTCAAGTAATTTCTCTCAATTTTTGAGTAGATGTTCACAGTAATTTGTACACTCGAGTCAGGGCTAAGCTTCGCTGAGCACCAGAAGCCTTTTCTCATAGGAATATATAGAACATTGCAGCAAATATTTTTTAAGGTGTTATACCTCTGGCCCACACGTTTATGAAGACTCATCTGTTCCTCTGATTTGCCTTAAATAAACAGAAGGAAAGGTCATTTCTGAGAGCACTTTTTACAAAAACACTTCTTTGGAAAAGACGAAGAGCTAAATGATTCAGGGGCTTTTGCTGCGTTGGTGATATGCCGTACACGTGCTGTATACATTTCATTATTTAATCTCTTTCCTTTATGAGTTTATTGATGGAAAATGGCGCCTTGTCTTCTATCAAGTAAACACATATTTCAAAAGACATCTAAGTGCTTTCAACAAAACAGAGCAAATTCAGAAAATATAGGGCTTTTGCATTGGACTTAGGGGATTACTTCAATTGCCTTGATAGTTTACCAGAGGCAGAATATCATATTCTTTAAAGTTCAGACAAATAAATTGTGCTGCTTATGGAGAAAGTGTGATATTCTCCATTGTAAGCAGGCTTGTACATTGACAACGTAGAAATAATCTGTCTCATTATAAACTAGACCACATCTAAAGCCCTGAAACTATAGATTTGTGTGTACTTAAGGCTGAAAATAATATTCAAATGTGAAAACGAAACCTCCCACCAAATCTCCGGGAATGCAGATTTGAGATTGGCTTTAGAAACACAGGAACGTGGTAGGAACGTGATAATAGTGATTGTATTGCTTTGGACACTCTGTTTGAGGGTAAGAGTCTGGCTTCCTTTGTATCATCACTCAAAACTCCCCAAACTATTTGTAAGAGTGACTTCCAGTCCTGAGTTTACTTGCATCCTACCCTCATCCTTAAATCCACAGTACCAAAAAATGTCTGGGTCTTATGCCAGGATTTTAAATTTCTGTACAGCAGCTGGAACAAAAACATATTGTGGTGGGAAAAAATAATGCCACCCCTACCCAAAGAGGTCTATATCCTCATCCTCAGAACCTATAAATAGGTTACATTCCATGGCAAGAAGGACTTTGCAGATATGATTGTTAGAAATCTCCAAATGCAGAGATTATTCTGGATTACTGAGTAGGTCCAGTCTAATCCCATGGGTACTTAAAAGTAGATGAGGGAGACCAAAGAGAAGAGGATGTGCTATGAGGACTCCATTTAACTCTTACTGGCTTTGAACATGGAGGCAAGGAGCCATGAGCCAAGGAATGCAGGTGGTCTCTAGAAGGTAGAAGAGGCAAGGAAATGATTCTCCCCGAGAGCCTCCAGAAAGCAGTGCAGTGTTGCTGATACCCATGATTTGAGCCCCATGAGACCCATGTTAGACTTCGGACTCACAGAACTGTAGTTTAATAAAATCATATTGTTTTAAGCCACTGAGTTGGTGGTAATTTGTTACAGCAGCAGTAGGAAACTAATACCTTGTCCAACAACTTGTTTTATAGATTCCTAAGAAAAGAACCATGCTAAAGTGTTTCTCAGAATAATGGGAACTTGCCACTCTTGGTTCGTAAATTGAGAAGTTTTAAAGCACAAAGGCATGTTGTGGTTCTCATGTCTGAGATTCCTTTATAACCTTCTCATGACCTAGCTACAGGGTATGAACGTCTTTCTACTGCCCTCACAGGGCATTTCTTCATGGCAGACGTCTTAACGACCATAAAATCTGCTGTGCTTTCAGAGTACTTCTGAGTTCAACCAGAGAGTTAGTTCTTGAAATCATGTAATAGCCTGTAAATTGGATAGAAGGGGTTAGGTGAGCATGTACAGTTTGATTTCCTCACTACGCATTAGCAGCTTATAATCAAAGAAACAGCGAGCTTTCTAGAAACTCTTATTTTTCCTTAAAGACTTTGCACTGCATTCATAGGACTGACAACCCAAGTCAAGGGACTAGTTATATTTTCCAGGGTTCCTTTTATCGCTTATATTTTCTAGGAAAGCATTATTTTTCTGTGACATGGTTATTTCTTTTCCTTCTAATAAAAGATTTCAGACTTCAGAAAGGCATACGGTAACCAAATAGTTTTCAGATAGCCATTGTGAGATAAAACATTTAAAACATCACAAATATGGTTGAAGTTCCCTGTAGATCTGTTATCAGATTTCCTCTTCCATATGTTCCAAAGGGGCTGTAATAGGCTGAACTTGTTATTTATCATTCACTGCCATATTTGCATCTTCTATTCCTCACATACATGTGTCTCTGGGCAGTCTTCTCTTTGTGCAGTGGTGGGACATAAAAACAGATGTGCAAGCTGAAACCATTCAAGGCAGTATTTAAGATCATGGCAGATACTACAGTTGCTCCAAAACCTTGAGAATTTTTGTTAAGACATTGAAAGTAGTTAAAACTCTTACTATCAGTGATGAACATAAAAGAAAAAAATGATAAAACTAGTATTTATTCAGTATGTTGTGACTGAAAGCATTAGACATGTGGCAGATGAAGGTGTTTTATTTCTTTGTAAAAAACCCACCAGAAGTAGTTCAAACAGTGCTTCCTTTCTTCTCACTGTATGTCGTAGGATAGGATATGGAGTAAGACATTTTTTTTTCCAAACTCCTTTCTGAGTTTGAACCAGCTTCCAACATTTAACCTTTGTTCTTTCAATGTCATGAAATATCTCTGACAGTTGCTTTAATGGGAATTTTTCTTCCTCTGAAACATCTCCATCTTTTTTGGAGGGGGTCGTAGGGGGGTTACAACCACTTTCTTACTATGTGGATAAGTTTGCTTCACTAATTTCTCCTGGCTGCACAGCTGGAGTCTCCCAGACCATGGTACCGTCGTGTTCAACTCAGATTTCATTTCCAGCAGTTTGGTTGTCCAGATCCCCCTTTCCAGCATCCATCTTGCAACATTTTGCCCTAGGTTTATCACTGGGGGGCAAGGAGGCCGCGCAGCTACATGTTTTGCTATCTGTGTGTGGAAAGAACCACAGATGCGCCGTGCATCACCAGACTTTGGAAGAAGTGACAGGATTGCTCAGTGATCATGGCACACACCTGCCATCCATGTGGTGTTTGTGGACAGAGGAGCCAGCAATGAAACTTGAACATTATACATCTGCATAAAGAAATTCGTATATAAAAAAAAAAAAGAAAAAATTCATATATAAGACAGTCAGTTACTAACACTTTACCACAGTAGCTGAAATTTGCATGTTGGGAGACTGGTGTATTGAACTGATAGCAGCCGAATCAGAGTATCTGGAATTCGCTGCATATCAGAACTGCACAGAGCAAAGACTGCTTGTGTGTGTGTGTGTGCACGTGCGGGTGTGTGCGTTGCATATTTTAAACTTTAAATAAATACCATCATATCATACGTATCTTTTCACCAAGTTGCTTTTTCGTTCAATATTATGTTTCTGTGAGTTATTTATATTGATGTATGCAGCTTATTTCATTACTTTTTTCTGTTTAATGGCATTCCATTCACATGACTATACTACAACTTATTTATATATTCTTTCAGGAAAATTTAGATTGCTTCTAGTTTTTTATTATTGCAAATATTACTCCTCTGGGAATTCATTTACTGCTTCTGTGTGGTTAAATGCAGGTTTCTCTAAGGTAACTATATCTCAGAGTGAAATTACAGGATTTTAAACCTTTTGTTAGATATTTCCAAATCATTCTACCAACTTATACTCCCAAGTAAGTTTCTAAGGGTTATTTTGGCTCAACTTGCTCCATAACAGTTAGGATGGGCAAATTTACTTTCACCAGTTTGGTCATATAAACTGATGAAGATAAACTAGTTTAATTTGAATTTTCTGGATTAGTGGTGAGATTGAACATATTTTCATGTTTCCTTAATATTAATTATTTATATCTTTGATGATTATACTGATTTATATTGACCAGATAGTAACATTTGCATGCATTGCAGTGATAATTTTCTAGTCTTGCTCTTATCTTCTCATTTGGATTATGATATATTTTGATGCACAATTTTAATTTGAATGCAGTAGGATTTCTTGTTTTTTTTAGATTCTATTCTGTGTCATAAAAATTTTCTCTTTTGTGCTTCATTCCACAGAGATGTCTTTTTTTTTTCTTCTAGAAGTTTAAACTTTTTTTTTTCTATATTTAGGTCATTAGTATATATGGAACTTATTTTGGATATGGTACAAATAATGATCTAATTTCTTATTTTTGAATAATTTACTTATATGTAAGTAATGAAATTTTCCATCATCATAATGGGCAGAAAAAAAAAACCACCCTTTCTCTACTGACCTGCAAACCACCATTGTCATACATCAAGGTTTTTGGTTTATTTTTTAAGACTTTATTATTTAGAGACGTTTAGGTTCCCAACAAAGTTGAGCAGAAGGTACAGAGATCTGTATGTCTTCGTCCCCACACATGCATAGCCCCCCTCATTATTGATGTACATCAAATTTTTGTTCCTATAAGCATCTCTTTTGAAATTCTCTGTAGTGTTCCCTTAGTCATATTGTCAAGGCTGCACAAATCTCATTCTGTATTGATACATCTTTTTAAAGGCACTTAATCTCTGATACAGTGAGTCTCCCATCTTGCTGATTTTTAATAAATTTCTTAAAGTTTCTAGCTGAAATTCTTGCATACCTTGCAATTGCAAGTAGTATCTGTTTTTCTGTAAATAATATCTTTTAATAAATTACATTTCCTAATTATTGCTAGTATATCAAAATGCATTTTGACAGTTTTATTGAGAAATCTTTCACATATGATATAGTTCACCTATTTGGAATACATAAATCTATGGTCTTGATATGTTTTTTGAAATAGATACTGTGATATGTAAAAGCATGTAGTTTGAATTCTTTATGTCCAGCTTCTTTTCACTCAACATTATGTTCATGAGATTCATTCAAGCTGTATGAATTTTGTCCATTTATTATTATTGCTGTAAAGTATTCCATTGTATAAATACGTCACTATTCGTATGTCCAGTTTCAGGGTTTGGGCTATTACTGATTATACTTTATATTTCTAGAATTTCCTTTTGGTTCATTTTAAATCTTCCCAACTTTCTAGATGGTATTTTGTTCTTTTCTCACGTTTTCCAATTCTTGTTTCGTGTCTCAGAAGTCATATATATACATTTGTTTTATATCTTGCTTATTCTATTGTCTTGAAGGTTTAGGCCTTTTTTTTTTCCTGACACTTCTCACAATGACTTGTTTCTTTCTGTTTTGCAAATTTTGGTTATCCTTTGCTTTATTCTTTGCAGTTTTCAGTTTCTGGAGCAGGTGTCATGTTGGGCTGGTGTTGATTTGTCCTGAGATTTGAGTTTGCTTCTGCTAGGTTCCTTGATACATAGTCTCAGGCAACTTTATGTTTATTTCTTGGCTTGGGATTTTCCTGGATGCTCAAATAATGGAAATTCAGACTATAAACCTATGTGAGGCAGGCTTGTGATCATGAATTTTCAGGCGAAAGTTTGTTAGCTAATCTGGTACCCTGGCTAATACAGGTGACTTATCACCATTTCCTGTGGCTGGCAGTCAGGTGTGCTTCCTAGCCTGGCCCTATGAGTAGAGACAGAGCCTTGAGGGGTCTCAGCTCTGTGCAGCATCCAGATTCCAACACTTCACCCTATGGGAGCTCAAAGCATTTCCTTGTCCCCGGAAGGCTGTGCACACTCAATGTTCTTGTTTTCCAAGATAAGGAAATGACCCCAGGGAAGTGCCTGCTCACCACTGTGATCTTTATTCCACACTCCCTTTTATGCCCTTAGGATTGCTTACTTTCTCAACTGCTCAGCCGTGCATTTAAAGGGCACTTTTTCTATTTTATGCAACATTTATAGGAATTATTTTGGAGATTTTCAGAACTACTAGTCTGTCATAACACCAGAAATGGAAAGTGGTTATATCATCTTTAAATAATTGAAGACTATTTTTCTGAATAAAAACAAAACCAAACCTAGTAAATGAATTCATAGTTGTCTAGTGAAGTGTGTCATACTGGTAATGAACAGGAGAATAAAATATTCACACTCATTACTCTGTTTAGTTTTCAAGAATTAATTAAGCTTTTATTTTATTTTCTTTCATGGATTTCAAGTTCCTGATCTCTAACTTCTAAAGGTAGAAGTAATTTTATCTTTAAATATCAGATTATCATAAGTGATTCTTTTACCATTATATGTAATACTACAATAATAGCCTTGTCCATACTTTGTGGATGTGTAGAGCCTGTCTGTAGGAAACATTCCTGGAAGTGGACTTTCTGCGTTTAGGTTAAGAAATATTTTAATTTTTTTTTTTTAAAGATTTTATTTATTTATTTGACAGAGAGAGAGATCACAAGTAGGCAGAGAGGCAGGCAGAGAGAGAGGAGGAAGCAGGCTCGCCGCGGAGCAGAGAACCCGATGCAGGGCTCGATCCCAGGACCCCGAGATCATGACCCGAGCCGAAGGCAGCGGCTTAATCCACTGAGCCACCCAGGCGCCCCAAAATATTTTAATTTTTTAAGATTTTTACAAAATGCCCTTGAAAAAGTCATACCTTTAGCCTCCCACAAGTGAATTATAACAAAGGCTGTTTTCACACAAGCTCACCAACAGAGTCTCCCATCATGCTTCTCTTTGACAACGTGCTTAAGAAGAAAATAGCACTTCATTATAGTTTAAATTTGCTCTTATTATGTATGAGTGATGAGAAGAAGGAACATAGAGCTGATACTCTGGGAGTTTTTACAACAATGAAAGTTTGTGGTATAGATTCAATCCAGGAGGATTGTGAAACGTACTGTCCTTTTTTTCCACCTTCATCCCAACATGCTGGCAATAGAAACTCATTCTCAGACTGACCTTATTCAAGGTAAGAGAGATATTGTTCCACTGTGCTGGTTTCAAGGATTTTCCTCCATGCAGAATAAATAGTGGAACTGAATTATCACTAAAGCTCTAAGTAAGCAGATTATGTGCTGTCAACAGTGAATGCCCAATATATCCACAGTGCAAGAATTTAAATAGATAGAGGTAGTAACTGTCATTATATTTCAAGAAGTAGAGAATCTTGTGCTCACAGTATATTCCTTAAATATCTACTAGCATTAACCCCATGCCCCATTCTTACAAAATGGCTGCCACAGTTCCAGGCATCGCATATAGAGAGGCAGCATCCAGCAGAAAGAGATGATTACTGTAGTTTATTTCTATGTTTGAAGAAAAAAGAAAAAACTTTCTCAAAAATTACCAAGTGGACTTTCACTTGTGTGTCATTGACCAGAAGTGAATCATTGACTCCTATGTTGATCCCTAAGCAATTACTGGCATGAGGAATTTCTCTAATTGCCTTAATCTATTTGTATTTGTGGCTTATAGGCTCTGCAGTAAAGGAAAATGTGAGAATGGCTATTGGTTAGGTACATGAAAAGTGTCTGATGCAGAGGCATATATATTTGGTTATTTATATATATGGAATTTGTAATAAAGTTAAGTAACATGAGTAAAATGAACCCATGTGGTTTATTTTCAGCTGCAAAGTGAAGGACCATGATCATGGAAATAGTATTAGCTGATACAGCTAAATAGAAGGAAATTCATGATAGTTTAGTTTTTGAACCATATATGTTAATACTCAGAAACATATATAATAATGCAATGCTCCAAAATGACTGTGTTGCTGTATCCCCTGCACGAATTATTTCATTTTCTCTCAGTTGGTATTAAAGTCCTCATTTGGAACTCAGTCACTGTAGCATTTATGGGGAAATGGGCTCTGAATTCCAAGCGACAAGTTCACACATGAAAATTTGCAACAGAACCCTTTCGCCTGCCTGGGACTGCCCAGTCATCCCACATTTTAAACTTGATACTTGGAACATGCATTTTACAAAGAAATAGAAGTAAATATGAAACAATCCCACCTATTTTGACATTGTCTTTGTAATAAGCTTAAGAACGGAATATAATTTCACATCATGTAACAGCAACAGCCTCCACAAAATATCCCACATGGATCCACTGAGAAAGGGCATTTGAAGAATGAAATCTCTTATTCTTCATTGTAGTTATTTGCTAGATATCTGGCAGAGATCCAAATCACCATTTCACCATAACTTGGATCCATTTCCCTAAATCCACACATCAGACTCTACCAATAAAACAGGAAACCTTAGCCCAGAAGGATTGCTCTGCCACTCCCCCAAATGGTCCCCAAACATGGGAGCAGCCATCTTTCCCACCGTGAGTCGCCCACTGCCCCCTTGTGGCTACGGAGAGATCCGGGAGCAGTTTTGAGACCTATTAGTGAAACCCATTCTGCGTAGTTTAGTGATCTCAGCAGAGATCCTAATTAAAGAAAGAAAAGCTCCAGGTTAAAAGAAAGCAAACACTCCGGTGGAACCAACCCGGAAAAACAGCAGACTGTGGCGCCATGCAGGAGTGAGGGCAGAGCACGGTCTAAAGCCTGCAGCCTTGATTGAAGGAAGCCCCCCTGAGGGAGAAAAAGTTTGAAGAGAGAAAATTAGAGAAAGTTCGTGTGGGGTGTTTTGGTGGTTGTTAATGTGAAGCTCTTGTGCGAAGAATGTGAGCACCTTCTGTCATTATTATTGTCGAGTCCCAGCCACGCCCTAGAGTTTTTATGGTCCGAGGCTGCATTTTTTTTTTTTCTGAGAGTGAACACTTTTTTTTTAATAACAGCATTGTCCACAGCAGCTTGATAGAAAATCCCTGGCCATTAGCATAAAGGAAATCCACACTTTCACCTCCTTAATTGGTAGAACATCAGATAGTATTTATTTTTCTAAAACTCAATGCAAATAGCAGCCTTGTTCTTGGTGGTTAAAGAGCGTTCAGGGAATTTTTAGTCTGTCAAATGTGTCAGGGCTGAGGTCTTGGCTTCACTGGCTCCCCTGGTTTCCTAGGGCTCTTTTGTGTTGCATTCAACATTCAGCTCCACAAGCAGAGCAAACAGCTCTCCCACAGTAAAAGTGGCGCAGTGGACCCTGCTCATACACCCCAAGACAGAGAAGCTGTCCCTGGTAAGGAACACCCAAGCCTGGAGGGTGTTCCTGAAGCCCAGGGTCACAGCACGTGCCTTTCTGCTGTTGCTGCTTTGTGCATTTCATGACAGACCAGATGCCCTGCACGATTTGGACCCTCCATACTACTTAGCATCCCTTTATTCCTAGCCAACATGCTAACTGACCTAGAAAGATTAGAACCCCATGTCTAAGCTTCCCTAAAACATCCCCAGATCTGAGCACCTGCCTCTTTGATCCTTCAGTAGGTGCTTCACTTAGAGACATATTTCTGCACATATTCTGCCTGGATGCCAGTAGGAAAGCTGATTTCCAAGCCCCCCCCCCCCCCACAATTTATATCTAGAATACACAGAGATTAATAAGCAGCTTTCAAAATGAAAGTTTCCAGGTGGGAGATTTCAACACTATTCTGCAGATTTGATGGATTAAGATATATATTTTCAGTGTTTTAGGATCTCAAACCCTAATCTTTTCCAATTCACCAACTCACTTTATCCAAAAGCATGGTGTCGGAGCCTAATGAAAGGGTCCACCTGCTTCTGATTTCAATCTTCCTTTACAACGACATTTACAAGAATTTTTTTTAAGGCCCAGAAAATTGACAAGCCCTGGGACTGTGACTGAGCTGTACAGTTCCATTTACTTTTGTCTCCAAACATAAAACCACACACACCTGTGATTTGGGCACCAGTTTTGAATTAAGAGGTCCAGTCTCATCCACCTACCAGTGCATCCTCATGTCATCTACTGAGGGACTGGGTGGACTTATCTCCTCCCCAGGCAGGGTCTGATTCTACTGCAGACCCCAGACTTGCGCCCAGAGATGGTGTTGGCCATGACACCGGTGCCCGGTCATCCAGCCCTGGAGCCAGATTTGCGATTGCATGAACAATTCCGATGACGCCACCAGCCCTGGCCTTCCTGGGTGTGCCCCTCCCCAGTGTGGCCACCCACGGCTCTCTCTGAACTCCCAAGTCGCTCAGAGGCCTCCGGGAAGCCCGCTTGGTGCACATCGTGACTCTTCAGGAGTACTCACATCCAACTGTGAGTGTCTGAAAAGCACTTGAAGAAAGGCAGAGGTGCAGAGATGAAAGAGAGCAGCAGAGTCACAGTCTTCACAGGAGAAACTGCTTGCTCAAAGGGAACATCTTTTTTTCTGATTATGAAAGTCATGAGTGCTCATTGTAAAAATTCCGGAAGAAGCGGAGACGTGTAAAGAAGGAAGAAGTTCCCGTTGTCAGAGTACCCAGCTAACGTTTTGATGTATTGTAGGGGAATTTCTGGTTGTCAAGTAAGGAGGTATCTTTTCCCTAATTCCATAGGTTTTCAAATAATCTTAGGTGCTAAGTTATGGCATTTACAAGGGAGACTTCCAAGAAGAGGCATTCTTCTGAAATACCATTCCTTCCCCTTCTTCCACAGATCTGTCTAGTAATTTGGGCTTCTCGACTCATAGATCTCAAGGATAGCGATCCCCCTTTCCAAAGGCTCAAAAAAAAAAAAAAAAAAAGGCTTATTCATTTCAGGATTTTGAAAAGAAACATTCAGGAAGGCGATTTCCTCAAACCCAATCTATCAATCATGCTTTGTAATGATGCCTAGACACAAAACACAAGATCTCTTGCTAGACCAGAATAAATTACCCTGGCAATGTTTGCCCCGCGCAGTCCTCCCTCGGACGAACTGTCTGTGCTTCTCATCTGCCTGAGGTTGCCCGACTTGGTCCCAGAAATGTACAAAACGAAAATGAACGTTTTCCCTAAACAATGAAATCCTTTCCAAAATCTATCAGTATGTTATGAAACTAATTGCTGTTATCACAGTTCATTTGATAAACAAAGAAACTCCATTTTAGCAAATAATTCAAATTGAAACAAGTATAATAGAGGTAATAAAAATCCTTGGGGTCGTTAAAATGTTCTCATTTCTATTATATAAGAAGGCCGCTTATGACAAGAACTGATAGTAACTAAAGAGATAATATTCAAAGAATGTTAATAATATGCATTAAAATGGGATTTTAGGTTGGTTCCATAAACTGTCAAACTTGACTCAAATCTGTTTTGTACCCATGTTCTAGTTTTAGAATCTAAACCAGAACTAGAATTTGGCTAGTGTCTAGCTCATAACTAGTACCTAAACTAGTCAGTTTAGATTCTAAAGCCATTGCAAAACTATTCAGAAAAGCATTGTCGAGGCCTCCCAGGGAGAGGTTAATAAGAACTGCCCATGTGTGTTAGGCTGAGTTAGAAACCGACAGTAGTAGAGTGTACTCGGGTGAATGGCATGGTTGGAGTCCATTTACCCCCTTCCAAATAGACATCCTACTTGTGAGAAATGTTGCTTCGGAACAGGTAATAGAATGCCTGGTTGAAATAGAGTTGGCTAACCCACAGTTCTAGTGCCCAGGCTTTTTTTGTTTTTTTGTGAAAGGCAGTGATTGACGTTTTTAATCTTCGCGTGCACGATTTCACAGGGCGCAAATGCTTCCTGTCAGAATTCCCTGCAAAGATGGAGAAAAGCGTTCACAGATACTCACAGATTCCCGAGAACTCTCTCGGAGCATCCCAGGAGCTCTTGCTGCTCCCTAGAAACCGTGTTTTTCATCATATTGTGAAAAATAACATGATTGGTACCTGCAATTTCTGACACCAATCTCACATCTAATCTTGGAGGCTTTATGAATATCTACAAGGGACCCAAGGTCTAATTGCAGCTGCGGCTAACTATTGATTCATTGAGCTGTTGGTACCAAGTAGTTTATGAGGACTCTGTAAATATGGGCTGATGATAGTCATGGTCAAGTTCCCGTAATTTCTTAATGTCAGTTTATTTATTTGCAATATTTATGGTTGTAAGATAGAATCGAATGATTATCTGTGCTAGGGGCAGAAAATGCATTTCTAAAGGATGACAGTAAATAGAAGCATGTTGTTGATTGGGTTCTCGAAAATATATTTAAGAACCAAGTACTAGTAACTAAAGGGGGAAAAAATCACACAAGGAGCTAGAGTCATGTGAAACAAGCAAAATGAAAACCGAGAAAACACAAGGGTTTGAGGAATTGGCGCTGTAGTAGAGACTACGCTGGGCATTCAGGCTGCATGGGGAGGGGAGCGCTGGGGCGTTGTGTCACTCAGTATGGAAGGGGACCAAGATCAATGGTCGTGAGTGTCCAGGAGCATCTTCCACAGCGGTTTCCAACCCAGACCTTTGTCACACAAATGCACGCCGCCTGCTTTCATTTGTGCCATGGAAAGTTTGGCTCTCACTGCAGATCAGCATCTGATGCTGTCAGAGGCCAGGCTGGCATCGAACAAAGGGTTAGCTTGTTTGTTTAGCTCATTTTCTGAGGTGAAAGGTCTTGGGGGATGATGGGTCACAGGGTCTTTTTCCTCTAAATTGGTCCAGGGCTCCCAGAAATGTGGAGACCAGTGAACCCAAGGTCACAGCAACCTTAAGGTTTTATGAAATCACTGTTTGACATCTTTAGCATCATTTTGGTGGCAAATATCTGTTCCCTTTGTGGCCTTCCTCCATGCCTTCTCCCCAGCCTAGCCCCATCTGCAACAGAGCTGGGCTGGGAATATTTCTGGGTGTAGCATCTCAGAGCATGTGCATGTATTAACTATTTATTGGAGTGAAAAGAATTTTCCAGAGAATCACAGAGGCCATTTCTTCAGTGTGGCATTCGTATCCCTCTGGGATGTGGCCCGAGATCACCCCTGGCTGCCTTCTAGCTTCCTCAGAATGCTTCTTCCTGTCACTCAAGGAATTCTTGCTTTTCAAGGACCCTGGACTTGGATTGTCCAGTATCCTTCCCACCTGCTGCTGTGGAACATCGTTGCTTCCTCTTCTTGACTCCTAAAGTCCTGCTTTTCTCAGTCTTAAAGTTTTCAACACCTAATTTTGATCTACCTCATTCTGAGTATTCTTGGCTGGCTTCTCTGAACAACCAAAAACCAAAGGATGTCGCCTAGTCCTCAGCTGCCATGTGACTTAGACTTACGCTACAATTAGTAGGTTGTCTGTCCGTTTTCCACACTGGATGATACACCTCTTGAAGGCAGAGGTTACTTTTTTTCCCCTTTAACCTTCATGCTAAACCAGTGAAAAGAAAGTTCTGTATCCTGCACACACCCAGGGTTATGACCTACGGGTCACATTTAATTTTAACCAAAACCAAACCAAAACAAAAAGCAATAGCAATTCCTCCTACTTTTATCAGTAATCTCAGATTGACTGCATTTCTTTTTAGTCTATATCCATGTATTCTAGGCAGGTCTTTCTTCCCCAAAACATTTAAAAGGGCGGGGGGCGGGGGGCAGTTCAAGTTTTGATTTATAAAGTAAATGACTGAACCTTTGGATTTTTACTACTGATAAATTCACTTTGCCTGAGAATTCATATCATTTTTAGTCAAGAAATACACTAGGTAAAGGCCTTGAGTTGTTTTTATTCGTTCATCGTTTGTTGCTTTAGAAGGACTGATTAAAGCTGGAGTTTTATGATTGTATACCCCACCATTTTAGGAAAACAGTATTTTTTTTCCTTCGATATATTTATTATCTGCCTTAAAACCATGGAATCTGGCTTAAGCCAAAGCAGCTATATTTTTCTTTTTTACAATAAACACCTTTAATTACCTTTCTTCCAACAACTTTGTTAAAACACACAATGTATCTGTCTCCTGAGGTGAGCGTGAAAAAGGAACCCAGCAGTACTGATTTCAGCCATAATTAAAGAAAAACTGAAAAGGTCAAATACTAGGATGGGGGTAAATCTCAGGCAACTCCTGGGAACAGGTGCCACTCTGCACCGAGACTGTGAATCACTGAATTGGTTATTGAATAATTTCCTGTATGTCTTCTTCTCGACCTTGTGCCCACGTGAAACGGGAAACGCATCGCATCTTCAAGTAGCACCTGTTTTAGTTGCCTTTTTTTCTGTAGACTGGTGAATTTCTAACAATAAAGCCAGGAAGGAAATAGTGCCAAGACGGTTGGACAAGCAGTTTCAGAATTAGGGCAGGATGGCTTTTTTGTTGTTTGTTTTTTCAGACTTAGTCTCCCATTGAGTCAACTCAATGAAATTCATCAAATACACATAAAATATCTACTATGCACCAGCGAGTCAACTTCAGCTAGGTATTAGGGACATAAAAGAATAAGACATGCTCTCTACCCCAAAGGGTTTCACAGGAAGAGACAGTCTTGTAAATAAATAAGTAAAATCTATTGTGAAGGGCTGCTCTGCTGGAAGTCAGTACAGGGCACCCCGAGTAGACCACAGCAGTCCATCTGAGTGGGGAGACATCACGGATGGCTTTCTAGAAGTGGCATCCCCAACCCCGAGTCCTGAAAGATGGAGTCCAGTGACAGAGGAAACACCTGCAAAGAACAAAGGACCTCCTTTTTGTTCAATTGAATGGATACTGTTGAGCATTTCTAGATGCCGGAAAGTGAGCTAGCCCTGGGGACACCCTGGTGAGCTAAGTCAGTGTGAGCATTTTTCAGGGCTTAGAGTAGAGAATACGGACAGGGGAACAGCCCAGTGTCCGTGCTGCAGGACCACGGTGGCTCACAGAAAATGTACCTCACTCAGTATCCCCCAAAGAGCCAGGCAATTACCCTAAAGCTATAGAGTTAGGCCTGGAGGATGGGAGTTGGTCGGGGGAAGCTGAGGAAGGGAATTAGACACTGTATTCCTGCTCTGGCTTTCTCCCACACTTCACGGCCTCCATCTCCTTTGTGGGTGGGAAGGGTCAGCCTGAATAAGAGAACATTGTGGCTATCCCACAGGGCTTCGAATGCCTTCCCTTGCTTCCTCTTCCACCAGTTCTTTCCATTGCTACACGTTGCCCTGGATACTCGCTTCCCTCCTGTTTCAAGCACCTCTCTCCTAACCCGATCCAAGTGTTACTTAGAAACTTGTCGTGAGGGTTCTTTACATCAGGGCTTCAGGATGACAGTGAAGGAGGTTTTTTGGTTGTTGTTTTGTTTTTAATGATGGAGCACAGGGGTACCTGGGTGGTTCAGTCAGTTGGGCTTCTGACATCAGCTCAGGTCATGACCCTGGGGTGCTGGGATCGCACCCTGCATTAGGCTCCCTGCTCAGAGGGGAGTCTTCTTGTCCCTCTCCTTCTCCCTCTGCCCCTACCCCTCTCATGTTCTAATCTCTCTCTCCTCTCAAATAAATAAATAAAATCTTTTTAAAAATAATAAATAAAGTGATGGAGCACATGCTCTAAATAAGAATGACATTTAACCAACTAGATAGAATTGTAGACAAGAATCCTTCAGGAATGTCCGCTATTGCTTCTGCCTTGGAGACTGGTGGTGGGAACACATGGCCCTGTTGGTGTGCCCCATGTTGTTTCCCCCCAGGCCATCCTGACATGTCCATTTTTTTTTTTCTTATCTCTTATTACTGCTCACAGAGCTTCTTGTCTTTTTCTCATGAAGTCTGACAATGGCTGCCTAATGCTGTCATCTCCCTGACCCGAGCCCGTGTGCCTACCATCTCTCCCAGCCACACTCTGCCGGCTCATCAGTGTGATGGGAACAGAGCCTGGAAAACCCTGTTGTCAGGACAGCTTCTTCATGCCTGAAAAATGACCCTAAAACATCATTCTGAAGTGGGACACCTGTATAGACAGCAGCACCAAGTAGCCCACAAGCAGGCATAGAGGAAAACCGTTGCGTCTCGTTACTTGTGTGGGCTTTGCTTGTAGCATCCGGTCCCCGGTGCCCACCTCCACGGCACTGCCACACGGCTGCTGTCAGGAGGTTAGGAGTCTGAGACAGGTTGTTCCAATTAGAGCTCAGCTCTACAGTCCCTCCAGAAGTACCCACTCCCCAGATCTCCTTTTCCCTACCCGAAAGACGAAGGGAGGAAACAAAAGTTTCTCGAGGAATGCAGATATGACATCATAACTTGGGACTCATCTACATTAACCCCAATCAGTAGAGAGAGATGCACTGTGACTGAGTTTTACTGAATTTTAATGGCATAATTTTTAGCCCAGAAAGCATGCTCATGTGTGCCAGAGTGATTAATGGTACAGTTTATGCAGCTCGTTGGTCATACTTAAATTAGTTTAAATATTCATCTGTTGTTTTGTTATGATGAATCTCTGTTTCATTTTCTTTCTGTTTTCGCTTGAATACTTCTTGTCTGATTGGAAGATGTTTGCCTGAATTTGGGAAGAGGTGCTGGCTGACCTTCTAGGTAGCAGTATCCCCGGGCTGTCCAAGGTGTAAAGAACATTCTATTCTGTGCTGTGAAACGCACACACAACCACACCGTCTTTCTTGGGCGAGATGTCTCAGTGGATTTGGTAGCTGCCAGCTTAGAGGTTCTGTTTTCTGATCTGGGACAGATGAAACAGCTAGGTAGACTTGGAGATGGTTTGATGGCCACAGGAGTTCCTTGAAAATTCATGCCTCAATCTTTTTTTTTTTTTAAATGGCCAATGTTTTATTTATTTTTTTATAAACATATAATGTATTTTTATCCCCAGGGGTACAGGTCTGTAAATCGCCAGGTTTACACTTCACAGCACTCACGATAGCACATACACATACCCTCCCCAATGTCCATAACCCCCTTCCCCTCTCCCAACCCCACCTCCCCCCAGCAACCCCCGGTTTGTTTTGTGAGATTAAGAGTCACTTATGATTTGTCTCCCTCCCAATCCCATCTTGTTTCATTTATTCTTCTCCTATCCCCCTAACCCCCCTTGTTGCATCTCCATGTCCTCATATCAGGGAGATCATATGATAGTTGTCTTTCTCCGATTGACTTATTTCACTAAGCATGATACCCTCTAGTTCCTCCACGTCATCGCAAATGGCAAGATTTCATTTCTTTTGATGGCTGCATAGTATTCCATTGTGTATATATACCACATCTTCTTTATCCATTCATCTGTTGATGGACATCTAGGTTCTTTCCATAGTTTGGCTATTGTAGACATTGCTGCTATAAACATTCAGGTGCACGTGCCCCTTTGGATCACTACGTTTGTATCTTTAGGGTAAATACCCAGTAGTGCGATTGCTGGGTCATAGGGAAGTTCTATTTTCAACATTTTGAGGAACCTCCATTCATGCCTCAATCTTAACACCACCTTTCTGTAAGTTCTCCCTCTTTCATGTGCATTTACGATTTACAGTGTCTTTTTACAATTTAAATTTTGAGTTGGAAATTCCAGATACTCTGCCTTCTGGGATTTTATAAATATTTTTCCCAAATGGGAAGCTCCTCAGACATTGAAATTCTATTTGTAGTGGAGAAGGGAAAGGCCATGAGGGTAAATTCAATGACATATCTTAATAACAAACTCTAAGGTCTTATTAAAATAAAGCAGTGCCTTCCCTGGACACTGTCATGAGAAGAACAACACCCAGATATGGAAAATGTTCCTTTTTAATCTGTGGCCTTGAGAATGCAACTTGCCAAATACCTACTCCATAATTCTTCCACTTATGAACTACCCTGTATAATGAATTTAAACCAATTTAAGTTAATTTACCCTATATAATCAACATAAACCTTTAAAATATATGAAGTTTTTTCATTATGGCTGAGAATTGACCCTTAGAGAGCCAACTGGATATAGGATGGAGAATTCCAGATACCAAGGATAGTTAGAGCTCAGCTTTCACAGATAACCCATTTATTTGAAAGCTGTGACCTCCAAACCAGCCAGGCACGTCTCTTCATCTGTTACCCTTCTCCCTCATCTCCCAGCCCAAATCAGAAAAAACAAGGTGTGGTGTATACACATCTCTGGTCATGAAAGATCCCCTGCATGGTTCGGGAATCATGTTTCTGAATTTTCCAACCTTGGAGGCCACCCTTTCAATTAACATCTGAATAAATTACCCTAATCCTCCATGACACATTATGGTAGGAAATCCAGCTTTGTTCTTCGTATTATCAGTGATTCCTAGGAGTGTGTGGGGAGTATATTTTCTCCTAGGGGGTCAATTCTCCATCTTATTCCCAGCTTTTCTTTTCTTTTTTTTTTTTTTAAGTAGGTTCCATGCCCACAAAGCCCAGTGTGGGGCTTGAACTCTTGAACTCACAACCTTGAGATCAAGACCTGAGCTGAGATCAAGAGTCGGATGCTCAACCGACTGAGCCACCCAGGCGCCCCTCATTCCCAGATCTTCAGCTCTCCCTACTGAACATGTCACCCTCATGCCTATAATGGTTGGCTTTTTTCTGCATTACCTAGCCCCGAATATGGACACTATACTCCAACTAATACAATTCTAACAGGTTACAGGTTATTGCTGACGTTGAGAATCACTAAATAGAACATGGGATATTATTATTAAAGCTTATCATCCTTCATGGTACAAGACATTCTTCACAGGCAACTTCTTCCCTGGGCCATGCCATCGAACCCTGTTCTTCGGACTCACTCTTGGACCTTCTCCTTTCCCCAGGTTCTGGGGGCTCAGCCTCATATGTTTGATGCGCCCAATGGAGGAGATGAATACTTCCTGTTACCTTGGTACTCAAGACAACCCTGGGCCCCTATTACCAACCTCTGCTCTTTCTAGACCATTTATTCTCTGCTACCTTTGTCACACGTGCTGCCTTGTCATTCTCTGCAGTGATCTACTTAATAGTCTCATCATTGAAATTAAAGTGTGGGTGAGCCCTCCAAACACAGCATTCTATATTATTTTAATTCTAATGAATGATGGCTCATAATTATTCATAACAAGAGAAAAACAGCAGCATCTTTTTCATAAAGAAATGTCTGAAGTGTTGAAATGTTTGCAAATATGTCAAGTGATGTCAAAATGCACATGTGGTTATATGACAGATTCTAATGTCATGTGATATGTGACCGCCTCCTTCCGAGAGTTGTCACAATGATCATCTGCTTTGCCACAGAACATGGAGGATTTTCTGGCCTGGGAAGAGGAGATAAGGCAAGAGTAGAAGTCTGAGCGCATCTCACTTAGCATAACACAGACAGGCTTGACCATGCCTTCTGGGAAATGGTGGCTTAGCCCATAAGATAGAGAAAATGTTCTCAGAGTAGGAAGACCATTAAGTGTTTGTGGGGAGCAGACAATGAGCAGCAGCTTGAGTAGTAAAATGAGCACTGACTTTAAAGTGCAGAGGGCAAGTAGAGCTTTCAGCCCGTCTCTGCCCATTTCCCCTCCTGGGGAAAGTTATAGCCTCCGGGTTTTCACTTTCTCGTGTTTTTAATCACAGAGTTTGAACCAGGTGCCCTCCTACACCTTCTAATTCTTCGTAAGACTCCTTTCAGCTCAAAAACCCTGTAAGACGGCTGTTCAAAACTGCCACACTCCAATCAAATTTCGAACCCTAATCATCTTGCTACAGGCTAGCAAGACTTCACTTGTGGAAATAATGACTCTACACATCAGTAACTGAGGTTTCGAAAGCTAAACATGTCGTCAAAACCAAATCGCTGTATAACTGTTGGAAACTTAACCACAATCCTCTCCCACATCGTTGATGTCAAAACACACCCTCTAAGCCGCGGCAACATCCACTGTTCCTTGAACTTTCGCACATATTAATAAAGGCTTTGATGCAAACTGTAGAGCAGTTAACCCAAGGGGCTCTGAACTAACAAATCTCACTGTAGCCCAGATTTTCTCTCTGGGTTTTCACATGACTCTGTGTGAGAAAAGCAGGAGATTTCAGATCTTAGCAAGGTCCACTAGAAGGACCGATGAGAACATTAGGAGTGTGGTCCACAAAACAGCCTAAATCAGCAGTGTCTGAAAGATCTCTCTCTCTGTGAAGGCCCATCCAGGTTAATATCTAATTTTCTCTACATTACAGCATCTATGGAGGTTGTCATGGTAACCGGGTGAAAAGTTTAGCCAATAGAATCTATGTAGCACTTTTAGTCTTCCCCAGCTATCTAGATTTCTTTTCTGAATCTTTTTTTCTCTCAACTCTAGTCTACCACTTTTTTGTTGTTGTTGTTGTTGTTGTTTTTCTTTCTCTCCATATTTTTTTTTGTAATCTGTTTAGTGATCAAGAAAAGATTTTGCTCTTATTTTTTTAAAGGAGCATGTGGTGTGGACAGTGATGATGGCATGCAGTGTTGTAAATGGAAGAGATTATAGCAGTCACCTCGTTCTTTATTTCACTCTCTGTCAAATAAAAACAATTGCCAAGGAA
The DNA here is from genome assembly GCF_922984935.1 of Meles meles. Taxonomy (NCBI): domain Eukaryota; kingdom Metazoa; phylum Chordata; class Mammalia; order Carnivora; family Mustelidae; genus Meles; species Meles meles. The sequence continues at coordinate 7,651,945 of NC_060075.1, read as the reverse complement.
CTTGATAAATACAGAGTCTTAGTCTTCACACTGTTGAATCCAAATCTCATGAGAGACGAGAGAATCTGTATTTTTAACAGACATCTGAGTTAATCATGTCAAGACAGTTTGAGAAACGTTGGTCAGATTTCATCATTTCTTTCCATTTGTAGGTAAGAACATTCATTTGGGTTATACATGCATCATATGAAAAAAAGAGGAAAGGATTTCATGGTCTTAGAGGGATTCATGGCCTGACAGAAATGGAAAATTATTCGTGCTGTAGCTGAAACACTCAGCTTGGGCCCTTTCAGCTTCTAGAACTCTCAACTTTGCTGAGCCCCAAATGGCAGTGACTATGGTCCATTAATCACGGAAGTTGCCTTCCACACTCTGCCAACCTCAGTGACGCTTTCTAGACAGGGAGCCATGGACAAAGATTGTGCTCCATGAGGGAGATTCAGATTTTCTTTGGGGCCTTGCCCTTACTCTTTTAGATGTAATTTGAGTGAGTTTTTATCATTCTATTTGCTGCATTTGTAAGTTTTCTCTTTTGATTATTCTAGTCAGGTAATGATGAGCTCAGCAAAGTCAACACATGTACAACTCCGAAGTTCTACAATTAATGTCAGTTATAAATTTCACCAAGCAGCTAGAAAAGCAACCATAATAAGGAATATTCTAATTAGTCTTCAAGGCATTATGCTGCAGAAAATATGGGATTTTTTTTCTTTTGCAGAATTTGCTAATTGCCCTCAACAATAGGTATGCTTTCAGAAAATATATGGCTTTGGCTTCCAGCTGGGACACTCTGGAGATATGATGGAAGTTGCTAGAGAGAATAGTTACATGGCTGCTGAAATGAAAGTACCTAACAGAATTCTTTCTACAAACATGTTCTAAAAACATTTTGGGGTCAGTGGAGATACAGTTCCCACTCTACAGTTGATGACTTCCATAAATATCAGCCCAACATCTAAACTTTATCTTACTTACAATTTTAAATATGCAAATAGAATACCTAAGCTGACTGTAATTTCAAGGGATACGTGGTCATATTTTATTCCCAGTCACATTTTTAGAATTCATCTTGAGTAGTGCTGTGAAGACCATCCAACTGCTTCATGTTAAGAGTTGAGAAGTTGTCCTAATAACCAAATTATGAAAGTAAGATGAATTATCTTCATATAATTTGCCGTGCTGTTTTATGTTTGGTAGAATTGGGTTAGGGAGGAAGAGGGAGAAGTTCTGAATGTTTGGAAGTATTTTTTCATCCTAGAATGGATGTTCTCTTAGTCTCATAATACCTTCTAATTGGAAATCCTCACGGGATAGACACCTGGTGAATGGCCTTTAACTACCATCCAACCCATGTTGAATGCACTGGGGAAACATCATCTTTCAGGGACTGGTAGAGGGCTTGGCAGTTGCCTGTGGTGCTTCCCAACTGTTGGAGCCCAGCACAATTAACAAGTCCTGCTGGTCCTTCTGGAGTTTTTCTTAATCCTCTTTAGATGTCCCTAATTTGAATTATTCTGTGTCATCAACAAAGATTTGACAGTTGGGCCTCAGTGAAATCAGGAAATAGAATTGCAATTAGAGTTTCTTAATCATTGTGCATATTCTATTGCTACATTGGGAAAATATTGGGATCTAATTAAAAGAAAGAGGAATTGTTCATTTGCTTAATATGTCACTATTTTTTCTTTTAAAATATAAAAATAAAGAAAAGCTTGGTTATCTTTGATAGTTGCGGTTATTTACCAGTAGGGATTACTGAATATACATGATGCAAAAATTCAATGTCAAGGAATAATATATGCTTGAATGAAGAACAATTACTGTGAGATTTAGAGGATTAGGAATCTAAGTGGTTTTTTTTAAGTATTTTATAGTTTTTCTGGCTCTTGACCCATTCTTTTATTTGTAGAATTATGAAAAACATGATTACTTTGGTAACAGTTTTCTTTATCCATCTCTTTTTCAGCAGATGGTAAAGCTCATTTTTTTAATTTAATGTGCAATACATGGTGTAATTTCATTTATATGAAGTTCAAACATACACAAAAACTGAACAATCAAAGGGCTTAGGGCTACAACACATGATCAGCTATAAAGAAGATGAAAGAGAAAATGAACCCCAAATCCAGGGGAGTCATTTCATTGGAGTCAGGAGGAAGGGGTGGGATCAGGTTTGGGCACCCAGTATAGAAGAGCAATTATACCAGTTGCTTGTTAAAAATGGCAAGGAAGTGGGCATCTGGGTGGCTCAGTGGTTTAAGCCTCTGCCTTCGGCTCAGGTCATGATCTCAGGGTCCTGGGATATAGCCCTGCATTGGGCTCTCTGCTCAGTGGGGAGCCTGCTTCCCTCTCTCTCTCTCTGCCTGCCTCTCTGCCTACTTGTGATCTTTCTCTCCCTCTGTGTCAAATAAATAAATAAAATATTTTGGAAAATGGCAAGGAAGCCTTTGGTGAAGACTACCATGATAGAGTCAAGATTGCTGCAGTAGGAAAGAGAAAGTGAACTCAACTCCATTGACCCAAAGGCTGGAGAGTCTAACCACCAGGGTGAGCTAGTGAAAAAGTACTGGAGAACTGAGGTCAATGTGACTAGCCCGTCTGCTCTTCAGGCCTCTGCCAGACACTGGGGATAGGGGGCCCTAGCCTTCTTGATGGTTGCATTGCAAGGAAATAGTTCCCAGGTCCCAGAAAGACAGTCCTAGGTTGTGGCTTTTGTCTTCTCAAGTGTTTATTTTCTCCTCGTGAGTGTATAGAGGTTTACCAGTAGCATTCCTAGCAGTTTTATTATTATTCTTTTACTCTCATTTTAATGGAGGCTGCGGAAGGAGAAGACTTATATTGTCTAAGTAAAGAGAGGTTGGCGCCTAGCCAGGAAGAGACTGGTCTATGCAGCTTAGTCACTGCCAAGGAGGCTTATGAGGCCACGCTGAAGTTCTTTTTCCTAAAAGTAGGGAGATACACAGCTGTTCATTGTGCCATGATCTCTGTATCTTACAGATAATTTATGCATTTTCTTGAGTATTTAGTTGAAGCAGAAGAGATACTGAATAATGCTGAAGAGAAGTATTAGTAGCATTGACTAAAAGCGGAAACGGCCCTGTGCTCTGGCCAGGACCAGTAATGGCGGTCAGGGTGACAGCCTCGAAGGCTGCGGTGGGGAGAGCCTGCTGGCTGGCCTAATGCATGAACACGTACTGGCGCCTCTCTGTTGTTTTTACTGGCTGTACTCTGTCTCTCCGAAGTAAAGGGCAGTATTTTACCCTTGATTTACTCCTGAGGAGACTCAGGCAGAGAGGGCATTAATTGTTGCTTTCTAATATCACAATAAACCTGCATTCCCTAAGGCTACGTTCCCCTCCTCCCCCAGAACTAAGTTAGCTACTTAGGGAAGATCATTCAACACTTCCAGGTCTCCGGGGTAACATTGCCTGCTTTATTGTTGCAAGCCAACAAATCGCCTCCCATCTGTCTACGGTGGCGGTGTTACCGCAGCGGCATGCCCTAGATGTTTCTCTCGTGGTCTGAAAGAATTAATGTGCCTCCCTAAGCATCCAACTTAATGCTAAGGAGGGACTTGGGCATTGGGGGAAATCTGCCTGGCAAAGAAGTTCAGGAATGACATTGGCCGTCCATCTAAGTCTTACTAAAGTATCTTAGTGAAGTCCACAGGGGCTCCTGGGAAGCTAACATTTTGAGAAAATAAAGAACCAGCAGGTATTGGTGGTTCCCCAGACAGATTCTCTGGGCCCTACATGAAGCTTGACATCACAGCATAAGAGTCTGAGGTCAGCATGAGACAGAGGGCAGAAGCCAGCCAGAGGGAACACCCGTACAGGAGACCAAGCAAGGGATGCCTGCACAGCAACCCTGCTCAGACCTCTCAAAGTCAGAAGAAATGCAGAAGAGCCAGCCAAACGAAGAGGAGAGAAGTGACATCTCAGAGGAGATACTGAGGAGAGGTGCGCTGGCATCTTACTTGCAGAACATCTTCAAAAATGAAGTGTCCTGTATCCTCTCTTTCCTTCTCATCTTAGACGCTGACAGGAGCCAACCCACAGAAGCAGCAGCACTTGGGCAATGAGCAGAAGATAGAACCACTGAGGGGCCATTCTCTCTACACACTGATATGGAAGTTGCCTGCCGGTTTTAGGGATTTCCCGTGCTGATGACCACTGTGTCTTGTTCCAGCAAATACCTCTTTAATGATCTTTAATGAGATCGCATGTTGCTGGGCCAAAAATTTGGGTCTTGTTTCATTGCATCATTTTGCTCTGGTTTAGTACATGGCAGCCACATAGTGGCCCAGTGTCAAATGTCAGCCAAGATCCATGCAACAGGGGTGAATAGGACTACTGGATCTCAGTGCTTAGCGACCTCCCATTGACCACGCTCCCTAGTCATCCAGGATGACAACCAGTCACAGAACTTCTGGTGGCTCATATATAAAAACATCACGTAGTCCAGAAGGACTACAAGAAAAGTAGTCTTCAAGTCTGTGTCTGCCTGCCAGCCTTCCTTTCTCTTCTGTTTCATTGCTAAAGGCTTTAAAGATATTTCTAAGTCTATATACTTTAATAATAAGATAAAATGAGGAATTTTGCATAGTTGAAATGGAAGATCTGCTTCCCTCAAGCTTTCTTCCTACTCCACCCCCAACCTCCAGAAGGACACTTGCACCACTAAGGTTCTGAGCAAGATAAAATAATTCTGAATGTCTATTTCTGAGAATGTTATAATCTGCTAGATTTTAAAATATATACATATTGGTTTTAAAAATTAGAATGAAACCTTAACATGTTTAGTTTGTTTTAGCCATTAATTTCTTCATTAATCATGTCAGATTACATAACATCAGATTTTGATTGTGTGTATGGGTATATACATATACACACAGAGAAAGTCTTTAAAGACAGTGGATTGCCCATATCTGTTTAAGTCTTCTCCTACGGAAGTCTCCATTAAAATGACAGTAAACGAATGTTTAAACCAACAACAACAATGACAACAACGACAGCCATAAACCCACAAGGACAGAATAAAGCAGATGTGTGATTCAGTTCATTTTAGGAAGATGGAAAGCTGATGTAGGAGAGGCAATTGATTTAGTGAGATGGAGGGCACCATGGCAGAAAGAGCCCACAGAAAGGGTTACCAAAAGGTAGTCCATTGGCCTTCTAGCCTAAAGGCTCCAGACATGGGACACCGGGTATTTTGGAGGCAGAGCATGGACAGAAGCTTCAACTAGACAAAGGCTAGTTGAATGTCAGTGTGCAGAACTGATGGATGTGCAGTATCTTCTTTTTTTCTTTTTTAATTTAATTTTTTTCAGTGTTCCAAAATTCATTGTTTATGCACCACACCCAGTGCTCCATGAAGTCCATGCTCTCCTTAATACCCACCACCAGCCTCATCCAACCCCCCACCCCCTCCCCTCTAAAGCTCTCAGTTTGTTTCTCAAAGTACACACTCTCTCATGGTTTGTCTCCCCCTCCAATTTCCCCCAACTCACTTCTCCTCTCCATCTCCCAATGTCTTCCATGTTATTCCTTATGCTCCACAAGTAAGTGAAATGATAGGATAATTGACTCTCTCTGCTTGACTTATTTCATTCAGCATAATCTCTTCCAGTCCCATCCATGTTGATACAAAAGTTACGTATTCATCTGTTCTTTTTTTTCTCTTAAAATTTTATTTATTTATTTGATAGACGGAGATCACAAGTAGGCAGAGAGGCAGGCAGAGAGAGAAAGGAGGAAGCAGGCTCCCCATGGAGCAGAGAGCCTGATGTGGGGCTCGATCCTAGCACCCTGGGATCATGACGTGAGCCAAAGGCAGAGGCTTTAACCCACTGAGCCACCCAGGCACCCCATATTCATCCTTTCTGATGGAGGCATAATATTCCATTGTATGTATGGACCATATCTTCTTTATCCATTCGTCTGTTGAAGGGCATCTTGATTCTTTCCACAGTTTGGTGACTGTGGATGTTGCTGCTATGAACATTGGGGTGACCCTTCTTTTCACTACACCTGTATCTTTAGGGTAAATACCCAGTAGTGCAATTGCAGGGTCATAGGGTAGCTCTGTTTTTAATTTCTTAAGGACTCTCACTGTTTTCCAAAGTGGCTGCACCAACTTGCATTCCCACCAACAGTGTAAGAGGGTTTGCCTTTCTCCACATCCTCTCCAACACTTGTTGTTTACTCTCTTGTTAATTTTGGCCATTCTGACAGGTGTAAGGTGGTATCTCAGTGTGGTTTTGGTTTGAATCTCCCTGATGGCTAATAATGATGAACATTTTTTCATGTGTCTGTTAGCCATTTGTATGTCTTCTTTGGGGAAGTGTCTGTTCATGTCTTCTGCCCATATTTTGACGTGATTATCTGTTTTTTGAGTGTTGAGTTTGAGGAGTTCTTTATAGATCTTGGATATCAGCCCTTTGTCTGTAGTGTCATTTGCAAATATCTTCTCCCATTGAGTTGGTTGCCTCTCTGTTTTGTTGACTGTTTTCTTGGCTGTGCAGAAGCTTTTGATCTTGATGAAGTCCTAAAAGTTCATTTTTGCTTTTGTTTCCTTTGCCTTTGGAGACATATCTTGAAAGAAGTTGCTATGGTCGATGTCAAAGAGGTTACTGCCTATGTTCTCCTCTAGGATTTTGATAGATTCCTGCCTCACGTTGAGGTCTTTTATCCATTTCAAGTTTATCGTTGTGTATGGTGCCCAGTATCTTACCATTCTCACATAACCAGGCAACTAAGCATTCCTTCAAATGAAGGAACTGTTAAAACTTGAAGAACCTGGGGCACCTGAGTGGCTCAGTGGGTTAAAGCCTCTGCCTTCAGGCTCAGGTCATGATCCCAGAGTCCTGGGATCAAGCCCCGCATCGGGCTCTCTGCTCCGCAGGGAGCCTGCTTCCTCCTCTCTCTCTGCCTGCCTCTCTGCCTAGTTGTGATTTCTCTCTGTCAAATAAATAAAATATTAAAAAAAAAAAAAACTTGAAGAACCTGAGTAGGGAGACCTACATTTTAAGGATACTAGTGCCAGCTAAAAATGAGGTTGAGTTAAAGTCTACATAAGTCTCCTTTTCTCCAGAAAAACAGTAGTCAAACAAATTACCTCTCACCTTACTTCTCCCCCTATGCTCCTGCCAACCAGAAAATTAGAGAAGTCTTTCATGAGGCAACAAATAGCCAAGGATCATCAAACATTGGGACAAAAACATTCACTGTGGTCCAGAAAGAAAAAAGAAGAAATTTTTTGAAAATCAGGATAAACAGAGATAAAGCAGGAAGCAGAAGAAAACTCTCAGTAAAACAATGCTGACATACATGCCCCAATATCGTTGTTAGCAAAGGAATCAAAATAAGACAGGTCTCTTGGGACACCTGGGTGGCTTAGTTGGTTAAGCATCTGTCTACGGCTCAGGTCATGATCCCAGAGTCCAGGGATCAAGTCCCATGTCAGGTTCCCTGCTCAGCAGAGAACCTGCTTCTCCCTCTGCCCCCCACCCCACTTTGCTTTCTCTCTCTCTCTCTCTTTCTCAAATTAAGAAAAATTTTAAAAATATATATATACTTTAATGTACATGAGAGAACTATAGCCATCACATTGATATATAAATAAAGTGAATAAATCTCAAGTGGTAGAATTTTTTTTTAAGTTTTCATTTAAATTCCTTTTAGTTTATATACCATGTCATATGAGTTTCAGGTATAGAATTTAGTGACTTAGCATTTCCATACATCACCCAGTGCTCATCACAGCTAGTACCCTCCTTAATCCTCATCACCTATGCATCCCATCCTGCTGACCCACCTTCCGTCTGGTAACCATCAGTTTGTTTTCTATAGTTAAGAGTGTATAGAATTTCAAATGTGCAGCATCCATGCTAGAAGTTATAAAAGGTTAATTTTGGAATTACACAGTCTAATGTCTTCATTAGCAGTTATGTGATTTTTTTCCCCATAATCGTCTAATAGATTAGCAGCAGAATCAAGTTTAGAATGCAGATTCCTAGTTTCCAATCCACTTTGTTACCTAGCTCTATAAAATGGGTGTAAATGTCTGATTAAGGGCTTCAGAAGTTCCACAGAATAAACATGTGAGACACATAGTGTCAACATTATGAATTTGTTAGATATAAAACCTAATAGCCAAGAATTGTGATAGAAGATCACTGTTTGTTTGTTTGTTTGTTTGTTTGTTTGTTTTTTCAAATTTAGAAGAGCTATCTTGAGATGACTCATTAGGCTTCTTCAAGAATTTAGCCTAGGAAGTTTGAATAAAGCCTTTCATTTTTTCTTCATAGTTTTCTTTCAAACTTGACATCCAATATGGTCCACTGATTTTTTTAAGATTTTATTTATGTATTTGACAGGGCAATCACAAGTAGACAGAGAGGCAGGCAGAGAAAGAGGGGGAAGCAGGCTCCCCGCTGAGCAGAAAGCCTGATGCGGGGCTCAATCCCAGGACCCTGAGATCATGACCTGAGACGAAGGCAGAGGCTTAACCCACTGAGCCACCCAGGTGCCCCTGGTCCACTGATTTTTAAGGATAGATGGTGTAGCACTCAAGTTTTTTAACGCATTTCTAAGGCTTTGTCTTGTGAGTATTTGGAAAACAGAAATCGCTTGTAACTGGCCTCACCCTGCCCCCTATCACTTCAAATTACAATCCATCCAAAATGGCAGCTTAGTGTGTAAAAGTGGGTTAAAGGCAAGAGCCTTATGCCTCTGATTTGTTAGGATGGGAGGAAATTATAGGGCAGGTAGTATGTGTACCAGACTCTCCGGGGCTTGTTCTCTCCCCTCCATTAGAGAATTGAGAAAAGTTGGAATTCACCATAGAAGAACCTGAATCTAGAGATCAGTGTCTGGCTTGAGAGGTAGGTGAGTTCTGTATATGCATTTGCAGGTGCCCTTGCTGAAAAATCCTTTTCTCTAAAACAACCCCCCCAAAATCTCACTCATCTGCACTCCTCTCTTTGTCTTCACTGGAAACCTTTCCATCTTGCCCACCTGTCACTACTCTGGATTTCTGAACACAATTATCAAAAGCACATTTATCATGAGGGAAATAGGAAAACAACATTAGTCTGACTTCTAAACCCACAGGACCATTATAGTTCGTGTATATGAAGACTTATTCATGGCATTCACCTGTCAAAATCTTTCCATATCTTCTTGTGAACTATAAAATATCATCCAGGGTGTAGAGCATGGTTTTCAAGGGCAGTTGATAACCTGATTCCTCAACCTGCCCCACCTGATAGCTTCATTTCAACCCCAGGCACCCATCACTCCAGATCATGAGGACCCCCTTTAACTTTTGTTGCATTTCATTCATCTGCATATTTCCCAAGTGCTCTCTGTCAGTTGAAACTCTCTGATTGTTCAGGACCCGGTTCAACTATCTGGCATCCTGTGAAACCTTTCTAGTACCTCCCTGTGCTGCCTCCTGTCCCATCAGAAGCCACTGCTTCCTCTTCATTAAAGTCCCACAGCACCTAATTTTTACCTTATTAGAGCACTTTTCACAGTCATATGGCTGTCTTTGATATGCCTTCCTCCCTCCCCAAGTAGAGAATTGTTGGAGAGAGTCAAGAAGCATGTCATAATTTTCTTGTGTTCTGGAAGTTTAATGAGTATCGAACCTGCAGAAGGATTAGGTTAAACTTTTTTTAATTGGATTTATATAAGAGTTGAAGAGTGTTTTCTGTTATTCTAGTTGATGCTCGTGGCAACACCATTAAGCAGGAGGAGTTAAGTATCCATAGTTAACTCAATTTGAGCCAGTAAGGCAACTGAGCACCTATGAGAGATCGCAACTGGCCTCAAAGTCATGTTACCAAACAAAGGCTGAGCCAGTACTACTGCCTGGGTTTTCCAACCTCCAGTTTTGTGCCCTACACCATGGCTGCATAACATCCACTGGGAAGCAGGGACATGATGAAGAGGCGAGGACACTTGGGGGGGGGTGCTCAGCCTTGTTGAAGCAACACTCATGCACACATCTTGTCCAAGGGGTCAATGCTGGGACTTTTAGGGTCTCTTTCTTCTAAAATTTGTGAGATGCCAAAGCAACAGAATGCAAGATCAGTTTCATTTCTGACACTTTTGTTCACAAACTTATTCAAGAAATCCTACTATCAAGGTTGCCTCCTGAATTAATAAACAGAGGCTTTATTAGGAAGGATTCTCTTTTCTTTCTACCAAAGCTGCTTTGTTCCTTGGGCGTAAACAAAACTATCCCTTCTCTCTCTAAATTGGCCAGAGAGCCAACCTTGTATAAATAAGGACTTCTTAGCTTTGGTTTTGGATGTCAGCTCTTTCTCTTGAGGTTTTTACCTACTTAAAATTCACTTGTTGATCTTTAAATTCACATGTAGCTTGAGGCAAACGTTTGAATTTCTAAAATGAAACCATGTGCCCAAAATAAGCTTACAGGAAACAAAAATAAGACAAATAAATGGAAAATCCTCCAAAGTAGGCAAAACCATTAAAGTGATAATGCTCTAACTCTCTGACCTAACTTTAAAATAATGTATATTGGAGATAAGCTTAAACAATGGAGGCACTCTCCCCCACAAAGCCTTCAAGAAAAAGCAGAAAATAACCTCAGATGAAACTTCATTCTATGTCATTTCTCTTCCTAGGATCCAGCCTTAGATAGTCTGACCGAATTAGTCTGGAATGGAGCCCTTACACCAGTATTTATTAACTTCCTAGGTGATTGGAATGTGTGCCAGGATTAAGAAACCCACATGAACAATACTTGGAAACCATTCAAACAGATGTTTACTGTATGCTTCCCCTCTCTACAAACCCTACCACACAACCTGCTCCTTCCCTAAACCCTACCCCCCCACTCACACCAAATTTTGTTCATTTGTGTATTGACTTAATCAGCACGGTGAATATTGGCTTTGTGCAAGGAGCCATGTTTTCATCCCCGAGAAGCTCCCAGTCTTGGTGTGGAGAACATGTAAAGGTGTGTGGAAACAGTAGCAACTCTTGGGATGGAGGGAGAGCAAATGAAAAGTGAGCAATTTTTTTTTTTTAAAGAAGGGAAGTAATTTCAGATTTTCCTTCAGTTCTGATTTTTTTTAATACTGCTATTAGGTACTGGATTAGCTCATGTTGTGGGTGTAAAGAAAGATGGAAGCATACCTAGTGGTTTTAGATAATTGTACATTCTGAACTTGGCATTTTCTACCACAACTTCTGTTTATAGTTTATAGATGTAAGACATGAATAAATAGAAATAATTCCTGAATAAACAAAATTTCTATGGAAGCATGTGACTCTGTCCAGCCCCACTGTTCTGCCTTACTACCCAACTGAGAACAAAATGGATACTACTGAGATTACTCCCTAGTTGGAAGGGAAATTTGTACTGACATAGCCAACTACTATGCTTTCAGGCAAATGAATATTGGCCTTTCAGAAAAGGCAACTTGGAAGCAAGTTGAGCCACAAACTACAATTAACAGGAAACAGAGCTGATTCAGTATAACAGCAAGCCCCCAAACCCTTATTGGAAGGGTTGACCCTTCTCTATGTTCGGATGTAGCTAGAGAGGAAATAACATTGAGTCTGGCTATGGTGCCATAAAAGATACAAAAAAATATGGTAGACCACAAACATGGAGCCTATTTGGAGTGGAGAAGAGCAGAGAACCATGGTATTCCAACTCTAGATTAATCTGAGGCTCCCTTTGTCTGCTGCTACCCAACAGGAAAAAATCTAGAGCATGAAAAATGTTCATAAAATGTAATATTCTCTCTAATATTTCCTACTTTTTCTTTGCATCAGATTAAAGCTCTATGAAGTCAGTGCAAATCCATATCTACACCTAGACTATCAAGAATCCCAGAATACAATCTGTGTGTAGAGGAAGAATATCATTAGTATAGTTTGAAATAATTCATTGTAAATTATCTCCAGTTTAAAATAGTCAGCATCTACTGAGAACCCACTTTGGACAAAGCATTGTGCTAAGTGCCAGTATTAAACAAGTAGAATGAGACAGAACCCCTGCTGAGTATATACAAATAAAAATTATCCCCCCCAAACTCTAGAGTGTTCCTACATAGACATTCTGGAGTGAGCTACAACCATCAAGCCAAGCACCAGGCTCCCGTGTATGGTTCTGGGAGTGTTGAATGGTCAGCTCAGGATACAAAAGGCCAAAAAACAGATGCTACCTGTCATGTTACCTGATTTTTAAAAATTTTTAATTGTTTAAAAAAAACCGCAAAATTTACAGTCATCATCATTTTTAAATGCACAGAGCTCAGTAGCGTTGAGTATATGCTCATTGCCATGTAAGCAGCTCTCCAGAACTTTCTCATCTTGCAGCACCGAAACTCTATACCCCTTAAACAACCACCACATGTACATGAGTGTGAGGTATCCAAATACTTGAGTTCACGAAAGGAAAGTAGAATGGTGGTTGCCAGGGGCAGAGGGGAGGGGAAAATGGGGAGTCATTGCCTGGTTTCATCTTAAATACCAGCCTTCCCTTTGACTTCTGTGCTAGGCATGTTGACATCATGGCCACCTGTCTCTACCCCTAAGGATGGAGGCAGCTTTGTTCCCGGAAGTGCTGTCTCCCGCCTGGCCATAAAGGCCCAGCTTCTGCCCGCACCCAAGGTCTACTAGCTTGGATCTGCCCCCCTGTTCTCCTGAATCCTTTCTTTCATGCCCACTCATAACTGTTCTGCCAAACGTACTTGTTTACTGCTTTTCACAGACACCAGAGAACACCTCTGCTTGGGTATTCATTATCCATCCCTGCCCGGCCTGGCTGCTTGTTCTGCTCGTAGCCTAGGCTGCATACAGCTGAGCTCATCCCCTTTCAGCAGCCTCAACTGGACTGCGTAATACACACCCGCCCTCCAGCACCCCACTCCCCACGATCAACAGGTACAGTCACCATGTTTTGGAAAATGCCTAAACGCGCCCACACTTTACATTTTGGAAGCGGGGAACAGTGAAGGAATCCAAACCAAAAACCATCTCAAAAATGTCACGGTTCCCTATCCAATACGTGGATCTTGGTCTCCAGTACATTGCTATTCGTACATCACACAAAAGTTCTATAAATTATTCCTGAGAATTATGTGCAAATTTCAGTGCTCTCTAGACAATTCTAAATATCAGCTTCCATGCAAGACTTTACCTGCTAAAAGCATCTATTTATGGTCTGACACTACATCTCTGACGTCTTGGCATGATACATATTCCATCAGGCTGATGCATTGCACCTCCCAGTGAGTCACGGTGTCACTAACTCAGAATTAAACATGTTGCTAAAGCACTTTACAGCCCTTGCAAAGCACATAAAGGCTGTTTGACAATTACCCCCAGGAAGGCAAATAATCAGCACACCTCTGATTCCCTTATTATTAACCATTATAAAATCATGTGCTGTGATAAACGTACCTAACAAAGACATTGATTTTTACAAGACTTCCCAAGCAGAAAACACATACATTTGATATAGGAAACCCACAGGGGGTCCCTCCATTTTCCTTTGTGTCTTCAATTTGCTGGGAGCCACTCCTTGTATGATTTCGGCTTTCACCTGTCAAGCTCAGGCTTTGACTACTGAGTTATGGAAAAGGCACTGCCTGTTGCCATCACTACAATATGAAGGGATGTCTTAAAAAGGAAAAGAAACAAGTTTTTTGGCTGTTTGTCATTAGAAAACTATTTTTGGGGCACCTGGGTGGCTCAGTGGGTTAAGCTGCTGCCTTCGGCTCAGGTCATGATCTCGGGGTCCTGGGATCGAGTCCCGCATCGGGCTCTCTGCTCAGCAGGGATCCTGCTTCCCTCTCTCTCTCTCTGCCTGCCTCTCTATCTACTTGTGATCTCTCTCTGTCAAATAAATAAATAAAATCTTTTTTTTAAAAAAAAACTATTTTTAACCCAAAGATTTCAACTTCTGATTTTTTTTCCCCTTTCTTCCTGTTTAATTGCAGGGTAGACAAGTAGGCCCTGGTCTGCACCAAAATGTCCCTGAGACTGTCCCTCGTGGTTTTGTCTCACTTTTTTTTGTTTCTTTATGTGATTGGGACCACTCTGCCAGTCATTCTTTCCTTAAAGTGCTTCTTTCCTTGAGGGAGCTATGCAATCATTCTTCATCACTATCCTTCTGACAGGGCCAAATTAGCACTTACGTTAGATGTCCACAGATCATGTCCGAGGAGTTTTCTGAACATATTCATAACATAACAAAGGTTTGCACAGGAAGTACATTTGACCGCTCAGTGGCATATTTGACTTGATCGTTCGCAAGGTGTTTATTGTGTTCTAGATGGTTAAACACAGGTTTCAACTGAGCTCACAACAAAAAAATGAAAATGACCCATGGTAAATTTGTCATATTTACAAAATGAAACCAAACAGACAAAAAGCATAAGGGGACAGCACAGTGAAGATGAGAAGCACTCTAAGTCCATGGGGCTCTGAGTTCCAGTCTAACTTGGCTCACTGATGACTTACTGGCTGTGTTACCTTAGGGGAGGAGACTGAGTTTCAGTCTTTTAAGTTATAAAAACAAGAGCTAAATAGCAGCCAGAATTCTTTGCACAGAATTTAAACTGTGCAAATACTTTATACCTATTAACCATTTTGACTCTTACAGCTCTTCTACTCCTGTTGACATTTTATAGCAAAGGGAAAGGAGCCACGGAGAGGCTGACTAATGTGCTCAAGGATACACAGCAAGTAGGGGGCAGGGTGAGGATTTTGAACCCGGCAACTTGTCTCCAGAGTCTGTGTTTTAACCACCAGGCAAAGTTCCCTCTTCTAAACATCTACCTTGCAGTTCAATGGTTGTGACGTGTGAAAGTTCCTCTCACTCTGCCTGGCAAATTGCAGGTGTTTGTAAGAGTTCATTTCCTCTTTAAAAGCAGATAATAGCAGTAATTCTACCACTAAGAATAATGCCTTATATCACTCAATATGTATATCGAAGATATTCACAAAGGTGCGGGAATATAGTTTCAGAAAATCATCATTGTCATGGATTGTCATGGATACCTTTTATTGAGCACTTATTATATGCATTATCTTATTTAACCTTCACAGCCATCATAACAAGTGGGCATTATTATCATACATGTATTATAGATCAGAAGGCTGAGGTTCAAACCCGCATGGCCAGTGATAAATACCAAATCCCATGATAATCTAACTATTGCACTAGAGCATGGACTATCAGAAAGAGAGAGTATGGAAATATTATCATTATGTTCATTCTGAAGCTATAATTATGTAATGAATTTCAGAATTATAAATAAAAATTAACAACTGGTAAATTCCTACCTACTAATGACTCAGGCTGCTGCAATATCTTATTAATTTGGGGGCCACCAGGAAAGTCACCTTTACCCTCTGGACTTCAGAGCCCTTATCTAGAAAGCAATGTCCCTGTGTTATTTGACTATCATAGTAAGACATCACTGTAGAGTAATGTGACCAGATTTTGGAAGCATACCAGTGGTATCACATAGAAAGAGTAAATTTTTTATGGAAAATATCAACGACCAAGAAATAGCCTCTAAATTAGACATTTGTTTGGTAAATAAAGTCAGTTAATCCTCCTCTGGAGGGCATTTAGTTCTATTATATAAATATTAATTTGGGAACTGCAAGTGGGCGATGGCATTTTGTTAGGTTTGATGAATGGGAAGCAGTTATACAAGATATGGCCTCCCCCAGTGAGAAGCTTAGAACGGCAAAGAAAAGTTGTGATATGAACACTGGGGTATTAAATACTATCTAGGAGTGTATGTAGAAAAAGCATGAACTGCGTATTTCCCTAACTCCTGCTTACTCCATGAGGCTCCGATGAAAACATCATTGTAGGCTCACAGATCTTTGAAGACACCGAGGAAGATGTGGGACAGATTTGGAAGAAGAAGGCATTTCAGTTAGAGAGAATCGTTGGGAATATATTCAAGGGACAGTAAAGAGATGGACCTGATTGAACCCAAAAATTCATACTATGGGGGCACATGGGTGATGTGGGTGACTCAGTCAGTTAAGCATCTAACTCTTGATTTCAGCTCAGATCATGATCTTAGGATACTAAGATTGAAGCCCCTCATCAGGCTCCATGCTAGGCATGGATTCTGTCTCTCCCTCTGCCCTTCTCCAGCCCCCCCCCCCAATTCATATTGTGGAAAAGTAGCTATAGAAGTTGGTTGAGAAGAAATGTTCTGTTATTCACCTAAGGATTTACCTCTTTTAATACTGAATTTTCTCATTTCTATCGATCAAAAATCTTGACTTGCATGTTATATTACCCAAACATATCCAGAATTACACCTGATTCCCCATGCTGCAGCTCTACTCTCCAATCCTCTCTCTTTCTTCTCAAGGAAGTGTGTTGGGTAGACAAGTAAGAATAGTGACAAAAGTGTAGAGCTAATTACTCTAATTTATTAAATTTGATCATTGGAGGCCTTAACACTTGACTTACCAGCAATCAATTTGTTGTGAGTCAGATCCCCTGGACTGGGAGAACAAGGAAGGACAGGCTAGGTAGGAACTTCTCCTGCTGAAGTTAGGCAGGAGGGATCAGCAGGGTTGAAGGATGGGCCAAGATGGCAGCAGTGGATTAGAAAGAAAATAAAATGATTCAAGAAGCATTTTTAAGGAAAAATAAATTTTAAAAAATATTTGTTGAGTGATGAGCATGTATAAAAACTGTAACAATCACTAGAAGAAATGCACAGAAGGGGAAATAAAACAATTATACAATCACACAAATAATAACGCAAGGCCAACCACATCAAAGAATCTGGCAGATGAGTAGGTCGTATACTATAGGATTCAGAAATAAGATGGCTCCAATTTCTCACAAAGTGGTAAAATATACTTGATACTATTGCCCTCATAAAATTGCCAACCACAAGAAGAATACATTTTATGAACGACCATGACAGAATGTTGAAAATAATTTACATGTAAAAAATAATTGTGCAGTAGAGTGTGATCAAAATCTGATACTGGATTAGTGGTCAGAACCTTTCTCTCCTCTAATACTCTCCTTCAGTATTAGTGCCCAAACATAGCTCTTGATTTTAATTCAACCATTGTGCACAATCCGTTTGACTACTGGGCAGTTGTTGTACTACATGCACATACACTTTGCATCTAATGACATACGATTTGCACGTTATAGGATCTGTAAGTTGTAACGTTCACCTTGGCATACTTCCTTATACTATCCTCATTTCACATTCATTCCTGCTTTCCCCTTAAGTGTGCTAACCTCTTAATAGTTCTTTCTATCTGGTTTCCTAGTTGGACTTACCACCACTCCTCTCTGGCCACCTGATGTCCCAGTCTAGTTTAAGTGGTTCCATTATTGCCTGGAATTCCAGGTCTTAAACCTCTGAATAATTCCATCTCTAGAGGCCGTCCTGCCCAAGAACAAATTCCAACAATAAAACATCTAACTCCAATTTTAAATGTCTTCTCTCTCCTGCCTTCTTTACTAATTTCTTTTTTATTTGCTAGAAATCTTAATGTCTGCTGGACAGCTTTCAGAACCAACCTGCCTTCTCCTCTTCAGATTTTCATTGCCAAGTTCACATGTATGCTAATGAAGCATTGTGTTTTTGTGAATATGATTATTTTCATCCTGGCCAACATTAGTACACTTCAAGGGGAAGTTACATATTTTATTACATGCTTTAATGTTAATGAATTACAACTAATTAGTATTTATAAATTTAAATCAAAATGCAGAGAGACATTTATTCTAGTAATATAATTTCTCTAGAATAGTTCTATCATCCATATTAAGTCAGCTGCTTTTGTTTAAATTTGTAATAATTAAGCATAAAATAAAGCTGTTTAATTTTACATTTGTGATACTCAATAGTCTGTTCTTAAGGAATATGTAGTATTTTTCATCTTGGGAGCACAAGAGCTTTTACAAAATGACTGTGCTTGTCCTCTTATACAGGTGCTACAGTACTGATCCTGTGTCCCAGACGTACAAGTACCACAGTACTGATCCTGTGTCTGGGACGTACAAGTGCCGCGGTACTGATCCTGTGTCTGGGACGTACAAGTGTTGCAGTACTGACCCTGTGTTCAGGACGTACAAGTACCGCAGTACTGATCCTCTGTCCGGGAGGTACAAGTACCGTGGTACTGATCCTGTCTTCAGGACATACAATATTGTAGTACCGATTCTGTGTCCAGGATATATAAATACCGCAGTACTGATCCTGCATCTGGGAAGTATGAGTATCTTGGTACTGCTCTTGCATCTGGGACGTACAATACTGTAGTACTGATTCTGTTTCCAGAATTACAATTAAACATGGCACTTGAGAAATTGGGAATAGACCAAAATGATGCTTCTTCTTCGGTCCCACCCCACTCAAGCCTGCCTTCCTTGAAACCATGCTATCTCTCTCAGAATCTCCTCTGATGACTCTTTAGTTCTTGTTGTGTGAAAACTCTCTGCCATTGGTCACTATGTACAGTCAATTCTCATTATTCACAGGAATTCTGTCCTAAAAAATTCACTGCCAACACTGAAATAGCAAATACTGAACCATTGCTCTGAGGCGAAATATAAGGTTAGGTTTCTATGAACCTCCCTCACTATATTTTCACCAGCCCAGACATACATGGCCTGCTTTTTCTGTATTTCTGTTGTAAGGCACCTTTTAAAGTATAAATTTGGGTTCCATTAGCATTGAACACTTGGCCACCAGCACTCTAGCTCATGCCTGAAGGAAACTTATGTACCATACATTTTCCAGAAGGCACCTCTCAGCCTTCTTGTGCTCAGGAGCTCAGCACTCAGCACTGTGCTCAGATGCCATTTTAATTAGCAAAATCACCAACAAAAAGGCAGAAAATATGGCACTAAATAGACCATGGAAAGGACGTTTCTTTCCAGTATGAGGTCTGCAGCAGGAAGGCGGAGTGTCAGCTTATTGGACGGCAGGTGGGAACATGTGTGTCAGGCGACTCAGATTTTTTGTCACTCGGCACATGCACGTGTCCTTGAACAACCGTAAAAGCACTGTGAATGTTCTTGGGGTTACAAATAAATTTTAGCAAGTAGACAAATTTGCAACTATGGAATCCATGAATAATGAAGATCAATTGTATCATCTTTTTAAATAAAAACAAAAGCCACAATCCAACCCAGGATTGGTGGCAGAAGGCAGCTGACATTTGTTGATCTTCTGTTAGAACCTAAGTGCCTTACATTTAATAGCACATTAATCAGGGACCCATAGAATGTATTTTGATGTGATTTGTCTTCACATAGGACAAATATCATTTCTGTGTTAAGTTGTCCTATGTTCTTTTCTCAACGGTGACCAAAATTAGACTGGGAACGTTTGGCACTGAACATAAGCAGAAATGAGAGCACTCGTATCCCCTGCAGAAGCTGATTGTTAAGTAGCCATCCAGAAGGTACACAGCATCTTTCCATTGTGGCTGTGTGTTTTGTTTTTTCAGGTTTTTTGGTTTTTTGGTTTTTGTTTTTAAGATTGCTATTGAAATGACAACGCAGACATTGTACTGGCTGATGTTAAAGGGAACCTCAAAGTTCTCATAATTAAAACAGTATATAACTAGTGCAAGGATAGACAAAAATTACCCCTGGAACTGACTAGCATATCAAAAATACAGTTTATATAAGAATTAGTACACTAAAGCTGGTAATTCAGAATAGGAGGGGAGAAGACAATTTGTGCTGAGAAAATTCTGTGACAATAGTTTCAATAAAGTCAGTTTCTCCTTCACATTAGATCTAACAAAATCCAAGGAATTAAAGACTTTAATGATTAAATAAGAGAATACTAAAAGTATTTTTCTTTTAAAGAAAATTATTTATTTATTTATTTATTTATTTATTTATTTGACACAGAGAGAGAGATCAGAAGTTAGGCAGAGAGAGAAGGGGAAGCAGGCTTCCCGCTGAGCAGGGAGCCCAAAGCAGGTCTCGATCCCAGGACCCTGGAATCATGACCTGAGCCAAAGGCAGATGCTTAACCGACTGAGCCACCCAGGTGCCTCAAATAAAGTATTCTTCTAATTTCTAAATGAAAAAAATTCTTTTTTTTTTTTTTTTTTTTTTTTTTTTTTTTTTTTATGTTCCAATAAAACTTTAATTCAAAAACAAAACAAAACAAAACAAAAAACAATAGGCTGTGGGCCAAATTTGGTACACAGATCCTAACTTGCAAATTCTTTTCTGGGTTAAGCAGAGACGGGTCGACAGATGCTTGCCCCACTGTGCTTGTTATCTTTTTAAAGATTTTTTTATTTATTAATTTTGACAGAGAGAGATCACAAGTAGGCAGAGAGGCAGGCAGAGAGAGTGAGAGGGAAGCAGGCTCCCTTCAGTGCAGAGAGCCCAACGTGGGACTCGATCCCAGGACCCTGAGATCATGACCTGAGCCGAAGGCAGCGGCCTAAACCACTGAGCCACCCAGGCGCCCTTGCTATCTTTTTAAAAGAGCAGTGAGGATAACTTAACCCACATAATTCAAATTATTCTGTCTTAGGCTCGTTCTCCATAGTTTTGAGAAAGTTACAAATTTAACATACTTGTCACTATTCTCCTCTACCATTGTCCCTTAGTGGTGATTAGAACTTAAGGCATTTCTTTTTTCTTTCTTTTTTTTTTTTTTTTTTTTTTTTTTTTTTTTTTAATGTTTTCTATTTATTTATTTTTTTTTCAGCGTAACAGTATTCATTCTTTTTGCACAACACCCAGTGCTCCATGCAAAACGTGCCCTCCCCATCACCCACCACCTGTTCCCCCAACCTCCCACCCCTGACCCTTCAAAACCCTCAGGTTGTTTTTCAGAGTCCATAGTCTCTTATGGTTCGCCTCCCCTCCCCAATGTCCATAGCCCCCTCCCCCTCTCCCAATCCCACCTCCCCCCAGCAACCCCCAGTTTGTTTTGTGAGATTAAGAGTCATTTATGGTTTGTCTCCCTCCCAATCCCATCTTGTTTCATTTATTCTTCTCCTATCCCCCTACCCCCCCATGTTGCTTCTCCATGTCCTCATATCAGGGAGATCATATGATAGTTGTCTTTCTCCGATTGACTTATTTCACTAAGCATGATACGCTCTAGTTCCATCCACGTCGTCGCAAGTGGCAAGATTTCATTTCTTTTTTTTTTTAAAGATTTTATTTATCCACTTGACAGAGAGAGAGATCACAAGTAGGCAGAGAGGCAGGCAGAGAGAGAGGAGGAAAGAGGCTCCCTGCCGATCAGAGAGCCCGATGCGGGGCTCGATCCCAGGACCCTGAGATCACGACCCGAGCCGAAGGTAGCGGCTTAATCCACCCAGCCACCCAGGTGCCCCTAAATGAAAAAAATTCTTATAAGCAGGAGAGAGGAAAATTGATAGGCAACAAACCACATAACAAAATTTCATGTAGCAAATGAGATAGCAGCAAATTAATACAAAATAAAAAATACATTGACAGAGGAGTCATATATGTAATACTTTTTTCAAAACTTTGAAAAATCAATCAATACAAAAAAATACAAAAAGTAAAAGATAACAAACAATCAGGTCACAAAAGAAGATCTAGGGTTTTTCAGAAAAGGTGTAAAAACAATGTTGAAGTTCTTCCAAATCTAAGAAATACAAGCAAAAATAATACAACATTTCATCATCTCTGAAGTTGGTAAGATTTTCATTTTGGTTTTTGCACAATAAACAAAAAGTAATGGATCATTTCTGACTAGCAGTTTCGCAAAGGAGATTAATAATCTTTAAAATGTTTATAGTTCCCGAACAAGGATTTTCACCTCTAAAATCATGCCCCAAGAAAATAATTCTAGATCCATGCACGTTATTTTCTTAATAAATTTTTCATCCCCAAATCATGTATAATTGTGAACAGTATAAATTAATGACATCTGTCCCTCCCCCGCAAAAAGGAAGAAAGGGCTAATTTCTTCCATTTATCTAAATACATTCATCTAGCCATATAAGTCATTTCCCAAAAATAAGTCCTCTAAAAATGTTTCCGAAGACTGTTTGCATGGATACATAATCATGTTATAATGTAGATAATAAGTCATCCCAGAAAACTGATAGACTATTATCCCAGTTTTACAAATAATATATTTTTACATATATTCACACAAATCTTGGAAGAAACATAATGAAACTTAACAGATTATTGTTTGTCAGTGAGTTTGTGGGAAACTTCTATTTTCTTCTTTATGTTATGGTTTTCTGTGTATTCCAAATATTGTAAAATATACATAATTCATGTATATGAATTATATAGTTAAGAGATCTTAACTATCTCTTTTTGCTTAATTTGCAATTTTTCCTTTCAAGATCCAGTAAATTTAAGTTTCTCGAAACAAACTGAATATTTAACATTCTACCGATTAATGTTTTTTTAAATGCTAATTTTTTTCCTAGTAATATTGTATACTTTTAAATACGGTATGTCCTCAGCTCTGGCTGTGCCTGTCCGAAACCAGAAATCCTGCCAATTTTTTTTTAATTTATTTATTTTTTTTCAGCGTAACAGTGTTCATTGTTTTTGCACAACACCCAGTGCTCCATGCAATACGTGCCCTCCCTATTACCCACCACCTGGTTCCCCCAACCTCCCACCCCTGCCCCTTCAAAACCCTCATGGAATCCTGCCAATTTTTAAAAATTTAAACTTGTTATCTGTATTTTGGGTCATAGTATGACAGATAAATATTTTTTTTAAAGATTTATTTATTTGACAGATAGAGATTACAAGTAGGCAGAGAGGCAGGCAGAGAGAGAGAGAGGAGGAAGCAGACTCCCTGCTGAGCAGAGAGCCCGATGCGGGGCTCGATCCCAGGACCCTGGGATCATGACCTGAGCTGAAGGCAGAGGCTTTAACCCGCTGAGCCACCCAGGTGCCCCGACAAATAAATATTTTGACGGCATTTCTTCCGCTTTGGCCAAATAGAGATGACAGAAATGTGAGCCAAAGAAAGGACCAACAAAGATGGGAGAAAATCTGGGACATTTTTTGTTTTTATTATTACTTTTTATAACCATTATGCTTGCGAATTATTTATAATACTGCTACAAAGAATATTTTTTAGTAACTCGCAGGTCTCGCTTCCAAATGATGTGGTTTTGTTTTTATCACTCCAAATGTTATGATTATGTGAGGATTACAGGATAAAGATAATTAATACATTTTATGGGTTGTCTGATCATTATGAGAACCATTATGAATTTTCCGTCATTTTGGTGGAGGCCTTAGTGAAGGCTGGAATACTTCGTCTTTGGGACGTTTCTGTTTGCCCACCTGCATTGTGTCACTGCCCCGAGAGGTGATGGGAAGGGCGAGGCCAGGAGCTGGGAGGGCTGAGTGTGAGACGGTCATTCCTCTTCTGACTGGTGCTAGAACTGTGGACAATTTCTCTGAGACTCAGCTTCCTTGTCTGTAAAATAAGAATGAGTCCAACAGGTATACATCTAGTAATCTGATTTAATCACAAAATGGGGGTGGGAGGGGGCCACGTTGGCCTTAAAGAATCCATCAATGTGACTTGTCTTACTGCCTTTTTTTTTTTAAACTGAGCTATTTAATTAAAAAGTTAAATTTCTGTTCTTCAAAGGAAAACTATGGCACCAGGCAGTTTGAGTTCCTGCTAGGGGATGTGTATATAAGCTTTAGCAAACACTGCCAAGTTTTTTGGAAATTAGCCTGTGTTCCCTAAAAACAACTTTACTAGAGTAGAAAGGCCAACCCACGTCCTTTAAGGATTGGCCATAGATCCCACCATGGGATCCATGTGTCTATATGGTCAGTAAGAGCCGTAGCTCTATGCTGATCAGACCCTGAGAAACCTGAGAAGTTGCAAACCACGGACAGAAACAAACAATATCAACAGAACCCTTAAGTAATCCCTAGTTTTGAACCATGTCGAGTCTAGGTAAGCCTGCCAAGGTTAGTTAGGGGCAAAATGTTCGCCCGAGTACATCAATGAATGAGCAGCTTTTATGGCCTTTGTGGACCTCCTGGAAATGATTTTGTAGGCTCTCGGCCAAAGATAATTGTTTGAAATGTTAATATTCATTTAAATATTGTTCCCAACGATAATTGATTCTTTTCAAGCCACTTTGGGTTGGAGCCAGTAAAAATCCTCTCCTAGCTGCTTATAGGATCTTATCCTTCTGTTCTCTATGGGAGAAGACGACGCATCCGTGTCACCTAAAAGGAGTAGCAGTGACGCTATAGATCAAGCCAGATCTCCTGTGCCCATCTCCAGTTCTGTCACCAAATTTGTGACCTCCAGCAAGCTATTTAATTATTATACCCCTCAACTTCCTCACCTGCAAAATATAATAATGATAACATTATCCTCCGAGAGATTCGGCACCTAATACGTTACCTAGTAAGACCTAAATAAATACTAGCTACATCGATTATGATATTTATAAAAGCAGTGTATGTCATAATCCTATTTTACACCATTCAAAACTGTTTCCTGGTTCACAAAAGGACTATTTCAAACAAACTTTTAATTCTTGCAGAGTTCTTCCATTGCAAGGAAAGAAAAGTATCATCCTGGAGAGGGGTCTGTGCACAGTTAGGCTTTTCATTCCCATTACCTGCTTCCAAACAAGACAGTCAGAATTGGGTCCTCACATTTAGATCACCATGTTTTTATAACTCAGGCTTGATCATGAGACTCAACTACTTAAACCAGGGTTTAGGTTCCTTCCTTCGACAGCACTGTGTAGCTTGGCCCCGATCCCTGTGCCTTCACGTGAGAACTCTGCCTAAAGTTCTGTACTGAAGAGCAGACAGCTGATCCGGCCCAACCTAACTTTCAGTGGCTTTAGATGAAAGACATGCAGATTATAGAACATTCTAAGGTGGACACTCGTTCACTTGCAAATTTTACTGTACTTGCTAAGGAGGGAGGAGCTTGGGGGAAGAGAATGACAGAACAGAATTTAAACACTGGGAGAAATTTCTTCTATCATTCCACTTATGGCATTTTCCAGCCATTTTGTGTTTCATAGGGTGGCCGATACAGTTGGTTTCTAGGATGTATTTTGGTCATTATTACCCAAAGCATTTGCAGTTTTCTCTATAAATATGTAACTTCATTGATATTTCAAAAATTTTTATGAATCTTTAACCCCTAAAAGTTCTCTTAGATCACAGCTTTGCTGGCGTGATACTGCTTTTTAACAGTGTAAACTGTTAAAAAGATTAATGGCTCAGTGGAGCCCATTCAAATGAAGATGAGACAGAGACAGGATCTGTGGTCCTCATTCTCCATCCCGCAGAGTCAGCTCTCTGCTGAGCTGAAGGTGCTTTTAATACAGTGCTTTTGT
The DNA here is from genome assembly GCF_922984935.1 of Meles meles. Taxonomy (NCBI): domain Eukaryota; kingdom Metazoa; phylum Chordata; class Mammalia; order Carnivora; family Mustelidae; genus Meles; species Meles meles. The sequence goes on along the minus strand of NC_060075.1, from coordinate 7,626,569 downwards.
ACAGTGTGGTTCCTAAACATAGAACAGCCTCTTCTCCTGTCCCCGCCCCCCGCCCGAAGGCACACTGATCTATTTCATGCTGAAGTGCGTGTTTGTGTCAGAGCTCCTGGAAGAGAGAATGGGACGTGGTACTGTAGGGGTGATTCAAGAGATCCCCAGTGCCGTTGTGACTTCTCTCCATTTCGGCCTTTGTACTCACTTTAGAATCTAATCGCTAGATAAGCTCTGATCCCTAGAATTAGAAGCTCAAACTTTATAGCCAAGCTCACCTGGGTTTGAATCCTGTTTGCATCACTTGCCTGTGTGACTTTAAGGGAAGTCGCTCAAATTTCCGGGTCTCAGTTGTATACACTCGTGCCTGCTTGTTCACACTCTGTGATGGTTGTGAGCCCCAAATGGCATTCGGAGCTCTTGCTGCAGTGCCCTCCACATAGGGCTCTGCTGTTGTTGCTGGGGACATAGTTTAGCAATTAAGAGATCCGCAAAGAGCAGGAAGAAATCATAAGCCTGAGGCAGTATCGGTCATTGGAGCAGAGGGCATGCGGTGGTGAGTGGAGGGATACGCCAATAGCTGAGAGCTGCTGGGTTCCCCAGCTTTCCAGGACTGATTGTTCAGTAGGCCGGCCAGTCTGCGTGCGGCTGACACATTGGCAGGAAATGGAGACAACTCAGTAAAACTGACTTGCGGCAATTCTGTTGAAATATTGTCAAAAGATCTTAACGTAGTGTTTCATTTACTTCGGGGCTCCATCAGCCCGAAAGGAATTCCAAGGAAAACAGCAGTGATAATACACGCCCCCTTTTAACATGGGCTGTTATGAGATTGAAACGTGTTTATGAATGTGGACTGCTTTTGAAATGATGGAGCTCTACAGGAATGTGAGATGGTAACAGATTATAAATATTATCAGCATTTGAAGTCACGGCTAATCATCTAGGAGTTTGGCTACTAGAGAAGTAAGAGATGATGGGCATGACTGTGCCTCCGACCCTCAGTTACAATTTACTGAAGGAACTGAAGGTTGTAAGTTCCTTCATTATGAACCGCTGAATTTCTGTAATGTCTTAGAAGTGTTGCCTTTGGGACCAGCTTGAGTTTTAGAATTAAACCAGCTTGGGCTTTAAATTCGAATTCTGCCACTCACTGGCTGTGTGACCTCATAGAAGTTGCCTTGATTCTCTGCACCTCCAGTTCTTTATGAAAAGCGTTTCATAAAAATTTAGTTAGAAGGGCACCTGGGTGCTCAGTGGGTTAAGCCTCTGCCTTCAGCTCAGGTCATGATCTCAGGGTCCTGGGATCGAGCCCCACGTCGGGCCCTCTGCTCAACGGGGAGCCTGCTTCTCCCTCCCTCTGCCTGCCTCTCTGCCAACTTGTGATCTCTGTCTGTCAAATAAATAAATAAAATATTTCAAAAACAAATGTAGTTAGAAGAGTTGGGGGAAGTCACCTGGCTCCTCCAGACACTCAGCGAATGGATGGATGGATGGATCCCTCCCACGATTACTATTTTGAAACAAAGTGATAGAGTCAATTGTTGCCCTCAAACTTTAATCCACCTGATAAAAGACATGCAAAACAAAATGATCCTTGAATTGTGTTTCTCTCACTTGAAAATATCTTCCATAGCTTAATATAAGTAAGCTGCAGGACCGTGTGGTCATTGCAACATTGCAGTGTGGTCAAGGCAACAATGTGGTCATTGAAGCCATTCCAGAAATAAAACACCCAGAAACACCAAGCAGATGACGCATGCTATCATGGTCCTCACGGATTCCACGTCATCAGCTATCTCCTAGGACGAACGCAAGGTAATAGTGGAGTCAAGTTTATTGGTATCTTCCTGGTGAGGTGCTTAAAACAGAAACTAACCATTCATGAAGCAACTGCCGCCTGTGGCCGCGAGAGTGCGTCGATAACGTATCTGAACATACCAAGTGATAGCAGGGAGTTTAATCGTGCCGTCCAGGTGAAAGCAGCCTTCCAAGCCACATCACTAGCAACAGATTTCCATTAAGCACTGGCATGCTTTCAGGGCCCGGGTTCTCCCAGAGCAGAGAGAACAGGCAGATGCAAATCCATGCCTGCCCAGCAGGCAGGCAAGCAGGCAGCGTGTGTTTATGCCAAGGGGAAGAAACCGTACCCTTTCCACATGGCTAAACAGCTCGGCGTTCAGCCTCACTCCACGGGGCGTCTCTCCTCGCCTGGGAATGCCCCGGGTGGTTTGGAGCAGTTCAGAGCCAGGATCTAATTCACATGGCGATACCTGGCTCTTAATGACCCTTATTTTCACCATTCTCTGCACACAGAAATCTCAAGGCAAGAATGCGGCAGGCACAACCAGGTCTGTGTATAAGAGGGAGTGCTCGGTCCCTTCCAGAGACTGTTCCTGGGGGTCAGGGATGGAGCAGCGGTGGGGGGTTGGCTGCAAAGGGACTGTCAGATTTTCATCTTTCGGTTTAGATATAATCCAGATAGATGTAAAATAGAAGGAGTGAATGACCTCACCCAAATTTTGATTTCCCTCCAACATTTTTTCAGTATTACTCTGTGCCTAATAGATAAATGTTATTCAAAAAACAGCCCTGGGTGTTAGAAGACAAATTAGTAGTTGCCCTTGGGGGACAGCAGTGAACAGAAGGGGCACATAGGGAGCTTCTGGGCTACTGGTAATGTTCTTGGTGTAGTTGAAGCCTCGTGAGCATGTTCACTTTATGAAAATTCATCAAGCTATTTATTTATGATCTAAGCATTTTTCTTCAGGTAGTTTAATTATGCAAATTAATTTGAATCAATAAATTTGTGTGCATTATTAGCTTAAATTAACAATTAATTTAAATTAAATTGTATAATTAATATTTAAATATATACATACATTTTTTTCAAATATATATGTAGTAGAGGAAAGAAGACATGCAATTTGACAAAAGGTCTGTACCAAGTTAGGATATATTTAATAAAAATTAATATTTGGGTGCTATTAAATATATTGAGTTTTTAAAAACTGGTCAAGAATTTGAATTGCTTTGGAAGTTATAATAATGTTCCATGTGAAATAACTATTGTCAGTGTCCATTTTACAATACATTTCCAGGGATACTTATTTTTTATTCATTCATTATAACCTTTTCAGCATCATTTACAGAGTATTTGAAATCCAAGCTGGAGCCATACATGATTGCTGTAGCACTCACTTTGTTTCAACAAAATATTTCAACTAAGGCATTAATTGGATCCACTGGTTTTGCTCAGTGGAGAAAAAGTATCATTTATTTCATAAATACAGCCATGTTGATTTTTAAAAGTCATCTAAAATAAGCTTATTAAATTAAAATATTTCTAATATCAAAATAATATGTAAAGTTTTAAATAAATGCTCTATATTCACCATAATCTTCCTGTAGAGAATGTGTAGTATTAAAAGATAAAACTGCAGAATGACATCTTCAAAGTGTTGAGAGAAAGATAAACAAAAATTGAGAGAGCTCGAGACCTAGAGATTTTTATTAAAACAACTTTTGACTCTGCCAAAATTTAACTAATAACCTCCTGTTAGCCAGAAGTCTTATTGATAATATAAACAGTAATTTAACACATATTTTATATGTTATGGATATTATATGCTATATTCTTACAATAAAGTAAGCTAGGGAAGAGAGAATATTATTAAGAAAATCATAAGCAGAGAAAATACATTTATAGTACTGTACTATACCTATTAAAAAAAACCCTCATATAAATAGACTTACACAGTTCAAACCCATGTTCTTCAACGTGTGTGTGTGTGTGTGTGTGTATGTATCAAATATGTGTGTGTGTATTTGTTTATTTATTTTGCCAAAGACACCATAGCTAGAAAATGGCGTGGCTCAAATTTAAGTCTGGGCTTCTTAACTATGATGCTGCTAAGAGTATCAGTCTTGCCAAGTTTATTTCTCCAGTTTTAAGCCCACAACATATTAAAAAGAGAATTGTAGATGCAAATAACAGCAAATACAAGTTAGAACAAACACTGGCAGGTGTTAAAAAGGACGGGAATATAGAAACCTCAGAAATAGGTATTATACCAAGAAGCTTATCACTAGCACATTAGCAAGTGAAGTTACAAGTTAACAAAATAGTCATTAAAAAACTTTACACTGGGACACCTGGGTGACTCAGTCCGCTGAGCACCTGACCCTTGATTTCTGTTCAGGTCATGGTCTCAGGCCTGGGATCGAGCCCCTAGTTGGGCTCTGCACTTGGCATGGAGTCTGCTTCAGATTCTCTCTCTCCCTCTCTCTCTCTGGCTCTCCCTACTTCAAATAAATAAATCTTTAAAAAAAAAAAAAGCCTTCTACCTATGTCAAGAATTTTTTCTTTAAAGCTCTGATTATATTTTAAAATATTCTGTTTTTTGAAAATATAGTTTTGCATCTGAATAATACTCTGATACCAAAAGGATTTTTACCCTCAAGTGCACTATACAGATGGTACCAGGGAGAGGTCAGCTTCATTATACGGAAAACTTATGTCTGAGCAATGCCAGGAAATATAAATAAAATATATAAATAAATTTATAATTACGTATATATAATATTTTAAAATATTATTAAATAGTCCTCTCACACCCACAATGTGCTAATAAAAAGCAAAGAATTTTTTAAACCTATTTAATCATCTTTTTTTCCCCCAAAATTCTAACCCCCCGTGACTAAGGTAGAATTTGGTCTCTTCTATCTCAAAAATAAAGTATTTCCTAACAACTTTCATGGCTGGTTTCTCATAGATCAAATGCTGAACACTTTTTCTGATGACTTCTCACTCCCATCCTCAAAACCATATCCCAATTTTATGTGACCAAGAGCATATGTCTTCCTGTCCTATGTCACTGGAAGAATCTCAATTCTGCTTAAAATGTGGATAAAATATGGGGCGCCTGAGTGGTACGGTCAGTTGAGCACCTGAATCTTGGTTTCTGCTCAGTTCGTGATCTTGGGGTCCTGGGATCGAGCCCCACATCGGGCAGTGGGCTCAGCTCAGAGTCTGCTTGAGATTTCTGCTCCCTCTGCCCCTCCCACTTGCACCCTCTCTCTCTCTCTCTCTTTCAAACAAATAAACAAGCAAACAAACAAATAAATCTTTAAAAAGAAAAATGAAAAAAGAACGTGGACAAAATACCTAGTATGAGAGATATAGAGGAAGAAAGACTAACGTCTCATGGGAGGCAAGAAACATCTGTAAATGCTTTTAAGGGGAGAGAAGCTCCTGGAACAGCTTCCCAGCAGCACTGCCTTCCCGTGTCACCGACACGGCTCCTGAAAGGCAAAGAGCAATACTGTTAACATCACTTCTGAAGGTATGAATTGTGGATTTTGATTCTTTTCCTATAAATACTCACCTTCTGAAAACTCCTCTGCAATCTTGGCTGTCAATAAGTTTTATAAATGCTGTATACAAGTCTTTAATTCACCACGGCCTGCTTGAGGCTTATTTATTTTTTGAAAAAGAGAAGCTGGAGGAGTCATTGGAAAATTCATGGGTAGTTCACTCTTCAAGGTTGTGGTGTGCTCTTGCAATGCCATAAAAACTTCCGGAAGACTACACATGGCCCCTTCCTTCATAACGAATGGCTTTGCTTAGTCACAGTCTGAATAGCGTATTAGTTAATCAAGTCAACAATTATCTTTCTATTCACATGGCAATAACGTGTTGCAGCCCAACCCCCACCGCCATCTTCTTCTGTACTCATTATCACAGCCTGTTGTGTAATTGGGTTTCAGGATTCCCTCCCGTCTCCCCTCCCACCTCCACCCCTGAGTTCAGAAAATAATAAAAACACTGTAAATCTCCAAGTAACGAAAATCTTGCAGGAGTTAAAGCTAAAGTCCATCATATCACCTTCCTGAATTCACGACAGTTCATTTCGTATGTGTCTAGAGCAAGGTCCGGCAAACCGTTTCCGCTGTGAAGGGCCAGGTCGTCAATATTTCAGGCTTTGTGGACTATGTGGTCTCTGTGATGACCACTCAGCTCTGCCAGGGTCCTGTGAATGCAGCCACAGACAGCATGTGAAAAAAATGGGTGTGGCTGGGTGCCAGTAAAACCTTATTTATTGACACTCAATGTTGAATTTCATGTAAATTTCACAAGTCACAATACAATATTTTTGTATGTCTTCTTCAGCAATTTAGAAAGGCAGAAACCTGTTTTTGCATGGCCTTTGAGCTGCACAAAACAGGCACCAGGCTACACTTGACCACAGGCTACCCCTTTTCTAGAAGATCAGCAGAATGCCTAAAAGGATTTCTTACCCTCGGCACTATTGACGCTTTGGGCCAGGTCTTTCTTGGTTGTGGAAGACTGTCTTGTATATTTTAAGATGTTTAGCAACATCACTGGCTTCTACCCACTAGATGCCTATAGCAGGCCTCCCACCGCCCTGAAGCTGTGACATCTAGAATGTCTCCAGACATTGACGAATGTCCTTGGAGGGCAAAATTACCCCTGATTGAGAATCACTGGTCTAATACGTTAGAAGCATGGAGTACACCACGTGAGGTAATCAGCTGCCTAGCACTTTCCAGATAGCTTCATGTATCACCAGAGAACTATCCATGGGATTCTCAAGCTTCTAATACAGAAAGGACGATAGTACTTCCCAGTTAATAGCTAATGAAGAAACCCGAAACCTAAGGTAGCCCATTATGTAACTTGAACAGAAAGTTTGAGTATTTATGCAAAAATATCTACTTTGGAGTTTGGAACCAGTGTTCTCTGCCCCTCTTTATTTCTTTTATATCCATTTCCAATCCTTCTTTCCACCCCCTCACACTCAGAGCACACAGCACGCACCTGGCTGTGGACAGCAAGGATTAATCTAATATTTAATTAAGTTGATTTCATCTATTGACCAGAACACCAAGATGGCAAGGTGAGAACTATGCGATACATAGTTTATATTAAATGAAGAACCTAAATTGATTTCAAAGTCACAGCGTAGGGAATCCAGTCAACGGTATTGTAATAACATTGTATGGTGACAGAAAATGACCACACTTTTAGTGAGCACACCATAACATATGGAGAAGTTCAATCACTATATTGTACGCCTGAAACTAATGTAGCATTCTGTGTCAACTGTACCTATTTTTTTACCAAAAAAAAAAAAAACACCTAAATTATTTGCTATAAATCCTCTTCCTACATAAATTTCTCTCCTCTCCAGAAATTTTCTAATGTTGTGAGAATTAGCCCTTACCTTTTCGGATAGCTATTTAGGCTAAAGACACATAGTAGATTATGTCCTACACTAATGATGCCAAAGCAGAAAGGCGTTTGTCTTTTTTTCTACAGTTTTTTCATCTCCAGCTTTAAATTATTAGTATAAAGAAACTTCTGTTCCTTGCATGAGAGTATATTTGTACCATGTTTTACAATTCATCAAAGGAAGTTTTTCTGAAAGGTACTAAAAATTCTTCTATAGAATGCTAGATTGTATATGCTAAAGAATATTTTCTCTCATATTTCTTTATAGCCTGATAAATAACTTTTGATTCTTCCTGGATATATCATATCCAAATTATTAATATTTCTGCCTCGGCTTCCTGCAAATTCCTCTGGATACTTAATTATTTGATGTCTTAGTATAAGGAAAAATGAATAATGCTTTTTTTTCCCCCTACAATATGAGGTTTCTTTTGAATAAAGGACAACTTTCTCTGCTGAAGTAAGGTCTCTCAATGAGTAAGAAAGTCCTGTAAGATGGGTCCGAACAGTTCATTTTTATATACGAAACAACAAAAAAATTATGCCTGTTTAAGAGACAGAACAACCAGGAATCTGCATTAAGATGCAGATTCTGACTGCTTCCTTGACCAGACAAGGCTTGACTCCTCTAAACTTTGTTTTTTCAACCCCCTGAATCAAGGGTTGGACTGTGGAATTTCTAAAACTGACTTGGTGACCTGGTTATAGCCCGAGAAGGCAATCCAAGAGTATCACCATTACCTGCTACAGCTATTTGAATCTTGGTGCCAAAGAGGTGCCAAAATTTGGAATCAAATATTTGAAAGATTTTGGTGACAAGTTCAAAATAGTCTGTATGTCTTCTTTGATATTTCCTATCCATCCACCCCTACAGTCTTTACAGGTATTTATCTGTAAAATCTGGGCCATAAGAACTCATGTAAATGACGCATCACATAGTTCAATGTAATGAGGGACTTAGCTTATTATAGAGAACCTAGAATTAATTAAATGTGAAAAAGCAGTATCTTTTTTTTAAAGATTTTATATTATTTAGAGAGAGAAAGAGCACAAGAGCAGGGGGAGGGGGCAGAAGGAGAAGGAGAGAGAGCATCCGAAGCAGACTCAGGGCTGAGCACAGAGCCTGACGTCAGGCTTGATTCCACGACTCCAAGACCATGACCCCAGCCAAAACCGAGAGTCTGATGCCCAACCGACTGAGCCACCCGGGTGCCTGAAAAAGCAGTTTCTTAAGAAAGATGAGAGTTCAGGTTCAATAGCACAAATACTCTCATAGTATAGACCAGTAGTGCTCAACAGTAGGGTGAATTTGTCCCCTGGGAGATATTTGTCAATGACTACAGACATTTTTGCTTGTCACACTGGGTGTGGGGGCGGGGGTGGGGATAGAGTGTGCTAATGCTGTCCAGTGAGTTGAGGCCAGAGATGCTGTTAAACACCGGCAGTTCTCAGGCCAGGCTCTCACAACAAGACTTATCTGGCTCCAGATGTCACCCGTGCCAACACTGAGAAACCTTGGTGTAGACCTCTTAGAGTTCCGATTTCTAAGTAAACTCTGGACATCAATTCTGTGTATCTCTTACTTTCTACCATCATAGGAGCTTTTACCTCCTATCAGCTTGTTAGTAAACATAGTGAAAGTTAATAGTATATTTAAAACAAGGTCTTTTGGCATAAGCCTACCTATGTAGACAGAGTTTTGCCAACACAGGCTGTATATGCATGGGGTGGACTTGATCTAACAGGGCGATCTGAGCCAGAAGGTCGACTTTTCTTCCATCCTGACAAATTTTGCAATACATGCCAGTAATGTGAGAGTACTAATTTATATTTTGTTAAGGAAACATTTGATTCTACATGTGTTTCTACCTGTAGTTCTGAAAGGTACATTTTAATTTCTCTGGAGAGTAATTGCGGCCCTCTTTTTTGCTTCACCCAGATATTCCTTATTTTGCTGCTTGAAGAGCAACATCCCACAGACCATGAATGGTGGCTCTTCCCATTTTGAGAAACACTGAGGACACTCAAATAAATAAATTCAGAAAGCCCTGTCAGAGTCTCTCACGGGCCAGAATTTGCACATCATTTATTTATTAAATCTTTCTGTTCTTCAGATGTAAAACTACATGCTCAAAACTAAATGGAGGCAGTACAATTATACATTTTGCCTGAATTATCTCATCAATAAAAGTATCACCTGGCTAATTGCATCTCATTAGAATGGGCCTAAAATAGCAAATAAGCAAGTGCTTTATCCAGGTATTTTAATTCATTTTGCATACTATACAAGGTCCCAATTAGTTGATGTACACTGTTATTTATTTAAAAGATTTAAAAGTAAAATTCAACAAACTGTAGATGATTTATTTTGATCCTGTATTTCTTATAATTTTTATTGCCAAAATAAATTCTTCCTCATCTCATAGGCTGGGATCCTATCACAGAGCAGTACAGTTGGGTTCAACTGCGTCCAACCTTAATAAATATGGTCTCAAATATACAAAAGATCAATGTACTTTAAAAGATAATAACTTAGTCCTTGACTTGTATGATCCTCCTACCCTCCATTTCATCCAATCTAAAGCAGTAAATAAAAGGTATTAAATACTTATTTTTAACATTCTTAACCTTGGTTTTCCAAAAAGAAGAAAAATTTATACATTTTTTAAAGGGCAAATGCACTGAAATCTAGATTTCAAAATAGGTTTGCTTTATCTTACATTTGTATAAAATTTCAAAAATTCAGCAAAACTGTATATTTAGAGGGGAAAAATGAGAAGGACAAATTTTTTTAGTGACTGAAACATAGTAACCACATTGAGTATTTCTCATGGAATTTGTAATTGTTGTCCTGTTCACCAGTATCCTGATTTTCCTTCTTCCCTTCTTTTAAGCACATGGGTAAATTGCATGAATTGAAATTGAAGTTCAAGGTAGCCACGTGGCTTGCTTTGACCTATGATGTGGGAATAGAAAAAATGGGTCACTTTTGCGTCAAAGCCTTAAAAGATTTACTTATTTACTTTAGAGAGAGGGTGCGCTCACAAGTGTGAGGAAGGGGCAGAGGAGAGAATCTTCAAGTAGACTCCCTGCTGAGCGCAGAGCTCCAGGTGGGGCTTGATCCCATGACCCATGAGATCATGACCTGAGGCAAAACCAAAGTTGGATGCTTAACCGACTGAGCCACCCAAGCCTTTAAAAGCCAATGTGCAACTCGCCCCATTTCTTCCTTCCACCATCACGGCAGACAGCAGTCCTCCAGGTGGTTGAGGTCCTATCAGCCTGCATCCCAGAGTGAGGGTGACGTAGAGCAGAGCCTGCCTTGTAATGAACATGGAGCAGATAGAAGAAAGAAGCATTTGCTGTGTAAATGTCAGGGCTGTTCTGCCAGCTCATGCTGAGTGATGCACCTGCCCTGTCAAGCATTTGGGGGCTATTGGTATAAATGCCCCCAAGGAATTGGGCAGAGCCAGCAAAGACAGTTCTGAATAACTCTCCATCTATGCCTCCCCAAAGAAATGTAATAATCCAAGATCTATTTAGTGGAAACCTTCACTGTGCCAAATGTATCTTGCCTAGGACCACCTTTACTGATATTAATGAAGATTATAGAGCAGGGGGAAAATGTGAGAAAGTAACTTCAAACGTCAACCTTTGTGGGGATCTTTGCCCCTTGCTGTACAGACGAGGATGAGTTCCCAAAAGGCTATGTGAATTGTTCTCATCATAATGCTGTTCTTGTGGTGCTCTTCCACAGAAAATCTGCATGTGGGTATGGGGATGCATTGAGGATGGAATGGGGAGAAGACAGGGGAGTTAGGGAATAGATGGAAACCATGCATAGTTATAGTATATATTTATGTGCTGAGCATTTATATCATGCATGTGCTAAGTGCTGGATTTGAGATAGGAATAAGACACAGGGACTCCCCTAAAGAAACATAAGATCTCAATGACAAAGCAATAAAGAAACATGGGAAAAAGTTAATAGCTAAGTGAAATGATGCAATTAATAGTAGACCACTGTATGTTGCAACAGTAAGGGCTACTGCCTCTCAAAGGGTGATTTTGATTGAGGGAGAGGGACCTGGAAAGCTTCGTGGAAGAGATGAGAGCTAAACTAAGCCTTATGAGTGGCAAGGAGAAGAAAGATGTGTCGAGGAAACTGGGGCCCGAGAGGAGTGATTTTTCCCAAGAACATGGTAAACAATGTTGATATTGGAAGATTATATGGCAGAAATGTGTGTAGGAAGTGGGCCCCTGGGAGCAGGATTGGAGGAGCCAGCTGTGGAAAGAGGAACAACCAGTTATGGGCCTACAGATGAAGTAAGCAAAAAGGCCACTAGAGTGGGGGGTACAGTGAAAGGATCAGGTGCATGACATGACACATTTCAGAAGGGGAATCTTAACAATGGGAGCTGAGTGGCAGCAGGTAAACACTGAGGGGGTTAAATCAGTGTTAAGGATCTATGGACCACAAGGACTAGGTCCATAATGGTGTTATAGCCCAGATGGCAAGACCTGGAGGCTGTCTGATGAACTTCCAACAACTGGTCATGCTGAAGCCCAGGAGAAGAGTCAAAGCCAGTAATAGCCTTCTCTCATGAGCTATGGGGGGGCACAGTTTGGAGGGAAGCAATATTGATTGACCCCTTTGCTATGTACACAGGCACAAAAGGTGGGGCCATGCAAAGAGATGGAGGAGATAAGGTTACAGAGGCAGAAGTTACAAACAAACAAGGAGATGTCGAGAAGAACCAGGATATCCACCATGGTATGACAATCAAGAGAGACAGAATTTCATGACAGTGGGGGGCCAGCCAGCAGGATTAAAGAGAATGAGGACCCAAAAAGGCCATCAGACTTGAAGTTTGGGATTTTCCTGCCTCTAGAGGAAGCATTGCGTTCAATTTTGGGAAAAGGAAATTATAAAGGGTTGGGGAGAAATAGGTGACGAGGTCTGTGAAAGACACTGATATATATACTATTACCCATTCCAGATTAGCAGAGTGATGAAGCAGGGGCCTGAAGGGGACAGCAAATTTATTTTGTTGTGTTTTGTGAAGATAGGATATAACTGAAAGCCAAGGAAAACGATATTAGGAAGAGGCTGAAATGTAATGATTTTTTAAAATTTATATAAAATTTATGAGGGGCAAAATTTGCAGTTGACATTGACATTTTCTCTTTTAGGTTTCAGAGTAAGGTTAGAGAAATTATGTAAAGGCACAGAGCGAGGGCAGAAGGGTTCTTCTGACTCACTGCTCTTTGCTGCACAGTGTGGACTCACTCATAGGGAGGAAGACTCTGGAAATGGAGCATTTCCAGAGGGTGAAGTGGGGAGTTCCCAGTCTCGGGTAGGTTAACCGGAGAAGTGAAGGTATCTCTAAGGCCAGAGGCAAGGGAAGTAAGTAGACTGGAGTTTACTGTTTGACTCACCGAAGAGAGGAGGAGCCCCTTCTTCCACAAGGCAAAAACAGTCAAACATTCTGCATACCTTACCTTACGCGTGACATAAGACACTTGCATTTGAAGAAAGGCCTGATGATGTCTATTTCTTTTTTTTTTCTTTTTTTTATTTGTTTATTTACAGCATAACAGTGTTCATTGTTTTGGCATCACACCCAGTGCTCCATGCAGTACATGCCCTCCCTATTACCCACCACCTTGTTCCTCAACCTCCCACCCCCCCCCTTTCAAAACCCTCTGGTTGTTTTTCAGAGTCCATAGTCTCTCATGGTTCATCTCCCTTTCCAGTTTCCCTCAACTCCCTCTCCTCTCCATCTCCCCATGTCCTCCATGTTATTTGTTATGCTCCCCAAATAAGTAAGACCATATGATACTTGACTCTCTCTGCTTGACTTATTTCACTCAGCATAATTTCTTCCAGTCCCATCCATGTTGCTACAAAAGTTGGGTATTCATCCTTTCTGATGGAGGCATAATACTCCATTGTGTATATGGACCACATCTTCCTTATCCATTCATCCGTTGAAGGGCATCTTGGTTCTTTCCACAGTTTGGCGACCGTAGCCGTTGCTGCAATAAACATTGGGGTACAGATGGCCCTTCTTTTCACTACATCTGTATCTTTGGGACAAATACCCAGCAGTGCAATTGCAGGGTCATAGGGAAGCTCTATTCTTAATTTCTTGAGGAATCTCCACACTGTCTCCAAAGTGGCTGCACCAACTTGCATTCCCACCAACAGTGTAAGAGGGTCCCCCTTTCTCCACATCCTCTCCAACACACGTTGTTTCCTGTCTTGCTAATTTTGGCCATTCTAACTGGTGTCAGGTGGTATCTCAATGTGGTTTTAATTTGAATCTCCCTGATGGCTAGTGATGATGAACATTTTTTCATGTGTCTGATAGCCATTTGTATGTCTTCGTTGGAGAAGTGTCTGTTCATATCTTCTGCCCATTTTTTGATATGATTATCTGTTTTGTGTGTGTTGAGTTTGAGAAGTTCTTTATAGATCCTGGATATCAACCTTTTATCTGTACTGTCATTTGCAAATATCTTCTCCCATTCCGTGGGTTGCCTTTTTGTTTTGTTGACTGTTTCCTTTGCTGTGCAGAAGCTTTTGATCTTGATGAAGTCCCAAAAGTTCATTTTTGCTTTTGTTTCCTTGGCCTTTGGAGACATATCTTGAAAGAAGTTGCTGTGGCTGATATCAAAGAGGTTACTGCCTATGTTCTCCTCTAGGATTCTGATGGATTCCTGTCTCACGTTGAGGTCTTTTATCCATTTCAAGTTTATCTTTGTGTACAGTGTAAGAGAATGGTCGAGTTTCATTCTTCTACATATCCCTGTCCAGTTTTCCCAGCACCATTTATTGAAGAGACTGTCTTTTTTCTCTTAAGACAGTTCTTTCCTTAGCTGATGAGTTAAGCCGACACTTTTCAAAACCGGTGTCTGCAGCTCCCTAGCTGGCCACAGATGGACTATCACGGATCTGCCTAGCTCCAAAGCACTGTAGATGATAACCTGAGAGATGAGATTTCTCTTGTGTTACAACAACTCACACAAGTGAGAAACATTTTCATGGAAGAAGACTGTATTTTCTTAAGGCAGTGTTTCTTGATCTAAATTCTCACAAGCGCAGAATTTATTTTTCCTCTAATGCATTCATTACTCTAAACCCGAGAGCCCGTTTGCAGACAAACCTTATTTGCTGCTGCCACCTGGTGGCAACCGCTTGGGAGGTTTGTGGCGGTGCTGGCGGTCCGGCGGGGGGGCGGGGGGGGGGGTGTGCAGACTTCCCCAGTCACAGGCCCACACAGTGATCAAAGAGCAGGTCTTTCTATTAAACTCCCTGGCAGCCAAACAGCAAAGGCTTTGCTCCCAGCCCCCAGGACTGTGCAGAATGTCACGTTTCGGATGCCCACACATTTTCCTTTTATCTTTCGACTCCTGTGGCTCTCAGACCTCGAATGTAATTCTTTCCCAGAGATTCTTTAGAATCACTATTTGTTCTTTCTTTCTTTTTCTTTCTTTCTCTTTTTGAGGTATGCTAGAGGGAGGAGGAAGGGGGCGGGCATTTTAATGTAAGACGATGGCATCAAAATTACCTAACTTGTTAATATCATGAACTCGCTGCAATACCAATTTGGTATGATAGGTCATTTACATTTTACTCATCTGAGTCTCTTGTGCAGAGAAGTCATGAGGAGAGAGGTCTGCGAAGTGCTTTTATTGTGATCGTAAATGATCTACGCTCACTTAAAGAAGCAACATGTACAGAAATGACATTGTTTTGTTTAATAAAGTTCCATTCAAGCTGATTTGGCTGGTTCTTCTATCAAGTGTAATGGGGAAACAAGCCAGTCCTGATATTAAATACCCCAATGATCCTTCAAGCTTTTTATTTTATAATAAGTCAGTGCTCAGTTTTACGGCATTATGTGTTACCCATGACAGTCATTTAGTCGGTCAATTTCAAGCTAGTGACAGAACTTTGAGTAATAGGAGAGCAGTATTGATGCTCTGTATTCTCTATGAGGAGATGTCTATAAATTAAAGTTCCTGAGTACACACTAAATTTATATTTAGCAGCCATTACTAAATGTAAGATCTAAGTGAAAACCGACTCTCATGGCCTACATATATGGAAAACTAATTAAAGCTACTGGAAACAACCTATTTCTCTTTGGATTATTTATATGAGTACATAGAGATGGGAGAATTTAGTGCAACTCAGATGTGTTCCTGTCTGTGGTGTCAGTTAAAGCTAAGAACATTTTCTGAGGAAAACGGTGATTATTAAAAATTGAACTCCACATGTGAACTTTCCTGTTTTCATAAGGCTAGAACTTGGGTTATGAAATACCCGTGCTTTTCAAAATAGCTTTTTATTTTACAAGATTAAAAAAGTCTTGTAAAAAAAAACCCTTTTAAAAAAACATAATTTTTACTAATTCACTAACCCCTTTACCCTCAATGCTCTATGTGAACGAATTTGAAAAGATTACCGGTGGTTTTTTAGCTCCCTAAAATGAAAAGATGGTCATGTGGTTTTTTACCTTTTAATCAAATTCTCTTTCATTTCCTAATGTTAAACTTTTTGAGAGTTGTTTTGAATGTATATCATAGTTTTCTTTAGAATGTCCTAAGATTAAACATATACTCTTTCTCTTGGAAAAAAAAAATTTTAAAGGTTCTGGTAGTCACCTGTGGTTACCATGCTGGTCTGTGTCTAGGCTGACCGACAGAGCAGCGCACGTTTCGTGTTGGGGGAAGAAGGCGTGTGTGGACGGTGGGCCAGGGGTTGAGTGGAGACCTGCACAGCCCGTGTGAGCGAGCAGAGCCACGTGTAACTGCTATGGCAAGGTCTGGACACACTGGCGTGATGAAGAAGGGCAGTCACGTGAAGGTGACCTGCTTTCGGCTTTAACAATCCTACCAGAAATTTCTGCTTGATTGATGCCAAGGTTTTCTTTTGTTGTGTTTTCAAACTCAAATCAAATCTGATTAGCCCCCACCCGGTAAGGTTAGCAAGACCTCCAAGAGCGGTCATCTTGGGATGCTTCCTTTGGTGGTGCAGGGAAGACTTAGGGGGTCTAGGAGAATTGCAGGTCCCTCGCCCTCCTCGGTGCCTGCTTGTAACTGATGGGTCACTCCTCTGAATACGTATGGACAGGCAGAGTTCGGGGGCACAATCGAGTTGGGAAACAGTCGGGCAAAATTTAGGCTATACCAGTTGACACCCCAACTATGTGTTTCCACACTAACATCCTCACAGAAGTCAGGACATTCCCACCTTCCACCAAAGTATCAGACTCCATCAGCTTCCCTCTGAAAAACCCATTGGATGTAGCCCTTTGAAATTATTAACATGTTAACTCCCCCAGCAAGATCACAGACCTCCGAGGTCCAGTGTTTCCATCACCCTTTTAAGAAAGGAAATAAGAGGGGTTCCTGGGTGGCCCAGTGGGTTAAAGTCTCTTCGGCTCAGGTCATGATCCCAGGCTTCTGGGATCGAGACCTGAATCAGGCTCTCTGCTCAGCGGGGAGCCTGCTTCCCTCTCTCTCTGTCTCTGCTTGCCTCTCTGCCTACTTGTGATCTCTGTCAAATAAATAAATAAAATCTTTAAAAAAAAGAAAGAAAGGAAATGAGAGCATGAGACAGCCTGTCATTTTTCAATCAAGTTATTCTACCATATTAGATTTTCAATATTATTTCTACTATGGCATTAATTCATTCTAGATGCCAGGTCTAAACCTGTATCTACCCCTATTTTGTCATATTAAATCATTAAATATTTTCTTATTTAGTTCTGAAATGATCTTCAGATGCAATATTGAGAAGGAAACCATCTCTGGGAGTTTAATTTGCCCAACAAGTAATTAACCACAATTATTTAGTTGGTTGAGGAGCATTGGAAGTATGTCTTTATGATAACGGATACTTTAAATGTCAAGGGGTTTTACAAACATCCTTTCTGTCTTGGTCTGTTCGGGCAGCTGTCACAGAATACATTCATGAACTATGTGGCTTATAAACAGCAGAAATTGATTTCTTGCATATCTGGACTCTGGGAAGTCCAAGATCAGGGCACTGGCCAGTTTACTGTCTGGTGCAAGCACACATGCCGGTTCATAGATGGCATCTTCCGTCTGTGTCCCCACGTGGTGGAAGAGGCAAGGATCTCTCAGACACTAATCTCACACGTGAGGACTCCACACTCCCAGCCTAAGTACCTCCCAAAGGCCCCTCTTTCCTAGACCATCACATTGCTTGTTAGCATTTCGCATACAAGTTTGGGGGACACAAACATTCAAGCACTTTCTTTAGAAAGAAAGAGTTATTTTTCTTTATGCTTTCTTGAATGTCCATCTTTTAGTTTCATATATTAAACTGTTTACATGCCTTCAAATGAAATTATCAACATTTCCCAAATATCCATGGATCGCTTATTTACTTCCACAACTAACAGCCAAAAATTAGAGATATAACAAAGTAAGTTTCCCAAACTCTTATACATTGATTACAAACATTTAATCAAGTATTTCTAAGCATTTAATTGAAAAAAATTCTGATTACCCAATTTTCCTAAATATTTTAAATACCTTAAAATTATATAAGATTCTCACAAAATTGTTATAAATACAAAGGTAATCAGTAGTTTGAGAACTAAACCAGTTATAAATATGCAATAGAGTGAATTTAAATGTATTTTAGCCTTAACTTAATTCATATATATCTTGTAATCTTTTCTGAGGTTATGTTTTTGATCTATTAACTATATGCTATTTTTATAGCTTCTTAGACTCCAAAAATAATATTATATCCAAAGGGAAAACCACAGTTGAGAGCAGCCAAGATTGCAGAATCTATGCTATGAGCCACTTGATTCTTGGTGAGGACACGGGCCCCAAGTTCTAAGATTTAATTTTTTTCCTTTACTTCTTTTTTTTATTATTATGATGTTACATTAGTCACCATACAGTTAGTTCCTCATTAGTTTTTGATGTAGCGTTCCACGATTCATTGTTTGCACATAATACCCAGTGCTCCATGCAATACGTGCCCTCCTTAAAGCCTGGTGATGGGTATTAGGTTCCAAAATTTCAATTCCAGCCAGTGATCCTCAGATTAAGCTTCATTGAAAGCCACATATGACAAGTTGGTTGAATTTTTACAATGCTGTTTCCTCACGAATTATTTGGCCAGCATCCCAAAACCTGTATTATCCCCTTATTATGATGTATTGACCTGGTCTGTTAGAACATCTTGTTGGGAATTTTTAAAGTATTTTTAATTAAGATTACTAGGGTCACAGGGAAGCGTTACCTGCTAGTAGATAATGCATTAAGTCTATTTGAGTTCTCCTTTCCAGGACACCAGCTCCAATGAATCGTTTTTGAGATCACTGTTGATTCCTTTCTGTACCGAGGGTTCACTCGTATTAATGAACTGGGAGTCCTTGTTTCTGAGTCCAGTTTCCATGGGCGGCTCCAGCTACCGGTTGGTCCTTTCTGATCTCATCATCATGACTACCTTTCTTAGGGCGATTTGGTTTACTGGTTTTGTGCCTACTGTACTATCTGGTACGTCTATATGATATAATTTATAGGCAGGAACCTAATGAGTGGATGGAACAAAATATGCACATATATTAACCCCCCCCGACTAACTGTACCCATTTTGCTTGCGCTTTGCTTTATAACTCTCCTTTATATGCTTTATATCAGCTTTTCTCTTCTAAGTGTCATTAGAAGGGAATGGCCTTTCAAAGACTACACCCATCTTCTTTTAACTGACTGTAATTCATGCTCCCTCGCCTCCTCTTCCTGCCTCCCTGTCTCTCCCTCCTTCTCTCTCTCTCTCTTTCTCTCAATGCTACTCATCAAAATTTGGCCGGCAGAAATCTCTAACTTAACTCCGTCATTTTAGTATTACCTCCAACATTCCTAAAAACATGTTTACATTCTGGCAACAAGATGTTCTAGTCTCATTCCAATTTGTTTTGTTTTATTTTGTTTCATTTTACTGCTCCAAGACATAAATCAGCATCCCCACCAAGAAGGAGCAGAAAGTACTAGAGAATAATACCTAAGTCCAAAATCTGGGCACAGGGGGAAACCAGGAAAGTCGGTGAGAGGAGAAAATACTGCTGTGGCTCCCATTTAACAAGGACATAGATGGGAAATTGGTGTTCTGACATTATAACTTCCTGGTGGTTTCTCTAAATAAGATTATACAGTGCTGTGCTCTGTTTGTCTGAGGGTATGCAGTTTCATTGACCACTGAGACATTTTTCTACTGAAACATTTGACTCTCATTCTTTTGTATAGGCAAAATGCAGTGAAGTATTCCTTATGCTCAGTTCTGTAAGGATTCCAAAACACACACACCTTCACGGAATTTAGAATTTCCTACTCAGGCGCGCTCCCGCGTCTGTGTGTGCACGCGCATGAATGCATAAGGAAGGCTGTGGCTGTTTCCGAGCCGCAGGTAATATTCTTTTACAGAGCACTTGTACTACATTTTGCATTCTCACCCCCATGAATTGATATCAACTATGATCTTCATCTAAATTTCTTCATTTTTATACTTGTCTGAATCAGTTACTTCAGACCCTCACATAACAATTTACACCTTCCCTTTGGAATAACATTCTTATCTCAGTTCTCAAAATTGGCAAGTAATGAATTAAAGAATAAAGTTACCAAATTTGGCTTAGGTATGATTGAGAGAAACCAATGCATAGGGGAAAAAATCAGGATGAGAAAAAAGAAATTGTCTTTAGGGATGCTTAGGTGGCTCAGTGGGTTAAGCATCTGCCTTTGACTCCGGTCAGGATCCCGGAGTTCTAGGATGGAGCCCTGAGTCAGGCTCCTTGCTCAGTGGGGAGTCTGCTTCTCCCTCTGCCTGTTGCTTCCCCCTGCTTGTGCGCTCGCTTGCTTACTCTCTCTCTCTCTGACAAATAAGTAAATAAAATCTTTTTTTTAAAAAAAAAGATATTTTCTTTAGATTAAAAAAAGTCAGCAAATAGAACTGTTTGCTTTTAAGAAACCATTATTAATGATAGGAGAAAAACAAAAAGAAAATCCAAGATTGGAAAGAGTTTTTCCTTTGCTCTCTTTTCCATTTCTAGAATTCATCCTGAGTGATTTGAAAACATCCCATTTCGTGCACATCGTATACTGCGATGTTCCTACTGAATGTCACTGTGGATTAGGTTGTAAACTCAGTGGCACCCCATGCCAAAGGGAACCCAGCAGTGGGGCGGGAGGATGAAAATCCACCCCAGCTAGTTGGGAGTTGGTGCACATGGATATGGGAGGAGTTAAAAGTTAGAGCTAGAGCCACAGGGTTCAGGTCAGAGGACTTCCCTCAGGTTCCAGAAACATAAAATGAAAAGTTGAGCTCATCCAGAAGGAGGTAATTCACTGAAATTCAACCACAGGACCAGAAATAAGGTGGGGTGCAGACATGTGTTAATAGCACCAAAGTGGCCCAGGAGATGTCTTGTTTGGCCAATAATTCAACTGTAAATAATGTATACTCAGTTAAGGAAAACAGAATAAATGCATATGGGGTTCGGACCTGAGTCTTTTTTTAAAAATATTTTATTTATTTATTTGACAGAGAGAGAGGTCACAAGTAGGCAGAGAGGCAGGCAGAGAGAGAGGGAGAAACAGGCTCCTCACTGAGCAGAGAGCCTGATGCGGAGCTCGATCCCAGGACCCTGAGATCATAACCTGAGCCGAAGGCAGAGGCTTAAACCACTGAGCCAACCAGGCGTCCCTCGGACCTGAGTCTTAAGACCCAATCTGCTTCATTTCCTTGGGGAAATACGTTCCTAATTCTTGCAGCCATTTGGTTAAATGTGGACCAACACTAGCAGATATTATATTGTTGGTGGGGGAAAGTTCTTGTTTTCTGTTTAGTCTGGTGAATAGTGTGTGAATGCACAGAGAAATATGCATCAGCTGTTTCCATCTTAACAAATGGCATAATTCCAAAAGGGCAACAAGCCAGGAGAGCTCTTAAGCCTCCCTGAAAAAAATGGAGACGCTCATTGTATTTTCCTCTTGGCTTGGATGGATGAAGGAGGAGAGGCAGGTGGGTCCCCACTGGGTCGCAAATCACCAGCATTCTGGAATTTACGGGAAGGGTAAGTGCACCAGCAGCAGCGACCCTCTATGAGAAATGTAAGTCTTACTACCCAAAGGTCCAAAACCCAACAGTTTTGAGTAAGAAGAGGGCTTTAAAAACATCTTACTGTGGTTTAAAAATCCTTCACTGTGAGTGTGCTGAGCTTTTGTTCATCCGTTCTTGCTCTGATTTCTCAGGAAGACATAATCTAGCAAGGCGGGGGTGTCGCGTCCACAAATGCCTGATTAACAGTAGGCGAGAGTGACGGGAAGTGCCAGGATCCCCACCTATTACAGAGCTCCCTCAAGAGCACCTGAGTGATGAGGTACACAGAGAGCATTGCCAAGAAGAAAGCACCCACAGTCCCAATGGGAAAAAAAAGTCAATTTGGTTCATGTGCCCGCCTCCTGATGACCCAGATCAGTAGTTTAACTGATAATCCTCCCCATCATCTCCTCAAAAGTGATTCGTTCCAGTTAGCATAATTCCTCAATAGCGTAAAACATGAGGATGCTCTTTAATAACACATATGGAGTGTAAATAAATAGCACAGTCCGTATGCTTTAAACATTCCAGAATTCCAGAACTAGTGTTCTGTTGAACATACTTGGAAAACACTTAACCAACCGGTCTATTTGCTATGGCTATTCACAGCCAGTCCATTTGAAAGAGCATTAGCACAGAAAGTCAAGCATGCATTTAGGAAGTTGAAAGCATAGGTTTTGTCCTCTTATTTTATAGGCAAACTCACCCTGACCCAACTGAGTCGGAGATAATAGGTGGACTGGCTCCAATCCATCACTGTTTTCTACCCACCACAGTGCAGAAATTATTTTAAATGTGTGTAGTAAGAACGCTCTCTATCAAATGTTTTAAGCAAGGCAAAAACAAGTAGAGAGAACTGAGTAGGAAAACAGCTCTGGATTCGGACAGACTGACTCCGAAGCCCCTCCTGTAACCTGTGTGAACTCGGGGGTGTTATTCCATCTCTCCCTGCCTCCACGGCAAAGGGGAGTAAGGGCGGGACTGATCTTTCAGGATTTGCCCAATTCAGGGGGAATGGTCCTGATTAAGTGCCTAAGCACAGTGAATGACCCAGGAAACTGTCACTTAATATTAGATTATGAATTTTCATCATTATCTCTACAGACAAGAGCATTTTTGTTAACTATGACCAAGAAAAAGAGAAGGAAAACAAAAGCAAAATGTCGTTGCTGTTTGAGAAGGTTGAATGTGCCACCAAACTCCGTGACATCTGTTGCTGACTGAGTCTGTTCAGAAAGCTGTCTTGTTGGGGCTGTGGAGGCTGGCTCGGAGTGGGAGGGATTAGAGCCAGGGAGGCAAGAGCAATAGGAAGAGGCAACAGGAAATGAGGTGAGAGGCACTTTGAGGTGCCGCTGATTGAATCTGGAAGCCAGTTTTGCATGGGCGTGGATGTTGTGGCTCAGAATCGACCTCCACGTTGGGTGACTTTGGGAACACTCACATCCTTAAGGTGAGGACCACAAGAGGAGCCCATCTCGGGACACGGGCAGTGAGTTTGGTATTATACTCACTCTTCCAAGCTTCCGGTAGGAGATCCAGAAAAATGGGCGTGCCCTTCTAGAGTGTTGGCATTTGGTCTAGAACTCTGATCAGGGGTCTGTGTGGAGCCATGCGTGGGGATTCTCCGTGGGAGACAGCGGGGATGAGTCAGAGAGACATCACGAGAGAGAAGAGCGGGGTGGCCTGAGTGCAGCCCAGGGATACGGTATGTAAGAGATACTCAGAGGTAGTAGGAACATAAATGGACTAAGATTAAAGTAGTAGGAAGATAACAGAGAGAAGACAGGTCTAAGCTCAGTGAACAAGAAAACAAGCATAGAAATTGAGAATAAAGATGGCTTGCCAAGTCTCTGAGCTTCGTCACTGGACCAAGGACTGAACCAAAAGTCCTGTTTCCCCCAGAGACCCCCAGAGAAGCCACGTCTGGCTGGCACTGGACAGCCGTCTCTGAGAAGGGAGGCAGCATCCTTCTGCATCCCAGCGGATGGACCTGCGCTCTCAGCGTCTGTGTGGCCTCCAAACGATTTCTGCTCATTGAAACCTAACTAGGGATCGAGGCCCAATGCCTTGCCAGAGTGTCCTTGTGTCCTCAGTATGAAGCCTCTGGTCCGGCTGCACAGCAACAGGGATGAATGTCACGTTTATCCTTCCCAAAGTTCAAAATAGCAGTAGTTCCAAAGAAGTCAGCCTTCTAATAAGCAGTCAGAGAGGTACCTAGGCTCGGAGCTGTTTCCGAAGCTTCTGTAGGAAAGATCACCTTAATCAGAAATGGCTGAGGTGCTCATTAAAGGGGCAGAAGCCAAACAGCTGGGATGATGGCCCAGAAAGCTGCATGGTTTTAATATAAACCTTTTTTTTTAAGATTTTACTTATGTATTTGATAGAAAGAGAGAAAGTGCACAAACAGGAGGAATGGCAGGCAGAGTCAGAGGGAGAATCAGACTCCCCGCTGAGCAAAGAGCCCGATGTGGGACTCCATCCCACGACCCCAGGATCATGACCTGAGCTGAAGGCAGTTGCTTAACCAACTGAGCCACACAGGAGCCCAGAAAGCTGCATTTTTTTAGCAAGTCCTGCAGATGATTCTAATGCACAATAAAGTCTGTGAGCCACTGATGATAAAAGAACACAATATCAGTTTGAAACAGCCAAAAAAGAACACTACCTGGGAAAAATAGTCTGAAGGGAATCCTACATTTTACTCATAGGAGACAATCCTTAATGGAATTGTGAGACTTTGAGAAAACTAATCGAGTCTAGTATCTCACTTTCCAAATTATTTCTGTGCATTTTTTTCTCCCTTTCTACTCTAAGTTTTCTGATTAATACACAGTGGAATGCTTTATTGTTTTTCAAGCAAGTGGAATAGAGCAGGAGCAAAATTTCCCATGCATTTTCTTCAGAGAAAGGCATTTTGAAGTTACATATTAAAAGAAAAAATCATGAAATAGTTTAACTTTTTTTCATAGATGGTGAGTTGTGTTCACACTCTTATTTTTACTAAATGCTTTTCAATGTATCCTTCCTTTTTCTCAAGTATAAAAATCCTTTTTTCTACTGAAACGTATCGATGTCCAAATTTGTTGTCACATATAAACTTTGTAAATTATTATATGATTCTTGTGAGGAGAAAATTAGAATAGTTTATGTTCCATTGTGTTATTCTAACATCATCTCCTCGTTTGTCAAGATTCTTAAGCTGGACATTTTTCTGTGTGCATATGTGTCTGCTGGCGGTAAAACATAAGTCGTGGCTGAAAGGTAACTGCTGGAGAATTATTATAAGTATAAGTATTGGCCGTGGAGATTGCAGTATTTATCCCCGCCCTATGCTGATACTTGAAATCATACCATCAGAGATTAATTAGTTTGGGTCTTAAAGGCATTTCAATCTTCAGGAACCTCTTATTAAAATAATAATTAAAAAACAGGGGTGAATAATCATTAAGACTTTATCAGCCACCACATGATGAAGGTTTTGTTGATTAATAACTGAGAGCAGGGTTGGTAAAGGTGAAACTCGAGACACATCAGGGAGATCGGGACCATGAGAGACAGAAAAACCTGCAACCAAACAGCACCTTCTTATGTTCCTAGTCTCTCAAAGGGGGCAGTTCTTCCTGTTTCTACAAGAACCTGTGCTCTGAAGGCAAGAAAAACTTTAAAGGACTTATTGAGTATTGGAGCAGAACCCTCACCCAATGAGTCAGAGCTCCCCTCCTCAAAATGATGAAGATTTTAGCATCCCTTAATAGGACTAAAATAGTCATTAGCCAACTGGAGAAGAGGAGAGGAGAGGGGAGGGGAGGAGAGGG
Source organism: Meles meles (assembly GCF_922984935.1). Classification (NCBI taxonomy): domain Eukaryota; kingdom Metazoa; phylum Chordata; class Mammalia; order Carnivora; family Mustelidae; genus Meles; species Meles meles. The sequence goes on along the minus strand of NC_060075.1, from coordinate 7,601,356 downwards.
AGGGGAAGGGAGAGGAGGGGAAGGAAGGGAGAGGAGAGAAGAGGTTCTCAGCCCAGACAGAGGTCTTAGATGAGTCTGGCCTAGCACCTGACCTTCCTTTAATACAGAGCTACTTGGAAATACCAGAGCTGGAGAAGGGCTTCTGCCTGCCAAATCCATGTTCCAGGACAAGGGTGGAGGGTTGCAAACCAAAGATTAATTGGTAAGTGTGACAAATGTCTTTGTGAGGTATTACAGCACAAACTTCTCTTCATGTGGGAAAGTTGGACCCTTCACTCGTGGTCTAACCTGGTGTTCAGCCATCTGGCATGTTTCTAGGCAATTTTTTTCTGAGTATAGGAATTTGGGAGGTGGAAGCATCCTGGCCAGTTTAGAACGATTGGCCTCTTTCATGCATGCGCTCCACCTCACGGCTGCAGATCTCTCTGTGTGTCATATGCAACCAAGACATGTGTAGTTCAACTCAGTTCAATGTCATCTGAAAAAAAATCACAAGTACTTTGATGAGGCATATCAATAATTAATTAAAATATCTTTAGTATTTTGTCATATGAGATTATTTTTAATCCACTCCTGCCAAATAACTTCAGCAGCCCTTATGTAATAACAAGGCTCGAGTTCACCAAGTAGCAGCTCTCTCTCCACGTGAAGATTGATCTCTTGAAGCTTTCCTCGTCTGTTCAACTCCACGACCCACATCTCCTCCACTAGTGGACTCAAGGCAGTGCATCTTTGTCATTCATCATTGTTTCCTGAGCACCTGCTATGTGCCGAGCAAAGTCTGGGTGCCAGAAACACAACAAAGGACAAAACAGACAGAACACTTGTTTGCATGGACCTTATATCCTAGTTCAGGAAAGACAGCCAGTTAATAGGTAAATTTAATATATATAAATAGGTATGTTAGATAATGATGCATGCTATAAAAATGAAACCAAGAAGGGATGACCAACGGTGACTTGAGGTTGGATTTTCCATTGCTTTGAGAAGGTGGCCTTGACTCTGAGGAGGTGAGGGACTCCTGAGTGACGAGAGGCCAGTCCTGCTGGGATCTGCGGGAAGCATTCGAGGAAGAGGAAACCAGTCCTGAGATTGGAACAAGCTTGATAAATTGAAGAACAGAAAAAAAAAAGGCTGGTGTAGGGGCACCTGAGTGGCTCAGTAGTTAAGCAACTGTCTTTGGCTTGGGTCATGATCACAGAGTCCCTTTTACCAACACTCCCCTCCCCCCACCATGGCCCCTGGGCTCCCTGCTCAGCGGGGATGCTGCTTCTCCCTCGCCCTCTGCTGCTTTCCCAGCTTGTGTTGTCTCTCTCACTTGCCCACTCTCTCTCTCAGATAAATAAGTAAAATCTTATTTTATGGGCTCCCATCTCTGCTTCCTCTTCCTCTTCCCTTTCTCTCTTTACACACACACACGAGTGTGTGTCTATATGTATCAGGCACACAGACAACACGCACATACACTTTTCAACAAAATGGAGCCATCATAAACATTGTATCATGAAAATGGTGATTCATGTAACAATACACAATCGATAATTTGCATAGGTCTGTTTTACTGTTCATGCCACCTTGTATTATATTTGTTTAATATACCATCACAGATTTACACATGGAGGTTGTTTCCATTTCTTTGCCATTAGAAACTCTTTAAAATTTTACAAACCACGGACGCCCCAAACCACAAAGGTGTGGCGTAGTGTTCCGCTGCAGGTGGAGGGTAGAAGATTAAGGAGAAAGTCAAGTGGATTGAAATCAGCCATAAAGCCACCATTCTCCAATACTAAATGTACCTGAAATTTATTCCCCTGCATCTGTAGGTAAATGTCCTTCTGTTCTTGAAACAATAAATCCCCATAAACTTGCTGTAAAGTTTTGCCGAGGTGAAATGTGAGATTGGTTCCATCAGAATCCATCCAGTGCTTTGTTTGTGCGCCTTCCGATCTGAATTTTAAAGCCCCTGTTTTTCCTCCAGAGCCCTGGGGCTGAGAAAAGGTCAGAATGCAACATGTTTCAAAGCTGCCGTGCCCTGGGTGGCTGCCAGACTGCTGGAAATAATTGCTTTCGAAACCCAGATTCTGCCACCGTCTACTTGGTCTCGGATTAGCCTCACCTATGGCACTGTGCCGTGGTAGTTAAGCTGTAACTTTAGCTTTTTGTTATATTCTAAAGTCGCTTTTAGAAATATTGCGATTCCCAAATGGTTCCATTCTGGACAGGCAGTCTTTGCTTTCAGTAACCCCAACGGCAAGACTGAGACCCAAGCCTCTGTTTTACAACTTGAAATCTTGAAGTGGAGGTTGTGACATGGAACGGAGGTTGTGAAGTCCGATCATAGAGTGACACGTCGCACTGGATGGCATTGCCGTGATCTCGGTGATATTTCATTAGGCGGGTGCGTACTTCTGCTCCACAGTATGTTCAATAAACGGAGGTGGAGGTGCCTGGGTGGCTCAGTGGGTTAAGCGTCTGCCTTCGGCTCAGGTCATGATCCCAGGATCCTACAGGGAGCCTGCTTCTCCCTCTCTCTCTGCCTGCTGCTCCCCCTGCCTGTGCTACCTCTTCCTCTCTGCCAAATAAATAAATAATATCTTTAAAAAAAAAAAAAAAAACAGAGATGGAGGCCCTGCTCTTTGGGGTCGCGTCAGCCCCTCCTCATTCAGGGCTGACCTCCTTGGTGGCCAGGCAGCCCACCGAGCAGCCTGCAGTGCTGTCCGGCCACGCTCAGCCAGGACTCCTGGGGGCACACCCTTCCTGGAGGCGTCTCAGCAGCTGGTCACCCACCACCCTGGCGGATCCTACAAATTCCCGGATCCCTTTGAAGTAAAACGGTTCTAAATCAACATAGTAGATGCCACTTACTATTTGTCCTGATTCTGTGACACAACGTGACAAACCTCCTGCGGGTCCCACACGGTCCCAGAGCAGTGAGCGTCCTTGGCAATCAACTTGAATCCCATCCTACAGTCCTTAACCCCGGGGGCGATCACAGCCAAAGCTGTGTCAGTGCGCCCAGCTCCTCACCACCGAAACAAGAGATCGCGGCCGCAAGCGGAATCGTGCCCTCAGTGTGTTCTTTTTATCCTGAAAGTCTGAACATCTCTTTCGGCTTTGATGCATTATTTATTTTTACACAGGAAATTATTTTCCCTTAGCCACAGAAAGGAATTTGTTTTCAGGCTCTCTTTCAACTGTCTTCCCTTTTTCTTGAGTATTTACGAGTTGTTAAGAAACGGCAGCAAGTTATGCATAAATCCAGGCCAACTCTCTCACCCCTGCACACACAAAAATCTGTCATTTTTCTATGATTAATAATAAATAGAGGCCAAAAGAGGTGTTTTTGCCCTTTTAGAGTGCTTCGGTGTTTCAAACTGCTCCTGTATGATGCCCGTTGCTTTACGTCCTTACAACAGCCCTGTGACAAAGGAATTATGTTTCTAATTTACGAATACAGAAACTCAGGTTTTAAAAGCTGGCAGCCCCGTTTCCCCACCACATCTTTGCACAACAGTCTGTTTTACTGATCCAGGTCCTGGAGCCGGTTTGGGTTCGGGCGGACTGTGTCAGTTTTCAGTAGGAAAACGACAGCACCTATGAATCGGACGTGGGAATCTTTTTATTTCCTGTAATGAAAAGAGCACAAAAAGGAAACTTTGATTTGTGTAACGTAATTGTGTGGCTCGTATCCATCCATTACTCCGCCGTGCAGGGCCGTTTCCCGTGTTTGCGCCCGCCATTCTGCCGAAATGGCCGGCTTTCCTCCACATTTTACTCACCTAATGGATTTTATATAAAATCTGTTTTTCTATGGCTGTGGGGCTCTGGGGGTCGGTAGTCCATCAATATGTGAGGGCTGCCTCACATTACAGCGCCCCTGCTCCGCACGGTGGCCGAGTATAGCTAAACACAGCACAGGCTTTTACATCTGTGCTGTGACCCTGCTTCCTTGCAAGGGGGCCGATGATAAAAGGGGAACCGAATGGTAGGAGGGCATGAATTACAAACGTAGGGAGAGAGAAAAAGGTAAGAGGAAGTAGATAGCAAAGGGAGACCTAGTAAACACAGGTGACACCCACGGGTCTGGCCGGCCACAGGACCATCAGTGGCCACCATGAGTGCATGCTAAAGACGCTGTGTTCTAGAAGAGGGCCTGCGCGTCAGGTCTCTGAGAAGAGAAATGTTGAATATGCCTAAAAGTCCGAGTAAGTAATGCAAAAAACCAAAAACAAAACCTCCCATCCAAATGGTCTAAATAATTCTTTGATTCAGAAACAGGAGAAGGTAGATTTTGCAGATGGTCACCAAGGAGTGGTAAGAACTAGTAGTGGGATTATCAACAGTTCAGATCTTTTTTAAGAACAATTTTTTTTAACTTCCTCGGGAAACACAAGTGAAACAAATCTGTGTGTGAGGCTAGATATGACAGGTAGAAAGAAATAGAAAATATAATCTCTCCTCTCTGAAGTTTATAGCCTCGCAGAGGAGAGGAAGCCATGAAAGTCATTGTAATAACGCAGTAAGTTACGCGCAATGGTAGATACAAGATGTCATCTGAGCGCAGGGCAAGTGTGCCATGCCCTGCGAGGGAGGGGTTAGCAGCCACCTGGAGGAGGTGGCCCCTGAACTGGACCTTAGTGGGAGAGAAGGAATTAAGCCAAATGCAGAGTGTGAACGGGGAGGGCTGGGAAGGGGAGACTGGCGAGAAGGACAGAAAAGAAAGAGGAAAGAAGAAGCCATGCAAATAGCGACAGGGAGTCCATACACGGCATTGTGGGTGGTGGGAAGTCACGTGGCTGCGTGTGGCCGAGCACGTGCTCTGAGGTGCGGGGGAGGGGCAGAGGAGGCTGGAGAAGTAGGCGGACGCCTGATGTGCCACATCCGGGAGTTGGCGAGGTATTCCACAGGCATTTGGAACCAGGAGAGGTTTTGTTCCTCAGAGTGGAACTGTCAGCTGTGCATGTTGACAAGATTCCTCTGCTGGCTGTGGAAGGACTGGATTCAAGATACTGGAAGCAGAACCTGAAGTTAGTGCGTCGTCCAGGCCAGAGGGGTGGCCTGAGCCCTGACATCAGAAGGAACAGAGAGGAGGGAACCTGCCTGTAGAGTACTTCCGAGGTGTGGTTGTCAGGCCCAGGGTGCGGGGCGGGGGTTGGCAAATGAGTCTTGTGTTTCTGGCTTGAGTGGCAGAGTGGGAACAGCTCCGAAGGGGAGAATACTGCAGAGTGAATTTAGAAGAAATATATATTCGCTTTCAGTCTTTTAGAGTTTGAGGTACTTGTAGGTCAAAGCAAAGCTGCCCGGTAAGAAACCCATATGTTAATCTTGAACTCATGGTAGTGATCTGTGTGAATAAATTTCAGAATCACTGATTTATGGTTAGTGCTTGAAATCACGAAAGGGAGTGACATCACATCGCTCAGGAAGAGAAAGAAAAGCAGATTTATTCCTGGGACTGCCATGTAAGCATTGAAAATTAGGCAGTCCCTGAAGGAGCCCTCCCATGGCCACTCCTGTATACTACATTACTTGTTAAGTATTTTTAATTTCAACCTGCATGTAGTGACATAAATTTGTCCTGCAACCTCCAGATGCAATGGTCTTCTTTTTGCTAAAGCAAACAGATCTTCGTCTAATCCTTTGTCCACCAGGGTAGAAGACATTCAGGCTTGCTATTGCCTCCTTCCTTGGAATTGATCACACAGAAATCTTTAGAATTTACCCAAGACAGAAGTTTGAATGAAGAACAGAGAGGACAGATATTTCCAGTACAAACCTAGTTATTCATTTCCCCACTTCTGGTGAATAATTTTTACCTTTGCATCCCATTATATTTATGATGACTAGTGTAACTAATTAAGCATAACTACTAGTCCCAATAAGGAAAGTTTGAGGAAATTTAGGGATCTAACATGGAGACTGGAGAATTTTAGACCTGCTCCGCATCTCCAAATATCTGGCTACCTACAACTGTTTTGAGCACACAAACTAAAAGAAAATGATCTCTTTAGTACCACTGTGTTTGTATGCACCATTGACAGATTCAACATGTGAGTTTCCATGACTGATCAGGAGCAAGTCTGTTTCATCATCTCCCCCCACAACCAGGCTGCTGGTCAGCTCACAGCAGGTGCAGAAAGCATCGTGACCTCCAGCATTTCACTCTTGCATTCTCTTTCTCTGTGGGACCCTGACCCCATTCTTGCCCACAGGAACCAAATCCCAGAGAGACACTGGGTGAAAGATTTGTTACATTGTTGGCCCCGCCCACAGGCCCTGTGGGTTATAGCTTCAGAAAGACTTGCTGGAGAGGGTGACACCTTGCAAGTTAATGACATTTTAACTTGGAGCCCTTCATTTTGAAGTTGAGTTTGCCCTATAAAATCAGGCTGGGAGCTGAACAAAGCTACTTTTACCTTTCCTGACTGTTCAAAATGGTTTAATTAAGGAAGTCATTTTTTTTTTCTACCCATAAGGACACCTCTACAAATAGACTCAAATCTAGATGCAAATGAAGCCATCTGGCTTATTGTTGTAAATAGCACACAGCCCCGGTAAACAATAGAAGACTCGTGGCATAACATAAAGAGTACCCAAATTTCTAACCTTGGGGTTAGATTCGAAAATTGCTTGCCACTTAAAGCAAAAGCTATAGCTAGGCTTCTCAGTGTGGTCCCAGGACTGGGCCATTGGATGGCTCCGAGGAAATTGTTAGACCTGACAGCCATTGGCATACAGACCACACCGGCAGCCATGGCCTCACCAAACCAGAGCCCACGGCTGGAGAGCCCACGTGCAATCTCCTCCACGTTGGTCAAATGCCGAGTCTCTCTTTTCCTAGTTACCCGTCTCCTCACTGAGGAGGGGAAAGAATGCCTGCAGGTCTCTTGGGCTTACCTTTGTTCCAATGAGACTATCTGTGGATTATCTGCTTTCTTAGATGCTCTGCCATTCCTTTGTTCATCGGATTTTTGTTCAGTGGCTGCTCTACAAAACTATAAGCCACATTACCAAGGCTCAAGGTGATTCCCATTTGTGTGTCCTAAAGGAATTTTTTTAAGGCAGTCAGGAGATGAGGAAATGGGGAGCACACAGTTTTGAGAGCCCGTAAGTAGGGTGCAAAAGGGTGAGAAGAGAACAGGCCAAAAGGGCAGACATGGGTATGAGTCTGAGATGAGCTTCCTGGCTAGAGAAGTCAGAATCAGAGGTTATCTCAGTGTAGCTGGGGGTGGTTTGGTGCTCCCCCTTAAAGAATTCACTCCCGGAGTAAGGAAGGCTCAGGCAAGTTTGCTGACAAGCCCTGTACCTGTTTAAGGAGTGGAAGAGCCCTTCCCATGCTCCCCTGCTCCTTAGCCAAGCCCTCAGACGGCAACTGCATGTGATACCAGAGCCACCAGTCGTCCTGATTAGCAAACGTGTTCTTGGTAGCAGTAACAGTCGCAATAATGTGTTGAACGCTTTGGTTGTGCTGCTAAACCCATTTCTTCTGTGATTATCTTCTGCAATTCTCAATACCCAATAAGAGAGTTTCCATTGTTATTCCACTGTACAAATGAGGAAATTGAGATCCAGGAAGACCAAGAACCTGCTCCCAAGTCACCCAGTGGGGCTGGGTGACAGAGCAAGACTCTGACTCTGGGGTCTGGGTGTGGACCAGCACGGGGCAGCGTCACCAAGCAACAAACCAGAAGAGCCCTACGAGATCACATACTGTCACCGTCCCCGCCAACCTCCACAGCACTCCCTGCACTTGCAACCTCCTCCATCACAGGGGGACCTCCAGCCTGTCACACGCTCAGGTGCTCCCTCCCTTCCTTCAGCAAATTCCAATAGGTTCAGGAATGGGAGTGGGCAGAAGGCCCTGTGGGGGTTAGGCTCACAGAGGACAGGCTGGAAGTCTGTATGGCATCAGCCGCACCCCTAGGTCACCTTCTCCAACCACATCAGTGGCTGTCCTATTCTACCCAAGCAGCAGGTGAGAGGTCTATGCTCCAGACAGCAGGCACCAAAGCAAAAAGAGGAAAAATTCCTCCATTAAAATGGAGAAAGACATGGAAATCTACTATGAACCCCTCACCCTCCTTCTTCTGAGCAGAACGCTGACTACCGCATGTATATTCCTCATGAGAAAGTTGGAAGATTCTTCTCTCAAGAAATCACATGATCTATGTCCATATAAAGATCACAGATACTGACATTTGGGGGCCCTTTGATGAGATGGTGAGCTTTCCACATTGTAGTAAAGCCCGGTCATCAATAAACCCACCACCACCCTGAGATCCACACACTCGCCGGGTCCAGTCCACTCAGTAGTACTTCACTGGGCCATATGAACGGGAAAGGCAAGACTCACCAACCGCTGAAGGTGATGTCAGGGATGTCGTGAAAGGAGGAGTCCAGCTAATGACACAGCAGGGAAGGGGATCTCAGAAGAAACAAATAATGCAGAAAGCAGAAGAGAAGTTTTAAAAATGAAATTAATTTTCTCAGATAAGAAAAGACATTGCATCAAAAACTAATAACAACAGCAATAATAAGAACAAACAACCTAGAACAGAGTGCTATAGAAAGGGGGGCTATCTGAGAACAAGAAATAATACTGGAGATTACAGATGTAATTGCTGAAATAAAAACACAATAGCGATATTGAAAATAAAGCTGAAGGAACATTCAACAAAGCAGAGCACAAAGAACAAATATCTGAATTAGGAATGCAAAGGAGTAAGAGAAATAAAGATAAATGTAAAACTAGTAGGCATGTGAGAAGGAGGATTGGAAAGATGAAAGTCCCAGGCCTGATATGGGGAAGAGTTCCATACCAAGGCAGTCGTATGAAGTTTCATTTAAGGGAGTGAAATATCCTGATAGTTTCCAGAGGGAAAAACGTACAAATTACGTAGGAGAGGAAAAAGTTTTCCTCATTTCTCTTGGGGTTCCTGGCTGGATCTAAAAATAAAACTGACAAAGACACATTAACAGGAGAAAAGCATACAGATTTATTTAAAATAAGTTTTACACGACATGGGAGCCTTCATAAAGAAATGGTTAAACCTGAGTGTTTCTATACTAGTTTTGATAAGTAATAGAAAGTTGTGGAAAGGCATGACGGGACCATGTATGAGCTACGTGTAGTAAGCTGGGGGAAATTCGGCAAATCTGTTTTGATTCCTCTCGAGTCCCTTTGTCTTTTGAGATGAAGGTGCTGCTTTCCTCAGGGAGAGGGAGGCCAACTCATGGGAGGGTCGGTGACCTGCTTCAGGGGAGGGTCAGAGAGTCCTTCCTGCACCTGCCATTTCTTACATTCTTTCAGCCTGAAATATTTGGTATACTAAGGTGCTGTATTTGGGGGAGCATGTCCTAAACCCCATCAGTTACATACAAGAGGTTGTAATCAGAAAACATGAGCTTTCTCAATAACCACACAGAGACCTTGAAGATAGTGAAGAAATGCCTTTAAAATTCCATGGAAGAATAGTTTCCTGGAGTGTCTCAATTAGGTGGGAAAGTTAAATAATGACTCTTCAGAAAAGCAAAGATTTAGAAGGCTGACCTCCTATATTCCTTTTCTGAAAAGACTATAGGAGAATGTGCCTGTAGAAATGAGGGTGTAGACCCAGAAAAAGGGATGCCCGAAAGTCACGGGGTCCAGAAATCTGGGCATTTCATACTGAAGAGTAGCTTAAGGACAGCCTGCTGTCAGGGCAAGAGACAGTCCCAGAACCAGAGCTGTGCATCGGCCCTGCAAAGGGCCAGCCCACGGGGCAACAGGAAGACAGAGGCTCTAGAAGGCACCTCTGAGGGACAAAAAGAGGGGCCACTAGATTACCCGACCTGTGTCGCACTGAGAACATTTGTGGGAAGAGTTCTATAGATGTGTTGAAGAATTTGGAGAGAATTTATGAGAGGTACAAAAAAACCCAAGCCAAAGAGAAAATAGGTAATTATTGATTCAAGAGAAACAAAAAAATTATATACATAAAATATATTTAGGTTCTACTAGGTGGCTCATTAGTGAATAATACATTGTCCTAAAAATGTAAATGTTGAATTTCAGTATCACCAAAAAATCAGTGAGTTTGCTAGTTTGTGAGAATGTAGAGAAAGGGAGTAAGGGAGGGGCTTCTAAAAATGCTCAGTCTTCACCTTGCATTCGGGAAAGTCAATCGAGTACATCTACAACACATAAGTTAATACATATCAACACATATATTTTAGAAATACAAGGACATGAAAGAGTTACAGTGTAGGAGTTGTTGCTGAGAAATTGGGTTGGGAAGGAAGGGGTGGAGCAAAGGGTTGCTTTTTCCTCTGTTCTTTGTAGGCTTTGAACTTATTGCTGATGTCGACCTAAAAAAAAAAAAAAAAGGAAACGAAAAGGTAAATCGAGGCAAGCTCAAAATTGTCAAAAAGAGGAGTTTATTTAGGAATACCATAGGCATTGGCAGTTCGGGACACAAAGACCGTAGCACGTTCCAGGCATCCTCTGAGGGTTTGGGGAAGGCTGTGTTTCTGGGCAGAGAGGAGAGAGTTCAGTTAGGTCTGTTAAAATAAACAACCAACAGAGGCCAGCTGTGAAAATTCCCCGAGCAGACAAAACCAGTCCAGTCAGACAAACTAAGCTCAATTCAGCTTATTTTTCAAGACCAACACAACCTAGGTCATTTCTTGTTCATGCCTCTGGAAACCGTAAGCAGAAATTTCCTGAGATTGTGACAAGGTAGCCCCTGACCAACTCCTTATCATTTTAGAAAATTCCAACATTATCAGATTTCTGTAAATCGGGCATTGGTGAGAAATCGGTCTGTCAGTCCTGAAGTTTTCTTTTCCTGAGGGCACATGCATGAGATTTTCCATTTCATATCGTCCGGTTCCATTGTAGATTGAAATTCTTTAATGCTGCCCAACAGAAAATATCCTTGGAAATCTGGAAGTCAGAATCCCATGCCGAATGATCATCGGTGAGTTTAAAATAAATGGCTCTTGAAGAATTTGGATCAACATATGACGCAGCATTTTCTATTGATTCACTAAGGTTTGCAGGAATGACAGATGTCAGCTAGGCCTGGTTTGCTGCCCCAGGCCGACTCCCCTGCGCTTGCTGGAGATACCTCTGGCTCTCCTGCCACAGGAGATGAGCCCAGACCTGGCCCAGGATGTATTTTAAAAAAAGGCTTCTCACATGACTGCGTGGTTTTCAAGGGGGTGCTGCGGTCCACCTCACGCCAGCCATCTTGCCCAGCCTTTGATGAGTGTTGACAGTCCTGGGCTGGTTCCCTGACCCCTTTACTACCTTGTTATTCTATGGCTGTTGACTGGCCCCTCTGGTCTCAGAGAGTTATTTCTGTTCTGCTTCACACTTTCCAGCCTTGCCTCTTTTCTCCCATCCACATCTGCTGAGACACCAGTCCTTGCCGTACCGCGAAATCTCTTCTTTCCAGCTTGGCATTCTCATCCAATGTCACTTTCCCCTCTGTAGTCCTGGCCTTGATAGCAAGTACAAATTGCAGCTATTTCAATAATCTTAAGGTTATGAGACCATCAGTCCTGCAAATGCATGGCGTTGTTCAGGGAGGTCTGTAGGGAAAAACAGAAATTAAGTCAGGGATAAGAAAAATGAGGGTGTGCGGGTGAAGGCAGTGTCCAGGTACCAGGAGGTAAAGCAGGGTCAGCTTTTCTTCATCTTTATTTAGTGTCTTCAGTACTCAGGTTCGCATAAGGTCGATTTTGTCCCATGAGGACTTTGCATGTGGAGTGGAATTGGATATAACCGACAGGGGCAGCTATTCACTTATTCACAGATTTAATGACTATTTATTGAGTACTTACTATGCTCTGGGGCAAAGGTTACAGAGATGAAGTGGTTCTGTCCTAGCTTTCAAGGAGCTTATGGTCAGTTGGGAACAATATCAACGATAATAATGCTAAAAGCCCTTGGCATCGTGAAGCACAGTGAGCCCTAGGGGGAAAAAAAAAAAAGCCCTCATGTTATTTTGTTATAACCAAAAATCCCAGGGACTGGGCCACATACTCTCCAGAGCAAACCTCACAGAAGTTTGTCAGGGTCTGGAACAGGGGCACCTGAACTTTCTTACTGTCTACCCCGCCCGTCAAAACCTTCACGCCTACGTCCCCAGTACGCGTGTTTTGCTTGCCAACTCTATCATGTACCACTCAATAGAATTTCTGATGTCCTCTGCTCGTGCCCCCGTGGCTCTCCTTCAGCACCTCCTGGGTAGACCCCTCAGCCACCAGACAGGTCCTGAGAGAGTCCTCCCTACTGTTGATCAAGGATGTGGAGAGACTCGGGACATACAGCAGATGACTGCTCCAGAGATAATCATGAGAGAACCCCAGCATTTCCGGGAGGACGACTGCTTGCACTTGGCTCAATTTCCCTGTGAATATGTCTATTCCAAAGGCCAAATTAGTTCGAAGTTGCTTAGTGAGCATAGAATTAGAACAAATGGAATCGTGGTCTATAGAGATCTTTCATCAAACCGGAAGAGCTGATTGAACTGCCTTCTCCTCTCCGGGGATATTTCTGTCTGAATAGCCGGCCCTGGACGTCAAATAAATACTGACATGTTTTACTTATAGCATTCCTTTTTCTAGAATCATTTTAGACAACTGCCCTTCTGTTAATACATCACCACCTCCAAAAACAGGAATGCTCTTGATTGGAATGAAACTTTAAAATGTTAATTACATTCATGTCCTGGGGATTCAGCCTAAAGAGACAGAAATGCTTTGCTTTAGGCTGAAGCATGGCTGAGGACTCTGAGCCTCGAAGGCTCCTCGGTTGTTACAGGATTCTCGCCCAGTCAGGTTGAGGTACATCCTGCCGGCCCTGGGGACTGGGCTCCGTTCCTCCCAGAACTCTGGTTGGCCAGAGGGCTGCAGCTTCTAGTTTGATCTGGGTTTTATCTTGAGAGACCTTCGTTCTCCTTCAGCGGGGAAGGGTGAGCCCAAAGTCCCCTCACAGTATGTTCAGCTAGATCTTGAGTCAGAAGAGCCCTGGGCCCTCAGATGATAGCAACTTATACAATAACGAAGATTCTTTCTTTTCTGGCATTATTCTAACCAATGTCATACCATGTTCTACTGCCTAAGAGGAAACTCGTCTGTTTTTCTCCTGATGAAAGCTATGATGTTGCAATTTAAAAAAAAAAAAAAAAAAAAAGCTCCAAACTGCATTACGACTTTTGGATTTGACCCGCACCACACCACTGTTTGACCATAAGGAAGACATTTACAAACATATTTTGCACTGACTTACTGGTTCTAAATGGCCATTCATTCATCTAGATGTCACTATCTCCTAAATGCCTTTAAAAACAAAAATAAATAAAGTAACTTAAATAAGAGGGTTTTTAAAATATCTCATACAGTAATATTATATATTTAATGTAAAATTATTGTTTAAATATAGCAGTACCAACACAAAAGTAGTTTTACTTAAGAATCGCAGTTGAGGGGCGCCTGGGTGGCTCAGTGGGTTAAGCCTCTGCCTTCAGCTCAGGTCATGATCCTAGGGTCCTGGGATCGAGCCCTGCTTCCTCCTCTCTCTCTGCCTGCCTCTCTGACTGCTTGTGATCTCTGTCTGTCAAATAAATAAATAAATAATCTTTAAAAAAAAAAAAAAAAAGAAGAGTAGCAGTTGAGGGGCTCCTGGGTGGCTCAGTAGGTTAGGCGTCTGCCTGAGGCTCAGGTCATGGTCTCGGAGTCCCGGGATCAAGCCCCACATCGAGCTCCCTGCTCAGAGGGGAGCCTGATTCTCCCTCTCCCTCTGCCTGTTGCTCCCCCTGTTTGTGCTCTCTCTCGCTCTGTCAAATAAATAAATAAAAATCTTAAAAAACAAAAGAATAGCAGTTGAACTTAATATTGTATATATGCATAATTTTCATGAAAGAGGAAAAAACATAGTATAAAATTGAGTAGAGTGAACTTAATTGATTAATCATGTTCTCTGAAGGAAAGATATAACAAAAATCAGTGTAAAGTAAAAAAAAAAAAATTCACATGTTACAAGAAAATTTTCCACAATTTCCTGACCTAGTAGGGTTTTAGTCAGTGATTCATGAATCAGGAAGCATCTAATCTAGCAGAGAGAAAGTATATCTGAAGAGCTGTGCAAAGAAAGTAATTTTTCTAGACCAAAGTGAGGAGGAGCAAGAAAGTTGCACTTGTGCTGATTGGCTAAAGCAGAGTTAATTCCCTCGTATGGAGCAAAAGGGGGCTTGGAGCCCAGTTGGGGTAATGCGTGCTGTATAGACAAAAGGCGACTGGTTGACTTGAGCCTTCTTTCCTGGGAGAGCAAGGGGTTAGAACTTCATTAAGTTTGGGTTTGCCAATGTGGGGCTTAGCATGAGTGACTCCATCTTGGGCCTAATCTGATGATGTTAAGATGGGTGTAGTATTATAGGGAAAGGTTGTGGGAGCTATTTGAAAGCGTGCTTATGTACTTTAGACCTTAGCCATGACAATAAACATACTCAGAAATGTGCACATTAAGAAGGAATTTCTCCCCTGGAGATAAAATCAAGAGTCAGCTCCTGGTTGTATTGAATTCTTGGCCCATCAGTTCTCATGGAATGTGAATCGTGTAGTTTAGTTGGGTGTTTTTATTTTGTCCTGTAAACTGCTTTTCTGCTGTGGACACTGGCTACGATCAAGCAAGGAGGGGGAGGAGTATAGAACCCTGTCTTCCGCATGAGTCCAAGGGTAGAGGCTAATGGAGAGCCCGTAGGTGGGCTCTGCTCCACTCTGCACCTGAAATCCCCAGGAAGGAAGAGGTTGGTGGGGGAGACATTCCCTTATTCACAATGAGCCTGTGGGGGGTTAAATGGGAGGGATGGGAAAATGATGGCCTTCCCTAGTCATCCAGCCTCTCCCCAGCACCTCTCTTTCCAGGGCTCCCCCATTCCCCACACTGTTTTCCCGCAACACCTGTACCGGGTGACTGAGCAGCACTGGTTATTCAAAGGTGGATGAGAAGCAAGAACAGAATACCAAAGACCCCATTCCTGTTCTGTCCCTCTATGTCTAGCCCAGATGCTTCTTGCACCAGACCTAAGCCACCATACATATGCATAAGTTCAATACAGCCCCAGCCCACAGAGGCTGTGCCAAGGGGTGTCCCTCTGTGTTCTCCTCTTCTGGCACTTGCTCCCTAGTGTCTGTCCCTCCATGGCTGCTCTTGGTAGGAGCCCCAACTCTCAATCATCAATAAAACACTTTCTTACACACACATAGAATTTCGGGAAAGTCAAAAATAAGTTTGTGGGGATTTTGTACAGTGATGTGCAGCAGGATACAAGGAAACGAGCCATTGCCAATGGAAACTTATTAAAACTCAAGAAACGGCTCTCTTTTGTTACTCCCATGATCAAGGTATAAATTACCCTGGGTTTTTTTTCCTCCCACAGGGAATTACTGGAATGCTGCTTCTTTCCCAAATCCATCATCCTACCTGCACTTCTCTACGTTCCAAGGGGAAACTAGTGCCGACATTTCTTTCTACTTCAAAACGTTAATCCCCCGGGGAGTGTTTCTGGAAAATCTGGGCAACACGGACTTCATCAAACTCGAGCTGAAATGTGAGTATAAACTCTCTGTCAACTCCTCAGTAGCCTCTCTTGGCTGTTCCCGACCCTGATTACGTGGTGTCATTGGATCCAAACATCAGTGGTCGCCTTCGTTCCAGCAATGGTGCTGGAAGGTGGATACACAAACTCGAGACAGACCTTAGCACCCCCCCACCTTGTACTGCTCCCAAGGAAGCAGGTGCATTCAGACATTCCCATGCAATGCTATCCAAGGAAGAAGTTGAGAGAGTAAATTGCTCCCATAACATGGGGAAAGATTGTATATTTAAAATTTATATGTGTGTTTCTTTTACAAGGATTCAGGGTTGCGAGGAGACAGAGGATTGTGTAAAATGATCAGGAGTAAAACATAAGACAGTGGGAGGAATAATACAAAGGAAAAGAGGGATCATAAAAATTAATGTCTGTATGAGTTAATGATGTGACATAGACACAGCATTGAGTTCTACATAGAAACTTTCGAGTCTGTAGCTTTCCAGAAGAGGCCCCCAACCCAAACACCCTCTAAAGGGCTCCATTCTGAATTTATTTAGTTAAGGGCACAGAAACTAACATCATCAGAGCAAGAGCAGATGCTTTCTGGCTCAGCTTGCCTTGGATCCCAAAGACCCTCCTGACGTCGTGCGGCTCGGGGAATGCCATCTGTGGAAGGTGGGGGTGCGCTGGGGGTGAGAAGGGCAGTTCTCATTATCCCAGAGCCATTTTATCCTCGGGGCAGAGGATCAGCTTCCGGAATGTACAGTCCACACGCTCCCAGGTTTGGTGAATATTTGCACACGTCAGGCTCTCCTGGCTGTTCAGACCAAGAAAGAATCAGCATAGATGACAGATGGGGACACAAGTCAGGGTCCCATGTCTCTCCCCAAAATCTCAGTGTCCCTTCCCCACATCAAAGTGTCTCCTTTCTCTCTTTATGCATCATGATACCAAACCCATTTCCCAGAATATCTGATAGCATGTTTTTCTCTTTCTGTAGTTGCACTTATGCAATCGGGTCTTTTAAAAGGGGAATCTCAGGCAAGTTTTTTTCTGGTATAATCCCTTGGGTTCTTTTGGTAAAATAGTGAACCGTGATGAGCAGTCAGAAATTCATAGTCTCGGGTCGAAATCCAAGTCCCTGGGTAAACTGCTTCATCTCTTTGAATCCCAATTTCCTGATCTGTAAAATGGGGGTGGTAATTTGTGGGGCCATTACGATAATAGAATATGAATACTCATAAAGCATTTATTTCAGTGTGTAGGAGGTGTTATGATCATATCCCTGAGGATGCTCAGTATAGATGTAAAGGAAAACTGAAAATACTCTAGCCCTAGAATTAAAAAGTAAATAGTCAGGGACACCTGGCTGGGTCAGCCAGTAGAGCCTGGGACTCTTAATCTCAGGGCTGTAGGTTCAGACTCCATGTTAGGTATAGAGATCACTTAAAAAAAATCTTCAAAAACAAAAAGGTAATTAAAGAACCATCCTCTCTTTTTTTTTCTTTTTTTTTATTCGTTTATTTGTTTATTTACAGCATAACAGTGTTCATTGTTTTTGCATCACACCCAGTGCTCCATGCAGTACGTGCCCTCCCTATTACCCACCACCTGGTTCCTCAACCTCCCCCCCGCTTCCCCCGTCCCTTCAAAACCCTCTGGTTGTTTTTCAGAGTCCATAGTCTCTCGTGGTTCATATCCCCTTCCAGTTTCCCTCAACTCCCTCTCCTCTCCATCTCCCCATGTCCTCCATGTTCTTTGTTATGCTCCACAAATAAGTGAGACCATATGATACTTGACTCTCTCTGCTTGACTTATTTCACTCAGCATAATTTCTTCCAGTCCCGTCCATGTTGCTACAAAAGTTGGGTATTCATGCTTTCTGATGGAGGCATAATACTCCATCATGTATATGGACCACATCTTCCTTATCCATTCGTCCATTGAAGGGCATCTTGGTTCTTTCCACAGTTTGGCGACCGTAGCCATTGCTACAATAAACATTGGGGTACAGATGGCCCTTCTTTTCACTACATCTGTATCTTTGGGGTAAATACCCAGCAGTGCAATTGCAGGGTCATAGGGAAGCTCTATTCTTAATTTCTTGAGGAATCTCCACACTGTTCTCCAAAGTGGCTGCACCAACTTGCATTCCCACCAACAGTGTAAGAGGGTTCCCCTTTCTCCACATCCTCTCCAACACACGTTGTTTCCTGTCTTGCTAATTTTGGCCATTCTAACTGGTGTCAGGTGGTATCTCAATATGGTTTTAATTTGGATCTCCCTGATGGCTAGTGATGATGAACATTTTTTCATGTGTCTGATAGCCATTTGTATGTCTTCGTTGGAGAAGTGTCTGTTCATATCTTCTGCCCATTTTTTGATATGATTATCTGTTTTGTGTGTGTTGAGTTTGAGAAGTTCTTTATAGATCCTGGATATCAACCTTTTGTCTGTACTGTCATTTGCAAATATCTTCTCCCATTCCGTGGGTTGCCTTTTTGTTTTGTTGACTGTTTCCTTTGCTGTGCAGAAGCTTTTGATCTTGATGAAGTCCCAAAAGTTCATTTTTGCTTTTGTTTCCTTGGCCTTTGGAGACATATCTTGAAAGAAGTTGCTGTGGCTGATATCGAAGAGGTTACTGCCTATGTTCTCCTCTAGGATTCTGATGGATTCCTGTCTCACGTTGAGGTCTTTTATCCATTTCGAGTTTATCTTTGTGTACGGTGTAAGAGAATGGTCGAGTTTCATTCTTCTACATATTGCTGTCCAGTTTTCCCAGCACCATTTATTGAAGAGACTGTCTTTTTTCCATTGAATATCTTTTCCTGTTTTGTCGAAGATTATTTCACCATAGAGTTGAGGGTCCATATCTGGGCTCTCCACTCTATTCCACTGGTCTATGTGTCTGTTTCTATGCCAGTACCACGCTGTCTTGGTGATCACAGCTTTGTAGTAAAGCTTGAAATCGGGTAACGTGATGCCGCCAGTTTTGTTTTTGTTTTTCAACATTTCCTTAGTAATTCGGGGTCTCTTCTGATTCCATACAAATTTTAGGATTATTTGCTCCAGCTCTTTGAAAAATACTGGTGGAATTTTGATCGGAATGGCATTAAAAGTATAGATTGCTCTAGGCAGTATAGACATTTTAACAATGTTTATTCTTCCAATCCAAGAGCGTGGAACGGTCTTCCATCTTTTTGTGTCTTCTTCAATTTCTTTCATGAGTGTTCTGTAGTTCCTCGAGTACAGATCCTTTACCTCTTTGGTTAGGTTTATTCCCAGGTATCCTATGGTTCTTGGTGCTATAGTAAATGGAATCGATTCTCTAATATCCCTTTCTGTATTTTCATTGTTAGTGTATAAGAAAGCCACTGATTTCTGTACATTGACTTTGTATCCTGCCACATTACTGAATTGCTGTATGAGTTCTAGTAGTTTGGGGGTGGAGTCTTTGGGGTTTTCCATATAAAGAATCATGTCATCTGCGAAGAGAGAGAGTTTGACTTCTTCCTTGCCAATCTGGATACCTTTTATTTCTCTTTGTTGTCTGATTGCCGTTGCTAGAACTTCTAATACTATGTTGAACAAGAGTGGTGAGAGTGGGCATCCTTGTCGTGTTCCTGATCTCAACGGGAAGACTGCAAGCTTTTTCCCATTGAGGATGATATTTGCTGTGGGTCTTTCATAGATAGATTTTATGAAGTTCAGGAATGAAGAACCATCCTCTCTTACATGAATTATGGATTAGAGTTATTTTAAAAGGATTTTCATTTCCACAGTTAAAGTTAATTGATTCAAACTATTATCCAACTTCTACGTCGGTTGGATTGTATTTTGAAAAAATACCTCATGGCAAAAAAGAAAACTGACCATCCATGTTTGAGTAATGCTATATGCTTCTATAAAATTGCCTTGTCTTTGTTTCGTAAGCCTGTGCCTGGGTTGGAAAGCAGGCAAACCAAGTATAGAGAGAGCAAGGGTTTCTACTTAGCACCTGCATGGTAGAATTTCAGTGATTTCTGATGATGGAACATCTTCAGAGATGCTCAGAGTTTCCCCAGGCTTTCCCTCATATGACAATTCCATGCAGAGGGAGAATGGTGGCCTTGTTTTGTCAGAGTGCTTCCCGCTGGTCAAGAAGGGTGGGACATTCAGACCAGAGGCTGGTCTCCACTTGGAGTCTCCGGAGCTTCTGCCGATTCCTAAGGGCGGACGTGAGATGCCCCAGTGGCAGAGACAAATGTCCACCATGCTAGAGCATCTCCTGTAGGTTCCAAGGAACCTACGGGAGAAAAAAGGACAGGTTTCTATATTTGAGGAAAAATTCCTCAAAGCAAACAAGAAGCAATAGTTTCCTGAAGAACATGGAGGGAAAATGGCCAGATGAAGGCTTCCTGCTGCCCCGTTTCCCGCGTTACTCCAGACTCTCCTCTGCAGGAAACACGGGCCGTGGGTGGGGATGACACGCTCTATCCCCACCCACCTCTTGCGCGTGCATGGCTGAGGGGCTCTGCACACCTCACTGGTTTCCTGGCCATGAAGCTCAGGAAAGATGGTTCCTGGAGTCACACTTTAAAAAAAAAAAAACTGTCTGTACTGCTTTTTTCCCCTTTACCTTGGTAGGCTTTCTGGTCTCTTTCTGATAGGAATTCAAATTTTGTTTCTCTCCTTGTGTCCCAAGGAATTTTGTCACAGTTCATGCCTACACAGTTCATGGCTTCCAGAATAACATTTCTGTTAATTAACTACATCGTGCCCTCCTGTCAGGAGTAGAAGATTCTTGACTCTGGGAACAGTGAGTCAGTTACACTAAGTTAATGAGATATCATCAACATCTTACTGTGCAAGGCAGCAAACACGCGAGATAAAATTAGACGGATGTTACTCATTAGCATACTTTACAGGTACAATTTTAAGGCTATATTTCACTTAATGTCTGTATGTGTTCATTCATTCAGTAAGTGTTTATCGAGTGCCTACATCCAGATGCTGTGCGAGGTGCCGAGGGAACATAGTCAAAAAACATAGTCATGGCTCCCCTCCCTCGGAGAGAAATCAGAGTTCTTTTTGTTTGTTTTGGGAAGTAGATAAGTAAACCAGTAGGTACAATAATAATAAAAATAGCTCGACTTTATTCAGGCTCACTGTGGCTCCAACACTGTTGCACGGATTTTGTGTAAATCATCTCACATCCTAACCAACCTTTGACGTGGGCAATACCATGAACATCTCTGCCTTACAAATGAGGAAACTGAGGCATGGGATAAGTAAGTTGCCAAGATCCCCAGTTAGGAAGTGACAGGGCTGGTGCCTGACCCCAAACATTTTCCATCTGTCCCAGAGTCATTGCCATTAACAACAGACCACACCACATCCCAGAAGACATTGAGGTGACAGAGCTCCGAGGAGGGGACTGAAACAGATCAGAAGACAAGGAGTGCTTCCCAGGGAGTGTAACGCTTTAATTACATTGTGATGCCTGAGCAGGAGCCAGGAAAGTGAAGAAGGTGGGGAGGCGTGGAGATCAGGAAGGAAAACGTAGCAGGAGGGGCACACCAGCGGGGGAAGCTGTGGGGGACAGAACCCAAGGACTCAGCAGGGAGTGGCTACAGCAGGGAGCCCGTGTGTTGGGGAGCAGAGAGCTGGGGACAGAGCGCTCGATGTGCTGTGGCCTCAGGGGACAGATTTTGCTTGACCTGTCCCTGACAGTTACAGTGAGCAGGGGCAGAACGCGATCAGATTTGCATTCACCGGAGAGAAGATGGAAAGACAGACAAGAAGCAATGGGAGGCCTATATTAAGATAGAGGCAGGGGGAATGGAAGGAGGAGACAGTAACATAGGGGTAGAGACATGAGAAACCCTGAGGAGAGAGAGTCCACTGATTTTACCAAATGGCTGTGAGGATGAAGTAGCAAGGAAGGTTCTAGAATGAAACCAGTGTTTCTGGTTTTGACGATTGAGCAGGTGGAGCACTTGTACAGGTATAGGCTATGGTAGCATCTATCCTGAAGGACATGTCTAAAGGTGGCTTTCATACGAGTCTGGATCTCAACAGAGAGGCCGGAGTCAAAAATAAACAGCATGAGAGTCACCATCACTAAGAGAACCACCAGGAAATAAGTACCTGGTGCCTTCTGCATGAATGTGATGGCCCAGGACAAATGCATAGAGACAGGGAAGAAGATGTCTGAGATTGGGACCTGCATTTAAGGGACAGAAGGAAGCAAAACAACTTGTAGCAGATGAGCAGAGAAGTAGGGAGATAGTGATACCCCAGGGATCAGATGAAGACAGGATTTCAAGAAGAACAAAGAAAAAGTGTTTGGTACTACCAAACTGAGAGGTCACAAAAATAAGGACTTAAAGCACTGGTCAAGTTTAACATATAGTGGTCACTGTCCAAAAGTAAGAGCCTGTAGAGTGAGTGGAGGTGGATACAGGGATCGGGGCCTGTGGTTTTGTTTGTTCTCGCAGCTCTTGTATGTGGTGGAGACCTTGAGCTCACATTATAGTAAGGAGGAGAATCTGGCAAATGAGAAGAGGTTGGGGGAATGGGAGAGGGGGACTGTCTGGGTGTGAGGCCCGGAGGAGGTGGAAATGAGTGCGATCCAGAATCCAAACTCCTGAAGGGGCTGAGAGAAACAGGTCAGAGTGAAGAGACAATAAGCCACGAACGTGGGGGTCACTTTCCAAATCAGAAATGATTTTGTATTTGTTGTTTTTTGTTTGTGTGTGTGTCTGTTAGTATTTTTAGAGATGGCAGAGGGATGTTTCCCTGAAAAGATTCACTAACCACCGTGGATAGATCCATTTGGTCTTTCAGAGTTAACACTAGGGAACAACTTGTCTTGTCTAGAACCCTTTTGTGGCTACGATAGTGATCATGACCATGGTCCCATCATCAGGCCACCACTTACCGAGCACCTGCCAGGGCAGAAGCATGGGTAGACCTCAAAGGGTCTAAGATGAAGATGACGGAACCCAACATCCTCACCTAGGGAAGGAGACAGACACATTCATAACAGTACAGTTGCATGACTTCACTGAATCTTTCTTAAGTTCCGGGCACTGTTCTAACGCTTTTATAGGTAGTAACAGTTTCAGGTTTTATAGCAAGTTTTAGCCATGTTCTACAGAAGAGGGAACTGGGGCTACACAGTCACACAGCTGATTCCAGACAGTGTGCTTGTGATCACTGAAATACAATAAGTGAGTCACAATGATGGCCTTCAGGGGCTCTACACTTGTAGAGGAGAGGCAAGGAGCCATTCCTGGGGATGAAGAGGAAGACAAGGTGATGCCTGATTTAGGTCAGGAAGGGCGGGCGAAGATGTTAGCTGGACCAAGAGGTAGGGGAAAGAACTCTAGGAGGAGAAGCCAGTGCACACAAAAGCATAAACACAAGTGTCGGGATGGGGAACATGACGGTGTGTGAGAACTACGAGCACTTGGCATTGTGAACGAGTGTGATGCGTGACACAAGCAATAGAGGAATTTCGGCCCCAGATCCGATTCTAAATATGTAACTGTTCTAGGTATTACAGCCAATATTTATTGGCTCCCCTGTATGTGCCAAAGAGGACCTCAAGAAGAATAGGACTCAGCCCCATCCCAGAGGCGCATACCGTCCAGTGGGAGAGACTAGGATAGAAAACAATATTTTGGGCAAGATGAAATAAACATTAGAAGCACAAGTGACAGACAGTGGTGGCCCAGCTGCAGCAACAGTTGGTTCTGACTGGAGAATAAGAAAATGTCCTCTAGACATTGTATCATTTTAACTGAGCCTCGAGATAAATGAGAAAGAACACTTCAGGCTCAGGATACCAAAGTCTTACATGGTATGGGTACATCAGAAGGTGTTTCTGGGGGCACCTGCAGGGCTCAGTCGGTTAAGCATCTGCCTTCAGCTCAGGTCATGATCCCGGGGTCCTGGGATCAAGTCCCACATCGGGCTCTCTGCTCAGCAGGGAGTCTGCTTCTCCCTCTCCCTCTGCCTGCTGCTCTGCCTACTTGTGCGCTCTCTCTCTCGATCTGTCAAATATAGAAGTAAAATATTTTTTTTCTAAAAAAGGGGGTTTCTGCACCCCACACCAGGGAGGGGAGATATGGAGCATCTAGTACCTCTCCAGGGCCAGAGCACTGCCTGGCACACAGCAGAGGCCATAGGAGTTTGCCGAGCAAATGAGATGAACAGAGGAGGAGAACCATGGAAAATCTGGGTGGAGAAGGGAATCACCATGGTGGAAGGGCTGGTGTTCAAAACAATGACACAGAATACACTGAAATGTGGAAGGAAAGATGATGGCTGGTGAAATTTTGGAGCTGGAGATCTCACGGGAAAGCAGCTGGGGTGATAAGAAGGTCTGAGACGCATAGTCTGGCCATGCAAGGGGGATTGTAGGATGTATGGAAGGGCTGTGGAGACCGAAGAGGCCAGAGGGCTGGCAGGTCATCCACATCACTGCTGGGGCCCCTACTGGTGATGGCAATGGGTGGAGTGGACACAGAGCCTGTGAGCCGAATGTTCCAGTCCTCAGATCCAAACGATGACAACAGGAAGCATGGGAAGAGTGAGCATGTGTCACAGGGGGACGCGTTGCTGAACGAAGACTCTGGTGCCATAGAACATTGGAGAAGCACTGAGGAGTGAAGAATAAGCCCAGCTGCCCATTCGCCACCCTGCCTACCCACTGACGTCACTGGGAGAAGGGGATGCGGTGCTGATGGTACAGTAGGTTCCCCAAAGGTGGGCTGCAGTCAGGAGACTGTTGGCACTGTCTGATGATGAACAGTGACCATGGAGGCGTTTTTTCTTTTCTTTCTTTTTTTTTTTGTAATTGACAGATGATTGACATATAACATTGTATTAGCTGCAGGTGTACAACATAATGATTCAGTATTTTTACATATTACAAAATGATCACCACTGTAAGTCTAGTTAACATCCATCACCTTTGATAGTTACACATTAAGTTTTTATTTTTGCTTAACAATTTAAAAGAGATTTCAGAGGAAACAGTGGGGAAAAAATTTTTTTCTTTTTGGACACGGTGGAAAATTTTTGAAGGACGTGTTCACTGACCAGGAAACATTCAGGAAAAGCAACAGAAACTGTTGTAATACGTTAGCATAAGCTCCTGTGTTCACCAAGTTTGAGCTTTTTCAGATATCAGGATGAGCTGGAGAAAATATTTGCATTTCGCAGGAATATCTCCACAAAAATGTGGAGGCAGCAGTCTAATGTCCTGCTAATCTTAGGAAAAAGTATTAAGGAAAAACTTTCATTTTCCAAGATGCAGCCTTCTGCAGTACACATGCTTGAGAAAACCAGAGAGAAAATATTCTGCAATACAGAGAAATTGATGAATCAGAAGAAATAAACTAACGGCAATTTATCTTCCACTATTTCAGAATTGGAACGACTTTTATATTAAAGAACTTCACTAATATAAACATGAGAAATATCTGACCCCACTTAGCTGGACTGTTTTGCCATGGGGATGCTATTTAGGGTTTTTTTTCTTTTATATATATTGTGAGTTATTATTAATACAAAGCAGATGTTAGCTCCTAATTAATTTATATTAATTTTCTTTTAATTATCTAAACTAACCTGGATTATCCTCATAGATTTAGGAAGAATTTTATTGGTTCTACTACTTTGCAAGTCTAGCTATGAGTTCAGTCTCTATGAAAGGTTTGGGATCTTAAGAATGATTCTGACTTGGTCATTAAAATACATAAGAAAAAAAACCTAAGGGAAAAAAAATTTTTAAAAATTAAAAGCCTAAACATTATTGTGATTCTTTAATTAAAAAAATTCTCTATCTTTTGATGTAGTTTTTTTTGTTGTTGTTGTTTATTTACAGCATAATAGTGTTCATTGTTTTGGCATCACACCCAGTGCTCCATGCAGTACGTGCCCTCCCTATTACCCACCACCTGGTTCCTCAACCTCCCACCCCACCCCCCGCCCCTTCAAAACCCTCTGGTTGTTTTTCAGAGTCCATAGTCTCTCATGGTTCATCTCCCCTTCCAATTTCCCTCAACTCCCTCTCCTCTCCATCTCCCCATGTCCTCCATGTTATTTGTTATGCTCCACAAATAAGTGAGACCATATGATACTTGACTCTCTCTGCTTGACTTATTTCGCTCAGCATAATCTCTTCCAGTCCCATCCATGTTGCTACAAAAGTTGGGTATTCATGCTTTCTGATGAAGGCATAATATTCCATTGTGTATATGTACCACATCTTCCTTATCCATTCATCCGTTGAAGGGCATCTTGGTTCTTTCCACAGTTTGGCGACCGTAGCCATTGCTACAATAAACATTGGGGTACAGATGGCCCTTCTTTTCACTACATCTGTATCTTTGGGGTAAATACCCAGCAGTGCAATTGCAGGGTCATAGGGAAGCTCTATTCTTAATTTCTTGAGGAATCTCCACACTGTTCTCCAAAGTGGCTGCACCAACTTGCATTCCCACCAACAGTGTAAGAGGGTTCCCCTTTCTCCACATCCTCTCCAACACACGTTGTTTCCTGTCTTGCTAATTTTGGCCATTCTAACTGGTGTCAGGTGGTATCTCAATATGGTTTTAATTTGGATCTCCCTGATGGCTAGTGATGATGAACATTTTTTCATGTGTCTGATAGCCATTTGTATGTCTTCGTTGGAGAAGTGTCTGTTCATATCTTCTGCCCATTTTTTGATATGATTATCTGTTTTGTGTGTGTTGAGTTTGAGAAGTTCTTTATAGATCCTGGATATCAACCTTTTGTCTGTACTGTCATTTGCAAATATCTTCTCCCATTCCGTGGGTTGCCTTTTTGTTTTGTTGACTGTTTCCTTTGCTGTGCAGAAGCTTTTGATCTTGATGAAGTCCCAAAAGTTCATTTTTGCTTTTGTTTCCTTGGCCTTTGGAGACATATCTTGAAAGAAGTTGCTGTGGCTGATATCGAAGAGGTTACTGCCTATGTTCTCCTCTAGGATTCTGATGGATTCCTGTCTCACAATGAGGTCTTTTATCCATTTCGAGTTTATCTTTGTGTACGGTGTAAGAGAATGGTCGAGTTTCATTTTTCTACATATCGCTCTCCAGTTTTCCCAGCACCATTTATTGAAGAGATTGTCTTTTTTCCATTGAATATTTTTTCCTGTTTTGTCGAAGATTATTTCACCATAGAGTTGAGGGTCCATATCTGGGCTCTCCACTCTGTTCCACTGGTCTATGTGTCTGTTTTTATGCCAGTACCATGCTGTCTTGGTGATCACAGCTTTGTAGTAAAGCTTGAAATCGGGTAACGTGATGCCGCCAGTTTTGTTTTTGTTTTTCAACATTTCCTTAGTAATTCGGGGTCTCTTCTGATTCCATACAAATTTTAGGATTATTTGCTCCAGCTCTTTGAAAAATACTGGTGGAATTTTGATCGGAATGGCATTAAAAGTATAGATTGCTCTAGGCAGTATAGACATTTTAACAATGTTTATTCTTCCAATCCAAGAGCGTGGAACGGTCTTCCATCTTTTTGTGTCTTCTTCAATTTCTTTCATGAGTGTTCTGTAGTTCCTCAAGTACAGGTCCTTTACCTCTTTGGTTAGGTTTATTCCCAGGTATCTTATGGTTCTTGGTGCTATAGTAAATGGAATCGATTCTCTAATTTCCCTTTCTGTATTTTTATTGTTAGTGTATAAGAAAGCCACTGATTTCTATACATTCACTTTGTATCCTGCCACATTACTGAATTACTGTATGAGTTCTAGTAGTTTGGGGGTGGAGTCTTTGGGGTTTTCCATATAAAGAATCACGTCATCTGCGAAGAGAGAGAGTTTGACTTCTTCCTTGCCAATTTGGATACCTTTTATTTCTCTTTGTTGTCTGATTGCCATTGCTAGAACTTCTAATACTATTTTGAACAAGAGTGGTGAGAGTGGGCATCCTTGTCGTGTTCCTGATCTCAACGGGAAGGCTGCAAGCTTTTTCCCATTGAGGATGATATTTGCTGTGATTCCCTGCATATTCTCAGATCACAATGCTTTGAAACTGGAACTCAATCACAAGGAAAAGTTCAGAAGGAACTCAAACACCTGGAAGCTAAAGACCACCTTGCTTAAGAATGCTTGGATCAACCAAGAGATCAAAGATGAACTTAAACAATTCATGGAAACCAATGAGAATGAAGACACTTCGGTCCAGAACCTATGGGATACAGCAAAGGTGGTTCTAATGGGGAAATACATAACCATCCAAGCCTCCCTCAAAAAAATTGAAAAATCCAGAATACACCAGCTGTCTCTACACCTTAGAGAACTGGAGAATCAACAACAAATCAAACCAACTCCACACGCAAGAAGGGAAATAATCAAGATTAGAGCAGAAATCAATGAGGTAGAAACCAGAGATACAGTAGAACGTATCAATGAAACTAGAAGCTGGTTTTTTGAAAGAATCAGTAAGATTGATAAACCATTGGCCACACTAATCCAAAAGAAAAGAGAGAAAGCCCAAATTAATAAAATGATGAATGAAAAGGGAGAGATCACAACTAACACCAAGGAAATAGAAACAATCATCAGAAATTATTGCCAACAGTTATATGCCAATAAGCTAAGCAACCTAGATGAAATGGATGCATTCCTGGAAAACTACAAACTCCCAAAATTGAACCAGGAAGAAATTGACAACCTGAATAGACCGATATCTAGTAACGAGATTGAAGCAGTGATCAAAAACCTCCCAAAAAACAAGAGCCCAGGAATTGATGTAGTTTTTTGATTTCTATTATAGACCCCCCAAAAAAGTTCAGAGATGCAATTTTAAAGAGGAAATTTGTGCTACATTAAAGCTATGTAATGTATTAGCTGTTTGCATTTTAAGTATTAAAAGATAGACAAATAGTAAATAACAAAGATTACACTTACTCAGATTTCTTTACCATTCTCCCTGAGGGGACGGTCCTTTGAATACCTGGCAAAGGTATCCTAGAATTATAAGGGTAGACTGTAGAGGAAGATGTTCTCCTGTTATGAAAAATTACCCATTACCTTGGGTGTTATGGGTCACATGCAAAAAGATAGCTTGTCCCTGCACTGGGACTCCACTTCTGCTCTGAAAATCAGGTGGAATCCAGAACACAGGCTCCGGAGGGCCTCTCTACAGGTTCTTGTGCCCTTAGAATCTCCACTGTAGCCCCCCAGACCATTTACGTAGTCAAAGTAAAGGCATTTTAGGACAATAAAAAGTAAGTAAATGTTAAGAAACGGGATTCCCTCGCAGACGTTACATTGTATGTATGTTACAACATATACTGATTATCTTTTATGTGACATTCAAAAATAGGCCAAAGTTATCCACAGAGATAGAAGTCAGAACAGTAGCTATCTCTGGGCATTAGGAATGTTGACTGGAAGGGGCTCAAAGGAACCTTCTGCAGTAGTGGAAATGTTCCATATCTTGATCCAAGGGGTGATCATATATGTCACAATTTACTCAACTTAAGATTTACTCAACACTTAAGATTTGCACATTTTTCTGTCTATAAATATACAGTAATGGAGAAAGAAAAACCCTGCTGTGAGAAAATCTGGAATGATTGAATGACAAAAAGAAGCCAATGAAACGATTTTTTAACAAGAGAAATAAAGACTGGGATTTCAGGCTGAGCGACCCAAGACCACTTGCTTTACCTCTCCAGATGTCATCACGTTCCCTTGGAAAATAAGAAGGCCAAGCTGGACCATCTTTAAGGGCTCTTCTAGCATCAACAATCCTATAAACCTCCCGGAAGCCATCAGCATCACCTGTATCTTGACACCTCCCATTCTAAGTGAACTCATAAAGAAGCATCATCTTCACTTTCCATTCCATGGTTCTCAGTTCTCCTAAAGATGATGGGAGGAGAGTTATATGAGGACGAATGATATCTGCTTCAAATAAATTCCAACCTATACACATGCTCCAACTAAATGTAATTAGGAGATTTCCCAAAATCATGGACCCCTACTTGTAAATTCTAATTAAGGATCCATCAGAATCAACCAAGGTACCTCAAACTCAGTATGTCAAAATGAAAATCCATCATCTTTACCCAAAACCCTCTCCTGTGCTCCCCATCTTAATGAATGCCATCACCACTTTCTTCATGATCCAAGTTAGAAAGATTGAAGTCATATTTAATGTTTCACTGATGTCCCCACACCAGATAGACTGTTTATCTTGACAGAACACTCTGTTTTTAATACAGAGAAATGTTATTGACGTTCCTGATGGTATGCCGTTATACCAGAACAGTCCCAGAGAAAGCATCAATTCCAACTAGTTGCAAAAAGATGAATGAAACGAAAATGCAAAGATAAATCTTCAAACTTCTCTCTTTATCCCCCATGACGGCTCCTTTAGCTACAATGCCTTGGATTCTTGATTCAGAGGGCCTTATAATTTCTCTCCCTCACTTCCTTCCCTCCCTCCTGACATCTGCTTTCCCCAGTGAGGACAGATTTCTACAGATCTGTCTTATCATTCCTCTTCTTAAACACCAGGATGGTTTGTCAATGCATTATAATGCAGAGTTCAAGTACTTAAGCTTGACAAATGATTCCAGGCTTTAACCTAATTTTTTAGTCTTCTTTACATAACAACTTTGCCCCTCACCCACAAGCTTTTGCTCTAGGCTCCCCCCTCCCATCTACTGACATTCTCTGGTCTCCACCCAAACTTTCTTATAACCTGCTGTGTCTTTGCCTGTTCTGGAATGGTCTCTCTCCACCTCCACTTGTTGAAATCCTGCCCACACAAATAATTTTTTTACAACATCTTGATTTAAAATATAAAATATGCATATCATAGAAGTCTTTCATTTTTTCTAAAAATACTGAAATTTCTACAAGACAATTCTATGCATTGCCTGGAAAATTACATAGACATCCTCATTAAGGAGCATATCTTTATATACTGTTTGTCTGCATAGAGTATATGGTGGGTGTCATACTGTAGAAGAATGCT
Source organism: Meles meles (assembly GCF_922984935.1). NCBI lineage: Eukaryota > Metazoa > Chordata > Mammalia > Carnivora > Mustelidae > Meles > Meles meles. Next base: position 7,570,764 of record NC_060075.1, on the reverse strand, counting down.
ACAGTTTCATAGAGATATTTTTTCTGATAGAATGTTTTTTCTATCTCACTTTCTCTAATTCTAATGTGTCCTGTACTGTTTACGGTGTGTGGTAGGACAAAAAATCTTTTCTTTCAAAAAGATGGCATGTGAAAGTGCTGAAAAAGACCAGCTACTGGAATCAGCCTGCCTATGGCCAGCCAGTAGACAACAGGCATTCTAGGAGAAGAGATTAAAGAGGCTTGAATTCATGCATTCTGGTGGGAGGCAGAGATGGGAGGAAGAGTGTACTATTATTACTCAGTAATAAACACCAGGATTAGTGAGAAAAGTAGAAATCTCTATGTGGAGTTAATGTAAGATTAGAGACCTTACTTCTGCCATTTTAGAAGAGAACAGTATCTGTACAGGCTCTCTATTTTCATGGAAACAAATGTCTCAAGGAGAAAAAGTTGGTGCCATTGCCAGTTAATGCGTGTTACTAATGCTGGTGAATTGATTCAACGAAGGATGACACTTGGGACCAATTAATTCAAAGCTGGTAAAATGAAAAGAAGATACAATAAATCAGGGAGCAGAGCTTCATTTAAATATAGTGAGTGACTGGGGAAGATTACTTGAAATAGCTCAAAACAAGACATATCTCAAAGGGCCAAAGACGATGGTAAGCATAGCAATGCTAGGGTTTTGCAAGTCATCAGACAAACACCTAAAGTAAAACCAGGTGAAAGAAGACCGGCCAACTAGATGTCAACCGGAAAAGCCATACGAGAATAGTTTTTTACAAATGAAGATTTCAGGGAGTTCTCTTCTTAAAGACACATTTTGCTCGAATTACAAGATAACGTTTCATAGAGATCAAGATAGGGACTTGGAGAAGACAAAGAGAAACATAAAGGCTTCCATGAACTCTCATATAGGATGAAGGTCAGAGATGAAATCTTCTTAAACACTTGAGGAAAAGAAGATTTGTTTCTATCTCTGTAATATTTATGTTTTACTCTTTCCCCACGTCTTAGTTTACGTAACTCTCAACTTACACAGGATCATGGTATAGGAGTTCCTGAGCCAACTCTTTGGAACCTTGGAATACACTTTCTTATAGAGATAGTCTTGTAAATGGCGCTCGTATTCCATGGCTAACCATAAAGTCTTTAGTGGTTTGTTTGTTTTCTAAGTGTGGCTGAAAAGTGAAAAGTGTGCATGTCTGCTTGAAGTCTAGGCTGTAGGTTCTGGAGTCTGTTCAGTGTAGAACAGAAATGTTGAAGAACAAAGGAAATTTCTGCCCATGTTTCTCAATGTTGACCATGTCGTTGACAAACCTCCCTAGAGGGCAAGGGTTTGTTTGCCTTTCTGGGCTTCATGGGGCTCAGCTTGGTGGGGTGAGCAAAGGAGGCAGCTGCAACATTCACAGGCACACATAGGAGTCACTCTAAGCTCCCAGACAGCTCCTAGCCCTTCTTTTTCCTCTAAAATGTCCTAGTTCTAGCAATTACAGAATTCCACGAATTCATTCAACTATAATATCACAACCCATATATTTTTTTTAATGTTACAGTGTTCTGATAGATGAGTGTTGAAACTATAATAAGACCATTATGATAGAATTCACCCCTTCAAAATTCCAGTGGTCTGAGGGAGAAGACCCTTTGGCTAACTTTTTAACGTCATAAATAAGCGAATCAGGAATGAGAGATGTTCATGTGTAGGAACACGTTAAGCTGCTGTAATGAGTAATTCCCCAGGTTTCGGCGACTATATGGTGGTCTAGCATTCATGCTCCGCTCCATGAAGTTCTTGCACAAGGTGACTTGAGCTCAAGGCTCCTTTTGTATTGTGGCCCCACCATCTCATGGAGCCTTGGCTTTACTAAGCCCAGCTGGTGGACGGAGAAAGGGAGGGTGGAGAAGCCTTGTCTCCTATCCACACCCGTCCAGAGGTGACACACACTCCCACTCTCATTCCATTGGTGGTAACTGGTCACGTAGCTCCACTGTGATTTTCAGAGGACTGGAAAATGCAGCTCCTGGATGCACGGCGGCTTCTTGGAGGTGACTCTCGAAGGGAAAACATAAACTTCTCGTGAAAAGTTACCAGCATCTGGCACAGGCACCGCGGCAGTGAAAAGGAATCAGCTTTCACCTTACCTAAAGACATAGAGGCAGGTTCCAGGAGATGCAACATTGGGTCTGCCTTGGAGGATGACAGGCAAATAAAGAAGATAAAGGCATTTTTCCAGAGAGAAAATAGCACAGGCGAAAGCAAGTAGAGGAGGAAGATCGTGGAGCATTTGAGGAATTGAAAAGAATATAGTGAAAGCCCAGGGACCAGTTAAAAGATGTTTTTCATTAGAGTAATGACCCGCCCACATATCTGTGTTAAGAGTTTGACAAAAGAAAGCTAGCTGGACCCAACGCCTCTTGGGAAATTACTCATTTTACTTGCTTTTGCGGATAGTGTTAAAATGATCAAATTTGGTTTTCTGCATCTCTGCATTTGATTCCTGTGACGAGAACTGATGAGAATGCCAAATGACTTCTCAGGAAGAGTGGTTGATACTTAGTATTCTGCAGGGTCTTTCTGGGTAAGTGCAACCAGAGCCAATGAATAATAGAAGCAGTGTATATCTGTCAAGTGTAATTATAACACTGAATTATGCTCATCTTGCATTCCGAGTCCTGTATACATTAGTTTAAACAACGGGACATGCGGGCACTTCAGACCTGTGAGGATTTTACTTTAAAAAATAGCTTGCCCTTGTTTTTAGCCATTTTTAATAGGAAAAAAATTCACACCTTGTTCAAAATTATTTTATGGTACAGTTTCACCACACTCTTCCTCTTTTTTAATCTCCTCAGGTATCTTAAAAACAGTAGAGAACTAAGGAGGAATGTTTAAGTCCACTTTTAAATTCCTTCTAATTTTCTGTATTTAAATGAAATCCCATTCTTTGCATTTTGATTAATCTCTCTGATTAAATGCTCATTAAAATTATAGGATAGGGTTGCTTAAAATGTCACCAACCTTTGTTAAAGAAATGGAAATTATCAGATTGTGACTTTTAAAAATTATACAAATATTGTTGGTTTATTGTTAAATGATTTAAAAATCCAGAGAAGCAGAAAGAATAAACAAACAAAAAACATTAGCTATAATCTCATATTCTAGTATACTTAACCAATACTCTTTTGGTATGTCATTTCTAAACATTTTTCTATGTGCTTATATAGGATTTTTTACCAAAAAAGATCATATGGTGCATACTGTTCAAAACCCACTTGTTTCATGTAATGATATTTTAGAAGCAGATTTTCATGTCAGTTTTTCTCTTTTTTTTTTAAACTCCACAACAGTGATTTCTTTTTTCGGCTGAGGACAGAGACTGTATCAGAATCTCTAAGAGAGTGTGTATAGTTTGGAAAACCGTTATTTTATATTAACAAAACAAAACAGAAAAGCTATTGTTTTTGTTCTGTAATCTATAGAATGTAATGCACAAAAAATTATTATTGGGGAGGGTGCCTGGGTGGCTCAGTCTGTTAAGCATCCAGCTCTTTGTTTAGCTCAGGTCATGATCTCATGGGTCATGAGCTCGAGCCCTCCATTGGGCTCTGTGCTCAGTGGGGCGTCTGCTTAAGATTCTCTCCATCAGCCCCTTCCCCAACTTGCACACTCGTGTGGGTGTGTGCATGTGCTCTCTTTCAAATATATAATTAAATCTTAAAAAAAATTATTGTTGGTTGGTGGAGCATTTATCTGAGATACTCAGGAATTTGTTTTATTCCCCACCAGCCTCCCATATCTGGGCACATCAGCATCTGGAGACGATAATCAGACTTTTATGTCAACAAATGGGAGTGTGGGTTATAAAAAGATTGGGAAACAGTGTCTCAGTTGCCAAGAGCTTCATTTAACCAATGATCCTTTATTGTTGGGCTTCACTTTTAAAAGATAGATTTTTCTCACGTTCTGATCTACTGGCTTCCTGTTGTGAATTCCCAAACCCATCATCCCACATGATAGCAAACTCCATACTTTCCATATGTTTAGGGGCTCACTCACCTATCACAGCATGAAGCAGCAGGGCAGACCCATATGAAAATGAAGGACCTCATTTGGGAAGGCCACACAGGGACGTGCCCAGCAGGACAGTGTTCCTGGTGGATGACCCTGTTCCAAGCTTGTTCTTTACACCTTCCAACACCTTGTTCACCTTCTAGAGGGTACGTGAAACCAGTCTTAGGCAGAGTCTGACCAGCCACGTAAACCCACCTGCAGCCGTGCCCTCAATGGAGTGATTTTAGAGAGAAACCATGTTCCATTTACTCAGCAAATCATGAAAAAAGGAAACGTGGTTATTTGAACTTGGTATAAACTGACCGTAAAAAAAGCATTCTCACAGGTTTTCTCTGTGCAGTCTTTAGGGAGCCCAAATATTTATTTATGCAGTATAATCAGGAAGGTTGTGTTTTCAGCTATTATCATCAGAAATAAGGGAAAGGGAAGCATGCCATATGAAGAAGCGCTGTTACTTGGTTCAAGCAGAAATTTGGTGGCGCAGTCCTAAGGGCCACCATGAAGTGACTTCCGGTCATTTTCAGAGGTGGAAATAAATGACTTCTGGGTGTGTTCACCCTTCTACACTACTGATAGAACATTTATCCTGAGACATTTCAACCCTGGGATTCTGTGATCCTGTATTTTTAATACTCAACCCCAAGTTTCCTCGTTTCTAATATTCCTGCTACATAGAAGATAATGAATGAGTTTCAGTCATCATAGCCAGAGAAAACGAACAAGGTAATTTAGGTCAGCTGTGCACCTCTTGCAGCGAGCCCAAGGAACTTTAATAGAAGTTTTTCACACTTTAAGAAAGCTTGTTATATAAAGTGGCTCTCCTATTCTTTCCTGTCTGTCTGCATTCTCGTTTCAAGTCTCTGTCAGCCTGTGATGCAGTATCCCTTTCCCTCCATTCGCTGCCTGACACTGCAAATACGCTGTGGCTGAGGTGCGTCTGGTGTCCTCCTGGAGAACACAATGAATCTCTTTTTATAATCTGTGTCCATAGTGTGTGGAATCTAGAATCTTTATTTGGTACTTTTTTTTTTTTTTTTTAAGAGAGACTTCGTCTGAAGTCATGCCAATGCAGCATTGAAAGGTTATGCTGGATAGGAAACAATTTGGCACAAAACAGAGAGAGACAAACAGTGCCTGTGCTAAGACCTACAGTCTGGGCTGCAACTCAGTCTGTGGCAACCAGAACACAGACGTCCCCTTGTCAGTCTGACTCTGAGAGACGAATTCCCAGATCCCACCAGCAGCCCTCTTCCACAGCCTCATCCTCCCCTCCTGGGGTCACGTTGGTGGCTTTTCCTCATTATCAGTGTACAGACAGGCAGAACCATCCACCACCCAGCCATTTAGAAGCCCCAATGCACTAACTGACTGGTACGTTGTCTCCTTACATGTTCCAATTAGCAATAATCGCGCCTCGGATAAACCTCATTGGCTACGATACTGCCACTGCGCAAAGCTTCCTTACATGTTCCAGCGTGGTTCAAGTTTACACCTGTCGGCTTTGTTCTGATTCTAGCTGTTTCAGCATACAGTCGTATTTCCTCCTTTGGACCTCATATCTCACAGCCCGTTCTCCTTGAACTCTCCAAAGCCGTGCATCTCAAAGCACCTGCTCTCTCTAACATCACCTGAAACCAACCCCATAAATTACCCCTGGTCCAGCTTCTGCATTTCCTTTGATCACAAATACCCTATTTCCACAGTCACCATCTGAAACATTCATCTATTCTTCCAAACTGGGCATGCTCTGCCCAGCACGCAAGTCTCCCCTGGTTCCAAACACGAGGGTATTTAAAACCTGTCGACGTGTCCCTTGCTAATGACAGGTCCTGTTTCAGGCCACGTGTCATTTTGGAAAGATTTTTGTCTTTTTCCTTTTTCAGTCATATAGGTCCATTAATATTCAAGAAGTTATTCTCAGAAGGCAGTTAAATGCATGGAGAAAACTAAAATTAGAAAGGCTTTGCATTTTAAAGACGGCTTTCTGTTTTTTGCATGGCCCGTGGTAACTCCCTTTTGCTTCCTTTTCTCTGTGGATGTCTTTGTTTGTGAAGTTATTTTTTAACCGTAATAAAAAGCTTAAAGGCCAAGATACATAAAGAGAAATATTTCTCATACTCAAGAGGTTATCAAGATACCAAAGGTTCTAAAATGAGTTCATAACATTGATCTTAAGCTGCAGGCATTTCCTTGAAGAATTTCCAAAAGACTTCAAATAAACTTTCCTTCTCAGTGTTCGTTTTCAGATGTGTTTAACACCAAGTGTTAGGGTGTGAATATGCATATTTGGCTTTAAAAATTTCTCTATTCACACGCTATGACTATTACAAAGAAAAATGGTTTTTTTTTAAAATTTCCTGTACATTAATATGAAAGGCAGTACAGGATGATTAGAAAAACGAACCCTCTGTGCTTAGTTATAACTGGCTGTCAGCATCTCACAGCCTCGGTTCCCTTTCCGGGCTGTGAGGGCAAGCGTGGAGGTTAGAACCCATTCTCCAAAGTCGTCCGGCCTCAACATGATTGCGCTTAATCACATACTTTGAAACCGAACTGGCTGTTTGGTTTTCGCCGAGAATCCAATGGCAAGCTTAGAAGGACCACAGCCCATGAGGGGCTGCACGCACCTCGGACGCCCTCTGCACGTTCGGGGGGGTCATCAAACCCACCTCAGTCCAACAGCTCCTAGAAGACTCGCGGAACTCGTGGAAGGCTGCTGTGCTGGGGGTTATGGTCATCACAGGGAAGGAGGAGAGCTTAGACACAGACGGGAGCAGGAGTGCACAGGCCGGGAACCAGGAGACAGGCCAGATGCTGAGTTTCCAGGTGTGCTCTCCCTGCAGAGTTACCGACCCGTCACTTCCCTGGCGTCGGCAGTGACAGAACGCGTGGGGTACCGCCACGCTGGGCAGCTCCCCTGAGCCTCGGTGTTCAGAATCTTTATCCGGGCTCCGATATGTAGGATGCTTGACTGCCTGCGTGACTGGCCTCTGTCTCCAGCCCCCCGGGGCACTGAACTAAGTGCACCACACCTCCCCCTTCCACCACCCTGACCGTTAGCCCCCATGCTAAATCACACTGTGACACTATCCGGCATGACTCTCGGGCTAGCAAAGACACTCCCAGAAGGCACAACAGTTCAAGGGTTTAGATACTGCTCTCCCAAAGCCAGGGGCCACATGGGGACCGCTCTTTAAGCAAAGTTAAACTCTTTACAGTCTTGAACATCTTTCTTTGGATGGCAAGGAAATAAACTTTGATTCTTGGGACCTTGCTGCTAGAAAGGCGCTTGGTGATCAAAGCAGAATTCCAGGACTGTTTTCATCAGGGACACCTGGCGTTAACGAAATGCAAACTCCAAGGTCCTGCTGCAACTTACTGCGTGAGCATCTCTGTGACAGGAGCCTTTAGAACATGCTTCTGAGGACACTGCTGAGTTTATCCTGGGTACGCCTTTGATCCTCAGATGTCTTATATTTGGAAACAACCTTTAGCATCGTTTGTTCCTAGCTGATGTCACCAATGTAGCCTGATTCTAGACTGAGATCCACATTCCTACTTTATGATCTCGAGACAGATGCTTGTAGAATAGAAGATGCCATTCCTTATGTATGCCTGTCGCCTAAACTCTGGTTTGCCTTTGGAAAATATGTGGGTTTCCTTGCTCAGAGCATCTATATTACAATAGTTTGGCCTCCTCGGCAGGAGTGTTTCTGTTCATCGATTCGTTTATTCACAAACTGTGCCTACTCTGCGGCAGGCATTGTTCTAGGTGCTGAGGATCAAATGAATGAACAAAATGGAAAACGCCTCTGTTTAGTGAGGCCAGGAGCACGTGTATATCGTGCCAGATGGTGATTGGTGATACAATGCATGCTACACAGGTCAAAAAAAAAAAAAATCAGGAGAGAGGAGAAAAGGCAGCTGAGAGAGGGATTCACTATTTAACATGGAAGGTTTAGGGAAGGAATTTCTAACACGATGACATGTGAGCAGAAGGTTAAAAGAGCAGACACATAATTATTTGGGTAAAGCAGACACAGAGTTATTTGGGTAACAGTAAGTGCTAAGGCCCTGGGGCAGGAACCGGTTCACAATGTAGTGGACAAGAAAGCCTTGGGTGATGAGGTTAAAGGAAGACTAAGAGGAGCAGAAGCAGATACAGACACTACAGGAAGCTCTTTCAAGGAATGCGGCAACTAAAGAGAGCAAAGAAATAGAAATAAGCTCAAGAGAAGTGTTTTGTAGCAGTGGCAGCTGCTGAGACGTTCATGCGGGAGTGATGCAACAGAGCACTAATGACTGGTGTTGTAGAAGAGAAGGGAAGCTTCCTGGCCGCCCCGACCGTGTGTAGGGAACAAAGGGTGGAGCCTCCGGGCTACAGATGGAGCCCGCCTTAGATAAGAGCAGAGGTATTCCCCCTGCTTCTTCCTTCTTTCCCTCATCGCTCTGATTCTCACAGGGACCTTATTTGCCATCTGCCTGCCTCTCTCATGACCTTCTCATGTTGCCTAAATCCATTGGTCCACTTAGCCCTTCCTTCCTAAAAAAAAAACAGAAGAAAATATACCCATAACATTCTCCACTGTAGAATTGAGGCTAAAATAGCTGGTCTGCTATTACCAGTTTCGTTGTATGGGTCAAACAAGATTTTGTGCGGAATAACCCTACCAATCCTTAAGCTCCATTTTAAGATGGAGGAAACAAATCATCATCAAGAGTGCAACAGCGCTAGCCGGTCTTCTCAGCACTGTGTATACCCGGCCTCGTCTTTTCCCTTTACCTGTTCCATATTGAATGACATAATGCCTAAGTGTTACCTCACTTGCTGAGAGAACTCAGAGCCCAAGAGTCTGCTCTTCTGGCCAGTTGTTAAATTGGTCGGTCAGTACATGAAGCTTGGAGGTGGTTTGTGGAAACCCTGTGTTGAGTTAGAATGAGAGCGAATAGCGCCACCTGCTGGAACTGAAAAGGGACGGGGGCGGGACCCAGAGCTGTGCATGGTTCTGTCCCCTTGATGGCTCTGAGTCCCTGGGATGGAGTCGTGAACCAGACTGATTCAAAGGGCCTTTCCGCCATCTCTCCTGTTTCTTGATGCCAGTATGCCACCTTGTGCATTTCTCTTTCCATGTAATCTCTTTTCGCCCTGTAAGGATTCGATATCTAAAAATTACCAGTAAGATTAGCTGCATTTTATTAGTTCTCTTAGAATCTCTTGCAAATTACATCCCAGAATGTTGCCATGGGAAGGGATCCTTGAGATTGGACACAAAGTCTTGGAAAACTGTAAATGTAATCCTCATTTTAGACACCAGTCCACTGAGACCCAAAAGGTGAAAAGGCAGAGCTAAGACCAGAGGTCGCATCTCCTGATTCCCAAACCAGTCCCTGTAGTGGTGAACATGCTTTCAGCTGTAATTTAAAAAATGGCTCAAACAATAGTCAATGTCTCACATGAAAAGTGTTGAGTGGCTCTGGGAATAATGTTAGGGCTGAACATCACCAAGGACCCAAGTTTATCCCATTGCCCTCTCTGTTTTCCTCTGCACGTCTGGATACAAGTTGGCCCCAGCAACATTAGGAGCCACAACCTCCACCCAAGAGGAAGGGGTACAAAGAGGCTGACTGTCTCTTCTCCTCTGAGCTAAGAAATGTGTCCCAAAAGAACCCTAAAGACTCTCCTCATATCCTGTTAGGCAGGAGGGAATGCTATGTCCTGTCCTAAGTGGGTGACTGGTAAGGAGTGTGAGGTTGCCATATTTGATTTGACAAATCCAGATTCATGTTCTGGGTCTGGGGTGGGGCCATTCTACCTGAAGCATATGATTCTGTGGGAGTACAGAGATTCCTGGACAAAACTGGAAAAGGGAGTGTGGCCATTTATTGGAGGAGCATTCCCCATGGGTCTCCCCAGTTTCTGCTTGTCTTCTGAGAAAGAGGCATCAACTGCTTTGTTCAGACCTCTCCAAGGATGTGAGGGTGGCCCACGGTCTTGGAAGATGGAGGTAGATTTCTTTCCCAACCAGGATAATGAAGCTAATGTCTCTCCGCAGGGCAAAAATTGAGCTGGTTTGCTAGCTGCCTCTTTAAAAGAGTGGGGTTTCTTAAGTTCAGGTCCCCTGGCTGTGACACCAACTCCCTGCAGCGTCCATCGGGGCTGCCTCACGTGGTCCCCCATAGTGGAACTTGGGCGACAAGGGAAATCCGTGTGGACCCGAAGCCCACGCTGCCTGCCGTGCCGTGAATAATAATGTCTTTTGTCTCGGACCCAGGAGGCTTCTGTCTTCCGCCAGCACCGGTGAAACCATGGGAGACTACCTTGTCAGTTAGTGGTCGCGTGAAATCTCTCGCACTTCCCAGTTCTTGACGCTAATAGAAAGACAACCATCGTGTGGGCTACAGTCTTCTTTGCAGGGAGTCACACTCAATACATCCCATTCTGTCCTCAAATACTTATTTCTAGAAATAAGGTTGCTTTCAGTATGTAAGAAATGTCCTGCCTTACTGGCAGAAGCAGGGCAACTCTGCAGCCTCCGACTGGAGACCCACATTAAGTAAGGACAGGATCATTGGCTCTCGTGTCTTTGACGCTGCCTCCCTTGTATTCGCTCCCTGACTCTCTCTGTAATTATCTCTTTTTAAATGTCAGCTCCTCTCACCCAGAAGAGCAAGAGCAATCAGCCACAAACTGAACTTTAGAAGCTTTTAAAACACACTTGCCGTTTGGCGGGGAGATGGATTCTCAAAGACATCCCTCAGCAGAGTCAGGGGAGCTGACACGGAGTGACTGACGAAAAGGAGCCCTTTCCTTTGCACTCACGCGGGACCCGCGGCCCCTTTGCTCGGGAAGCAAGAGAAGGAATGTCCGAAAATGTGAATCTTTCTACGCTAGAGCCTGAGTAGAGGCCCTTTACGGGGGAATCTGCTCTCAGAGGCCTTTGACCTCGACTGCCTCTTGCTGCGCCTGGGGACGGAGCTACAGCAGGATCCTGGAGACATCGTTTCCTTCTCTGGAGTCAAGTGTTGGTGTTAGGAAGACCATGTGCACAGGAGGAAACACGGGCTCTAGTGTGCCAAGCAGAGAAAAACACTGGACATTTCCTACTTAACTGTTGGTACTCAGAGTTTCTCCAAATGGTGACATTTTAAGGACCTCCACAAAAACTCATCATAGCAGGAAGAGAGGAGGGAGGAAATGAGAGCAGCGTTCACCCTTCCAAGTCAAACCTTAGGGTTAAACTCAATTTATCCCCAAATTCTATTTCCCTGATGGTTGTTGATGCCTTTAAAATGAAACAATCTTTCCTACTTAGCTCAGGAACCCGTGCGCCCTTGCTCTTCTGACAACATCCATTTCAAAATGCATCTGCTAAAACGTAGCACTACGGGAGCGCAAGAGATTCAGTCCTAACACCGGAGGCAACTTTTCTCCACTGACTCTGCCAGAAATACAAGGAAAGATCGTTCAGTCCGTGAGTCGTATGATCGTCGACCTGCCTTCTGGTCTTCCCCTAGAAACCTTCGTGAAGGTCACTGGCCTCCATTGAGTCACGGTGACCCCCGAAGGCATGAGCCCCTAATAGAGAGGAGATGCTCTACGGAAATACGTGTAGCTTCACCACAGGTGTTAAAATTAAAGTTCTCTTTCTAATGACATAAAGGATCAAAATTCCTTGGTACAATTAGGTTGATTAAATTGAGCGCTGCGTCTAAAATCCCTCCAGCTTAATAAAGTTAATGCAGCTTTCAGAGGAGCCTGACCCAGAGGCAAGGAACAGTCTGGGTCCGGAGAGAATCCAGCCCACTGCGGTTTTTAAATTAGAAGTTTGATTGCTTGCGACACCGTCTCAAAATGGTACCAGTCTGAAGAAGCTGAATTTTCCATTAGCCTGGGAAAAAATGACAGATATTTAATTAAACTGCTTAGAGATTAGGCAGAAGGCTTAGTGGATAGATAAAGGGGCTGAATCTCTTTATAAGCGACATTGGGAAATCCACTCGCGGGCCGCGTCTTTCATGTCAGGAAAAGCTCACGAAGCCGGAGAAGCCGGGACCCCAGCGCCACGTTCCTGCTCAGCGGCTTCTCCTGCCAATCGCAAGAAAAAATACACATTCAAAAAGCACGTTTATAAAGTGTTAGGTGGCCACTGAGGAAATTAAAACCTAAAATGTGAAGTAGGAAATCTCCTTACCATGAAAGCTGCCAAAGCAAACCACCCTAATGCACTGTTCTCTTTTTGAAAGGTGATTTATTACAGACTTTGTGCAGGTCTATGAAAAAAAGAATGCTATGTGGTCAGCGCTGGAGGGTAGGTTACGAGAGGGATCGGGCATTCCGGGTGGAGAGAGGCCAAGCTGCGCAGCCAGTGGCTCAGGGGAGGGGCTGTTCTGCAGGACATTTGAGGCACCTTGTGGATAGCCACAGTGGCCCAAAAGAGATACAGGTCACCTCCATCGCCTCAACACTCGCAGCTCCCTAGCTTTCAAGAGGAACCGCAGGGACTATGTTAATAAAATAGAGTCTTGTAAGCTCTCCCAAAGCAATAGCTCTCCACTCTAGCTGTATTAATATTTTCCAAGCAGCTTTCAAAAATCACCAGTGCTCTCTGCCAGACCCACCGAACCAGAACCCCTGCAGAGGGAGCAGGACACGGGTGTTCCAGAAAGCTCTCCGGGAGCGAAGAGTGACATTGTGTGTGATCACCAGCTCTGGGGCTCAGAGGCCTGACAAGTTGGGGTTATGGTCCCGGGTCCCCTGCCCACTGAGTGTAAGACACTGTGCATGTGCTTAACTTCTCCAGGGCTGGCTTTGCTTATCTGGAGAGGGTCCGTGATGGTAACCTCTGGACAAGCTTCTAAAGATTGAGTAAGAAAATGAATGTATTCCCGGCCCCCGATCTGCATCTCTTTCCCTCCCCTCGGAGGAAATATGGTTAAAGCGGATTGGTGTTTTAGCCTTCCTCAAATGATTTTGCCCTTGAACTTTGGTAGCAAACGATGGGCGTAGATTCTTTCTCTCTCCCGGCTTTGTTTTTTCTCTCGAAATCACTGCTATGAGGAAGCTACTCACGGGCCTCTTGTGCTTTCTGCTCCTGCAGCCGCCACCGAAGTGTCCTTTTCATTCGATGTTGGAAATGGGCCGGTGGAGATTGTGGTGCGCTCGCCCTCCCCTCTAAATGACGACCAGTGGCACCGGGTCACCGCGGAGAGGAATGTGAAGCAAGCCAGCTTACAGGTGGATCGGCTGCCGCAGCAGATCCGCAAGGCACCCACAGAAGGTCACACGCGCCTGGAACTCTACAGCCAGCTCTTTGTTGGTGAGTAACAGAAGGAAAGGCCTTTGTGACTTCCCTCTGTTGTCATCGTCGTTTCGTGGTTGGAAGATTTTATTTATTTATTGAGAGAGAGCGGGTGTGTCCGTGAGTCGGGGGAGGGACAGAGGGAGAGAGTATCTCCAGCAGACTCCCTGCTGAGTGCAGAGCCCAACATGGGGACGTGGGGCTCCACCCCACAACCGTGAGACCATCATAACCTGAGCCAAAACCAAGAGAGGTGATGCTTAACCGACTCAGCCACCCACGCTCCCTGCCCCACCCCGCTGTTGGTTTTAATAACCTTGACAAGGGAAAAAAATAAAAGTCTCTGGAATGTTTTGATAGTGGTCTTTCCAAAAGTAAGAGTCTAGGCTTCGTGTAGTCTCCACCAAGACAGAATGAGACAAGGAAGATGACTCAGGAAACCTAAATCTGGCCCCACTCTCTGCTCTCTCCAGAGCTCTCTGTCCTCAGCTGCAGGATCAGAGGGGAGGCTAGGGTATCGCAGAGGTCTCTGATCTGGGCAGTGTTAGGTCTGTGGTTTTAGAACTGTATAAAAGTCTTCAATAATTTAGGACACTTGTAACTGTGAGGAAGAAAAGGAGGGAAGGAGGGAGAAAGAGAAGGAAATGAACTCCCCAAGTTCAGGTTTGCTTAAAATGATGAGGAGAAACCTATTATTCCTTTCTCTGCTCATCTTCAAGGTTCTAGGCAGAGAAAGATGTGAACTCCTCCCTGCGTACTGTCTTTCCATGAGAAAGAGATCAACGCTGAGAAATTTAAACAGAGCAGGAGTTAAACATCCGTTGCGAGAAGTCTACCTAGTCTCACAGTTTGGTTCTGCTTTTGACATATTCCAGTGGAAGCTAATGTTCCTCCAAATTAGTACCTGTTTCGATGATGAAATATTAAATTTCGTTTTCCAGAACACTGATGTTTTAGGGAATTAGCCATTTTTCCTCTGGTGAATGACAAGAGAGCAAGTCTGAAGGACGTTCAGGCTATGGCCACCTTAGACCCCCTCTCTGAGTTTCTGGGGATTCATTGATCAAATCAGTCAACTGTGGCCATCCCAGACCAAGCAAAACCAGATGGGACCTGATTGTTGTTCCTAGTCCTACCACCTGTCACCCCTCGCTAGAGCCTCACTGAGGGTCAGCTGATTTTAACCAGGGCCAGAGCCCCATGGCATCTCTCATAACTATGTTGGAATGCTTTAAGAACATTAGAAAGTCACAAAAATTGGATGCCAGCTCCTTTGGTGCAACGTGGGCAGCCTACAAATGTGTTCACTTAGTTGGCTTTGGAAGTAAGACTGACTTGTTAACAAGCCGTGTCATCAGGGGCCGTGAAAGAGTCATCAATTTTGAAATAAAATACTCCTCTCAACCCCAACTAGAACCCAGCCCCTTCCAAATCCTGCTCTCATGTTGTAGTTCTCAAAATATACACATTACTTTTTTAAATTATTTTTTATTATTTACATATCAGGTCCGCTGGTTCCTGCTGATTATTGTGAGCAGATTTCATTTTATCAATCCGTCTTGTCCAGATTACCTAGACAAGTTTTGCTTTTTCTCAACCCTCTCCATCTCAAGCATGCTGACTAAATTCTACCTGGTTTTCGTCGTAACAGGTGACCCTAACTGACCTGAGTTTCTTCTTTTTCTGAGCTTATCCCCAGGTAGAGATGGACTCCAACTATCTTCCTATCCCTTTCTTTCCACACACTATAGCCAGAAATTTTGGAGACCAGATAAAGTTGTAAATGGAAAGAGATAGGGAAGCATTTATTATGGTCTTGGAATTCTGATTTGTTTAAACAAGAACAGCTTAGAGGAAGAGAACAGTAGGGGCTGAGGTCAGAGTTTGACAGAACAGCGAAGAGACAGGCAGAAAAATAGCATCTCAGGAAGAAGACTGAAGGGAACTGGAGGGAATAAGCCCAGAAGAATCTAGAAGAGGAGAGCGTTCCATGAAATGCTCTGTTTATTATTGCCAAGGAATATCAAGTGCCCTGTGTAAAATCAGGCTAGAAGAAATATTCTTTGAGTTTAACAATTATGAAAGCACTGGTCACCTGGGAACAAAGCTTCCGAACAGGGGGCTGCCATGATGAGTCAGCAGCCGCTTTTCACTTGACAAAAACCAGGAGGTCCACGTCCAAGCTTTTCATTTCCTTTTGTCTCAGAGGTGGGCATCAGAAGCATCTCCCAGACACAAACTATTGTATACCAGCAGGAAAAAATAATTGTTTCGCAACAGACGTCCTCTCCAGGGGTGGTGGGGAGGAGGGCTTGTTTCCAGAAAGAAAATCAGTCCAGCAGCTGTGAAATCCTACAGGCAGCTATCCCAAGACTGTTCTGACTTCTGCTCTCCTAAGAAGCTCTGCCCTGCCCAAATGTCCCCACTTTTCCTCTTGAGTCTCGAGTTTCATCTAGTGAAAGAGTTGGATTTGTTGGTTTCCAGAATTTCCTCCAACTTCAGCCACAGGTGCCGAGCGGTCATCCCTCTCACAGCGCCGTGTGGTTAACATGGGCTTTGAATCCCATCTCTGCCACTGAGCTGCTGAGGGACACGGGCAGGTTATTCCTCAATATTTCCATGTGAAATAGGGATACAGTTCCCACGTCTCAGGGGAGACTGAATCTGTCCAGGAGAAGAGCTCTGGAATGCCTGGCATGGAATTAGACTCACGAACTTTTGAGTTATTTCTTTATCTTTGCTTTTACCTTTACTCCCTTAGCTTTCTTCCTCCATGTAACCCTCACCACCTCTCCCAGAACCTTCTTCCAGCCGGCACCTTTCTTTGTTCCTAAAGCCCTGGCCCGATCTGTGATCCTTTAACCCACACACTCTGAGGGAAATCTCCCCTGCGTAAACACCAGCTGCACGGTGGCCCCAGAACAGGAGCAGCAAGCAGGGGCTCTGGAATGTTCTCAGTCAGCCAGGAAGCCAGCAAGCGGCCGTGTGAACGCATCACATGGGCGTCAATATCATAGGTGAGACATAGGGCAGAGCTGCCTAAGAGCTCCTTCTCCGATCTAGAAAGGAGGGGCTTGGACTCAACCTACAGCTGAAAGGGACAGGAAGTCCTTCTTGGCTTTGTACACGGAGTGGGCTCTAAGGGAAGGCCAGGCTCATGCCTCCTTTCTCAAAGTAACTGGAGAAACAGTGAGAAGAACAGTCCCCCTCGCTCTACATCGAGAATATAATTAAAAGCTGTCATCGAAAGAGGATTGACACACAGGTGTTGAGGCAGTAATTCTCATTACTGGAGAATGATTATTACAGCTATGATTCTGCTTTAGTCAAAAAGTAACAAACTTCAACATGAAAAAGGACGTGGAAAGAAAGAAGCAGTTGCTGATACTTATCTGCAAAACGCATGAAATCTTCTCGTGTTTTCCATCCAGTGTGAGCCACGAGCATATGATGAGCTTCTGGGATGGCCCAGCAGAGACACTTAAACCACATGGTGATCTGTAGCTTCAACCAGCCCAGGCGCTCAGACCTCCATCCCCCGTGGCAACCAAAGGGCCATATTTTTCTTAGGAGGCGGAGAATAGCAAACATGCTCAAGGTCATTATCGAGGCGTGAGCAATGCCAGGCTGGACTGAGCCAGAGTCCTCCCTGGCACGGGGACATCCGGGGAGCTGGGAGCCCTGGCAGCTGCAGCGGCCGTGTCAGGACGAGGAAGGGGCAGGGTACTTGCTGGGCCATCAGCCTGCAGCCAGCGGCCAGCCCAGGGCATGGTCCAGGAGCTGGCAAGGGTGAGCCACTGCGGAGAGCCAGGCCGGCTATTCAAGGCAGGTGGCTGCTGGAGGAATGGGTTTGCAGCAAGCCAGGCACCGGCCAGAGCATGACACACTGCTTGACAGTCGTTTCAGGAGGAGGTCAGAGTTCGGGAGAGCTGGAAGCTGCTTCGGAAGGTTGGGGAAGATTCCGTCTCCTAAGTGGCACTTTGAGAACCAGAATGACAAATGTCCAGGCTCAACTCACGCGACTCTGACCTCTTCTGAAATCTCTCTGGGGGTTAAAGGAGGCCATCCTTTCTGGGCAAGCTGTAGCCCAAAAGGATCTTCTGTGCTGGAGACAGGAGAAGCAGGAGCGCTGTCCTCAGGCCTCAGCCAGTGGGAGCCCCAGAGCCTGCAGGCTCCCCTTCCTCCAGCGCGTGGTCAGGAAACTCCTCCCGAGCTGCCACTTGAGCTCCTGGACGAGTGGAGGTTTCTTAAATGGATTTAGAAGTGAATGAGGACAGAGCGCTATGACCATTGTCTGAGCTAGGCCTTGCTAGCGGCCGCAGAAAACAGCCCAACATCCCCAAACTCCATGATAGAGCTCTTTGGGTCAGCTGGTCCTCACCCCTCCGTATCCCAGAATCGCGAGTGAGTCATCCCAGTACCGTCTGAACCGCTGCGCCCTTGGGAGAGCGAGGAGAAAGCCAGCATTTGTGGTCTGCGAGGGAAAAATGGAATTCCAGGCAGAAAGCACACCCAAATCTGTGTATGAATAGAATGGTCCTTTTTTTGTATCCAAAAAGTTTAGTGTACAGTCCAAAGAGCAGGAACGAAAACACAGAAAATGTGTTGCTTGTTCCTATTTCCTGCAAGCCTGCCTCAGGAACAAATGTCCTGGACCACACTTCAAGGTCAAATGCGCCACAAGCTTCGTTCACCTCTCACAAAGTTAATACTATTATTACTAGTTTCTTTTTTTTTTTTAAGATTTCATTTATTTGACACAGAGAGAGAGAGAGATCACAAGTAGGCAGAGAGGAAGGCAGAGAGAGAGAGAGGGAAGCAGGCTCCCTGCTGAGCAGAGAGCCTGATGAGGGGCTCGATCCCAGGACCCTGAAATCATGACGTAAGCTAAAGGCAGATGCTTAACCGACGGAGCCACCCAGGCGCCCCAATTATTACTAGTTTCTGCTTTATTGTCACAGTGAAAAAGCTAAAGCTAAACACTAGTTAACAGCCCAGAGTCATGCAGCTGGGAGGAGAGAGAACCAGGTTTGATCCCTCGCAGTCTGAGTCCAGAGACCCCGGTCCGAACGATTGGTCTTGTCAAAGCAAATGACACCCGCGTTCAGTAGGCAAGGAAGATGTCACTTGAGGTTCCTGCAGAGGGGAGACGGGCCACAGCTCGATCGGAGCTCCACTCCACTGGCAGCGGAAGTGGGATGTTCTTCACATGCTGTTTTTTAACTGTGGTAAAATCCACAGGCGAGTTCTTCAGAGCTAGGGTGGGAGAGAGCACAGGCCGTCCGTGTTTGCCAACAACTTTACCCAGAGGAGAGGTACACTTTCTCCTATCTTCCTGGCAGCAGCTGGTGTTACTGGAGTGGAGTGAGGGGCCGCCTCCCCCAGAAACAGAGATACCCTCAGTGGCTCCCTTGACGTTTACATCTCAAAGAGATGACTCCTGGGTTTCCCCCCCACCCCAAGCTGTTCCCGGTTGTAAAACTGACAAAGACTCTTGTGAAAACATTTACATCTCAAAGGGGAAGGCAAGAATTTTCAATGGCATGTTTTCTTAAGTAAATGTTTTAAGAAGAGAGAAGTCAGGGGTCCAGGTTCAGGAGGAAACCCGTGGAGTGCTGAGTCAAGCTGAGGGGAACGCAGCGGCCATCTTGGTCGGACTGTGCCGGCGATTCTCACCTGGGGCGACGATGGGACCCCAGGTATCTGGAAAAGCGTGGTGGCTTTGAGTTGCTACCTCCAGCGACAGGCTGCAGGCAGAATTCCCGCATTCCCACGTTGCGCTGGGAAATCCCTCCTGACAAAGACTTGTGGGTGCGACCTAGACGGCAGCAGGGCCCCCGTGAGGAAGCACTGCTCTCAGTTATGGAGTCTAGAATAGGAGATTAGGGGGTCAGGTCAAACCTCAGTTGGCCTGGCAAGTGTTCTGTGCACTATAACGTCAAAATGCAAAAGATCAAGGCAGGAGGAGGAAACGGGCAGACACAGACACAAAGCTTTTGGATTAAGAGAAGCAGAAGCAGTCTTGGTGGGGAATGAGTCGCCTTGCTTGAGAGTTCATGATACAAAAATAAGCTGTTTTTTCTTTTTGACTTATTTTGGCAAGCCCTTTGAAAGGATTGTCAAAGTCATCAACACAGATCTCTCTAGAACCCACGGATGTCTAGAGAACTTCCAGAATTCTGTGTTCTTTCTGTTATTCCCAGTGTAACTGAGCCCAAGTCCATCTGCCCGATGCAAAGCAAAGCCAACCACAGAGACATCGAGTTGGCAGCAAGGAAAGAGTTTCTTCAAGAGGCAGCCAAGTGAGGAGACAAGCCTCAAATCCACCTTCCTAAAGCGGGAGGGAACACATGGTTGAGAATCAGAGGGGTTGAGCATACACACACATTGATGGAAAGAGCAGGGAATTAGTACTGTTCACGAGGAAAATGGGTCGTGTGCACTGAGTGACATACATGAGCGTATATCCGGTGTTCAGCATGGAGGGGGACTTCACATCAGCATGAGGCAAAATTCGGCCTCTGGCTGTTGCCTGGTGAACTGGGGAGACTCCGAGCCCTGAGGCTTGCCCCTGCCTATCCCAAAGATGTCTCCAAAAGTTCTTGGTCTTGTCACAAGAGAGAATTCAAGGACAGACACCCAACGCAGCAGACCAGCAGCAACACAAGCAGTAACGTTTAATTAAGTGAAAATATACTCCCAAGATGTGAGAGCCCACAAACTCCAAGGTGAGAGCTGGGCACCCTGGGTTTCTGTCGTTTATTGACATTTGTTAACTAGAGAGTGGAATATTCATTACTTGGGGCAGGGGTTTCTTGGAAGCAGTTTTTTGTGCTTTTTCTTCTGGATTTGGTAGGGGGTTTTCGATCATGGTACCCGCCATCTTTGATCTGCCTGGTTTGATCTGGCTTCTTGTGGAACTGCTGCCTGGACAGGCCTCTCTGACTTTCCCCATAGCTGGCCTCTAGGTATCCTGTTAGAACCTGACTGCCAGCTCTAACAACATCAGGAGGTTATCTCAGGATGAAGAGAAGGAGCTATGGGCATACTCCAACAGCCAGTATATACGGGATGAGGTCTTGGGCTCATTATCTCGGGTAAGGAGAGCAGGGCTTTGCTTGTTCCCAAGACGGAACCTTTATCGGCTGACCTTGAGTCCAGAGTTTCTGCAGAGAAAGCTAGTAGGCTTGTTGGTGGGGACTGAAAGACATAGCAGCAATGAGGAGGAGACAGTTCTCTGAAAAACAAGCTTGAACTTTCTGTTGCTTTCGACTTCATTAGCCCCACAGGGCACGGTTTCACCAGCAGCGCCCCACCCATCACCCTTCATGAGATCCTTTCTTCTCTTGGGTTCCATGGCGGTGTACTCGCCTGCTTTCCCTCCCACCTTTTGCTTGCCATGACTTAGTCTCCAGACTTTGCTTCTCTCATGAATTCTGCACCCGTTTATCCAACTGTCTACTCAGCATCTCAACTTGGTTGTCACGAGGCAAAACGGCAAATAGAACCCAGAAGCTTCTCCATGGACCCTCTCAGCTTCTCACTGCCGAGATCAAGGACGCTTACTCTTATCTTAATAGGACCTGCTTCTGCCGCACTCAGCCTCCAGGCCACATCTGAGTTTCTGCTCCTGCCAGTACAATTGCCTCTGCCCCACCATACCACAGGTGAAGTCAACCACTAGTAGCCCCATATGTTTTCCTACCCTGGCCCTTTATTTTTTTTTTTCCGAAGAGTTTATTTGACAGAGAGAGAGAGTGCCCAAGTGGGGGCAGAGGCGGGAGGGAGAAACAGACTCCCCGCTGAGCACGGAGCCCGACGTGGGACTCGATCCCAAGACCCCGGGATTATGACCTGACCCAAAGGCAGATACTCAACCAGCTGAGCCACCCAGCACCCTACCTTGACCCTTTAGTGAGCAAAATTTCTTAGCTTTTACAATCCTCGCTCTCGATTTTACAGTTAGAGTTTTAACATATGAGGTAAGTTGTGAGAGCCACTATTTTTACCTCGTTTTCTCACACTCCGACATAAGCAGATGGACCATGTACTCAACCTCCTGGGGAACCTCACAAGGCAGCCGGTTAACGGCCGGGTTTCCGGGTGCCGAGCCGCCTTCTCAGGCAGAGCTCCCATGTGTGGACGCGCTCAGAGAGACTTTGGACCTAAGAAAAGAGCCAATCCCATGGTTCACCTTCTCCGTACAGCAGCTCCTGTGCCTCAAAGACAAATGCTTCAGGGACTCTGTGGTCCTCCTCCCAGTTCTCTAATGACCACTCGTGCCGTCTAGTCGAGAGAAGCTGTTTTGTTTTTTTTTTAAAGATTTTATTTATTTATTTGACAGACAGAGATCACAAGTAGGCAGAGAGGCAGGCAGAGAGAGAGGAGGAAACAGGCTCCCCGCTGAGCAGAGAGCCCAATGCGGGGCTCGATCCCAGGACCCTGGGATCATGACCTGAGCCGAAGGCAGAGGCTTAAGCCACTGAGCACCCAGGCACCCCAAGAGAAGCTGTTTTAATGTAAAGGCCCCAGTTTTGCCATCAGCATGGAAGATTTTTTTCCCAACAGATTTACAATTTCATATACATTTTGACTCTCTTGGTAAGGACTGAACTAAAATTTATGAGAATGAATGGCAGCACAGAAAAAGACTGGAACAAAAGAAATTAGTATCACGACACAAATATTGGAGAAGGGATGGTCACTCGCAGCCTCACCGCTCCCCCCGCCATGATTCCCTAAGGATGCGAGACAACACCCCAGTTCACTAGCCCGAGCGATCACAGTTGCCCCATAGGTGCCTCATTCTCTCCCTTCCTCCACCGGTTTCCGCTGTCCAGGTCCCAATCTCGAGGGGCCCACTCTTCCCCTCCCGGTCCCACTGTCACATCCCCACGGTGTTGCTCATTCATTTTAATTCTACTTTCTTATGTTTCATCTTCCTTCCCGATGCTCAACCCCATTCTCTCCCCATCACTGCCACCCACCCGAGTGTGTTTTATACATGGCCTCCCAGCCTGCTCTCTATATATCTGTACAAAAATATATGTATGTTCTGGAAACTTCATAGCATTGCCTTTCGCATGTCATAATTTATATAAATGGTATTGCACCACAAATCTCATCTGTTTCTTGCTCTTTCACTCAGCCTTATGCTTTTAAGATGTATTTGTATAGTTCTGTGAATACTGTGTGTGTAGTGGGCCATTCTGTGTACACCGACGCTTTATTTATTCCGTCCCCTAAAGATGAATACCTGAATTTCCCAAACTCTGCTACCACACCATTTCATGAGCGCTTATGCCCGTCGAGGGTTCAAGGGTTCCTCGTGTGTGTGTGTGTGCACGCGTGTGCACAGGAAAATTACTGAATCCTAGGGTATATACATACTTAATTTCAGCAAGTACTGCTTACTTGATCAGTTTCTGGGTGTAAACTTCAGGCTTTATTGGTCAAATTCTCTAATTCTGTCAATAATCTATCCTTGGTAGCTCTGTATAATTTGAGGCCATTTGGCTAGTTAAATGTGTCCATGACCTTTCCAGGGTATTGTATCCTTATTCCTCATGGTGTTTTCCATCCCACAGCTTTACCTCTGCTCTTCAAACCACTGCAATGTCCCTGCTGTGACTAATATTTTCCTGGTGTTTTGTGCAGGTGTTGGTACCCTTTTATTTAAAAGTATCTCAGCTATCTTGGGGCGCCTGGGTGGCTCAGTGGGTTAAGCCTCTGCCTTCAGCTCAGGTCATGATCTCAGGGTCCTGGGATTGAGCCCCGCATGGGGCTCTCTGCTCCACGGGGAGCCTGCTTCCTCCTCTCTCTCTGACTGCCTCTCTGCCTACTTGTGATCTCTGTCTGTCAAATAAATAAATAAAATCTTTAAAAAAAAAAAAAAAAGCATCTCAGCTATCCTGATGGTGAATCTTATAAAAATTTGATTTGAGAATCTCTGCCTTTTTCTTCGTTTATGGTAACGAGGGTTATTTCTTCATTTATGGTAACGAGGGTTATTACCTACATTTTCAATTTACTGTGTTTTGTCTAATGTTCGCCCGCCCACTTGCCCCTCATCTGCTTTACACTGATTGAACTGAACCATCACTCAGTTGATCGGGAGGTCATGCATTTATACTCCCATTCCTCTGGCAGCCACGCCTAACTTACCAAGACTCATACTTATGCTTTTTTTCTCTATCATTCACAAAAACAAAATAATACCTCTGTTCTGAATGAGGCAAAAAACCAAGAACACTCTGACCTCCTTCCCCACCTTACTGC
This sequence comes from Meles meles, assembly GCF_922984935.1. Taxonomy (NCBI): domain Eukaryota; kingdom Metazoa; phylum Chordata; class Mammalia; order Carnivora; family Mustelidae; genus Meles; species Meles meles. The sequence goes on along the minus strand of NC_060075.1, from coordinate 7,547,131 downwards.
CTGCTGTGGTGAAAAGCATTTACAGTTTTAATTGCAGAATCTTATCAGCGTACTTATTTTAATTGCATTTACCAAGTTTTTCTCTTCACCTACTCTTATTTCCCATATCATATTACCTCTTGGATTCATTTCCCATTTTACTCGAGGGCAATTTTGACTAAGAAAAACTGCATAGGTGGATCCTTCCAAGACTCACGTGTTTACAGATCTCTTCACTGGTCGCCATATTTAAGTCAACGCTCTCGAGATACTGTCTTCTACCTACAACGTTGCCATTGAGAAGTTTGACACGAGTTACATTCTTATTACTGAACTTCTCTTTCTTCTCCTTTAGCGTTCCTTAACTATAATGCAGCACTCCTAGCCTTTTGGGGGCCGGTCTGCTGAAAGCCTGTGTCCCTCTTCTCAGAATGATGTTTTGTATGAATAACATAAAATATACGAAATTACAAAGGAAACCAAATATATTGAAATAAAGTTACCGAACATTTAAAACAGCAAATTAGTGATACCATAGAAATACAAGCGCTATAAATAACAAGACCTAGTTAGCATCAGACCTAGTAACTACCTTAAGTTCAACTTCATCATGACCATGAATGACACTTCAAAAACTCTGTGGCTACTATGTACTAGGAATACATCTACAATTTTCTATCAGCAACAGTGATACAGGTACTGCTTATCTTGCTGTGATTTTCCCACAATCCTAATTGAAGAGAATGCTAAATTTCATTTAGAGGCTAGTGAAAATTTTGACCATGGAAGGTGTTTCCCATCCCATTCTCCAGCCTCCAGTCTCCTATAGATGAACACCTGAGATTTGGGATCTTAGGTTACAAACCACAACTATAGGTATAGGTGTAGGGTTTTTTCTTATCTACTCTGTTTAGTATTTTAAGAGCCTCTTCATTCGGAAGGCCAGTATTTATTCTAGAATATTCTGAGTCATTATGTCTTCAAGCAGTTCCTTCCCCTGAGTTACTCTCTTCTTATGAAGTTATTAACTTTAGTTCTTAACTTTTCCTTCATTCTTTTAACCTCTTTAGCCTTTCCTGTTGCCTTTGGGGAGGGTTTACTGACCCAATATTTCAACCCCGTAAAACATTCTCCTGCTCTATCTGATATGTCCTTCGAGCCCTCCTTGGAAATCCTTATTTTAACAATTATAGTTTTTTAATTCTCAGCATCTCCAACCAATTCGTCTTCATCGTCGTTTGTCATCACCCCGTGTGTCCAGTATCACAGAGGAATCATTAGCTAATCTTGCTGCTATTTCATGTCAGCCCAGTAATGAAGATGTCATTACGCTGCATCCTCTGTGCCTGCTGCCCTCAGTCCTGCCCCTCCCGACACAGGAGTCTTTCCTTTGTCATGTTGGCTTTCCTCAGAGGCCTTGCCATTTTTCCATACAAGCTCCATCCATCCCTTGAGATTATAAAATGCATTCTCCTGTCTTGTCTGCCTGAGGGGAGAAGTTAACACTCAAGCCCTAGGCTGTGCTCCTCAAGGACAGTTAAGAGTGAGGAGGAAACTCTCATCTCAGGACGTGGAACCGCTAGTTCGCATCTGCCTCAACCCCTTCCTGTCCCCACCTCCAGGTGTCTGTCACGTTCACAGGTACGACTTCAAAATGCCCCTCTCCCAACCAGACAGGGACACCCAGCTTCTGTTGTAATTGATTCTTTTTTTTTTTTTCAAATGAAAAAGAGAGAGAGATCACAAGTAGGCAGAGAGGCAGGCAGAGAGAGAGGAAAGCAGGCTGCTCGCTTAGCAGAGATCCCGATGCGGGGCTCAATCCCAGGACCCTGGGATCATGACCTGAGCTAAAGACAGAGGCTTTAACCCACTGAGCCACCCAGGCGCCCCTGTTGTAATTGATTCTTAAACCAGTGGTTATCTTTGCCCACTAAAGCTACTCTCCCCTTACCTGTTCCCCGCTGCTACCCCAGAAGGTCCATCTCAAAAGAATCAGATCATATAGCCTTTTGCTGTTTTCCTATTTTCCTTGACATCTGGATATTACTTAACATTCATAACTATGCCCTCCTTGCAATCCTGACCTCAAGATGCACCATATTCTGTTCGCAGCCTTTCTGATACCCCCTTTCCTCCCCTCCCTCTCCATCCCCAAGCTCCTCTTCTTTTCCTCCCCCCTCGTGTCTTGGAAAGCCCTTATAGCCTGCAAGGCTAGTGATCAGAGCCATGATGATCCCTCCCAGATCTATAAATCCAGCCTTGACCTGGAATCAACATCTGCAAAGACTTGTTTGACTCTGCAGTCTGAGAGGTGGGAGAACGAGGTGACAGGTGGAAAGGACAGGGTGTTCTTGACTTTGGATGAAGGAGAATGGATCCACTTTTTATGTAGCAAAGACTTAAAGACAGATAATGAAGACCAAGAGAGAGGTGAATCAGCCTGGGTCAGGTCCCTGGCCTCGTGGTGTGTGGGTGTCTCTGTGTCTGTCTTCATGTGTGTGTGTGTCAGAGAGAGAGAGAGAGAGGACATAGGATATGTTAAAATCAACAGAAAGAAGATGCTTATTTTGCTCCAAAGATGGACGGTAGTCACCAACAAGATACAGAATAAGAACAATAACATAAAGATATTTGTAGAAGAGATATTTAGACAGAGTTCCCAGCTGATGGATTTGGAATTTGGGTTCGTGGGGAAATCTGCTAAGGGACCGTTTATACCTCAACATTTGGATCAGACTAGGATGTGGTGGTTTAGCAGTGTCTCCTCTCTCTGACCCCACTTTTGTGAGAGACTTGGAGCCGTGAGACTCACCGCAGAGAGCCACCCTCTGAAGTGGCCCCATCTCAGCAGATGGTGGGGGCGACTGGCCACCCAGCATGCAGGGCTATGGCCTCAAAGAAGTGTCTCATCTCTGTTGACCTCGAGATCAGTTTGGGCATATGTATTCCTTGCTCTGAATAGCCATCCTTGTGGCTCCAGAGACAGGTTGCTGCCAAGTGGTGACTGCCTTACCTCAGATATTAACCATTCTGTTGGCGTCTTCCATTTTAATTAAGCACAGCAATGCCTAGAACCATATTATGTGTCGGAGAAGAGTCTCAATGGAGCAAGCCCCAAAAATCAAGATGGCAGCTATAGCGAGAATACAGGCTTAATAGCCCGAAAGCCTGGGAGGGAATTATGGCCACTGGCCACTTCCTGGCTGGTGGAACACTGTGCACACCCACTCTCTTGGTCTGTTTCTTCTTCTGTAAAGGGAAGATAGTAAAAATAATTATCCCAGAGTTAGAACATACAAAGTTTGGAACAATCTCTGGTGAAACTAGTATTCAGTTAACACTAGCTTCTGAAATAGCTAGGAATTTATTATGCTCACCCTGCCCGCATGGCCTCCAGAATGAAGTCAGACCCCCTACCATCCTCCCCATCACAGAGCAGTTCACGCTGAGAGGCACCGGAGTGTTCTGTGCTCTCGGAAACCCAGTGCTCCCTGCGCCTCTATTTTGACGTCTACTTCTAGTTTCAATAGTTTGCCCTCACAGAGACTGCATGTCCTTTTGCTCTGAGGACATAAGAAAATCCATGCAGTGATAATGAACTTTGAAAAAAAATCTATTCTATTGAGTGAAGTTATGAATGAGCACTCATGAGCATTATCTGAGAAAGCAATTCTCCAAACCCCAGCTCTCTGCGTATGTAAAAGCTTTTTCACACATGCCCTCCAATATCTAGCTGACAGAGGCATCCCGGATCAGTACTTGTCAGTCAATCAGCTGCACCGAATAATGTGATCCAACATCCTTGAACTCCCCCCACTACCGAAAAGTCTTCGCCATTCTGAGGTTCTCATCTTAACTGGATAATGGGGTTTTATTTTACACACCTGTACTGATGCTGCGGGAGTGTTTTTTGTGGGTTCAAGTTGACAGCTGAGACCTAAGAGACCACAGTCACATATAGAACGGGAGACGGCAGGTGCAGCATCTACAGCCGGGGAAGCCCAGCCCGCCCAAGCACATCGCAGCATTTGCCCACTCACCTGCCCCGGCCAGGAATGGTCTGGGTGGGTCACCTGGACACAGACAAGTCACGGTTCTCTTCCCACCAGTCTTTTATAACATCGAGGTTCAGGGCCTTCAAGGCAACTTGTAGTTCCCCAAATCCAGATAGGGTCCCACACGGCAGACGAGAGAGAGAAAACAGCCATCCTAATCCCACACCTTCCAGGAAAATAGTCTCAGGCAGGCCTGGACCAGCCCACGCTCGATGTCAACCCTACACTCCCTGTATTAGCCTGCTCAGGCTGCCATAACAAAATACCACCGGCAGAAATTGACTTCTCACAGTTCTGGAAGCCAGAAGTCCATGATCAAGATGCCGGGACTGGTGTCTCCTGAGGCTTCGCCCCTTGTAGACCTTGTAGACCACTGCTTCCCGCTGTGACCTCACACAGCCATTTCTCTGTGCACACATCCCTGGTGTCTCTCCCTCTTCTTATGCAGAACGCCGCGCCTGTTGCGCTGGAGCCCTGATGACCTCATTTAAGCTCAGTTACCTCTTTAAAGGCCTTATACACAGTCCTCTGGGGACTAGTCTTCAACAGAGGGATTTGGGGGCAACACAATGCCTTCCCTAACACTCAGGATACTCCTGGGACACACAATGGCAGCTACCATTAGCTGAGCATTATTGCAAAGGGCTGTATTATCCCCTCTTATTAATACGACCCTGCGAGGTGCATATTGTTGTGCTAATTTCACACACAAGGAGACGGAGGCCAGAGAGAGGCTGGGAAGATCACACAGGCAGGGAGCAGCAAAGCCTTTGTGACTTTGTGACTCACACGTTCCTCACCCCAGTCCACTGCCTCTCGTGGGTCACACTGCACCTGGCACCCTAGTGTATTGTTAGTAGTAGGTCTCCTCTGTCCTTTTAGCTCCGCCTTTCCCAGCATCTGGCACATGTGAACTGATCAGTGGCTTCGCGTTTCTGAGCACCCCACTGGAACTCCCTGTCTTGTTCTCCCTCCCCTCCCACCTGCCTCTCCCACCTGCAGGCAGCTCCCCCTTGCCTTTTTATTCTGAAGCCCTCTTCCCAGGGATATGCTCTTGGATACTCTTCCCATCAGCCTTTCAGTGGGATCTATCCTATGACCATCCCCACACCGCTCCCACTCCTGACCCCACTTAACCTCACCTGACTTCTTGCTCTCAGAGTGGACTTCACAACTTCTAACACAGGAGGGACTTGACCTGCTTACTAAGTCTATTATTAAATTCTCCCTTCCCCTCTGCAAAAATATAAGCTTGACACGGGTGAAGACTCTCTAAAGACCTTCTAAACATCTAGACAAGGTCTGGCTCGTAACAGACATGAAATAAACAATCACTGAGTGGATGCATTAGATCTCACCTGTGTGAGCTTTGGTGCAATTCCTTTCCATGGTGAATGAATGGCCAGTGTCTCTGGGCAAAGGGCTCTGGAATTCCACTTAGCTCCTTTGAAAATGACTAAGCTCTGAGTTTGAGGACACTGTATGTTTTAGGACTCCTTTGATTATTATTTTCATGCATTTTATCTCATTTAATACCTGATTCTTTTGCCCCAATCTTGTGTGCATTCGGTGGTTGTATTCTCATTATGGGTAGATACAGTCTTTTCATAATTAATCTTTAATTGCAATACTTGAAGAGCATTTCCCATGAAAAGTGATTTACAAATGAAACCCACATCTCACCTTGGATAATTATCACGGGTCTGACTAATGTGTGTGGAGCCCTGCATGGCAGGGGGCTCTCTCCAATGACAGTGTGTTGATTTTTTAATTAACAGAGGTGAAGTAGCATTTTTGCTTGCAGACCTACAATTTAAACTTGTGACATCTGTCACCAAGAAAGATTTCTATAGAACACATAAGTTGAACTCAAGTAATTATTGCCAGTTCTAGTGCATTTTCACCTTTTGCATAATATATAATGACCACTTTCAGGACAAAAGATTTTTCTTCATATCGACTAAATCAGTAAAAGTACTTTCAGTTCAGTGACCCATTTAATAAATCAGGGGCCATCTAAGGAAGAAGAGAGCGTAATTTATTTAGTTTTCTTTTATAGAGAGAGCAATGAAATGCCATTTACTTGCTTTACAAATTAAGAAAAGCGAGTACAAAAGTTTATTTAATGAATGCAACAGCTAAAAATTAGACCACAGTCATATTTTATGGTCAATTAACAGAGGTGGGGGGAAGGTCAGGCAACAGTGCAGAGAAGCAGATTTAGGAGAAATTGAGAGTAATTTACTGAAATATAGGGACAGAGACACGTAAGCACAGAGGGGGACGTTGTACACCTTGAACCAGACTCATTCAGAGCTGGAAGGAACCAGAGACAAAATCTAGTTCAGACCCCCTTTATATGGCTAGGAAACCCTGTTGCTGAGGGACATGAGGGTCCTTGAGGAAAGACACACACCCAAAGCCAAATAGCCAACGGAGCTGACAGGAAGAGATATACAGACCCAGAGGCAGGAAGGAAGACCAAGACCAGAAAGAATCAAAGATAGGCAGAAAAATCTACCCCCCCAACTCCTCTTGGAATGAGGCCTATATACATAAATAATGAAGTGCACAATATATCTGTTTGCCTTAATGATATGATAAAAATATCATCTAACCTCGATTGATTTGCTCTGCCAATTGGACCTTTTAAAATGTTCGGGATTTTTTTGTCTTATTAATGTTTGCTCAGTCTTTTAAAAATCTCTACTTCAAACTCTCAACTGTTAGTGAGACCCATTAAGTATGTTATTTTTAAAGTAAAATATATTCCAGGAACGCCTGGTGGTTCAGTCGGTTAGCCATGGTCTCCTAGGATCCAGCCTTGCCTCTCTCCCTGCTCGGTGGGAAGCCTTAGGGGTGTTTTTTAATGGGTTCAAGTTGATAACCCTCTCCCTCTGCCCCTCCCACTGCTAGTACACAGAAACACTCTCTCATAAAGAAATACAATCCTTAAAAAATAAGATAAAATATATTCCAGATAGATTAACGATGACAGTGTTAAGAGAAGTGAAATCAGGGGCGCCTGGGTGGCTCAGTGGATTAAGCCGCTGCCTTCGGCTCAGGTCATGATCTCAGGGCCCTGGGATCGAGCCCCGCATCGGGCTCTCTGCTCCCGGGGAGCCTGCTTCCTCCTCTCTCTCTGCCTACTTGTGATCTCTCTCTCTGTCAAATAAATAAGTAGAATCTTTGAAAAAAAAAAAAAAGAGAAGTGAAATCATAAAAGTGCTAGAAGAAAATACAGTTGAATAATGATATTATTTTGGATTAGGTTTATTATGTTATTTTTAGATTGGGCTTTATAAGCTTAATGCCAAAGACACAAATCATACAAATAAGAAAGAGGGATGTGACTACCTAAACATTCAGAGGAAAAAAGAAACACCATGTGTAAGTTAAAGACACAGGCTGGGAGGCTATGGCCACCAACTGTGTAACAAAGAGGGAAAGCCCAAAATATTGTTATCAATCAATAAGAAATATATCTTCTTTTATTTTCCCAAAAAGGCAAAGCATATGAAGAAATAAAAACTAAGAATGGGGAAAACATAAAAAGTATTCAACTCACAGTGCTTGAAGATATGCAAATTAAAACAATAAACTCTTTTTTCTCTCTAGCCTATAAATCCAAAGGCATGCTCTCTGGTATTCGAATTGGTGTGAAGGTGGGAATCCCATATCCTGCCTGTGAAATACAAATGGACAAACTCTTAGAGGAAAATGTATTTCAAATGTTTTTAAAATGTATGTGCCTTTGTATCCAGCAAATTGCACTTCTAAGAATTAATTCTAAGGAAGTACTGAACAGGTGGCAAAGGTTTTCTACAAGGATATTTATTAGAGTGTCACGTAAAATGAAAATCAGACTAAGCTTAAAAACCCAATGGTAATGAGATGGCAAAGAAGTTACAGAGCATTCATGGAACGGGATGCTTTGCAGATATTAACCAAGATGTTCTAGGTGTACATTTATTGCTTGGAAAGCATTTTATGATATATTGAGTGCAAAAAGCAAATTTCAAAACATTGTGTATATCATCATCCCATTTTCTCCTTTGTTTTTTTTTTTTTTTTACACGTATGCATGTACATAGATGAACATAGAAAAAGCAGGGCACCTGGGTGGCTCGGTTGGTTAAGCATCTGCCTTCAGCTCAGGTCATGATCCTGGAGTTCTGGGATCGAGTCCTGTATCGGGGGTCCCTGCTCAGCGGAGCATCTGCTTCTCCCTCTCCCTACGCACACCCTCTGTTTGTACTCTCTCTGTCAAATAAATAAATACCTTTTTTTTGAAAAAGTAGAAAAAGCTCTTTGCTGAAAGTAAAAGTAGTTATATCTGTGCAGCCTTAGAGATTCTCTTTCTCATTTGCTTCTCAGTGTGTTTATGGTTTGCCCAGTGAAAAATGGTTACATTTGCAATACGGAAAAGGAGTGAGCAGAAGAAATCTAAAAACAACGACTTAAAAACTTCAACGTATTTTCATAGGCTGTAATTGTCTTAATGGACTAGTGACAATAATGTAAAGGACTGGGGGCTTATTGAATGAGAGGCCCTTCGGGGACCCCTTATTCCAAGAGCAAAAGCCGTTGCTAAAATGATGGACGCCAAATTGAAATTTTAACACACAAAGAGTGACTAATGGATTGAAATTCCTCCAAACCATAGCAAAGGCCCAGATTCTCCTCAGCACAGAGGTGTATGAAGCAGAGCGGACGAGCAGATTGCAGAATGGGAAATCCTTCCAAGTGGTTGCTTTTACAGCTTCTTCTGCCGGCTGCCGTCCCGTAGCTTTGATCAAAAAGGGCACTGGACTCCCTTCAATTAATCCTCTGTCCAGTTATTGTATTTGATAATAAATAATCATCCCTGGAGAAGCCTCATTCAAACCTGTGCACTCCTCCACGAGAGAACGCAAGGCTTGGGTTTATAAAGGTAACGGAGCGAGTCATTGGCCATTTCACGGCCAAGGACTTACACACATAAGCAAATTGGTCTATCTCTGCAACGGAAGCCTTTGATCCACCAGCCCTGTCCGATGAGTCTGCTCGATTGTGTGCTTTTTCTCAGTGGCCCCGAATAAGTGATCAGAATCCATCCCCAGCTACTGGTCGCACCCAAACACTGACAATCCTATTCACCACTCCAGTTGGACAGGCATCCAGACCTCTGTCTCAGAAACGCATACGTCGACAGGGGCCCCGACCCTGAAGTCCTTCGGGATTTAATGGTCAACACAGGACGGAGTTTAACACCATACACTCGAACATAAAAACTCTCACAACTTTGCCATTTTGGAGCGACAACTCTTTGAGTAAACCTCAGAGCTTGCCTAAGCCTCAGCCTCCTCATCTGAACAATGGGGGTAATCACGGTAATGCCTGCCCTGCCAGGCTGTTGAGAGAATCGGGTGAATAACATTTAAGGAAGGTGCTTAGGGGAGTACCTACCACCCAGCCCTCAGTAAAAAATAACTTTTATTGACAGTATTTTTTTTTTTACTAAATCCCCAGCAGATATTTCTTTTAATAATTTTAATGACTACACATTTTGTTTACTTTCTGGAAAAGTTTGTTACCCTGACAGGCAGACATGTATATAAACTTGAGTTCCTCCTTCTGTACCAGCTGCGGGAAAAAAAAAATTGTAGCCAAGGTTATTACAGACATAATTAAATTCACTCGTGATATAATGCTCCAGTGAATCTTTCTGTGAAATTTGTTAGGAATATTTTAATATTTTCATGCTCATGAACCTGTGTCCAACTCTGTAACTTAGAAAATCAGAGAGAACTTGCTCGTTGTGCTGTATGTCTTGCAATGGCATTTAGACAAAAAGCAGTAAAATCTAACCTGAGCTGGTAATCCATATGGTGTGGCTGACTTCTGGGTAAAATTATCCATTCCAGCTTCTGACCACCCGGACAAGATGTCCGGGAACCTTTCATGGGAATTTGAAAGAGACTATTTCCTAAGACAGGACCCACATGTACAGTCAATTTCAAATGGATTTGTGCCTTCCAACTAATTGACTTGTTAACTGTGCTAATATATTCATGTTTCTCTGCCTTTTTATATTTCTTTCAATAGATAATGCTATGGAAGTGAATGTCCTGGGATTAAAGAACAAAAAAAAAAGCAAAAAAAACAAAACAAACAAACAAAAAACCTAGAGAGTTCTATAAACTTCTTTAGGAAACCAGACTAGACTTCCAAAACAGCATATATAATCTTTGTGGCTCTCCAAACATTTTATTTCGGTAGCAAATGTATGGCTTCTCCAAAGACAGCCTCTTTTAATCAGACATTATGGCCAAAGGGGGGAGAGATTTGAGCTTTTCAGGTAGGCAGGGCCCTCTGGAAAGTGAGGGTGCAGGCCACGCTTTGCAGCGCACCAAGCCTGCCACTGCGGTCCCAGCGCAATGAAGGGGCTGTGGAGCCACAACAGAGCTTACCCGGTCTGAGCCCCGTGCCTTCTGTCGTTCGCAGGTGGCGCCGGGGGCCAGCAGGGCTTCCTCGGCTGCATCCGCTCCCTGAGGATGAATGGGGTGACGCTGGACCTGGAGGAAAGAGCGAAGGTCACGTCCGGGTTCAAACCCGGCTGCTCGGGCCACTGCACCAGCTACGGGGCCAACTGTGAGAACGGAGGCCGGTGTCTAGAGAAATACCACGGCTACTCCTGCGACTGCTCGCACACGGCCTACGACGGCACATTTTGCAACAAGGGTAAGGCAGAGCCCGTTCCCGTGGCGTTCCCACACCTCTCTTTAAACTGAAATCGTCTATGCCGTGATTTCTCAGCTGTCCCCAGTGTGCTGTGTTCTGAGAGTAAGGTGTTCAGAATTCTCCTCCCACCTTAGGTAAGAAGTCTAAATCCTACCCCGATCTCTGCCATTTACTGAGATGAGAGAAGCTCTGGGAGGGGGTGTGCGCACTTTCACCCGAATCCTAGAGGAGTGCACACCGACTAGAACATCCCACGGCAAACAGCCACATTGCACCTTGATGGTGAGTGACAGCATGAGTGGCCTCTGAAAGGGGACTCAGGCCTGACCCTCCCCCTCAGGGAGGTCAGGGTGAGGGGCCTGGCATGCTCACAGACTGATGGATGGTTCCGTGAGTCGGTCAGGGCAGCCCAGCCGTCCCGACGCCCACGCCGGCCCTGGCTGCTGCCGAGAGACTGGGTTGGAGCTGGACTCACAGCGAGAGCGGTCTGGCCAGCGACCGTCGCTACCATGATCATTATCCTTGCACAGGATGCCTCTGTGAGCGGCCCCCAGCCTTAGCCCCGCGGCAGGTGGAGGGAGATACCACATCTAATCAGCCGGCTTAGGGCACCTGTTATTAGCACATCATTTCAGGGTCGAATGAGTCCTCTAATCCCTAATAAATTCTGCAGAGCCAATCAGCAGACCACGGGAGCCCAATGCATATGCATGTTGTCATTCAAGATCCGCCCTGTGATCCCACCCGCGGGAAGAAATGCGCTCGCGCCGCTGGTCTGCTCTGCTGGTCTGCGGCCTCATTCCCCGCACGTCAGCAAGACGGCAGGAGCGCGGCAGAGCGGCCCTTTCCTAAGCTACCACGGAAGCGCGTGAAATCACTCTTCTCTTTCTCAGTGAATGTGTAGTATTTGGGTAAAGTTTCCTGTAAAGGCCTGGTGTATCTCCTAATAAGAAGCTTTACATAAGTAGCCTTTTCACACTCTCGTGAATACACGGAGGGGGTTTGTGCTGGTATTATCCACACAGGATGCCGGGCGGAAGGAGGAATTGTTCCGTGACACTCTCTGTACGCTCAGGCTGCTGTCTGGCAGGGCTGCAACACGAGCATACGGATGAGGTCGGGCGGGGTTTGCAGACTGAGCGCGAGACAACAACAGAAGAGGAAAGGAACAGCATTGCTGAAGGACCCCGTGCCACCTTCGCAGCGCTGTTACAGGGCATGTTTCTGCTTGGAACAACACAGTTCCAGGGCTTTCCTGTGGCATACAATGGGACGGGTTTGCAGAACACGTTAATTTTGCACTTGCTGTGAAATGACAATCTCACAATTACCATTCATTGTGCGCGATGCTAATTTAATGCGGTGGTTCCACTGCCAAAGAGATGTGTGAATGCAATCAATCAGTCCTAATGTCCCAGAGAGTCCACTACAGAAGGTCCAATCTAAGGAAAATCATGGTCCCCTTATTTTTGGAGAGTTGGTTTAAACAAAGTAGCTCATACAAACCTTCTGGGGGTTAATGGCAATATTCACAAATGGAAAGGCAGGAGTATATACCCTTCAGCTTAGCCAGCGCTAGAGATAAAGTTAAATGAAGCTTGTGTGTTTCCCTTGACATTACTTCAAAGAGCTTACACAAAAGTCACCTAAATATTCTCCAAATACCTGTTTACCAGGATGAGTTTACATTTGATCCAATCCGTGGGCTTTAACAAAAATAAAATTAAAAGCTGCAAAACGTATTGGGAAAGTATTCATGTGCATCCCTCTGAGTCCACACAAGCATCCTCTTGGCGTGGTGTGAGTGATGGTGGTTCTGGTTGAAAAGAATCCCGAGGCTATCCAGGGATATTCCACAAGCTCCTTCCTGGACCAGGGATCTGCCTGATGAGGCCTCCAGCCAGATGCCCCCTCTGTTCTGGGTCTCACCCCCCAGGGAGAGGCCCTTCTAGTGTCTGCTGTGACCACACTCTCGCACCAGGGCTGCCGCCCAAAAACCCAGCCTCTACAAAGAGCGACCACAGACACCTACCAAAGAACAAGTTCGTGGAAATCCTTTATGAGCCATCCTTTGATAGTACGGGTCTGGGCTTGTGGATGTGGAAAGTGTTCGCGACATTTTGCTAAGCGAATGAACCGGGTCCCCCTACAGCAAGGACACGCTGATTACCTGGTTGCACAAAATCAGACACACACACGAGGAGAGCAAACTAAGAAAACGCACCAAAATATTGACCGCCATTATTTTTAGGAGAGGTGAAAACGCCAGTTTTTACTTTCACTTCTCTTTTGCTATATTTTCTACCCATTATACAACACCGTTTTACTTCTGGCTTCCTCATTCCTTTCTCTTTTGGGGAGGAGTAGTACTAAGAGGCAGAGTTCTCACCCCGGGCATTCAAGAATCAGCTGTCCCTGCTTAGAAAATGTCTAGTTAGGAGCCAGAGATCCTACGGCACCTGACCACACTCTCTGGAATGGAGTAGTGTCTCAGGTGAAAATTGCATAAAATTAATTTAGCCTCGAAAAATCCATCTCTCTGCATTTAACAGACTTCAGTATTTCATCCTCCATGGATGGGTTGCCATGCTGGGGCCAAGCATGAAAATAAAAACCTTGTGACATCCGTGTCCTACTCAGCCACGTGCAAGGTGCACACTAGGACAGGCAAGGAAGGACCCAATGTACCCCAAGGGGGCGAATCAGCCAGGGGTCTCCCCTGGTATTAGGTCATCAGGGGGATTGTAGCAAAGGGCACACACTATCTAAATTTTCTTTCCTGACCTCCCTCATTTCTTCCCCTCTCCCCTCTTTCTGTCCCCACCACCTCCCTCTCCCTCTGCCTCCTTCCCCAGCTCTCTCTCCGTCTCCATCCCCCATGTCCCAGGAGCACACGCTACATCAACATCGATCTCTGTCTCTGTCCTTCCACACCCCACCTACGTTCCCTATTTCTCTCTCTCTCTCTCTCTCTCTCTCTCTCTCTCTCGTGAATATGTGGTTGTGTTTGTAAATCAAATTACCATGTGCTGCCACTTCGCTAAGCTCAGGAGGGCAGGCTGGACTCAAGCAGGTCCCACCTGATGACTCTCTTTTGCTTCGTAGAATGATGCATGTTTACTCACGATGCCCTGCCAGCAAATCTATATACACAAGACACATCTTGCTGCCTTCCTCTAGCCTCTCGTCAAGGAGGCTCCCAGAGCCTTTCTTCAAATGGATCTATAAAGATTTGATCACCAGCTCAGGCGTTAGCTCTCCCAGGGCTCCCCGCATGTTAATAGGCACTCTGGCTGGGGGAGGGCATGTTTTGCAAGGAACACAAGGGCAACCTGGAAACCTCTGACCAGACCATAGAGCCAGTCACATCATTGGTCCAGAGAAGCCCGTGGAGGCCCATCTTCTCACAGGGTCCACCACCCAGCGGTGATTCACTCAACTGATGCAGCTCCATTCCGTGGCAGAACCCCCTGGCAGCCCATTGGCTGAGGCTGTGGAAGCCTCTAGAAACAGAGCAACACCCTGGCCTGTGTGGAAGGCTCAACTATGGATCTGGCCTGTCATCCCCAGGATTAGTGGGGATCTGCACTGGGGACCAAATGGCTAGTTGCCTGACCACGCCAAAGATAGTTTTTGCTCTAGGCCCATTTCTTCTTAAGTAGTCAAACCCCAAACTCCTGGAAAATGTTATGACTACCAACCTCATTTTTATTTCTAACGAGAAATTAGCAACTTAATGAGAAGCGAATTCTCTCTGTACCTTCTCTGTGTTTTCAAGCAAGAGGCAGGATCACAGACCTACAGTGGCTACAACAATCTGCATGTTTAATTTTGTAATGAAATGCTATAGCGGTTAAATAGTGTCTACCTCCCCCAAATTCACGTCCACCCAGAACCTTGGAACGTGACCTTGTTTGGAAATACGGTCTCTGCAGATGTAATTCAGGCGAAGGCCTGCTGCATTGGGGAGGCCCTAAATCCAAGGAGAGCATCCTTACAGGAAGAGGCTGGGACACAGAGAGGCACCCGGTCCCATGAAGTCAGAGGCAGAGATTGAAGTGACGCGGCCACAAGCCAAGGGATGCCTGGGCCACCGGAAGCTAGAAGGGACCAGGAGGGACCCTTCCCTAGGAGCCTTCCAAAGATGGAGAGCCCTGATAACACCTTAATTTTCAACTTCCACCCCAAAACTGTAAGAGAATAAGTTTCTGTTGTTTTAAGCCACCCAACTGGTAGTTCTTTGCAGGGGTGCCCACTGAGAACTAATGCGATTGCAAGTAAATCTTCAGCACTGCTCAATTCCTGCATGTTGACAGTGAAGACAGCTGACATTTACGGAGAACTTACCATGTGTCAGACTGTGCTAAGCTCTGTAGCTGTGTTAACATTGCCTAATACCATGACAACACCATGAAGTGGGTACCATTATGATCATCCCCATTTTATAGAGAAGGAAATGGAGACATAGAATGGGTGTGGCGACCTGGCCAGTGTTCACACACCCGTAAAGGAGAAGGACTGGGATTTGAAGGCAGGCGGTTTGACTACAAGTTCATGTTCTTCCCCACTGTGTAGTACTGTTTCTTGCCAAGGCTCGGTCCTTCATGCAGGCTTAAATAAAGCTGAAAACAGAACCCCTGCTCTTAAAGCTTGTTAAAGTTAGTTACTGCAATCAGTGAAAAAACAGAATTTTATTGGATGCAGAGTTAATTGCAACATTTTTTTAGAATGCAAGATCTGAACAAAGACATTCCCTTTCCTTTTTTGGAGGAGTGGGAACATCTAGGTGTAAGCGATATTCAGTGATTGATTCATTTCTTTAACAAACATTCAGTGAATACCCAATGTGCCTGAAAGCCTTGACTATGTAGTTGAGTCTGACTACATTGAAATTTTCAAAACATTCCCATGGTTTATTGCTCCAAAATCGGGGAAATCTACAGTGTAGGACAGGAGCAGATGTGAATTAGCTGTCACCCAGGCTGCTGCAAACCTTCTTCATTATGCTCCTTCACTGCACCAAGTTGAGCAAGAACTTATCATCAGGAGGCACAAAAATATCCCCTAATTCACTTGCCTGCACTCCTTTTTTTCCTATAAACATGCTCGTGTTCATCAGCCAAGCCAGAATGGCAGTTGAAAAAAATACATATCTTTGAAGAGTCCGAAGCCATTTTCTGAATTTAGAGAGATCTGTTTGCTTCTCAAACATTGATTTGTTTGTTCCTTGCTCAGACAAAGGCCAAAGTAAAGGGAACAAGTTCCCAGGACTGCAGAGCGACTGAGTGGACAGGGTGGACAGACAGCACCAGCATCATCAAAGTCACTCGAGCACACACTGCCTCATGGTGGTCCAAGGAAGTCTCCTGCCCCAGGAGCCTCCTGACACCCACTAACATTTGACCATCTGTATATCCATGCAGGAGAAGAACCTGGTCATGGCCAACTCAATCCCTACATAGATAATGGACGATGGCCTTGAATGTGGGTGGGAATCCGGCTTCCTGGCTGGCGGGTTCTTTAACCTTGAGCAAATTGTTTATCTCCATTTGGCCTCATCTTCAGAACTACTTAATAACCACTTCTTTTTTTTTTTTTAAGATTTATTATTTCTTTGGGAAAGAGCGCGCACATGTGAGTTGAAGCAGGGGCAGAGGGAGAGGGAGAGATTCTCAAGCAGACTCCCCACTGAGCATGGAGCCTGACATGGGGCTTGACCTCCCTGCCCTGAGACCATGACCTGAGCCAAAATCTAAAGTCAGATGCTCAAGCAACTGGGCCACCCAGGTGCCTCCATAGTACCCGCTTCTTAATTCCACCGTGAGAATCACACTTTTTGTTGCTTTTGTTTTGCCTTTAAATCATGTTGTTCTTTAATCCTTCCCTATAAGCTTCAAATATCAGATGTCAAACTGGCATCATTTCAGTTGCCGCTTTGCTATTTCAGGAACAATGGCAGGGCCGTCAAATGTCAGTTCTGCTTCACTGTGGTCACAGTAATGGTATTCTGAAGGTGAAAACGTAGTGCCCAATGCCTACACGCTGACGTGCTGAGCAATACTCAGAGATTCTGGAAGGTGGAGTTGGAGACGAGCCTCTCTGCATCCCAGGGCTCATGCCTGGTTGTGCAGGTCCTGGCAAGAGCCCACGTGGGTCACCCCGGTGATGGCTGCATCCCTTCCTAGTACAAAGTCCATTCAGAGCTAGGGGAGCTCCGAAAGAGTTGAGGACTTCGCTTTGCTGGAGACCTCAGACACAAGTCCAAGGCAGAAGACCTCTAGAGGAGAGAGCGCTTCTATCAGCCTCCTCCAGGAGGGCTTCACGGAGGGCAGGAGGAGATGGCTTTGCCCAGAGCGCTGTGAAGAGGGCACAAATCCTGCATCTCCCAGACTCCAGGTGTGCTTCGGAGAGAAGAGTAAATCCACGGATTGACTTTTTAGAGCAGATTGGAAGATGGGGGTGGGGGGGGTGGGGAGTGTGGTAATTAATAAAAAATATTATAAACAAATGGGGGAAGAAAAAGAAGAGAGTTCTTAGAGTCATGCACCTAGAATCTGATCCTTGTGGGGAGCTAGGGTAAACCATGGGCGACAATAGCCATTTTCTTCTGAGGCCTACCCACCGGGTCTTACTCGCAGCCTGCAGGAGAGTTTCCAGCCAGCACAGAGAGATGACTTTCGCAGGCTTCATTCCCATTTCCAGCTTGAACAGGAGGATTTGTAGGTTTGGATGGATTCCCTAGGGAACAAGAATAGAACTCTTTTTCCTTTTCCTCTTCTGTGTTATTCAAGAAAGGAAACTATCCCTTTTCTCTATTTGTGTTTCTTAAAACTTCAAACCTTAAGATGCAATGTAAAAATATCATAGAAACTTATGAAGATAATCTGCTTACATGTTTTAGGGGGGAGAAAAGAAGGAAAAAGTAAGAAAATACTTATGGGCAAAAGCTCAAAATACTTAGGGATCAAAGAAAATGCTTTAGACTTGATTCTAAAAGGCCAAAGCTGCAAAGATAGCTGACACATCACTATAGAAACTCATGCTCGTAAAATAACATTCCCCTTGGCCTGGGGGGCTCATTGTGGGGTCCCAGGTATAAAGAAAAAGCTGGTCAATTAACTTCCCCGGAAGAAAGACTTTAAAAATTCAGTGGGTAAAGCAAGCTCTTTCCAAAACACGAAACATTATCGAGAACACAGTTTTCGGGGTTTTCTTTCTTTTTTCTTTTAATTCCAGTGTAGTTAACCTACAGTGTTGTATTAGTTTCAGATGTACGATACAGTGATTCGATTCTGTGTATTACTCAGGGCTCATGTAGGTACCTGCAGTCTTAATCCCATCCCTGTTTACTCATCCTCCACACCCTCCCCTCTGGCAACCTGTTGTTCTCTACAGTTAAGAGTCTGTTTTCTGGGTTGTCTCTTTTTTTTTCCTTTGTTTGTTTTGTTTCTTAAATTCCACATATGAGTGAGGACATTTGGTATTTGTCTTTCTCTGCAAGAGTTACTTCGCTTAGCATAATACTCTTTTCGCTCCATCCATGTTGATGCAAATGGCAACATTTCGTTCTTTCTTATGGACGTATAATAGTCCCTGGTACGTATGTGTATTCCCCATCTTCGTTGTCCACTTGTCTGTCAGTGACCACTTGGGCTGCTTCCATCATTTAACTATAATAAATAATGCAGCAATAAACACAAGGATGTACATATCCTTTTGAATTAGTATTTTCATATTTGGGGGTAAATAATAGCGCAATTACTGGATCATAGGGTAGTTCCCTCTTCAGTTTTTTTGTTTGTTTTTGTTTTTAAGATTTTATTTATTTATTTGACAGACAGAGATCACAAGTAGGCAGAGAGGAAGGCAGGGAGAGAGGAGGAAGCAGGCCCCCCGCCGAGCATAGAGCCGGATGTGGGGCTCGATCCCAGGACCCTGGGATCAGGACCCGAGCCAAACGTAGATGCTTTAACCCACTGAGCCACCCAGGCGCCCCCCCCCTTCAATTTTTTGAGGAACCTCCATACTGCTTTCCCAGCGGCTGCCCCAGCTTGCATTCCCACCAGCAGTGCGCGAAGGTTCCTCTTTCTCCACATCCTCGCCAGCACTTGTTTCTTGAGTTGTTGATTTTAGCCATTCTGAGAGGTTCAAGGTGATGATAGCTCACTGAGATCTTGATGATGATCTTACACAACGCACAAAAATAAATTTGAAATGGATTAAGGACCTAAAGGCAAGACCTGAAACCATAAAAAACCTAGAGGGGACACAGGCAATCATTTCTCTACATCGGCAGTAACAAGATTTTTGTATATTTGTCACCTGAGGCAAAGGAAACAAAAGCAAAAATAAACTCTTGAGACTTTATCAAAATACAAAGATTCTGCTCAGCAAAGGAGACATCAGCAAAAGTAAACAACCTACAGAATGGGAGAAGATATTTGCAAATGACATGTCCACCGAAGGGTTAGTGTCTGAAATACATAAACGTATACAACTCAATGCCAAAAAAACAAATAATCCAATTTAAAAATGGGCAGAAGACATGAACAGACTTTCCTCCAAAGAAGACATACAGACCACATGAGGTGGCCAACAGACACATGAGAACACAGTTTTTGGACTTCGGTTTAGGTTTAGGATGAATAACTTTTTCAAATTGTGCCATTTTCTAAAACGCACCAACTTTGGAACCTTTTTGGATACAACCGATTTTTCTGTGTGGCTTTTATTCCCCATTCTTTAGCAATACTCTAAATAATGTGAAGTTTACAGAACTATCACTTCCTACTTATTAGCTCCATGATTTCAGCTGAAACCCTGTACATTTCTTTCATGAATCTAAACAGAACCAGTCTAATGATTTGCTCACAGGGTTTTGCTTTTAAATCACATACATTTTCGGCTCTCCTACGAGCAGATCCATTCACCAATATCTACATTTTCCCTGAGCAGTGCACACTTGCAAGGCATAAAGACCTGACCCTGATGGGTAGTTTTGCCATTCCACAACCTTTTCATGGACTCATCATCTCCAAGAGGCAGCTCTGGCCTTAATAACTGAGCTCATTCTGGGCATCCTTTAGCTGGAGGAAATTTACTCTCTTAAATGATCAAGCCCGGGGGAAGGGATGTTGAAGTGACCTGTCAGATGTTTTTAAGTGACTCATCTTATCCATCAACCTGGCTTTGACTGCGTTCATCTATCTCCCCTTCCATCAATTGTACTTGACTCTAGTCGTGGTTGACTTAGGTAAATGGATATTTTACCTTTTTTCCTCCCGTTAAGACCAAACCCTTAGGAAATGGAAATTACTAAGTGCCATCTGAGCTCCCTGAGCCATCCTTGCTTGGCATTTTAAATGTATGCTCTCCATGTTCTTGGGAGGTCTGGGCACAGGATGTAGGGAAATGTTTAACTCAGTCTGACAATATCCTTTAGCTGACCCTCCCAAGTGATGAGTTCACTAAGAATGAGGTGGCTTCTGAGCTTCTATAAGGCAATATTCTCAACTACATTAAATTATTCGCAGTAAAATTTAACTTATCCATGTGCTGTGAGAGTGAAGTAATGTCAAATAGCTTGATCCTTGATAATAATTTAATTTCTGCCCATGCACTGAGCACGAGTTTAGTGCAATATGGGAACACTTACTGAAAGTCTACTGCGTGGGAAGCTGTGGACTGATGGAGATGAATGAGACCAGGCTTGGAATAAAGTAGAGATGAGAGATCCCACTACAACACACAGGGAAAGCAAGACAGAAAGTGCTCAGTGAAACCTACATATGGAACCAACCCATTCTGAAGGTTCTAATGGTAAAGCCACTTTTCAAGTCCCATCAACATGGCTAATTGTAGTGGATGATGCCTAATTCTGACTGATATGTATAAGAAATATTTATTTGATTTTAAGAGAACAAAATTTGATTGGACAAAATATTTTAGGATTCAGATCATTTTGACTCTTTCAATTTATGCCCCACAAGCCAATAATCTTTTGTGAGGTTTTGTCTTCTTTAGTTTTTAATTTAGTTACTAATTAATTTAATAATATACCTTTGAGTGGCTTTTATTTTTGTCATGCTTGAGGTACAGTTAGTAAGAATAGGGAACTTGAAAAATGAGCCAAACTCCTCTCCAAAGAAGATAACACAGATGGCAAGTAAAATATGTGAAGAGGTGTTCCACATCACATGTCATTGGAGAAGTCCACATTGGAACAACAATGAGATACCTCTACCCAGTTAGTAGACTGGCCCAAATCCAGAATCCTGACAACACCAAATGCTGGAGAGGGTGTGGAGCAACAGGAACTCTCATTCAGTGCTGGTGGGAATGCAAAATGGCGCAGTCACTTGGGAAGACCATTTGGTGGTTTCTTAGAAACTAAACATACTTTTACCATAAGATCCACCAATCATGCCCCTAGGTATTTACCCAAAGGAACTGAAAACTTAATGTTCACACAAAAACCTGCACATGGGTGTTTCTAGCACCGTTATTCATAACTGCCAAAACTTGGAAGCAACCGAGACAGCCCTCCAGTAGATAAATGGACAAATAAACTGGTGCATCGAGACAATGAAATATTGTTCAACATTAAAAAGAAATGAGTTATCAAGCCATGAAAAGACACAGAAGAAACCTAAAGGCATATTCCAAAGCTACATACATACTGTATGACTCCAACTACATGACATTTTAGAAAAGAGAAAAACTATGGAGACTGTGAAAAGATCAGTGTTTGCCAGGGGCTGCGGGGAAGGGAGAAGAATGATGACTAGGTGGGGCATAGCGGATTTTTAGAGCAGCAAAATACGCTTTATGACACATAGGGTGGTTACACGTCATTGTACGTTTGCCCGAACCCGTAGGATGTACGACACCAAGAGTGAGCTCCCATGTCGCCTGGGGGCCTTGGCTGATACGGATGTGTCAGCGTGGGTTCATTGACTGTAATAAGTCTACACTGGGGGGTGACAGTGGGGAAGCCTCGGCGTGTGTAGGTGTGCAGGTGGAATACGGGAATTTCTATACCTTTTCCTCAATGTTGCTGTGAACCTAAAGTGGTCGTTTTTTTAAGATTTTATTTATTTGACAGAGAGATCACAAGTAGACAGAGCAGCAGACAGACAGAGGGAGAAGCAGGCTCCCCGCTGAGCAAAGAGCCCAATGTGGGGCTCCATCCCAGGACCCCGAGATCAGGAGCTGAAGGCAGAGGCCTAACCCACTGAGCCACCCAGGAGCCCCCAAAAGTGGTCTTTAAAAGAAAAAAGAAGTCTTTAAAAAAAGGAGAATAGGAAATTTTTTCCATTTTCCAAAATTATGTTCTCATTCTCTGAGCTTTGTCCCTCACCCCACTTCCTGAGAGTTGTATATGTGTCTAATGGTAAACCGCCTATTTGTGTTTCTACTTTAAATACACCTCTGAAAGAGACCACTGCAAAGACATTTCAGCAAGTTGATGTGTAAATAACACTTTAGTCCCTGCTCTTTTGTGAAGGGAGGTGGGGTACTAAGAACCCTACTTCAATACTCCCACATTTTATTTTAATATTCTGAAGTTCAGACTTGACTAATGCAAATTTGCTTCCTTTCAACTTGTACAAATGATTCACCATTTTCCACACCCAGGACCAGTTTTAGATCCTGTGTTACTCCCCAAGGAGAAGGTCAAGTGTAGTTTACAGTGGGATCCCCATTCGGGGCTCTTTGTGAATCACTCTCTCGGCAACCCTCACGGCACCACGATATTCTTTTAAATCCTCTGTTCCGTTCCACCCTAGTCACATAAGCAACACTCTTCTAAGCTAATTTTGTTTTTATTTTTTTTAAAGAGTCTCCACTTTTTTTTTTTTTTTTTTTTTTTTTTTACTTTTTCCCGGTTTAAGAGGGAAAGCGAAATTATTTACTACAGCGGAGCAACAATACCTGGAAATCCAGTTTCAACATTGCTAAAAACAAATCGGACAGTCCTACTATTCTCCCGGCATTCAGTTTCTTGTAAATTGCATTGATTCTATAAAATGGATTATTCACAGGATTGTGAGGCTCCAATGAACCGGCGTGTGTAAAAGTACTTTGGGAAGCATTGATATATGAAAATGCAAATTACTATTGAGGTGATCAGTCACACGTCAGAGGTCCTGGAGTTGAAGGTCTCTTTAGCAAGAGGCCTGGCAGGTGAGATGGCTTGCGATTCAAAAACCACCGGGAAGCCCTATGCGGGACCTTGCTGTCCACGTTAGTGGTGTCACAGAACTGACACGAGAAGGCTGTACCTTCCACCTGTGGGGAATAGTGTTCGCCTCTGGCTCTGCAGGGCCCTGACACGCATTATCTGGAAGCTCAGAGATGACACAGCCCAGCAGACTTTAGACCTCGGAATTGGCCCTTCCCCAGCCAGCCTTCACCGTGCGGCCCTGGGGGCGGGACCTATTCAATTCCTGTCTGTTTCATAGACTTGCCAGGAATCATCTAGCCTGAAACATCATTAAAGCAGTGAGCACACTTGAGATTAAGTAAGAATGGATTCTGAAGCCTCCTCTTGGGGTTATTATTGAGGTCTTTGGAGAATATTGGTTCCTTGAATCCTTAAAGAATTTCAAAAAATCAAGTGACTGCTGTATTCTAGAAACCCTGTCTAAAATTCTCCCCTTATCTCCAGTGATTAACAGTCTCTCTGCTCCTCTGCCCCCTTATTAAGGACGACAGCTCCCGTTCGGATGATAAACCAGGTATTTCTCTTGTTTAATCAAACGTAACCTAAATATTTGCTCAAATTCATTGCCAGCCACTTCCTTTGTTTTCAGAATCAGAGATTAGTGAGGTTGTAAGTAAAATGCTTTCTAAAACTTTCCCATTGAGGTAATCTAGTTTAAATCCCTTTTAAATGGGTCTGTGTTAGCCTGTTGGCTTTTCTAATTCCTTATAATGGAATCTTATTAATTCAGTTAAAAATATAAGTTAAGCCATGTGAATCAACTCAAAACAGTAGACCGAGTTATAAATTTCAAACACATCGGTAGTCCCCCTTTTCCCACTAAATAAGGAAAAAAAGTTATCTCCTGTGACTTTGTACAGTGTCCTACTGAATCATAAGCCACATGTAGCTATTACAGCTCTCCATAACGTCTTTAAAAATATCGAGGACTATAGTTTTATTTCTATTGCCATAATGAATTTATCATTATTCAGACTTTCAGCTTTTGCCCTAACATTCAAATGTCATTGGGTTACTTATTTCAACACTTTCTTCAATTACTCGCAATTTGTTAAGAGTTCGTGAAGCTCTTCTTGTCACAAAATCAAAGTATCTCATGGCTGGAGAGGATATTACATTCTGTTCAACTGACATTTATTGGACAACTCATTTTGCACCAGGCACTAAACTTAGTATGTTCCCGTATCTCACCTTCTTTAATCATCACAGCAATTTTAAGACGTAGGTGTTAGCACTCCTATTTTTAAAAATGAAAAAGCTAAGGCCTCCAGAGGTTAAGTTTATTATCTACCGTCATGTGGCTGATAAATGACAGGCTGGGATTGGAAGTGGAGAGGTCTGACTCCCTGTGCACCAACAGAGTCTTCTCTGTAACGCACTCTCGGGATGGGAGCCAGACTGGGCTTCAGAGGACTCAGGACCGTGTGATCAGCTCCCTCCACACTTGGACATTTCTGACAACCAGAAAGATTTCCCTCATCCTGCCCCAGCATCTCTAAGAAATGTAGGAAGTATCTCTATGAAGACACAGTGGATGTCAGATTTGGGGTTCAGATCCCTGTGCCTTTGAGGACTCAGGAACAGGGACACCTGGGTGGCTCAGTCGCTGAAGTGTCTGCCTTTGGCTCAGGTCATGATCTCGGGGTCCTGGGACTGAGTCCCCCATTGGCTCCCTACTCAGCGGGGAGTCTGCTTGTCTCTCTCCTTCCCCTCTGTTCATTCTCTCTCTCTCAAATAAATACATAAAATCTTTAAAGAAGGAAAGAAAGAAAAACTCAGGAATATCCCTGCACCTTCAGAATTCCCAGCTCCGGGGGTGCCTGGGTGGCTCAGTGGGTTAAGGGTCTGCCTTCAGCTCAGGTCATGATCTCAGGGTCCTGGGATAGAGCCCCACATCAGGCTCTCTGCTCAGCGGGGAGCCTGCTTCCCTTCTCTCTCTGCCTGCCTCTCTGCCTACTTGTGATCTCTCTCTCTGTGTCAAATGAATAAATAAAGTCTTAAAAAAAAAAAAAAAAGAATTCCCAGCTCTGGGGAGAAAACTAAAAGCACCTAACCCGAATTTGACACAGAAGAGGTGTTTAACAGCGGATAAATCCCATACCCGACTTTTTCCTTTACTGAGGCCTTAATGATATGCTCAAGGGGAAGAGATGACTGGGCCACTTTGTAGTTGCCATTCTCCCAGCGCCCCAAGGAGCCTTAAAATGATCCCAACTCCAAATAATACCAAGTTTACAAAATAAACTCTTTATCTTTTCTCACATATTAGCGCCGTGATTCAGCTGAGCCTCTATACACTTCTCTTCTTCCATGAATCTAAAAAGAACGAGTCTAACCAATGGGCTTTTAAACGTCTCCTATTTGGGGCTCCCCTGCAGGCAGGTCTGCTCACCAGCATCCACACTGCCCTTGGCTCTTCCATCGTGTCCACAAGGCACACTTCCCTTAGTCGTTGGATGAATGGCAAGGTCATGAGTTCATGGAGAGTAGTGAAGATATCCTGCCCAATTTGTCCTTTTCTTTCTATTGTACCAACCCGATAGCTGAGCGAAGGCCTAAGGCCCAAAAGTTCTGAATAATTTTTCCTCTTTTCTTTGCCTCATTTCCTGGGGCTTTCTCTGTGTGGCTGATCAAGGAAACACACACACACACACACACACACACACATATACACACGCCTGTGCACACACCTGTACACAACACAGAAAAACGGGGCCAGAGTTGGACTGAATCTATTTCTAACTATAAGCCTCAGATAACAAGATAGTTCTTTGTACTTTTGAGGGCGCCACTCACATACCATATCCATGATTTTGTGTTAATAGTGGAGAATAAATACCAGGGCACCTGGGTAGCTCAGATGTTAAGTGTCTGCCTTCAGGGTCCTGGGATGGAGCCCTGCATCAGGCTCCCTGCTTCTCCCTCTTCCTCTGCCCCCTCCCCTGCTTGCGCTCTCTCTCTCTCTAATAAAAATATTTTAAAAAAATAGTGGAGAATACCTTTGTCTCCAAATATATAAAGTGAGGAATGGAACAAGGGACATGGAGAGTCTGACCAAAGAAATTCTTCTGACATGAGAGACCACCCCGGATTGCTTTATAACAAAGAAGGTGATTTGCAGGGTAAATACAGGACGTGCCCTGTGAGCTTTCTTATTACTGAAATTCATGCTTTGAATGACTGATCGGTGGCCGCTGAAGGATGGCAGTGTCTCTGTCCTCGTCTGGAGACAGCGCCGCAGGAAACACACCTCTGCTCGCTGACGTTCCAAATTCCAAATGAAACATGGGAATTACCAAAGTAAATCTCTGCATCCATTTTTATAAGGAGATGCGAAGGGAGACAGATGTTGCCAGCTGCAGCTGTCCGTCGCATCGTTGCCCTCGTTCCAGGGAGGAGTCCCGGCCGCAGTGCTGAGTTTGGCCTCAGTACGGCCCAGGAGCCTTCGTTCCCCTACACAGCAAGGCTCTGATCACAGCAGGAGCTTCCCTTTCTCTGGCCAAGAGTAATGTAAAACTTATAACACACGTAGAAGACTCATCCTCTAGACAAGAGTGAAAGAATCCGCAAACCAGCACACAACTGGCAAGCCTTCCGGAATGCGGCGTTCGCGTCTTAATCCATTCAGGCAGCTCTAACAAAATATCCCAGACAGGTGGCTTATAAACAACAGAAATGTGTTTCTCATAGTTCTGGAGGCTGGCAGTCCTGGATGGGGGAGACAGCATTGTCGGGTGAGCGGGCTCTTGTGGGCCACAGACTTCTCATTGTGTCCTCACTTGGCGGAAGGGGCTGGGGAGGGCTTGTGCGTCACTAATCTTATTGGTAGGGGCTCTACCTTCACGGCCTGATCACCTCCCAAAGGCCACACCTTCTAACATCATTCACTTTGGGTGTCAGGATTCCAACATACGAATTTGGGGGTGGGTACAAACATTCACACCCTAGTAGCAGGCATTCCCTTCTATAAAAACAAAGGGTCCAAGTAAATACCTTCCCACTGCCCAATCTGTCTCCTTCAGATCACTGACCTTTTCCCCACCCCAGCACACACGCACGTACACACTTGCTACCAAATTTGCTCACTACCATTGCAATGATCACTGTTAAGTAAACGTTTAGAGCACCTCTGAGTTTGGAAGGAAGACACTGTGGACAAAATAGGAATACTTTAAAGAATGAGAAGACCAGCTACTCTCTACCCAAAAGGATTTTCTTTGAACTGCCTGACTTGTCCACTTTCTTTCCTGTGGCTTGACAGTCGACTAATGAGACCATCCTTTGCATGAGCGGGAGTGGGTCCGGGAGGAGGGTGAGCCCCCGAATGCGGGCTGGGTCTTTGAGGTTGACTTCTCATGGAACCAGGTGTAATTTAGGAGCGAGGAAGAGGTTGGATGCGCTCTAGGGAGCTGGTCATGGACAATTCTGGGAGGACAGATTTGAGGAGCTTCAGAAGAGTCTGGAAGGGATGTGCTAGGAAGAGGAAGCAGTCAAAGATGCTCCCCTCCCTTCTTTCATGATCTTGTCAGAGGCCAACCTCGTGCCAGCAGAGAGAGGAAACGTATCTTTGCTCCTTCTGGCAGTTTCCCTTGCTACTAGGATTCCGAATTCAGGCTAGTGCTATAATTTAGTTACATTACCAAATAAATAATCTTTAGTTATTGATCCATGTTAGAATATTGTGCTATAGGAAAATGAATTCCAAGTTCCTAAAATCAATTTATATTATTATAATGTACTATGTATCATTAGCAACATAGTATTAGCATATACAGCATAAACATTTTTCCTTGAAACCGCTTGGTCTTCATACCCATCATTTAAAAAGACTACTTAGTATTCCATTCGGTAGGTTTACCAAAATTTATTTAACCTAAGTATCTCACAATAGGGAAATGGCAATTTCTATTTCTGCTCTTGAAACGGTTTCCAATTTTCTATTGTAAATAATACTGCGGTAAATGTTTTTGTAAATGGCATTCTGATATTTTACATTATTTACTTAGGACGGATTGCCGCACGTAGAGAGGTAGAGTTAGGGGGTATGAAATGTTTATGGCTTTTCATTTGTGGAGCCAATCTGATTTCCCAAACGTGGTGCCAGGGAACCTGCGAGAAAGCCTGGTGTTTTGAACACAATCAGCACTGTTTGCTTTTTTCCCTTTTCTCATTGTTGTGAAAATAATAAGCCAAAAAAAAAGAGGCTCCGTATCATTTTAATTTGCACTTCTTTAACTACTGGAGAACAAAGAGTTCCATAGAAAGGTCTGGCAAGATGGGTGTGCCTCGGAGAAACGCCCATGTAGGCGTGACCTGGGGAACTGCACACCCAGCAGCACGTTTCACGCGGTGAGATCACCTTCCAAGTTCAAAAGTTTTGTCTGCTGACGTCCCAGAGTGGAGGGAATGGGGACGCCAGCTGACACTAACAGAGTTCATAAGAGACAATATAAAAATGACCTTTTAGAGGTCACTTGGATATTGTCTATCAAAAAGCAACCTCTGTGTATTCTATTTAATTCAGTAATTAAACTCAAGAAATCCAATCTAGAGAAATACTAGTACTACAGGAATATGTATTCACAAGAAGAGCTCATGACATTTTTGGCATGATAACGAGATGTAGAGAAAAACACTAAATGTCCATAAATAAAGGAATTACTATAGAATCATGGTACATAACCATTAAGAAGAGTGAGATGAGTGAGATGGATTTTTGATTCACTTAAGAAAATACCCTTTATATCATTAAACATAAAAAAGCAGACCATGAAAAAAAAAGGGGGGGAGAAAAAAGCAGACCATGTAGAGTTCGATTGTTTTGTATTAAAAACTCAGACATGTTTGTGCGTTATAATATATACCACACACACACACACACACACACACACACACACATGGAGTTGTTTTCAACATGAACAGAATCAGATTGTATACAC
This sequence comes from Meles meles, assembly GCF_922984935.1. Taxonomy (NCBI): domain Eukaryota; kingdom Metazoa; phylum Chordata; class Mammalia; order Carnivora; family Mustelidae; genus Meles; species Meles meles. The sequence continues at coordinate 7,518,209 of NC_060075.1, read as the reverse complement.
AGCAAAATATACATATAATCCTTCCGATCTTTTTCCAGGATTTCACAAACTTTAGCGCTGGCTACCTCCAGATTTGTGATGGCAGTGGGGACATGTAGGACAATTTTGACGTTTTACTCTATAAAAGTTCACCTTTTTTTTTTTGAAGATTTTATTTATTTATCTGAGTGAGAGAGAGTGAGACAGAGCCCAAGCAAGGGGAGGCAAAGAGGGAGAAGCAGACTCCCTGTTGAGCAGGGAGTCCCATGCAGGGCTCCGTCTCAGGACCCTGCGACCATGACCTCAGCCAAAGAGAGATGCTTAGCAGACTGAGCCATCCAGGTGCCCCTTATTTTTTTTTTTTAAACCATAAGCCTGTGTGACGTTTTAAAGCAAAAGTAGAATAAACAGATACGCGCCAACTCTCAGAGGGTTCCCAGTTCCCAGTTCCCAGTGAAGGAAGGCTTCATCTTTGCAAATGACAGTGAAATTGAACATGTTCAATTTCTTTATTATTTGAATTATAATTCTAATTCTTAATTTATGCCCTTTGAGCAAAGTGAGCTGTTTATTTCTTAGGATATTAAAGGTTCCAGTTCTCCATAAACATGACAGGTCGATTGTACCTGTTTGCTTTCGCTTCACCAAAATCTCTGGGGAAAGACTTAAAAAAAAAAAAAAGAACAAAGAGATCAAGAGAGTACAGCAGTTTTTAGAAAGGCCGGAACCAAATGGAGACACTTAGTAGACAGAAGAAAGCTAGAGTCTAAGATGGTCGAGCTTCAGGAAAAGCAGGTTTATAGATCTGATCCCTTGAAAGGCTCGGAAATGGGAGGTCCCGGGTATCTCAGAAAAGAAGGACTTGAAAACAGAGGATTGGCTTCAGGTTTATATAAAGAAGCCAGTCATCTCCCCACCACTGCAGCTGGGCCGCTGTCCCAGTGCCAAGCAGGACAGAAGACTGGAGGTTTGCTCTCCAGAGGGGCTGGACGCCGGGACAGTCCACATGGTCAATGTCCAAGAAGCCGTCATGATCTCATGGGAACTGAGCAGAAGTTTCCATTCAGACTCCTAAAACCCTGGCTGCAATTCCTTGACAAGAAGGCGGGAGGAATCCTCTCTGGGGCAAAGAAGAGGAGAAGGCTGGTGGATACACAGGACACACAGACACCACTGTGAAGACCAGCCACTCTCACGGCATCACCTACCATTTGGCTCAAGCCTCTAACATGACAAAGACCAAACAAAGGATCCAGTGCGCACAGAGATAATACTGAGAGAACAAACTTTCTGAAAAACCTAACAAATGTCATTCATATTCTCTGTTCCAGTTCCCATGCTGCATAACAACCTGCTCGCAAAACTTTGTGGTTTTAAATAACAGCAAACAGTTTATTATCTCAAATGGTTTTCGGGAATCGGGAAGTTGGGCAGGTGCTGGGGCAGTTCTGAGTTTGAGGCTGGAAGGGAATTAAGGTCAGGTGGCAGCCGGACCTGGAGGAGCGAGGACCTGGCCAGGCTTCTCTCTCTCTCCCCTCAGGTGGACACAAGGCCCTTCCATGTGGTCATGCTGCACTTGCTAGTGTGGTTTCTTCTGATGGGGTGGCCTGGGGACAGGCGAATGCTTTCCTTGCTGATCACAGCTGTGATCTGATTGGTCCAGTTCCCTGGACAGGAATCGAACTGCCCTTTGTAACATAGCCTTGGAGGTCATGCACCATCATTTCTGCCACATCTCATTGATACAAGCCGGTCCCAAGGCTTCCCAGACTCTAGTGGAGGGAAATGAGAGCTTTTCTTTGGAAAAAGATCAGAGAGGAACAAGAAGATATTGTATCCATGGAAAAGTACATGTAAAAGCCCTCTTCCTGTGCAATCCAGAGTTTAGAAATCACCAATTTTTCAAATTAAAACCGATAGCAAAAATTTTTAAAAAGAAGACTTAGAAGGTAAAAAAAAAAATCCAGTAAATCATGCAGGGGAAAAAAAACAGAGCAAAAAGACAAAGAGATGGGAAACAAGACAGAAGAGCTAAGAAAGAGGATGAAACCAGTAAATTCAAATATGAATAATAAAAGATCTAGGAAAAGAGAACACAGAAAAAGAAACGAAAAAATCATCAGAAATATGAGTCATGACAATGTCACTCCTTCCCTGAACTGAAGGGCATACGTTTACAGATTGAAAGGGCCGAACATGAAGAAGGGGGAAACCACGTGAATTCATAGCATTATAAAATACCAGATTATAAGGCATAAAATAGGAAATTCTCAAAGTTTCCAGCAGGATCCAAAAGATAATTCCAGGGCCACAGCTATGCAACCAGCCCAGAGAACAGCCAGCTCAAGTTGAGGAAGAAAGATGGGGAGTCTTGGGTGATGTGTCCCAGAAAATTTAGAACAGTTTACCTGTGTTTGCAGAGTTACACCTCCAACTGAGAAATAGGGGATTCGCTGGGTATAGGTATATAGGAAGCAAGGCAAATGAAGACGCAGAGGATTGCACCAGGATAGAGACACAAGTGTTATGATCAAGAATAACAATACAAGCTTATTACTTAAGAAATAGGGAGTTAGGGACACCTGAGTGGCTCAGTGGGTTAAGCTTCTGCCTTCGGCTCAGATCATGATCCCAGAGTCCTGGGATCGAGCCCCTCATCGGGCTCGCCGCTCAGCGGGGAGCCTGCTTCCCCCACCCCCTCCACCTGCCTCTCTGTCAAACAGATAAATAAAATCTTAAAAAAAAAAAAAAAGGAAGAAGAAATAGGGAATTAAACATCAAAGAGCTTGTTCTATTCAGTGGGAAAATGGGAATTGGGAGTTGGCATGAGGGAGCAGGATGTGAGGACCTCTGACCTCTGTTAATGTGTTTTAAGCCTTGTAGAAACATTTGAGTTCTTAGGTCTGATGTCATATCATGCTTTAAAATGATAAACACCACCTTCAAATGATGGCTGAAAATGCAAACCAAAAAAAGTAGAATAAAGGTATTTTCATTCCCCTCCCTCAAAGTCACTGATATGAAATAGAACAAAATAAAAGACCAAAAACACCCCATCTGTCTTCAGCGAGACATGGAAAGAGTCATCAGCACAAACCACAGTTAGGCAACATGAATTCCGAAAGCACTGAGCTCTGGATCAGAAGAAAGAAGGCAGAGGAATCAGGTTTTCTTAAGTTCAGTTGACTCAGCGTTCAGCAGAGCCTTTAGTTCCACCTCAGTGTCTGGCCCCTCTTCTTTTTTGTGAGGTAGGACTCTTAAAAACATAAAAAACTAAAAAAAAAAAAATTATTTATTTGCGAGAGCAAGAAAACAGGAGCAGGGAGGAGAGGCAGATATTGGGCAAGGGAGAAGCAGACTCCCTACCGAGAAGGGAGCCCAATGCAGGAGTTTCCCAGGACCCTGGGATCATGATCTAAGCTGAAGGCAGACGCTTAACTGACTGAGCCAACCAGGCACCCTCTGACTCTTTTTTTTTTTTTTCATGTTAAAGTAGCATAAGAGATTGTAAGTTATTTGAATCTTCTGGTGCCATTTGAATTTTTTAAATAATAAGCATGTTTCTTTTAAAAACCCAGTCTGGTTCTTTTTTAAAAAAAAAAAATGAAGGTTCTTTCCTCTTTTTTGGATGAACACACTTTTGGGATGAGAAGATTTTCACCTACTAGTCTAGAGTTACAAAAACATCATTATCTTTCCTTTTCCTGCAAATCTTTTTCCCTTGTGGTTGCTTTCAGATCAAATACATTAACCTATTGAAAATATCAGTCCGACTGTACTGTACAGTTGGATAGTTTGTGCACTGAATCACAGGCTTTGTGAGGAAGGTAAAAGCGTTAGAATTTAGCTCTACCTCCCCTCTCATGGTACAGATGAGGACCAGGCAGCTGTTAATCTAGGGTAGACAGAGACCCATAATGCTGTTAGGGACCCACAAAAATATAATAATTATTTAAAGATCTTAAGGAAAAAATCAACTTTTAGGTTGAAAAAACTACTTCAATACATGATATTAATGTATTCATCTTTATTTCAATGCATTTGTAAAATACAATTTTTCAAAATGTTTTAGGGAGGAAAGGGCCCACAAAAGACAAATGTATAAGGGCCTACAAAAGTGATCATGTGGCCCAGATGAGGAGACTGAGAACAGAAAAGATTCCCATAGTTGGTGGTGGCAGAGCCTAGACTAAAACTCAGGTCTCCTAACTCCTCCCATTGTGCCTGTGTTCCTACCGTCCACTCTTTGTCATGGCTGTGCAGTGCTCTCCCTCAAGGAGAGCTCCAGCCTCCTCCTCTCACGCACCTTCCAGCCAAGAGGCAAGAGGCATCTTCAGCTACAGCTGAGCTGGCCCGACCTCATTTCCCATTATTCATCACAACGTATTCCACCCTCGTTCATTGCTCCAAGTCCACTTGTCCATCCCCGGCTCTGGTTCTCTTTCCCACTCGGCCCACGTGGAGCAGCCTTCCCATTTCCTTCTGCCTGCCCAAGAGTACTGTCCCCTCTAGAGGCTTTGTTCCAACACAGCCTCTTTCAAGGTGCCTTCCAAGATGACTCCAGGCTGGAGTGATCAGTGCTGTGTATAAAAGTGATTAACATCTCATAACAAATTATCTTACCTTGTCTCATCTCATCTCGTATTATCTTGTCTCCAGTATTTCCGTCTTGCTGCCCATTATCTCATAGAGGGCTGGAGAGCAGACGCCCCACCATATACGCTCACCAAGCACATGATCAGGACTCAGTAAGCCCCCAGCTGACCAGTGGGAGCCTCTGATGACTCCTCCTACCATCATGAGGCTAAGTACTACTTCTTCAGGGCCCCTGAAGTAGACATGGCTTTCCTTTCTCTCATATTTATATCCCCTGAGATAACCATCACACGGTCTGACTCTAAATCCCTTAAAGGCAGGAGGCTCCAGCAGTGATTGGCTCATAGTGGATGTTTTGTAACTGTTTGATGAGTGAGCATTTTCTAGAACCAGCTCTTCAGTTGAATTTCTTAGTTCTGGAAATGTGTATTTCTTTATCTTTATTTAATGGAAATGTTTATCTTTAATGTGAGCTCCCCACCCCGAGGAAAAAAAATAGGAAAAATAAATAAAAAACAAGAAGCCAGCTTACGAGCACAATGAAAATGGTGAAGGTATTTCCAGAGGAGTCTTGGTTGGCCTCTCAGAGTTTCCTGCCCTGCAATGTCAAATTCACAACCCAGACAGTAACTAGCTTTCCAAACCTGATGACCGTCCCACTTACATGTAATTGATCTGGTTTCAATTGGTGTCTTTGGGCAATGAAATATCACAAAAACTTTTTCTTCCTTTTGCTCTGGTGCTATTTTTTAAATCGGAAGTCCATAGTGATGAAATAACTCCAAAGTTGTGATACTCATTAAATAATTCAAGTCAGAATTTAATATATCCTGTAACTGAGGGGCTCAGAAAATTGTTCCAGGCACCTGAAGACCACTTTCATTTCTCCGTTTTCTTGGCATCCCGAGCAACTCCTTTCTGAGAAATCACCACTGAGTAGTCAAACCACAGCAAAGACCATTGGGAGAAGAAAAGGCAAAGCTTGGGCATTCAGAGCACATCCCCCTGACCCACAGATGGCAACAGGAATTTAGAAACACCTACCGAAAAGTACCGGCATCAACATTTGACCTGTCAAATCTAATTACTTTTGTCTTGATCATTGTTCCGGGTCACTCTCAGCTTTGCAAACACTATTGAAAGCACAAGAGCAAACAGCCTTTTTAAAGAGCTTCTAGAAGAATCTCCCATTTGCACGTACACATAAGATTAATTTTCCTCAGAGCTGACCAATTTCAGGATCAACAGACTACTTAATCCCAAAGAGCAATCATAAATGAAATTCCCTAAAATTGTTTTCGACGGTCAGGACCCAGCAAGGGAAACTGTATTTTGAAAGTACAATGCAAACGTCTCATGCCTTAATCCCAGATGAATTAAATCAACCACCAATAATTAGACGTTTCTGATTCTGGATGTGGCCAGCTGTGGGAGAGTTCACAGCAGCAAGGAGTGGGGTGGGGCGGGAAGGCTGGAGGGGGGCACAGAACAGGCCAGGGTTTGTCACCACGTGACAGTAGACAGTAGAGGGCACCACTTTGGATCAGAATGGTGACTGGCTCCTTGCAGTGAGGACCAGGGAGACCCGGGAAGATGGCAGCCCACTCGTGCTGGGGACCTCCCTGAGGTCTGCTTGTATGAACGGACTCACGTACACAGGAATCCAGTGAGGGAGGTGGTTCCACTAAACCCGTTTTACAAACAGGAGAAGTGATACACAAAGGAAGGAAGTAGCGTGGTTGAGGTTTTCCCTCCAAGTGGCAGAGCAAAGATTTGGACACAACCTCGCTGTAATGCACCCGCCCCCAACCCCTTGACCACTGAGCTGTGATCCTGTCCACGAGGTGACGAGCAGAGGCCAGTCAACGGAACTGAGAGGACAAGAAACACACTACAGGACACATGCATGTTCTTCCAGGAAGCTGAACAGTTGGCAGCAGGATCCAGGCCCAGGAGAGGGACAGGGGAGGGGCCAGCCTGGAGCTGGGACTCTTTCTCGACAGCATGTCCCTAACTCCTTGACTTATGTTCCTAAGACGAAAAAAAAAATGTTAAGCATGAGTCCTAATTTATATAACTTCATTTGCATATTCCTTTAAAATTTTTGTACATGTACTACTGAATTAATGTTCATCATAAAATATGCACAGAGGGAAAAATTATTCTTTCACATGAAAAACTTACCATAAATTCACTTCAAATAGCATCGACTTGTACTAGCACTAGAAATGTGTATCCCTGACCAGAAATATATTTTTAAAATAATTTAGATCTAGTTTTTATTGTGACATTGATCAGAATTTCTTGATCTAGAACTCAGGTTTTCTAGAATTCTTCCCTGATTGTTGAAAACTATTTATCCACATATGGCTGATTACTTGAGGGGGGGGAAAAAAACACAATGCAAGACCTTTGTTTTATTATATAATCCTGAAACTGTATGTTAAAACAAAAACAAAATAGAGAGCCTTTAAAAAGCCTGCAGCAATACAAAAAAAAAAAAAAAAAGAATCACCCAACAAGAAAAATTTCCTCTAGAACAATTCCTTTAAGTCCCAGAAACAAAGCCAAAATGTCAATCCATTCTTTTTAACATTTTTCATAGCAAAACCACAGCCGATGTACAAAAATAAAGCACTAGAGTTCAAACGATCCAAGCTACGGCCAATGACAGAGCGTGTCGTATTCAGGGCAAAGCTGTATTTTTCTGATCGCAGCAGTAACTCATACAGTACAAAAAGAAAAATTAAATTTCACCAAAAAAAGCCTTTCAGCAGGCCTGACGGGCTGGAGTCCCCTGACAGCTCCTCGCAGTCGATCAGCCAACTACCGCCGGGTGGCCAAGCCAACGGCCTCTTGAAACCAGATCTAATGGGAAGAGGAGGTGCCTGGGAAGCTGCTTCAGCAAACCGGGACACTTGTCGGTCACGTCTCGTGTCAGGCTCCCCTCCGTCCTGCACAGTAGAGATTAGTCCTTCACGTTCCCCATGTGCGGTCGTCACTTGAGACTCCCCTGAAACTCTGGAAAAGCTAGAAGTTATTTTCAGCTAGAGCCACTGGTGCCTGAACGCACAGATTGTTTTCCTGCCCGGATCTGGACCTGACAGAAACTGTCAGAGGAGACTCCTGACTTCCGTATGGGGGGAGCAATGCCAGGGTGGCTGATCAGCTTGATGGTAGTCAGGTTGGAAAGGGGTTGACCCAAGACTGTAGCAACCAAGGCTGTGGTTGGCCACTCAGAGCCACCATCCCTGGGGGTACCAGATGACACCCTCTGTTGGGTTGTTTTTTTTGTTTTGTTTTTGGTGGGGGGAGCACAGTGTATTGCAATTTGCCTTTGAGGTGATGGGTTTGGCAATGCAAAATTACCCAAGAAATTTAAAAAAAAAAATCTGTTAGAGTATCTCATAAAGGTTTTAAATCATCAGGTATCTAAGGTAGATTATCCATTGTCTTACGTGCTTTAAAGTGACTCCTTCTCTAGGCACTTCAGGATTCTTCCTAATGGCTGAGGTAGAGACGTCTGCCACAGGCCCTTCAAACTCTCCCACGTAGAATTGCCTGCATCCCTACTCTTCAGCTGTGAGGCTCACGACGACAGATGTCCTCCCCAAGTGACATCACACCATCATAACTGGTTGAGGACATTTTGTTCTTACTTCTGGATACTTCCTGGGCCCACCTCTATAGAAACAGGCAGTGTTTATCTCTTCAGATAATGTCCTTGTGAGGCAACAGAAAGTTCCTGAGAGCATTCTGACTCTGTCCTTGTCTTAGAAGATGTCTAAAGCCTCACAGAGTATTTGTGTTCAAGGTACCAGTTAGAAAACATGGCCTTCAGTTCACTGCTGCTTACTGCTTAGGAGAAGCTCCGTGGAGAGAAGACATATTTAGGAGGACAGGCTCATGGGCGTGCAATCCACACACTGCCCTGCAGAAACGTTGCTCCCCCTGGAAGCCGTAACTTCTTAAAAATATTGGTGTCTGAGCCTCATCTAGAACTTGGTGTGCTATGGGTGCTCTGAGGACACAAGGAGGCCATTGAGGATGGAGTGGAGTGAGGAGAGGAGCAAAGGGAAGAATAGAAGGAAACAGGGAAAGGGAGCTGAGGGGTTTGGGAATGGGGAGAAGATGCCCAGATTTTATAAGGTGTGGTCGGTCATAACAAGGACTTGGCTTTTGCTCAGAGGGAGGTGACATGATATGACATACATTATAAAATCATTCTGGCTAAATTATCGCTTCTTTCCATTGCATCACTTAGAATAAACCCAAAACTCAAAATGGGGAACAAATTTCCAAGCTGTTACTCAAATGTCTGATGGAAAGAAACAGCTAGGATCCTAAAGGCCAGGATCTCCCCTGGGTCATCTCCCTGGATTGCAGAAAGAGCTATGTAGAAGGCATGTGTCAGACGAGCTCTCTCCAGTCCTCCTTTACTTGGGCATGCCCAGAAGTCATTTCCAGAAATTCTAATTGGATGGCTTGGTACAGAATGGGGTGAAAGAATAATGTTTTGGATATACTAAGTTAAATACAATATGTTATGAAAATTAGCTCAGTATTTTTTTTTTTTACTTTTTTAACATGGCTACAAGAGAATTTAAAACTACAAGTGTGGCTCACACTGTATTTCTATTGGACGGTGCTGACTTAGAGCATTTTAAAGACTGGTCTTTGAACCATAGCCCTCTGTCTCCCAAACCTTCGTGGTACACCTACCATGGTACCACATTCCAGAGTAACTTTTTTTTAAAAAAGATTTTATTAATTTGAGAGAGACAGAGAGAGGGCACAAGCAGGGAGAGAGGCAGAGGCAGAAGCAGACTCCCCACTGAACAGGGAGCCTGATGGGGGACTACATCCCAGGACCCTGAGATCATGAACCGAACCAAAGGCAGATGCTTAATCATCTGAGCCACCCAGGCACCCCAGTAATTTTTTTAATGGAAAATGCTAAATTGTTTTGTTAGATCTTTCTTCCAGGTAAAGTCTGAGTAGAAAGCATTGAAAGACAGCACAAAATAGTAGGGAGTAGTAAGAATTCCCTAGATGTGTGACCACAGGCAAGTCATTTACCTTCTCTGAGTTTCCATGCGCCTCTCTATAAAATCTCAATAACGTGTCCCTCAAGACATTGTAAAGCTAAATAACATAGATCCTAACTCTCTGTAGGTGGTAAACCCTGTTATAACTGGCACTGCACTTCAGAGAAAGTGGGGAGGCACCCTGGACCCAGGGGATGTGATTCTGTGTAAGCAGTGATACCCCAATTCCCACATCAACTGAGGTACAGAAACCCATCACCTTCCTAACCACTCCGGAGATCCCTTCACCCTATCCCTCTGTTCTCAAAATGTCCGAATGACACTCAAACATCAGAATAAAAACAAGTACAAAGTGAATGTCATTTGGAAAGTGTATTTTTTGATGATCAGACTGTGGTTGCCATAAGCTTTCACTAAGTATCATGACTAAAGAGAAAGGCACACTGTTCTTCACCAAGACAGCAAGAAAGAGACGGCCCAAGGTCTTGAAACACCTAGTACTCACTTAAACTGTTGTGCTTAGGAGGGTTTGCTTTATCTCACTGTTTATGTCTTTCTGCCTTGTGATCCCAAAACCATTATCTGTTAGTGCTCATCTGCCTCGGAAGTTTAATTTGTGCGCCATTTCTCCCAACTGCCAAGTGCAACACTCTTTTTTTTTTTTTCCTTAACCTTGTGGCTGAATTCATTAAAACAGTTTGTCTTCAAAGATTTTCTTTTTTCGTTGACATGGAAAGACTCACATGATTGGTTTCTCTAATTTTCAGGAGGCGACCGGTTAAGCTGAGCTCGTTTCGCATACAGTTAAGTCTTCCTTCTCTCCTCCAGCAGACCATTTCCAATTAGAATGAAATCAGGAATGGGCAGGCAGCATGCATTTGAAAACACCATCTATGGTCATCGTGATTTCTAAACCCAGAGGCACCATCAGAACAGGGTCATATCTGTAGGCATTCCATTATACTTGGGACTATTGAAAAATGAGAACTTTCTGCCTTCCCCAAACTATGGAACAAAAGAGATGACAGTAGAGAGGGAAACGTAACAGTTTAAGACAGTAATGTATGTGGCTCTTGAGCTCTGTTTCTGGGGGAGAATGTGACAAGCAGAAAAAGCACATGAGTACATCGGGACAGGGACATTCTCACTTTCTGAGCCACAGTCATCTACACCAGACCTAAGACCAAAGACTTAAATACCAGAGACTGTGTCCTCAAACTCTTTCTTTGAACAGTTGGCCAAGGTGCTAGATGTTACGCAGAGTCTTATAGAGAATCCTTGACCTTGAGCAGTCACAGAAATTCACCTGCTGTGAGTCCTTCCCTGTCTTGGCCTCTGTCCTGATACCTGTGGTCACTGTTGCAGCTCCTCGTGTGTCAAAAACAGGTCATGAGCAAGCACCCAGGCAGACTGGGTCTCAGTGTGTCACTGGGCAGCAAATGCTTTCTGGAGAACCATTCTTTGGTGCTCTAGAAAGTGTGTGCTCGCGCGCACGCGCGTGTGTGTGTGTGTACACATACATGTTTTCTGGGGGAAAATGCATGCACATTTATTTATAGGCAGGTTTGCAGAAAACACACACATGTGCACACACGTATATACATACACTCCTGGTTTGGAAAACCACTTTGGGGTTGATTTTATGTAATATAAAAAGGAGAGAGAGAGCTGTAGAACTATATAGAAAGCCTCATGCAAGTATTTTTTATTTATTTCCTATAAGAATAAATTCGTTGCATGCAACAGTGAATAAATCTCTTCTTTTTCCACAGATGTGCAAAAAGAGGGGGCATGCTCCAAGAATCTACAGAGGAGGGAAGTTTTCTAATAGAGGGGAAAACTATTAAAGCAAAATTTTAGTTGTCAATTTTGTAACTGAACATGTTTCCTCCTTTGAAAATGTTTCCACTGTAGTAGAAGGAAAAGCAGACCCAGCAAATGCCCCACAAGGCTAATTTCTCCTCACAGATTACAAGCATAGATGGGAAGATTTCGAGAGGGTCCTCATGGTGATGCGGGGACCGTGTCCAGTCCTTCAAGGCCATGTGTAGTAGTTCAGTGAAGGAGTGTCCCAAATTCATTCTTCTACTTTTCTTTCCTTCCTCCTCTTCTCATTTTTACTTCTTTCTCCTTTTCTCCTTCTTCCACCAAAAGGCATACAAAGTATCATAACTTTTTTTTATGACAATCTCATTTTCAGGAACTCTGGGTAATTCATAATCCTGGGCTTACTTTTTCCAAAGTGTAGTGATAGCTAATTATTTCTTGGTTTCTTTGAGATGGGTCTTTGCTTTTTACCTCATGTTTTATCTTCTTTGAAGAAACTATCCTCAAAAAGTTATAGATGGTAATAGAAATATATTACTAGCCTGTCTTCTGTTTTCTCTCAGGAGAGGTGGTTGGGGCTCCTCATTCTAAAAAAATATGAAGATGGCCAAACTGGCCCATAATACCATCAGTTCATTCATTAATTCAGTGAGTGTGCTTTAAAATACCTAGTAAGCTGCAGGAAATGTGCTGGACTCTGGAGACACAAAATCAATAAAACACAGTGTTTGCCCTCAAGGAACTCTTGGCCTTCGTTATACTCATGTGTAAACTACCAAATGTAGTTTAAGCCTTTGGAATTACTATATTTTGAATTTATTTCACAATAGAATGAATGTTTAAGTGTAGTTCTCGCAGCAACAAGTGATAACCAGTGCAGAAAAAAAAAAAAAAAAAAAAGAGCCAGGTTGGTGGTCACTGCAAACCAGCTGGTTGTTGTTACTCAAAATAAAAATCACTTTAATATCATGAAAGTTCATCATAAGTAATTGGACATTTTGGGGTTTTCTGGTTGTTCTTTTCAATTAACCTCTTAACTGGTAGAAAAAATAGAATTTTGTCACTTAAGGAGTCAATTGTGTGTCTTTATGCTTGTGAGTAGTGAACAATCAGTGGTTACTTGATAGCTAATTTCTTTTTAAAGTTCCCAGAGAAGAAACTGGCAAACAGATGGGTTTGAGGAACTCTATGAAAACAGCTGGAACTTGCTTAAGCGTGGCTGGGAGAGAGGAGAGAGCATGGGCTCTGAAGTCCAGAAAATCTATATTTGTCCCTTCCTGATTAGTGGGACGACCTTGGGCAAATTATTCCCCTAAGCCTCAGTTACCTTATCTGTAAAATGGGAATGATAACATCTATGTCAAAAGTGTTGCTGTTGAATAATTTATTAAATAAGATAATATATGAAAATTGCATATTATGACTGACACATCGCAGGAACTCAGGAGAAGCTCATTTCCTTACGGTGTCAAGTGCACTCATTGAGTCAACAAACTTTCTGTGAGTGCCTCTCTCTCGACTAGACCCTGGGACTACCACAGTGAATGAAAAGCAGCACTTGTCCTCAAGAGCCCTTGCAGTCCAGAATTCTACATGGCTCATCGCATCAGCTGAGCAAGCGAGAAAATCTGGGATGTTCAGCGTTAAGTGAAGATCAAAAAAGAAGCAACTTGCTACTTATCAACAGAATGAGTAGAAACCGCCTAGTGTCTGAAAAAGGCATAAATTATGTACTTAGATAATTTTACAAATAAATAATTAAGCAAATAATGTGATTCCTAAAAGCAGCAGCTCCATAGCGCACTGGGGAGTTAGCAGAGCAGACGTGAAATGAGATAGAGGTCGCTGGGGGACTTTATCCACTAATGCCACTCAAGCAAGTGACCAGTCTTGTCCAAGGAAGGTTCCAGCTTGCTATGCCAATAAAAAGAAGACAAAGCAGTCAAAATGAAGACCATCTGTTAAGTTGCAAATCATTCAATTCTTTAGGTTGTATGCATTAATACTAAATGCATTTTATAACACTGGGTATGGGGGTTACGGCTCTTGGTACTAATCTTGCACCTTTCCTGCAAATCTGAAATGATTTCGAAGTATATTATTCTCCTAAAATGTTTAAAAAGAAGCAAATCGGGGTACCGGGGTGGCTCAGGGGGCTAAGCCTCTGCCTTTGGCTCAGGTCATGATCTCAGGGTCCTGGGATCGAGCCCCGCATCAGGCGCTCTGCTCAGCGGGGAACCTGCTTCCTCCTCTCTCTCTGCCTACTTGTGATCTCTCTCTCTCTGTCAAATAAATAAATAAAATCTTAAAAAAAAAAAAAAGAAAGAAAGAAAGAAAGAAGAAGAAGAAGCAATTCAAGACCCTCCAGAGCCCCCGTCCTGCCTTCTAATCCTGGCAGGTCATGGCCACACATCAGCTCACGTTTCACACCAAGTCATACCCCGGACCTACAGCAGAAGTGCCCCGCCCCCGCTGCCCATGGCAGGAATCTGAGAAAACGGCGAAATATGCCGACAGGCTGGCCTTTCCCCTGACCGCTTAAATCCAATTTTCTGAGAGTTTGCCTTAGGTTTTTTGTTGTTTTTTTTTTTTAAAGCACAGCCGAGGTTGCAAAGCTCTAACGTCATTTTCAGAACAGCACACGCTCCCCCATGCTGCGAGGACCTTGCCCGCCCTGCCTATCTTGCAAATACATATTCACTGTCACCTTCTTCTGGAAGAAGCCCAGACTTCCCCACAGAACGAGCCGATCGTTCTCTCCTCCCGCCACCTCCTTCTCCTGACCCTGGGTCTCACACCGAGTGTGTTCTAGCGCTGTGTTTCTCTCCCCACCAGCTGCGAGCTTCTCTAGGGAAGAGTCCTCGTCCGGTTTGCTTTCGTTATCAGCACGGGCCCAGCATACCGTGAGGTTCCGAGAAATGTTTACTAAATCAAAAGCAAACAGGGCTGCACTTGTCGGACTAAAGTTAGAGCAAAGAGCCGCGAGGGAGCTTGGGGAGGAGCTGGGGAAGGAGGTGGCCTGACAGCTGCTGGGAGCTGGGAGAAGGGAAGGGCGGGAGAGCTGGCAGGGCTGTGAGCAAGTCGCCAGTCTGGCCAGAACACAGGCAGAGGACGCAGGGACCGGGTGATGCGGCTGAGGAGGGAGTGGGTCCAGATCATGAGGGTGACGAAGCCCACTGGGGAAGTGGAGGCCACATTTGGCACAGCGCCTAAGCACACCGAGCATCTTGGTGCATCCTTTCCGAGTGAATTAATTCTTCTTATTTTTCCTTAAACTTTTGAGGGTGAAGTCATGAAATCTGATTTATACTACTAACCCTCCCCCCAGAAAAATGCATAGGCGCTTTTGCCCGAAGTTTCAGGAGATTTACAGATTCCCTGAAATATATCTAGTGACCAGGCCCGTGCACACACACCCGGTGATATTCCAAATTTTAAGAAAAAGGATGAAATTTACATTTAAGGATGAAATTTAGTTTTAACAGTTTCCTCTCATACCAATCATTTAGCCAGAATGATCGTTTAAAACTGCAAGTCAGGGAGCGCCTGGGTGGCTCAGTCGGTTAAGCAGCTGTCTTCGTCTCAGGTCATGATCCCCACGTCCTGGGACCGAGCCCCAAGTGGGGCTCCCTTCTCCGCAGGGAATCTGCTTCTCCCTCCCCACTGCTCATGCTCTCTCTTGCACGCTCTCTCTAATAAATAAGCAAAATCTTAAAAAAAAAAAAGTGTACAGAAATGACTGGTTGTTAGCCAGAGGAAGATGTATGTTCAAGGGAGGATTTCTGTAAGATGGGAATGATTTAAAGGCTACAGCAATTAAATAACCTGCAGGACCCGGGCCACATGTAGCTTCTTCATGTGTTTCAAGTCACATGCTCTACACTTGTAGCTCACGGTTGGCACACGCCACTCGAGCTTCAGAGATTTGTCTCAGGGATTTTCTCACCCTGGTGCAGATTCAGACACTTGAAGCTTATTACGAAGAAACTGACCTGCAAGTAACCTGGCCTTTAGAGAGAATGTGGGGAAAGTGATTACAAAAGACACGTATCCACCTGGGGAAACAGTGAGTAAAGGTGAACACTAACTCATCCAGGCCCAATGTTGTTAGTCCAAAATGATCAGAGTCCATGGAAGAAAACATGAAACAAACAGAATAAAAAATTCAGGAGGGAAATTCAAAGCAGAACACTTGGGGAGAAAAAGCAGATTTTGCCAGTGGAAGGCCAGGAGAGAAACTAGTTGTATTTCAGGAAAGCAGGGCCTTGGGAGTACAAGAGGAAACGAGTTAAAGGAGAGCAGGGCCTTGCAGATTACCCCAGAAGGAGCGGGGCCTAATGCAGAATCAGGATATGCGCCGAGGGGGGTGGCCAAGGAATCTGGAAGCAGAGCGTCACGACATTTGTTTAACTCTTTTGCTAGATGATTCATTAAAAAGCAGCCCGTGAGAATGGGCATTCTGGACAACGGAATTCAACCGTGGAAAAGCTTGAATGACCCAGAGGTTGGGGTGCAGGTCTGTGTTTCCTTGTAGTACAGTGCCTGCTCCCCAGGAGTTCCTCCTGGGTTTTATAGAACTTCTCATAAAGGACAGAGCTTTCAGGATCCAGGGTCCTGGGACAAGATAAAAGAGAGCTGTGGAAGGCAGGAAGGAGTCAGCAAATACTTAAGTGTTTCTTTATAGCGGAAGAGAAAAGGCAAGAAGCTTCTGAATGTTTCTGTCCCCCCAGATTCCTGTGCGGAAGCCTTAACCCGCAATGGGACAATGTTTAGACACGGGGCTTTTGGAGGTACCTCGGTTTAGATGAGGTCATGAGGGTGGGACTCCCATGAGGGGATTAGCGCCCTTCTAAGGAGAGGAAGAGACCAGAGATCCAGTTCTCTCTCCCTCTTCTCTTTTTCTGCCCCCCCCACCTTGCTCTCTCTCTCTCTCTCTCTGCCGTGGGAGCACAGAGCAAGAGCACGTCTGACTGCAAGCCAGCAGGAGAGCCCACACCAGAAAAAGAATCAGCCGAGACGTCCATGTTAGACTTAGAGACTCCAGAACAGTGAAATAGACTCCCGTGGTTTGAGCCACACGCTTGTGGCCAGTAGATGTGGTTTGCTCGAAGGACCGGCTCAGGGACCGAGTGAGCTCACGCGCTGGAGGCAGTTCACACCGGCGGGGAGATCACCCCGAACCTGTCCTCTTGCCTCCGTATTTAGTGATGTGTTGGCAGCTTGAATTCGGCCGTGGTAGGAGCGTTTACACCCGGGGAACAGGCGAACACTCTTTGCTTACTTAAGATTCTTAAGAGAATCAGCTACTCCAGATTCCCCGGCATGCCACGGCATCAGCTAGGTGAAAGACTTGTGGGAGCGGAGTTCCCTGGAATTCTCACGTTTGGAATCAACCTTAACTTCTGTTGTTGCTGTTTTTGTTTTAATGACTAGTACACAATGGCATTCTTCAGTTCTTTTTTGTGACCCGTCCAGAATTATTGTTCAGCTTTTGTGGACTCTGGTGGCAAACTACCCATCACTTAAAGCGTTGTTTCAATTGGGAAATAACTTCCAAGTTGCAATTTACTGACTTTAAACTTTTGGAAAAGAGCCCATTTGTGGACTAGGGGCTTTCAATTCTGGGGCCTTGTGGGGAAGTGAGAGAATGAAAAGAATCAGGATGATTTTAAAATATAGGTTGCACGATACAGCCTAAGCAAAAAAGGCAAAAAGAAATGGAATTATTGAGCGTGAGGAAGAAAAGATGAGGGGCAATTTAATAACGGGGTGAGAACCAGCTGCTTGCCTTTCCACTTTAAACATCAGGGATTTGGTCAGACGAGGAGAAGAATATCTTTGTGGTATTATTCTGGGATGGGCAGTTTGTGGATTTTATTTCAAATATTTGCAGGCTTCTTTTCATCAATCAGGGCTCCATTTCGAGAATCAAGAAATGATTATGAGGTTGCTTGCCTGCCTCAAGGTTCCTGGCAACTTGCAATCCTGAACCTGCAGATTTCGGACTGTAGCTCGGAATTTCGGGAAACATGATCTAATTCCACAGATCTCTTTTGTAATACATCTTAGAATAATGAGACTCCAACTTTATCATTTTTTTCTATCCAAAAAATGAATATCCTAAAACTTAAGCGATCTCGTCTTAGTATAAAACCGTACATTAAGCATTCTACATCAATAATTTGTGCTCATCCAGTGAGCGAAAGGACGTTGTTTGGGGGTGTTAAATGAGTGTTATTTTAGTGATTCCTTCAGAAGGGATGGGAGCACTCCTTTCCTAAGTGATATTCCACACCCTGATTTGGCATTTCCTTAAAACCGTCTGAAGCAGTGAAATGACGGCTATAAACCTGCCACTTGGAAACTGAGACGGTTCGCAGCGCTCCCAGGCCCCTTTTTAACAGTTGGTTTATGACGCGGTTGCAGAACAACATGTGAAGCGTGGCATTTTCCTTCTTCCAAAACCCGCATGAATCCATAAAGCTTTTTAACGATGACTCTGAAATACACCAAAAGTATTCTCCATGGCATATTTCTCAGTTTATCTAAAATCCTTTGCTTTCTGAATTTCTCTTCATGATCTGCCCTGGAAGGATGGTCACCCCTGGGGCTGAACCGAGGCGTCCTGTCTCAGCCCGACAGACCCGCACAGCTCCCTGCCCCACCGGCGGCGCTCCCCTGCCCCGGCTTTGGCTCCCGGGGTCCCGGACTCCTGTGGGCACGAGCATCCTCTGAGGAGTCAGTTACGCGTGCTGATTCTCGAGACCCTCTGAGTCAGACCCTAAAAGCCAAATTCTGGAGGTAGGCCTGGGGACCAGCATTCTGACAGAGAAATGTCATCGGGGACTCGGGTGGGCCCACGCTCTGGAAGGACGGTGACTCAGGAGAGTCTGGCTCGGGGAAGCCCAGGTTCCGGCCGACGATACGGGCATCTGTAGCTCGGTGCCCGCACCCGCAGGCTTTCCCTGCTTCCTCCACCTCTGCAGCCCAGAACCCCTCCCTACTCGCAGGAGCTTCGTGCCTGGATCTTGAGTTTCAAGTGCCCTATTCGCATATCTTGTCCTCTGCCTTGTCCCTTTCTGTCTGCCTCTGGCTTGTGTGGACTCTGGCCTTGATCTCGAGCCTTGCTCCCTGCTCCCTCCAGGCGCCAGGTCCGTCTCTTCTCCCCTGCATGGCCCAAATAGCTTCTCAGATAGTGACCCCCTCATCCTCTGGGAGAACCTGTCTGTGGCAAAGGGAAGCCTTTGGGGTGTCTGCGGCAGGTGACCTGCCCTGTCTGCTCTCTTTGATTGCCCCCCGCGCGGCCCCTACCATCCGTCACAGCAGCTCAGAGAATGTCCAGAATATGTCCATCTGTCCCACCAGGCTCTGAGCTGCTGAGGGCAGGGATCACCTCTTTTTAGGTACCGTTTCCCCAGTGCCCAACCTCAAGTGTAGTGGGGCACTCGAGAGCCTTGCCTCGACAGCTGATGTAAGAAGAGCACGTGACTCTCACCCAAGGCTTCATGCCTCTGGTCCCACTGTCCCTGCTCCAAGTGCTGTCACGTGCTTCTCCCTCAACTCCCAAGCTGGTGTTCCCTTCGGCCTTTTCAAAGCTACTGCCTCTGGCTCTTTGGGTGCCAGGTTCCATGACTTTTCCCCCCAGACGTCTTCCTTGGCCGCCGGAGACAGGGCCGGTGCCCCTCGAGTTCCAGAGCCCCTGTATTACGTGGTCCTGCACCCACCCCAGTGCTTCCGGAGATGCCTGGTGGTCTGGATCCCCTAGATCAAGGGCTTCCTGGGAGCAGCGATGGTAATCTCGGGGCCCACCAGAATGCCTGGCATCCTGAGGGTACTCGGCAGGTGTTTGCCGAAAGCCTGGGAAAGCCAACTGAGGACCCTCCAGGCAGTGAGACGGGGGTTCTTATCACATAACCTGCTGTGTAAGCCTCCATGACACTCACCAGAAGGATTTCAGATTGTGGATATGTCCCCTCCCATGACCACAGCTGGACAGGACGACCCCAAGGTGGCAGCGACCGTATTATATGCGTCTGACATTCCAGTGAGTCATTTGGTGACTCATGTGGGTTACGTATTGTTCAATCCTGGGCTTCCCATCGGGGCACGGTCAGCGTTTGAGCAAGACAGTTCTGAGTTCTGGAAGACTCATACACTGCTGGCTGGTTAACAGGTTAACAGGTCGGTTAGCAGGTTAACACAGCCCAGATCCACCCACGGGTGCCTGACTCCCTGATTCACTACGCCATGCCCACTCTGTTGGGTTCTACAGGCAGTGAAGTTTGAGAACTCCTTCCAGAGGAGCACCAAAGAGGGCAGGGGAACTGTAACCACAAGACCGAACAAAGCTTGTTAGGGAACCTCAGCCCTTTGTCCTGACGTAGGAAATGATTTGGGAACATTGAGGAACACGCAACGGGAGAATCAGCAGGGGAGCCTGTTAGCGGGGTGCCTGGGGGGCTCAGTCAGTTCAACGGCTGCCTTCGGCTGGGGTCATGATCCTGGGGTCCTGGGGGGAAGCCCCGAATTGGGCTCCCTGTTTGACAGAGAGTCTGGTTCTCCCTCCGCCCCTTCCCCCACTAATGTGCTCACTCTCTCTCTCGAAAATAAATAAAATCTTAAAAAAAGGGATGGGGGACAGGTGTCTAGGTAGCTCAGTCATTAAGCGTCTGCCTTCAGCTTAGGTCATGATCCCAAGGTCCTAGGATTGAGCCCCGAATTGGGCTCCCTGCTCAGCGGGGATCTGCTTCTCCCTCTGCCCCTCCCCCCCACTCATGTGTGTGTGCGTGTTCTCTCTCTCTCTCTCAAAAATAAATAAATTCTTAAAAAAAAAAAAAGGAACCAATTAGCAACGATTAGGCCATTGACAGAGACCAATGAAGGGTTAGTGACTGTTCTTCTGGTTTAATAATAACAATAATAGATGCTATTATTATTTTTGTTTATTTATTATTATTATTTTTATTTATTTATTTGTGTTGATCATTTCATGTTATCTTTTATTGTCTCCCGTTCACTTATAAAATACTGAGGCCTAAAGCGGTTGGTTAAGTAACTTCCCATAAAGCCACACAGTAATTAATTAATGGTCATATTTGAGCCCAGTTGTCTCAAACTTCACGTCTTACAATTTTAAGCTTCCTGGGACCTCCTCAGGGACTGGTCGAAGGCTCTCCTGTGCAAACATCCAGAAGAACTCCAGTCTCAAAAAGGAAGCGTGAGCTCCTTAAATTGGTGTTCGTGTTAAACCACTGCCTTTTCAGGGTGCTTCTTCAACCTAAATCAGTTATTTGGCCTAAGCCCTATACATGAAAACTCTTTCTGGTGTGATTTCAGTTTCTTCATTTTTATTAATATATATATCTTTTTAATTTACAGATCTGCGTGCTTTATGGCATGCTACTTCTTTTTTGGGGGGGTGAGGGGGATAGTGGATAGATCATCCACGTTGATGAAATAAGCCCATCTCTACAGAAAGTAGCCCCATCTGATCCCATCCTGGAGGCAGGGCCTGCCTTCCGTGAACAACGAGCTTGAAGTGTTGTCAGTATCAGCATCCAGTTTCCCCTCATTTCTCAATTTCCTCCACCCCTTTTTGTTTCAACAGATGTTGGCGCATTTTTTGAAGAGGGGATGTGGCTACGGTATAACTTCCAGGCCTCGGGGGTCAGCGGCAAAGAATCGGGCGTCAGGTCAGACAGCTCCCCTGATCAGCAGAGTGCCCCTGCCGACTTGGTGCACGAGGGGATCCGCTTCAGCTTCAGTACCTCCAAGGCGCCCTGCATTCTCCTCTACGTGAGCTCCTTCACCACAGACTTCTTGGCAGTGCTCATCAAACCCGCCGGTAAGGACAAGCATGCCTAGTCGCTGCTAATATTTAATGTTGGGTGAACAGAATGTTCTAGAAAGTCTGGACTGCTCTGGTCTTGTCCTTCATTCTCCCCAGGACGTTGAGTGAGTCATCCAATGTCTTTGAAGCTCATTTCCCTGTGTGAGAGCCAGGAAGGCAGCTTGTCAAGTGACACAGTAGTGATGTCGCTAAGCCATGTCACGTTCTTTATGGGAAGCATATTACGTGAATATGAGGTTGTTTTGTATGTATAATGACGGTTTGTTTGTTCCTGTCAAATGAAGACATGCACTGCTGTACTAAATAGAGATGAGCTCTGAAGTAGTAAAATTCATTGAACATAAATCAATGAGGTATCCTGATGTATGATAACGTATCAGTAGGTTCCTCCAGAACATATGTAGCTTTCCATAGAAATGGAAAACCAGAGAGGTTTTCGTTCCTAAACCCTCTCAGAATGTTACATTCATAAAATACTTTCCTGGCATAAGGCTGGGTTAAAGCAAGAGTATATTTACCACCTTGATTTGCAAATATGCATGGAACCCAAGAGGGTCAGAGTGAGACTAAAATCGGCATCTTGTGAGAATAGCCAAGTGCGCTCATGACCTTTCAGAGAAGTCTGAGCAGTTCTGGGACACAGCAGCGTGCCCAACACTGAGGGGCCATTCCTCTCAGAAAATCTGAATCCTGAGACACTTAAAAGTTCTTGGGGCACCTGGGTGGCTCGGTTGGTTAAGCAGCTGCTTTCAGCTCAGGTCATGATCCCAGGGTCCTGGGATCGAGCCCCACGTCGGGCTCCCTGCTCAGCAGAGAGCCTGTTTCTCCTGCCCCCTCTGCCTGCCTCTCTGCCTACTTGTGTTCTGTCTGTCAAATAAATAAATAAAATCTTTAAAAAGAAAAAAGCTCTAAGAAGATCACTTTTTCCCAAATAAGAATATTGTAGGTTGATTAGGGAGCAAATCTCTCTCATTCATTTCCCAGAGCGATGACTTGGGCCGAGGATGTGGAGACGCCTGTCTCATTGCCCACACCTCCTGGCTCTGCACGGAGTATTCCAAAGTCTTAGCTTCGTGAAGATCAGGATTCTCTTCTGTGGGAGCAAAATTATTATTACAGATCCAGGCCAGCTTGAGTTTGAAAACATAGTAAATTCTTCAGTTTCTCTGGTCAACTCATTGTTGGTTAAAAAGATTGGGGGCAGGGGAATATTTCCTAAGATTTTCCTTTTCAGAAATTATTCCTAAAGAAATAAGCGAAAAACCAGACAAAGAGGCAGCATCAGAATTCCTCTTAGTGTTATTTATAAAAATAAGCATTAGGAAGGACCTACAAAAGTTCAACTGTAGTAAAATGGTTAGTAAAAGAGGGAGTCACCATTTTAAGGAATATTATGTATTCATTAAGAATAATACTTAATGTGGAGCAATGGAGAAAAAAGTATGTAGAAAAAAAAATATGTACTACAATGTTAAACCAAAAAAAAAAAAAAAAAAAAGAAGAAGCAAGAAAGAAAAAAGGCAAGATAGAGCCTTGACTATACAGTATCGGCTTAGATCTGTGAAAAATAAAGATGGGAAACAGAAAGCAATAATATGAGCACAAAGTAGTTCTTTATGGTTGGATTGCTTCTCCTGAATAATATTCTTTTATAAATGTCAAATTCTCAGGGGCACCTGGGTGGCTCATTGGGTTAAGCCTCTGCCTTCGGCTCAGGTTATGATCTCAGAATCCTGGGACAGAGCCCCACATTGGGCTCTCTGGTTTCCCTTCTCTCTCTGCCTGCCTGCTTGTGATCTCTCTCTCTCTCTCTGTGAAATAAATAAATAAAATCTTAAAAAAAAAAAAAGTCAGATGCTCACAATGAGCAAGCATCGCTGTTGTAATCAGAAAAGATAGTACTACTCCTTAAGTCGCTGCCGCATCAAACCTAGTCCCCAACTGTAGCGGGAACTCACCTTCCCATAAGCTACCCCCATCCCCATGAGCACTCATGCTGGTGTCTCTGGGCGTTCACCGTGTGCAAGGGTTTTGAGTAATCAATTCATATTGGTGCTATCATTTAACGATGCCCGAAGGTGGGCTGTGTTGCACACGCATGAATTCCTACAAGCCACACAGCCACGAGGTAGATATCATTCTTTATTCCCTGTCAACAGATGATAAAACTGGGGAGTATGGAGAGGTTAAGTGACTTGCACACTGAGCTGGTGAAGGCAAAACCAGGATTCTTAAGCTCAGGTGTCTGATTCCAGGCCCCGAGACCTCCTCTGCTCTCTCCATATGGCAGAGATCTCTAGCCCACTCCCAGCGTGGTTGGAAAGCAGGACCAGTCGGTTTCTTGAACTTTGCAAGGCCATCTTCAAACTGCTGATGAAAATGTGGTTTTGTTCACACTTCAAAGACTGCATTCTTTTATTAATTAACATTTAAAGTTAGAAAAATGTGAAAAATTCGTTCAGGAAAAAAAAATCAGTAAGTTCTATGCCAAAATATCAGGGAAAAAATTAAAAACCAGAAAGTCTTCACTAAATGTCCCAGCATCCCTCATACTTAACATATTGAAAGTCATAGCCCCGTCACGGTTCCCCCAACACGGGCCCCTCCTCCAGACCTCAGCTTCTGCCAGGACCCCTTCCAGACCCCCAATTCCCAAGTGTTCTGTAATTCACAAATGTGCCATCCTTTCCCTTTGGGGGGCCACCCAGGCAAACGAGGGCTGCAGAGTCTAGTCACACTGTGTCCCTCAGGGATATCTCTCTCTTTCCTTCCCCACTGCTGGTCTCCTGACAGACGTCTTCCAGCTTCATTCCTGCTATGGCACATTCAGTTCTTACATGTGAAATGACACTTGAGTAAATGGACGAGGCCATTTGTGTTCGGGAGGCCGCCAACCTGGTGACTCCAGCAGCCCGGCCCACTGAGGGTCTGCCGAGGTCTGAGGGGCACCCAGCTCCTAGAACAGCATTAGCCCCTCCGTGGAACAGCAGTGCACCTCAAACCCATCCCTCTCCCTTCTTCTGGTCCCTCCCAGCTCGCTCTTACCCACCATGGCCTCCACTAAGCTGTGTCCCTCATCATGCCTCCAGTAGGGCTCTCCTCCTCCCAGGAAGGGCAGAAGAAATCCCAATCTCACATCCTGCCTGTGGCTCCAGAGTGAGGTCTCCCAAGGGGAGAGCTCCGAGTGTAGAACCAGAAAGTCTGGGTTTGAATCTGCTTCTGCCTTGTGCAGGGTGCGTGACCGTGACCATGGGCAGTTAGCCCTTCCGTGCCCAGGGCTCTCTTGTGTGAAATAGCTCCTCCCTTGTGGGGGTATTGTGAAAATGGCACGAGTCTGTAAGGGGAAAGCAGGACCCTGTCCCCATGCAGTCTGTCGTCCAGGGAGGTGTCGCAGACACTACGTAAGCGTCAGCCGTTACCACCGGCCCCGGCCCACGGATTTAATCCACATCCTGCCACGTACTCAGTGCCACCCAGCCCTGCTCCTCCTCATTCTTCCCCAAGCTCACATGACACCTTGCCCCTGCCCACCACCGTGCTCTTGTACCCGGAGGACCTGCATCTGCCTCGGCGCTAACACCTGCCTTTCATTCCGGAGCCAGATCGAGTCTCCCTCCCTTCAGTGACTTCTCCGTACTTTAGACTCCCATTCCGCTTCCTTTCCGTGGCATTTGTTTGGCATTTACTGGACTGTTGTCTGTCCTTGTTATAAATACTCGCTGTCTTCCCAGTGAGATGAGAAGCCCCCAGCACTACATTTCCTGCCTACGAGAGGTGCCCCATAAGTGTTTGCTGATGATAATGATGATGGCCAGGAGAGAATAAATCTGTTAAGCCCATTATTTGCTGTAGCCAATAAAAGAGCCGTCCCTTATAACCGCTTTAATTCACTTGGGAGATGAACGTGAGATGCAGGAAGTGAAGTATTTTTCCATTTTGATAATATTTTATATTAATGGAAAATATTAATATTCTCCCACCGCCATTTAGTGGTTCTCTGGTACTATTATTTGAAAGGAATAAATATATCATTTAAATTTTATTATTCAAGAAAATTGCCATTACTGTTTATGGAGATCCACTACATATAAATTTAACGTTCCAACTCGTCTGTTTTCTCAAAGCAAATCATTGCAGTTGCCATTAAGTGAGGCAGTTACAGAAGTTTTAAATCATATTTACAAAGAAAGAAAGCCAGAAAAGAGAAAAAATAATGAAAATAGCTTAATACTGATTTTAATGAGCTGGGGAACATAATGGGACCAATGACAAAGACAATAAGGCAGGAAATGTCTGGTTTTTTGCTTGATTACTATTTCCTCTGACCTCTAGTCCTCAGAGGTGGGGCCTGGTCTTTCTTCTCTTTGTATCCCCAGGGTCAGACACAGGGGGTTGGAGATGGATCTGGGTCTTAGAGGGGGATCCGCACTGATGCCAGCCAGACAGCCCACGTTCAGGCCTTGAAAAACTGGATTCAACGGTGCTTTTCATGAGCACTGAATAAATGTCTTCTGAAGAAATGAGCAAATAAATGATGAATGAATACCGCTGTATATTAAAGAAAACTGGCTGTGATTATATGCACAAGAAGGAGGGAATAAAAACTCAAGACAGTCACTTTGTTCTTCTGCGCATAGCCACGCAACTGTCTAATCGCCTCCTGTTCAGTCCCAAACAATAGATTGCTTTTAATGCTATTAAGGTAAATGGGAAAAATTAGGTAAAACACCGAGGAGTGGGGAAAGAGGCAGCTCAGAAAAAGGGAGCAGGGTATTCAAAGGTCCTGGGGTAGAAAGCAGAATTGTATTTTCTTTTTTTTTTTTTTAAAGATTTTATTTATTTATTTGACAGATAGAGATCACAAGTAGGGAGAGAGGCAGGCAGAGAGAGAGAGAGAGGAGGAAGCAGGCTCCCTGCCAAGCAGAGAGCCCGATGCGGGACTCGATCCCAGGACCCCGAGATCATGACCTGAGCTGAAGGCAGCAGCTTAAACCACTGAGCCACCCAGGCGCCCCCAGAATTGTATTTTCTAGGGGATAACAGAAGTCCAAGGTAGCTTGAATGTAAAAAGTGAGAGAGTAAATGGCATCATTTGAAAATAACATAACAGGCAGAACTCACATCAGACAAGGCACCACACATTATATTAAGAATGTATGTCTTCATCCTATGAGCAACTAGAAGGCTTTGAAGAGTTTTTAGTGACCCAGTGGCATCATCAGTTATGTATTTTGAAAAAATCTCTCTGCAAGAAAAAAAGCACAGAAGCAGGGAGACCGTCACTCACTCATTCAATAGACATGTTTATTCAGCAACTACTAAGTATCAGGCATTATTCTAGGAACTGAAAATAAAGTACAGAGAATATAAACAAAAGTTATTACTCTCATGGGGAAAAATTAAGGCAGAAAAGGGAGGACCTGGCCAAGGGAAAAGAGTGGGTAAATTCTTCTTTTAATGAGGAAGACACAGAAATAATCACTGAGAAGATATTTAAGCAAAGATCTAAAGTGGGTAAGGAGTCCACCATGCAGAATACTGGGGACTGAGCATCCTAGATAGAAGAGCCAACCAGTGCAAAGGTCCTGAGGCAGGAACATGCTGGCTTCTGAGGAAACAACAAGGAGAGTAAAGTATACTGATGAGGAGTTAGCAAGGAGGAGAATAAGAGATTATGTCAGAGATAATAGGGCAAGATCATATAGGGCCTGGTGAGCTATTAGGCAGACTACGATTTTTACTCTGGTTAAGATAGGAAGCCCTGGAGGGTTCTGAGCAGAGGATGACTCTGCCCTCTGAGAAGGGTCTGGATATGTGGGGGCAGAGGCTGGGGTGGGGTAGGGAGGGGGGAGAATGGCAGAAGCAAGGAGGTTTGTTTGTATGGCGGTGAATCCAGTAATCCAGGTAAATGATGGTGGCGGCTAGGTCCGGGGGGTAGAAATGGAGAGGATGAAAGGACATAAGTGTCGGGGTGTATTTGAAAGAGCCAAAGAGAGCTGCTGACAGATCCTATGTGTAATATAGGAGGAAGAGGGAGGCAAGGCTTTTTCCAGGAATAGCCTGAAGGTTGAAGTAGCTATTAACCGAAATGTGGAAAATTGAGATGGAATACTTCTTGGGGGGAGAGGTCAAGAGTTTGTTTTTTGCATATGATGTGTTTAAAGTGCCGGTGAGACCTCTCCTTTAATGGGATTGTTAGCGAAGACGAGCAGAGAAAGAGGGGATTCAGCTAACAGTGAAATGAGGCCAAGAGGAGTCATTGTTAAGGAGAAACTGATTCGGATCAGGTGGACCAGGCGAAGAGGACGCAGGCGAGGCTCAGTTGGTGGCGGTCCAGTCCCTGAAACGACGTGGTCAGCACAAGCCAGCTCCAGCTGGAGCTGCATCCTCCAGGAGGAGGGCTCCCCAAAGCCCCCCCAGGGCACCCCAGGTGCCAAGGGATGCCTGTGCTTCGATGGAGATGGAGGAGAGAGTTCAGACACACCTAGGAGGTGAAAATCAGCAGCGCTTGACTGAAAGCTATAAGTAAACAAATCTAGGATGAAAAACTAAGGTAAAACTCAGAAACAGGGAAGGTTTGTCAAATTTGCTCAGAAAGCAAAATTAGGAAATACAGTTAAATTTTTATTGATCTAATGTACACTGCTTTCAATTCCAGGGACAGGGTAGAATATTTATAGAACATTTAAACCACCCGTGTAATGCCGCAGTGCCTCACTAAGGGAGGGCAGTGTTTAGAAACTGTTGCATTTATTTGTGTATATATGGATACATACAGACATGATCAATTTCTGGGAAAAGATGCTGCCAAATATTTAGTGTAGTTTTCTCTCGATGGTGGGATTTCCAGTGACTTTATTTTCTCTCTTTCTTTCTTTTTGTTTCTGTTTACTTTCTAAGTTTTAATTATCGTGCTTTATTTCACGACTTAAAAATCAGGATATCCGGGGCACCTGGGTGGCTCAATGGGTTAAGCCTCCGCCTTCAGCTCAGGTCATGATCTCAGGGTCCTGGGATCGAGTCCTGCATCGGGGTCTCTGCTCAGCGGGAGCCTCCTCCCCCGCCGCACTGCCTGCCTCTCTCTCTGCCTATTTGTGCTCTCTCTGTCTGTGTCAAATAAATAACCAAATAAATCTTTTAAAAAAAATCAGGATATCCATTTTGTTCCTCAAGACAGAAAATGAAAGAGGCAACAAAAACCCTTTGAGATGATTTAGTGGGTCAAACTCTTGCTAGGTTGCTGGCTTCGTCTTTAAGCTATGGGACGTCAAAACTATTAATATGAAGATTGTAATCTGAGTTAAAAATGAGATAAAAAATTGATGTCTTTAAAAATCATAAATAAGAAATACAAGTAATGTTTGCTGTGCAGATTAATTAGCAATAGGATCTAGAATACTATATCAGTCTTTCTGAATATTTTCTGTCGTTACTGGGGAGAAGCAAGATGGAGAGGAAAAACAGAATAATTTGTTGAGGCCAAGTCAGCTGGAGCGGAGGGGCAGTGAGGACTCAGGGGCCCAGGAAGCCCATCTTTCCTTTGATTTGCATTCGGACTGATGCAATCTCTAACCTAGAATAAAATTTGTCGCTTCATTTTCTTGGTCTCAGTGAAGCCACCCCAAATCCCATGTATTTATCTTTTGTAAATTATGTTTATTTTTAATATTGTATGCTCATGATTCTTTTATATGCCGAATGTCACACTTTGCTGAGGGTGTGAGACCATCCCTGCATCCAGCATTTATTTTTTACTTCATAGGGTATTTCTTCATAGACTTCATAGGTCAGTCTGCAGGCGTCCCCACAGTCCTATATTGGATGTGTTCTCCTCCTTCCCAGGCACAGTCCCAGCTTGGATCATTTGCCACTTCAGCTTGGAGACGATGGTCATGGGTAGTTCACTGTTGGTAGCCTGTAAACCCCTGTGGGCCCAGGGCTCTTAACCCTTCTGGTTCAGCATGTCATTGAATGAGCGAGCCAGAATTCAGAGCAGCCAGGGTATCGGCGGACAGCAAGGGGGGCAAGCCTGAGCATCAAGGGGGCAAGCCTGACCATCCAGTGAAACCTGGAGCGAAGAAATGACAAGAGTTTCCTTTCTTTTCCTTCTATAGGAAGCTTACAGATTCGGTACAACCTGGGCGGCACCAGGGAGCCCTACAACATTGATGTAGATCATAGGAACATGGCCAATGGACAACCCCACAGCGTTAACATCACCCGGCATGAGAGGACCATATTTCTCAAGGTATACATACTGCGCGCTCACCGAGTGTATGTGATACTGTATTACAATCTCTATCCTCTCTTGCACCTGGACGCTGGCTTTGTTTGGGGGCTTAAGTGTAAAAGATGCCTGTTACACTTTCTCCTACAAAGTCCTAACCAGGGAAGTAGAATGATGAATCGATGCTAAAGGAAAGACAATGACGGAGTTAACGGTGAGGACATTTCTCAGGGAGAGGGTGGGATAAATGTTCGCCGTGTATATTCCTTGCATCTTGCTGCTTTTAGACCCACACATCAGCCTCCTGTTTTTATCTATCACACCATCTTTTTTCTCAGATGTCTGAAGCTTATCATGTTTCCCAGCAAAGGTTATTTTGGTTTATCTGACCTACTTTTGCTACTCCAACACAATATGAATAACTTTTTTTTTTTCTCTCTCTGTGGATGCTTCGCCCGAAAAATTCTCAAAACACAGACCTTCCCCAGAATCTCAGACTCCGGTTGTAGGCTTTCAGCACACAGAGGGATGGTTTTATTATGACAGTCCAGTTTTATTTCAGGTTCATGGATTGTCCCTACCCCCACCACCGATTTTCACAATGAAGAAACCAGCCTGGGAGGCACCATGAATAAAACATAGCGTGAGGAAGTCTCCCTGGGAACGAAGCCAAAAGATCAAGGATGGGAACTGTCACTGCATTCTCTAGAAGGAGTTCAAAATAGATACCTGTCAGGGAAAAGACCAGCAGGGGGATACTGTTTTGTCAGAGAGTGGAGTGTCATTTGGCAGGGGTTCAGCACTAGTCAGACCTCATTCGGATTCGGCTGGCTGCTGGGGCAAGTTCAGGTTGCAAAGAAAGGACCCAAGTCCTGTCCGTGTTTGAGCAGCGGTGGATGTCAAATTCATAACTTGATACGGGGTTTACGCCTGGCCTTTAGCAGGAAATGCGAGAGGGTATTTTAAGGACAGGTCTTTCCCAGGAAACTGACAACGTGCAGTTACAGTTTCTCGTGCAATCAATCAAATAGGTGTAAAGAAGATTGCCTCTCGGTGGTGGGCAGGGTCCCTGAGCCCAGCGTGGTGCCTGGCTCATCTGGGAAGCTGCAGATCATGTCCTGGGCAAAACCAAGCCCATCTTGAACCGTAACTCCGGGGTTATTCTGAAAAGCCAGCAAGACCAGGAGGGGTACACTTTATATCGTTGCAGGATTAGGATGGTTTTGTACCATTTTTTCATTATGTGTATTGGCTGTTAATTAGAAGCATTCCCTCATTTTAACCCATGCCATCTATCACCTCTTTTCAAGTGATGTCTCTTGCTATTGCCGCATTATGGAATAATGTTAGAAGTTAAAAAGAGGGGTTGCCTGGGTGGCTCAGTCGGTGAAGCTTCTGCCTTCGGCTCCGGTCATGATCCCAGGGTCCTGGGATCGAGCCCTGCATCGGGCTCCCTGCTCAGCGGGGAGCCTGCTTCTCCCTCACTCACTCCCCCAGCTTGC
Source organism: Meles meles (assembly GCF_922984935.1). Classification (NCBI taxonomy): domain Eukaryota; kingdom Metazoa; phylum Chordata; class Mammalia; order Carnivora; family Mustelidae; genus Meles; species Meles meles. The sequence goes on along the minus strand of NC_060075.1, from coordinate 7,487,180 downwards.
GTTCTGTCTCTGGGGGGAGCCACGGCCACAGGGGAGGACCGGACGAGTGGGAGTGGGGAGCAGAGCTGATAGAGCCATTTCTGGGTGTATTTCCCAAAATGAGGTCCAGAGGAAAGACAGGTAAGGCAGCCCCCCCCCCCCCACTTCCTGGCACATTCGGCCATCTGGGGATTCTTCGGAACTAGTGAGCCACCCTCTTTTATTTTTTTAAGATTTTATCTATTTATTTGAGAGAGGGAGAAAGCGAGCACACGCAGGGGAAGGACCAGAGGGAGAGGGAAAAGCAGACTCCCGCTGATCAGGGAACCCCCCAAGGTGGAGCTTCATCCCAGGACCCTGGGATCATGACCCAAGCCAAAGGCAGATGCATAACCAACTGGGCCACCCAGGTGCCTCCTAACCAGCAACGCTTTAAGAACAAATATGAGCTTAATTAGAGCTGCTCCCTGCCGCAGAATTAGAGATTGCCCTGAAGTCAGGGAGAGGGGGAGGGATTAGGGAGAGGGATAGGCTGTTTTAGGAACTTGGGGCTTTTGAGGCATGGAAAGCCAGAGAAGTCTTGAGAGCAAGAGTCGGGTTCTACTGCTCAGAGTTCTTGTTGTTGCAAGTGACCGAAAACCAATTCGGAACTCATTTGTAACGAAAATTCCTAGTGTAGGTCATGGAATTTAAGAAAGGGCAAACTAATATTCTGGAAGAAAATCCAGGGGACCCGGAGGACTACAATGAGGACTAGAGGCTGTTGACCCTTTCCCGCCCCTCCCTCATCCGTGCCTCGATCCCTCTCTGAGGGCGGGGCTACTACGTCTTCCTGCAGGCTCCCTGTTACCTGTGGTCCAAGCAGACACAGAAGCGCCGGGCAGGCTCACGTCCCAGTTCTGCTGCTAGAAGAAGGTCTCTTGGTTCTCATTTCAAAACCTCAGGGAAGGTCTGCGATTGGCCTGGCTTGTGTTGTGTGTTGCTCTTTTGGAAGGAGCGACAATGATGCTGGGCAGTGCGATGCTTGGGAGTGAGGGAGGGAACTGGGGAGAATCCGCCAAAAGAATAGGAATGTGGTTCCTGAAAAAAAGACACGAGAGGGGTGAAAACGGGCTGCGCCATGCTTTGAGTTCACGAACAGTGTAGAATTGGGAAGAACCCCAAAACCATGGACGGAATTCTGCCACAGGAGTTGTACCGAGTATGGTGGAGGGTCCTGCCCTCTGTCTTTCTGTTGTATAGAAAAATGCAATTGCACTGAAATTTCTGGATGTGCTTAGGAAACCAGATGCCTCAACCCACTTGAATTCAGCCAGAAAAGACCTCATGGCTGCTGGTGCGCCCGTCTTTCTCAGCCTCTCCATCCCAGCTCAGATGGAAAATAAAGCTAGGATGACGGCCGAGGAAAAGATGGAAAAGTAGGTCAGACAGGCTCCCTGCCCTACTTTCTTTCTGGTGGGAAGGGCTTGTGGAGAATGCAGGTAAATCTGAAGGTACCTTTAGAACACTAGAAACTGACCTTTTTTCTGGAAGCCATCTACAAATCCATCTTAAGATCTTCTACAACTTCAAGAATGCGTGGGAGAGATAACAGGAAAATGTTCATCTCAATTATTTCTGTGTGAAGGGATTATAAATGGCTTGCTTTCCTCTAGAGTTTTCTGTAGTTCCTCATTTTCTCTTATAAGCATGCATGGCAATTTCTGAGGGGGCACATGTTGCATTTTTATAATCAAACAAAAATAGGAAACATACAGATATCTTCCATCCATTCTGAGAGCCCCCAATTGTATAACAAAATATAATGACAAAGATATTCAGATAATTTCAAATTAAAATGCATTTCTAATCAAAGAACAAAATAAGGCAAATTCAACCCTGAATATAAAATCCTGTGGAATGATGCTTTTGGAATTAAGGTGAAATTTTACACGTTTATATATATAGTCACAAAGAGCACATCATCCCAACGATGTTTATCAGTGTTTACGGTGTTTTTAAAAGAAGGTTTACTTCCCTAGCTGGGTTTGGCTAAAGCTAACATTAAATTAATTTGCATTCCCTGAGCACATACTGTCTGAAATGGTGCTGAGCCCTTGAGGGAAATTGACCTTGGATGAAACATTTGCTGCCAAAACACAAAGTGCCCAATCTCCACATAGATAATGAGGAGCTGACTCCAGGAGTCATCAGACACCAGCGTGAGCCAGAGCCCGTGACAACCCTCGAGTGGCGTCATTTATGAAAACTCACAGTTGCACCACAGATAATAGCTAAAGGCTTCCCACCCGTCAAGATGTAAGACAAACCCCGGGCGGGCGGAGAGCACCTGAGGGAGTCCTGTACGCGATGAAAATTCATGCCAATTAGATGACGCCAAGAGCCAAAACATCACGAGGAATAATTTCAAAGTCTTGGGTCACAAAGCCCTTCTTCTCACTTTCCTTCCTGCCTGCTGTCCTGAGCTTGTTTCTGCTCCCTTCCCTTCTTTTTGTCCCCCATCCCACTGCTGGAGGGACGTCAGGTGGCTCGCAGGTGGTCTGAACAGTGACATCGGGAGCTGAAGTAAGTCCCAAAGGTATATGTGTATTTCTTCCCTGGATTATATTTGCCGACTAGGAAGCTGCCCCTAGCGCGGTACTCTTGAGCAATGTCACGTCCATGAGCCTGGCTAACATTCATGGGTGTTCGCTGAGTCCTCGGCACTGAGCTAAGGATGTCAAACACGTCCTCTCATTCAGTCCTCACCAGAACCATGTCAGATGAGCAGGGTTATGGTCCCGTTTTAGAGATGTGGAAACTGAAACTCAGATCGTCTGAAACTCAGATCGTCTTGCCTCAAGGTCAAGAATGGGAAGCTGCCGAAGCACAGATGGACCTAGGTCAGTCCCACTTTCGGCCCCACGTGCTTCTGACCATCCCTTAGTAGCGAGGTGTCTGGAAGGATGGGCACAGGCTTTGAAAGCGGATGCCTTCAGGGGCACCTGGTAGTTCTGCCCGTTGAGCGTCCAGCTCTTGATTTCGGCTCAGGTTGTGATCCCAGGGTCCTGGGGTCAAGCCCTGTGTCGGGCTCCCCACTCAGTGGGGAGTCTGCCTGGGGCGTGCCCCTCGGCCTCTACCCCTCCCCCTGCTTGCAAGCACATGGACACACCCTCTCTCTCAGATAAATTTTAAAATCTTTACAACAATAAAGAAAGTGGATACCTGTTGCTGGTAAGAATTTGAGTGGTTACAACCATAATGACAATCATTTTTATTAGTATGAAATAGTTCAAAAATATGCAAAAGCACAGAGAATAATAATATGTATTTACCAACTGAACATTACAAATTTGGGGATTTTGCTCTGTTTCTTCAGACTTTTTTTTTAATGCAGTGATAGTCAAAGCTCTTGGTCCTGCTTGTTACACAGTGAGCCCTGAGAAAGGCAGTGGACAGCACCTTGAGGAGCATTCCTAGAGCAAAAGTGTCATCCACAAGGCCGTTCAATGTAGCGACTCTAACGAAAGTCCGGCATAATTTAAACATCGGATTTCAGTGGCGCATAGATGGCTTGGTCGGTTAAGCGTCTGCCTTCAGCTCAGGTCATGATCCTGGGGGCATGAGGTGGGGCCCGGGTTGTTGGGCTCCTTGCTCAGCAAGGAGTCTGCTTCTCCCTCTAGCACCCCCCTCCCAGCTCATGCTCTCTCTCTCTCACTCTCGCTCTCATTCAGAATCTTTTTAAAAACTGGATTTCAGGACAAACAATTCCAGAGGGAGTTGGAGGAGGGGTGATGAGCCCATGAAGGGGAGGAGGGGCTGACGTGACCCAGCTTTTTGATACTCTGGCCTCATCCTAGGGTAAAACTATCTCCAAAAAATGAATAAACTACACGTTCTTAGAATAACTATGACATATTCGGAGGCTTTGATGGAAGTTAAACAACAGAGAGCTCAGGGATATGTTCTCTGGCATAGATACTCAGAGTCTATATTCTCCCAAAACCAAATGAACAGATGGTAAGGATGTCATGTTCATTTTGGCTTTCATCTAACTGGAGGGCCATCCCGTCATTGCCAAGAAGAGGCTAACAGATTTCTCTTGCTAGTAAAATTAAGGACTTTTATTTTTTTTTTTCTTCTTTTTGTTGGCTAACTGAACATAATAATAATTTTTTTTTAAATTAAGGACCTGTAAAAAAAAAAAACTCTCAAGTCCTTAAGAACAAATGATCAGGTCCCCCGATTTTTGTACCACAAAGAGCATGACTTCAGTTGTTTTCATCAGGAATTTTCAAAAAAAGTTTTTTAAAAAAATCACCGCATTCTGTCTTTCAAAATAAAATAAAGATGATAATTTCTTACCTGCTATTAATCAGAATTACAATCAAATTGTATAAAAAACAGTCACTAATGGAGTTTGCTAATGGAGCTATATATTGATAGGAATCCTAAAAATGGTCGGAGCAGAGTAATCAAGGGAAAAACCACTCTGCTCCAGGCTAGGAACAGACGGACGGATGCAAATGTTAGATAGCACCAGTGGCTGCTACAAAGTAACCTTCAAACCTCAGTGGTTTAACCCAATGAAGGTCTCACTTAGATATTTCTAGAAAAGCAAAGTCCTGTGGTCCCTAGTAGTGATGAAACCATGCTAGGGAGGCATTCTAAGGACCCACACCCACCACCCATCCAGCACTCCCCTTAGCAGGGGAGTATAGTTCTTGAACTAAACCAAATCTCTGTCCATCAATTTGTGTGGCCTCCATGACTCCAGGAGGCTGTACTTGGGCCATAATCTACCGGGGTCATCTCTGCATTGAGTGTTGTAGGTGATGCATTCATTGAAGCAGGGCTAAGGGAAGGGTCCAGAAAGGTCCATTTCCTGCACTTATCAATTGCAATCAGGGTTGTTTCACACTTACAAGTCTTTTGTCGACCAGTTGTATTGGTTTCTTTGTCAATACAATTCCTCTCAAACCTGAGTTGGCTTCTGATCTGTGTGCTCTCAGTGAGTTTCATGTTCTAGTAGCAAACCCTCCATCCATTCCCAGACATAAACCTTGGACAATAAGTCATCATTTGCTTCCACGGGGTCCATGCCTCTCTCTTAAGGTCATGGCAGCTCTCTTGAGGTCACCAGAAACAAAAGGCTTGGGTGGGAAGTAAAGACGCTAATTGTACCTTTCCCCATGGTGCTAAGCCAGTCTGCTGAGCTAAGAAAGCTTCATGTGTCTTTGTTGGTTAATTCTTCCTGCAGTTGATTTCTTTTTTTTTTTAATATTTTATTTATTTACTTATGTATTTGACAGAGAGAGAGATCACAAGTAGGCAGAGAGGCAGGCAGAGAGGGGAAGCAGGCTTCTCGCTGACCGGAGAGCCCAATGCAGGGCTCGTTCCCAGGACCCTGAGACCACAGCCTGAGCTGAAGGCAGAGGCTTAACCCACTGAGCCACCCAGGTGCCCCCTGCAGTTGGTTTCTTACTCTCTGGTGTAAGGCTGTAAATCCGTGGACTTTATTCACTTTCACTGATGTCGAGAAACTGGCCAATTCTTTTCTGAACCCATCTCTTCTTTGACTTAGGGAGCAGGAAGCAAATGACAGCCATGGTTATTCTTCAGTTCTTTGAAAGCACTTTCCCCAAAGCTACAGGTCATAAGCATGGAGTCTGCGTTTTGGCTTTCATGAGGTGACCGGTTTGAAAAACTAGTTTATCTCCTACCATCATTGTCCATCTTCCCAGCCACTGACGTCTATTTCTGCACCACAGGCCACCTGACCATAGCGCCAAGGCTACCTGGCTAAGGTTTCCGTTACAGGAGCACCCTGCTTCACGGGGCCAGCGCATGCCTTAATCTGGGTTACATCAGCTACTGTAACTAACACAACTGCCAGATTTTGGTAATGGTTTCCCAGGTGCTTATCTCAGACTCATCAGGCTGAATACGGTAACTACATACAGCTTTTTTGAAAAATTTTAAGAGTTTTAAATAAAAGTAAGTCTTTGGGCATTAGTGGGTTTTTTGCTTTTTGTTTTGGTTTTGGTTTATTTTGGTTTTGAGTCAGTGAGGGCAGCGGATGGGAGAGAGCAAGTAGCATGCTTGTCTATAAACCGTTCTGACAGGAAGGGTGGACAGAGCAGCCTGGAAGGGTCAGTAAGACAACCTGCTCCACGGCTCAGAAAATGCCACCTGTGGCTGGAAGGTGAAACGCGCATGTGAAAAATCTCTGTAGGAAAAGAGGTTGATGGAGTAGCTTCCGAACCATTGACAGATCTGCTTAAAAAAGAAAAAAAAAAGCTTACATGGTTTAAACACAGTTTTTCTCAAAAATATCAATAAAAATGCCAGGATTTCCACCTCGACCCTGTAAAGGAAAATCCTATTAAGGAAATAATAATATGAATAACAGTACTGTGGTTAGCAGCAAAAGCCAGCAACATCTCTCGTTCATACTGTGCACCTGTCTCTGGTACTTTCCAGGCAGTACTGAGTAAATAACACTCCCGTGAGACACCTACCTTTATTTGCATCTTGATGAGACACAGGTCAGGAAGGAGTGGTTGAAATCCAAGCCCAGACTCCAGGCCTGTTGAGTTGATGTGGTCAGACGCAGCAAAGGACCCTTCCCTAAATAGGCCAATACCTCCGGCTACCTGGAAAACCAAGTTAGCAAATGGACTCAGCGCCATGTTTATAACGTGTTGTTGGATGACAGACACGGTATGCGGATAAGTGCGTGCAGCGTGATCTCAGGTTTACAATACTAATGATATGAAGCCTTGGAAGCAAACCATGAATCATATTCTGCTCAACAAGAAACAAAATGTGAAACCTATGGTGATTCATGAAAAATTATATTCAGAAATGTTGGAATGCCAAACTCGGTGATAGTCTCCTTAGAAAAGAATAATTTAATGCAATGGTAAAACACATTTGTTAAAAGAAATGACCTAACGACATCGATGGGGGACCATAAAATCATAACATACCTGTGCGGCAAAGAACTTGGCCGCCCAGCGTTAGAGCCCCAAGAAGAGTTCCAGATCGTTCTTCAGGTCGGCATGAACATAACCTTCTGCACGTCCATCCTAGCATCCTTCTCTTCTGTGGAAACATGGAGCCTGGACAGCAGTTAGACAGCAAAACTCAGCTGAATTATTTAAAAACGTGTGCCCTTATTACCCTTGAACTTTCTGAAGTAAAGAACAACACTCAGAAGCATCTAGATGTAAACGCTCCTGAAAATTTTAACATCCGAGGTGGTTCAAGCCTTTATTAAAGAAAATAGCACCGTTTCAAAACATTAAATCTTTTTAGGGATGTCGGAACAAATAAAGAAAATTGACCTAGCTCGTCTAAGGCCTTGCTCTTGGAATTAACATTGTAAGTTCTTCCCTTCGGCTAATTTAGTGTTTATCTGCTCGGCATGGATGAACTCACAGCCTCGGATATGCACCACCAGCGTTCTTGACAGGGGGGTGACAGCAGGAATAATGAGCCTGGGAAGCCCCGTGGTCCTTCCGTCCCGGAAGCACTGATACCTTTCACTCCTCCTCTTACCGGGAGGCCCACAAATATACGACCACTTCACTTTCCACTCCGGTGGCACGCTGACTTACGTTTAATTTTGTGGAGGGCACAGGTCAATATTTTATTAGTTTCTTATATCATTACAGTGGTTTAATTCCACAGGAGATACCTGGGAAGAGGCGAGAGAAGGATATGTACATTGGAAACTTGCCCTTTCATTTGGCCTGTGTGTAAGTCAGTTTGTTCTAATTTTTGTTTTGTTTTCAATATTTCCATGTGTCTAGAGCAGCCAATTCACAATTGAGACACCTATCAAAAGCCTCGTGGCCTCATTAGCTTTTTGTAATTTGGTTTCAGGTTGGGCTATGGGTCCTCGCCCCGTGAAAGGGTATTTCAGCAAATTTTCCTTATTTAGTTCTGAGTAGAAAGTAGGACCACTTGGTGAAGTGTCTCCAAAAAAGAAGAGGCACAGCTCTCAGGCCCCATGATTCCTGCCCCTGCCATTGTCTTTCAGGCCTCCCATGGCTTCAGACAGTGACCGTCTCTATACGCAGAGGTGTGGCCCTGGGTTCAAGGACACAGGGCCTTGGTATACAGAGTAAATGTGTGACGAAGAGCCTGCTGAGAAAGACAAAGTGTTGTCCAGATGGTTCTAGACTGTTCCACTAACAAGGCACTTTTCATATCTTTGAAGCCCAATGAGGATCGCCAAGAACCTCACACAGTGACGTCTGGTTGGCATTAACCCCTTCCGCGGGTCCACCCCGTGACGGGAAAGTTCCAAAGAGCAAACATTCCGCAAGCCTGATGCGGATAAAGTCCGGTGTTCACCAGCACCATCCTTGAGGCTTCTCGGTGACATGAAGAACAGCCAAAATGAGCCCAACGTCATTCAAAAGACACAGGAGAAGAACACAAATGCGGGCGCACCCGCTAGAGGGATGACATTCAGTAGCCGATGATGGGTCAGGTGAGGGGGGAGGGGCGGGTAAACGGAAGGAGCGTGTGTCCTGGGAAGAGAGAAGAGCTGTCCTCACTGTCCGTGTCATTTCCGCGGGTGGAGGGGCCTGCTCTGCCGCCCAGAACCATCGTAACAAGTTACTCAAACAACGTGCAAGTCATAGGAACAGAATGTAGATGGGGCTCCCGGGGGCTCAGTCCGTTAAGCATCTGCCTTCGGTTCAGGTCATGATCTCAAGGTCCTGGGGTCGAGCCCTGCATCCATCGGGCTCCCTGCTCGGTGCTCCCCCTCTGCCTGCTGCTCCCCCTGCTTGTGCTCATGTGTGCGCTCTCTCTAAAATAATAAAAATTTTAAAAAAGAAAGAAAGGGCACATAGCAGCAGAGGGTAGTAGCAGTTTGGGCTGCTAACGAGGCCACAGCGTGTAACGGGAGATTTCCCTTCGGGAAGGGGATGGGGTGGGTCTAAGCAGAGCGTCTCCCTCTGCCCCATGGACTGGGATCGCCTAATTCAGAGGCTGTTCCTAAAACGTAAAGATACAGGAAACTTTATTGACAAGCTCCTCCACTTACTAGCTCCACACCCCCCAGCAAGTTATCGAACTCTGTAGCCCTATTTGCAAAATGGGACTGAGGCTGCCTGTTTTCATGGGGGGAGGGGGGGTGTTCAGCGGAAACACACATGAAAACATCAAGTATCGTCCGTCCAATAAATGCTCTTTCCCCTCCTTCCTTCCCAGTTGCCTCCTCTTTCTTAAAAGCAAAACCAGTGAGGAAGCAGCTGTCGGGTCATTATCAACGGGGCCCCTCAGGATCAAGGCTCCTGTTCTGTGGCTCACAGTACAACCCACAGACCAAATCCTAGTGTTTCTGCGGGCAACATGAGGCTGCCTCCAGGAGCCACAGCCCAGAGGAAAGGCCATCAATCACACAGACGCGAACCAAGGGCCAATTGAAGTGTGCGCTTGTGCTGAGGAAGCACAGGAAAGGGGAGAATTAATCATCCCCCGGGGTGGGAGGAGCAGATCAGAGAAGACTCACCAAAAGATCTGAGCTGTTCCTTAAAGGTTTTCAGGGCAGGGAGGCGAGGGCGGGGAGGGGGGCTGCCCAAGGACCACATTATCTTACTTATTTTTTACTGCCGAGATTCAATATTTGCTCTTCGGCAATTCTTAAAAGTTTTACAGAGGAACCTAACGAGAAAATAAGTTCAACCCATCCAACTCATCTGATGTGGAACAGAAAAAGACTCTTAATGGATGTGTCAACACTTCCCAGTTTTTCATTTCTTCTCGAAAGCAATTTCATCTGCAAACGCATTATGCAGTCCCGGGCCAGAGAAGACCTCCATCGCTCTGCCCCAGAACAATGTGTTTACTTCACTTTGCATTTCTTACCGCTCGGTGGGAAAGCAGTTGCCACGCAATTGGTGATGGGGCATAGGGTCTCGGATGTCCATCCTCCCTTCCCTTCTCCCCAACACAGCAAGGCTTACAAACCCAAGGCTGGAAAGTTCGCACCCCCCCCACCGTCCCCCCAGCCCATGAAGCCCATAGATCATCTCTCAAGAAAATACATAAGGTTCCTGGATTTCTGCTTTGTCTGGCATGAAAACGGAAGTCCAGCCCATGAGACATCATACTGTTATTCCTATCTGCAGGCCGCCCAAATCTCTCACGAGGACTGCGGTTCTCGAAGCTGGTTTTTAGTGCAATGGGCCAAGCCGGTTTTCTGCCTGAGCACTGGAAGCCGCAGGCAGGTTTTTCTGGCACACAGATGGGTCTCGCCTCTGAAAAATAAATGCATCTCAGCATGCGGTCTGAACTTCTGAAGGGCTCTGGGCTGCCCCTCTCCCCGCTCAGGAGACGGAAGAGGCCCCGGGCTGGAGCGAGGGATTTGGGTGGCCCGTGGGGCCTGCAGCGCGTCCGGAGCCTGTGCTGAGACGCCCTCTAGTGGCCAGTCGCCGGAACGGCGCGGAGCGGGCGGAAAGGAACACTTGCCTGGAGGCCGTTTCTTTTTCTTCTTCTTTTTTTAAATTTTGTTTTATTTTCTTTTTTTTCAGTGTTCCAAACTTCATTGTTTATGCAGCACACCCAGTGCTCCATGCCATACGTGCCCTCCATGGTACCCGTCGTTTCTACCCGCTCATCGCGTGTCATCCAGGGCACGGGCTGTGCACCGGACCTTCGGGTCTGTTAAATCGCAGCGGGCAGCGGGGTGTGGTGTTGCTCACACAGACGGGAGCCTGTGCTCGTGTTCCGAGGGCACGACCAGGGACTGGGCTTGCACACGCACATCTCACAGCTCCGCACCCCGCCCCCAGCCCCGGACGCTGGCGGGTCCCGAGAAGCGTTTGCTGAGTGACTGGGTCTGGGAACGAGTCGAGCTCATGACGAAGGAGGGGTGCGGGCCCGCGCCGCGCACTGCGTGATGCTCTGTGCTTCCTGAGGCTGGTCTGGTGCGCGTTCTCCCCGCAGCCACCACGGAGGGAAGGAAAAGAAGGAGCCGCCCCCCGCCCCCCAACACGTCTGACCTGAGGAAGTGTGTTCCGAATGCTGGAGGGGACGGTAACACGACATCCTTGTGGGTGGAAGAGGGGGTCCAGGCCGCTAGTTCTAAAGCGAAGGGAAGGAAGAGCATCAAAAAGGAAAAGGAAGTGAAGGGGAGCGCCTGGGGGCTCAGTGGGTTAAGCGAGGACTTGATTTCCGCTCAGGTCGTGATCTCAGGGTCGTGGGATCGAGCCCCGCGTTGGGCTCTGCGTTCAGCGGGACATCTGCTGGACATTCTCTCTCCCTCTGGCCCTACTGCCCCCCCCCCCCACCAAATAAATAAATCTTAAAAAAAAAAAAAAAGAGTGGAAGAGAATAAATATTCTGTTCATCTATCCAATAAACAGCTGCCACTCTGTCAAACATCCTCCTGGTACTGTCACCCCAGGGGGCCAGCAGAAGTCCCACTGCAAGAAAAGACCGTAGAAATGAGCACATCTTACCAGCCTGACTCTGTGTCCCCCGTGAAAATGACATCAGGACCTGGGTTTTCAGGCCCGTGGTTGCCACCTGAGCTAGTGGGTTGAACCTCAGTACCCGAACACCACAAACGCAGGGTGCGGGGGTGGCAGTGGAAGGGCTGAGGGGTTCCCCCAACCTCCACCGTCTGGGCTGGCTCTGCAAACCTGTCCTGGTCCCAGAGATGGATGCCAAGGACGCTGGGTCATAGAGATCAGAAGACCCATCGAAGGAGATGTAGTAAAGATGGGAAGAGGGGAGGACAAGGGGAAGAGGTAGCACTGGGGTGACCCCACTCTCCCTTCGTTGTCAGAATTCTGTGCACCTGCTGGGGGCATCCTGGCAGCCTAGCATTGCAGTGGCTCAAGGTCCAGGCCACACGATGGAGAAGCTTGCAATTTCAGCCCCACAGACCTCAGGGCTGTACCTCTTGGGATCTGCATCCTCTAGGCATCGTGCCTGAATCCCGGTAGGTCAGTTTTCCCAGCTGTAAAATGGGGCACACAAGACTATGGGCCCACAGAGTTCTTGGCAGTTTTCTTGAAATAATGCGTATAAACTCTCGAAGGTGAGATCTGACCTAGAGTTGACCTTCAAGAAATGCGAGATGCCACATTGATGAAGGGGGATAGTGAGGAGAGGGAAGAAAGCTGAGAATTACCTCAGTCCGTTCTGTGACGGCTTTCTCACACGCACACACAGATACACACGCACACACAGACACATACATGCACGCGCACGCATACATGAAGACTCCTCTCGTGTGTCCCACATCCTTTCCCCTTGTCTTTTCCCTGCCCCTGTTCTTCACCACCTCTGCCAACTTCTCCCATCCCTCCCCACTCCCTGCTTCTTGGAACAGGTTCCAAACACAGCATTAAAAGACATTAGTGTTTCCAGAAAGCCAAGCTTTATTGCTTTCTATAAGCCAATGGACTGGCCGTCAGACTGAGTTTCCAGACCCGTGGCGTCTCCCCCACGGTCTGAAGTCGCTCTGTATATAACGATTTTTCTTGGGGCACCTTTCCGCTCTTTCGCCTGGAACGGAGTTTGAAGGATGTGGTTATCAGTCCTCTGATAATGCCAGTTTTGAGACTCCATCCTGAATATTGTCACTGCTGCCAAAACCTACACACAAAGTAATATCGATAGAGCCTTTGTACCAAAAAGGATGTGTTTGCGGAGTTCTTTCTTTTTTTGATATCGAGGACTTTAACTATATTACAGTTAAAATCAATAGAAATGTAACCTTTTCAACCACATAAAATGAGTTCATTTTTATTATTAGTCTTTTTCTGCCATAATCGTGTCGTGATTGCAAAGGGAACCAGGTCAACTTAAGCTTTATTGAAAGACCATTAAAGAAACAGACTCAAACTCATTTAAATACTGAAGCCAGTGCATGAAAAAGATCAATAAAGTAAAATCACCTGAGGTTGCTTTACTTAAACACCCCACACTTGAGAATCATTCCATAGCCACAATTTGAGCAAAACTATACACCTGGAAGACCGGCCAATAAAGAAGAAAATGCTGTTTCGTTACGTGGGTTTCAGATCATAAAGCCCTTCGCTTTAGTCTGATTAAACATAGAGCATTTAAATTTTCTCTCAGTATTATAAAACATCACCTGGCACAGAATCATGGCTCGATGAATGCCATTTACTTAGGAAAACCATTAGCTTCCTGGGTCAGGGGAATGACAATAATAGAAAACACCATTTCATTTCTTTAAAAATAACAAACATAGAATCAGCTCAATTGAAAGGGAGTCTTAGCCTTGCAGGGAGTCAGGAAATTCTCTATTTTTTTTATTAAAGATTTTTTTTAATTTATTTATTTGACAGAGATCACAAGTAGGTAGAGAGAGAGAGGGAAGCAGGCTCCCTGCTGAGCAGAGACACCCCCCCCCCCCCCCCGCCATGTGGGACTCAATCCCAGGATGCTGGGATCATGACCTGACCCAAAGGCAGAGGCTTTAACCCCCTGAGCCACCCACACACCCCAGGAAATCCTCTTTCTAATAGCACTGAGCCTGGTATCTTGCACATGGTGAAGTGTATTGAATTGAATAGTTGCGACGGGCAACGTGGACTTGGAGTAGAGTCAAAGTTCCTGGTCCCTTGGGTTCCCCATATCTGAGTGTGAGCATATCCTTCCATACCTCCTTCCCTAGACAGGAGAACAAAGGTCATTGTCACAGTCCTCTTCAAGTTCTTCCTTAGATCCTATAATGTGAATTATGAACTTGAGTTTGGTTAGGATGATTTTAGAATCAAAATGGTCCTTACGGGTTTTGAGTCCAACCTGTGATCCAACCTGGAATCCCCCCCCGTCCCTGCCTGACATCACCAGACACGGGAAACATTCTACTTTTAATTGAAAAACCATTTATTATGTTGTTCTAATTATAAAATTAAGTATATTTATTGTAGAAGGTTCAGAAAAGAACACAGGAAAATTAAGTTGGCCTGAGAGTTCTATTGAAAGCAGGTACCTATGTGTTTCCACGAAAGCCACCTTGCCTACAAGGGCATTGGTAGGACACGTCTGTCTTCCTTCTCCACTGGCTCATTCCCATCAGCAAACAAACATGGGTATTTCTCTCCCTTAACACAAAGTTCTCTCCTGACCTCACTCCCCCCACCTCTTTGTTTTCTTTGACAATAAAACTGGAGATAGCTGTCTGTGCTCACTGTTTCGGGTCACCTTCTTCCAGTCTCCAGTGCTCTGGAAACAGAGATTTCTTTTTCCCAGTTACCTTTATTAAAGTGTCAATTCCATGAAATGCAATGCGCGCATTTGCAATATACCAACTGAGGAGTTTTGACAGATGTGCACACCCAGGTAACCAAGACCACACTCCAAGTAGAGGACATTTCCAACACCCTGGAAGGTCCCCTCAACCCCTTTCTTGTTAATCCCCTCCAACAACCGCCCCAACCACTCATTGAATTTCTATTTCCATGGGTACACAACCACATGTTCAGGGGTACGTGGGTGGCTCAGTCAGTTGAGCTTCTGAATCTTGGTTTTGGCTCAGGTCATGATCACATGGGTCATGAGATCGAGTCCTCCACTGGGCTCTGCACTCATCGGGGCGTCTGCTTGAGATTCTGCTCCTCCCACTGGCTCGCTCGCTCTCGCTCAGATAAATAAATAAATCTAAAACTCCACATTCATTTTCACCTGTTCCATAATTTTATATGCATGGAACCATAGAGTGTAGAATCTTTTACACCTGGTTCCTTTTACTCTGGGTAATCGTTCTGAGATCCATTCTTCTTGTATTTTCGTTGCTGGGAAGTATTACATTAATGGATATAATACCATTGTGTTTATTCATTCACTTTTTGATGAAAAATAGTGGATCATTTCCAGTTTGGGAATATTATGAACAAACCTGTTACAAACATTTGCACACACACACACACAAACACACAGAGGACATATATTTTTTTCATTTCTCCTGAGTAAATACCTGGGAGTAGAATTGATGGGCTCTCTAGTTAGTATGCATTTAGCTTGTTTTCTGCTTTCTGTTACTGCCAGCAAAGCTGGAGAGTTCTGGTTGCTCCACACACGCACCAGCACTTGACAGTGTCAGTCTTTCTCGTCACAGCCACTGAAGTGGGTGCACCGTACTATCTCGTCTTGGTTGTAATTTTCGTTTCCCTTCTGAGTAGTGGTGTTGAGCAACTTCTCATGTCCTTATTGGCCATTGGCAAGTCTTTCGTGAAGTGCCTGTTCAAATCTTTTGCCTCCTTTGTTTGTTGAAATGCTTGCCTTCTGATTACTGAGTTATTAGAGTTTTTTATAGGGTTGGCATACAATCCCATAACCAGATGCATGTACTGTGAATGTTTTCCTATTTTCTCTTATGCTGATTCTCAGCCATGCTTTCCCACTTCCCAAAACTACACTCATCAAGATCATCAGTGACCTCCTCACTACTAAATCTAATTTTCAGCTCCCATATTACTCCACTTTGGGGCAATATTCGACACAAGTGATCCCTTGAGTTTCAGGACGCTGCCCTGTTCTTGTATCCTCCTGTCTGGCTGGCCCCTCTGCTCAGTCTCCTTCGCTTGTTCCCATCCTTCCTACCTCCCTCGGTTGGTGCACTTCTGGGCTCAGCCTTCAGGCCTCTTCTCCCTCCTGTTTTTATTCACTCCTTTGGTGATTGCAGCCCAAATTATTCTCTCAACCCGAACCTCTCCCAGAACTCCAGACTCTCACACATCACTCTGACTGTGGTTGTCTAATAAACGTTCAAACTCAGTATTTCCAAATCTCACCCCCTTACCTGCTCCCCACCCCACCCCCGCCCAAACCCGCCCCATCTGTAGCCTTTCCAATGTCACCTGATGGCTACTTCATCCTTCCAGCTGCTCAGGCTTAAATCCCCTGGAACCCTACCATATCTTCCGCTTCACTCCCAACCCAGTTCACACAGTGGCTGGACAATAAAATCGCCTGGAAGTCCTTGCATGGCATTAGGTATTAGGAGTCCTAGAAGGAGATAAGGTCAGGGGGTAACTAGAGTCTTATGCCAGGGTCTCCCTTTTCCCACGGGGAAACCCCCTCCATGTCAGGTCACACTATGATCATCAGTCGCCCATGCCCTCAGTGCCTACAGGACAGGTGCACACCTGGGCAGGTGTAACCTTCTTAGGAGTGTGCACGGGCAGTTGCCTCCAGCTGCTCTAGGGAGCATGCTCACTTCCAAAGATGATCAATTGTATCCTTCCGGGAGGTGCTCATCTTCAAATAAAGTCCTTGTCTCTGGACCAGTGGCAATGAGGGTGCCAGGTTGAGAACCTAACAATCAGAGAAGCCTCCCACTTCCACGCCGACCAGTCCCAACCTCAGCAGATAAGCAATGTGACACCAGAAATAGCAGCCACACCAGACTACCACCATTTTCGCTATTTATCCGTTCCCTAGACAGATGTTTCCTAATACATCATCTTTATTGATGGCCTCATTAACACTCCCCCACATGACTCGCCCAGAATCCACCAGGAACCAAATTTAAACAACCCCTGAAAACACATGCTTGACAGATTGAGATTACGGGGCTAATAAAGACTAAAATAGAAACAGCCGCGATCATATTTGTCCTGTCTACATTGTTTCCCATCATCGTTCTCATTTGTGTTTCATTATCCCTTATACTTAAATATTAAAATGTTTGCCATTACATTATATGCTCTCAGCAACATGGTAATACCTGTTTTCAAAACCAACTGTTTCTAATTTTGCTTTGTGCTCTATTTCTTTGTTTTCTTTCTCCCTTTTACCACCCGTTTATTTGTTTTTCCTTACTCCTGGAAAGACTTTTTACAGTCTCCCAGAATGTGCTTTGCCTTGAGCTCTTCAGGACAATATGCCATCTGAAATGATTTACTTGATGCTAATGATGTAAATTATTACCTAAACCACCCACTATATGTCATGATTCAATTCAATGGTTACTGAAGTGACTTTATATATGAACGTGTATAGAAACCCGAGCTATGCTCATACTAGATCGCTGAGAAGAAACATGGAGGTGTAATTACTAAAGATTAGTTCAGATATGGATTTTTAAGCCTTACCTTTATCTTTTGAATTCTCATGTGCCCGTCAAAACCTAGATTTTCTGACCAGATTCTTTGAAAAAACTATATAGGGTTTAGGTCGTTCCTGCTATAAAAGTCTTTAAAATTAACGCTGTTGGGGGCACCTGGGTGGCTCAGTTGGTTGAGCATCTGACCGGCTCAGGTCACAATCTCGGGGTCCTGGGATCGAGCTCCCTATTCAGGGGCGTCTGCTTCCCCTTCTTTCTCTGCCTCTCCCCCTGCCCACCCCCCATCCCACATACACCCCCACTCATGCTCTCTCTCATATATAAATAAATAATGCTTTAAAAGAAAACGAATGCTGTTAAAGAAATGCTATATCAGCTATGAAAGGAGAATGGTTTCTCTTATTCATTGAAATTTATAAAAAAATGATACAGATTTATTGATACAAAATCAGTTTTGTGTTTTTTTTTGTTTTTTAACAATTTATGCTTTAAATAGTATTCAGTGTTTTTCCAGTAGGTGGAGTGTTAGGCTAGGGGAAGCAGATCAACATTTGAGAGCTAATTTCTTTTCCTTTTCACTCGGTTGAGGGATTTTTTATATAAAACATAAATCACCTAATAGACTCACTGGTTCTTTTAATTGCATCAATACCACAAAACTCCAGTCACACTGGACCTGCTGAGGCAGATCCGTTGTACTTGTTACATCACCATAGTAACGATGACATAAGGACAAGGCAGTAAGGACTTATCAGCCTTTCATTTTCAAATTGCTTATCAAGCCATCAGTGAAACCTGACGTCTCTGAGGCAGAAATAACTCACACATAAAGCAGGGAAGGATCTGTGTCTTAAATCCTGTAGTTCTTGAGCCTCAAGCTTTTCTGGAAGAGAACCTTCCTTCTGAGTTTATTAATATTGGTTCAGGGCTGACACTACTTCTTCTGGTGTGTGAACTTGAAGCATTTACTCAGGGCTGAATAACTAGGAGCCACGTTGGCTGAGAAACTTACATGCGTACGGCAGAGACGGCCCTGGTTAGGACATGTGGGTCTAGGACCTGAACGTGAGGGAACCCTGCCCCAGCTTTGTAGAAAGCCCGGGTGGCCCTTCTTCCCGCCCTGCACCCTAAGTAGGATCGGCTGCGGTGAATCATGGGCTGAAGGACACCTCCTAGTTATGCCACGGAGCCCCGTCTTAGCAGAAGAGTCCGCTCAAAGCCCCCGGGACCGTGTTTCCACAAAAACACTACTTGTTAGGCCCAGACTAGCAAGACCTGTTCAAAGGAAGCGGAAGTATTATCTGGCCCAACCTCCTTGTTCTATAAATGGCAAACTGAAGCCCAAGGAGTTTTTGTGACGCGTTGGATGTCAGCAGCGGCTGAGTGACAGAGCGAGGACCTGATCCCAGTCCTGATCGCCCTCCCGCAGAGCACACCTCCTCTCTCCCACTGGAAATCTGGAAGGGTCCCCATAGAGACTTACACAGGAGAGCAAGACTCCCCCCTTCCCACCCTCCAAAGAAGAGAAACGAGGCTGTAGCAAACCAGGTATTGGGGATGGTGGTGTGGTCACGCGAGAAAGTCAATAAAGACCAGCCATTACTCTCTGTGCCTCCCCACGGCCAGCTGGCTCATGCTTGGAGAGAACCCCCAGCTCCCATGTGCAAGGTGTTTTCCATTCTAGAAAGGCCTGGGGCCAGCAGTGGCTTCAGCTGGATAGTTCCTAGCTGTGAAGGCAAAGTCTCCTTTGCTTTGTCTTAGAATAGTTGGAGCCCAGAGCCAGGTGCAAGCGTAAGGGAAGGGGCCAAGTAGATGGTGGCTGAGCCCGGCTCGTCAGGGCCCGGTGCTGAGGAGGAGCACCAGTGAAGGGTAAGTAGTCAGATACTAATTCCAAGACTAAGAAGTCCTTCATTGTGTCTGGTGAAGGGAGAATAGAAGCGTCTGCGGGGGGAAGGACACGGCACCTAAAGCTCAGAGTGAAGCGTGGGTAAGACAACATGGTGCGCCCGAAGGACTGAGCCGGGAGAGGATGACCAGGGTCAGAGCAGAGAGGCGGGAGGGAGGAAGGGAACTCTCTGCTTTTCCCTCTCCTGCTCTAGGAAGACTCTACCTTCTCCTCTGATCTTATCCTGAAGACGCAAAGGCTCCCCAGTCCATATCCCTGCAGGTAACTGTTATTCGGTTAACTCCACACTCCTGCACTCCCGGAGGCCAGCCTCGTAACCCAGGTGCTGCCCCTCGGCTGTTGGTCACCAAGCAGTAAGGCTGGCTTGGCTGGTTCTCGTGCATTCCACGGTTCTGCTGCAGAGGAAACTGTTTCTTGACCTTTTTCTTCTCTTTAAGTGTCTACGTGCCTATTAGACCTAAATCAAGGCAGAAGGCAGTGTGCCCTCTGACCGGATCAGCATCCTGGGGAGGCCCCTACCCTCCGTGACCCTGCTTGTTCCAGGAATTGGAGGGACGGTCCCATGGCCTGACTGTATGGGCTGGGGAGAGGCCGGCAGGCCGGCCCCCACGATGAGGCGCTTGTGGTCCCCCGACAGGGCTACACTGAGTAGTGGGCCAGCGTCCACTCCAGAGGCTCTGGGCACAGTAGGGAGTGTCCCCAAGCATAAAGATGCAGAGTCACAGATCAGCCATCCGTCTTCAAG